>NC_138076.1:114117958-115317958 GCF_964212035.1 Myotis nattereri
TTAATTCTGGGCCAGCTTTAGCTCTGAGGCTCCAGCTCTTAGGCCTCCACTGCGGAAAGCAGGTATCTGGTTTGTTTCAGTTCTATAATCGAAACAATGTATAACTCTAGCTCTGAGATCCCGGCTCGCTGAAAGCAGGTTTCTGGGGTTTTGTTTAGCTTCTATATTTGTTACAATGTTTCAAACTGCAGGTTCAGAGGCCGGCAAGGCAGGCGGGGAATGTTGGTTTCCTCCGTCACTGAAGCAAGCAAGCCTCATGTTAGTTTCAAGCTGCCTGGCTGCCAGCTGCCATCTTGGCTGGCAGTTAATTTGCATATCACCCTGATTAGCCAATGGGAAGGGTAGCGGTCATACGCTGATTACCATGTTTCTCTTTTATTAAATAGGATATAGGATGTCCCCTCTTTATTATTATATATTTATTATATATATAAACATATATATTATACATATTATATAATAATATATTATTATACATTTCCCCCCTTTTGCCCCCTCTACCCAGCTCTTGCCCCCCACTTCTCTCTGGCCATCACCATACTGTTGTCTGTGTCCATGGGTTGTGCATATATTTTCTTTGGCTAATCCCTTCTTTAAATTTTTATTTTCAGATAAGTGCTTATAACTGCACTATTATATATTTTCTATTATATCATTTAGAATTAAGATTTTTTTAATTGAACCCTTGTAAATTTTAGCAAAATTTAATAAATTATGTTAGGAGCAATTTGGAGATTGTTCATGTAATGCAGATACATTTCAATTAATATTTTATTAATTTTTATTTTTTTAATATTTTAATTTGAAATAATCTCAGACATGTAAAAAAAACTATAAAATACTACAGCCTATTATATGTACCCTTCACCCAATTTCTTAGGTGTTAATAATTTAAACAGAACCATTATACAACTAACAAAATTTGGAATATATTTTTCTTATAATCTCTTTAATGTTACTTAATCCATTTACTTTGTTTTTGTTAATCTTCACCCAAGGATATTTTTCCATTGAATTTTAGAGAGCGTGTAGGGAAAGGGAGAGACACATTGATTGGTTGCCTCCTTCACATGCTCTGATAGGAACTGGGGATCAAGCCAGCAACTAAGGTACATGCCCTTGACTGGAATCGAACCTGGGACCCTTCAGTCCAAGGGCTAATGCTCTATCCACTGAGCAAAACAGGTAGCAGCTTCATTCATTTACTTTTAATCTATATGTGTCTTTATATTTAAAGTGGGTTTTGTTTTTGATTAACCCTCATAATCTGTCTTTTAATTGGTGCATTTATGCCACTGACTTTCAGAGTGCTCACGGATAGAGTTACTGCCATATCTGGCGGCTCCCGGGGCTTGCGGGGCCAGCATGCCTGTGGCCCGGGACCTGATCGGGTCCCCGGCGGCAGGCAGGCAGCTCCTGGGGCTTGCAGGGCCGGCATGCCTGTGTCTGGGGACGGGATTCGGTCCCGGGCAGCAGGCAGGCAGCTTCTGGTTTTGCCCACGGGGGCCTGGATGGTGGCTGGTGCTGGCGGCTTGCGCTCTCCTGCCCTGCCTGCAGTATGCAAATTAGCCGCCATTTTTGTTGGCAGTCAATTTGCATATCTCACTGATTAGCCAATGGGAGGTGTAGCGAAGGTATGGTCAATTACCAAGTTTGGCTATTATTAGATAGGACTAGAGGCCCGGTGCTCAAAAATTTGTGCACTCGGGGGAAAGGGGTGGTCCCTCAGCCCGGCCTGTGCCCTCTCGCAGTCTGGAAACCCTCGGGAGATAACGACCTGCTGGCTTAGGCCTGCTCCCAGGTGGCAGAGGGTAGGCCCAATCCCTAGGTATAGCCCCTGGTCGGGCTCAGAGCAGGGCCGATTGGGGAGTTGGGGCGCCGCCCCCTGTCATGCACAGAGCAGGGCGGATCAGGAGGTTGCGATGCCACCCTCAGTCATGCTCAGGGTAGGGCTGATTGGGGGGTTGGGGCACTGCCCCCTGTCACACTCAAGGCAGGGTCGATGGGTAGGTTGCGGCGCCACCCCCTGTCACGCACAGAGCAGGGCCAATCAGGGGGTTGGGGCACTGCCCCCTGTCACTCACAGAGCAGGACACATCAGGGGGGGTGGGGCTCCATACCCTGTCACACATAGAGCAGGGTCGATCAGGGGGTTGGGGAGCTCCCCCCGTCACACACAGAGCAGGGCCCATCAGGGGGTTGGGGAGCTCCCCGCTGTCACGCATAGAGCAGGGTCGATCAGGGGGTTGGGGAACTCCCCCCTGTCACTCACAGAGTAGGGCCGATAGGGGAGTTGGAGCACCGCCCCCTGTCACACACAGAGCAGGGCCGATCAGAGGGTTGGGGCACCGCACCCTGTCACACACAGAGCTGCAGGGCAATCAGGGGGTTGGGGAGCTCCCCCCTATCAGGCACAGAGCAGGGCTGATCAGGGGGTTGGGGCGTCTTCCCCTGTCACAAACATAGCCGCAGGGCGATCAGGGGGTTTGGGCACTGCCCCCTGTCACACCGATCCCGGTGCCGGGAGGCCTCGCAGCTCCGCTGATCCCGGTGCTGGGAGGCATATTACCCTTTTACTATATAGGATAGAGGCCTGGTGCACGTGTGGGGGCCGGCTGGTTTGCCCTGAAGGGTGTCCTGGATCAGGGTGGGAGTCCCCACTGGGGTGCCTGGCCAGCCTGGATGAGGGGATGATGGCTGTTTGCAGCTGGTCACACACCCTTCAGGGTGGGGGTCCCCACTGGGGTGCCTGGTCAGTCAGGGTGAGGGGCTGAGGGCTGTTTTCAGGCTGGTGGGTGACTGAAGCTCCCAACTGCTCCTTTTTTTCTTTTTCTTTTTTATTCTGTGCCAGCTTTAGCTCTGGCTTCAGCTCTGAGGCCTTGGCTGCTGAAAGTAGGTATCTGGTTTGTTTGGGTTCTATAATCTAAACACTGTATCAACTCCAGCTCTGAGATCCCGTCTGGCTGAAAGCAGGTTTCTGGTGTTTTGTTTAGCTTCTACATTTGTAATATAGTTGCTTAGAGTTGCAGCTCAGAGGCTGGCAAGGCAGTTGGGGAACGTTGGAGTCCTCCTTCACTGAAGCAAGCAAGCCTCATGTTAGTTTCAAGCTGCCTGGCTTCCGGCCACCATCTTGGCTGGCAGTTAATTTGCATATCTCCCTGATTAGCCAATGGGAAGGGTAGCAGATGTATGCTAATTACCATGTTTCTCTTTTATTAGATAGGATATCTTATTGTTGTTCTAAGAATTCAATGAGTAAATACGTGTGCCTGATACATAGTAAGTGCTTCACTAATGTAATCTATTTTTAAAGTTTCTGGACCAACTTTGATTGTTTTTAAAAATTATGTAGATAAGTAGATTTCTGCCCAAACCCTCTAGATCAGTGGTTCTCAACCTTCCTAATGCCGCGACCCTTTAATACACCTCCTCATGTTGTGGTGACCCCCAACCATAAAATTATTTTCGTTGCTACTTCATAACTGTAATTTTGCTACTGTTATGAATCATAATGTAAATATCTGATATGCAGGATGTATTTTCCTTGTTACAAATTGATCATAATTAAAGCATAGTGATTAATCACAAAAACAATATGTAATTATATATGTGTTTTCCGATGGTCTTAGGACACCCCAGTGAAAGGGTTGTTCGACTCTCAAAGGGGTCGCGACCCACAGGTTGAGAACCGCTGCTCTAGATAATTGTGTCAACCTCCTGCTTGGTTGATTCTGCAAACAGTGGACCAAGCATCAACTTTAGAATCTCCTTCTTGCTTTTTCTGGGAAGTACAGATGTCTTGCTTTGAGAACATCGTGGTTGTCTATAAAGCTGTGCTCACCACCCCTGACCCAGTAGGGTTCCTGGCCACATGGATCCACAGTGTGTTTGCTCTGCTCACCGTGAACCTTGGGTGGTTTACAAACATTTTTGACCCTATCATGCCCACAAAACAGTTTACTAATATATTCAATTAAAGACAAGATATAATATTTTTAAAATGGAAAACTATGAAAAAAATGAATGGACCATCATTCCACGTTAGGCAAGGTTCTAAAGGACAAAAGGCCAGGTGTCATGTATAAAAGCTGCCTTGCTCTATAGTCAACAATAATCAACCAGGCCAAGTAATGGACAAAAATGAGAGGATCTGAATGGCCATGGCTTGGAGGTGCCACATAAACAAAGACTCTACCAGCCTCCTTCAGGAGCATGCCAGGAGTTTGTTTGAAGACTCAGAGGCTAGAGTGATGAAATGTTTGCCCCAAGCCATGGATATTTTCTCTGTACAAGGCTCCTTTGAATTTGCCTGACTTCAAAGTACAGTGGGGTGGTGGATATGAAGCTGCTAAGAAGAGTCTTAACGATATTTGCAGATACTATCTCCCTCAGTGCATTTTCTTTCTTTTTTTAAAAAAATTCTTTATTGTTGATGTAGGGGGAAATATACCTGGAGAACACACACCAGTTAAGAGGAGGAGCATACGCTTGCTTTTAAAACACTGTTTAGTCAGAGCTCATTTTCAGGCCGTAAGCCTAAATCCTCCTAGGCAACCGGATGACAAACAGTGTGCTTAAGAGCAGCCTTTCGGGACCTAACCTGCTTCTACACGAGGAGCTTCTGAACATGAACAGTCTTGCTACCGCCTGGCAGCTACTTAGTTATTTCCTCACAAATGTAACATGGAAGCTCAGATTTGTAAACATGGGGATCAGTTTTTAACTTCTGAAGGCATAAACTGGTGGTAGAGTTCCAACCCAAACTATAGCATCCTTTATTGTGTTTGACACAATAAAAGCGTGGGTGGCTTCCTCAGAGAACTGAGCTCCTCAGGGCCGGAGGTGAGAGCAGCTTAGAAGAGCACTGGAAAGCAGCTTCCATCCCTGTTGCTACTGGCTTTCCTTTCCTCTTCATTTTTCTAGTCCAGTGAAGTCCTAGGCCAGTGATGGCGAACCTTTTGAGCTCGGCGTGTCAGCATTTTGAAAAACCCTAACTTAACTCTGCTGCCGGGTCACATATAGAAATTTTTTGATATTGCAACCATAGTAAAACAAAGATTTATATTTTTGATATTTATTTTATATATTTAAAAGCCATTTAACAAAGAAAAATCAACCAAAAAAATGAGTTCGCGTGTCACCTCTGACACACGTGTCATAGGTTCACCATCACTGTCCTAGGCCTTGGAATTCAAGCCAAACATGTTGGCTGCTATAGAAGAGAACCAGGGAGAGAACGAGCCAGGCTGATGGCCCAGGCACCGACACAGTGTTGCTATTTCCATTTGAAGTCCATATCGTTACTGAATAAACCCTAGACGTTAGTGGTGACAGGTCAGCGTAGGTTGTCCGATGACTTATTTTAACAGCGCATGTACTTTGAAAAAGCTTTGTATCTTGCAGTAAGTTTCTTCCCTTTTGCTGTGGCTATAGACTTACAGAGGAGTAGGAATCATACCGAGGATTTCCATCTATTCCTTTCCACCTTCCCCTAATGTCGACATCTTATATAATCACAGTCCATGGGGCAAAATCAAGAAGTCACTTTTGTACAATACTATGAACTAAACTACAGTTTTATGTAGAGTTTACCAGTTTTTCTTCTAATGTCCCTTTTTTTTTGCTCCAGATCCAATCCAGGATTTCACATTGTATTTGGTGTCATTTTTCCATGTCTCTTCCGATCTGCGACAGTCCCTCAGTCTTCCCTTGTCCATTATGATTTTGTCACTATTGAAAAACGCCAGTCAGTTATTTTGTAGGCTCTCTCTCTATTTAGGTTTGCCTGCTGATTTCTCATGAATTTGTAACCAGGATACCACAAAAGGGATGCGCCCTTCCTTCTCAGTTTATCGCATCAACAGATTCATGATGTCGATAATTCTCATTACTGATGATGCTAGCCTTGATCACTGGATGAAGAGGGTGGGTTTCTCTCCTGTAAAGTTACTGTTTTCCTTTTTTTACTTAATAAATATCTTGGGGGAAAGACTTACATTACACAAACAACCCATTTCTCCGCAGACTTTTGCCCACTAATTAGAGCGTTCATTGGTGAATCTTGACTGCAATAATTATTTCTGTGGTGTTTAATGATGATTCTGTACTTCCCTCATTTTTTCTATATATGTTAATTGGGATTTTTCTCTAAGGAAAAGCCACCGCCCCCTCTCTCCCTCTCTCTCTTTCTCCTTTCTTTCATTATTTACTTATATCTGTATGGACTCGTGGGTATTTATTTTATCCTGTGGGCTCTACTGTAATTATATTGCCATTTATGCTGTAGGTTACACTGTTCCAGCTTTGGCCAGTGGGAGCTCTTTCAGATTGGGTTTCTGTGTCCTTTCAGCCCTGTGCCTCCATTGTTTTTGAGCACTTTCTTACCTTCTCATGCCACAAGATCCTCCAGGTTCATGTTATATTTTCCCTTTCCCAGCTTCTCCAAAAGAGCCCTAGTTCCCTGTAATGGATCAGAGTATTTATAGGCCAACATTTGGGCACTAGGTATGCTCACTGTGACTGGGATATCATTTCTTCTAGGCCATCAGCAGGCAGAGTTCAGAAATATATCCTATCTAATAAAAGAGAAACATGGTAATTGGCGTATGACTGCTACCCTTCCCATTGGCTAATCAGGGCAATATGCAAACTAACTGCCAGCCAAGATGGCGGCCGGCAGCCAGGCAGCTTGAAACTAACATGAAGCTTGCTTGCTTCAGTGACAGAGGACTCCAACATTCCCCGCCTGGCGCTGCAGGCCTCTGAACTGCAACTCTAAGCAACTATGTTACAAATATAGAAGCTAAACAAAACCCCAGAAACCTGCTTTAGTCCGCCAGGCTCCAGCCAGCAGGATCGCAACATTGTAAGCAAAGGTCAGAAACCTACTTTCAGCAGCGGAGGCCTAAGAGCTGGAGCCAAGCCTCAAAGCTAAAGCTGGCACAGAATAAAAAAAAGAAAAAGAAAAAAAGGAGCGGTTGGGAGCTTCAGTCACCCCCAGCCTGAAAACAGCCCTCAGCCCCTCACCCAGACTGGCCAGTCACCCCAGTGGGCATCCCCACCCTGAAGGGTGTGTGACCAGCTGCAAACAGCCATCATCCCCTCACCCAGGCTGGCCAGGCACCCCAGTGGGGACCCCCACCCTGAAGGGTGTGTGACCAGCTGCAAACAGCCGTCATCCCCTCATCCAGGCTGGACAGGCACCCCAGTGGGGACTCCCACCCTGATCCAGGACACCCTTCAGGGCAAACCAGCCGGCCCCCACAAGTGAACCAGGCCTCTATCCTATATAGTAAAAGGGTAATATGCCTCCCAGCACCGGGATCAGCGGAGCCGTGAGGGATCAGCGTGACAGGGGGCAGCGCCCAAACCCCCTGATCGCCCTGTGGCTCTGTGTGTGACAGGGGACGGGGCCCCACCTCCCTATCCACCCTGCTCTGTGCCTGATAGGGGGGAGCTCCCCAACCCTCTGATCACCCTGCGGCTCTGTGTGTGACAGGGTGCGGCACCCCAAACCCCGCCCCCCCCCCCCCCCACAGGCCCTGCTCTGTGTGTGACGGGGTAGAGCCATAACCTCCCCATCGGCCCTGCTCTGTGGGTGATAGAGGGTGGCGCCCCAACCCCCTGATTGGCCCTGCTCTGTGCGTGACTGGGGGTGGTGCCGCAACCTCCTGTGACCCTGCCTTGAGTGTGACAGGGGGCGGTGCCCCAACCCCACAATCGGCCCTACCCTGAGCGTGACTGATGGTGGCATTGCTACCTCCCGATCTGCCCTGCTCTGTGCGTGACAGGGGGCGGCGCCCCAACTCCCCAATCGGCCCTGCTCTGAGCCCGACCAGGGGCTGCACCTAGGGATTGGGCCTGCCCTCTGCCACCCGGGAGCAGGCCTAAGCCAGCAGGTCGTTATCTCCCGAGGGGTCCCAGACTGTGAGAGGGCACAGGCCGGGCTGAGGGACCCCCCTCCCGTCCGAGTGCACAAATTTTTGTGCACTGGGCCTCTAGTGTATGTAAAATAACTCATGTGTGTATACATTTTATATTTACTTATTTATCTATCAATCTGTATACATATTTCTAAAATATGGGTTCACACTGGTATTCCACCCAACACCACACGGTTCATGCTAGCCCCTATTTGTAACTTCTTTTTCTGACAGAGACCTGGCTGTCATTATCTACACTTAATCTGCTGACTTGTCCAACTGTAGTATATACATAAAGTGATTTGAGAATTGCTAATCCATAGCCTTCTGAGAAACAAATTTACTAATTAGAGTGCAGTGTTTGTGTAGAGTTCTTTTTGTCACAAGCCTTCCCGTATCCTGTTAAAATGATGTTTTCAAAGTTCCAAAGTTCTTTTCTCCGCTTTCGGTGTGGTTAACTTTTCATTTGTGATATACTTAGGTTAATTTGTTATAGTTTATGTTCCTTTTAGGGTCCCCCCACATCCTGGTTGGTTTGTTTGTTTGTTTGTTTAAATGTACATATAGCAATTTCATTCGCTATGGTTATGGGTTTTGACAAATGCATAGAGTTGTGTATTCATTACTACAGTCATGATGCCGAGTAATTCTATCACAAAAATTCTCTCATGCTGTCCCTTTGTAATCAGCCCCTTCCTGCAACCTGTCCCCAAGCAATCACTGATCTGCTCCTATATTACGGCCTTTTCCAGAATGCTAAATAAATGGAACCATATAATAGTTATTTGGATCTGGCTTATTTTATTTAGTAAAATGCATCTAAAAGTGATCCATTCTATAGTATGAATCAATGTGTTCCTTTTAATTGCTGAATAAAATTCCATGTTTTAGGCACCTTAGGCTATTGCTGCCATTACTGTCACACTGCCTTGAGTCAAGGCTGGGTACTCCAGATGAAAAAATGATACTGGATTTACTGGCTTGGTGGTACTTTGGATTCTGGCCTTCTTCCTCAATCTGCCTGCTACTATTTGCTTTTCAGACAGCTGCTGTATCGCTCGATCCAGGTGTTGTAAGGGCAATCTATGGGAGAGTCCAGGGAGAGAGTGTCTTCTCCATCTTACCCAGAATGGGAACCTCTGTCTGAAGGCAGTGTGTTTCCTGATCCTTATAATTGACCTATTCTGTCTCTATGGAAACCCATAGGATCTTCACATGGTCCTAGTGGTACCCAGTGTTTAGAAATCTCCCAGTGATTGTCCTTGGTCTATTTTCATCCACTGTGTTGGGTACTTGGTGGCCTCTTTCATTTGGGAAACTCATGTCGTCCTGTTCTGGGAAAACTTCTTGAATAATTTTGTTGCCATTTTTTTTCTCTCTCTCTCTTTCTGGGGCGCCTTCTGTTATTTAAATGTCAGACTGCTTTTCTCTTTCATTATCTAGCTCTTTGTCTTTTTGCTTTCGTTTCTGGGATATTTCCCATTAACTTTATTTTCCAGCCTCTCTATTTAATTTGTCATCTGTGCTCTTATGTTTTTAATTCCCACACGCTCTTTCTGTTTTTCTCTATAGGCTTCTTTTAAAAATAGCATTCTGTTCTTTTTGCATGGATTGTCTGTCGTCTCTAAGGAGATTAATTATTTTGGGGGAAGTTTTCTTCTCCCTGCATAGACTCCAAGTTGCTTTTCCTTTTGTTTGTTTTATATGTCTTCATGATAAAGAGCTGAGGACCCAAAAGCTAACTGGGAGCTAGCTCCAAGCTCAAGGCAGCACTGGTTGACTGAGCTTCAGTGTAGGAAGAGCCGGCCTGGTGGACCATTTTTTGAGCATTCCCTGATTTCAGTGTCTTTGGGTCGTTTCTCTCAGGCTGGTCAGATGCTGCAGAGGGGAGTTTTAGTCTCCTGTCTGGGAAGCTTGAGATCTGGCTGCCAATGTTCTGGGAGCTAAATTGGGGGAAGAGAAATGGGGGTTTCAACACTCAGCATTCCTTGTGCATATAGTCCTTTAATCTTCTTGGTTTTGAGTGGTGCTTTCAGCTTTCCAGTCCAGACTCTTCTATTTTGCACTCTTAAGAGAGTGAAATCTCTGGACTCTGGTGAGATGGGAAGAGCGTGGTCTTCCAGGGTGCGCAGTGGGGGAAGGAATCTAGAGATCTGTCTCTACCGTAACCACCCTCTTTGTACCTTCATTTTCAGAGGCATCTGGTGCTGTTGGTTCCAGAGCTTTTGTAAAGATTATGTAGTGTAAAACGAGTTTATCCTTAGCTTTATCTACTGCCAGCTCCAGGCCTGCTAAATCACTTCCTAGCTCCTGGAATTTTATGGCTGTTGTCTTTCCAACTCCTCTCGTCCCCGTCCTTGTGGGATATGTTGTTGTTGTTTTTAAAAAAATCCCTTTACTGTAGGTTTACTATGTTTTGGGAGGGAGCAAATGAGATGTGTATATTCAGTCTTACATCCTAGAATGGAAGTCTAGAATGTATGTTTTTGAAACTATAGAAATCATGACTCTTAGTGGAGCCTGGATATCATTTTGACTTTGCCAGGCCTCAGTTGGGCAGTCAGGCGCACAAAGCCATACAGCTAGTTACTGAAGAGCGGCTTTAGGATCTGAGGCCTGACTTGCCTACTTCTGTTTCTTCTATGTCACCAGGTGCCCCTTGTTATCATGTTCATGTTCAAATAACACTTTAAAAAGTACTTTTATTTTGAACTAGTTTAAGACTCCTAGGAAGTTACAAAATATTACCTAGAGTTTGCATGTTACCTTCACCCAGCAATGTTAAAACCTTATGACAACAGTGCATTGTCAAAACCAGGAGCTTGATGTTGGTATAATATTCTTATATCAGATACAGACCTTTAGGTAACAGTTTCAGCATATAAATTGTGTATTCTGTTAAGCAAAAGCCAGAAAAAGACCCAGTATTTCCTTATTAAAGAGTTTACAATCTAAATAGACACATAGACATAACTCACCAAATAGCAACACTCAAATACAGTCCAAAATATATTTTAGGGGCCCTGGGCAGGTAGCTCAGCTGGTTAGAGCATCGTCTTGACATGCCAAGTTGTGGGTTTGACTGGGTCAGGGCACATACAAGAATCTACCAATGAGAATGCATAAATAAGTGGAACAACAAATCGATGTCTCTCTCCCTCCCTCCCTCTCTCTTGCTAAAATCAACAAATAAAAGTAAAAATATATTTTAGGGCTTTTTTTTTTTAGAGGAGTGACAAGTGATGGAGAAAGTATGGGCTTTGAAATCAGACAAATCTAGGTCTGAATTCAGCTTTGCTGCTTAAGAATTGTATGTTCCTGGGCAAGGAATTTTCCCGATCTTCATTTTCTTGATGTAAAATGGAGAATATGATCTACTTCTTAGGATGGTGAGAGTTAAACTTATATATAGAGAGTATAGAGCATAATAATTATTAATAAAATAATAATCTGTAATCATAATTCTCTAGTTGTCTATGTGATCTGCAGTCCAGCTCAAACACCACATTGGTCCTCCTGTCCCTTAATTTACTCTGTGAAGTTTAGATAGAAATCAAAGAACCAGCAGCTGTTTCTTGTGAAGAAAGAGAAGCCTAGAGAGGACAAATGACTCTCCGAAAGTGACAGCATAGGTGAGCCCTCCCTTCCTCTTGCTTCCACATCTGTGTTTCAGGAAAGTATGGGAAGATTGTCAAACAGTTAAGAAAATGCACGTAATTTACCTTTTCTTTTATTTTTAAAAAATATATTTTATTGATTTTTTACAGATAGGAAGGGAGAGGGATAGAGAGTTAGAAACATCGATGAGAGAGAAACATTGATCAGCTGCCTCCTGCACACCCTCTACTGGGGATGTGCCCGCAACCAAGGTACATGCCCTTGACCAGAATCAAACCTGGGACCCTTCAGTCCGCAGGCCGACGCTCTATCCACTGAGCCAAACCGGTTGGGCTACCTTTTCTTTTAAAGAAATATTTGGATAAATGTCTGTGATTCTTTTGGGGGTAGTAGGAGGTAGGGGTTCATATCTAACAAACCCAAGGATAATATTTAAATCTCACTCATGTGATCGTTTACAAGCAGTCTGACTCAAGCCCAGGGAAAAGAGTCTGTGCTCAGTTCCCAGCCTCCCAAATTCCACATGCTAGTCCAGGGGTCTTGCCCAGGAGGAATTTTTCATCACAGGCACAGTAAGAATGCTTTGGAGTTTAGAAACCCATGCGAATTCTTAATGGAACTTAACTAAATGATCTAAACAAACACATTCAATTTTCAAAGGCCCACATGTGGGCCTCCCTCAGCAGGTGATTGTCCCCTGTAAGCATCCTGCTTCACATCACACCTGATCTTCCCCCTGCTGCACTAGGGCTTGAGTTTCCTGCCTTTGGAATCCACAGAAAGAGGTAGCAGCTGCCAGCTTGGGCCCTCAACAAGGAAGGAGCTGTGCCTGGAAACTTGGCCATTTGTTTAAGTCGGAAAGTCATGATTTTCTTTTGGGGGTTGGGGTGTTAGCAGGGACTAAGAGGCCTCAGACCAGACTAGACAAACACCTCATTTGGGTCCACCCAAGCAGGGTGATGGTGAGACAAGATCTCAAGGTAAAGAATAAAATGACTTAGCGATAGTGTCTCCTTTCTTGTTGCTGGAACATACTTACTGGAAAGAACTACCAGGCCTTCCCCACCCACCCACTCCCACCCCCCAAAAAATCACATGTCCTTCTCCCGTTTATGTCTCTATATGGGTCTTAAAGGGGCGCAGGTATAACTTTGGGTAGTTTAGTAGAATTGCTAATTCAAGAAAAATCTCTCTTCTCTTAATCATGCAATTCACATTACCAGAATATCCTAAAAGAAATTAAACTATGTCTAATTAACTGTGTAGTAACTGCTATAATAGAAATGAAAACCTTGGTTGGTTATGGGCTGAATTGTGACCCTCCTAGCCTCCACCAAATTCCTATGAAATCCTAACCCCCAGCCTCAGAATTTAGCTGTGTTTAGAGGTAAGGCATTTAAAGAGGTGATCGGGTTAAAATGAAGTTTTTAGGGTGGACCCTAACCCCGTACCACTAGTGTCCTTATAAGGAGAGGAGATTGGGCCATTGACATGCACATGTACAGAGGGAAGATCATGGGAGGACACAGGGAGAAGGTGGCCAATTGCCAGCCCAGGGATTCACAGGTCTGCCTGAGGCTCTTCCCATCTAGGAGTTAGTCCCACTTGGCTCACCTGGAATCCAGGTCACTGTATCTTTTCCAGAGTGAGTTCTCCTCAGTCCCTTCCATCCCTATCCTCATCCCCAGAGACTCAAACCCAGGCAGACCACCTCTGTCTTGAGAGACTGAGTCTGATTCCATTCCTGGAAGGAGATGAATTAAAAGGGGTTTGGAGTGACCCCTCTGTCCCGGGCTGTGCAGATCTTATAGTTGTTCCCCTGCAGCCTCTAGACCAGTGGTTCTCAACCTGTGGGTCGCGACCCCTTTGGGGGTTGAACGACCCTTTCACTGGGGTCTCCTAAGACCATCGGAAAACACATATATAATTACATATTGTTTTTGTGATTAATCACTATGCTTTAATTATGTTCAATTTGTAACAATGAAAATATATCTTGCATATCAGATATTTACATTACGATTCATAACAGTAGCAAAATTACAGTTATGAAGTAGCAACGAAAATAATTTTATGGTTGGGGGTCACCACAACATGAGGAGCTGTATTAAAGGGTCGCGGCATTAGGAAGGTTGAGAACCACTGCTCTAGACAAAGGTGCAAGCTGTCACGCTGCCTGTCCACCACTATTTATGGTCAAGTTTCTTCTAGGCAGCTTCTACGGCTTACTTAATTCTCCTGAGTATAAGCCTGGAGATTCGGGTTGGGGACCAAGAGTAGGTGTGACCAGAGTCCAGGCAGTAAGTTCCAGACTTTCCCTTTAAGGCCAAGTCACAGTGTCACCCACAGCTTTTACAGACCATGGCATAAGCAAACTGTTATAAAATTCTGGCAGAACATCATTGGCGCAGAAGCCCAGCTTCACACAGAGAGGCATATGACAAGTGGGAGGAGTGGGGATGGGAGACAGAGGCTCCCCAGGACCGCACCTTTTCTTTTTATTGACTGGTTGTGGGACTCTGCACATATTTCTCAACCTTCCCTTGCCTCAGTTTTTTCACCTGTACAAAGAGAAAACCTTGCTTCTGAGACTCATGAGGATTTAATTTCAAGTGCTTGATACATATTGTCCAAGGACAGCAGTTATTAATAGGTAGAGTGAAGAGCCCTGAGGTCACAGGCCTCATGCTTATTTGATATGCTTAGAAACTTGAATTCTCATCTCAGTATATAGGTGGCCTGAGAGGGGTGGAGACTACACTTGTAAATGGGACTCATTTGCTATCTCAAACCCTTTCTGGAATGAGGCAGGGTATAAAAATTATTTTTTAATTATACATTCATTGAGCAAATGAACCCTTCCCATGTTGGGTGCTGGCAATTCAGATCCAAAGGAGACAGCACCTGCCAACAAGGATCTCACAGTCAAGAGGCCCAGGCTGCCACATAGAGATCTAATCTCATGAGTGAGCATGTGTATCACAGGATGCATGTGGTGCTGAGCTCAGAAGAGGGCCAGCGGAAGCTCTGTCCTGTAGGCCTTTGGATGCCAGGTTAATAATGAGTTGGGAATCTATTTTATAGGTGGTGGGGCACCCCTCTAGGAGAAAGAGCTGGTTGAATTTGCATTTGGAGCCCTGACTGTTGTAGCTGTGGCTGGAGGAACAGGGGGCAGGCAGTATTGCAGGCACAGTTCAGGGAGCATGGTGAGGAGATGAAGACTGTGAGTGGATTCAGGGCTGGTCACAGGTCTGCTCAACAGGATGAGGTGACTGACTAGATATAAAGATAAAGCTGAGAGACAGGAACATGGGTGACTTCCAGGTTTCTGGCTCATGTGACTGGGTGGATAGTCGTGCTTTGGGCCACACTTTCTTTGAACACAACAACAACAAAAATCATGGAATAGTCTTAATGGTTCTGATTTCCTGTGGGTTACTTTTGGTATCAGAGTGTGTGTAATTGTTCTATATTTTCTAATATAATTCTATCCCATTACTAGTGGGCACTGTGACTAAGAACAGAACAAGGGCAGGAGTCTGCCTTTTTTCTCAATAGGGAAAAATTCAGGGTAATCTACTTGCTGTGACTGTACACAGCCTAGCAGAGAACAGAGGAGGAGTGTGAGTGCCTGTGCAGGGGTGGGACTAGGCTGGTGCTGGGCAAGTGGTCAAAGCTGCCTCTGGCTCAGCCACTTTGCCAGGCACAAACCCCACAGGTTATGAAATATTTAATGCCATGTTCGCATGGGGGCAATGCAAAGAGGAAAGAAGTTGTTGTAAATGTGGTCTGCCCAGATATTGCTCAACTGACCTAAAGAACAGGGATTTAAGGAGAAGAAATGAAACCCAAAACAATCAAATTGCATTTTTCTCAGGTTTGGGTAAACTTGGAGGGAAGCTGTTTCCTCAATTTGAAAGAGAATGTTTCTTCCAATTAAGATGGACGTGTTTTAATTAGTTTAATTACAAAGAACCCAGGTAAACTAAAAATCTACTGTCGTGATTCAAGTGTCTTGTATTATTGAGCACTTTCAGCTGCAGAACACACGTGCCTTCTGTTGGTGTGTGTGTTTTTTCGTGTGTGCATGCTTACATGTGTGTTTATCTTGCCGAAACATCAAAGAAGCCCCAGTTAGCAGATATAAGAATTCTGCTACCAACACACCAGTCTACTGTGGATGGCTGCATGTCGTTATTTTCTTCAAACATTTCTTTCTGGCATAATGTTTTCTCTCTGAAAGCAAACAACTTCTAATGTTGGATTCTTGAGTGTGTCATTAAGCCTCACCAAACACAAATACAGCTCCAATGCTTTCAAAATAATGGTCCAGGAAGCCATTTATCTGGTGCACACAGCAGTGGACCTAGGGAGATTAATGCGGTAACCATCCCTGAACACTGAACAGCCCTCAAATAGACACCACAGCATGTAGGAAGGGGAAGGGACACATTGGGTCAAATTCTACCTGCAACCGCACAGAGCAGCCTGAGCAAAGGTGAGTCTCAGGGCTCTGTGGGCAGCTTGGAACTCCCTGCTAGAGGATTGGAGGCTGTTTGCTCACTCTGTTCAAAACAAGAGGTAAAGGGACAGCAACAGAGCAATGACTGGTAATTTGTAGCTGGCTGGCGATGCTTGACGAGTCGGATGCATTTATAATCTTTCAAAGCCAAATACCAAGGCTCCTGTGCGCAGTTAATCACCCCACGACAACATTCCTGTTGATCGTGTGAGTAACCTCAAAACTTGAGCTAATGTCTATTAAAGTCTATAACTTCTCTCCAAGTTATCCCTTGGAGTAGAAGAGCGACTGCTTTAGACTTTGATCTGTTCCATGTGGCTGGTCCCTGGGGCTGGGACTACAGGAGTGTAACCTGGTGGTTATGTCACGAGGCCCAAGAAACCAGCAGGGTGCCGGGATCCAACCCCAGCAGGTCCAGGGGTTCCCAAAGGTGTAGACGGAGTCGGCGAAGAAGGAAGGACATGGAGACAGTGTTCAGTTGATCAGCAGCCTAGCCAGGATCTCCAGCCAGGATCTCCAGCCAAGTTCTGGTCTGGATCTCCAGAGAGGTTCTGCTTAGGATCTCCAGCCAGGTTCTGTGTCCATGTTGTCTTGCTAGGTTCTCCAGCCAGGTACTCCAGGTTCTCCAGCCAGGTTCTGTAGCCAAGTTCCCTCGCTAGGTTCTCCAGCCAGGTTCAGTCACCAGGTTCTAGTCAGGTTCTCTTGCCAATTTCTGTAGTTAGGTTCAGTCCAGGATCTTTTGCCATGTTCTCTCGCTAGGTTCTGTCTCTAGGTTCTGAGGCCAGTTTCTGTCCAGGATCTTTTGCCATGTTCTCTCCAGCGAAGTTCTTCTGTCTCTAGAGAACGTTCTGTGTAGGCTCTGTGCCTAGGTTCTGTCTCTCTCGGTTCTATCTTCTTACATCTGTATTTATACCAGTTGATTCCAATCCTATCAATCTCTATTCCAAAGGTTAGGGCGTTTCTTATCTCCATTCCAGGGAGTAAAGATTATGTAGCTTAAGCATGATTGTTCGTAGTTAAAGTGATTAATTACCCACCTGGCACTTAGTTAAGAGGTTTTATTCCCTCCCTAACTTCAGGGGAAAATCCCTACCTGGGGAAACAACCTTTCTCAGAGACCTTGGTTAAAACACATAGTGCCAACAAGGTGAGCAAACATATTAAGAACAGTATGCCATATATGCCAGGTCCCTTGAAACAGCAAGCATGGACCGGCTCCCGGCACCAGGGCACCAAGTACTTCCTGACAGCTTTGGCGGCTGAGGGCCCCTGTGTCCCCTCTGCACCGCCATTCGTGTGTGCACACAGGTCTGTGCTATTCCCGGGGTGGCAGGTGCCTGCTGGAAACACTGAGTCATCTTGCTCTGCCACTGTGTATCACTTTCCTGTTAATGGAGTGGCATGGTCAGACATTCACGGGCAAGGATGTTTGTCAGTCTGCTTTTGTTTTACTAAAAAGAACTGGTTTCAGCATGAGACATTTCCTGCTTTTGAATTAGCTTAGAGCACGTTTCCTACTAAAGAGACAAGCAATAGCTGCACAGGCGTGCAGAACGTCCTGCCCAGTTCAGTCCTGGGGAAGGGAGGCCTTGCTTCGTGGCTGAGGCCATCTCATGTGGTTGAGGACCCGGATGCTGGAGGTGCTTGAACCTGGTCTGGTCCGCATCTCAAGACTCAATTTCCTCATCTGTAAAATGGAGGTGTTTGTGAGAAGTCGATGAGATAATGCACTGCGAAATAATGACAGCCAGAACTCGTGTAGCCCTCTCTGCCTCCCAGGAACTGTTCTTTCATTAACTCAGAGCAGTCCTATGATAGAGGTGCTATGGCTGTCCTCTTCATTTACATATGGAGGCCGAGACATAGAAAGGTACAGACAGGTAGTACCTTGCCCGCGGTCACACAACTGCTAAGTGGCACACTGGGATTTGAACCCACACGTGACTATGGAGCCTCTGTTCTTATTCATGACATTAAACGATCTTTTATAAGCCAGTTGTTGAGTGCCACACATTTGGAAATACAGGCACACCTGGATTTATTGAACTTCACAGATAGCACGTGTTTTGTTTTTTTTTTTTTACAAATTGAAGGTTTGTAGCAACCCTGTGTTGAGCAAGTCCATCAGTGCTATTTTCCCAGCTCAGATGATGGTTGGCATTTCTTTAGCAATAAAGTGTATTTTAATTAAAGTACGTACGTACATAGGTTTTTAAAGACATACTGTGATTGCACATTTAATAGACTACAGTATATTATAAACATAACTTTTATTTTGTACCTCTAAACCAAACCATTTTCTACTAACATTTCAACATGTTCTTCAACAGCCTAACAGTGGTACAAGCTACCGTTTAGAATTTCTACACTTTTATTCAGAGTGCAGTAAAATAATTATAGCATCTTCACTTAGTCATGCGTCATATCAGGAAGGTGAGGGGGAATACCTGAAGCCAGGGTGCTCTGAGAACAGTTTTATGGGTGGAAATTATGACTGTAATATATGGATACAATCTGAAATTACTACCAACTGTCTGTGAAAAAAAACAACAACCCCAGAACAGGCTGTCACACCAAGCCTAATTAGTTGTTTCTGTGTTTTTTTTTCTGCTGATTTTTGTTAGCTTCACTCATTTATTTGTTTTATTGTATCAGTGTTCGATGGCAGACAAGTGGTAGCAGTTGCCAAAGTTTTAAGAAAAATTTAAGAGACAAATTTCAACTGAAAGTATTGAAGTTGAGGTGCCTTTGGGACATTTGAATGATTCTACTGCCCCCAAAATTGGTAACAACTGCAATTATGTCATTTTAGCTATAGAACCCTGAATCCAGGTATGGAATACATTCAGGAACATAGTTTGAGAACTACCTGCATTTTAAAATCACATTTATTGCTTCTTTAACTGTCAAACAGCAACTGTATTTACATATCCTATATAATAAAGAGGTAATATGCAAATTAACCCTCACACCCTCACAAGATGGCTGCCTACGACCAGGCCAGCAGGGGTTAGTGAGGGACGACCAAATGACTGAACAAGCAGGCTGTGTGGAGCGACCAGGCCAGCGTGGGGTGGGGTGGGGGGTTTATTGGGGGCAACCAGGCTGGCAGAGGGGGGCAGTAGGGGCAGCCAGGTCAGCGGGGGCGGGCAGTAAGAGGCAACCAGGCCTGCGGGAAGGGGGTAGTTAGGGGTGACCAGGCTGGTGGGGGGGGTGTGCAGTTGGGGGTAACCAGGCCAGCAGGGGGGGCAGTTGGGGGCAATTAGGTTGGCAGGGGGGCAGCGAGGGGTGACTAGGCCAGCTGGGGGGCAGTTGGGGCCAACCAGGCTGGCAGATGGGGGCAGTAAAGGGCGACCAGGTCAGCAGAGGGGGGAAGTTGGGGGCAACCAGGCCAGCAGGGGGGCAGTAAGGGGTGACCAGACTGGTGGTGGTGGGGGGGAGTTAGGAGATACCAGGCCGGCAGGGAGGGGGCAGTTGGGGGTGACCTGGCCAGAAGCAGGGGGCAGCTGGGGGCAATCAGGCCGTCACACAGAGGCAGTGAAGGGCGATCAGGCCGGTGGCGGGGGGGTGGGGGGGGGCGGTAAGTTAGTGCTACTAGGCAGGCAGGCAGGTGAGCAATTAGGAGCCAGCGGTCCAGGATTGTGAGAGGGATGTCCGACTGCCGGTTTAGGTCCGATCCCAGGGATCGGGCCTAAACCAGCAGTCGGACATCCCCCAAGGGGTCCCAGATTAGTGAGGGTGCAGGCTGGGCTGAAGGGACGCCTCCCTCCCACCCCCCATGCACGAATTTCATGCACTGGGCCTCTAGTCCTATATAATAAAAGGCTAATATGCAAATTGTCCCCAAGGGTGGGAGTTTGACTGCCTGGGAGTTAGACGTGTGCTGACCACCAGGGGGCAGCGCGGAACATGGTGGGCCCCGATGAGAGCGGGACTGTGGTGGGATGGTGGAGCAGGTGAGTGGGTGGTGTCAGGCCAAGGCGGGTGCTAGTGGGGACCCAGATCACCCCGTCAGTTGCCCCACAGATTGGCTCTGATTGCCGGCCAGGCTTAGGGACCCTACCTGTGCACAAATATCCTACACCAGGCCTCTAGTATATATATATATTCTTGACCCGAGGAGTGGACGAACTCTGTGGCATGTGAGGACTCCAGTTGGCATGAAAGGTGTCCCCTGTGTGTGCTTGCTCTGGAGATTTGTCCCCTGGGTTCTTTCTACCATGAACACCATCTCCCCTCAATCCACACTGACAAGAAGCCTTCCTTCCAGGCTCAGATCCCAGGTCATTTGCCCAAATCACCAACTATGGGTTGAAGGACTTACAGAGGCACCAGGTCCAGGCACTAGCCTAGAGCACCTCAGAAAGCTCCAGTTTCTGTTGAAGTACCTTCAGGGCCAGGGAGCTCACACCTTCAAAGATAGTCAAGAAGAGGTCCCTGTCCTCAGTGATTTTGTCATTCAGGAGAAGGGAGAATAATAATACCTAAGCTAATACCGTTATTTGGTTACCGATTATGCCCCACAGTGCTAAGGGCTCAGGTTTTTGAATCATTTGGGCCAGAACCCCAAAATCATAATTACCTTCACCACTTACCTGCTATGTGACTTTGGCAAGTTGCTTAACCTCTCTGAGCCCTAGTTATCACATATGTACAATGAGAATAACATTAGTGTCTATTTCAAGGATTCTTATGAGGCCTAACATAATGGATGAAAACTGTCTGACAGAGAGAAAGCTGTCAATTAGCTTAGTTATTATTATTCTCCCTTCTCCTGGATGACAAAATCACTGAGGACAGGGACCTCTTCTTGACTATCTTTGAATCTCTCCATAGCAGTCAGCAAAGTGCCTGTATGAGGAATTTAATGAGCGTACAACAGGAAAGAGACTGGGCTGAACAAGGGACAATTATTTGGAGCTGAGATAATTATTTGAAGCATCTAAAGCCACCTGAGGGCTTAGATATGTAATGTCAATGCTTTGGCAAAAGAAACGTGCAGAACAGAAAGCAGAACCTGGAGCAGGATGCCAAGAGCAAGGACTAGTTGGAACAGGAAGTGGGGAAATCCTGGGGAAGGTCACGCAGTATCAGGTCATGTTCTGGGGGAAGAAGGAGCAGAGACACACAAGGATCAAGTACTAATTAACGTGGTGAAGGAGGACGGGGTGGCGGAGTAAATGTCAGCCGAGCAAGGCGCTGACCCCTAGGCTGACCTCACGTTTATTCAAAAGGAACAGTCTTTCCAGCACACAGATCATTTTGTGAGCCCGCCACATGCCCCTGGATCTGTTCTCCTGCTGTCATGGCTGTATAGATATGATGGCAGAGCAGCCGCCTCTTGACACATCTTAACCTTAGAAGCCACTCCTGGCTCCTGTGGAGGCCACAGCCTCTTCCTTGCCACCCGTTCCTCTCTGTGTCATGTACTTGCTCAACCAGGAGCAGGAAGGGATGGCATGACAGTGCTTTTCCGCAATTAGTCTTCTAAACCCAACAAGAAAGCTGGGTGTTTAGGCACGTTCTAAAAACTTTTAAAGACTAGCTATCAATTGAGGCAAGGACAGAAAGGGGAAGGGCACTCATTCAGATACTCTGGGCTGGGGGTTGGTGGGGGTTCATCTTTGGCTGGCTTGTGTTTATTCTGCACTTCAAAATGACTTTGAAAGTTTATTTGGACATTCTAGCCTAGAAGAGATCCCTGGCAAACTCTCACCTGTACAGTGTATCTTTTGGGGAGAGAAAACTGTTTGGGAGAGCCTGGGGGAGCAGGCAGAAGGGACAGGACCACCCACACGTTACTCATGCCCCGATGGCTGGTGTTCCAGGTAAGGCCACCCCCTTCTCCGTGCTGCCCATGGAGGAAGGGTGCTAATTCAGACACAGGTGTTCGTGTACATAGGACGTGTGCAGGAGCCGTCACACAGGCCCTCTGAAACCCACGGTCAGGGACAGGCAGAAATCTGAAAATGTCCCAAATCAGAGCTTTTTTCCTCCCCAAGAATCAGTTGTTAAACATTTACCAGCTTGCCACTGTGTACAAATAAGACCCGAGAAGAACCAGTTAACCTACTACTAGAGAGAACAAAGACTTTAGCAGACGCTGTGGGCAGACAAGCAGATAAGGCCAGTGTATTATGTACCCATCATTAATGAAGCTTGACAGGAGTGCCATCCACATGAACCAGTATTAGTTCCATTTATTGAATAGCCTTGGAAGTTATAGAATGGGCTTCTAGTATTTATTTTCATTCTTTCACTTATATTTTCCCTAAAATGGAGGCCTCCCACGCAAAACTCCCTGTTTGCAGATGACACATGCCTGATGGGCATGGAAAATCCACAAGGGCCCAGTATAATAAGTCAAGGTGTTGCCTGCAACTGGTGGCCCCAGAGACTGCCGTGGCCATTCAGAGTGCGTGAGGTGGTCCGAGAAGTGTGGACCGGAGGCTGGTGTTTATCTCCAAGCTGAATTTTGACCCCTCTCTTTTAAACCTTATGACAACTTTCCTTCAGTGGCCCTCGGTACCAGGAGTGCTGTTGAGGCCTGGGAGCAGAGAATGTAACTTCTTAGTGTGCTTCAGACATAGGCCTTTGTGCAGATTTGGAATCGCTCTCCATACAGTCCCCAAATCTCAAGCCTCTAGTTCCACTCCACTGGTCAACCTACTTCTATGGCCGAAAGACTAGGGCTGGGCCTCCTGAAGTCCTTCGTCCACTGACTCCAGCTGGCGGGACCTCGGGTGCCTGTTAACATCAGAGACCCAGCATGCTGTAACAGAAAAAGAAAAAAATGTGAAATATGGAGTTTGGGGTCAGGGACAGGTTCAAGGCACACTATTCCATGGCGTGGAAGGCAGACAGTGGTTGAGGGTTTATAGGAAAGGGCGCAGGAGCATTCTCTGGGTGATAAAAATGCTCTGCATCCTTTTCAGGTGTTAGTTACACAAGTATGTACATTTGTCAAAATGCATCAAGACACTGAAGATCTGTGTGTTTTATTGAATGTAAATTATACACCACTTAAAAAATATATTTTTATTGATTTCAGAAAGGAAGCGAAAGGGAGAGAGATAGAAACATCAATGATGATAGAGAATCACTGATGGGCTGCCTCCTGCATGGCCCACACTGGGAGTCGAGCCTGCAACCCAGGCATGTGCCCTGACCGGGAATCAAACTGTGACCTCAAAGGTCGATGCTCAACAACTGAGCCACACCAGCCGGGTGTATACAGCACTTTTTAAAAGGGCAAGTTCAAGTTCTAGCCCCCTCTCTTACTGTATAGAAAAATGCCTCACCTCTTTGAGCCTTGGTTTCCTGCCCATAAAACGGCAGGACCACTTGTACCTGCGGTGACATTAAATGGGACCATGTTAGCCAAAAGTGCTTTGTAGATGATAAAAAGCCCTCTACACGTTGCTATGCTTCTCATCCAGCTGCCTCCTAGAGCAGATTATTGTGCTGGTACAAATCTGTGGGCTCTGCCTTGCAACTTCCCTTGGAGATTAGTGTTTATCTGTCTATTTTAAGGAGATTCTGGAGATATCAAAATGCTGCCAAAAAGCAAATGGAATATGGATTTGCTGGGGAGAGTAGGGCGGGCTGGAAGGGAACAGCTGGGGAGAAAGCCATCAATCCAGTGGCTGCAGGGCCAGACGGAGGCTGAGAGGGAGTCACTAAATGCCTGGGAGAGAGTCTAGAGAGTCGTGACCAGCAGGAGCAGTGTGAGTTAAAAAAAAAAACCCCAAAAAAACACATCAGATCTTGCCAAACAAACTGGGTCACAGTCATGATGGAGTTAGTTACTGAGCGGAGACAGGAAAGCATTTTCAGGGGCAAAAGTGGGGACCACAGTGACTCAGCTGGAAGTGGCAGAGGCCACTCGGGCCTCCTGGTCTGCTCTGGTAATGAAGGGAAAGATTGTCCCTGAGGCTCCTTCAGTGCCGCTGTTATTTCAGGTTTGAACTTGATCTTTACTCCTAAAGTCAGTCACAAACAACCTTTACATCGGAATCAAAAGCACAGCACACATTTAAAAATGAAAAATCTTAGAGTTGAACCAAGTTACACAAAGACAGGACAAATGGGGAGGCCATTCTGGAGTTCCCCCAGGAATTTGAGTGGGAGGTGACAATGGCTTGAACGCCACCACACTTTGGAGTGATGACACAGGCAAGGACTTTCAGTTTAGGAACTTTGAAGTCTGAGCAATAGCAAATGTCCTTTGGCAACAAAATCCTATGAAGTGAATGAACAAGGCTGAAGTCAAATTTTAAATTGTTAGCCGTGAAGATAAGTTAAAATAGGGAAAGATTTAACAGGAAGAAATAACCTATAAGAGAAATCTGATGTGTGACATTTTTATATTATCCTCATTATAAAAATTTTGGTGCTTTCTGCTAGATATTTCTGCCAAGAAGTGTGAAATGTTGAAAAAGAAAAGGAAATGTACTCGAGTTGCTGTGATTATAGAGAGGCCATTCAGAGTGATGGGAATCAGTGGAGGTTCTCCAAGCGACCAAGGTTGTAAAATTAGGGTCTTAAACTACCAAGTCCGAGAGAGAAAGAAATAACTAACTTCAGTAAGAGACATCTAAGATTATCCTAACTTAGCCTACATTCTCCCCCAGTGTTTGCCTTTTCTCTGAGCATACCAGGCCTCTATTTGTTCCTCCTCTAAAAGCTAACCTCCTGCACAGGCACTTCTGTCTCTTGGGCATTTGGTGATGACACCAGGGACCCAAGCACACGTGACCGGACCCATGCACCGTGCAGCACAGGGCAATGGCAAACACTGCTGCTCCTCCTTCAGGCGCATCATGAGAAGGCCGGTTCTTTGGAAAAGACAATTATGCTGGGGAAAATAGAAGGCAGCAGACCAAATAGGAGGTGGATTGACGCCATGAAAGAAGCCATAGGCATGGGTCTATAGGAGCTGAGCAGGGCTGTTGAGGACAGGAAACTGGACGTCACCAGGAATTGGAGCTGACTCAAGGGCACGTAACAACAAGAGCTGCCCTTCTGGGAACAAGGCAGGAAGTTGGGGAGAGGACGTGGGGTTCAGAGGCTCCATAAGACAGTAGAGGTGTCTCTCCTGTGACCACTGAGTCCGAAAGAGGGTGCCATGAGATGCCAGCACATGCACGCAGGGGAGACATGTGCCCCGATACATGGCTGCCGGTGCTCAGGATGCTAAAAGGAACGTGGGTGGGAGGAGTCCTCCTTACCCAGGTTTTTGCCTACTGGACACCTCAACGCTCGGTGGCTTCGGTTTCTAGCTGTCCTACTTTGTTAATCAGTGTGCAGAATCTGAGTCTGGGCCTTCTGCAGCCTGGCACTGGCTCTGTGTGCCTCTGCTGGCTCCTCAGGAATAGCTGAAGATGTAACTTCTCCCTTAAGTCATTTGTGAGCTGTGAATCCTAAGGGAATCTGATTTTTCCCTGGCTTTAGGGCTGAGTGACATAGGTTTGCAGCTTAGGTCCATCGCTTTTTAACCTCTGTGAGCACAGATTTTCTTGCTCAGGTTGGCACAGCATAGGTAAGTATCCTGTATACCTGAGGTATAATTAGGTGCTTACCATTTTTTCCAATGATTTGAATGGACACCGAGGGTGAGACAGTCACACCAGCAGGCAATCAGTTATCTTTAAACTGATGGATGGGAGCAAACAAGAGAGACCTCAGACCCTCGAAGGCTGAGCTTTGTCCCATATCAACTCTCTAAGTACAGACCTGGAAGGCATGGGATTTAATGGCAGCACCTGTGGGATCCTGTGATATAATAAGAAACAGGTATTTGGTCTTTATCTCTGGTTCGTGGCACAAGAGCTTCCAAAACTTTTAAAATTTCTTTCTTTTTTTAAAAATCCTCATCTGAGGCTATTTCCCCATTGATCTGTTAGAGAGAGTGGAAGAGAGGGAAAGGCAGAGAGCAACATCGGTGTGAGAGAAGCACATCAGTTGGTTGTCTCCTGCACGCACCCTGACTAGGACCTCGGCCAGGAGGAGCCTGCAGCTGTGGTATGTGCCCTTGGCCGGAATCAAACCTGGGGCCTTTTGATCCACAGGCAGAGGCTCTATCCACTGAGCCAAACCAGCTAGGGCGTGTGTGTGTGTGTGTGTGTGTGTGTGTGTGTGTTTTGTCTTAAAATTTCTTGAGTTTTAGGTGATAGAAGCATCTTTTCTTATTCATGATAAGCCCCTTTCAACCTTACCTGAGTTTATGCTAATGAAGTGACTGGGGGTGATGGGGGAGAGAGGAGCTTGAGAGCTTCAGGATGGGGACTGATGGCCAGAGGAACCAACCATGTGAATAGAAGGTTAAAACTTTCAGTCTGTGTGCCCTGTGACCTCTAGGAAGGAGATGGGGGCTAGAGAATGAGTAAATAACCAATTGCTGGTGATGTACTCAATCATACTTATGTAATGAAACCTCCATAAAAAAACCCTAAATTATGAGGTTTGGAGAGCTGCTGGGTTGGTGAATACACTGTGGTCCTGGGAGGGTGACATGCCCAGAGAAGGCATGGAAGCTCCCCTTCCCTCCCCTGACACTTGCCTTGTGCATCTCTTTCATTCAACTGCTCATTTGAATCCTGTATAATGTCTTTTATAATAAACTAGAGGCCTGATGCATGAAATTCGTGCAAGAGTAGGCCTTCCTCCCCGCCTCCCCCCCCCCCCCGCCCCCACTGCCCCCTGCCGGCACCAGCTTCCCTCTGGCACCCGGGACACGGGCTTCCCTCACAGCCCCAGCTTCATCCAGAAGGTGGTCCAGAAGGATTTCTGGAAGGACATCCGGTCTAATTAGCATATTATGTTTTTATTATTATAGATGGGTCCTAGAAGGCAATGTATTTCCCTGAGCTCTGTGAGCTGTTTTAGCAAATTATGGAACCCAAGTAGGGAGGTGCAATTGGTACTCAAGTAGGAGCAGTTTTGTAGGACTGAGTCCTTGACCTGTGGGGTCTGTGCTCACTCTGGAGAGTTAGTGTCAGAATTGAATTAAGTTGTAGAATACCCAGTTACTGTCCAGAGCAGCCGTCGGCAACTGGTGGTCTGTGAGGTCTGAAAGGTTGGTGACTGCTGGTCCAGAGAGTTGGAGAATTGGTTGGTGAGGGGAAAACTCCCCACACAGGTGATGTCAGAAGTGTTGTGAACAGAAACAGAACATACCTGTGAAATAGACTGAGGAGTCTGGCCCGCAGTGAGCCCTGTTGGGATTCGGGCAGGATAAGGTCATCTGATTGTGTCAGTTCTTCAGTTTGAAGCAATTGAGACAGACTCTGACAAACTTAATTGGACAAGAAGTTTGCTGGAAAGATCTAGAATAGTTGGATGCAGAAGAGACAGGCCTCAGGAGGAAGGAGAACAGGTCATTAGCAGGAACGAAAGGACAGACTCTGTGTCCCCCTCTCCCTTCAGAACTGCTCTGCTCCTCGGTGTACAGTTACTTAATTCTCTCCTAGGCTAAAGACCCCAAAGGATCCAGAGGTGGGATGGCCTAGACTGGGTTGTGTGTGCCACCATCCTCCCAATAGGAGGACAGGAAGAAACTTGACTAAAGTGCCCTAAGACTTCTCAGAATAAGGGAAAAGTAAATCCCTAACAGGAAATAAGATTGCTTTTACCCCCAAAAGTGCAAAGGCATGTTTGACAGGCCAAAGCCAGAGACCTCTGGCTTGCTGATTTCAGGCTCCACTGTGAAAAGAAAGGAGCATGAAAAACGAGAAAATGGTTCCATCTCAACCTCTTGGGCCTGGATCAGGTACAGTTATTTGACTGCTTGGGAGGTGTTCACAAAGAGCAACCAAGACAATGATCATCTGGAAAACAAGAAATATAAGAAATAGTTAAAAGGACTGAGGGGACAGAACTTGAGGCGGAGAAGACTAAGTGGGCTTCTAATGGCCTTTCTCAGGAAGCTGAAGGTCTGGAACATAGAACATACTAAGTTTGTATTTGGTGGCTACAACAGACTTGACAGAGGAACAGATGTCAGTTCAGTATATATAGGAAAGATCTTTCAAAAAACCACTTGCTGGAAATTGACAGAAGGCCAGGAATCTTCTATCCCTGGGAAACCTCAGTCTGTAGTTAGCGAGAGCAGTATGCACACTCCTCACCTAATGCTCTCAGTACAACAACACTCTCTGTCCGGTCACATCTGCTAAAGAGCACTGTCTCATATGTGGCATTCTGGGCATGCACAATGTAAGTGACAGTGGTGGAGAGGACAAGAGGGGCCTCTAAATATCCTGCCCACACCCATATGGTACAGGCATACCATGGCAGAGTCCTTAATTTAGAGCATTGGTTTGGGTTGCATTAATGCTCATCCTTCATAAACCTCCAAGTGCAAATCAAGCCAACGCCTTGCTTTTTCACTGAGCAAATATTCCACAAAAATATGTAATCTGTTGGGCTATACCTATTATTAGAAAGCTATCATATCAGAGTTGGAAGGGATTTTTGTCATCAATGAGTTGACAATGCTCGAATATATCCAATGGCATCTGGACAAGCTGATTTGTAACCTAGTCTTAATTCTTTTTAGACACACACAACCTCCTAAAATAGTCCATGCCACTTCGGGAAATTTTGTTTGCTAAAATTCGTTCTTACTTTGTGGTAAAATCTACCCACGATGTGGTTATATCTGTCAAAATGTTAAAGGTACAAAGCTTTGACCAGCAAGTCCACTTTTACCAATTTATCTTACAGATATAGTCCCCAGGAGGTCAAAGACATATGTACAAACATATTCATTGCAGTAAAGGGCTGGAAATAATTAAAAAGTTTAACCAGGAGACTAATTCAACAAATTATGAAATATCTGTTCTATGGAATATGTGGCAGCTGTTTATGAATTAAACCATTCTTATGCACTGACAGGGAAAAGCCTTTACATCAGTTTGTCTGCCCTGGCCATCTCTAGTTCATGTTGATTTGTGAGAAAAATAGAGTGGCTCAGAAATATGCATCACATTTGTGTGATTGAAAAGAAGGAAACACATGGATATGTTTAGGTCTTATCTGGAAAGATAGTGATAACTGTGGTTGCCTCTGGGGAAGGAAACTGTGGAAGGGCGAATTTTATGTTTATATGTGTATGAATATGTGTATGTAGACCTACACATGTATTTATATTTATCTCTATCTTTTTATCCTTTTGAATTATTTTACTGTGTGCATGTATTACTTTAAAAAACTGCTTTGGAAATTTGTCCTCTTAGGCAACAAAAGCAAAAATAGACAAATGCAACCATATAAATACAAAAAACCTCTGTGCATCAAAGGAAACAATCAACAGAGTGAAAAAGCAACCTGCAGAATGGATGAAAATATTTGCAAATCATATATCTGACAAGAGATTAATATCCAGAATCTATGTATAAGGAACTTCTACAGATCAACAACAAAAGACAAATAACCCTATTAAAAAATGGACAAAGGACCTGAATAGACAATTCACCAAAGAAGATATACAAATAGCCAATATGAAAAGATGCTCAACTTCACTAATCATGAGGGAAATGCAAATCAAGACCACAATGAGATACTCCTTCAAACCAGTCATTGTGGTTATTATCATTAACACGAATAATGAGTGTTAGCAAGGATGTGGAGAAATTGGAACCCTTGTGCACTACTGGTAGGAATGTAAATTGGTACAGCTACTATGGAAAACAGGATGAAGGTTTCTCAAAAAATAGAAAATTAAATTATCATATGATTTAGCTATTCCACTTCTGGGTATTTATTCAAAAGAATTCAAATCAGGATCTTGAAGAGATAATTGCACATCCAAGTTCATTGCAACATTATTCATTATAACCAAGATGTCAATCATCAATAGATGAATGGGTAAAGAAAATGTAGTGTACACAAACAAGGAAATATTATGCAGTCTTAAAAAAGAAGGAAATCCTGCCTTAGCCAGTTTCTCAGTGGTTAGAGCATCAGCCCTCAGACTGAAGGGTTGTGGGTTCGATTCTGATCAAGGGCAGGCTCGATCCCAGACCCTGGTTGCAGGAGGCAACCAATCGATGTGTCTCTCTCACATCAGTGTTTCTCTCTCTGTCTCTCCCCATCTCTTCTACTCTCTCTAAAAAAAGTCAAAAGTCCCCTAGCCAGTTTGGCTCAGTGGATAGAGCGTCAGCCTGTGGACTGAAGGGTCCCAGGTTCGATTCCAGCCAAGGGCACATGCCTGGGTTGCGGGTTCGATCCCCAATGTGGGATGTGCAGGAGGCAGCCGATCAATGATTCTCTCTCATCATTGATGTTTCTATCTCTCTCTCTCTTCCTTCCTCTCTGAAATAAAAATATATTTTAAAAAAAGTTAATGGAAAAAATATTTTCTGGCGAGGATTAACAACAACAACAACAACAACAAAAAGAAGGAAATCCTGTCACACACTATAATATGAACAAACTTCAAGGTCACTATGCTAAGTAAAATAACCTAGTCACAAAAGGACAAAGATGGTATGATTTTACTCCCATGAAGTACCTAAAACAGTCAAAATCATAGAGACAGAAAATTGAACGGTGGCTGCCAAGGGCTGGGGCAAGGGTGTGGGGAGGGGAAATTAGTGTTTAAGGGGGTAGTTTCAGTCTTGCAAGACAAAAACGTTCTGGAGATCTGTTGTACAACAGTGTGAATATACTTAACACTACTGAACTATACACTTAAAAATGTTTAAATGGTAAAAACAAAAAACAAAGGCCTTACCTTTTAAATTCTAGCACAGGGGCCCGCCTGGTTCTACCTTTTAAAGCTGTACTGAACACCTTAATCTTTTTGTTTGTTTTGTTTTTCCCCCACAATTCCAGGTTTATTAAGGGAAACTTCCCCAATAAGCCAATAGAGTCACACACGGGTTACGCACAGAGAAGGGAGCTTAAGTGATAGAAGCCAGTAGAGCAAGCTTCCAGCACGAAGTCCAGTCACTGGCAGTGGCTGCAGCTGGAGAGGCCAGTGTTGGTGTGAATCCAGGCAGCCACAGTGGCGGCATGCGTCTGGTGGAGTGGAAGTCCAGCAGGGCTACGAGGATGGCAGGCCACCTTAACCTTTTTAACAACAGCATGCATTTGAATATTTCTACCATGGCCCTTAAACTGGCTGCCTCTTCTCCAAGTTAAACAGGCCTTCTTCTTCACATGGCTTCTTCTCCCACTGGCCGCCTGGAGCCCACCCCAGCAGACCCAGACCTTCGGTGCTGCAGTCGGACTGTGCGTGTCCTTAGAGCACTGATGCCCACACACCGTGGGAGAGGAGTGCTCCCAGAGGCACCCTCGCCCAGGGAGACCCTGACCTGAGCAGCTAGTGGACACTGGGTATCTGAGGAGGGAAGGACTCAGAGTGCGGTGTGGACCGGGAGGGAACCGAGACTGGGTCTGCAGAGGCAGGCTTTGCTAAACTGTGTGATGCCATGCCATGGCTGTCCCTACACATGGTCACGAGTTGGCTGGACTAAAGCCGAAAACCAATATCCTTTAAAATTGCATGGCTACTTTACTTGTTTTAAGGCACTTTACAAACTGGATAAAATTTGCTGTTACCACAACCCTTTGAGGCAGGCAGTCAGCAACTATTTTTCTCACTTCATAAAGAGCTGGCCTCAGCCAGAGAGATTAAGGATTGCCTCCATACTTTGGGTCTTTCCTGGATGGACCCTTTCCACTCTGTAGCCTGCCTTTGAAGTCACATGAAAAGAAACAAAAAATAAGTGAAACAAACAAACAAGAACCATTTGCTAAATTGTCCCAAGTCTTATAGTTTTGACAGGTTGCGAATATTGTTTTTAGACTGAACTAGTCCCCAGATCACAATGCACATCCTGGGTACACAGGCTGTCTGTGGGATGGCTTGGATAGGGCCCTCACAGAGCGGGAACGCTGGGGCCTCTTCCTTGACCTCAAAGTCCAGACCTAAGCCTGCCTCCACCAAGGGTGGAGAGACCAGCTGAACTTCCCACTTTGGGGAAAGATCATCCCTTCCCCATGGCTTCGTGTCCTTGGGGATATCCTCAGGTCTGTGTCCTGGGCCCCACACAGGGCCCCGGGGAGATCCCTCTTTTGCCAGGTGGGGACCCAGAGTCTCTGGCAGCTGAGGAGGAGGGGGGGCAAGTCGTCTGGCAGCAAGGATTCAAGAATGTGGGGCTCCAGAGGCCTCCAGGGGGCCTGCTGTGCCATCCCCCAGGCCTTGGCCTTTCCTGCAGTCTGCTCTAGGCACTGAGGCCACACCTCCCCCTTTAGAAGCTTCTCTCCGCCCCCCCGCCCCACCCCCCCCACCTTAATCTTATTTCATCGGGATAAACAAGCTAGGGAATCAGAAGGGAGAGGCACCTAGGACAATTTCCTTGTGGCCTGAAGAATCAGGGTTCCCATCAGAATGAGAAAAGGGCTGATCTTCCTGCTCATAGAAAAGACACTTTATATGAAAAACTCCCTGTCATTGTAAACTGGCCAATGCTGGGCTAGAGAGAAAAGGGGCTGGAGAGGAAAGTGGGTGGTGAGGGTTCTGTAGGAAGTCCGCTTTCTGGTCTCTCACTGTTGGATACAGCTAGTGGCAAGGAGGGATATTTAAAATATTTTACGGGGAGGGGGAAGGGTTCACGCTGACCAATCAGAGCTGTCACCTGAGCCAGCTCCTAGAGGCCCCCTGCTGGGCCCTATGTTCCGCTTTGGTTGCAGGCTGGTAGGAGGCGGGGAAACCAGGGGAGGGCCCTGGGCTGTGGCTGTTTACCCACAAGCGGAAAAGTTTCCACATGAACACATGGTGTGGCTGTAGCATTTCACAGCAGCCAGAGGTCCCCGTAGGGATAAGAGCTGGTCGTCTTGATCACCTCTGACTGCCGGGTTCTTCCTAAGCGCTTATTGCAAATGCCCACAGCCTCATAGGCTCAGGGACAGACTTGCAGATGTTGGTCCTGAGGCACAGCTGGGTGCCTCTGTGTTGCAGAAACTCCTGCCTAGTCTGACATCTGAGAAGCCAGCAGTTTTCACAAAAGGATCCTTTCCCTTCTCACCCTCCTTTCAGGATGCGGGCCAGCTGGAACACACTGGCAGGACAATGCCTCATCTCCTCCAGAATCCAGGCTCTTCCTCTGGAAAGAGGAGCGTCTAGGCTCCCACCACCAACAGATTTCTGCTGGAAAGGCTCCCACACCTGCCATTCTGCCAGCTTCCTTTCCATCCTCCAGGGCTCTGGGTAACACAAGCATCTGAAAAAGGTGCGGTGTGCTCTGCGGTTTCCACTTTCCTGGAAGATCAGCCATCTCATCGCCTGCAAGTGAACAATCAGGCAGCGCGTTTCCTAAGATGAGAGGCAAGAGGTGGCATGTGAGGCAATATCCCAGAATGACAAGGGGACAGTCATCTGCCTTGTCCTGAAACAGGCGTCCATGCCAGTGATGGCGAACCTATGACACACGTGTCAGAGGTGACACGCGAACTCATTTTTTTGGTTGATTTTTCTTTGTTAAATGGCATTTAAATATATAAAATAAATATCAAAAATATAAATCTTTGTTTTACTATGGTTGCAAATATCAAAAAATTTCTATATGTGACACGGCACCAGAGTTAAGTTAGGGTTTTTCAAAATGCTGACATGCCGAGCTCAAAAGGTTCGCCATCACTGGTATAGACAGATCCCTTTCCATCTTCACAGTCTGAAAACCCTGTTATAGGGAGGCTTGAAATAAGGCATTTCATTTTATAATTTTGATTTCTATACATATAATTTTTACAACTAATATGTACATATAATTTTAAAATTCACATATTTATGAGGCTTATAGAAAAATCACAGCCCACTCATTCTTACCTTCGGTAACTGCTCCCAGAACCAACCACCATCTATGATTTTAGTTGTACTTCTTTTGGCATAAAATAATATGTTTATAAAGCTGTATATTTACTTTTAAATTTTAAAAACCATCTACTGATTTATTACTGTGACACAGCTATTCACATTCTCCCTCATTTCCCAGCAGAATTCCTATATTTCTTCCTATTTAAGATGCCATTATTTATAACATGTACCATTATTTATGAGTCACTACAAAAGAACAAAAGTGCTCCTGATGGAACTGTGACCCAATACTTTATAAGTATTATAAGATACAGTCTGATTTTCAATGTGTAGAAAATACACTCATTTTACAATATATGAATTAGGGGACACATGATTTCTTTTTTATTTTTTGCTATTGAAAAGAATAATTTATTAAGTCAATAACATTCAAATCAGAATTTCAGCAGAAGTTTCTGACAAACATGAGAAGCTCATCAATCAATAAAGAGCCACCAGTTGCTAAGACGATTCTAGAAAGGTTAAAGAAGTGGGGTTCAACTCCTTTGAAAAGAATTGCAAAGCCACAGTCATTAAAATGCACTGTCTCTCTCCCAATCAAAATGAACCCAAAGAGACCCACACCAAAGCACATCATTATTAAAATGCCAAAGGTTAAAGATAAAGAGAGAATCCCCAAAACAGCAAGAGAAAAGCAGCTAGTTACCCACAAGGAAACTCCCATAAGACTGTCAGCTGATTTATCAACAGAAATATTTCAGGCCAGAAGGGATGGCAAGACAACAAAGCCCTACAACCATGATTACTCTACCAAGCAAAACTATCATTTAGAATTGAAAGCCAAAGAGCTTCCCAGACAAGAGAAAGCTAAAGGAAATCATCATCACCAAAACCATACTACGAGAAACGCTAAACAGTCTTCATTAAGAAGGATAAGAAAATAAATAAGATAAAAAATATGAATAATAAGCCCTGGCCAGGTGGCTCAGTTGGTTGGAGCACTGTCTGTAAACCAAAAGGTTGCAGGTTTGATGCCTGGTCAGGGCACATACCTAGGTTGTGGGTTTGCTCCCTGGTGGGGGCATGTATGAGAGGCAATTGATGCTTTGCTCTCTCTGAAAAGTAATGAAAGCATATCCTCAGGTGAGTATTAAAAAATATATATGACATAACCAATGGACACAGACACCAGGGGGGTGAGGGCATGAGTGGGGTGGTGGTGGTGGGGCAATGAAGAGGATAAGGACACATATGTAATACCTTAATCAATAAATAAAGAAAAAACATATATGAATAAGAAAATGGCAATAAATATATATCTATCATCCATAAAACAAACAAACAAAAATGTACTATCTATAGACACAAGCATATAGATATCAGAAACAGACTCATATAAATGGGAATTTGCAACCTGCTTAGTTGATTGTAAGAGTGCAGAATTATGATTCTGTCAGAAAAAAGATGAAGTAATAAATGGTTTTTCAGAAAACTGGTTCATGATGTGAAGAAATATAAAAGTAGGTCCCTACTTCATAACATATTTAAAAAATTATCCTCAAATGGATCAAAGACAGAAACATGAAAAATACTTTAAGGTAACAAAAACAAGGTCGAAATACAAATGACTGACTAAAAGAAGTAGTTGCAACACATATAAACTTTGATAGTATTCAGAATATATATATTTTAAGTACTACAAATCAGTAAGAAAAGGGCAAACAGTTCAAATAGAAAACTGTAGAGAAGATATAAACATGAAATTCATTTAAGATGAATTCTGAATTGACCAAAGCCCTTTATTAAAAAATATTTGACCTAGTAATAAGGAAATTACAAATACCTTGTCCTCTAAGACTGGAAAAAGTTTAAAAGTTTACACTATAAAGGATTGGCAATAATATGGAGAAATGGGCCCTCTCACAAACACTTCCAGCATATCTTAGTTCTGACGATCTACATTTCTAGTAGTTAATTGATTTGAGCAGTGCAGCTATAGAGGGATTCACATGTGCACAAAAAGACACATATGATGTTTCTAATATCAAGAACCATAAAACTATAGTGTCCATTCATTGAGGAATGGATAAATGAACTGTTATATATTATACAATGGAATACTATTTAACAATTAAAAGGAATACTTAGATGTAAGTATATATAAACATGAACAGACCTCAAAAAATAATAGTGAAGATGGAAGATGGCTGCTGATCGGGAAGGCAGGCTGCAAGATAGTGTGAGTGAGAGAACGAAAGGAGAACGTGTGGATGTACGGGGAGTGTCTACTTGTGAGCGAGGGACAGCTATATTCTAAGGGACTATTGGGGACTGCCGGACTGGGCTCCCCTGACCAGGCAGTCTCCACTGCTGCTGAAATCTCCCCTGGAGCCACTGGCTCTGCCGCAGAGACTGCGCCATCTTGAAGGGAAGAGTGACTGTGATCGGAAGCCTAGCCTTACCTTCAATCAGGAAGAATCGGATACCTTCTGGGACCCTACAACCACAACACCCAAGGACCAGCTGTGAACCCACAAACACCGGGTCTCAAGCAGCGTGAATACACAGACTCTGATGAGCTCTGCACCTTCTCGCGGAAAGGTCAGATTTCGCCCAGAGAAAGGTGAGGTCTGTGATCCAGGCTAGAGGGAGAAACCCACACAGCAGGATAGAGGTTCAGAGGAAGTCTGCGTGCCGCAAAACCCACGGCCGTCGTTGTGTCCAGCATAGTTCATGAATGTGGAAGCAGGTCCACAGGGCTGCTGACAGAAGGGAACTCTAGAAATCAACCCATAGCTGGGCTGGTCACAAAAAGGCAGCCTGAAGCTTTACCAGTAAACCAGCTGCGCTATGCCAGGGGGAAAAGACGTGCACAGAGACGTGAGCAGAGGTGCACGCAGTGCCAGGGCGAAAATGTCGCTAGTTCGGGCACTTACTCTGGCTCTTTTTTTCTCTTTAAATCCTAGCTTTTGATTGCTAAGCCCAGTACCTAGGATCACCCAATTAAAAACACTCTCAGACACTGCAGGCGAATGTTTTTTTTGTGGAACCTGGGGATTAGAGCAGGGAGTAATGATCAGAAAACCAGCTCTGGGGCAGCACATACCCCAAACCAGTATTAAGTGCAGCAGGGAAAACAAATTCTAAATACTCGGTAGAGAGGACTTATAGCCCCATATGTCACTACAGAAACACTGCCACCCAGGGGTTGAATCACAAATTGACTCTTGTGTAAATACAACCACAGGCAGGCTGAGAAACAAATACAGCCTGCTTGAAAACAAGATTGTGGCTTATGACACAGAGGAGCCGTGGAATGCAGGGAACTTCAATACAGTCCTGACTACCTGACAGGAAACAGGCATGCCAAACAGAACAGTAGAGGAAGTGAATGACCTTCACTACTGCACATTTTTATTGTTTATCTTTTACTTAAGAAACTAAATTTTTTTCTTTTTTTCTCACTTGACTTTGCCTTTTTAATTATTATATTTTTATTTTTAATCAGTATTACTACTATTATCTTACCTTTTTTAAAAGTTTCATTTAATTTTCTCTTTATTTTATTTTATTTTATTTTGGGATTAGTGTTTTGCATTCTAGTTTCATTTTTCCCTTAGCATCATTTTACTCTATCTCAACTTTACCTTTATGCCAACACTCTCTTTCTCACTTTCCCCCTTTTGTTGTCCTGTTTCTCTTACCCTATTCCTGCTTTAAATATTTCCTATTCCTTCTTTTTATCCCCTGTTAAAAATTCATCCTATTTATATATCTAATTTCCAATCCCCTGCTCCAAGTCCATACACACTTCTCTCTTCTCTTTCTTCACTATCCAAATTTTTTCTCTCTTCCTTTCTTTTTGTTTTGTTTGTTTTTGTTGTTGTTTTTATTTATGTTTTTGGTTTTATTTTGTTTTGCCCTTTCTCTCTGTCCTATTGTTGTTAGTTTGATTGTTGATTAGATTGGTTTTTTTTGTTTGTTTGTGTGATTGTTTCTCTTTTTTTGCTTCTGTTTTTCCTCTCCTCACGTGTTATTAATTGTTGTAGTTTGCATTCATATCTGGGTGTTAGTTGTTTGCATTCTTTTGGATTAGTTGTTGTTCCATTGGAGTTTTCTCCCCATATAAATAGTTTTTCCCCCTTCTTTTTTATTCTTTTTTTTCTTTCTTACTTTTTTTCCTTTTCTCAATATCATTTTTGCACTCTTTTTCTTTTATCCCCTAATTCTCCTTTCTTTGGTGGTCACCTTTATTTCGGGTTATTAGTATCGTGAATACATTTGTGTTCAGTGCCTTTTGTGTGTTGTGCCTTGTTGTGTTGTATTTTGTGCCTTTAAGTCAACACAGGAGAAAGAGAGAGAGCTACATAACCATATACCCAGAGAGGAGAGATCATGGAAAGACAAAGAAACAGCCTGCATATGGAAGAAAAGGAGGCATCACCAGAAAAAGAAGTAAATGAAATGGAGGCAAGCAATATGCCAGAGAAGGAATTCAGAGAAATGGTCATAAGGTCGCTGAAAAGGTTGGAAGACAAATTCAACAATATGTGTAAGAACCAAGAGGAAATGAAGAACTAAGAAGAAATGAAAAATGATATCACTGCAATAAAGAACTCAATAGAAAGTATCAACAGTAGACTAGAAGAAGCAGAGGACCACATCAGTGAGCTAGAAAACAAGGTAGGAAAACAAGCAAAGCAGCATCTAGAAAAAAAACTTAAAAAACAAGAGGAGAGCCTAAGGAAACTTTGGGACAACATGAAATGAAACAACATCCGCATAATGAGGAAGACAGAAGAAGAGGAAACTGAGCAAGGAATAGAAAGCCTGTTTGAAGAAATAATGACAGAAAACTTCCCTGATAGTGGGAAGAAAAAACTCACACAAGTCCAAGAAGCTCACAGAGTCCCAAAGTGATCCTCAAAAGACCGATGCCAAGGCACATTATAATTAAATTGGCAAACACCAACAACAAAGTAAGAATCTTAAAAGCGGCCTGAGAGAGACAGAAAGTTACCTATAAAGGATCCCCCACTTAGACTAGCAACTTATTTCTCAACAGAAACACATCAGGCCAGAAGGGAATGGGAGGAATATATAAAGTCATGCAAAGGAAGGGTCTGAATCCAAGAATACTATACCCAGCAAGGCTATCAATCAAAATTGAGGATGAAATCAGGAGCTTCACAGACAAAAAAGGACTAAGGGAGTTTATCACCACCAAAACAGCAATGCAAGAAATCCTAAAGGATCTGCTATAAACAGAAGAAATAGGAAGTGAAGAAGGAACACAGGCGTAAAGAATAAAAATGGTGACAAACAAGTACCTATCAATAATAACTTTAAATGTAAATGAATTAAATGCCCCAATCAAAAGTCATAAGGTAGCTGAGTGGATAAGAAAACATTACCCATATATCTGCTGTCTACAGGAGACCCACCTCAAACAAAGGACTTACACAGACTCATGGTGAAGGGATGGAAAAAGGTATTTCAGGCAAATAGAAATGAAAAAAAAAACAACTGGGATAGCAATACTTATATCTGAAAAATCAGATCTCAAACTGAAGGACATAACAAGATATAAGGAAGGCCACTTCATAATACTAAAGAGAGCAATCTAACAAGAAGATATAACTCTGGTAAACACATAAGCACCCAATACAGGAGCACCCAAATACATAAAAAAAACTTCTGGAGGAGATCAAGGGAGAGATTGACAGCAATACAGTTATAGTAGGGGACTTTAATACCCCACTAACACCACTGGACAAATCCTCTAAACAAAAAAATCAGCAAAGAAATATCAATCCTAAATGACACACTAGATCAGATGGAATTAATTGACATCTTCAGAACATTTCACCCCAAAGCCACAGAATATACATTCTTCTCAAATGCACATGGGTCATTTTCAAAGACAGACCACATATTAGGACACAGACAAAGTCTCTTCAAATTCAGGAAGATAGAAATTATATCAAGCATCTTCTCAGATCACCATGGCATAAAACTAGAAATCAACTACAATAAAAACAATAAAAAAAAATCAAACACCTGGAGGCTAAATAGCATGCTATTAAACAATGACTGGGTTACCAGAGAGATCAAAGAAGGAATAAAAAGCATCATTGCAACAAACGATAATGAAAACACAACAATCCAAAAATCTATGGGTCACAGTGAAAGCAGTCTTGAGAGGGAAGTTCATAGCTCTACAGGCCTAGTCAAAAAACCAAAAAACAATGGTAATAAATTACCTAACCCTACAACTCAAAAAGTTAGAAAGAGAGCAACAAAAAAAAGCCCAGCGTAAGCAGAATGAAGGAAATAATAAAGATCAGAGCAGAGATAAATGACATAGAGACCAAAAAAACAATACAAAAGATCAACAAAACCAAGAGCTGGTTCTTTGAAAGGATAAACAAGATTGATCAATATGTAGCCAGAGTCACCAAGAAGCAAAGCAAGAGGGCCCAAATAAAAAAAATCAGAAATGAAAGAGGTAAAGTAACAACTGATCCCATAGGAATACAAATGATTATGAAAAAATACTATGAATAACTCTCTTCCAACAAAATGGACAACCTAAATGAAATGGACATATTCTTAGAGAAATACAAGCTCCCAAAACTCAACCAAGAAGAATAAAAAAACCTGAATAGGCCGATAACTACCAAAGAAATTGAAACAGAGATAAAAAATCTTCCAGCAAACAAAAGCCCTGGGCCAGATGGTTTTACAGGGGAGTTCTACCAAGCATTCAAAGAAGAACTAAAGCCTATCCTCCTCAGACTATTCCAAAAAATTCAAGAGAAAGGCACACTTCCAAGCTCTTTCTATGAAGCCAGGATTACCCTAATCCCAAAACCAGATAAAGGCACCACAAAAAAAGAGAACTACAGGCCAATATCCCTGATGAACATAGAAGCTAAAATCCTCAACAAAATTCTAGGAAATCAGATTCAGCAATACATTAGAAAGGTCATACATCATGACCAAGTGGGATTTATTCTGGGGATGCAAGGATGGTACAATATCCGCAAATCAATAAATGTGATATATCATATAAACAAACTGAGCGACAAAAATCACATAATCATATCAATTGATGCAGAAAAAGCATTTGACAAAATCCAACACCCTTTCTTTTTTTTTAAACATTTTTTTAAAATATATTTTATTGAATTTTTACAGAGAGGAAGAGAGGGATAGAGAGTTAGAAACATCAATGAGAGAGAAACATTGATCAGCCGCCTCCTGCATACCCCCCACTGGGGATGTGCCCGCAACCAAGGTACATGCCCTTGACTGGATTCGAACCTGGGACCCTTGAGTCTGCAGGCCGACGCTCTATCCACTGAGCCAAACCGGTCAGGGCTCAACACCCTTTCTTTCTTTTCTTTTTAAAAAATATATTTTATTGATTTTTTATAGAGAGGAAGGGAGAGGGATACAGAGTTAGAAACATTGATGAGAGTGAAACATCTATCAGCTGCCTCCTGCACACTCCCTACTGGGGATGTGCCCACAACCAAGGTACATGCCCTTGACCGGAATTGAACCCGGGACCTTTGAGTCCTCAGGCCGATGCTCTATTCACTGAGCCAAACCGGTTAGGGCTCAACACCCTTTCTTGATAAAAACTTCAGCAAAGTGAGAATAGAGGGATCATACCTCAACATAATAAAATCCCTATATGACAAATAGACAGTCAACAGAACAGGTCATGCCCACTTTCACCTGTCCTGTTCGACATAGTACTAGAAGTACTAGCCATAGCAATCAGACAAGTAGAAGAAATAAAAGGCATCCAAATTGGAAAAGAAGTAAAACTGTCCTTATTCGCAGATGACATGATACTATACATAGAAAACCCCAAAGATTCCATCAAAAAACTACTAGACCTAATAAATGAATTTGGCAATGTAGCAGGATACCAAGTTAACACCCAGAAACCTATGGCCTTTTTATACACCAACTAGTGGCTGGCTGCACAAAATTCATACAGGGAAGGGGGGGTTGCCTCAGCCCAGCCTGCACCCTCTCCAATCAGGGACCCATTGGGGGATGTCCGACCTCTGGTTTAGGCCATAAACCGGCAGACGGACATCCCTCTCACAATCTGGTACTGCTGGCTCCTAACCACTCACCTGCCTACCTGCCTGATCGCCCCTAATTGCCTCTGCCTGCCTGCCTGATTGCCTCTAACTGCCTCTGCCTTCCTTCATGATCGTCCCTAACTGCCCTCCCTTGCTGGCCTGATCTCACCCACAACTGATCTCCCCTGCCTGCCTGATTGCCCCTAACAGCCCTTGTCTGCCTACCTGATCTCACCCCCTCTTGCCCTCCCCTGCTGGCCTGTTTTCCCCCAATTGCCATCCCCTGCTGCCTGATTTAGGCCCAAACTACCCTCCCCTGCTGGCCTGATTACCCATAACAGCCTCTGCCTTGGCCCCCACCACCATGGCTTTGTCTGGAAGGAAGTCGGACATCCGGAAGATGGCCGGTCGACCCGGTCTTTAGCATATTACCCCTTTAGTGGTATAGGTAGATTATATAGGATAGGATTGCTTAAATGTGTGTGTGTGTGTGGGGGGGGGGGGGGAAGCCTTTTTCATCAGGAGGAGATGCACTTGGAAGACAAAAATACATAATCCCTATATCTGGACTGATAATCAGCTATATGCACTATACTGCCAAACTGGTCATTAAAAAATTGAACCACTTTCTTACACCTTACACCAAACAGCTGTTGCCCTTAAAACCCCTCCTCAGCTCCCACCTTAGGTTCTGCCTTTGCAGTTCACCCAGATTTGGTTCTGATTGGTCAGTTTCTAGGCCAGTCAGCATCAAAAGCTCTGCCTCCTAGGCAGCCATTAGCTCCTCACACTTCACTCAGATTTGATTCTGATTGGTTGGTTTCTATGCCAGTCAGGGTCAAAAGCTCTACCTCCTAGGCAGTCACTGGCTCTGCACTTCACCCAGATTTGGTTCTGATTGGTCGGTTTCTATGCCACTCAGCATCTCCGGGCCTATCAACGGGCCTGATCAGAGAGGTGGGGCTGGTCAGCAACCTCAGCAGAGGCCAAGAGAGAGGTGTGGCTGCTGGCCAGGCCCAGAGCGAAAGAGAGAGGCAAGTGCTGATCAACAGCTGCCATGGAGGCTATGAATCAGAACCTGACTCTCTTTTTCGAGGACTCTCTTTGGGCCTGATTCACAGCCCCCTCAGCAGTCAGTGCTGGGTTGGGGCACCTGCAATAGCGGCAGTCAGTGCTGGGTCGCCACAGCAACCCAGCACTGACTTCTGGTTGATCCGAGCCTTCGGTTGTGATGTAATGACCTTGGCTCTTTATATATATAGATAATGAACTCACAGAAAGAGAAATGACAAAAACAGTCCCATTTACCATTGCACACAAAAAAATTAAGATACCTAGGAATAAACTTAACCAAGGACGTAAAAGACCTGTACTCAGAAAACTACAGGACATTGAAAAAAGAGATAGAGGAAGACATAAACAAATTGGAGAACATACCATGTTCATGGATAGGTAGAATCAACATCATTAAAATGTCCGTACTACCTAAAGCAATCTATAGATTCAATGCAATACCTATTAAAATACCAATGGCATATTTCAAAGATCTAGAACAAACTCTCCAAAAATTCATCTGGAATAAAAAAATACCCTGAATAGTTACAGCTATCCTGAGAAAGTAGAACACAGTAGGAGGGATTACAATACCAGACATCAAGCTATATTTCCAAGCCACAGTTCTCAAAGCTGCCTGGTACTGGCACAAGAATATACATATAGAGCAATGGAAAAGAATAGAGAACCCAGAAATTGACCCAAGCCATTATACTCAATTAATATTTGACAAAGGAGGCAAGAGCATACTATGGAGTCAAAACAGTCTCTTTAATAAATGGTGCTGGGAAATTTGGTCAGATACATGCAAAAAAATGAAAGTAGATCTCCAACTTACACCATACACAAAAACAAACTCAAAATGGCTAAAGGACTTGAATGTAAGGTGGGAAACCATAAAAATCCTACAAGACTCCATAATCAGCAAAGTTGCAGACATATGTCGTAGTAATATCTTTACAGACACAGATCCTAGGGCAAGAGAGACTAAGGAGAAAATAAACAAATGCGACTACATCAAAATAAAAAGCTTCTGCACAGCAATAGAAACCATTAACAAAACAACAAGAAAGCCTATTGCATGGGAGAACATATTTACCAATGTTAACTCTGATAAGGGTTTAATCTCCAACATTTACAGGGAACTCATACAACTTAACAAAGGGAAGATAAAAATCCCACTCAAAAAATGGGCAAAGGATCTAAATAGAAACTTTTCAAAAGAGGACATACAGAAAGCCAAGAGCCATATGAAAACATGCTCAATGTCACTAATCATCGGAGAGATGCAAATCAAAACAACAATGAGGAACCACCTTACACCTGTCAGAATGGCTATCATCAACAAATCAACAAATGACAAGTGCTGGAGAGGATTAGGAGAAGAAGGAACTCTCCTTCATTGTTGGTAGGAATGCAGACTGGTGCAGCCATTGTGGAAAACAGTATGGTGTTTCCTCAAAAATTTAAAAATAGAACTGCCATTTGACCCCGTAATACCACTTCTAGGAATATATCCTAAGAAAACAGAAACACCAATCAGAAAGGATATATGCACCCCTATGTTCATAGCAGCACAAATTACAATAGCTAAGATTTGGAAACAGCCTAAATATCCATCAGCAGATGAGTGAATTAGAAAACTATGGTACATCTACACAATGGAATACTACGCTGCTATAAAAAAGAAGGAATTCTTACCGTTTGCAACGGCATGGATGGAACTGGAGAGCATTATGCTAAGTGAAATAAGCCAGTCAGTGAAAGAAAAATACCACTTGATCTCACTCATTTATGAATAATAAATAACATTATAACCTGATGAACAAAAAGATAGATACTGAGGCAGACAAGCATTGAACAGACTGTCAAATTACAGTGGGAAGGTTGGGGAGGGTTGCGGGGGGAGGTAAGAGATCAACTGAAGGACTTGTATGCATGCATATAAACATAACCAATGGATACAAGACTTTGGGGAGGGGGGGGGAAAGGCTTGTGCTGTTGGTAGGGGAGGCTGGGGGAAGGTCAGTGGGGGGAAAGAAAGGAGACATAGGTACTACCATTTGTAATACTTTAAACCAGAGGTCCTCAAACTTTTTAAACAGGGGGCCAGTTCACTGTCCCTCAGACATTCCACACATGCGCACTGCGGGCCCGGGATGAGTCAGTTGCTAAGCAGGACAGGCAGCAGCGGCAAAAACACCCAGCGGGCTGGATAAATGTTTTCGGAGGGCTGCATGTGGCCCGTGGGCTGTAGTTTGAGGACCCCTGCTTTAAACAATAAAATTAAATTAAAAAATAATAATAGTGAAAGAATAATTTATAAATAATACATAAAAAATGTCACGTTAATTTTGCTTAAACTCATTTTAATTTTTATTTATTTTTAAAATTTATTTTTATTGTTGAAAGATTACAGAGGTCCTCCATTTTCCCCATCCCCACCCCACCTATCATGATTTATTTGCTTCATTATAAATCAAATGATCAGGAGGAGATGCATTTTGTTCTTCAGTTTATTTTGTTCACTAGATTCCACATATAAGTGAGATCATGTGATATTTGTCTTCCTCTGACTGGCATATTTCACTTAGCATAATGATCTCCAGGTCCATTCATGCTGTCTCAAAGGGTAAGAGATCCTTCTTTTATAGCTGCATAGTATTCCGTGGTATAAATGTACCACAGCTTTTTATCCACTCATCAAATGATGGGCACTTGGGCTATTTCCAGTTCTTAGCTATTGTAAATAATGCTGCTATGAAAATAGGGGTGCATATACTCTTTCTGATTGGTATTTCAGGATTCTTAGGATACTAGAGGCCTAGTGCATGAAAATTCATGCACTGGATGGGGGGTCCCTCAGCCCAGCCTGCTATCTCTCATAGTATGGGAGCCCTTAGGGGTGGGAGGTGACCTGGTCATCAGGGGAAGGTGGCGCCCCATCACACCTCTGCTGCTGCCACTGCTGGCAGTGAAAGCCTTGGCTGGCCCAGTTTACCTGCACCTCGGGCCGGCCATGAGTGGCTGGGCAGCCGACATCTGAGGCTTGCCTGTGCTTCAGGCCAGCCCTGGGCAGCTGGGCAGCTGCCATCCAAGGCTTGCCTGCTTCTCGGGCTGGCCTTGGGTGGCTGGGGAGCTGAGGGGACTGGGGGACTCTGGAGGCAGGTGCACGGAGCGGCCAGGTCCGCCTGAGGGCAGTCCCAGCCTTGCTGTGTGCCTGCCACCCTGGCAGGGCTGAGGGGACTGGGTGCTGCCATCTTGTGGCTGTGGGCACTACCACCTTTAAGGGCGTGGCAGTCAATTAGCATATTCCCTCCTTATTGTCTGTGGGCGCCACCATCTTTGTGACAGCATGAGGGTCAATTAGCATATTTCCTCTTTATTAGATAGGATATTCCCAGAAGTGGATTGCTGGCTCAAAGAGCAGTTCCATTTTTAATTTTTGAGGATTCTCCATACTGTTTTCCACAATGTTTGCAAAAGGCTGCATTCCCACCAGCAGTGTTCAAGGGTTCCCGTTTCTTCACATCTTCACTAGCACTTGCTGTTTGTTGATGTATTGATGGTAGCCATTCTGACAGGTGTGAGGTGATACCTCATTGTAGTTTTAATTTGGATCTCTCTGATGATTAGGGATGTTGAACATTTTTTCATATGTCTCTTGGCCATCTGTATGTCCTCTTTGGAGAAGTGTCTATTCAGGTCCTTTGTCCATTTTTAAATTGTATCATTCATCTTTCTTTTGTTGTGTTGTGTAAGTTCTTTACATATTTTGGAAACTAACACCTCATCAGATGTATCACTGGAGAGAGAATATGTTCTCCCATACAGTGGGTTCTCTTTTCATTTTGAGGATGGTTTCTTTGGCTGTGCAGAAGCTTTTTAGTTTGATGTAGTCCCATTTCTTTTTTTTCATGTTTTAGGAGATGTATTGGCGAAAATTCTGCTCCATGGCATGTCTGAGTTTTTACTGCCTATGTTCTCTTCTATAATTTGTATAGTTTCATGACTTACACTTAAGTCTTTTATCCATTTTGAGTTTATTCTTGTGTTTAGTGTAAATTGGTGGTCTAATTTCATTTCTTTGTGTGTACCTGTCCAATTGTCCCAACACCACTTATTGAATAGATTTTCTTTGCTCCATTGTACTAGTGTGCTCTTGTCTCCTTTGCCAACTATTAATTGACCATAATGGCATCAGTTGATTTCTGAGTTCTCTGTCCTGTCCCATTTGATCTATAGCCCTGTTCTTGTGCCAGTATCAGGCTGTTTTGATTATAATGACTTTGTAATTATAGTTTGATATCTGGTATTGTGATACCTCCAACTTTGTTCTTCTTTCTCAAGATTGCTGTGGCTATTCAGGGTCTTTTTTTGGTTCCATGTAAATTTTTGGAATATTTGTTCTAGATCTGTGAAATACGCTCATGGTATTTTAATAGGGATTGCGTTGAATCTATAGATTGCGTTGAAGCTATAGATTGGATGATGTTAATTCATCCAATCCATGAACATGGTATATACTTCCACTTGTTTGTATCTTCTATTTCTCTTTTCAGTATCCTATAGTTTTCTGAGTACAGGTCTTTTACCTCCTTCATTTATTCCTAGGTATTTTATTTTTATTTTTTGTTGTTGAAATGGTAAATGGGAAAAGGGACTGTTTTTTAGTTTCTCTTTCTGAGAGTTCATATAAAAATGGTATATAAAAATGCCATTAATTTATGGAGAGATTAATTTTGTATCCTTGCTACTTTGCTACATTCACTTATTAAATCTAGTAGTTTTATGGTGGAGCCTTTAGTGTGTTCTATTTACAATATCATGTCATCTGAGAATAATGACAGTATTACTTCCTTCTTTCCAATTTGGATGCCATTTATTTCTTCTTGTCTGATCGCTATGGCTAGGACTTCCAGTACTATGTTGAATAAGAATTATGTATTATTCCTGTTTTTAAGAGAAATGCTTTCGTGTTGCCTATTGAGTATGATGTTGGTTGTAGGTTTGTCATTATGTTGAGGTAAGTTCCCTTTATTACCACTTTGCTGAGAGGTTTTTAAAATAAAAAATGGGTACTGGATTTTGTTGAATGCTTTCCCTCTGTCTATTGATATGATTATGTGATTTTTATCCTTCATTTTGTTTATATGATGTATTGCATTTATTGATTTGAGTATATTGTACCAGACTTGGATCCCTGAGATAAATTCTATTTGGCCACAGTGATCTTTTTAATGTATTGCTGGATCTGATCTGCTAATATTTTATTGAGAATTTTAGCATCTATGTTTATCAGATATTGGCCTTTACTTTTCTTTCTTTGAAATGTCTTCATCTGGTTTTGGAATTAGGATAATGCTGGCCTCGTAAAAAAGCTTGAAAGTCTTCCTTCCTCTTGAATTTTTTGGAATAGTTTGAGGGGAATATGTGTTAGCTCTTTGAATGTTTGGTAAAACTCGCCAGTAAATCCATTCAGTCCAGGACTTTTGCTTGCTGAGAGTTTTTGATTACTGTTTCAATTTCATTATTTCTTATAGGTCTATTCAAGTTTTCTGATTTCTCCTGATTGAGGTTTGGAAAATTATATGTTTCCAGGAATTTGTCCATTTCACCCAGGTTGTCCAGTTTGTTGGTATATTGATGTGCATAGTATCTTCTTACAATCCTTTGTATTTCTGTGGTATTAGTTGTTACTTTGCTTTTTTCATTTCTGATTTCATTTATTTGGGTCCTCTTTCTTTGTTTCTTGATGTGTCTGGCTATAGGTTCATTAATATTGTTTATCTTTTCAAAGAACCAGCTTTTGATTTTATTGATCTTTTGAATTGTTTTATAGTCTCTATGTCATTTAATCCTGCTCTGATCCTTATTATTTCCCTCCTTTTACCTCCTCTGGACTTTTCTTGTTGTTCTCATTCTAATTCTTTTAGTTGTAGGATTAGATAATATATTTGAGCTTTTTCTTGTTTCTTGAGATAGGCCTTTAATACTGTGAACTTCCCTTTCAGGACTGTTTTCGTTGTGTGCCATAGATTTAGGGTTGTGTATTCATTTTTATTTGTTTCCAGGAAGGTTTTGATTTCTTCCTTGATCTCATTGGTAATCCATTCATTGTTTAATAGCATAGTATTTAGCCTCCATGTTTCAATGTTTTTGAGTTCTTTTATTGCAGTTGATTTCTTTTGTGTGTGTGTGTGTGTGTGTGTGTGTGTGTGTGTGTGTTTAAATCAGGTATTTATTTAAAATATATTTTTATTTTTATTTTTTTTGTTTGATTAATTAAATCTTTATTTTTCAAATTATTACAGTTGTTCCTCTTCCCCCCCCCATTAACTCCCCTCCACCCAGTTCCCACCCCACCCTCCTCCCTCACTCCCCACCCACTGTCCTCATCCATAGCTGCACGATTTTTGTCCAGTCTCTTCCTGCATCCCCCTCACCCATTTCCCCCACAAGAATAGTCAGTCCACTCCCTTTCTATGCCCTTGATTCTATTATAATCACCAGTTCATTCTGTTCATCAGATTATTCACTTGATTTTCAGATTCACTTGTTGATAGATGTGTATTTGTTGTTTATAATTTGTATCTTTACCTTTTTCTTCTTCTTCCTCTTCTTAAAGGATACCTTTCAGCATTTCATATAATACTGGTTTGGTGGTGGTGAACTCCTTTAGCTTTTTCTTATCTGTGAAGTTCTTTATCTGAACTTCAATTCTGAATGATAGCTTTGCTGGATAAAGTAATCTTGGTTGTAGGTTCTTGGCATTCATCACTTTGAATATTTCTTGCCTCTCCCTTCTGGCCTGCAAAGTTTCTGTTGAGAAATCAGCTGACAGTCGTATGGGTACTCCCTTGTAGGTAACTGAGTTTCTTTCTCTTGCTGCTTTTAAGATTCTCTCTTTGTCTTTTGCTCTTGGCATTTTAATTATGATGTGTCTTGGTGTGGTCCTCTTTGGATTCCTTTTGTTTGGGGTTCTCTGCACTTCCTGGACTTGTAAATCTATTTCTGTCATTATTTCTTCAAATAGGTTTTCAATATCTTGCTCTCTCTCTTCTTCTGGCACCCCTATAATTCGGATGTTGGTACGCTTGAAGCTGTCCCAGAGGCTCCTTACACTATCTTCATATTTTTGAATTCTTTTTTCTTTTTGCTTTTCTGGTTGGGTGTTTTTTGCTTCTTCGTATTTCAGATCGTTGACTTGCTTCTTGTGATCCTCTAGTCTGCTGTTGGGAGTCTGTATAATATTCTTTATTTCAGTCAGTGTATGCTTAATTTCTAGTTGGTCCTTTATCACAACCTCAAGGGTCTCATTTGATTTCTTGTAGGTCTCATTAAGTTTACCAGCAGTTTCTAGAAAATTCTTGAAAAACCTTAAAAGTGTGGTTTTGAACTCTATATCCAGTAGTTTGCTTTCCTCCATTTCTGTCATTTGTGTCCTTTTTCTTTGTCTCCGCATTTTTTATGCTTCCCTGTGTTGATAAAGTGGTTTTCTGTGCTAAGTGTCCTCTAGGGCCCAGTGGTTCAGCCTCCCCAATTACCTGAGGGGGACACTCTTGGTGCACCCCCTTGTGGTCTTTGAGCACAGTCTTGTTGTAGTTAAGCCTTGATTGTTGTAGGTATCACTGGGAGGAATTGACCTCCAGGCCAATTGGCTGTGAGTATCAGCTGTGTCTGCAGTGGGAGAACTTCTGTGCTGGAGACACCCCTCCGGGCAAGACTTGCTTCAATGGGGCTTTTGTGCTCACTGAGTCTGTCCCCTGAGTGTGTCCTTTATGGTTCCACGGAGCTGCAAACTGGATGGTCCCACTCTGACCTCTGGGTACACTGGCTCCTGGATCTCTAGGGAGGTGCTAATCTAGCCTCTGCCTTAGGCTATCCAGCAAAAGCCTCCCTGCAGGGCTTGAGTGGGGCGGGTCCCATGGGATCAACAGGGCGGGGCTAGCAGTTATGGCTGCTCTCAGAGGTTCCGCTTCTCAGTGTCTTGGCAATCGCTGCAAGCCCCTCCCAGAGAAAGCTGCCCTCGAGTTCCGACCGATGCCAGACAGTCCCACTTCTCCCGTATGAGTCTGGGTCCCCAGAGACTCACCCGGAACTGGAGCTCAGAGCCTGAGGCTCCTTCCAGAATGAAAACGACAACCGCGCCCTCAGCCGCCAGCCCCCTCTGAGTGCGCCTCTGTACCTTAGTATTTTTCTTCAGCACTGCGCCTCCTCTGAGTCTCGGTATGCTTTTCTCTTTCCTTCTAGTTGTAGAATTTCCACTCAGTCAGCCTTCCTGTGGTTCTGGATGATGTCCGTTCTGTCTTTTAGTTGTATTTTTGAAGTGGTTGTTCGAGGCAGCAAACTCTGGTGTTTACCTATGCCGCCATCTTGGTTTCTGTGCAGTTGATTTCTAATGTCATGCCATTATGATCTGAGAAGATGCCGGATATGATTTCAATCTTCTGGAATTTGTAGAGATTTTTCTATGTCCTAACATATAGTCTGTCTTTGAGAATGTTCCATGTGAACGTGAGAAGAATGTATATTCTTCAGCTTTGTGATGAAATTTTCTATAAATATCAATTAAATCCATTTGATCTAGTATGTTGTTTAAGGTTGCTGTTTCATTGTTGATTTTTTTGTCTGGAAGTTCAATCCAGTGATGTCAGTGGGGTGCTAAAGTCCCCTACACTGACTGTATTGCTGTGAAGCTCTCCCTTCAAGTCATTCAGGAGTTTATTTTTTTAAAAAAGTATATGTAAGTGCTTCTATATTTTGTGCATATATGTTTACCAGGATTATGTTATTTTATTGGAATGATCCCTTTAGTATTATGAAGTGACCCTCTCTTTCTCTTTTATGGCCTTTGTTTTGAAGACCATTTTGTCAGATGGTCTGCTTTTTTTTGTTTCCATTTGCTGGAAAATTTTTTCAAATTTCTTCAATTTCAACCTGTATGAGTCTTTTTTTTTCTGAGGTGGGTCTCTTGTAGACAGCACGTATATGGGTCATGTTTTCTTATTCATTCAGCTACCCTATGTCTTTTGATTAGAGCATTTAGTCCATTCATATTTAAAATAATTATTAATAGGTACTTATTTATTGCCATTTTTTTAGTCTTTATGCCTATGTTCCTCTCTATATACATTTCTTCTTCTTACACAGTTCCTTTAGCATTTCTTGCAATGTTGGTTTGGTGGTAATGAACTCCTTGAGCCTTTTTTTTTTTGTCTAGGAAGCTTTTTGTTTTGCTTTCAATTTCGAATGATATTCTTGCTGGATAGAATAGTCTTGGTTTCAGATCCTTTTTTGTCATTACTTTGAATACTTGATGCTGTTCCCTTTTGGCCTGTAGTTTCTTTGTTGAGAAATCAGCTGACAGTCTTATGGGAGCTCTCTTGTATGTAACTGACTGTTTCTCTCTTGCTGCCCTTAAGATTCTCTCTTTGTCTTTAATGTTTGCCATTTTAATTTTGATATGTCTTGATGTTGGTCTCTTTGTATTAATCTTGATAGGCACTCTCTGTGCTTCCTGAACTTGTGTGACTTTTTCCTTCACCAAGTTAGGCAAGTTTTCTGTCATTATTTTTTCAAAAAGGTTCTCTATCCCTTACTCACTTTCTTCTTCCTCTTGTATCCCTGTGATGCAGAAGTTTTTACATTTCATCTTGTCCCATAGTTCCATTAAACTTATGCTTTTTATTTTTTTTTATTGCTTAAAGTATTACAAAGAGTATTACATATGTCTCCATTTTTTCCCCCTGCCCTTGACAATCCCCTGGCCACCCCTACACCCCAGTGTCTTATGTCCATTGGTTATGCTTATATGCATGCATACAAGTTTTTGGTTGATCTCTTACCCACCCCCCTCCTGCCCTCCCACCCTCCCCAGCCTACCTGATACAGTTTGACAGTCTGTTCGAGGCAGCTCTGCCTCTGTATCTATTTTTGTTCAAAAGTTTATAAAGGTCTTTATTATCCAGAAATGAGTGAGATCATGTGGTATTTTTCCTTCACTGACTGGCTTATTTCACTTAGCATAATGCTCTCCAGTTCCATCCATGCTGTTGCAAATGGTAAGAGTTCCTTCTTTTTTACAGCAGCATAGTATTCCATCGTGTAGCTGTACCACAGTTTTCTAATCCATTCATCTACAGATGGGCACTTAGGCTGTTTCCAGATCTTAGCTATGGTGAATTGTGCTGCTATGAACATAGGGGTGCATATATCCTTTCTGATTGGTGTTTCTGGTTTCCTGGGATATATTCCTAGAAGTGGGATCACAGGGTCAAATGGGAGTTCCATTTTTAGTTTTTTGAGGAAACTCCATACTGTCTTCCATAGTGGCTGCACCAGTCTGCATTCCCACCAGCAGTGCACAAGTGTTCCTTTTTCTCCACATCCTCTCCAGCACTTGTTGTTTGTTGATTTGTTGATGATAGCCAGCCTGACAGGTGTGAGATGGTACCTCATTGTTCTTTTGATTTGCATCTCTCGGATGATTAGTGACTTTGAGCATGTTTTCATATGTCTCTTGGCTTTCTGAATGTCCTCTTTTGAAAGGTGTCTATTTAGATCCTTTGCTCATTTTTTTGATGGGATTGTTTATCTTCCTTTTTTTAAGTTGTATGAGTTCCCTATAAATTTTGGAGATTAGGCCCTTATCAGATATGACATTGGCAAATATGTTTTCCCACACAATGGGTTTTCTTATTGTTTTGTTGATGGTTTCCTTTGCTGTGCAGAAGCTTTTTATTTTGATGTAGTCCCATTTGTTTATTTTCTCTTTAGTTTCCAATGCCCTAGGAGCTGTATCGGTGAAGAAATTGCTTTGGCATATGTCTGAGATTTTGTTGCCTTTGGATTCTTCTAGTATTTGTATGGTTTCCCGTCGTATATTTAAGTCCTTTATCCATTTTGAGTTTATTTTTGTGTATGGTGTAAGTTGGTGGTCTAGTTTCATTTTCTTGCATGTATCTGTCCAATTTTCCCAACACCATTTATTGAAGAGACTATCTTGACTCCATTGTATGTTCTTCCCTCCTTTGTCAGATATTATTTGAGCGTATTGGTTGGGGCTGATTTCTGGGCTTTCTATTCTATTCCATTGTTCTATATGTCTGTTCTTGTGCCAGTACCAGGCAGTTTTGAGAACAGTGGCTTTGTAATACAGCTTGGTATCTGGTATTGAGATCCCACCTACTTTGTTCTTTCTCAGGATTGCTGCAGCTATTCGGGGTCGTTTTTTATTCCAGATGAATTTTTGGAGAGTACGTTCTAGGTCTGTGAAATATGCCATTGGTATTTTAATGGGAAGTGCGTTGAATTTATAGATTGCTTTGGGCAGTATGGACATTTTAATGAGGTTGATTCTACCAATCCAAGAACATGGTATGTTCTTCCATCTCTTTATGTCTTCCTCTATCTCTTTTTTCAACATCCTGTAGTTTTCTGAGTAGAGGTCTTTTACCTCTTTAGTTAAGTTTATTCCTAGGTAGCTTACTTTTTTTGGTGCAATGGTAAATGGGATTGCTTTTTTAGTCTCTCTTTCTGAATATTCACTATTGGTGTATAGAAGTGCCATAGATTTCTTGGCATTAATTTTCTATTCTGCTACATTGCCGAATTCATTTATTAAGTCTAATAGTTTACTGATGGAGTCTTTAGGGTTTTTTAAGTATAATATCATGTCATCTGCAAATAAGGACAGTTTTACTTCTTCTTTTCCAATTTGGATGCCTTTTATTTCTTCTTCTAGTCTAATTGCAATGGCTAATACTTCCAGTACTATGTCGAACAGGAGTGGTGAGAGTGGGCATCCCTGTCTTGTTCCTGTTCTTAGGGCAAATGGTGTTAGTTTTTGTCCATTGAGTATGATGTTGGCTGTGGGTTTGTCATATATGGCTTTTATTATGTTGGGGTATGATCCTTCAATTCCCACCTTGCTGAGAGTTTTTATCAAAAATGGGTGTTGAATTTTGTCAAATGCTTTTTCTGTATCAATTGATATGACTATGTGTTTTTTTTCTTTCAATTTGTTTAAGTGATGTATCACGTTTATTGATTTGCGGATATTGTACCATCCTTGCATCCCTGGGATAAATCCTACTTGGTCATGGTGTATGATCTTTCTGATGTACTGCTGGATCCAATTTGCTAAGATTTTGTTGAGGATTTTGGCATCTATGTTCATGAGGGATATTGGCCTGTAATTCTCTTTCATTGTGTTGTCTTTACCTGGTTTTCGTATTAGGGTGATGCTGGCTTCATAGAATGAGCTTGGAAGTGTTCCTTCCTCTTGGATTTTTTTGTAGTAGTCTGAGGAGGATAGGTTTTAGTTTTTCCTTGAATGTTTGGTAAAACTCCCCTGTGAAGCCGTCTGGTCCTGGGCTTTTGTTTGCTGGAAGCTTTTTGATAACTGTTTCAATTTCTTCCATAGTTATTGGCCTATTGAGATTTTTAGATTCTTCCTGATTAAGTTTTGGAATGTTTTATTTTTCTAGGAATATGTCCATTTCCTCCAGGTTGTCTAGTTTGTTGGAGTAGAGTTGTCCATAGTATTTTTTAACAATCATTTGTATTTCTGTGGGATCTGTTGTTATTTCGCCTCTATCATTTCTGATTTTGTTTATTTTGGTCCTTTCTCTTTGCTTCTTGGTGAGCCTGGCTAGAGATCTGTCACTCTTGTTTATCCTTTCAAAGAACCAGCTCTTTGTTTCATTGATTTTCTGTATTGTTTTTTTTTTGTCTCTATGTCATTTATTTCTGCTCTAATCTTTATTATCTCCTTCCTTCTGCTCACTCTGGACTTTTCTTGTTGCTCTCTTTCTAATTCTTTGAGCTGTAGATTTAGATGATTTACTACCAGTTTTTCTTGTTTGTTGAGATAGGCCTGTAGAGCTATAAACTTCCCTCTCAGGACTGCTTTCATTGCGTCCCAAAGGTTTTGGGTTGTTGTGTTTTCATTGTCATTAGTTTCCAGGATGTTTTTAATTTCTTCTTTGATCTCATTGGTAACCCAATCAATATTTAATAACGTGCTATTCAGCTTCCAAGTGTTTGAGTATTTTGAGTTGTTTTTATTGTAGTTTATTTCTAATATTATGGCCTTGTGGTCTGAGAAGATGCTTGGTATGATTTCAATCTTCTTGAATTTGGGGAGACTTTGTTTGTGACCCAATATGTGGACTATTTTTGAAGATGTCCCATGAGCACTTGAGAAGAACGTATATTTTGTGGCTTTCGGGTGAAGTGTTCTGAAGATGTCAATTAAGTCCATCTGATCTAGTGAGTCATTTAGGATTGCTGTTTCTTTGCTGAGTTTTTGTCTAGCGGATTTATCCCGTGATGTCAGTGGTGTATTAAAGTCCCCTACTATGATTGTATTGTTGTCGATCTCTCCCTTGATATCTTTCAGGAGTTTTCTTATGTATGTGGGTGCTCCTGCATTGGGTGCATATATGTTTATCAGGGTTATATCCTCTTGTTGTATTGATCCCTTTAGTATTATGAAGTGGCCTTCTTTATCTCTTGTTATGGCCTTCACTTTGAGGTCTATTTTGTCTGATATAAGTATTGCTACCCCAGCTTTTTTTTCATTTCCATTTGCCTGAAAGATATTTTTCCATCCCTTCACTTTCAGTCTGTGTGAGTCCCTTCTAATGAGGTGGGTCTCTTGTAGACAGCAAATATATGGGTCATGTTTTTTTATCCATTCAGCCACTCGATGTCTTTTGATTGGACCATTTAGTCCATTTACGTTTAAAGTTATTATTGAAAGGTACTTGTTTGTAGCCATTTCTATTTTTTTTGTGTGGCTGTTTTCTTTCTGGGCTGTTTAGTTCTTCTTTTTACACCAGTCCCTTTAGCATTTCTTGCATTGCTGGCTTGGTGGTGATAAACTCCCTTAGCCTTTTTTTGTCTGTGAAGCTTCTTATTTCCCCTTCAATTTTGAATGATAGCCTTGCTGGATAGAGTATTCTTGGATTCAGTCCTTTGCTTTGCATCACTTTGTAAATTTCTGTCCATTCTTTTCTGGCCTGATGTGTTTCTGTTGAGAAATCATTTGATAATCTGATGGGGGATCCTTTGTAGGTAACTCTCTGTTTCTCTCTTGCAGCCTTTAAGATTCTGTCTTTGTCTTGTACATTTGCCATCGTTATTATGATGTGTCTTGGTGTGGGTCTTTTGGGGTTCATCTTGCCTGGGACTCTCTGTACTTGTGTAACTTTTTTCTTCCCCATATCTGGGAAGTTTTCTGACATTATTTCTTCAAATAGATTTTCTAATCCTTGCTGCTCTTCTTGTCCTTCTTGCAGCCTTATTATGCGTATGTTACTTCGTTTCATGTTGTCCCGAAGCTCCCTTAGGCTCTCCTCCTGCTTTTTAATTATTTTCTCCAGTTGCTGTTCAGATTGAGCTTGTTTCTCTGCCTTATCTTCTAATTCACTAATTCGGTCCTCTGCTTCTTCTAGTCTGCTGTTGAAACTTTCCATGGTGTTTTTGATTGTAGCTATATCATTTTTCATTTCTTCCTGATTCTTGCATAGGTTGTTGATTTTCTCATCCATCCGGTGAATGAATTGTACAACCATTATTCTGAATTCTTTTTCTGTCATGTTGCATGCTTCAACTTCATTAATGTCCTTTCTTGGTGACTCCTCATTGTCTTTCCTCTGGGTGTTGTTTCGTCTCTTCATTCTGATTATCTCCCGATGGTTCAAATGTCGAGTTGCGTGGGCCTGGGCCGTGTGCAGTGGGAGCCTCACACCACACTAGTGTCACTGAAGAACTCTGACACTAAGATGTGTGGTTGTGGTGGGCTGGTGGGTACCAGGCTCGCTCAGAGTCAGTGTTGTCAGCGCTCAATGTGGCCTCGTACGTGCCCTTAGAATCAGGGACCCTGCCTGCACCGTGCTGAAACAGAGACCCCCCTGAAGCGTGTTGAAAACCAGAGCCCCCTAGCATGCACCAGGAGTCAGAGTTCCCCAGAATCCAGTATCAGAGTCTCTGTTGCTTTGTGCGACCTTGCCTTGAGAATCAGGGTCCCTGTGTGCCCTTGCACCAGGAATTGGAGCTACTGGCTCTTAGTATGATTGCACAGGAAATCAGGATCTCAGGCGCAGGTGATAAGAAACACAGTCAAGTCACTGGTGCTTGGTGCTGCCTCCTGTCCAGAGAATTGGGGTCCCTGGGCCCCACGCTACACAGGACAAATTCCCGGTGTTCACGTGATTGCACCCAGCCCAGGGCTCCGAAGCCAGCAGTACGTGTAGGCTCAGTTCCTGGGGTTTGCGCATTTGCTCCAAGCCCAGGGCTCAGAAGCCGGCCCTATGTGGGATCAGTTCCAAGGTGCTCGCACACTTCCAGGCTAAAGTTCCTGGAGCACTGAGGCCCCGGCAAGGGGTGGGTCTATCAGTTAGTTACTCTGGCGCTGCCCGCAAGCCTGTGGTGAGGGGGATGGGCTCTGTTACTCACGGATCTGCCACGGGGATTTCTGAACTTTTGGTGTCCGCAGGTCTGTAGCTGTGGTCACAGGTCTCTGTCCCCAGTGGCTGCAGGGTCCTGGTATGCGTCTGAGATCAGACTGGGTGGTGCTGAGGCCAGGATTGTAGTCTCAAGCAGCTCTGTTTCCCAAGATGGCGTGGTCGCCGTGCCTGTGCTGGGCGCCCAGGAGTGTCCGCGCAGGGAGTGGGACTCTGCCGCCTAAGACTGCCCGGTTTAGCAGCCCCTTAGAAGACCTGCAGAATCTAACTGTCCCTAGCTCATACACACACACCACACGTGTCCACACACTCCTCTATCACTTCCTTGAACTCTCACACTCTCTCCCTCCCTTCCTGCTGGTCGCCATTTTCTCCTCCAAACTTATGCTTTTTAATTTTTTCTTTTTGGTGCTTTACTTGAGTTATTTTCCCTACTTTGTCTTCCAAATTGCTGGTTCTATCCTCTGCTTCATCAAGCCTGCTTTTAATTCCTTCCAGTGTATTCCTGATGTCAGATTTGGTATTCTTCATTTCAGACTGGTCCTTATTCATGGTTTCTCAGTTGATTTCCATGCTGGTGTAGTTCCCACTAACTTCCTTATAGTTCTCATTAAGGTCTTTGTATATTTATATGCTCCTATGTTAGAAGCATATATGATTTCCAGGTTTATATCTCCTTTAGTGTCTTTATAACCATTACTCTGAACCCTATATCTGATAAATTGCTTACCTCCATCTCATTTAGGTATTTTTCTGGAGATTCCTCTTTTTCTTTTGGGCGGTTGTTTCTTTGTCTCCCCATTTTAATTGTCTCTTTGTGTTTGTTTCTGTGTTTGTTTCTGATATGCCTCCCAGTGTTTGTGGGGTGGCCTTTTGTAGTAAACGTCCTATTGACCCAGTGGTATGATCTCCTGTAACTCCTGAGCTGGATGCTCTAGGGATGACCTTTTGGTGGGTTATTTGGGTTCATTTGCTTAATTTGGTCTATTTTTGTTGTCCTGTTTGTGGGTGGGATCTCCACAGGCTGGCCAACTGTGAGGCTCAACCCTGACCATGATGTGTAAGCTGTACAGGTGCAATCTTCAGATGATTTTTGCCCTTCCTTGTTTGAAAGTCTCCTCCTTAAAGGTTTTTCTTGGTGAGTATTCCCCAATGATTTCAGTTCCAGTTAGATTATGGGAGGAGGTGAGAGAAAAATCTACCTATTCTGTTGCCATTTTCCAACCTACCCCACTCAGTTTCTTAACAGACTAGTTCTGTAAATCTAGTCATCATAAAGCCAAGTTTGCATAATTTTGAGTTCAGTTTGGAAGATAGTTTTGGTCTTTGTATAGGTGGGGGATGCTTATCTGCTCCTTATCTTAATTACATCTGCAGAGGTCACACTCACAAGAACCAGCAGTTCGGACTTCAACATATCTTTTGGCAAGACACAGCAGAAACAATGGGGCTTCATCCCCCAACCTCCCAAAAAGCATAAAGCCACTTATGTTCATTTGAAAAAACAAAATGAAATTATTCAATACTTTTAGTTTGTGAATAAACATTTTTTTTAATGGACTTAGAGAATACACAGCTAATTATACTAGTTGCTTTTGGGGAGGCTGAAAGAGTAATGGGTATGAGAGTAGAAGACAGATAAGTTCAACTTTTATCTGCATTACTTTATCCTTTTTAAAAATGAGGAAGCAAATAAATCATGATGTCAATAGTCAATTTGGGGTAATGGGTATATAGTGCTTATAATATTCTCTGGAGGCCCTGGCTGGATAGCTCAGTTGGTTGGAGTATGTTCTGGATGCACCAGCGTTACAGATTCAGCCTCTGGTCAGGGCACATGCAGGAGGCAACTAATAAGTGCATGGATGAGTGGAGCAACAAATTGATGTTTCTCTCTCTCCACCACCACCTCAGATGGTGGACCACAAACCCATTCTTCTGCCAATTCGGCCCTCTGGCCTCTACCTTATGACCCTGAGCACTACTGTCTACCTCTTAAATCTTGGGAATTACTTATGGGGCCTCAAGAAGTCACCATGTCTGAAAAATGACTTCCACTGAGGCAAGAAGGCAACTGCTATGACCAGTGAAATACATTAATGTGTTATATGTATATTCTCATTCACTATAAATCTCTCATGGAGAGAGCAGAATTGAAAACTTTCAGACATCATGATTTCTGATTGAATCCCTGATCAGATCAGTATGTGCAATATTTTGACTAAGTATTGCTCACAATGTACTATAATTACATTTCTGCTCTTGTACATCCCCTTCCCCAGAGTTAATAATTGCCTTGTCTATTTCATTGTGTAGTTTTTAGGGTATTTGTGAGTAATTTTCCCAAGTTCTCCTTAGTGTGAGGAACACATTGGCACTCTCTCAGTTGCGTTCCTCCTTATGGGGATGTCCTCCAGGAGCTTTCTTCTTGCTGGACCTTGGGGCTGGTTTGTCCATGGCCCACTGCAGTCACCATCTCAGCTTCCTTTCAGCATCCCCTGGGAATTCTCATCCCTTCTCTCCTGTGCTGGATTCCCCTGTGTTGGAGCTGCTATCTTTTTTTCTAGGTTAATTCCTGTTTTAATTTTGTAATTGATTTTTTTAGAGAGAAAGGAAGAATAAAGGAGAGAGAAAGAAACATCTATGTGCTAAACATTGATGGCTGCCTTCTACTGGGGATCAAGCCTGCAACCTGGGCATGTGCCCTGACAGGAATCAAACTGGAAATCCTTCAATGCATGGGAGGATGCCCAACAACTGAGCCATACCAGCCAGGGCTAATTCCTGGTTTTGTTGGAGCACATCCTCCAGTAGCTTTCTGAGAAAGGGCTCATAGCAGGTCAATGTTTGGAGATCTTGTAAACGTCTTTATTCTGCTCTTACAAGTGATAGTTTTTCTGGATCAAGAACTTAACTTTGGGAATAATTTCTTTTTATATTAGAGGCTTCCCTCCAATGTCTGGTGATTTACAGCTGGCTCTAGAGCAGCCGTGGGCAAACTATGGCCCACGGGCCAGATCTGGCCCATTTGAAATGAATAAAACTAAAAAAAAAAAAAGAAAAAAAAAGAGACCATACCCTTTTATGTAATGATGTTTACTTTGAATTTATATTAGTTCACACAAACACTCCATCCATGCTTTTGTTCCTGCCCTCCGGTCCAGTTTAAGAACCCATTGTGGCCCTCGAGTCAAAAAGTTTGCCCACCCCTGCTCTAGAGTGATGTGTGTGTAGCACACTTGTTGATCAGTGGGTTCCCTGTTGGTAATTCTGCAGTGATCTAGATGTTACATTGGGGGATGCTGCTTAAGGCAGTATCTGTATGTCTTTTCTCTTGGACCAGTCAGCTTATCTAGAGATGAAATTATTTCATCTTAAACCTCACTGCTGACATTCTGGGAGCCATGAGGGTGAAGGAAATAATGTCTCATCCAAACTGCAGACTGTCATTTAATCCTGTTTTGGCAGCTTGTCACATACCAGCTTTCAATTGTTGAGATCACCTTTGATTTGACTTTTTCTCCTAGGGCTGGGCAGGAGCAGTGGCCTGGCTGCACAGATGTAGAAAGAACAGTGGGAGTTTCATTGTTCCTGGCACAAATATTCAATACACTTGTTTTCAGCACACCTGCATCCATGCTCTGCACAGAGGGAACAAATTTCTGTTTGTTTCTAAGGTTCTGTGGTGTGGCTGGTTTGCCTCTTACAGGCTTCCCTCTTCCCTTCCTATGGGCTCACATTTTAGCTTTATCTTCTCTGTTAAATTAATTACCTCCCATTCATCTGCTTTTGTAGTCTCCAGAATATCGTTGACATTTTTTGTGTGTCTGATATTGTCTTTGTTTTCTTTTTGTCCTTATAGTTCCAGACTGTGGTGTGCTGATAAATGTTTGACAATCAGGTTTTGAAGGAAGGAGGGAGACCTGATTTATGGCATCCAGTTTCTGTGGTGCAAAAATTCCTACTGTGGCTAATTTCAAGCTACCAGAAGGACATCACTGAACATACAAATGAGAAGCACATCATCACATAATATTTCCACCCACAGATAGATATAAGCATTAGACATAAGTAACCTCAAAAGAATATTATGGCCCTAGCTGGTTTGGCTCAGTGGTAGAGCGTCAGCCTGTGGACCAAAGGGTCCTGGATTTGATTCCGGTTAAGGGCACATGTCTGGGTTGCGGCCTCAGCCCCCATGGGGGGCGTGCAGGAGGCAGCCAATCAGTGATTCTTTCTCATCATTGATGTTTCTCTCTTTCACTCTCCCTTCCTCTCTGAAATCAATAAAAATATTTTAAAAATAAAATGTCTACAGATGTTTATAAAAAGAATATTATGAAGTGACAAGTTTAATAATTGATTAGCTTTGTAAAATAATTTTTATAATTGTAAGCTTATGTAATTTAGTTTTTGAAATAACTATATTTAACAGCTGACTTGAACAGTTCCTAAAATTTAACAATAATTTATCACAAGCCAGTATAAGTTGGCCCTAGTAAACCTTTGCGTTAATGCCTTTTTAATTATTTGTCATCTTAGTATTTTTTTTTTAAAAAAACCACACTTATTTTTAACTTGCTACTCTACAGCATCTACAACTACCTTTCTTCATATATTGGGATATTTTTTTCCTGCAGTTTTATTTAGATATAATTGACATATTACTCATATATTGTTAACACAATGCTAATCTATCTCCATTCATATTTTCTAACTATTAACTTTCAAACTGTGGTGACAAAAGGATGACAAGAAAACCTGAAAAAGTTTCTAGTAAAGCAAAGCATAATGAAATGGAAGTTCATTGTACAGGACTTGGTACCTTTAATTGATTGTCATTGGTAAGCTCTTTATTTATATTATTGAAAGTGAAAATAAAAAAGACACTGGTTTTCAGGTCAGGTGCTTTATCTTTCCCTTTCTCTTGAATCACTCATTCAGGAATCCAGCTGTCATGTTGCAAGGATTCTTAGACAGTTGACGAAGGGACTCATGAGACAAGATACTGAGGTCTCTAGCCAATAGTTGAGTGAGGCCACTAACAATGATGTGAGTGCACCTGGGGATGGATTTTTCTGCCTTCGTCTAACCTCCTGATGACTGCTTGACTGAAGTCTCATGAGAGACCTGAGCCAGTGAACTTACTCCAAGATTTCTGACCCACAGAAACTGAGTAATCATGAATGTTTAATGTTTTAAGCTAGTAAGCCCGAGGGATGTTTGTTACGCAGCACTCAATAACTGATGCATGGAGAGAAGATTATCTCTATTGCTGCCAGCCTTACTCTCCCCCTCATTATTTCTCCAGGAAGGGATGTCCAGTTTCCTGATTAGGACAGGGACATTGTCACTTCATTTGCTGTACACTTGTTATTGGATATAAAGGTGATAAGTACACGTAGAATCTAGAAGAGGGTGCAGACAGTTCTGTTTGTTCCTGTCCAAGCTGGATGGAGTGTTAGAAAACTACTGTGTACTTGCTTTAGAAACTGGTCTAAATAAGGAAAAAACAAAAACAAAAACACCAACTTTGTGTTTCACTTATTATAAAAGCAATGATGTCTGTGGTATGAAAAATAAAAAGGCAAAGCATTAAACACCCATAATTCTACTACCTACACAGAAATACTGTTAACAAGTGGAGTGTCTCCATAACTATTTCTATGTATTTTTCATTCTTTTTAAAAAAATATGTTTTATTGATTTTTCACAGAGAGGAAGGGAGAGGGACAGGGAGTCAGAAACATCGGTGAGAGAGAAATATCGATCAGCTGCCTCCCGCACGCCCCGCACTAGGGATGTGCCCGCAACCAAGGTACATGCCCTTGACCAGAATCAAACCTGGAACCTTTAAGTCCGCAGGCCGACACTCTATCCACTGAGCCAAACCAGTCAGGGCTCTATCTATTTTTCAAAAGTAGGTAATATAATAAGTGCTATTTTGTGACTTGTTTCTTTTTTCTTTTTTTTTTTTAAAATATATTTTATTGATTTTTTACAGAGAGGAAGGGAGAGAGATAGACAGTTAGAAACATCTATGAGAGAGAAACATCGACCAGCTGCCTCCTGCACATCTCCTACTGGGGATATGCCCGCAACCCAGGTACATGCCCTTGACCGGAACCGAACCTGGGACCTTTCAGTCCACAGGCCGACGCTCTATCCACTGAGCCAAACCGGTTTCGGTAACTTGTTTCTTTTTTTTGTTTGTTTTTGTTTCTTACACAAAGACATTATTTAAGACCTTTATTAACAGGTACTTGCACTTTGTTGACTTTTTTGAAAATATCAAGTTGTAAACTTTCATTACAAATTAAAAATAAGGTTCTTAAAAATCTCAACTTGACCAGATCTGAAACAATTTAAAAACCTTTAAAGGTGTATTGAGAAAAACCAGGCTTTTTCCCCCCCTTAAAAAACACGTTTGTCATTACCAAAAAGAGACGTCTTTAGATAAAAATAATAAAACCCCATGCTGCATACATAATGCAGGTAGTTCTAGTTATCTGGTCAACGGGCAAAAAGCAAGCACTTAAGGTCTTCAGCTCAATCTTTTGTTCATTTTTTTTTTTTCTGGAATTTCATATTTCTTGTTAGATGACTAAACTGGATGATGATAGTGTTGTGCCCAGATTTCCAAGTTCCCAAGACCTCCAGGGAGCCAGTCAGTCCGATGCAAAAGCAAAGAGTCATTTATTTTCAAACCTAGGTTTGGCTCCCCTGCCACACTCACCGATGCAACGGTAAGCTCCAGTGGCCGAGAGAGAGGCCTGATGGGACAGGGGGGTTTTAAAGGGGGGTGGAGTGAGGGCAGGAGGGGGACTGTGGGCCCCGCGGATTGGCCAGGCGCGAGTCAGTCATAGTGATGGCGTGTACTTCCCTTGATTATTATTGGTCAGTCCAGAGAAATCCTGGGTGTGGCTAGCAGCGGCTTCTTCCCGTGAGGAAGCACATGGCACCGTCCCAAAATGGAGAACCCAAGGCAAGATGGAGGGCGCACATGGCTCTGTCCCAAGATGGAGGACCCAAGGCAAGATGGAGGGCCCAGTCCTTGCCCGGCTCCTGCTGCTGCCGCTCGAACTCGTCACAAGGCAGGATGGCCCTCCCGCACAGCACCCGCAGCTGGCCTGCAGGCAGACCGGGACTCCAGCGCGTCTGGGCGGCACAGGCCCAGCAAACGGGGTGCGGCTGGTGGAGCGGCCCCGGAGGAGCGGCATCCGCTCGGAGCAGGCCCGGCCGGTGCACTGCAGCATGGCGGCCTCCCGGAGCTAGGGCACACGCCCCACTCCGCTGCCGCAGCTGCACCGGGCCCTGTCCAGGGGGCAGCGGGCGGGTGGCAGCCTGCGCCGGGCTCCCGCCGTGGGCCGGGGAGCCAAAACCCCCCCCCCCCCATGGGGCCCGGCGGTCGGCCCACGCAGGCCCTGGTCCCCCCGACCGGGCCCCAAAGACCCCTAGCCCCAGAGTGGGCAAGTGGGGAGCCGAACACGAGGGAAGGGAGGAAAGAGCCAGTCGGTGAGGCCTTCCGCTCCCATGACCTCCCCCGTGGTCGGTCGCCGCCCGGCCCCACCCCTCGGCCCTCCGCTGGCCACCACGCAGCGGCCCGGACACTTGGACCCGCTCCGGGGAGGCCAGGCCCTACGGTGGGCGCGGAGGGATTTCAGAGCCCAGCGGCCTGACTCCTCCTCCTGCACCGCCCCGGAGAGGCGGGCGGCGCGCCTTTCAGTAGAGATGGTAAGCTGGCATTTTTTACTCAGCCCCGCCTTGGTCAGCCTCAGGAGCAGATGAATTCTCAGCTGGCGGGCTGGCTTTTGTGTCTTTGCCATCTTGTGGTTGAGGGTTTTCCGGGCGTCTGCGTGGGCAGTTGGAGTTGCGGCGGCACGGACGCTGAGGTGGCTGCTGACCTTGGGTCTCATCTCCTTGATTTTCCTTATCGTCTTCACTGCCGTCCTCTCCGCTGTCCTTGCCGAGGAGGGCCCCTGCGGAATCGTGGTCTGTAGCCCCGATACATATTCTGTCTCACTGGTCTGCCTGTTCTCCTGCACCCTGGTTTCAGCACCTCCATCACTTCTCCCTGCGTAGGAGGGTTGGGGTACTGTGGTCCACGCCCATAGGTCTCCGCATGTAGTAAGGTGGGAACCGTCGCCTGCGATAGGGCCGGCGCTGTGGGCCTGGCCTTCAGGAGCACTCTCTGATCCCTCATTCTTCTCCTCACCTCACTATTCTGGTAATTCTGCTGGTAATTGCGTGGAGGGCCCCTGCGACGTAGAGAGCGTCCATAATGGTTATGGTTTGCTGCACAGTCACTGCCTTGTACTGGAACTCCGCCAGGGCCGGTAGCATTTGCCGCCTCCGCACCCTTTTCTCCTTCAACAACATCAAACTCCAGTCTCTCCGTCTCCTACACTGCGAAGGGACTTCCTGGGGCCATTCTTCTTTATGGCAGTCTGGTGCGCAAATACATCTTCCTTGGTGTCATTCCTGTTGATGAAACCATATCCCTTTCAAACATTGAACCATTTTACTGTTCCCCAAACCTTCCTTGCGATGACCTTCTTGTCCCCGCCGGCAGGTGCGGCCAATGTGAGGCCGCCCAGCCGCTGCTCCCTGTGCCACCGCTGCCCGTGGTGCCTGGCGTGGTCTGGGCAGCGCTGAGGTGGGGGCTGCAGCGGCTGCTGGGTCTCGGCTGCTCATGGTTGTGGGTGCTGTGGCAGCTGAGGCTCCTCCGGGCTGTGGGGCTGCTCAGCGCTCTCTGGCCTCCACTCTCCCCTCCCGCTACCCATCAAACTCGACTTGTTTCTTTGTTAAATATATTGTGAGCCTGTTTATGTCAATATGTTATATTACCTATAATTATAATTTTAAAAGCTTGCACAGTATCCCATTAAAATATGCCATAATTTCTAAGCCAATTCCCTTTTTTTGGATATAAGTTTATTTTTGTTTTTGCTATTATAAAAATGCTATGAAGAATTTGCTTGTAGCTAAATCTTTGTACCTATCATTGACTTTCCTCCGTTAGTTGAATGGAGTCAAGAACATATATATTTTGAGCTTCTCCTACAAATTGCCTTCCAGAGAGGTCCTACCAGTTTATATGCTGTGACATTTACTAGTGTGTGTATTTCCTCATACTCTTGCTAGCACTGAGTAGTTATCCTTTCTCTTTCTGATTTGGTATTTAAATGGGAAACACAAGGACTTTTGAAGAAGTCACTCTAACGTCTAACCCAATGCTCACTCAGATGTAAGGGAATTGAAGAGATTAATTGAATTGGTCTCACCCCAGTTATACTCAGAAGATGAGAAGAAGAATGTTGAAATTATATGTATGTGTTCAGGATGTAACAAAGATGGTCAGATATAAAATATTCATACCCTGGCTGGTGTGGTTCCATTGGTTGGAGCGTCACCTCATACACCAGAAGGTTGTGGGTTCCATTCAAGGTCAGGCACAAATCCGGTACACACCCAAGTTTCAGGTTCCATCCCGGTTGGGGTATGTGCGGAAAGCAATCTATTGATCTCTCTCTCTCTCTCTCTCTCTCTCTCTCTCTCTCTGTCTCTCTCTCTCTCTCTCTCTCGCAAATAAAAATACATATATTCAACCCCTTTGGTTCTGTAATTATACTTTTGGGAACTTAGCCTAAAGAAAAATCTCAGTGAAGGGAAAACACAAAAGAAAAATCTCAGTGAAGGGAAAACACATACTAGTATACATGAAAAAAGTTTATTGTAACATTTTTTATATTAGGGAAATGTTAAAAACAATTCAACATATGGGAAATGATTTAAAAAATTGGGTTATATAAATTTGATGGAATTTTATTCAATTGTTAAATTAGTAATTATAAAGATTATGTAGAAACATCTGAATATGTTCATGATATAATGTTAAGTACAAAAAGAAGGATATACAATTTTTAGCTTAAAATAATATGCTGGTTAAATCCACATAGATGAAGACTGAAAGGAAGTAGAAACTGAAAACGTTGTAAAAGAGATTGACACCTATGTTTGAAATTTTTCTTAAAGGTCATTGTGCCATACAATAAAGAGTAAGAATTTTGAAAGAGCGTGAAGAGGTTTGTATAAAGAGGCAAGTGGATGTGCTAGAGGGAGGGTCATGGAAAATTCTTGGTTGGCCTGTTACTTAGGGTGGCCTGGCTGAATGTTGGAGAGAGTGAGTTAGGCGCTGGAGGCCAAGAGGCCTGGGCTTGGGGCCAAGCTCCACTTCATCCCAGAAGTCTGAGCCCAGACAAGGGACTTCACTTCCTGCAGTTTAGTTTACAGAGCTGCAAACCGGGATGAATAAGGCCTACTTGAACTGTTGTTGGGGGAAGGGGGCAGGAATGCATGGAGCCAGGAGTGCAGTAAGTGCTCCTGCATGCTGATGACTAAAAAGTGATGCTGCTATTTTTCTGTCATCTTTTCTTCATTATCAGTACTACACTAGAGAGAAGGAAATCCAGGGAAGCTAAAATATTTGCCAGTCTATTTCTGGCAAATGTAAAGCACACGTTCTGCCAGGACAGAAGGGAATGAGGGAATGAAGACTCCTTTCTCAGCTGGCCAGTTACTGAGCAGGCCTAACAGCACCTCTACTGCTGCTGTGTTAGGTAATTTCTCTGTGCATCTTAAAAGTGTCACAGAACCGCTCACTTCCACTGGGCACCACAGGAGAAAAATTGGTCATGAAAAGATGACGGCCAGAAAAAAATTTCGGAATCCAGAGAATCTTCCATAAGATCTATCACTGTGTTATTTGTAAAAATCAGTTATACAATCTAATTTGGAAGACGAAAGTTGTTGCCTCTTTTTAAGCAGTAGTTTGAAATCAGCCTGGAAGAGCAAGCCACACTGAAATTTGCTCTATGACGTTAACACAATTTGCCATTACATTAGGATTTGTAGAATCCCTTGTGCCAGGAAAAACACAGAGGGTGAAGAGAAAGTGGCCTGGGTTATAGATACTCAGCAGAGACACCCAACAGCCACCCAATGCAGAGAAAGCTGTGACCTGCAGAAGTCCGCAGGTGTCTCTTTGACCACAGCCAGAAGCCCAGGACAATTTATCAACTATACCCACCCCTTTTATAGGGGAAAAAATCACCACCTTGTTTATCCCAAGTCTTTTCCATCAAATTCCTTGTCCTATTGAGAAGCTTTTTCCTTTTTTCTCTTTAAAAACCCTTTAGTAGTGACAATAGCTCAAACAACTGGCATTGTTGCAGCATGAGTGTGCAGGTTTGGTGGTCCCTTATCCAGGCAGATGCCATTTCAAAGGATGCTTCTTTGGCTGCGAAGTCAGTATTACATGGGGATTTGGGGAGTTAATCTCTACTCTCTCTGTTGCAGGAGGAAAGGAAAGAAGAGCCAGGCATCCCTGTGGCATCTGTCTCCTTTTGTTCCCTGGAATTTTGGAGCCAGGAAACCCACCGAGGCTCTTGAGGGAGGCAGGGCACTCCTTCAAACCTTCAAACCAGATGGTGTGGATCATAGTTTTAAAGATCCCAGGATAGACATGCTGCAGTCTCACTTGTTATCAGTGCTTAATTGTCCTTCATCTGAGTAACCTCTTTTTAAAACTTTATACCAACAATAATGGAAATTTTTAAATGAACACCCCAAGAAAACCACGTGCAAAGGCCCCGTCCCCACCAAATCGCCGTAACCCTGTTGCTACAGTTTACATTACTGCAGAGAGAGCCGGAGTTCAGGAGGTACAGTTTTATAGAAATATAGTGTTGTTAAGAGCTGGTTACAAGTATAAACCAGTCTTGTTCCTCTGGGGGCAGGGGCTGCTTCACCAAGGACTCTGCCTGCGGGAGCTCCGGCTCAGAAGCAGGCGCTGGCCTTAAGCTCACACGTGCCCCCAGTCTCCGGAAGACAAGCACCCTCACTGTGCTCTTGTCCTACTTCGCTCTCTCCAGGATGGGGAGTGAGGTGTCACTGTACCCTCTGGCTAGCCCCCACAGTGCCTGTCAGTGACTCTCTTGGATTAAGGCAGGCAACCTATGGACCAGACTTGGCCCCACTTTCTGTTTTTCTATAGCCTGGGAGCCATGTATGTTCCTTTTTTACCTTTGTAAGTGGCTGAAAAATATGAAAAAAAAATACCTTTTTGTAACACATGAAACTCATATGAAATTCAAATGTAAGTGACCATAAATTAATTTTTATTGAGACACAGCCTTGCTCATTCATATTTGTCTCAATTCATTGCTGTTTATGGCAGCTTTCATGCTACAATGGCTGTTGAGCAGTTGTGATGTGACTGCATGGGCAGCACATCCTACAGTATTGACCATCTGGCCCTTCACACAAAAAGTTTCCTGACCTCTGTCTTAGAGCCTCCCCTTACCTTGGAATCCATCTTCTTGCTTTCCCCACAGCGAGGGCAGTACCTCACCTCATGAACACCACAGTCCTCGCTCCCAAGACAAGAAACACCCCCGAACAGTCTTTCCCCATCCTTCTTGTTGGGTTGATTGTGGTAGGGCTGGTTTAGCTAAGGTCATATTTGGGAGTCAAGGGTGAGGAGGAGGCCAGGGCGTGGGGCCAGAAGGAGGGAAGTGTCTGCTCTGGTTCCAGTTGTTGGCAGTCATCTTTAGAATGTGAGACAGTTCCAGCTGTGGGGTCTAATTCTCACCCTGGAGAATTAGAACCAACAGGATGTGGGAGGTAGGAACCAAGGACAACACCTCTCTTTTGACCATGTTCGATGCTGCGTGAGGATGGGAAAGATTTGGGCAGGGAGAGGGAGTATCAGACTTGCGATTCATTGAGAAGACAAGTAGACAAGTGGCCACTCCAGCCTGGGGTGGAAGTCTGAGTTTGTGTCATCAGCAGATGGATGGGATGGAAAGCCTTGGTAGTGGATGACATCACCAAAGGAGTGAATAGGTCTGAGGGCTCCAATAGGCTCTCTAGGACTTAGAAGTCATGCAGAGGAAGAATCTATGAGGACAGAGTTCTAAATGTTTTGTTTATTGATAGATCCTAGCCTGGCACACACTATTTGCTCAATAAATTATTTATTGACTGTCTAAGTGAACTCAAATTCCAATGAACTAGAATCTTCCACTCTGAACACATTTCACAATTCCAGCAGCACACAGCCCTATCTCTTCTTCCTTTCTCTTACTCTTTCTCATTTTGCCTCTTCTTTCCCCTTTTCTTGTCTTCTTCTCTGTTATTTGTTAAACCTGTCGGGGCACCCAAGCACCCTGACTATGCTTGAGCATTGCTACTTGGGCTATGACTCTGGGTGGGGCCAGTGGATTATCCAATGAACTAGTTAAGAGATATCCTTCCTTTTGTCTCTATAGGTTGCTTTAAAATATGCCACACTTGTTCTTGTTGAACCTCATCCTTTGTAAAAACTATTTCTTTAGTCTGTTAATGTTATATAACATTTGGATTTCTATGCCTACCTTCTTACTGATGCCTCACAACTTGGTGTCATCTGTGATCTTAATTAGGAAGTTCTCAGTTATCTTGGTGGGGTAAAGACAGATATGTTCCACACCAGTCCAGCTCTGCCACAGTTGTGATCAGCTGGATGCTCCCAGGTTGGGGCTGAGTCATTGATAAGCCACCTTTTGGATGATATCATTCAGCTCCTGGTCCCTGCATCTTTTTTTTCTTTATTGATTAAGGTATTACATATGTGTCCTTACCCCCCCATTGACCCCTCCCCCACTTATGCCCTCACCTTCCTGGTGTCTGTGTCCATTGGTTAGGCTTATATGCATGCATACAAGTCCTTTGGTTGATCTCTCCCCCTTACCTCTCCCCTGCCCTACTTTCCCTCTGAGGTTTGACAGGCTGATCGATGCTTCTCTGTCTCTGGATCTATTTTTGTTCATTAATTTATGTTGTTCGTTATATTCCACAAATGAGTGAGATCATATGATATTTATCTTTCTCTGACTGGCTTATTTTGCTTAGCATAATGCTTTCCAGTCCCATCCACGCTGTTGCAAATGGTAAGAATTCCTTCTTTTTTTACCACAGCGTAGTATTCCTGCATCTTAAGAAAGAAAGGGATCTCTCTGATTTCTTTCTATCTCGATGATGAAAAGTCATTAGTGATGAAATCTAAGATCATACTCCAGCACAGAGAGATTACATCTCTTGCTCATTCCTTATCTATATGGCATATCTATTATTGAAGAAAATTCTATTGTTCTGCCAAATTTGATTTTCATATACCATCGAGGTGAGTGCAAATTGATTGCTTGTGTTGCTAGACTCACTCTTGACACTGAATAAAAGTGGACTTGCATTATGCCTGCTTGGAAGTTGCATGGGGTGGGACAAGGGAACCCAGAGAGACCTACCAAGGTTCCTGGTCATGCTTTACACCAGGCAGTATGCCAGGCATTTTACAAGTACGCTCATTTAATATTCACAACCTCCAAGAGAGGTTGGTATGATCATTCCTGTTTTCCAGTTAAGGAAACTGAAGCGCAGAAGGAACAGAGGATCTTGTACAAGGTCACAGAGCTGGTGAGTGGCAGAGGTAGAACTTGAATTTCAAGTCTTTCTCATTGACTCCCAGCAGTTATAAATGTGGTATCTCAATAGTATCATATTGTGAGAAAGACCAGTTTTAAATATCTAAGGTTTCAAACATCACTTGGGTGAGTACAAATGATGTCAAAATTTAAAACTCTGATCTTGAAGACCCAATCATCATCTCCTCCTGCCTTCTGGACATTTCCACTTGTACATCCTTCTCAAAACTATAGCTCAATGTGTGAAATCAAGCAATTACCTTTCCTCCAAAACCGAGGAGCTCGCCCATGCCTCCTGCCACTGCCCTGTATTTTCAGTGGTACATCTTCCAACCTCCCAGTCTGAGTTCATTTAAACCCCTCCCTGGGGATTCTGTCTCTAAACTACTTCCGCTTCCATCACTTATTTTTTATTTCCACCACGTCTAGTGCTTAAATTACTTGCAGCAGTTAAATACATCTCTCACCAAGCTGTCAGAGTTGAAAACACTGCTTAATCAAGTCAGTTTCTTCAAGATATGGTCCTCAATTTTATCTGCATATTGGTATCACTTGAGAAATTTTAAAAATACCAAGAATTATCTAAAGTCTTGGGTTTTCCCTCTTCAGCATTTCATGGGCCATATCAGCATTATTTGTACCTCTGAGATCAGTGATGTTATCTTAGGTTCTGGGGCTCAGACACAGTCCGTAGGCATTAAGGAGTATGACTCTAGCCATACTCTGTCCCTGTGGCCTGCATGAGGAAGGCAAGGCAGCTTGACTGCCAATAAAAAGAGTCAAGTAGAAAAATTTAGCATTCTTGCACCTTCCACTTTCCAATATTTTCTCTTGAAGGTATCTGCTCTGTTTTCCAGTGACATATTCAGGGAAATGTTGATGCAATGCAGTCTTTGATCCTCCCACCAAAAGGCCATGCTTCAAAGTTACCAGTTTCACAGTTTTCATATTTTGTGATCAACTTTCTCAGAATTCTCTTGTAGAGGAGTGTTGGTTGGCAAATCTGCTCAAATAATCCAGAATATAACAGCCTCATGTAGTGTTTTAAAATTCGTGTTTCAGCCCAGGCGGCATGCCTCAGTTGGTTGAGAGTCGTCCTGTGCACTGAAAGGTTGCCCATTCGATTCCCTGTCAGGGCACATACCTGGGTTGCAGGTTCGGTCTTTAGTTGGGGCACATATGGAAGGCAACTGATTGATGTTTCTCTTTCACATTCTCTCTTCTCTCTCTCTCTCTCTCTCTCTCTCTCTCTCTCTCTCTCTCTCTCTCTCTTGTTCTTTCTCTCTCTCTCTCAGCATGTCCTCCAGTGAGGATTAAAATTTATGCTTCATATAACACTAGTACTATAAGGTACTAAAAAAAAAAGAGGAATTACGTGGCCAAATGAATCTGTTGAGATGGACAGATTAAAGGCTCTGAGAAGGCCTGTGTTAAACACTTTTGCTTAATTCAGTTTATTCCATTACAAATAAGTTTTCCAAATTTATTTGGCCATGGAACCCTTTTATTTTCAAGCACCATATTTCAATAAAATGAAAACTCCAGTGCCTATAAGATGTATTATTATTTCAGAGATGTTAAAGCAAGAGAAAAATGACCAACGATGATTATAAGATACACTGACTGTAACCAACATCCAGATTTCAGAGATGTTAAAGTGTGAACGATTGTGCTTCTTAGTCTTAATTAAATCCTTTGAGACTAGGGTTTTTTGCAACCACTGGGAAACCAGTAGGCAAGATATAGATTTATTTTAATAGGGGTGTTATTGGTATACTCCACTGGTAGAATATACATGATGTGGTAGAATGAGCATAGAGGAAGCATTTGAGGGGAAAAGAGATTTTCAGCAACAGCCACTGGTCTATTTCCAGGAAGACTGGAAAGGGAGGGACAATGTGCTCATTACCAGCAGCCTAGGCTCTGACTGGCAGAAGAACAGGATGGTTCAGAACTGGAGAGAAGAATGACAGACCCCAGAAGGGGAAAATGCCCATCCGACCTGACTTCCCAATGCTGAGAAACAACTCTGGTTACCTCATTGAGAGGTATCATGGGATTGCAAAAGGTTCGTGTGTTTTAAAATCAGGTGGCAGGGCATGGGTACAAGTGTTGAATGCCACCTGTACCCTGTTCTGGCTTTACAAACTTGACTGAGTTTCTTCTCTGAACTTTAGTATCTTAATACTTAAGTAGTATTATCATAATAACAACCGCCAGATAGATTACATTTGGGTTGTATATAACTGAAAGCTGACTAGGGTGGTTTATCCATGTAAGGCTTTGTTTTTTCCCCCACATTTCTCAGAAATTCCAGTGGTAGAGATTTGGGGGAGAGTTGGTGATATTGAGAAGGCTGCTTCTTCCTGCTGTGTGATCCTCAGTGTGAGGCTTTTGTCTCCATGTTAGTTTCTTTGTAGTCACAACATGGCTGTTCCACCTTCCACTAAACTCCACATTCCATGCGGAAAGGTGAAGGAAGGAAAGAAAAAAAGGGAAGCCCCCAAAACATTCCTAGAGATCCCTGGCCAGCTTCTAGCTGGAACCCATTGGTCAACATCCATTTGCATCACTCAGCTATGCCGGACCCTGAGAGGGCAGGGATTCTGCTAGAAAGAAAGAAAGCAACTGTAGATTTGGGTAAGTACCCAGCAGCATTGCTGTGAGAGGTGTGGATGAGACAACACATGAATGTGCCCAGCACAGAACAGACATGCAACCAATCTCCTTCTTTCTGCACTTCCCACAACAAATCATGGCTCATCATTTCCCCCTTAGTCATGGTTGGAAAAGATGTAACTTGTGGTCAGAACACAGAGTGGCATGTAACCAAGGGGGAGTCAGAAACCTGGCTGTGAGACCTTTGGCCCATATACACAGCAGAAAAGAATGGACAGGATGGTTTGCAATAGGAAGACCATAGGGAATGTCAACAGGTAACCTGGAAATAATATTCTATTTCAGATGGAAAAGGTCAGTGTTTGGGTTAAAGTCCTTCCCCACCTGCCCCAGTACCCCCTAACTGCCCTCCCCTGCCCACCCGATCGCCCCCTAACTGCCCTCCCCTGCCCACCCAATCATCCCTAACTGCCCTCTCCTGCCCGCTTGATCACCCCTAACTGCCCTTCCCTGCTGGCCCGATCGCCCCTAACTGCTCTCCTCTGCCAGCCTGATCTCCCCTAACCATCTCTGTCTCGGCCCCCACCACCGTGGCTTTGTCAGGAAGGACCTCCAGAAGATGTCTGGTCTAATTAGCATATTACCCTTTTATTAGTATAGATTCCTTTTTAAAATTAAAATACAGTTAATATACAATATTATATTATTTTCAGGTGTACAACATAGTCACTCAATATTAAAAATCTAACAAAGTGACCACCACACAGTCTAGTAACTATCTGTCATTGGACAAGGTTATTACAATATTATTATTCTTTTCTTTTCTTCAATTACATTTTACATTCAATCTTATTTTGAATTAATTTTCATTGTACAGCATAGAGGTTAGCCAATCATATACTTTTCAAAGTGTTTCCCCTGACGTTTCCATTACCCACCTGGCACCATACAGTTATTACAATATTATTGACTATATTTCCTATACTGTACTTTACATCCCCATGACTATTCTGTACTGCCAATCTGTACTTCTCCGTCTCTTCACCTGTTTCACTCAGTCCTCCCAAGCCCCTCCCCTCTGGCAACCATCAATCTCATCTCTATCGATGAGTCAGTTTCTGTTTTGTTTGTTCGTTTGTACAGTTCTTTAGATTCCCCATGTAAGTGAAATCATATGGTATTTGTCTTTCTCTGACTGGCTTATTTCACTTACCATAATACCCTCTAGGGTTCATCCATGTTGTCACAAATGGTAAGATTTCATTCTTTTTTTTATGGTCAAGTAATATTCCATGTATATATGTACCACCACTTATCTATTGATGGGCACTTGGGTTGCTTCCATACCTTGGCTATTGTAAATAACACTGCAATGAACATAGGGGTGTATACTTCCGAATCAGTGTTTTGGGTTTCTTTGGATGTATACCCACAAGTGGAATTGCTAGGTCATAGGTTGGTTCCATTTTTAATCTTTTTGAAGAGCCTCCATGCTGTTTTCTATAGTGGCTGCACCAATCTGCATTCCCACCAACAGTGTACGAGGGTTCCCTTTTCTCCACATCCTCGCTAACACTGGTTTGTTGACTTATTGATGATTGCCATTCTGACAGGTGTTAGGTGATATCTCATTGTGGTTTCAATTTGCATTTCTCTGATGATTCGTGATACTGAATATCTTTTCATATGTCTACTGGCCATTTGTATGTCCTCTTTGGAGAAGTGTCTATTCTGGTCCTTTACCCATTTTTAGTTGGGTTGTTTGTCTTTTTGGTGTTTAATTGGATGAGTTCTTTATAAATTTTGTATCTTAATTCTTTATTGGATTTACCATTGACAAATATGTTCTCCCATGTAATGGGTTCCCTTTGTCTTTTCATTTTATTAAAGGTTTCCTTTGCTGTGCAAAACCTTTTTAGTTTGATGTAGCCCCATTTGTTTATTTTTTCTTCTCTTGTCTGAGGGATATATCAGAAAAAATATTACTAAGAGCAATGTTCAAGATTTTACTGCCTATATTTTCTTCTAGGAGTTTTATGGTTTCTACTTTTACATTTAAGTCTTAAATTCATTTTGAGTTTATTCTTGTATGTGGTGTAAGAAGGTGGTCTACTTTCATTTTTTGCATATATCTGTTCAATTTTTCCAATACCATTTATTGAATAGACTATCTTTATCCCATTGTAGGTTATTACAATATTATTGACTATAATCCCTATGTTGCACAGTATATCCCCATGACATTTATTTTTTAATCAGAATTTTAAAAAAAATATATTTTATTGATCTTTTACAGAGAGGAAGGGAGAGGGATAGAGAGTTAGAAACATCGATGAGAGAGAAACATCGATCAGCTGCCTCTTGCACACTCCCCACTGGGGATGTGCCCACAACCAAGGTACATGCCCTCGACCGGAATCTAACCTGGGACCTTTGAGTCCGCAGGCCGACGCTCTATCCACTGAGCCAAACCGGTCAGGGCAATCAGAAATTTTTAATGAATGAAGTTAGGTACTTTATCTTTACATTTACCCCAATTTGTTCATACAACTCCCTCCTTGAATAAAAGTAATGTTGAGGAGTTTTCTTAGTATCTTGTAATTATTGATGCCCCTGGATTAGAGAAACTCCTTAGAAACTGTGGGAACCACTACACACTGTTATCTCTGCTTTAGTTGGTTCCAGCTTTGTGAACTCTGATTCCCTCTGGCTTACAAACGCCCTTTTCATGCTTCCACGCAATCAGCTGTCTTTTGGCACCTCCTTCCCACCCCTGGCCTCAGTGCTGTCTTCACTCCTCTCACTCCTAACTTTCCTAACTCTTTCTAGTCGTTCTTGGTTTCATTTTATTTGCTTTTGCCTAAAAGATATATGACAAAACAACTCTGCTTCTGAACAGCTTGGCCGTTTTGTGTTGCATAAAGCTGGGAGGAATCTGAAACGCTGTCTAATCCTACCTGCTCATGTCACAGATGTGTGAGGCTCTGTGGTCAAATGAATGCAGGAAATCCCATGTTTAAAAAGTTAAACATGCGTAACTATTTTGGAGAATATATCTACCCTATGGCTCAGCAAGTCCTCTTAAGTATTTCCCCAAGAAAAATGAAAACATATGCCCACAAAAGAACTGGCACAAGAATGTTCGTGCCTACCTTATTCATAATAGTAAAAACCTGGAAATAATCCAAATGTCTATCAAAAGGAGAATGGGTAAACAAATCATGATATTTATATATATATACATACACACAATGGAATACAACTCAGCAATTTAAAAAAGAAAATTATGAACCACTTATATACACAACAGTATTGAGGAAAAGAAAAACTCTCACACTGAGCAAATTAAGATAGACCCTCGGCCCCCCTCCCCCTGCAGCCCTTCCCCCCAAATATCCAGGCAGCATGATGTTCTTGTTTGAAGTGTAAGAAGTAGTAAAAGCAGACTGTGGTGGTGAGCAGTCAGACACTGGTTCCTCCTGGACAGGGTGAAGGGATCGACTGGAACAGGGAAACTTTCTGGCGTGATGGAAACGTTCTATATCTTGTTTTTGAAGGTGGTAGATGAAGTACTGCATTCACCTCTTAAAACTCACAGAACTGAAAACTTAATAGCACTGCATTAATTACACAGTCTACATTAACTATACTTCAATTAAATATTTTTTAAAGTTAAACCTATTTCTTTACTATGGGGCTTTCCAGAGGTATTAACCAAGCAGATAGGCATTGTCCATCCTTAAGAAGGAGACACAGGTAGCTCAGCTGGTTAGAGGTTGTCCTGATATGCCAAGGTTGCAGGTTTGATCCCTGGTCAGGGCACATACAAGAATCAACCAATGAATACAAAAATAAGTGGAGCAACAAATTGGGATCTCTCTCTCTCTCTCTCTCTCTCTCTCTCTCTCTCTCTCTCTCTCTCTCTCTCGTTGCAGTTTACACATTGACACGGTGCATTTCACTGTGTTGTGTCTCTCCTGCTGAACATATCCACACTTACGTCCATCCATGGATGTGGCCCAATGCTCCTGCCTTCTTGTTGCCAGACTGGGGCCTTCTGTTGGCACCCTCATTTCTGCTGGGTCACTCACCACTGCATATGGCTTCCGGTGGCAAGGGACAAGGTTGGAAGGAGGGGGCATGTCCATCTATGTGGTAACAGGACTTTGCCTATATCAGTCATACAGTTTATTTATTTAGTCACATTTGCCTGCATTCACTGGTTTACAACCTACATTTGTGTGAGAGCTTCTATGTGTCTGTCACTGTGTAAGTCTCTGGAGACACAGAACTGAGTAAAGCCCAAGTCCTGCCTTAGTGGGAGAATCACACAAACACAACTCTGAAACAATGCAGGACCACGGTATTGGTTGGGGTGGTGCTAATGATCTTGACTTTATCTCATTCCCTCCCCAAAGACATATGGATTCCCTTTTCTTCCTATGTCAGTTCCATTCATAGAGTCTTAGCAGTGCTATTCGGATTTCTCCTGAATGCCCACCATTCATGGTCAGGCTGGGACCCAGGTGGTGAAGTATCTGTTAGTTCAGTTCTCAAAGTCTTTGTTATGCTTTTGTGATCAAATCCAAGCATGCATAACTTGGAGGTGAGCCCAAAAGTTAGCAAATACCTTTATGGATTTGTTTTCCCCACCTTCTTTCTTTTCATGACCTTCTTGGTATTTTTCAGTTTCCTGGGGGTTCAACCATCCAGAAATCTGGGGTTTTATTTACCCTGCTCTTCTGTACAATTCCAATGACTATGCCCATGACTCTGGCCAAGTGGTAGGAGCACAGAGAGAGAAAAGAGCCTGCTCTCAGGACCACCCCTCCTTTGGAGAGAAGGTTTCCCTTCCTTGGCATTTTCCATGCTGTGGGCCTTCCATGTTGCTGCTGTCACTTCCAGGAGACTCCTTCCTCACAGCTTGAGTCTGCTGGGTCTCTCTCTGTCCACACTGAGGCCCACTTCCGAGTTGTAGGCTACCTCGAGGCCTGTCCAGGAAATACCAAAAGTAAATCCACAGCCAGTGTGATGGTACTTTGAATTCTTGTTTTATTTCCCCAACTGACCTGCTACTCTGCTTTTTAAAGAGTCCTTGAATAGCGGCTCATGCATTCTGCCCAGGTGTTATTGCTGTTTCACTGGGAGATAGGTGGAGATGCTTACTGCAACTTAGCCAGAACCAGAACCTGCTCATTCGCTTTTGCTAAACCATTTTCCCAACATCCCTTTGGGCTGAGAACTGGGGGCACTTTTCTAGTTACAAAGTTAGAATAGGAGTTTAAGATGACCATTGTCAAATATGTGAGTTTGTATATTTGTTTGTATATGAGTCTAATTAAGTGTTCAAAGACAATGCTGGCTATTACAGGCGGTATGAAAGCTCCAAGGAGGGACCAAGCCCTTGTCCCAGACTGAAGCGGTGGTCACCATGTTCTTATTCCCAGCCACCCCTGAGGGACAGAGCCTTCCTTACCTGCCCAGCAACTGTGGTCCCGCAGGCAGCAGCTGGTCTGCAGCTCCCTTCCTAACGGCCAGTGGGCACACATAGTGTTCTGGTGGGAGCTGCCAGCCCTGCATCTCTGCAAGTCCCTTTTGAAACTTTCTTTTCATCTCTTTTCCTTTATCATTTCTTGTGCCAGCCCTTTCTATGGAATAATGTGACTTTAGGAAAGAATAATTAGATCCAGACAACAGAGGGGATGGGTGGAGCGTTTATATGAAGAAATGAGGTTCTTACAGGTTGTGAATATTGTGATCAAGGCGGGGGCAGTCTTGTGTGGGGAAACGCTGCAGGGCAGAACACTCTTGATTGATAAAGGTATAGTTGTTCTTGCCAATGTCACCCAAGGGATAAACAGCTTGGCCACCATAAAGTCTCATTAGTCCTGGCAGGTGAATGAAGAAATGTCAAGATTTGTGGCTCCAGTCTAACGAAAGCCATTACCTCAGGAACATCTCAGCAATGTGTTATGGATCTATTAGAAGATTTCAATTTACCTGTAGTAGGTTTGCTTTCTTTTTTTCCTACTGGAGAAATACATTTGGCCTGTTTTATTGCTTTGGGTTCATTTTCAGAGGACTGAAACTTATCACAGTTCTTCTTTCAAAAAAGTAAAAATACCAACCACTTGCCTGTCATCCCTCAGCACACACGTCTTAGAAGAGATTCTGTTTGTGCAGTGACGGGGCCAGTTTGATGGGCAAACAAGTTGAATGACATGGTTGAAGCAGTAATGAATCCAACTGTGGCTAAAAAACATGCTAAGGATTTAAGAAAAACTCAGAGAGTCTCTGAAAAAGAGACATCGTCAGAATTGTGATATTTTCCTCTTTTGTGTATTTGATGAGTATAGAAAACATTAAATCTCTCTATCTCTGAATGTATTATAGTATGTTAGGAGCTTATTGAAAATAGTAAGTTCTAAAATTTAAAAATAATTAGAGCAATATTCTATTTCTATAGAGATATGTCACCATAAAACATATCGCTAGGCCTGGCCAGTGATCAGGGCCAATCTGTGGGGCAACCAGCAGGGCGATGGGGGGGCCCCCCACTGGCACCTGCCTTGGCCAGCCTGGCGCCACCTGCTCAGCCCTGCCCCCCAACTGCCGCCTGCCCATCGGAGGTGACCGGCTAGGTGATCAGGGGTGGCGCCAGCCAACTCTCAGGCTGTCCCCGCCCACTGCCGCCACTGCTGGTCGCCTCCCTCTGTGGGGCAACCGGCAGGGCAATGGGGGTGGGAGTGGGGCTGCTGGCACCTGCCTTGGCTGGCCTGAGGCCTGCAGGCTGGGGGCAGCTCCTGCATTGAGCATCTGCCCTCTGATGGTTATTGCACTTCATAGTGACTGGTCATTCCCCCAGTCGATTTGCATAATAGGCTTTTATTATATAGGATATAAAATACATATGTATCAAAGAGCTAAATGTATATGTGCTGCCAAAGCGAGCACATCAAAGAGCTAAATGTATTGTATTTTCAGCAGTGTGGTTCTTCATTATGTGTCTGCTTCCCAGCGCTGTGTGGACCATGATGTGCACATACACACAGCTTCCTCACTCCTGATGTAAACGTGATTGCTGGGTTCCTGGACCCCACCCCCCTGAGGCAGAAGGTATTGGACAGGGCCCCAGCATCTGCATTTCCAATCTGTTTCTAAGACAAGCCAGCAGGGGACACTGATGCTGCCTTGCCCCTGGCCACTCTGAGTAGTGCTGCTCTACCCACTATTATCTCCATCACTAAATTCATCACAGAAAACACTAATCCATATGTGACTTGCTGAGTTGAAAGGCATTTTAAGAGGTTATTTAGATAAATCATCACTTTAAACTGCTATCCACAGCACAACTACTCTGATAAGGCGTTAAGTCAAAGCAGGTGACTGCAGTTTTATGTCCGGATACTCATAGAAACTGTAGTTGGATGTTCTGGTTGTTACGTGTTGTTAATCTTGCAAAAGATAAAATTCCATGATGCAACACGAGGTAAATGACCATACACATACCAAACGGCAGAGTCTCCTAAACCATGATAGCTAATGCTAGGGACTAAGGTTATTGGTCACTTAAGCTTTTTCACTTGACCTTCAAGCTGCAATCATTACCTTTCTGTATCTTCAACCATCAAACCTTTTTTTTAAAAAAATTAACTTTAGGAATTATTAAGGTACATTAAACTGTATCCATTAAAATTATATACTAATCTAACCTTTTAAACTACTAATTTACTAATGATATTAATTTAAAATTATTCAATACAAATTAATAATTTAAAACTCCACACAATTGAATGTACTAGGTGAACATCAGTGGGAGCAAGACATGAGTATGGTTTCATCCTACTGTCTGGCTTTTACTGGACACTCACACACTAGGAAGGCAAGAGGGAAAAAATGGGAAGCAGGACGTGATAGTCCAGCAGAACATTGGAGAAGCTTCCTGGAGACCAGGGGGCCTCTGTCCTCTAGCCTAGCCCCTACAGCCCAGAGCCCAGACACCCCCAGGAACCTCAGAAATACACCTGACCCTCCTGAAGTTGGCCTGCTGTGCTCAGATGACAAAGGCCTAGGCTAGGGAGCATTTTGGCTGTGAGAATGGAGTGAAGAGGACAAATTTTTGTCATGCCTTCATGGTTGTCCCTTCCTTTTTGTTCCCAATGTCCCCATCTTCAGCCAGAACCTCATCACCTCTTACCTGTTTGTATGAGAAGCTATCCAACTTTTCTCTTTGCTTCTGGTCTTTCCCCACACAAATCCATCCTGCATATATCTGTGTTCATGCCACTTTCCAACTAACGAAACTTCAGGGACTTTCAGGGTAAAATAAAACTCTCCAGTCTAGCAGTGGAAGCCCCAGCCATGCAGCCTGTGCCCTAAGCGGCTGTGTCAATCTCTCTCACCTAATTTCAAACACCAGTCACCTGGAATGGGGGGTTCTACTTGCCTTAGCTTCTTGTCTTCCCTCCTGCAGGACACCCTTCATTTTCCTTACCTGTGTTCCAGTCTACGTGTAGCTCTCTATCAGTTGTTCTCTATACAGATTCCCTTAGAATTCTTTCTCTTTCATATTTCTCTAACATATTTCTGTAGCTCTGTGGTTGAAGTACTTACTTACCACAATAATGAAGTGCTCTGGATTTTTAATTTGCTAAAACCAAAATGAAAAACTCAGCAACATGCTTAGACATTGAGTCGGGTATCTTTAAAATAATTTAAATTATACCTAACATATACAGAGTAATCAAATTGGAGACTATATTTTCTTTATAAAGACATAAGAAAAAGGATCCAAAAATAGGCTCTACCAATAGAATATAACACCTTCATTATATAGAAGTTATGTTCCATCTCACCATCTCTTGGGCATAAATCTTGACATGATTATCAAAATCTTTTTCTCTGGCCTCTAATAACAATTCTACTACTTATGCCTCAACTCAGCCTACATTTCATACTCTGCTTATATGAATGAGATGCAGTATGTGCTGTGGTTAAGCTCTTGGGCACAGGCCCAGTTTCCTGGCCCAAGCTGTCTGACCTTGGCAATGGCGTCACTTATGTGGGCCTTGGTTGCCATGGCTGTATAATGGGAATTACAATAGCACCAGCCTCATAAGGTTGTTGGAAGAATTAAAGCAGTTATTCCATGGAAAACACTTGAAAAAGTACCCGATACACAGTAAGAATTCAATAAATATTCACTATTATCACTGTACTTTACCTTTCCCTCAGTGCCTTTAAAAATACTTGGCATATTTTAAAAATAAGACACATGGTCTAACAAAGGATTGTTTCCAGATTTGTGATATATTTATATGGAAAGTCTCAACAAGTCATGGAGGTACACATTTAGGGTAACATTTTTTATTACATAGGATCTTAAATTTCAAGAAGCATTTTACAATGTGGCCCCTGATTTCAACCAGTTTATTCTGCATTTGATGGACAGAATATGCTCACTAGTTAGAAATTCTCCTGTGGGGGTCCTATGCTCTTTAAATATTTCAAGGTTGCCACACTTCCGTTGGCTCTCCAGAAAGCCTATTTTGACCCTAAGCCCCTGAGAATAGCCCAGCTCCATTCTCTGCACACTCACTGCATCACAATAAAATGGTGACTAATTACTGCCTTTGTGGGGTCCCAGAGGTGTAGTTGTCTGCAGACTATAAACTCTTCTTAGATGAGAGATAAACCTCTTTATTATTGAAATCTCTGGGTCTTGTAACCAGAGTTTACTCCAACCAAATTATCTCCAGTCTTGTGAGAGAAGTGGTCAAATGAGACTATGTAATTCATCTCGAGGATAATTTCTAATGGGACTAGTTTAAGGGAATGTTTCTTTCCAACTAAAGGGGGATTCCTTTTCTTCATTTGTAGTTTGAAAAGGATTTTTCAGGGGTGAAAAGTTGAGGAAGTATTACTTCATCTCCTATGAAGACACAAAGTCAAAGGTCTAATTATAGTTATACTCTGTACTTTTGCTGGGTATTTTCTTTAATAATGGCTCCTTTAAGAAATTTGAGCCAAATAGCTAAAGCTATGTTTTTACTAGGGACTGAATAGTTCTAATAGATACAAAATATATTGCATTTATAAAGTAAATTTATGCTTATTTAGTTAACCCTAAAATGAAACATATAGAATATGGTAATTCCCAAGTGCATTGGAATTGAATGGAAGAAGCTAATATTGAATGATGCATGATTATTTCCTTATTACCCGTGGGGAAAATTGTAGAATTAGCTACTTGTACATTGTATACTTATTTTCTGAGTTAAAAAAAATATTTTTTTTATTGATTTCAGAGAGGAAGGGACAGGGAGAGAGAGATAGAAACATCAATGATGAGAACCATCAATCAGCTGCCTCCTGCATGCCTCCCATTGAAGATCAAGCCTGTAATCTGGGCATGTGCCCTTGACTGGAATTGAACCTGGAATCCTTCAGTCCACAAGCTGATGCTCTATCCACTGAGCCAAATATGCTAGGGCTATTTTCTGAGATTTTAAAAATAAAATAAAGGTATTCAATTTTCAAATCCATATAACTTAGGGAAGTTACTGTGGAATGTTTTTGAAATGCAGAACTTATTAGAAAACAGTGCCAAGGATGGGGTTGAGAAAGGGCTAGGTACAGCTCAAGCTTCCTTTTCCTCTGGGCTCACCATCTTTTCTAGCATTCACATGTTGCCCATGGTACTTGAGGATATGTGGTTCAAGGTCCAGGTCCTGGATCTCTTTCCTAAATGACTTCAGATGCACTCAGCTCATGGACTTCCATCTCTAGAATAGTAGATGGATTTGTAGCCTCTACAGTAGGTGTTCCCAGCCTTAGCTGCCAATCAGAAACATGTGCGGAACTTTCAAAAATACTGATGCCCAGTTCTTCTCCTGTCCCTAGATTTGAATTTTAATTGGCCACAATGGGGTCCAGACACCTTATTTGTTGAATTTATTGGGGTGACATTGGTTAATAAAATTATACAGGTTTAGGTATACAATTCTATAATACATCATCTATATATTGTACTAGAGGCCCGGTGCACGAAATTCATGCACAAGTGAGCAGGGGTGTCCCTCAGCCCAGCCTGCACCCTCTCCAATCTCCTTTGGGGGATGTCTGATTGCCGGTTTAGGCCTGATCCCTGTGGAATCGGGCCTAAACTGGCAGTCGGACATCCCTTTCACAATCTGGGACTGCTGGCTCCCAACCGCTAGCCTGCCTGCCTGATTGCCCTAACCGCTTCTGCCTGCCAGGCTGATCGCCCCCTAACCACTCCCCTGCCAGCCTGATTGATGCCTAACTGCTCCCCTGCTGGCCCGATTGCTCCCAACTGCCTTCCCCTGCTGGCCTGGTCGCCCCTAACTGCCCTCCCCTGCTGGCCTGATCACCCACAACTACCCTCACCTGCCGGTCCAGTCACCCCCAACTGCCCTCCCCTGCAGGCCTGGTCCCCCCAAACTTCCCCTACCTTGCCTACAGGCCTGGTCCCCCCTAACTGCCCTCTTCTGCTGGCCTGGTTGCCCCTAACTGCCCTCCCCTGCTGGCCATCTTGTGGCAGCCATCTTGTAATGACATGGGGGCAGCTGTCTTGAGACGACATGGGCGGCCATCTTGTGGCCACATGGGGCAGCCATCTTGTGTGAGGATGTGATGGTCAATTTGCATATTACCTCATTATTATATAGGATTGTGTTTACCACTCCAAGTCAAGTCTCCTTCCATCACCATTTATCCCCCTTTTACCTTTGCCCAACCCCTTCCCTCTGGCAATCACCATACTGTTTAGAGATAGCTGAATATCTAAAGCTCACCAGGTGATGCCCATTTGCTACAACATTGAGAACCACTGCTCCAAAATCACTCTGAGGAGAAAGAGCTTCCTCTGCCCTCACTGGCTAGCTGCTGGTGCACCTGTGAAGGTGGTAGCAACAGGGGTGTTATATAGGCAATAGTAGGCTGCAAAACTATTGGTTGGCTGCAGTAAAAGGCACTATCAAAGTATAAAGATGACAACAAGTATTACTCTTATTATTTTGTTAGCAAAGATTGCTAAGACCTGACATCACACTCCCAATTAAAAAATGCATCTACACATACCAACAGGTGTGTCCTCATAAGCACCTTGAGGCAGATAGGAAAGGTATTTTGCACATTTTTATAGGTGATAAAATGAAGCTCAGAAAGGCCAAATGTCATGTCCAAGACCACACAGCTCTGTAGCTAGCAGTGTTGTGGTTAGAATCCAGGTTTCTGATTGCCATTCCCTTGAAACAAATCAGTACTATTATAAATTAGAATCCCATTCAGTTCCAGTTACTCACTCATTCTGTGTCCCATGGGCTGTTGTTTAATCTCTGGCCTGGTAGCTCAGTTGGTTAGAATGTTGTCGTGCTACGCCAAGGTTGCATGTTTGATCTCCAGTCAGGGCACATACAAGAATCAATCAATGAATGCATAAATAAGTGGAGCAACACATCAATGTTTCTCTCCTTCACCCCTTTCTCTCCTTCTTTCTAAAATCAATAGATTTTTTACAAAAAGAAATCAGTTTTATAAAATGGGGATAATACCTGGACCTACCTCACAGGACTGCTTGGGATCGCATGAGATAAAGTTTCTTGGAGACTATAAAACTCAGTACAAATATAAGCTGTTACTATTATTACTGACTAGAGGGAGAAAGCAGTGGTATGAATGAGGTGAGGTATTTTAATGCTGCTTTCCTGAGCCTAGGATTTTAAATTAACCCCCAAATCTGAGCTGTTACCTTACAATATTCTATTCTTTTTAATATAGTCGGCATGTTTTGGTGGCCTGGTTTAGTCATTAATTTACCAGCCAGGATCACAGAATTGACCTGAGTAGACTGGGCTTCCCGGGGTCAAAGATGTGTCTGAAAAGGAGACCCTGAATCATTTTGGAATTACATTTCTCTTCTTGCTGCGTTCCCTAAATTTCTGGCCCATGACAGGATCTACATGACAGGAGCAGCTACTACAGGTGTCCTTAACCACTCTCGAAGTCTAAGCATCATAGTATCTCATTTTGGCTCGCTGGGCCTGTTTTGGAAGGCCCCGAATTAGTCATGTGGGGTACTTAATAACAAATTACTGAATAGCTCTGTTCTTTGGCTCAACATTGGGCCTCCCTGTTGGAGAGCAGACCTGGGTTAGAAGAGAAATGTCTGAGGAATGTCTGAGGTTTCTCTCCTAAGAGATGAAAACAGGGGATGGGCTCAGAGAAGGGATGAGAGAAATGAGTTCTTTCAATCCCACATTCATCATTCAATCCACTCTCAGTGAGACATCTGATAGTACTTAGTTGTCAATGTCAAGACACTCCTTGTTTATAAAAGCAGGTCATTTTATACTATTTTAAAAATTTATCACTGTCAAGTCCCACTAATTTTATCATAATTCTTTTCAGCACAAGACTCTATATACAATAGATTTTCATAAATGTTGTCAGCAGCTTCTTACTCTATGGCATTCATTCACTTATTTATTCATATAAGAAACAGTTATTAACTTTTGACTCTATGTCAGACACTATGCGAGGGCTGGGGACACACAACTGTAAAGACACAGTCGCATTCTTGAGGAGCTGCTTATTTATTTGGGGAACAGAGCATGACTGATGACTAGAGCCAGCATAGGCGCTGTGATGGTAGGAGGCACAGAGTTCAATGGGGCACAAGGAAGGAGACAGGGGCCTGAGAATAGCTTCCAGAGGGAATGTTGGAGCTGATTCTTGAAGAGCAAAGGGGAGCTGAGAACATGGTTTAGGCAGAAGGAGGAGGTAAATAGGCATAGCGGGCTGGGAGCACGAGGGGCCTGGAGTACAGAGAGCATGCACACCAGGCCATGTGTACTCTGCACTGTATCCTGCAAGCCAGCGTCTCCCACATTCATCAGTAGTTTGTGAATTAAATGTCAATGAAATAGAATTTAGTAAGGGTGAGTTTTGTTTCATGAAACTTACGTTTCAGTATAGGTATATGTTTGAGTGTGTGTGTGTGTGTGTGTTTATACATATACATGTATGTATGTACTAGTACCGTGTTTAGTGATAAAATACAGGGTGGGCTGCAGTGGCTGCCCCTCCATAGGGCACAGGCAGCAAACCACCTAGATTTCAAAGAACAGAACCAATACCTCATGGAGCCATGGAGTGGTGCCACTGAGAGCGCAGGGACAGCTAGAGCAATGCCCAGTAGAGCCATGGGGGAGAGACCATTCAAAACCATGGAAGTAGGGCCCTCAGGAGCCCAACCCATGTACAGCAAAGCTGTGAGGGCAGGACCACCACGCCAATGTGTTGGAAAACGGGATCCCTAAGGTCTAATGGAATTTGCCCCACTGGGTTTGGGACTTTCTTGAGGCCTGTCACTCCTTTTGTCTTCTCTGTTTCTCCCTTTTGGAATGAGAAGGCCTGTCCCACCATTTTGTATTGGGAAGCACCTGGCACGTTTGGAATCACAGGCTCACGGCAGGAGAGGAATTTGCCTCAGGATGAATCTTACTTTGAGTCTTACTTATATGTGATTTAGATGATATTTGGATGAGATCTTGGACTTCAGACTTTTGAGTTGAGGCATGTGAGAAGGACATTAATTTGGGGTGTGGGCACTGAGAGTGGAATGTTATAGATGGTTTCTTCTCCCAAATTCATGCTGCAATCCTGCATCCCTCTCCCCATGTGATGATGTTTGCAGGTGAGGCTTTTAGGAGGTGGTTTGGTCATGAGGATGGAGCTCCCTCTCTACTTCTGCCCTGTGAGGACACAGCAAGGAAACTGCTGTGAACTAGGAAGTGGGTCCTCACAGACACCAAATCTGCTAGCACCTTGATCTTGGACTTTCTAGACTCCAGAAATATGAGAAAAAAATTTCCATTGCCATCCAGTGGTATTTTTCTGATAATAGTTCGAATGCACTAAAATGTGAAGTTTGGGAAGAAACTAAATACCCATCAATAGGAAATGGATGAGTTGTATTACATGGTGACAGCAGTTAAAATGAATGAATTAACTCTAAGTTCACAAACATGGATAAATCTCAGAAACACAAGGTTGAACAGAAAAAGGCAATTTCGGAACCAAGATGGCGGCATAGGTTAACGCCGGAGATTGCTGCCTTGAACAACCAAATCAAAACACACCTAAAAGACAGAACGGACATCATCCAGAACCACAGGAAGGCTGGCTGAGTGAAAATTCTACAACTAGGAGGAAAGAGAATATCATACCCAGACTCAGAGGAGGCACAGTGCTGAAGTGAAATACTCAGGTACGGAGTGCGCTCGGAGCGGGCTGGAGGCGGAGGGCGCGGTTGGTGCTTTCAATCGGGAGGGAGTCTCAGATTCTGAGCTCCAGATCCGGGCAAGTCTCTAGGGACCCAGATTCAAACGGGAGAAGCGGGACTGTCTGGCTTCGGTCGGAACTCGAAGGCAGCTTTCTCTCTGAGGTTTGCAGCGGTTGCTGGGACTCTGTGAGGCAGAGCCTCTAGGGACGGAACTGAGAGCCGCCATAACTGCTCTCCCCGGCCCACCCTGTTGATCCTGAGCCCGAGCCACCCACCCGCCCCGCCCAAGCCCTGCGCAGAGCCATTTGCCAGATAGCCTCAGGCAAAGGCTAGATTAGCACCGCCCTAGAGAACAGAAGTTTTCCCACTGCAGACACAGCTGATTCTCACAGCCAGCTGGCCTGGAGGTCAAATTCTCCCTAGTATTAACTACAACAATCAAGGCTTAACTACAGGAGGACTGCGCACAAAGACCCCTAGGGGGTGCACCAAGAAAGCATAAAAAATGCGGAGACAAAGAAACAGGACAAAACTGTCAATGGAGGATATTCAGTTCAGAACCACACGTTTAAGGTCTCTCAAGAACTGTCTAGAAGCCGCTGATAAACTTAATGAGATCCTCAACAAATCTAATGAGACCCTCGATGTTATGATAAAGAACCAACTAGAAATTAAACATACACGGACTGAAATAATGAATATTATACAGACTCCCAACAGCAGACCAGAGGAGCGCAAGAATCAAGGCAAAGATTTGAAATGCGAAGAAGCTAAAAACACCCAACCAGAAAAGCAAAATGAAAAAAGAATCCGAAAATACGAAGATAGTGTAAGGAGCCTCTGGGACAGCTTCAAGCGTACCAACATCAGAATTATAGGAGTGCCAGAAGATGAGAGAGAGCAAGATATTGAAAACCTCTTTGAAGAAATAATGACAGAAAACTTCCCCTACCTGGTGAAAGAAATAGACTTACAAGTCCAGGAAGCACGGAGAACCCCAAACAAAAGGAATCCAAAGAGGACCACACCAAGACACATCATAATTAAAATGCCAAGAGCAAAAGACAAAGAGAGACTCTTAAGAGCAGCAAGAGAAAGAAACTCAGTTACCTACAAGGGAGTACCCATACGACTGTCAGCTGATTTCTCAACAGAAACTTTGCAGGCCAGAAGGGAATGGCAAGAAATATTCAAAGTGATGAATACCAAGAACCTACAACCAAGATTACTTTATCCAGCAAAGCTATCATTCAGAACTGAAGGTCAGATAAAGAGCTTCACAGATAAGGAAAAGCTAAAGGAGTTCATCACTTCCAAACCAGTATTATATGAAATGCTGAAAGGTATCCTTTAAGAAGAGGAAGAAGAAGAAAAAGGTAAAGATACAAATTATGAACAACAAACATGCATCTATCAACAAGTGAATCTAAGAATCAAGTGAATAAATAATCTGGTGATCATAATAGAATCAGGGACATAGAAAGGGAATGGGCTGACTATTCTTGCGGGGGAAAGGGGTGTGGGAGATGCGGGAAGAGACTGGACAAAACTCGTGCACCTATGGATGAGGACAGTGGGTGGGGAGTGAGGGCGGATGGTGGGGTGGGAACTGGGAGGAGGGGAGTTATGGGGGGAAAAAAGAGGAACAAATGTAATAATCTGAACAATAAAGATTTAATTAAGAAAAAAAAAAGAAAAAGAAAAAAGAAAAAGGCAATTTCAAGAAAGTATAGCCTGGTTGGGTAGCTCAGTTGGTTAGAGTGTCAACCTAATATCCTGGTTTGATCCCTGGTCAGGGCACATACAAGAATCAACCAATGAATGCATAAAAAAGTGAAACAACAAATCGATGTCTCTCTCTCTCTCTCTCTCTCTCATCAATATAAATAAAAAATATAGAATAGTAACATTTATATAAAGCTTGAAAGCATTAAAAGCAATATATCAAGCTCATAATATAGAGGTACATAATAGTAAAAAACATGCATCTAAATAATAACATAGGTAGAGATGCATATATTGTAGCTAAGCAACCATGCCAATTAACAAAAGGCCCTCCGGTCTGGGTAATGTACTTCTGGGTCTGGGCTCAGGTGTCTGCCTCACCCCCAGGGAAATGGGACCCATTCACCACAGCCCTCCACATGGGTTGGATGCTTCTGCACTATACCAGAACCACCCTCCTTGTCTGTTGCATGAGTAACAGCAGGTGTGTCTGTCCCTTTAAGCAGCAAAATCGTTGCAATTGCTGCCTGGGGGACCAGTCCTTTACAGGGAGGTGGAGAAAATAAATAAATACGTAAATAAATAAATAAATAAATAAATAAATAAATAAAATTAAGATGTGATGGGTACCAGATTTGTTTTTGTTATGAAATTCTGTAATTTCCTTGTATGTTTTAAATATTACAAAAACTGAAATCCTTATCTGTCATGAAGGCATAAATCCTGGCACAGATCAAGAAGGATGAAACATTATAAAACTTAGGTAATGGCTGTCCTTTCTTCATTTCATCATAACTTCACTTTCAAATAGTGAGAACTGGTAATCGGTGAGTTGGGAAAAAAAGACAGAGATGAGGCTGAGTAAGGGCTTTTAGAACTCTTTATTACAGTTGTCAGCAAGGGTTTGGGAAACATGAAATTTGAGGTGTGATTTGAGAAAGGAGTTAGGCAGCCTAGTGAACACAAGGAGAAAATACCGAAGAGAATGGGATGAGATGAACTGTTTGCTTGAGTAAACATTTAGAAAAGATTCGTATAAGCCAACATTTATGATTTGGTGTCCCTCATGCACATGACTCACAAATAGCTAAAATGTAGCGGAAAAACAAGAAGGAAGGAAATGCAATTTACCTTCCCAAAGCCATCACTCTCACTTGTCTATAGCTGAAGTAGAAGAGTCACAAACAGGAAAAGAAAGAATTCCAGGATTGAGAAGGCCCTGCAGAGTGGCTCGTTTCTTCTTAGAAGGGAACATGGGATCCCAGCCGGCTGGCTCTTCTTTTCATTCAGACTTTAAATGTTTTGTGGTTGCGGTTGCTTGGCACAACACTGCCTTCTACGAACAGGAAACCTGATCACAAGCTGTTTTTCCTTTGCGATGTGCCACCTACATTGTAACATGCTTTAGTGGCTAAATCATAAAGTGATGTGCTTTTCAATTCACTAGAAGAGACTCTGCATGTCACAAGTGGAGCAACTCCTGCCAGCATTTCCCTGAGTAATTCTCATCGGTCATGTACTCCTCCCTTAAATGTAAGGTCCTAAAACAGTTAGGAGGAAGACATGTTGCTAATGTATTAGCATCTTGCAGAGTATACACTGACTTACTGCAGGACTCTGAAAGCCTGACTCCTGCTGTCACTGATGACTCATCATTGAGTTACATACATACAATGCCCCAGTGTACAAATACACTTAACAGCTTTGAATCCCAGGTTTTCTCTTCATATTTCTAAATCAGCATCAAGAAATACAAAATCATAAGCAAGGCGAATCCCCATAGGCTACTGCCAAGAGGTTTTGTGTTTATTTTAGCATACACAAGAAATGTTTTGAATTCCTAAAATGCGGGGCTGTTCTTTTCATTAAAGCTATGTATGTGGTTAGGAGAGGCTGGCCTCATAGTTCTGGTCTTTAAGGACAGTCTCTCGTCTAGTGGGAGCACTGAAGCTAAAGTATAGTAGTCCATAAATACAACAGAGTACAAGTCTCATTTTTACTGAATAAGGCATTAAATACAAGGCTCTTCATTTTCTTCTCTTATCTATTATCTTCTCATATTACCTGTAAGGAAAGGCAGCATTAGAGAAACAAAAATTCCACCACTGAAAATTTATCTTTAAAAAATTTTTTCCCCCCATTGATTTCAGAGAGGAAGGGAAAGGGAGAGAGAGATAGAAACATCAATGATGAGAGAGAATCATTGATCTGCTGCCTCCTGCACACCCCACACTGGGGTTCGAGCCTGCAACCCAGGCTTTTGCCCTGACTGGGAATCGAACCATGATGTCCTGGTTTATAGGTGGATGCTCAATCACTGAGCCACACTGGCCAAGCAAAAATTTATCTTTCTAATTCTTTCCTTCCACTTAATTTTATGAGGTCACTGGTACCACTTCCTGGCTTTTGTCATCTATTATCTTTTATCTTTTTTTTCCTCCCACTTTCCAATAAGGGGTGGACTGATGGTAAATTAAGGAGCTGAGTTTCCACCTGTCTGAAAGAGGTCAGGTTGCAGATGCAGCTTAAGGTTTGGGCCATGCTTTGGGAGAATACAGCAGGCTCATGGGCAGTGATCCCATACAGGCAAGGTTAGGCCTGGGGTCCATAGAGACAGGGCTGTCATGGAATTGGGCCCTCACTCTTCACAGACCTGAAAGGCAGAGCCCCTCTACATGCTAGCACTGGGCTCTGGCACAGAGGGCATCTGCCTGTTTGCTGAAGAACTCCCCCACTTCTCTCAGCAGTGTTTCTTAAACCTTCTGACTGACATGCATGGTGGGAAACATATCTTACTTCACAATTCATCTTGGTCAGGGTCCACTAGTCAGGGAAAAAGAAACCAGGGTATGTCAACAGAGAGAATTTGGCAAAGGAAGCTGATGAGACAGATGTTGGAGGACTGAAAATTTTAAAAAGAAACACTGGAGGAACATGTAAATACTAATTGCAAGAAGCAGCTACTGGGCCTGAGGTCAAAGAGAGGAGGTTCAGTTATCAGAACCCAGGGCTTCTAGGAGCGGTGCCATGGAGCTGGCACCCAGACTTCTTAAGAGGGGCACGGCCTAGCTGACACTGGTGGTCTGGTGGTTCTGGAAGTGCAGTAAGAAGTGGAGACAGGAAATACTGCTACCAGGCTGTGGCGTAGAGACTGTCCCAGATCCACAAGCTAGATCCTGGCCAGAACAGAGATTGCTTCCTGTATACCCTCAGAGACTGTCTGATCGATCCCTCCTATGCTCAGGCATGCTGGTTGCCATGCCCTGGACAAGCATGGAAGGAGTTTCCCCATTTTCTAGGGTGGGTTACATGCCAGTATCTCCATCTATCCTGCCTGTTCTATGTAATTCTTTAGCACCTGTCATACAGCCTGGAAGATATCCACTTATCTTGCCCCTGCCCAAGGCATGCTTCTGTTAAAAAACTCTTGATCAGGGCTCAGCCAGCGTGGTTCTGTGGTTGAAGGTCGACCTATGAACCAGGAGGTCACAGTTTGATTCTCGGTCAGGGCACATGCCCAGGTGTGGGCCTGATCCCTAATAGGGGGCATGCAAAAGGCAACCGATCAATGATTCTCTCTCATCATTGATGTTTTTATCCCTCTCTCCCTCTCCCTTCCTCCCTGATATCAATAAAAATATATTAAAAACAAAATAAAACTCTTGATTGGGGAAATTTTATGAACACAGGCTAAAGAGGACATTGCTGAGGTGATGTTGATAGGCAGAGTACACCAAGAGTGTGCAACCACGTGAGCAAGCTGCTTTCCCTCCTCCAGCCTTGTGCTCTTCCTGTAGGTCCCCAGGCAGCCAGATGACAATGGAGAAACATGCTTTGCATAGTTCCAGCTCCACCAATACAAAGCAGTAGGTAGAGGGTGGGTCTGAAACTGAAAGGCAATAGACCAATAACTACTGTGGAGGAAAAGAGGGATTCTATAGAAAGTTACCTCATAGGGTGATCTGGTCATAAATTCCTAACTGGGCAGGTCATGGGGAGTAGTCATGTCCCAGGCATATAACTTTTTAGTAAAAGGTTTATCTTTGCCTTAAGCAGGTCTTGTCCACTGTTTATGTCTTTGAAATAAACTTAACACCCCTCAAGCGAGCTCATAATCTTAATTATCCTGTAATCTAATCCCCCCTCGCTTTCTCCTACCTCCACGTAATCTTCTGATCCCCACTTGATTTCAAATGCATAAAAGCAGCTGCTATACTGTTATTATCTGGAGTATTTGAGATCTTGCTCCCCAGCATATGTTGCCAGTTTGGCTTAAATAAACTCTTACAAACATCCTCTACATTGACACTGCCATACGTTACTTTACCAGAACTATGAGGACACACTCTGCATTTAACTTTCTTTTGCTTTGTGTTCTAAGTTACTTTACCCTACTCTATCTTACCCTATCCCATTTTAAATATTAAACAGCTGGGTGGGATCCATCAAATTGATTTCATAAACCACTAAATGTCATTCTAGAACATTTTCAAGGATAGTGGTGACTTTAAGTATTGGAATTCAGTGCCATTTACCTCTAAACCTCCGTCCATACAAAAAACGACTTAAAGGAATTGCCTCCCAAGGTAGCCATCCACTGAATACATATGGGGGCTCACACTCTTCCACAGGCTTAAAAATATTTCTGTTAACAGGCTGCAACAGCATGGATGGAACTGGAGAGCATTATGCTAAGCGAAATAAGCCAGTCAGAGAAAGATAAATATCACATGATCTCACTCATTTGTGGAATATAATGAACAATATAAACTGATGAAAAAAAACAGATCCAGAGACAGAGAAGCATTGATCAGACCATAAAACCTCAGAGGGAAGGTAAGGGAGGGTGTGGGTTACGGGGAGAGATAACCAAAGGACTTATATGCATGCATATAAGCCTAACCAATGGACACAGACAGCAGGGGGATGAGAGCATGAGTGGGGGGGAGGGGGACAGGGCAATGGGGAATAAGGGCACATATGTAATATCTTAATCAATAAGAAAAAAAAGAGGCTGCAAATGTCCTGTATTGCACCAGAAGGGGACAGCTTCCAGAGCCAGGGCCTTCCTTCGTTCCACGCTGCCCTCTGGTGATCAGCACACATCATAGCGAGCAGTGGAACTCCTAAGGGGACAATTTGCATATTAGCCTTTTGTTATATAGGATTATAAAGACGTTTTGGGGAATACCCGGAAATCTACATCAGAGGAGCTTGAACTACAGTGAGAAGACAAAAGCCAACGAGTAAATAGCACATGAACGTACACTAAGCAGCACGGTTAGTTGTCAAGTGGCTAACATCAGCAGGAAACACTGAGTACTGAGCAGGGTGATATGGTTGTGAGCAAGAACAACCTGGAAGTTTTCATGTAAAGGCCTGGATTAGTCCTTGCAGAACAGGTAGGATTTAGCGTAGATGGTAGCATTCCCAGTGAAGAAAAAACGAAGAACAGCAGAACAAGTAAGGAGCACATGGGATGCTCAGTGCAGTGCTGAAACGTAGGCATCAGAACTAGCAAAGAAAATCTGAGCACCAGCTGGAGCTGGGATATGGGATCGTGGATATGGAGAGGGTGTATAGACTGAACAGAGGGAACTAGTCCCACATTTAAGGAGCAGGTCGAAGAGCTGGTGAACAACACAATGAAGTACGCTTTGACAAAGACCAAAGTCATGGACCATTATGGAGGGTGGTCAACAAAGTCGAATGCTACAGAAGCCCACACAACTAAGCAGCGAGGAAAACGTCTGGCTTTGAACCAGATGTGCTGTCTCTTTACCGAGGGTGGCTCTTGACCATATTGTCTATCTGTGTGGATCAATCTGTTATCACTTTCAGCTCCATCTTCTGGGTTTGCACACTGTGTTTAACTATCATAGGAACTGGTCCAAAGTATCCAGTGATAACAATAAAGTTCATAGTCAGTCCTCATTACTTTCCATCTGTCCAGAGCCATGTGAGGTTTTTAAGGTCTTCCTTCCATGACTGCCCTCCTTCTGCTCACTGCAAAGCAGCTATTTCCTTTCACTGCTGCCATCCATTCTCCTTAAGTGGCTTGTCCAGCTGCACTGATTCTTTGGGATCCCAGTTTCAAAACACAAGGAGGGTGACGTTTTGGGACCTTGCATTGGGAGACTACACTGTAACCGTGGCCAGCTGCCTTGCAAATGCAAGTGACTGGTCACAAGGGAAACCAGATGAGGGATGGATAGATCAGGTGAACCAATCACCCCAACTACAAAACATGTGTTCAGCTGATAGCAGATTAGTATCATCTTCTCCAGGAGTAAAGGAGAATCTATTTAAATGCTTATTATATATGCAGAGCTGTGACCAAAGTGTTAGAGGTGACAGATCTGGGTGTTGCCTCTGTAAGGATGTCATTATTGCTTAATACTCAGATTTTGTTTTGGATTTTATTACTTGAATATTGTCATTTCTTCTGCACAATATAAGTTATGATCATGTAGACTTTGGTTTCTTTTCTTTCTCTTAGACATCAGATTCCAGCTAGTATCAACTGCTTCCTCATTTATACTGAATATGTAGGTAGCTGCTTAATATTTATTTATTTACTTACATATATTTTTTAAAGAGAGAGAGAGAGAGAGAGAGAGAGAGAGAGAGAGAGAGAGAGAGGAAGAGCAACATTGGTGTGAAAAGTGGAACACTGCTCGGCTGCCTCCTGCATGCACTTTATCAGGGATCAGGCCCCAAGTCCAGCATGTGCCCTGACCTGGAATCCAACCGTGATCTCCTGATTCATGGGTCACACTCAATCATTGAGTCACACTGGCTGGGCTGCTTAATATTTATTAACTATGCTGTGGGATGAATCAGATAGAGTATGCATATATATACTGGCCTGAGGAATATTATTTTAATAGCTGTCATTAGAGAAGACAGAACCTACACAGAACCTAGAGACAGAAGAACTTCGCTGGAGAGAACATGGCAAAAGATCCTGGACAGAAACTGGCCACAGAACCTAGAGACAGAACCTAGCGAGAGAACCTGGCTGAAGAACCTAGAGACAGAACCTGGCTACAGACCCTGGATAGAACATGGCAAGAGAACCTGACTAGAACCTGGTGACTGAACCTGGCTGGAGAACCTGGACAGAACCTGGCTGGAGAACCTAGCGAGGGAACATGGCTACAGAACCTGGCTGGAGAACCTGGCTGGAGAACCTAGCAAGAGAACATGGACACAGAACCTGGCTGGAGATCCTAACCAGAACTTCGCTGGAGATCCAGACCAGAACTTGGCTGGAGATCCTGGCTAGAGATCCTGGCTAGGCTGCTGATCAACTGAACGCTGTCTCCATGTCATTCCTTCTTCGCCGACTCCATCCACACCTTTGGGGACCCCCCCTGGACCTGCTGGGGTTGGACCCCAGCAGTATACCATGTGTGTTCCATCTTCCGCTCCCCCTCCACTTGTTCAGTCACTTGTATTAGTTTCTTGTGCATTCTTTCAAAAATTGTTTTAGGCAATTTGAGTAAATATATATATATACATATATATATTTCTTATGCAAAGGTAGCGTAATTATATTATTTTCTACATAGATTTATTATTATTAATAATATGTGTTGACGGTGTTTTCATATGAGTACACTGAGAGATTTTTCATCATTTTTATAGCTGCATATGTAAATAACTTCTAAAGGCATATGCTAAATGACTTCTAATTTTATATATATCTCAAGTCCAAATACCTCTTTTGAGTTCCAAACTCAGATCCCACAATCTATTTCATTCAATATCACTTCTTCAAGAAATATTTCTGCCAATTCCATTGGCTGTATATGCTCCAAAAGCACCTTATGTTTTTTGCCTCTTACTACTGATTGTAATGATATATTAATATATATGATTATTTAATTAAATGTATTTCTCCCATTAGGTGGTAAATTGCTTGATGATAAGAACCAAATTTTGTTGTTGTTGACCATTCATATTATTCCCAACTGTTAGCATAGTTCTGGGGGGCATAAAGGTTGTTCAACAAATGTTGAGTGAATGTATGAATAAATAAAAGTGAGTTAATAACAGAAAAAAAAAATAGCTGTCATTAGAGTTCCTGGTGAGGCAGGAATTTTCTTTGTCCAGAAAAATACTTTGATAAACAGTTTAGGAATGGGAGGTGGCCCTGAAGCTAGGATTAGGAGATAGAGATAACTAAAAGTTCTGTATAAAGAAAGGAAGGAGGATGGGACCAGAAAGATGGTGGAGAGTGGGAAGTTCCAGTTTATATTGAAACCAGAGGCCCAGTGCATTTGTACACTGGTGGGGTCCCTCGGCCTGGCCTGCAGGGATCGGCTGAAACCGGCTCTCTGACATCCCCCGAGAGGTCCCAGATTGTGAGAGGGTGCAGGCCAGGCTGAGGGACCCCACTGGTTCACAATTGGCGCCGGGGATGGATCACGGGAGGGCTCTAGGGAGTATTCGGCCCCATCTTGCCCAGTTCTGATTGGCCGGACCCCAGCAGCAAGCTAACCTACTGGTCCAGTGGTCGGCAAACTCATTAGTCAACAGAGTCAAATATCAACAGTGCAACGATTGAAATTTCTTTTGAGAGCCAATTTTTTTTTTTTTCTTGTTTCTTGAGGTAAGCCTGTAGTGTTATGACCTTTCTTCTCAGGACTGCTTTTTTTAAAAAAATATATTTTATTGATTTTATTACAGAGAGGAAGGGAGAGGGATAGTGCCAGGGTCCAACCCCAGCAGGTCCAGGGGTTCCCAAAGGCATAGACAGAGTAGGCGAAGAAGGAAGGACACGGAGACAGGGTTCAGTTGATCAGCAGCCTAGCCAGGATCTCCAGCCAGGATCTCCAGCCAAGTTCTGGTCTGGATCACCAGAGAGGTTCTGCTTAGGATCTCCAGCCAGGTTCTGTGTCCATGTTCTCTTGCTAGGTTCTCCAGCCAGGTTCTCCAGGTTCTCCAGCCAGGTTCTGTAGCCATGTTCCCTCGCTAGGTTCTCCAGCCAGGTTCTGTCCAGGTTCTCCAGCCAGGTTCAGTCACCAGGTTCTAGTCAGGTTCTCTTGCCATGTTCTATCCAGGGTCTGTAGCCAGGTTCTGTCTCTAGGTTCTTCAGCCAGGTTCTCTCACTAGGTTCTGTCTCTAGGTTCTGTGGCCAGTTTCTGTCCAGGATCTTTTGCCATGTTCTCTAGTGAAGTTCTTCTGTCTCTAGGTTCTGTGTAGGTTTTGTCTTCTTGGTTCTGTCTTCTTGGTTCTGTCTTCTAAGTTCTGTCTTTTGAGAGCCAAATTTTTTAAACTTAAACTATATAGGTAGGTACATTGTTATTAACTTAATTAGGGTACTCCTAAACTGGCCTTTGCTAAAACGTCCTCAATCTGATTGAGGTACGTTCGCTGAGGTCGACCCCTTCCAACTCTCCCATCCTCACTCGTCTTGTATACTTGTTTCGTCTGTCTCCTTTCGTTCATCCTCTCTATATGTCCAAACCATCTCAACATACCTTTCTCAATCCTCGACACTACATCTTCTTTCACTCCACAACATTCCCTAAAATTAACTTAAGAAACTTTACTTAAAGTTTTAAGTCTTAGTTAAACTATAGGTACGTTGAATAAAACTTGATATCATACTTAATAACGATATTATTTATTGATAAAATTAAATTCCTTACAATTTACCTTACAATATCCATACAATTAAATCATGACAATGACTGACAAACACTAATGTGAACAATGGCCTTGCATCTCCTTGGAAAGTTTGGGTAAGTCAGGTTTGTATGTTGTTGCCCGCATGTGGTATTTTGTTGAAGAGCCACACTCAAGGGGCCAAAGAGCCGCATGTGGCTCGCGAGCCGCGGTTTACCAACCACTGTACTGGTCAGAGCGTCTGCTCCCTGGTGGTCAGTGCACGTCATAGCGACTGGTCAAATGGTAGAACAGTCAGACACTTAGCATATTAGGTTTTTATTATATAGAAAAAGAAGGGCCAATGGATATCAATGCCGTTAAGATACAGAAGAACTTTAAGAGCGGGAATTATAATTTTAGGTTATTTGCGTCCTTCATTTAAAACCTCAGTTGCTCCACACCTTCAGAAGAGTCTGCTATACAAAAAACCAAAGAAATGGGTTTGATTTCCAAATTGTGTATCAGTAGGAGAGAAGAATTGCAGGAGGTAAGATGTGAGGGAGTCTACCTGTTCAGAGAAAGCATAACTGGGAGCCTGAGAACGTTAAGCCCCAGGGGATGTGTGATCTTGGAGATCACACAGGAGGTGAAAAAGGGTCTTGAATCAATCTCAAGGAAACTTCTGTGGACAAGATGATCTTGACTGGAATGGGATGACATACACATTAGCTTGCTATTTTCAATCATACTTTCTCAAGACACATTTATTACTAGAAAATGACAGGGTCAGTAACCCCACCTCCCTTACCCATTTATTAAATCTCAAGCCTCATTTTCCTCAAAATCTGGAAATTAAACCTAAACTAACGCTATGGTTTTTATGAGAGTCTACAGTTCTAATAATAATCTTGGAGATACAATACAAATAACAGATTGGTGGTTGCTAGAGGTGGGAATAGAGGGTGGCTGAAATGGGTGAAGGGGGTCAAAAGTACAAACTTCAAGTTATAAGGTAAATAAATCCTAGGATGTAAGTACAGCATGGTGACCATAGTTAATATTATCCTATCTAATAAAAGAGAAACATGGTAATTAGCTGTACAGCCGCTACCCTTCCCATCGGCTAATCAGTGAGATATGCAAATTAACTGCCAACCAAGATGGTGGCCGGCAGCCAGGCAGCTGGTGCGAACAGGGAGGCTTGCTTGCTTCAGTGATGGAGGAAGCCAAGCTTCCCGACTGCCTTGCCAGCCTCTCAGCTGCACTCTCAGCAACATTGTAACAAATATAGAAGCTAAACAAAACCCAGGGCTTCAGCCAGTAGGACCGCAACATTGTTTCAAATACAGAAGGTAAACAAAGGCCAGAAACCTGCTTTCAGCAGTGGAGGTCTCATAGCTGGAGCCGAGCCTCAGAGCTAAAGCTGGCCCAGAATTTAAAAAAAAGGAAAAAAGGACAGGTTGGGAGCTTCAGTCATCCGCCAGCCTGAAAACAGCCCTCAGCCCCTCACCCAGGCTGGCCAGGCACCCAAGCGGGACCCCCACCCTGAAGGGGGTGTGACCAGATGCAAATAGACATCATCCCCTCACCCAGGCTGGCCAGGCACCCAAGCGGGACCCCCACCCTGATCCAGGACACCTTTCAGGGCAAACCAGCCGGCCCCCACCCATGCACCAGGCTTCTGTCCTATATAGTAAAAGGGTAATATGCCTCCCAGCACCGGGATCAGCGGAGCCGCGAGGCCTCCCGGCACTGGGATCAGCATGACAGGGGGCAGCGCCCAAACCCTCTGATCTCCCTGTGGTTCTGTGTGTGACAGGGGGCGGGGCCACAATCTCCCTATCCCCCCTGCTCTGTGCTTGACAGGGGGGAGCTCCCCAACCCCCTGATCAGCCCTGCTCTGTGCCTGATAGGGGGGAGCTCCCCAACCCACTGATCACCCTGCGGCTCTGTGTGTGACAGGGTGCGGCGCCCCAACCCCCTGATCGGCCCTGCCCTGTGCATGATAGGGGGGAGCTCCCCAACCCCCTAATGGGCCCTGCTCTGTGCGTGATGGGGGGAGCGCCTCAAACCCCTGATTGGCCCTGCTCTGTGTGTGACAGGGTATGGAGCCCCAACACCCCTGATGGGCCCTGCTCTGTGCGTGATAGGGGGCAGCGCCCCAACCCTCTGATCTGCCCTGCTCTGTGCGTTACAGGGGGTGGCGCCACAACCTCCCTATCGACCCTGCCTTGAGTGTGACAGGGGGCGGTGCCCCAACCCCCCAATCGGCCCTGCTTTGAGCCCGACCAGGGGCTGCACCTAGGGATTGGGCCTGCCCTCTGCCACCCGGGAGCAGGCCTAAGCCAGCAGGTCATTATCTCCCGAGCGGTCCCAGACTGAGAGAGGCCAGGCTGAGAGACCCCCCTCTCCCCCCCGAGTGCACAAATTTTTGTGCACCGGGCCTCTAGTCTGTATATATAAAAGGCTAATATGCTAAGTGTCAGTCCAACTGGTAGCTATGACATGCACTGACCACCAGGGAGCAGATGCTCAATGCAGGAGCTGCTGAGCTGCAGTGACTTGGCAGCGGCAGTTCTCAGGTGATGCATGGGAAACCAGAGAGGAGGGCACCTGATTCGTCTCAGGGCTGCACAATTCCACCTTCAGCTGTGTGTTATGTTGTTGCTGGGTCATTGCTGGCCCCAAATCTCGTTTACTGCACACTGCATTTGTGGTCCACACCCTGTACCACAGCAACTTTGCAGAGTGCTCTCTGGCACTCGGGAACCCCTTGGGGGATGTCGGAGAGCCAGTTTCAGCCAGAGGAACCTGCTCACTCTACAGACGCCCTTTGAGTCACGGGGATGCCACCCCAGGTCCAGCTGGCCAGGGAGGGGCCAAGGGAGGTTGGCTCCAGGGCCCGTCTCTCCCAGTCCCACCCTGCTGCCCATCTTCTAGCTAATTTCCTTTCAATGTGCATGAATCTATGCACTGAGTCGCTAGTATTATATATTTGAAAGTTGCTGAGAGTAGATCTTTAAAAAAATCAACTAACATTTTTGTTTTTTATGTAAATTTACATAGTGAAATGTACACATCTTACCATATGAGTTTTGACAAATGCATATACCTCTGTAACCCAAACTCTAAGTGAGTTAGAGAGCTTTTCCCAAACTACAGAAAATTCCCTCTTAAGTCAAATCCACCATGGTCTCCAGGTTACCTCTTTCTGACTCTTACCATGATGGATTAAATAACTAATAATTAAAAGTTATTGTTAAATCCAGGCTTTGTTTCATAATGCTTCATTGGCATTAATGCTTTTATTTCTCACAAGCACTGGGAGATGGGTATTATTAGGGATTAAAAGGTGAGCATCAGCTCTGGTTGCTTATCAGCTACCCAGTGTAGCATCAGGATGAGGAGGAGGAAGTGGTAGAAGCTTGGGTTCCTAATATCAGTTTGTACCACACTGCATTGTGGGGGTTCAGAACAAGTCACCCCAAAATGTGCCTCTGGTATGCAGATTTTGAGCTAAAGGTAACTTTAGCCACTTGCTCAAGAGAAATTTCTGCCCCTCCTTTAACTATCTAGAAGAATTTATAGGCCTTGCCTATAATAAGAGATTACCTTATCACTTTTGACCTATCTATAGGGTAGGACAAACTTTTATTTACTGAACATATGCTTTTCTTATCCTCTTGCAATGACCCTTTGAAACTAGCTCAGGATGTTTTATACATCCATTTTCCCTTTCTGTCTCTGAACCTCTCCAGCAGGTGGGGTCTCTGATTCTTAGGTATTAAATTTGGTCACTTTCTCTTGCTAATCTTCTCATGTCTTATTAGACCAGTGGAAAGCACCTTGAGGGTAAAGTTTGTTCCTCCCCCACAGCCTCTCTGAGGTGGTACCAGGAATCAACAAACAGTATTACAGATCAAAATGCGAGGGAAGCCCGGCAGGTGTGGCTCAGCATCGAGCTATACATAAAGAGGGCACCTGCGTTACCGTAAAAACATTCAAACCTGTAAAGAATTTTTGTGAGTTTATTTGAGCCAAACTGTCGACAATTGCCGGGAAGAAGTTTCTCAATGGATTGGGATAATGCTCCAGACAATGGCAGTTTTTTCATCTATTTTTATACAGTGTAATCAAAGGAGGGGACTTAGGTGGGTTACATGAAATCCACTGGTGATAGAGAGGAGGGAGAAAGCAAAGGGGTGGGGAGGGGAGGACGTCTGGGATTGGCTAAAAAGTAAAATGATAGACACATACTCAGGTGGGTGAGGATAGTTAACAGTCAACAATTAACATGATAACAATAACAATGAAGGAATTTGTAGTATCTGTCCTGGCACCCAAGCACATTAGGTTGTGCCCCAAGGGGTCTGGAAAAAGGGAAGTTACAAGTTACCCAGACATTTCAAGGATATGTTATTATAGGTGCAAAAAGACAGGCTCAGTTAAGGTAAAGGTTGACCTTGTCAGTGAAGATACTGGCCTAGTATGTAACTACCCACCATAACTGCCTTTAGTTAAAGTTTATTTTTTTATTTAAAATATATTTTTGTTGACTTCAGCGAGGAAGGGAGAGGAGGGAGACATAGAAACATCAGTGATGAGAGTGAATCATTGATTCGCTGCCTCCTGCACACCTCCCACTGGGGATCAAGCCCACAACCTGGGCGTGTGCCCTTGACAGGAATCGACCCTCGGGGAACCTTCAGTCCACAGGCTGGTGCTCTATCCACTGAACTAAACCAGCCAGGGCACGTTTCAGACTATCCTTTGTGGTTACTTTAGGTCTTTTTTTGGCAAGACTGCCTTGCAGCTTATCAGGTAAGCATGTGGCCCCTTTGGTCCACACCTGTTTGATTCCCCTTCAGGGCACACGCCTGGGTTGCTGGCTGGATCCCCAGCTGGGGGCATGCAGGAGGCAGCCAATTGAAGTTTCTCTCTTATGGATGTTTCTATCTCTGTCTCCCTTCTTCTCTCTCTAAAATCAACAACGTATTTTTTTAAAATGCAAGGGAAACTCATGCTACTTGCAAGTTCTCAAAACTTCTGAATCAGCCTAAAAGCCGTATGTATTACATCTTTCTAAAAGAGTCCCTTCTCTCCCACTGCTCAGAAAATGGCAGGAAGGAGGTGTGAAAGGTTGCAAATGTGATTTCATTCGTGAGAGCCCAAACAGAGGTGGCTCAGACTGCAAAGCGGCGGAAGGGATCAGCCCGCCGGGTGCCCTCCTCTGATGACACAGGTGTCCTCTTAGGATCCAGCCGCATTCACCAGCTCAGCCTCGGAACAGGGCACGCTGCCACCGGGATGGATGCTGGCAGGGCTCATCAAGCAGCCCTAAAGCGCAGTCACCTGTGCTCCTCAATGTCACCGTCTCCCTCTCTCAAACACGCACCTTTGCACCTCGTTTCCACCGTAAGCGGCCGAATTCCCAGGCTCCTCCCTGGAGCTGACTCCGAGAACCCCCTCACTGACACCACCGCGCAGCCCACGCTGTCATGGCAACCGTACGCCGCACCACCGCCTCTTCACGCACGTCGTGAACTAACGGACTCCACAGCGGCGGAGCGGTGGCCGGAGCTCCACCCCCACCCCGCCAGACCTGGACCGCATAACCAACAGTCGGCCAGCCTGCGGCACCGGGGTAATGAGTCCAAGAGAGACCGGCGCGAGCGGGAGAGCAGGCAGTGGGGCGCCCAGGGTGACAGCCATACTCCGTCCCCTGTCGCTGGCCCTCGGGCGCCAGCCTTCGCGGCGGGAGCGGGAGAGGCGCGGGTCATTGTGGGGATTGTAGTTCCATGGCTTCTCGGGCTCATGGTCTTGGATGGGCGCCCTGGACGGGTGACTACAAAGCCCAGCGGCCCCGACGGCTGGGCGAGACCGATAAACCTAAAGCGGACCGTGGGAGTGAATAATCTCTTTGTGGTGAGGGGTTCTTGGGTGGTCGCGGAACGTGACTCTGAACTAGGAAAGGGAAGTGGAGGTGAGACTTGACTTGACTTCCCGCCTGGCCGTGGGGCCCGCCCTGGTTCCCGGGCTTGGCCCTCCCCGGCGGGGCCAGCGCCTTGGTTGTCTCGGGGAGGAGCCGCCAGCCACCCCGCTGCGGGCCGTGGGCCGCGGAGCCTCAGACCCCCAGGGTGCTGCCTCTCGGTGCAGAACCGTATGTATGGCACACGTTTGATGTGAGACCCGAGGAGCTCAGTTTTATCAGGCTCTCCCTGATACGTTTATTTTTACATATTTAATTATGATTATTCTGCAGTAGCCCAGAGGTGTTTGCATATTACACCCATTGATTGATAATTCATTGATGTTTAAAGGTTAAGTGTAGACGTGGTAAAAGATACCGTGCTATTATATCGTAGTACCTGGAGTTTTTACCGTTTTGCATTTTTGAATTTTACTTACCGAGGGTCAGGATTGCAAAGTGAGTTATCCTCCTCCCCCAGCTTGAACAGTGCCTACACATATTTTGATTGTATTTTGAAGATTAGGTCAACTCTAAAAATCACAGACTTTTTTTAACAGTGAGTAGTAATATTTTCTTTGATTAGTCGTTTTTTAGAACTTCTCAGGAGCATGTTTTTTTAGGTTGAAAAATGCCGTATTCTATTACTGCTACTACTACTATTATTATTATTATCATTAATCAATGCTCTGGAGTACACCTTAGTCCCCAGAGTTGGCTTAGGTTTTGGTGGTAAGGAATCTGACACAGACTTAGGCAACCTGCCTTGATGACCCTTAGAATTTTTTCTTTAATAGATAACCATCCTAGAAATTTCGTATTTTATATAGAATGTTGGAAAATTGTTTGTAGTATGGTGTGCTTTTTGTGTGTGTTTAAACAATAAAATAATACAAGGCCAGTATCAAATTCCTTTTGTCAATTAAAATGAAGCTAGCCTCTAGAAATTTTACTTAAAGTAGCAATTTAATGGAAAGTAGGTTTGGTAAGACCATTAGAAAAAAAATTGAAGCCTTCTGTTATATAGTACTAGAAGCCTGGTGCATGAATTTGTGCACAGGGGGGTCCAGCCAGCCCTGCCCCAATGGGGTGGGTTGGGGGCTCTGCCTGTTGGGAGGAGGAGACAGCGGGAGGTTGGTTGGCCGGCCTGCCCCCATCAGGGCCCAGTTGGAGCCGGGCTGGCTGCTGGCCCTGCCCCCAAATGGTGTGGGGGGAGCTGGCTGGGGGAGGGGACGCGGGCTGATCAGGTTAGTGGGGGCTGATGGGGAGTGAGCCAGCAGGGGGAAGGGGCTGCAGGAGGTTGGCTGGCTAGCCCCGCCCTTATTGGGGTGGGGGGTGTGATCAGGCATGGGGCTGGCAAGGGGGAGGCGCTACAGAAGACTGGCCGGCAGGCCCCACCCCGATCCCCGGTTCGCTGGTCGCAGTGGCCATCATAGCGACCAGTTGTTCTGGTCGTTATGGCATTCTGGTTGCTGGCTTTTTAAATATATATAGTTAGGGACTTGAAGCATTTTATTTATTCATTCAGGATTTATTAAGAATGTATTATGTGCTAGGCATTATGCCAGGTGGTGGGAATATAGAGATGATAGAAGGTGGTGTGTGTCCTGCATGAGGAAGAGTCATGTCATCACAATAGTGGGTTGGAGATGGGTACAAGTTGCTATAGGAGGCCAGAATAAGAATAAATAGTAATATAACACTAACATTTATTGACTACTTACTCTTTAGCCTCTTATAGAATCCTCACATTTTGTGAAGTTGCAACTGTCATTTAGAAGTGAGAAAACAGACTTAGAGAGAGATCTTGCCCAAAGTTGTAGGTGATAAGATGTGAACCTGGGATTTCAGTCCACATGTGTCTAACTCATCTGAGTCAGGATCTCATCCAGTAGTGCCATTCTCTGTACACATTTATAGAAAGATCCTGACTCTGTCTAAGGAGATCAGGGTAAGTCTCCAGAATGATGTGACATTTGACTTGTACTAAGAAAGTTGAGTAAACTTTCACTGGAGAGAGGATGAGAAAAGTCATTCTAGGTAAATAGAACAACATGCTTTTGAGATATATTTGAGTTCTTTGTATTTGGGGGGGAACTCTAGGCCATTCTGATGACTGAATCCCAGAATACATGCAGTGTAGTGGGTGAGGCCAGATCTAAAAGTACTTGAATACCATGATAAAGAGTTTAGAATTTTCTTCAACCTGGAGTGACCATTGAAGAATTTCAAGTGGAGTAGTGTTACTGAGTTTGTGTTTTAGGAAGAAAATTCCAGCTTCATCGTGGAAAATGAACCTTGGGGAGGATAGATTTAGAGTCGTGGTAGGGAAACCAATTTTACTATAGAACAACAATAACAACAACATCCAGTAGAGAAATGAAGAGAATCTGAACTAAGCAGTTGGAGTTGTAAAAAGAGATGGATTGTAGAAATATCTATATATATAAAAGCCTAATATGCAAATTGTCCCCTCATTCGACCTGGAGACTGGGAGTTCAATCGCTTGCTATGATGTGCGCTGACCACCAGGGGGCAGCGTGGAACGAAGGAAGGCCCCAGCCGGTAGCCAGCAGCCAGGGAAGGGAGGCCCCAGCCGGCAACTGGAAGGCCCTGATCAGCCCTGATTGCTGGCCAGGCCGAGGGACCTTACGCGTGCACACCCTCTAGTTCAGTGGTTCTCAACCTTCGTAATGCTGCGACCCTTTAATACAATTCCTCATCTTGTGGTGACCCCCAACCATAAAGTTATTTTCATTGCTACTTCATAACTAATTTTGCTACTGTTATGAATTGTAATGTAAATATCTGATATACAGGATGTATTTTCATTGTTATAATTGAACATAATTAAAGCATAGTGTTTAATCACAAAAACAATATGTAATTATATATGTGTTTTCTGATGGTCTTAGGCGACCCCTGTGAAAGGGTCATTTGACCTCCAAAGGGGTCGCGACCCACAGGTTGAGAACCGCTGCTCTAGTTTAAGAGATAAAACTGATCTGACTTAAGAGTCTGGGTGTTGGGGCTAGAAAGATTTGGAATTGTAAGACAACTGATTCCTAGTTTTCTGGCTAGAATGACTGACAGGATCATGAAACCATTGGTTAAGGTGAGAAGGAGTAGGTTTTTGTGGAGACGAAAGGTAAAGATAAATCAGTTCAGTTTTGACTGTTTGTTCAAGGTTCCTGTAGGGTATTCAGGTAAGGATGCATTTGGATCTGGAGTTCAGGAGAGAGCTCAGGGCTAGAGGTCGAGGTTTGCATGCTCATAGTGAAGTTATAGAAGGGAATGGACCAGTTCATGGAGGAATGTTTAGAAATGAAGAAGGGAGAAGTTTGAATATGGAACTCTTGCAAAGCGGCGGCATTTACGGTGTGTGTGTGTGTGTGTGTGTGTGTGTGTGTATGTATGTGTGTTGGACATTTTTGAGAGGAAGCGGGAGGAAAGCTGACACCGTATACTGAGGTTAGAAGGCAGAGAGGAAGAACCCCAGAGGGCATGCGTAACAAATGACAAAGGAGAAGGCAAGTGAGCACAGAGTGGGCCAGGGTATCAGGTGCCTTGGAGAGTGCGAGTAAGGTTAAAGGTAGAAGTGTGTCCAATGAATTTGGTGGCTTCAAATAATTTCTAAACTTTGCAAAAATTAAGAAGAGGAATCTGAGCATAGGTTACTTGAAAAAAAAAGTTTAAAATTTCGCATAATAATACATATCAAAAGGAAAAGGAAATAGATGAGTCCCCATTTGTCCATAACCTATCTTGAAGAATGAACACATAATCAGTTTTGTTTCATCTATAACTCCTGTCCCCCAACTGGATTATTTTATAGCTAAACTCAGATATCATATCCTTTTATCTGTAATTATTTAATTACCTATCTTTAAAAGTTAAGGATTACTTAAGAATACGTAACTATAATATCCTACTCAAAAAAACTGACAGTACTTCCTTAATATAATTATCAGGCACACTATTTATTTGATTTTGGGAGTACATTTATTACAGCTGGGGACAGTGAAACAGGAAGGGCTTAGGATAGAGGAAGCAACAGGTGAGAGCCAAGGTAGGGCTCCTGTTAGCTCACTGAGAAAAGGGGGCCTTGGAAACAGGTTCAGGGGCTTAGCCCAGGATGAGTTGCTGCTGCCTATTGCTCCCCTGTTTGCAAGTCTCCAGGGGACCCTTAAAGTTTAGGAGATCCCTGCTGGAGAGGGAAGAAAGGCGTGGGTGTGCTCCACCCAAACTTTTTATTTTAATGAAGCATGACTACATAGAAAAGAAAGAGATGAGGCAGTAACAAAAAAGGTTTGTAGTTTGTTTTATTTTGTTTGTTTTAAGATTGATAACATGCTATTAGGGAAAAAAAAACCATGAAAAGAAAATGTTGGAAGATGTAGGGAATAAAAAGAGAGGAGAGAGCTGATAGAGGTCCCCCAAAATGTAGGAAAGGACAGGATGAGCAGGGTGAAGGAATTAATTTGTTGCATTTTATAAGTACCAACTAAGTACTAGCTGTATTCCTAGGCAGAGTGCTGGTGTCACTAGGAAGAGAGTTGCCCTGAAAAGAAGAAGAAAGGTGAGAATAGATAGGATATTTATAGGTTGGGTTGTGAAAGGTGAGCAAGTTCAAAGCTATGGTTTTTAAGAGGTGGATGGGATTAAAGGTTAATTGGTGAGGGAAGCGATTGGGGTTAGGAAAGGATAATGGTGGGGATTTGGCATAACCATGCTGGAAAGGGGACTGAGTTAGCACAAGTAGGAATTGTTTCACTGAGCCGAGATTAGAAGTCAGTAATTTTCAACAACAGCAAAACACGAGGTTGTGTGATTGTTTTCTTTAAATTTTAATTGATTGATTTACTAAAGGAGAACTTAACATATTGAAGAAACCAGTAGCCTGTTGTGCTATTGAGAAGAGAATCCAGACCAAGAACTTATGATTGGACCATTCCTCGACAATTTTGGATTTATTAATTTAACATCATTATTGTCTATTTTGTGTAAATATCATAGTAAAACTAGATAGCCCCTTGCAGATAGTTTGGATTAATAATTTGCACTATTTTCTCAGCATGTGTAATTGTATTCTTTTATAGAGAATATTCTGCAGGGTGCAGTGGAAGGGGTCAGGTAGATCTGTTGTCTAGTTCTGGGACTACAGCTTATTTTCTGTGATCATGGCCAAGTTTCCAAACCTGTACCCATACTCAAAAAGATGTAAATACTTTATATTTCACAAGATTGTTGGGAAGACTAGACAGTTTCATGAAGGTAAACCCTCAGTGCTCAATAACTGAAGATCTTTCTCTTCCCCATCTCCCCCTCCTTATCAACAACATGGCAGGATTGCCATTTCTGTTGGACAAAAGACCACTTTCTAGGACTTTAACTTACTATATAAGTCAGGTAGAACAGGTAGTAGTTACATTACAAAATGATCTATAAAAGGATTCATGAATTATTATTTTTAGTGAGGCTTCCTTAAATACTATAAAATGTTATTTTATAGTCCATTGATAGTAGTAATGTCTTTGACTTGGTTTATCTTCAAAGAAACAGAGTTCCACTATGTGATTTGAGATTCCAATAACTCTAAAATTCTTCAATTCTCTGACTACATCTCATTTCTGGGCTGATTTATATTATGATTTCACTAATATTTAAGCATCTATTTATAAATTAAAATACATGCATATTTTCACGTACTCAGCATTATTTTAAATACTTTCCTGGATAACCATAGTTATATATGGTAGCTCTAGTGAAAGTATGAAAGGAAACCATCAACAAAATGAAAAGACAACCTACTGAATGGGAGAAGATCCTTTCCAATGATACATCCAATAAAGGGCTAATATCCAAAATTTGTAAAGAACTCATACAACTCACCCTTCTCCCCCCTTCCCCCCCCCAAAAAAAAGAGTCTATTCAGGCAAAGAACCTGAATAGACTCTTCTCCAAAAGGGACAGATAGCCAGTAGACATGAGGGGATTCTCAATGTGACTTATCATCAGAGAATTTCGAATTGAGACTGCAGTGAGATACCTTCTCACGCCTGTCAGAATGGCTATCAATAAATCAACAAACAACAAGTGTTGGTGAGGATGTGGAGAGCAGGGAACCCTCATGAACTGTTGGTGGGAGTGTAGATTGGTGCAATCACTATGGGAAACAGTATGGCGGGTCCTCAAAAAATTAAAAAGGGAACCTGCCTTGTGACCCAGCAATTCCACTTCTGGGTATGTATGGAGGAAACAAAAAACACTAATTCGGAGGAATATGTGCACCCCTATGTTCCTTGCAGTGTTGTTTACAGTGGCCCGGATATAGAGGTAACCCAAGTGCCCATAGACAAAGGGATAAAAAAGTGGTGGTGCATATATACGATGAATATTACTTGGCTATAAGAAAGAATGAAATCTTACCATTTGCGATAGCTTGGATGGACTTGGAGTGTATTGTGCTGGGTGAAATGGATCAGTTAGAGAAAGACAAATACCCTATGATTTCACTTATATGTGGAATCTAAAGAACAACATAAGTGAACAAACAAAATAAATAGACTCATGGATACAGAGAACAGACTGATGGTTGCTGGTGGGGGATTATTGTGGGGACAGGGTGAAAAAGGTGAAGGGATTGAGAAGTACATATTGGTAGTTACAAAATAATCACGGGGATGTAAAGTACAGCATAGTGAATATAGTCAGTAACATTGTAATAACTATCTGTGGTGCCAGGTGGGTACTGGAAATACCACTTTATAAAGTATATGATTGTCTGATCACTATGCTCTATTCCTGAAATAAATACAAAGTAATAGTGAATGTAAACTGTAATTAAAAATTTTAAAAAATTATATGATTGGTTTTAAATATAAAACACTTTACATTTTTGGTATAAACTCCAGTTGGGCATAATGCATTATGTTTTATGTACATTACTGGATTTGATTAGCTAAAATTTAAAGATTTTTGTATCTATGTTTCCGAAGGATATTGGTATATCAATTTCTTATAATGTCTGGTTTTGTATCAAGGTAAGGTTGGTTTTAAAGTATGAGTTGGATGTTTTTCCACTTCTTCTTTTTTGAGAGAGTTTGTGTAGAATTGGTTTTATTTTTCCCTTAAATGCTTGGGAGAATTCACTAATGAAGCATTTGGGTCTGGAGTTGGTTTTTTTTTGTTTTTTTCCAGATAGATCTTATATTACAAATTGAATTTAATTGATTGCTGTAGGATTACTAGTGTTCTGATTAATTACTGTATTTTTTCTTGAGTAAGTTTGGTATGTTGTGACCTTCATAGAATTTATTAATTTCGTTAAGTCCTCTTTTGCCTTTTAATACTGCTGAAGTTTGTAGTAGTAGCCCCTCCTTTATTCTGATTTAGGTAACTTTTGTTTTCTTTCTCCCTTTCCTGGTCAATGTCACTAGAGCTTTATCAATTTTAATGATTTTTCCAAAGAACCAGCTTTTGGCTGTGTTGAAATTTTCTGTTGTTTGACTGTTTCTGTTTTATTGATTTCTGCTCTTAATTATATTATGTTCTTTCGTCTACTCCTTTTGGGTTTTAATTTACTTTTGTTTTCCTAGATTCTTATGAGAAGCTGAAAGTAGGAGTTGGCAAACTACAATTTGGGGCAAATCCAGCCTGCCACTTGTTTTTGAATTACCCATGAACTAAGAATGGTTTTTGTATTTTTTTAATGGTTAAAAAAGTCAAAAGAAGAACACTGTTTTGTGATATGTAAAAATTAAGTGAAATTCAGTAATCAGTGTCCATAAATAAAGTTTTATCGCAACACAACCACATTCATTTGTTTACATATTCTTTATAGGTACTTTTGTGCTAGAATGACAGAATTCAGTAGTTGTGACGAAGATTTCTGTTATATTTTCACTAGAGGCCTGGTGCATGAAATCCGTGCGCTCATGGTGGGAGGAGTGTCCCTTAGCCCAGCCATTTCAATGCCAACTAATGTTGTTTGACTGAAGTGATACAAAACTGTTTTATGTAGCTTTCCATGCAGTCAAAAGTTAAAACAAAGAAGTGAGATCTTCATTACCCCCCCACTGAATTTGCAGTACATGTATTTTCTGTGCTCAAATTACAGTTTTAGCATCATATTTCAGACTTTAATGCAAATGCAAAGAATATTTTCATATTACAAATTACATTTTACTGTGCAGGTGAGACATTTCCTCCTGACTCGGTTGAAAGAGGTTAATCTGCAATGTATTGACATGCAAAAGACAATATCAAAAGAATAGATTCTTTAAATGCCTTCCCAACAGTGATTATGCTGAATGAAATGTATGCTTATGATTTGATATCAGTATGTGACAGTATCTATCTGGCTGAAAAGACATCTTCAAACATGAAATACATAAAATTTCATTAAAATCATTATTAATGCATGAACATTTGCATTTGATTTTTTTTAAAACATCCTCATCTGAGGATATGTTTACTGATTTTAGAGAGTAAGAGAAAAAGGGAAACATGGATTGGTTGTCTCCCGTATGTACCCTGACTGGGGATCAAACCCAAAACCTAGGTATGTATCCCTGACTGGGAATGGAATCCACAGCCTTTTGGTGTACAGGCTACACTGCAAACAACTGAGCCATACTGGCCAGGGCTGCATTTGATTTTGATGTTAGGGAACAGTAACTTTGAATCCCAACTAAGTGAAATATTCATCTTCCCCCAAAGAGTTTAATTTTTATTAGAAGACCTGTATTACAAAAAGTTGTGCTTAACTATTAGTATAATATTTTGAATTTCATCAATAAAAATTGTGGAAATTTTGTCTCATTGTGTCACTACTTAAATAATATCCTCAATATTTCCCGTTAGTCTTTAAAACCTAAAATATTTGCTCTTTGATCCTTTACAAAGTTTGCTGACTGCTGCTTTACATCAAGGTATTTTTATTCTGCACAGTTGTGTACCTGCACATAATAGCAGAATTAAAGCTTAGTCTCACAATGAATTTAACAGAAAATACATAGAATGGTTTTGTTTCTATTGTATTTATTAATTGCAGGTTGTTTACTATAAAAAGACCTTCCTGCTTTGTGATAATATTTAATTTGAGAAGAGGCTTCCTACGGTTCTATATTATTGATCTACAGAATATTGGAATTTCTTACCATGTAACAATAGTGTATAATTAGCTGCAGTGTAATTCTCAAGTAACATAGATGATGCCTTCAGTGAACCTATGCTTGGCGAAGGGGCAAATATAACATGCCAAAACACATAAAGAAAACAGCTTTATTTTTAAGAAAGTACTGTAGTCACTTGAAGAGCCTAGAACTAGATGTGGTTAATTTTGAGGCAGAGTGTTAGAGCCCCTTAAGAATAGATAAGAGACAGAGAGGAAGAGCCAAGCTACCCACACCAAACTCTAATTCCCTCAGGAAGGCATGGAAAAATACTATGATTTTCTCTTCTAAGGTTATTCATTGGTCTACTGTTCCAGGAAATAAGAATAGGGCAATTTGGACTTCTTCCCGGGATGTCATTCTTCTGTATCTCTAGTTCTTACTCTTTGTAGTCTTGAGTGGAAAGTATTTCTGCATGGAAGTCTGGAATGATTCTGGGAGATGTTTGGGAAGCCTGGAAGAAAAGCTGGAATGATGGGCTGGGAAGCTTTGGTGGAAACCAGAGTTTCAGATGATGGTCTTCTAGCATCTTGTAGAATGGAAAAGATTAGTGATAGTTATTTGCACAGACAAAAAAGAAAAAGCGATAGAGAAAGGCAGGATCATGGGTGATTACAGTTGAACAAAAAGAGCTCAGGTAGTTTAATTCATAAGATTTTGCTTAGATTTAAGTTGTATGGCACATTAAATGCACATAAATGATGTGTGGACAACTATAGGCTGTTCTGTTAAAATGTGTTCCTTCAGTATGACATTTTGTTTTTAGGCCAAAAAGTTTTAGTGAGAATTTCTGTGGTTTTAATTGACATAATTGGAAAATATGTGATATTCATATATTTCTACATTTTCAAGAATAGATGGAAAGAAATTAAGCAAGATCATCTTTACTATTATTGCAGTTTGTTGATATTACAAATGAGCAAGAAAAACCAGTACCTGTAACAGGAATCCGTAGTTCAGAGCTGTGTAATTTCTCATTATTGTCTTGGGTGTTCTTTTCTGAACTCTTTTGTGCTGCCAAATTTAGAAACTTTGTTCAATATTTTAAGATGCATTCAGATAACCTCAAACAAAGAAAAAACCATTTTGACTTTCCATGTAGTTTTAAGCTGATATTTTAAAGAATAATAAAACATATTTTGAAGTCAGTACTGAAAACTTAATAAAAAGTCATTATATTTAATGTTTAGGTCTCTGAAAGAAGATGAACTTGGCTGAGATTTGTGACAATGCAAAGAAAGGAAGAGAATATGCACTTCTTGGAAATTATGACTCATCAATGGTATATTACCAAGGGGTGATCCAGCAGATTCAGAGACATTGCCAGTCAGTTAGAGACCCAGCTATCAGAGGCAAATGGCAACAGGTAAGGTCACATTATTCAGTGAGTCAGGGCAGCAGTCTGTTGTTCTTGAAAGACTAGAGGCCTGGTGCAGGACATTCGTGCACTTAGGGGAGGGGTCCCTCAGCCCGGCCTGTGCCCTCTCACAGTCCTGGAGCCAATGGGGGATGTCTGACTGACAGCTTAAGCTGTGAGCCCAGCTTCTGGCTGAGCAGTGCTTCCCGCTGTGAGAGCACATTGACTACCAGGGGGCAGCTCCGGCATTGAGTGTCTGCTCCCTGGTAATCAGCGTGCATCATAGCAACTGGTTGTTCCGCTGTCAGGCTGAAACCGGCTCTCCAACATCCCCCGAGGGGTCCCGGATTGTGAGAGGGCATAGGCCAGGCCGAGGGACCCCATTGGTGCACGATTGGGGCTGGGGAGAGATATGGGAGGTTGGCCAGCGGTGGGGGGGTGGGGGGGTAGGGGGGTGGTGATATGCGGGAGGGCTCCAGGGCGTGTCTCACTCAATCCCGATCAGCTGGACCCCAGCAGCAAGCTAACCTACCAGTTGGAGTGTCTGCCCCTTGGTGGTCAGTGCATGTCATAGCGAGGGGTTGAGTAGCCTTAGCATATCATTAGCATACTGCACTTTGATTGGTTGAACAGCCAACCAGACAATCAGGCACTTAGCATATTAGTCTTTTATTATATAGGATTAGAACTTGAGATGTAAATAGTTTTTACTTGTCTGAATACTGAGGTATATTTAAAATGCACTCTGAATAGTTTTCTCTCTTGCCCAGATAATATTTTACATATTTTTTATTATTTCATGAGACATACTTCAAAGTTGCTTAATCCGAATTGAACCTATTTTAATTTTTTAAAAATTTCATGATCAGTTGCCTAATTGTGAGAACAAATTTTTGAAATAAATTATTGCTACTTGCCCTTTCCCCTTTCAATTCTACATGCAGTTTGACCCATTTTATAAAACTTTTCCTTTAAGAAAGTTTATTCTTTTGAAAGATTCCTTACGAATACAAAGGAGTCAGTAATCTAATAAAAAAACACTAATATGTTTGCTGTCTCTTGACTATACAACTTGATTTTATAATAGTACAGTTAATAAAACCTTGAATTATAATTTTCCACTTATTCTTAAAACTTAAAATCCTTTTAAAATTATAAGTACAAAGTCAAGTATTTCTTTGAAGTTTCCATTTTACGTACTAATGTCTTTTAAGTGTTTCTTCTAATTTTTCCACTAGTCAGAAATTGATGTTTTACTAAATTTGTAGGGTAAATTTGGCTTATTTTCTGACTTAAGTGTTACCAGATTATGTTGAGTGAGAACAATATACTTGCTCTATGTCAAGTTGAAAATTTTAGTTGTTTTCCTCTATCCTGCATACTAGCCACAGATAAGAGTGGTTTATTAATCTAGCATGGAAATATTCTTGATAAGTTATTAATTGTATTAAATAGTTGCCATTTTTATTCAGATATTTCTATTGTTTCTTTCCATTAGGTTCTGAAATTTCATTGCTCCAAGTATATCATGTAATTGCATATATGAGCAGTTGAACTTTACCTAGGTTTTTCTTTGATTCTGTATCTCCTTAATATGTTCCTTTCTATATATATTAATTAAATTGATGATTTAATATAAAGTGATGATTCTCCCTTCCTCTCTCTCTTCCTGAACAATATTACCTATTATTCAAGGTAAAGTTCAAGGCACATTTCTTATGCTCTGCTTTACAGTAAAGTGTGCATTCTGATTTAAAAAACTAGAATTGTTAAACTGAATTTATAAATGTAATTTTCAATCAATTATCTATTTGCCTTTGAAAATTAGTTTTGGCTCAGAGTTTCAAAACACAAGAATTTCCATATAGTAGGTGCTCAATGAGAGTTTTGAAATACAGGAAAAATCTGGCCTTTGAGCCCAAAATAAACTTTGCCCAGGACTTGAAAGAATTTAACAAGTCCCAAAGAATTCAGATTTTAGATGAAGGAGAATTTAAATAAAAATTAGAAGTGTGTTATTCATATAGTGTTTGACCACTTCAGGCTTTCATACGCCCATAACAAGCAGGCATTTCATATTTAGTGAGATTCGGGACAGCAAATGCTGGTCAAAAATTTGGTTGGTAAGTTTTTGGAAGCTAGCTCTGATCGGGTAGCTCAATTGGTTAGAGCATCGTCCCACTATGCAAGGCTGCAGGTTTTATCCCTAGTCAGGGCACCTATAAGAATTAACTAATGAATGCATAAAAAGTGGAATAACAAATTGATGATTCTCTCTCTCTTCCTTTCTCTAAGATTAATAAATAAAAAATTTAAAAACTTTTTTGGAAGTTATTTCTAAGTATATTAAAATGATTTAGCATTAATATTATAGTTCTCTGGGACTGGCTAACTTGTTACTGAATTAGTTGCTTGTTTTAAATTATGTTCATGGTCATTACATTCCTTGGTAGAAATAAAGTTCCATTATGAAGGTATATTACTAGTTCCCCTGTGAAAAGGTATTTAATTATATCTTTTTTCAAACTGATTCCTGCCCTTCTATCTATATCCCTTTTAATAGTTCTTTGTTTTTGAATATATTTTTTTTAATGACTCATGTTGCATACTTTGAAAAACATTAAGGAAACTTGCATTCTGTAGCAATTTATATAAACTTGAAACAATTTCTGGCATAAAGGCTATGTGTATGTATGTATGTATGTATGTATTTATTTATTTATTTAAGGTTCGGCAGGAATTATTGGAAGAATATGAACAAGTTAAAAGTATTGTCAACACTTTGGAAAGTTTTAAAATTGACAAGCCCCCAGATTTCCCTGTGTCCTGTCAAGACGAACCATTTAGAGACCCTGCTGTTTGGCCACCCCCTGTACCTGCAGAACACAGGTAAACGGACTTCATGTTCTCTTTAGGTCCTTCTGTAGCTAATTAATATTCATAGTGAAGAGAGTGAAGCTTTATCTGAACAAAGGATGAAAAGTCTCTTGGGGGGGGGCATGTAAATATAATACCTGTGTATACTTTTTACACCTATGGGTTTACAGAGTTTTTACTTGTATTTGATAAAGAACAGAAGTCGTATATCTTGCTTTTAGAATGTTTTTGCTACTGTACTTATAACAATAGAAATCTAGTCCTAAAATTTTCAGTTAAATGAAATCTTTTAGATTTCATAATATCAGCATCAATACTTGGATGGCTTTTTTCCTTTAAAACATTTTAAAAAAATATATTTTATTGATTTTTTACAGAGAGGAAGGGAGAGGGATAGAGAGGTAGAAACATCCATGAGAGAGAAACATCCGTCAGCTGCCTCCTGCACACCTCCTACTGGGGATGTGCCCGCAACCAAAGTACATGCCCCTGACCGGAATCGAACCTGGGACTCTTCAGTCCACAGGCCGACGCTCCAGCCACTGAACCAAACTGGTCAGGGCAAAATATTTTTGCTTTGAAAGATTCTTATTTTTAGATGAAATGATAGACAAATTGGATTTATCTGGTTGGGCTTATAGCCAATTTGTAGAATCTTAGTGTTTACTGTTTCTTAAAGGTTAAAGGTCAGATTCCCTACTGTGGCATATAAAGCTCTTAAGTTTATTTCCCGGATGCCCAGTCTGTGCATCACCTACATCAACCTTTCTCTTCTCATTCTTTCCTGTCATCTTGTCTTTGAACAGTTCTTTAATGAATTCCCATAGCCCCATCTAAGCAACTTATATTCATTAAGTCTCAGCTGAACTGTATTTCCTCCTCTCTGTAGCCTTTTTTAATTTGCCCAGGCATGACGGCTTATCATAGAGTTAGGTTGCATTTTTTGGTATATTCACAAGATTAGGAGCTTTGCAAAGTCAGGACTATGCTTTTTATTTACTCAAAACAAAAATAACAGACTTCCATTGTCAACACAGGGTTTGGTACATAGGCATTCAACCAACATTGAATGAATAACTCCATTAATTCCGCAGATGAGAGACCCTGACTAGTAAGTTAGGCTAGATTAGGACCTGAGTTTAGGGCTTTCTGGCTTTCATTTCCCTAGACCAGGGGTCCTCAAACTACGGCCCGCGGGCCACATGCAAATACAAATATTGTATTTGTTCCTGTTTTTTTTTTTTTTTTTTTACTTCAAAATAAGATATGTGCAGTGTGCATAGGAATTTGTTCATAGTTTTTTTTTAAACTATAGTCCGGCCCTCCAACAGTCTGAGGGACAGTGAACTGACCCCTTCTTTAAAAAGTTTGAGGACCCCTGCCCTAGATTGTGAAGTGGTATTGTGGCCAGAGTGTTGTAAATAAGTTTCCCTTTGGTCAGTAGCTGCGATCCTGTGTTTAATTGCTGAAGTTTCCTAAAAGCATTTAAAAAACTGTGAAAAGTGGTTAATTTATTCCTTCAGGTTTTTACCCACTGAGTTATGGGCAGATTTATGATTTCCACTATAAAAACACTAGATGATGATCCTGTTCTAAGGTCTACAACAATATAGTGCTTTCCTCAGACGTAACTACCTTCAGGTGTTTTGGATTAAGGTAACCATTACCCCTCATGGGTTATGTGTATATGCATATAGGTTCTTTGGTTAATCTCTCCCTACCTCCACTCCTCCCCACCCCCCACCTTCCCTCTGAGATTCGCCAGTCTGTTCCATTCTTCTATGTCTCTGGATCTATTCTATTTGTTTGTGTTTTCTTTAGTTCCTTTCATTAAAGTTTTGTAGTTTTCATTGTACATATATTTCACTTCCTGTTTTATTGTTTTGATACTATTGTGAATGAGAAGGTTTCTTTACTTTTTTTTCAGTTGTTTCATTATTAGTGTATAGAAACACATTGATTTCTGTTTGTTGATTTTATATCCACAACTTTATTGAATTCATTGATTAGTTTCACCAATTTTTTGGTTTAGTCTTTTCTGTTTTTAAGATCAGCCCTAGCTGGTTTGGCTCAGTGGATAGAGTGTTGGCCTGCAGACTGAAGGGTCCTGGGTTCACTTCCGGTCAAGGGCACATGCCCGGGTTGTGGGTTCAGTCCCCAGTGAGGGGTGTGCAGGAGGCAGCCGATCAATGATTCTCTCTCATCATTGATGTTTCTATCTCTCTCTCCCTCTTCCTTCCTCTCTGAAATCAATAAAAATATATTTAAAAAAATCATATCACCAGTATATAATACTAATTTTTGTTTTTCCTTTTTGATTTGGATGCCTATTAGTTCTTTGTCTTGCCTAATTGCTCAGCTAGGACTTCCATACAATCCTATATAATAAAAGGCTAATATGCAAATAGACTGAATGGTGGAATGACTGGTCGCTGTGATGTGCACTGACCACCAGGGGCAGATGCTCAATGTAGGAACTGCCCCGGTGGTCAGCGCAGCTCAGCCAGAAGCCGGGCTCATAGCTGCCAAGCGCAGTGGTGGTGGCAGGAGCCTCTCATGCTTCCATGGCAGCGCTAAGGATGTCCTAAGCCATCTGTCAGACATCACGAGAGGGCTTCCAGACAGCGAGAAGGCACAGGCCGGGCTGAGGGACTCCCCTCCCCCCTGCCGAGTGCACGAATTTCATGCACTGGGCCTCTAGTATTGAATAAAAGCTGAGAGAGAGCACCTTTGTGCTATTCTTGATATTAGAGGAAGAAGCTTTTAGTTTTTCACTGTTGAATATGTTAGCTGTGGGCTTGTCATACATAGTCTTTATTATGTTCTTTCTGTATCCAATTTGTTGAGGGTTTTTAATCATGAAAGAATGTTGTATTTTATCAACTGCTTTTCCTGCATCTAGTGAGAGGATCATATAATTTGTACTTTCATACTATTAATGTGGTTGGATACACTTATTGATTTGTATATGTTGAACAACCCTGGCATGCCAGGGATTAATCTCACTTGGTAATTTTTAATACATTGTTGAATTTGGTTTGCTAATATTTTGTTGAGAGTTTTTGCCTCTGTGCTCATGGGGATATTGGTCTATAGTTTTCTATTGTGGTGTCCTTATCTGGGTTGGTGCCAGGGTAATGCTGGCCTCATAAAATGAGTTTGGAAGTGTTCCCTCTTCTTCGTTTGTTTTTGAAGAGTTTAAGAAGGATTGGTGTTAACTATTCTTCAAGTGTTTGGTAGGATTCACCAGAGCAACCATCTGGTCCTGAGAATAACTTTTAGTATAGGAAATACCTGCTCTGAATTGCTAGAGCATCATGATGTATATCAAAAAGCAGTGGCCACAGATAATAACACTAATATTCATGGCTCAAACTGAATAAAAAGTGTGACGGGCATTTTCCCATTGATGAACACTTACCTGAAACTTCTCTTTCGAGAAATACTAGCCTCGGTATTTCCTTTTTGTTCTGTTCTCCCTAAACTGCTCATAATACAGATCTGATTTATGTTTATACTTTTGCTTTGATCTTTACTCCTACTGAAAGTGAAAGATGAATGGACCAGAATATATTTCTCTGAACCTCCATTCTCCATGCTAAATTTTAAAACGTTTTCTTTGTATGTAGCCATTGTGTGTATTTTTTTCCTCTGTGGATCAGAAATCCGTAATAAAAACAAATCTAAGACTAAATATTGCCCAGGGGAAATTTTTTAATTCCCACTTATATCATCAACAACAATAGAAAAGTACTCACCAACTCCACAAGGTTCTCTTAGTGAAGAAATTCTGTTTAATACCTTGAGGATTAGCATGGGATAAACTTTATGAATAAAATTTTTATATAAGCAAAACCACATGGTGACATATGTGTAAGTCATATGTTAATGAAGTAAAATTTACACAGGTTTGTAGCACAGAATGTGTTCATGGGCTGAAAAAATAAGTAAATATTAAGATTGTAAATGTAGGGTTAAAAGTTATGGGAAGTTAGGGTAATATAATACTTTTCTCTGGTAATTTTTTTCTGTAGGTCATGTGAAACAAACATAATAAAATTTTCCTTAGAGATAGTGAATAGTGGATATAGTCATTATGTATCTTGGTTTAATGGGAAGACTCTTAACTTGAGTCCATGAGATCTGAGTTTGAAGTCTGCTTCTGACACCTGCTTGTTTTATGATCTTGAACAGGTTATTTAGCCTCTCTAAATATTAGCTTCCCTATCTGTAAAACTGGGATCTCTACCTCATGGAATAATTAAGAGAACCTAGTATATAAGACAGTAACTGTCAAGTAATAAGTAATTAAAATGGTCAATTTTGAAACAAAATACCACAATGTTCTTTCAGATAAATAAGCAACTAACAATTAAAAAATGATAGCCTCATTCATAAAATTCCTCAAGGAAATTATTCCCCCTGAACAATTTACATAAATCTTTAGTTCTCTGAAACATTTTGAATAACTCTGGCAGAGAGGATATGGTGTTTTAAATATCCAAGTCATAAAGTTGGTGTTCATTTTCAGGGAAAGAATGATAACTAATTATCATTTACTGAATGTTTTACAACTATTATCTTATTTAAAACTCCAATGATCCCATGAAGTAGCTAGTGTTATTGTGTACCCATAATACTATTGCTAATTTATTATTATGAACCCCATTTATAGCTGAGGAAATTGAAGCTTATAGAGTTTGTAATTTTTCCCAAGTTATCTGAACAAGAAAGTGGGACAGTCAGGATTTGAACCCAGATCACCTCAAGTTCAGGACTCTTATTTATATCCACTCTGCTGTGTTACTTTCCTATACACATCAGTGATGTCTGTTGGCATGTTTTGATATCATCTCTATATTCTGATACATCTACCGGATTAGCTTCTTATTAGAGGTGATAGGAAAATAAAGATGCTGGAAATGCTAAACTTAATAAATTTTGATACTTTAAATATAATTTAAGAAATTTCTCTATGGGAACATCTGAAATTACAGTGGAAGGCCATAGAAAAATAGAATTGATCTTATTTTGCACAAAATGTTTCCGGGATGCATCTGATGTGTTTAGCATTAGGCACAAATTTGGTAGCCTGGTTCATACCTCTGTCCTTTTCACTTCATAGACTTAACTCAAAACTTCTCCCTTATCCCTGTTGCTGGACACCAAGGCACTCTGTATACTGTGGGTTCCAGCAGTGCTGTTGGAAGTTATATCTTACGTGTCATGCTTCTGCTGAGTTCAGTCATGATCCTGTTTTCAATCACCAGCAGCTGCTTGGATAAATCAAAACAGATTTTTTTTAAAAAAAATGAGTTAGATTCATTGTCTTAAACCTGAGGAAATTGAACTACAAAAGTAGGATTATGATGGGAGATAGTGACAATATTATCATCAAATGCCAAAGAGAGGAAGTCTCCAGGTCATTCTTAGTGTCCTAAGTTAAAAGCTATCTTGTATTCATTAAATTATGTTATATTTTTTATGTTATGATAAGTTTATTAAACATTCTCTTTAATGAGACCATTTAATTTTTTTATTAAAAATTTTGTTTTTAGAGAAAGAGAGGAAGGGGGAGAGAGACATTGATTTGTTGTTCCACTTATTTTTGCATTCATTGGTGGGTTCTTGTATGTGCCCTGACTTAGGATTGAACCTGCAGCCTTGGTTTATTGGGAGAATGCTCTAAGCAACTAAGCTACCCAGCCCAGATGAGACCATTTTATTTATTTTATTTTATTTTTTCGTTAATCTTCAGAATATCCTGAGGATATTTTTTCCTTTGATTATTAGAGAGAGTGGAAAGGAGGCAAGGAGAGAGGGAGAGAAAATGATTGATATGAGTGAGACATCAATTGGTTGCCTCCTGCACACACCCTGACCATGGCTGGGGATTGAACCTGCAACCCAGTTACATGCCCTTGACTTGGAATCGAACCCAAGACCCTTCAGTGTAGGGTTGATGCTCTAACCACCGAGAACACCTGCCAGAGAAGGATGAAAATACTTTAAAATGGTGTCTCCCAGTGAAACCTGAAGCCACAAAACTAAGATGTTCTTATTGGAGCAGTATTTGACATAGTATATATTCAATAAACTATTCTTTACTTAACTTAAAAAATAAATGATACATCTTTTAAAGTTGCATATTTTTGGAGAGATGGCAGAATAGGATACACAAGCCTGAAGTTAATCTTTGGCTTATTCTGTGTGGGTAAACTGGAACTCTGATATGCCTTCTAATGTTATTTCATCTGTAATCAGGGGAAATAGCATAATGTGTTTCTGTGCATATATAGATAGGAAGAATGATTTGTATCAAATTTATCTTATTCTGTAGAATTTCAGCCAAGGGGAAATTCTTACTGCTTAGTATGAAAGTTATTGCTTTATGTTCTTAAGGTATCCAAATAGGTTAAGTAGCTGCTAGCATTTAAAATGCCAATTTGCAGTGGAAAAAGATCAGTTAAGATTAAGGCCAAGCACCAGTAGACAGTAAACTATCCTCTCATATAAGTATTTCACCCAGACTCTAGCTCAGTTATTTTCCTGGGCTTAGGAGGTAAGAGAGCAGATTTTTCTATCAGTCCCACCACTAATTGAGCGGTCCTCCAAGTAAGTTTACTTCTCTGCATCTCATTTTTCTCCTCTGGAATATGTATGTTGTGATGAAATTGTTTTGTAAAATTATTTTGAAGTCTTAGGAAGTAAAATACTATATTATTGATCTATCCAACATAGATTTTATGAACATTCATCATATGCTAGATATTATCTCTGGCCCTGTTTAAAGTATGAAGGTAACAATCCTCTCCCTAACCCCCTACGATCACCCCAAACACACACACCCCTTGGCCTTAAGAAACCAATAAGAGAAAATAATCCAGACGTCCTGGGAAATTTAAGTAGGATGCTGGCACCTATTGTATGTCAAGTATTGTGCTAGTACTATGCTGGGATGCAGAAACAGACTCTGTCCCTGCCCTCTTAAGCATACAGCCCTACAGTAAAATGGGTGTGAGAGCCAGTACTGAAATAGAATGGACTGGATTTGGTGATTAATTAGATAAAGAGAATGAGAGCAAAATTGGAACAGATAATGAAATTTCCAGACCAGGATGTTGAATAAGAATTGGAAATGAGAACCAGAGTTTAAGAGAGAGTGAGATTAGCGGTGGTTATTTAGGAATCACCAGCAAGGGAAGGAATTTTAAGAAAGAAAATATTTAAGGTCGTTCTTTGTATGATGGAATACATTATTTGCTTAATATGATTCACAGGTTGAAATTAAACTCATTTTCTTAACATTCTGAAGTCATATTCTCTTCCAAAATCCTGTTTGCGGAGAAAGGGATGGACTCTGTTTTTAGACTCTCGGTAGCATGTAGGTAGCAGTGCTGATGAACTGCAATTACTGACATTTACTGCGTTCTTGACTGTGAACCAGGTACTGTGCTAATAGGCTTTTTACATAGTTTATTTCTTAATCATCACAACCACCCTCTAAAATAAGTACTATTTTTTCATCCCTATTTTTTAGAAGACATTGAGGTTTAAAGATTCTAAGCAACTTTATCAAATTCTGTGTGTAGGTCAAATAAGGTAGGATTGATAGTGGAAATGGATTTAGCAATATGGAGCTTATTGGTGACCTTGATGAGTATTTTGGATGGAATGGTGGAGAATAACAGAGTGGGTTCAGAGAGTGGAACCAGAGGGATTGAAAACAATGAATATATGCAATTCCTCAATTAGTCTTGCTGAAAAGGGGAGCAGAGAAATCGAGTGGTAGTTGGGGAAGACATGGAGTCAAGATTTGTTGTTTTGGAGGGAAAGGATGTTTGTAAGCCGATGAGAATGCTTCAGAAGGATGGAGAACATTGAAAATGTGTGGGAGAAAATGGACAGCTATGGAGCAATGTCCTTGAATAGATGAGAGGAGATGGAACCTAATGGTCCAGTGGAGGGGGGCATGGACAGCTGATTCAGAGTAACGGGAGGGAAGACAGGTTAGTTATGTGAGTGTTGATGCAGAGAAGTGGGTAGATATGCAAATGAGCACTTGTAGAAGGTCTCTTCTGATTACTTCAGTGAGGGAGAAAAAGCAAGCAAGATAGTCTGAGAGTGAGGACAGGCGATAGATGCTCCTTATGGACTCTAGATTCTGGTCTGAAGTACGCCAAGAGTGTACTGTTTTATTTCTTTTATGTTTTCTCTAGGGAAAGCCTTATTTTATAGGATTCAGTACTCATATGAAATCTTCATTTTGGAATTCTAAGTATTTATTACAATAAGTGCCTAAGTACTTGGTATTTCTGTCATTTTTTTATGTTACAGAAAACACAACTGAAAGGTAGAAATTTTAATTCATTAGAGGTGAACTAAGAAATGGGAACAAGATAGTGGTAAGTCAGAATGAAATCATAACACATCACTTAAAAATATTTATTGAAAAAAACCTTTGCCTTGCTGCATGTTAGCCACTGTCATTTTCTTTCTTTGTTCAGTTGGTGTCTGCTAAAATATACACTGTACATCTATTGCCTTTCACTGCCCCTTTTCCTTTAACAACAGAAAATCCTGTATCTCCATTCATTGCAGTTTTGGGGCTGAATTCTTGAAGATAACTTCCTAGTTTAATAGTGGAATGCCTCTTCTCAAGACATGTGTTTAACTTTTGTAACACTTGATAATTTTATCATCTTTCTTCTTTGGAGCATTGCTCTTATGGCTTCTGTGATATTACACTATTTTGTTTTTCTCCTGATTTTCTTTTTCTGACTGTGGTGTCTTCTGTCTTACCTCCTCCTCGTGTTCCCTAGTCCTCATTCTGCTGCTCTTCCTGTATTCAGTTCAGCTTAACATACTTAGCATCTTCTGTGTACTGGACACCATGGATGCAAAGAACAGGAAGCTGGTTCCTGCCCTTTAGGAGCTCAGGTTCTAGGAAAGCTGTTTCCTTTGCCCAGAGCTGGGTTATTAACCAGGCTTTGAGGATCTCATCCTAACTCTGCCCTTTAGTGTCTGTGAACCACCCATTCAACCTTTCCCTCTTTTCCTCTTCCCTAAATTGGAGAGCAGAACTACAGTTACCTCAGGGGGTTGTTTTGAAAAGTAAATGATTGAATACACCAAGTAAAGTGTAAAGAACAGCCTGGCACATAAGACGTGCTCAAGAAATACCTGTAGTTTTTATTATCCACTCCCCTGCCCCTCACCCCTACTCCAATTGATATTCAGATGGCTAATGCCCTCCCCTCATTTAGGTCTTTGTTCCCATGTTACCTGGAGAGTTTTACCCTGACTACCTTATTTAAAATATTTCTCTCTCAGTTGCCATCATTCTATCCCTTTACTCTGCTTTATTTTTCTTTATGGTACTTACTGCTACCTTACATTATATTGCGTTTATTGTTTATTGCCAGCACTATACGGTAAGCTCTGTAAGGTCAGGGCCTTTGAATGTTTCACTGCTATCTCCTCAGCACCAAGAATAGTGCCTAACACAGTGTGGCACTCAATAAATGATTTTTGAGTGAATGAATAAATAAAATGCTTATTTATATTTTATCTGTGTATTTACCAGTTGTTTTGTTCACCATTCCTTGCATTTCACTCTTTCTGGATTCAGTTTCTTCTTTGCTGAGGCATATTCTTTAATAGTTCTTACAAAGGTCTCTATTAGTGGTAAAACCCCAGTTTTAGTCTCAAAATATATTTTTAAAAATATATTTTTATTGATTTCAGAGAGGAAGGGAGAGGGGGAGAGAGAGAAACATCAATGATAAGAGAGGCTCATTGATTGGCTGCCTCCTGCACACCCCTACTGGGGATTGAGCCTGCAACCCAGGCATGTGCCCTGACAGGGAATCGAACCCAGAACCTCTTGGTCCATGGGACGATGCTCAATCCACTGAGCCACCACAGCCAGGCCTCAAAATATCTGTATTTTTATGTCATTTTTAAATGATAGTTTAGAATATAGAATACTAGATTGGGAGTTATTTATTCACTGTGCTTTGAAGATATTAGTAATTCAGTGGAGCCTTGACTTACGAGTGTCCCGACTAACGAGTTTTTCGAGATACGAGCCATCTCTCGGCCGATTTTTTGCTTTGAGTTGTGAGCTAAAATTTGGGTTACGAGCCAGCTTCAGATACCCCGTTGGCTCAGCGAACATCACAGTGAACGCCACAACGTCAGCCCAGCATCACGTGTCTCACTCGTTCACTTCTTGATTTGACATACGAGTAATTTGAGTTATGAGTTCCGTCACGGAACGAATTAAACTCGTAAGTCAAGGCCCCACTGTAGTATTATATTGCTTCTGGCTTACATTATCAGTTTAATTGTTGTTTGCCTATAGATAACTTCTTTAATGTCTCATTATTTTTATAGTTTTATTTTTTGTCTTTGGTATTAAGTAGTTTCACTATGAATTACCTAAGTGTAGTTTTATTTTTATTTATAGTACTTAAGACTTATGTTTCTTTTGCTTTAAATTCTTTTAGGCTTTTAACTATTTTAAATGTTCATTTTATTATCTGTAAGTGATAATTCTATCAGAAATTATTGTAAGTCCTACGTTTTTATTTCTGATGGCTCTTGTTTGTGGTAAAGTTGATAATGTCTCCTCAAGGTTCATTAGATTCTGCAAATAAGTGAGATCATGTGATATTTGTCTTTCTCAGCTTGGCTTTTTTCACTTAGCATAATATTTTCTTTTTTTTTTTTCAATTGACAAAATTTTAAATGTTACAATTGAGTACAGTTATTTGTAATACAGACCTACTAATGGGAAGAATGGAATTCTTATTTTCCTGGTACATGGTATATTACTAAGTTCACCATATACATTTAGACATACTGACCTACTCTTCCCTTCTTTTTTTTTAATTTATTTTTTATTTTTTATTTTTTTTATTGCTTAAAGTATTACAAAGTGTATTACATATGTCTCCTTTTTTCCCCCCCGCCCTTTACAATCCCCTGGCCTCCCCTACCCCCCAGTGTCTTATGTCCATTGGTTAGCATAATATTTTCTAGGTCCCTCCATGCTGTCCCAAAGGGTAAGAGATCTTTCTTTTTCACAGATGCATAGTATTTCATAGTGTAAATGTCCCACAGCTTTTTTATCCATTAATCTGCTGATGGGCACTTAGGCTGTTTCCAAATCTTAGCAATTGTAAATAGCACTGCTATGAACATAGGGGTGCATATATTCAGATGTACCATTGGCAAATATGTTCTCCCATTCAGTGGGTTCCCTTTTCGTTTTGTTGATGGTGGTTTCCTTTGCTATGCAGAACCTTTTTATTTTAATGTAGTCCCTTTTGTTTATTTTCACCTTAGTTTCCTTTGCCCTAGGAGATGTATCCATAAACATACTGCTACATGAGAAGTCTGAGATTTTATTGCCTATGTTATCTTCTAAGATTTTTATGGTTTCATACCTTACATTTAAGTCTTTTATCCATCTTGAGTTTATTCTTGTGTGTGGTACAAGTTGGTGGTCTAGTTTCATCTTTTTGCACGTGTCTGTCCAGTTTTCCCAGCACCATTTGTTGAAGAGACTGTCTTTACTCCATTGTATGTTCTTGCCTCATTTGTCAAATATTAAGTGACTGTAATGGTGTGGGTCAATTTCTGGGGTCTCTGTTCTGATCCATTGGTCTATATGCCTGTTCTTGTGCCAGTACCAGGCTGTTTTAGTTATAATGGTTTTGTAATATAGTTTGATATCGGTATTATGATCCCTCCTACTTAATTGTTCTTTTTCAAGATTGCTGCAACTGTTCGGGGTATATTTATGGTTCCATATAATTTTTGAAGTATTTGTTCTAACTCTGTGAAGTATGTCACTGGTATTTAATTAATTTATTTATTTTTTTAATTTTTAAATATAATTGCTATTGATTTCAGAGAGGAAGGGAGAGGGAGAGAGAGATAGAAATATCAATGAGAGAGAATCATAGATTGACTGCCTCTTGCATGCTCCCTACTGGGGATCGAGCCTGCAACCCGGGCATGTGCCGTTGAATGGAATCGAATCTGGGAACTTTCAGTCCGCAGGCCGATGTTCTATCCACTGAGCGAAACTGTCTAGGGCTGCCATTGGTATTTTAATAGGGATTGCATTGAATCTGTAGATTTCTTTGGGTAGTATAGACATTTTAATGATGTTAATTCTTCCAATCCATGTACATGATGTATGCTTCCATTTCTTTGTATCTTCCTCTGTTTCTTTTTTGAATGTCCTTCAGTTTTCCAAGTATAGGTCTTTTACCTCCTTGGTTAAGTTTATTCCTAGGTATCTTATTTTTTTCTTGTTACAATGGTAAATGGGATTGGTTTTTTATTTTCTTTTTTTTTTTAAATTGTTTTATTGCTTAAAGTATTACAAAGAGTATTACATATGTCTCCTTTTTTTCCCACCCTTAACAATCCCCCGGCCTCCCCTACTCCCCCCCCCCCCAGTGTCTTATGTCCATTGGTTATGCTTATATGCATGCATACAAGTCCTTTGGTTGATCTCTTACCCCCCCCCCCCCCCCGCCCCTCAACCCTCCCAGATTTCCCACTGTAGTTTGACAGTCTGTTCGAGGCAGCTCTGCCTCTGTATCTATTTTTGTTCATAAGTTTATAATGGTCTTTATTATCCATGAGTGAGTGAGATCATGTGGTGTTTTTCCTTCATTGACTGGCTTATTTCACTTAGCATAATGCTCTCCAGTTCCATCCATGCCGTTGCAAATGGTAAGAGTTCCTTCTTTTTTACAGCAGCATAGTATTCCATTGTGTAGATGTACCATAGTTTTCTAATCCATTCATCCACTAATGGGCACTTAGGCTGTTTCCAGATCTTAGCTATGGTGAATTGTGCTGCTATGAACATAGGGGTGCGTATATCCTTTCTGATTGGTGATTCTGGATTCTTGGAATATATTCCTAGAAGTGAGATCACATGGTCAAATGGGAGTTCCATTTTTAGTTTTTTGAGGAAACTCCATACTGTCTTCCATAGTGGCTGCACCAGTCTGCATTCCCACCAGGAGTGCACGAGTGTTCCTTTTTCTCCACATCCTCTCCAGCACTTGTCGTTTGTTGATTTGTTGATGATAGCCATTCTTTTTTATTTTTTTTTTTTTATATATATGTGACTTTTTTTTTTTGAATTTTAAAATTTATTTATTTTTATTTTTATTTTTTTATTTATTGCTTAAAGTATTACAAAGGGTATTACATATGTATCCATTTTATCGCCCCGCCCTAGACAGTCCCCTAGCCTCCCCTATCCCCCAATGTCTTATGTCCATTGGTTATGCTTATATGTATGCATACAAGTCCTTTAGTTGATCTCTTACCCGCGTACCTCCTGCCCCCCAACCCTCCCTGGCCTTCCCGCTGCAGTTTGACAATCTGTTTGAGGCAGCTCTGCCTCTGTATCTATTATTGTTCAAAAGTCTATAATGGTCTCTATTATCCATGAGTGAGTGAGATCATGTGGTGTTTTTCCTTCATTGACTGGCTTATTTCACTTAGCATAATGCTCTCCAGTTCCATCCATGACGTTGCAAATGGTAAGAGTTCCTTCCTTTTTAGAGCAGCATAGTATTCCATCGTGTAGATGTACCACAGTTTTCTAATCCATTCATCCACTGATGGGCACTTAGGCTGTTTCCAGATCTTAGCTATGGTGAGTTGTGCTGCTATGAACATAGGGGGTGCATATATCCTTTCTGATTGGTGTTTCTGGTTTCTTGGGATATATTCCTAGAAGTGGGATCACAGGGTCAAATGGGAGTTCCATTTTCAGTTTTTTGAGGAAACTCCATACTGTCTTCCATAGTGGCTGCACCAGTCTGCATTCCCACCAGCAGTGCACAAGTGTTCCTTTTTCTCCACATCCTCTCCAGCACTTGTCGTTTGTTGATTTGTTGATGATAGCCAGTCTGACAGGTGTGAGATGGTACCTTGTTGTTTTGATTTGCATCTCTCCGATGATTAGTGACTTTGAGCAAGTTTTCATATGTCTCTTGGCTTTCTGAATGTCCTCTTTTGAAAGGTGTCTATTTAGGTCCTTTGCCCATTTTTTGATTGGATTGTTTATCTTCCTTTTGTTAAGTTGTATGAGTTCCCTATAAATTTTGGAGATTAGGCCCTTATCAGATATAACATTGGCAAATATGTTTTCCCACGCAGTGGGTTTTCTCGTTGTTTTGTTGATGGTTTCTTTTGCTGTGCAGAAGCTTTTTATTTTGATGTAGTCCCATTTGTTCATTTTCTCTTTAGTTTCAAGTGCCCTAGGAGATGTATCAGTGAAGAAATTGCTTCGGCATATGTCTGAGATTTTGTTGCCTTTGGATTCTTCTAGTATTTTTATGGTTTCCCGTCATACATTTAAGTCCTTTATCCATTTTGAGTTTATTTTTGTGTATGGTGTAAGTTGGTGATCTAGTTTCATTTTCTTGCATGTATCCGTCCAATTTTTCCAACACCATTTATTGAAGAGACTGTCTTGACTCCATTGTATGTTCTTGCCTCCTTAGTCAAATATTAATTGAGCATGTTGGTTCGGGCCGATTTCTGCGCTCTCTTTTCTATTTCATTGATCTATATGTCTGTTCTTGTGCCAGTACCAGGCAGTTTTGAGAACAGTGGCTTTGTTATACAGCTTGATATCTGGTATTGAGATCCCACCTACTTTGTTCTTTCTCAGGATCGCTGCAGCTATTCGAGGTCTTTTTTTATTCCAGATGAATTTTTGGAGAGTTCGTTCTAGGTCTGTGAAACATGCCATTGGTATTTTAATGGGAAGTGTGTTGAATTTATAGATTGTTTTGGGTAGTATGGACATTTTAATGATGTTGATTCTACCAATCCAAGAACATGGTATGTTCTTCCATCTGTGTATGTCTTCCTCTATCTCTTTTTTCAACATCCTGTAGTTTTCTGAGTAGAGGTCTTTTACCTCCTTATTCCTTGGTCATGGTGTATGATCTTTCTGATGTACTGCTGAATCTGATTTGCTAAGTTAAGTTTATTCCTAGGTAGCTTAATTTTTTTGGTGCGATGGTAAATGGGATTGTTTTTTTTAGTTTCTCTTTCTGTAAGTTCACTATTGATGTATAGAAATGCCCTAGATTTCTTGGTGTTAATTTTGTATCCTGCTACATTGCCGAATTCATTTATTAAGTCTAATAGTTTATTGATGGAGTCTTTAGGGTTTTTTATGTATGATATCATGTCATCTGCAAATAAGGACAGTTTTACTTCTTCTTTTCCAATTTGGATGCCTTTTATTTCTTCTTCTTGTCTAATTGCAGTGGCTAATACTTCCAGTACTATATCAAACAGGAGTGGTGAGCGTGGACATCCCTGTCTTGTTCCTGTTCTTAGGGCAAATGGTGTTAGTTTTTGTCCATTGAGTATGATATTGGCTGTGGGTTTGTCATATATGGCTTTTATTATGTTGGGGTATGATCCTTCTATTCCCACCTTGCTGAGAGTTTTTACCAAAAATGGGTGTTGGATTTTGTCAAATGCTTTTTCTGCATCAATTGATATGACTGTGTGGTTTTTTTCTTTCAATTTGTTTATGTGATGTATCACGTTTATTGATTTGCAAATATTGTACCATCCTTGCATCCCTGGGATAAATCCTACTTGGTCATGGTGTATGATCTTTCTGATGTACTGCTGGATCCGATTTGCTAAGATTTTGTTGAGGATTTTGGCATCTATGTTCATGAGGGATATTGGCCTGTAGTTCTCTTTCATTGTGTTGTCTTTACCTGGTTTTGGTATTAGGGTGATGCTGGCTTCATAGAATGAGCTTGGAAGTGTTCCTTCCTCTTGAATTTTTTGTAGTAGTCTGAGGAGGATAGGTTTTAGTTCTTCCTTGAATGTTTGGTAAAACTCCCCTGTGAAGCTGTCTGGTCCTGGGCCTTTGTTTGCTGGAAGCTTTTTGATGACTGCTTCAATTTCTTCCATAGTTATTGGCCTGTTGAGATTTTTAGGTTCTTCCTGATTGAGTTTTGGAATGTTGTATTTTTCTAGGAATATGTCCATTTCCTCCAGGTTATCTAGTTTGTTAGAGTAGAGTTGTCCATAGAATTGTTTAACAATCATTTGTATTTCTGTGGGGTCTGTTGTTATTTCACCTCTATCATTTTTGATTTTGTTTATTTGGGTCCTCTCTCTCTGCTTCTTGGTGAGCCTGGCTAGAGGTTCATCAATCTTGTTGATCCTTTCAAAGAACCAGCTCTTGGTTTCATTGATTTTCTGTATTGTTTTTTTGGTCTCTATGTCATTTATTTTTGCTCTAATCTTTATTATCTCCTTCCTTCTGCTCACTCTGGAGTTTTCTTTTTGCTCTCGAATTCTTTGAGATGTAGAGTTAGATGATTTACTACCATTTTTTCTTGTTTGTTGAGATAGGCCTGTAGAGGTATAAACTTCCCTGTCAGGACTGCTTTCATTGTGTCCCATAGGTTTTGGATTGTTGTGTTTTCATTGTCATTAGTTCCCAGGATGTTTTTAATTTCTTCTTTGATCTCATTGGTAACCCAATGAATATTTAATAACATGCTGTTCAGCTTCCAAGTGTTTGAGTATTTTGGGTTGTTTTTATTGTAGTTTATTTCTAATATTATGCCATCGTGGTCTGAGAAGATGCTTGGTATGATTTCAATCTTCTTGAATTTGGGGAGACTTTGTTTGTGACCCAATATGTGGTCTATTTTTGAATATGTCTTATGAGCATTTGAGTAGAATGTATATTCCCTGGCTTTGGGGTGAAGTGTTCTGAAGATGTCAATTAAGTCCATCTTATCTAGTGAGTCATTTAGGATTGCTGTTTCTTTGCCGATTGTTTGTCTAGAGGATTTATCCAGTGATGTCAGTGGTGTATTAAAGTCCCCTACTATGATTGTATTGTTGTCGATCTCTCCCTTGATATCTTCCAGGAATTTTTTTATGTATTTGGGTGCTCCTGCATTGGGTGCATATATGTTTATCAGGGTTATATCCTCTTGTTGTATTGATCCCTTTAGTATTATGAAGTGGCCTCCCTTATCTCTTGTTATGGCCTTCACTTTGAGGTCTATTTTGTCCAATATAAGTATTGCTACCCCAGCTTTTTATTCATTTCCATTTGCCTGAAAGATATTTTTCCATCCCTTCACTTTCAGTCCGTGTGAGTCCCTTCTTCTGAGGTGGGTCTCTTGTAGACAGCAAATGTATGGGTCATGTTTATTTATTTATTTATTTATTTATTTTTTAAAATATATTTTATTGGTTTTTACAGAGAGGAAGGGAGAGAGATAGAGAGTTAGAAACATCGATGAGAGAGAAACATTGATCAGCTGCCTCCTGCACATCTCCTACTGGGGATGTGCCCGCAATCCAGGTACATGCCCTTGACCAGAATCGAACCTGGGACCCTTCAGTCCGCAAGCCGATGCTCTATCCACTGAGCCAAATCGGTTTCGGCGAGTCATGTTTTTTTTATCCATTCAGTCACTCGATGTCTTTTGGTTGGAGCATTTAGTCCGTTTACGTTTAAAGTTATTATTGAAAGGTACTTGTTTGTAGCCATTTCTTTTTTTGTGTGGCTGTTTCCTTTCGGAGCTTTTTATTTCTTCTTTTTACACCAGTCCCTTTAGCATTTCTTGCATTGCTGGCTTGGTGGTGATAAACTCTCTTAGCCTTTTTTTTGTCTGTGAAACTTCTTATTTCCCCTTCAATTTTGAATGATAGCCTTGCTGGATAGAGTATTCTTGGATTCAGTCCTTTGCTTTGCATCACTTTGTAAATTTCTGTCCATTCTTTTCTGGCCTGATGTGTTTCTGTTGAGAAATCATTTGATAATCTAATTGGAGATCCCTTGAATGTAACTTTCTGTCTCTCTCTTGCAGTCTGTAAGATTCTCTCTTTGTCCTGAACATTTGCCATGGTAATTGTGATGTGTCTTGGTGTGGGTCTTTTCGGGTTCACCTTGTTTGGGACTCTCTCTGCTTGTGTGATTTTTTTCTTCCCCACCTCTGGGAAGTTTTCTGATATTATTTCTTCAAATAGGTTTTTAACCCTTGTTCCTCTTTCTGTTGTTCTGGCACCCCTATTATTCGTATGTTATTTCGTTTCATGTTGTCCCAAAGCTCCCTTAGGCTCTCCTCCTGTCTTGTAATTATAGACATTATGTAACTTAATAAGTGATCATCGATAAATCTTGTACCCATCTGACACCATACATAGTTATCAGACTATTATTGGCCATATTTCCTATGCTATACTTTACATCCCCATTACTATTATGTAATAAGCAATTTGTACTTCTCAATCCCTTCACCTCTTTCACGTATCCCACCCCTCTCCCATCGGGCAACCATAAAAACGTTCTCTGTATCTATGATTCTGTTTCTGTTCTGCTTGTTTGTTTATTTTGTTTCTTTAGATTCAATTGTTAATAGATATGTATTTGTTACCATTTTATTGTTCATATTTTTTATTTTCTTCTTCTTTAAGAAGACCCTTTAACTTTCCATGTAATACTGGTTTGGTGGTGATGAACTCCTTTAGCTTTTCCTTGTCTGGGAAGCTCTTTATTTGTCTTTCAATTCTAAATGATGGCTTCGCTAGGTAGAGTAATAATGGTTGTAGGTCCTTGCTTTTCATTACTTTGAATATTTCTTGCCAATCCCTTCTGGCCTGAAAAGTTTCTATTGAGAAATCTTGATAGTCTTATGGAGCTCCCTTGTAGATAACTGTCTTTCTCTTGCTGCTTTTAAGAGTCTCTCTTTGTCTTTTGTTTTTTAATCCTCACCTGAGGAGTGAGGATATTTTTTCCATTGATTTTTAGAGAGTGGATGGGAGGTGGAAGGGGGAGAGAAAGAGAGAGAAACATTGATGTAAAAGAGACACATCAATTGGTTGCCTCCTGCTTATACCCCAGCTGGGGCCAGGCATTGAACTGCAACCAAGGTATGTGCCCTTACCCAGGAATTGAACCCGCAAGCAACCCTTTGGTCTGGGGCCAATGCTCTAACCATTGAGCAACTGGCCAGGGCTGTCTTTAACCTTTTGCCTTTTAATTATGATGTGTCTTGCTGTGGGCCTCTTTGGATTCATCTTGTTTGGGACTTTCTGTACTTCCTCAACTTGTATGTCTATTTCCTTCAGCAGGTTAGGGGAGTTTTCTGTCATTATTTTTTCAAATAGGTTTTCAATTTCTTATTCTTTCTCATCTCCTTCTGGCACCCCATGATGTGAATAATGGTATGCTTGAAGTTATCCCAGAGGCTCCTTACACTATCCACATTTTTTAAAATTCCTTTTTCTTTTTGCTATTCTGATTAGGTATTTTTTGCTTTCTTATATTCCAAATTGCTGACTTGATTCTCAGCTTCATCTACTCTATATTGATTCCCTATAAATTATCCTGCATTTCAATTAGTGTATCCTTTATTAATGACTAGTCCTTTTTTGTGCTGTTGAGGTTCTCACTAAGTTCATTGAGCATCCTAATAACCAGTGTTATGAACTCTGCATCTAATAGATTGCTTGTATCCATTTTGCTTATTTTTTTTCCTGGAGTTTTTTTCTGTTCTTTCATTTGGGACATGTTTCTTTGTCTCCTCATTTTGGCAGCCTCCCTGTATTTGTTTCTATGTATTAGGCACAGCTGCTACATCTCCCAGGCTTGGTAGAGTGGCCTAATATAGTAGGAGTCCTATAGGGTCTAGTGACATAGTCTCCTCTGCCATCCAAGCTGGGTACTCAAGGTGTGCCGCCCCTTCCCTGTGTGGGCCATGTACACTCTTCTCTTGTAGTTGAGCTGTTGGCATGTCATAGGAGGGGTTTACCCAGGCCTATCAGCTTCAAGGACTGGCTGTGACCTCTGACCACTGATCTCTGACCACCATGGAGGATCAGCTGTGCAGGGGCCCATCACCCATAGTAGGACTTATTTTAGCAAGGCTTTGGTGCCTGCTGAGTCCACTTGAGTGTGTCGTTTTTGGAGGTGGTTGGGTGGTGGTACTTCGACATTACCTGAAGCTGTCTACTGGGTGCGCTGGCTCTGGAGCCTCCTGGGAGATGCAAGCCAAGGTCAGCCACCACCTATGTTCTACGCCAGGGCCACTGGCCTAAGCTACAAAGAAATCTGCAGAAGGCTGCCTCTTGTGCTGGGCTTGGAGGTTCCTAGCTATGAACCAAGGCTGGTTGCTGCTAGTGCTGGGCCTGAGAGACGTATGGGGCTCACTGAGACCAGATGCTGGTTGTGTGAGAGATTTTGGGAAAATCTGAAGCATGTAATACTGTCAACAATAAAAAAATACATATTAAAAAAAATCTGAGCATAAGCAAGACAGGTCATTTTTATGTAAAAGCCACTGGAAACCGCTTGGGTGGGCCTGGAAATTTGCGGGTGGTGGTGGTGTGGGGCATCAGGGAATCACCAGGGTGGGGCAAACAGTGTGAGCCAGGTTGATGAAGCCTCAGATGTTGTGCCTTCGTGCTGGCTCTGTGGGGGAACGTCTCTTCAAAGGAACAATGGCCCCCGCCAACATTTCTATCTAGGAGAAAGCTGCCCCTCCAATTCTCTCCCCGATGCCAAGCAATTCATTTCCTTTGCTGCTCTTGCCTGGATTGGAACTCAGAGGGAGTGAATCTGAGTGAGTCCATATGTGGGCCCTTTAAAAGGAGCTGCCTGGGACTCTAGCAGCCCTCCGACTCCCTCAATCTCTGCTGGTTTTTTATAGCCAGAAGTTATGGGGACTTCTCTTTCTGGCACTGGAACACTGAGCTGTGGGCCTGGGACCTTTTTGTTCCTCAGGGAGGACCTCCACAGCTGAGATATCTCTCCTGATTTTTATCTGCCACATGTGGGTATGGGACTAGCCCTTTCTGTATCTCTGTCCCTTCTACTGTCTCAATGTGGCTTCTTTAATTCCTTAGTCGTAGGACTTCCATTCAGCTCGATTTTAGAGGGTTCTGAATGATGGTTATTCTGTAAGTTTAATTGTAATTTTTAAAAAATTTTTGTATTGATTTCAGAAAGGAAGGGAGAGAGAGAGGTAGGAACATCAATGATGAAAGAGAATCATTGATTGGCTGCCTCCAGCACATGCCCCCTTACTGGGGATCAAGCCCACAACCCCAGGCATGTGCCCTGACCAGGAATCTCCTGGTTCAAGGGTTGACATTCAACCACTGACTCACTCCAGCTGGGCAGTTTTGTTGTAATTTTGTGGGAGGAGGTGAGTACTGTGTTTACCTACGTTGCCATCTTGACTGGAATTCCCAACTCAGATTTTCAATGTGGATGTAACAGCCTCATTGGAAGAAATGTCATATAAGACTTCCATAACTAGAGAGGAGAAGTTAATGTCTGGTTTCAAAGCTTCAAAGGACAGGCAGACCCTTCAGTTAGGAGCTAATGCATCTGGAGACTTTAAGTTGAAGCCAGTGCTCATTTGCCATCCTCACCATCCTGGGGGTCCTTAAGAATTATGCTAAATTTATTCTGCCTGTGCTCTATAAATGGAAGAGCAGAGCCTGGGTGGTGACAACACAGCTGTTTGTAATATGGTTTACTGAAAATTTTAAGCCCACTATTGAGACCTGCTCAGAAAAAAAAATTCTTTTAAAACATTACTGCTCATTGACAATGTACCTGGTCATTCTAGAGCTCTGATAGAGATGTACTATGGGAGAAATATAGTTTTCAAGCCTGCCAACACAGCATTCATTCTGTCCATGATCAAGGAGTAGTTTCAACTTTAAAGTCTTATTACTTAAAAAAATACATTTTGTAAGGCTATAGCTGGCATTGATAATGACTCTTCTTATGGATCTGAGCCTAGTAAATTGAAAACCTTGTGGAAAGGATTCACCATTTTAGATACATTAAGACTATTTGTGATTCATGAGAACTAGTCAAGATAACAACATTAGCAGGAGTTTGGACGAACTTGTTTCCAACCATCATGGATAACTTCGAGGGTTCCAGACTTCAGTGGAGGAAGTAACTGCAGATGTGGAAATAGCAAGAGAACTAGAATTAGAAGTGTGCCTTAAGATGTGGATAAATTGCTGTAATTTCATGCTAAAACTTTAATGGATGGGGAGTTGCTTCTTAACGATGAGCAAAGAGAGTGGTTTCTTGAGATGGAAACTACGGGTGAAGATGCTGTGAGGATTGTTGAAATGATAACAAAGGATTTGGAATATTACACAAATTTAGTTGATTAAACAGCAGCAGAGCCTGAATGGATTGCCTGTGGGTAAAATGCCATCAAACAGCATTGTATGCTACAGGAAAATTGTTCATGAAAGGAAGAGTCAGTCAAAGTGATAAACTTCATTGTCTTATTTTACGATACCTTCACTCCCACCGCAGCCTTCAGCAACCACCACCTTGATCTGTCAGCAGCCATCAGTATCAAGGGAAGAGCTCCCACCAGCAAAAAGATTATGACTCACTGAAGGCTCAGATAATGGTTGGCATGTTTTAGCAATAAAGTATTTCTTAATTAAGATTTGTTATGTACGTAGGTTTTTAGACATAATGCCATTGTATACTTAATAGACTACCATAAGTATAAACATAACTTTCATATGCACTGGAAAACCAAAAAATTCATGTGACTTGCTTAATGGAGGTATTCACATATTGCGGTGGTCTGGAATCAAACCTGCAATATCTCTGAGATATGCCTTCAAGGAATTATAATCAATCAATTAATAAGAAATAAATCAGACAACCTGATTGAAAAAGGACTAAAGACTAGGATAGGTCCTCTACAAAAGAAGACATTCACATGGCCAGTAAGCATATTGTTGGGAAGGTGCTTAACATCCATAGTTATTCTGGAAAGGCAAAGTAATACCACAATGAGATACCATTACCATCCCTCCAGAATGGCTAAGATGGAACAGGTGGCACTCAGACATTGTTGATGGAAGTGTAAACTGGCATCACCACTTAGGAAAACTGGCTGTGTATATGAAATCTAATCTTCCACATATCCTCTGATTCAGCAATTCCAGTCCTCAGTACATACCCCCAAAAATGAACATTTATGTTTCCCAATATTCATAGAAGCTTTAATAATAACCTAAAACAGAAAACAATTTAAGTGTCTTTTAACGGTTGACTAGATAAGTTGTAGTATACTATTTATTCAATAGAATACTACACAGCAATGAAGAAAGACCAACTAATACTATCTGCAGGCACATGGATGAATTTCACAGGTAATGTTGAAAGAAAGAAAGCAAACATAGAGTATGTACTATAGAATTATGCTTATATGAAACTAGAACAGGAAAACCTAATCTGTGATAACAAGGCCAATATAGTGATTATCTTAGGGGCTGAAAATTGACTAAGAGGGGCCATGAAAAGCCTTCTGGGATTTTGGGAAATGTTCCATCTTGACCTACTTGTGGTTACATGGTATGTACTTTTATTAAGTTGTGTACTTAATATATGTGCATTTTATCGTATATATGTTATATTTCAATGCAAAATAGAAAAGGAGGTTGGGGGCTGGGTGAAAAAGGAGAAGGGATTGAGCAAAACAAACTCATAGACACAGACAACAATATGGTGATTACAAGAGGGAAAGGAGGGTGGAGGGAGGTAGAAGAGGGTAAAGGGGGAATTAATGGTGATGAAAGGAGACTTGACTTAAGGTAGTGAACACACAATACAATATACAGATGATGTAAGAAAAAAAATGTTTTTAATTCTATGAAATATCTCCATTTTTTAAGGCTATAGCTAGCATTGATAGTGACTCTTCTTATGGATCTGAGCCTAGTAAATTGTAGATGATACGTAATATGCTTGTATAATAGGTAATTGGTGCCCTGAGAGTAAAAAGTCACCTGGTCTTAGGGTTCTAAATCTGATGCTGACTCCAGGTCTCAATGCTCTTTCTCTGTGAAAGTAGGATAGTGTTTACAACATTTTTTTAAAATTGATTTTTTAGAGAGGAAGGGAGAGGAAGGGAAGGAGAAGTGAAGATATTTTTCCTATAGATATTTAGAGAGTGGAAGGAAGGGAAGAGGGGGAGAAAGAGAGAGGAAAGAAGAAGAGTGAGAGAAAGAAAGAAAAAAACATCGATTGGATTGGTTGCCTCCTGCTTGCTCACCAGGGGCCGGGGATTGAACCTGCAACTAAGGTGTGTGCCCTTGATCAGGAATCAAACTCTCAACCCTTTGATCCAAGGCTGATGCTCTAACCATTGAGTTAAACTGGTCAGGCAAGAATCTATTCTTAACATGGCGTAGAATGAAGTCATCTTCACAAGGGTCCATTTAGCTTTGACTTCAGGAATTCTGGTGGGGTGGTGCTATGAGACAGCTCTATTTCTGTAGCATAGCCTTCTGGAGATTTGCCAGGTGGTGGTGCAATAGGTTCAACTGAGGCTGGGTCCTCTGAGCCCACATCACTTCAACATGCCTGAAACTTTGTAGCAATCCTATAATTTCATTTTTAAGTGTTCAGATGTCTTAATTCGTGTTATAGTGTAACTAGAGGCCCGGTGCACGAAATTCATGCATGGGAGGGGTGTGTGTCCCTCAGCCCAGCCTGCATCCTCTCCAATCTGAGACCCCTCGAGGGATGTCCGACTGCCCGTTTAGGCCCGATCCCGGTGGGCAGTCAGACATCCCTTTCACAATCTAGGACTGCTGGCTCCTAACCACTCACATGCCTGCCTGCCTGATTGCCCTTAACCGCTTCTTCCTGCCAGCCTGATCACCCCCTAACCACTCCCCTGCGAGCCTGATTGACATCTAACTGCTCCCCTGCCGGCCCAATTGCCTCTAACTGCCCTCCCCTGCAGGCCTGGTCACACCTAACTGCCCTCTCCTGCCAGCCTGATTGCTCCTTACTGCCCTCCCCTGCAGGCCTCGTCACCCCTAACTGCCCTCCCCTGCTGGCCTGGTCACCCCTAACTGCCCTCCCCTGCTGGCCATCTTGTGGTGGCCATCTTTGACCACATGGGGGTGACCATCTTGTGTGTTGGAGTGATGGTCAATTTGCATATTACTCTTTTATTAGATAGGATAATATTTCAGTTTTATTAACTCCTCAATAGATAATACGAACAATTAAAATGTATATAAGGTATAAGGAATCAGAATACAGTAGCATCTATACTGGGGTGGGCAAACTTTTTGACTCGAGGGCCACAATGGGTTCTTAAACTGGACTGGAGGACCGGAACAAAAGCATGGATGGAGCTTACATTGCAATACAAAAGCAATACATGTATTGTGTGTAACTGTAATCCATGTTTGTGTGAATATTGGATCTCATTGTGTGAACATGTAGTAATTTACGTTTCTATTCTGATACTGGACATTTGGGTTGTTTCCAGGTGCTTGTCATTACAAGCAAGGCTGATCAGAACATCTACATATAATGTTGATATTTAAATGTACAGCTTAAAAAGAGGAAGTATTGGATTTTGGAGGAAATCAGGCTTATGATAGAATAGGGCTTATGTTTTCCTATTCCTACAAGGAAATGTCATCAAGTAGGAGAACTAAGCACAGTGTAGACAATCTAGTTTTTTTCCCTGCAGATTTATTCTCTATATTTGAAATAGTGCAAGCTGGTACAGTGTCAGTCTTTGTTTGGCCATTCAGGCAAAGATGATGTTCTGTAACCATACTAAAGTCTCTTTAAAAAGAAACCAGTAAAAGAGGCTTTGAGCCTTACATGTTACACAGCCTGGAAGCTGTCACTGAGTCCTTAATTTGAAGCATGACATTGTGCAGTGGTGTGTTCCTGGAGCGGGAAGTACAGAACAGAATCAAGGGTGTCCTTTGGGAAGCTGACAGAGTCCGTTATAAATGTAACATACAGCTGCAGTGAAATGGAACTGAAGACACTGGACACAGGCCCACTTTCTGTGAGACCGGGGACTGGCCACAAATGGCACATGTGGCTTCTTGAGCAGTTTCACTCAGGCTGTGTATGAGCCCATGAGAGTATTGAATGGCAGGGCAGGTCAGCAGCTGCAAACCCTGGGCATGCAGCCTGTGCACTGGCTTTTAAATAACTTTGACAACACAGCCTCCCAGAGCCTGTGGTGGGTGTACCCTAATAGGGCACGCCAAGGGGGAACATGGTCTGGAGAGGGGGTGGCCATGCTTCAGGATCCACTACCATCACCCCTGAGGGAGGGTGCAGCCATGTGGCCAGGCTTCAGGCTGGCAGTGTGTCTGAAGAGCAGGACCGTAAACAATGAGACTGTTTAACAGGGGTCCGGTTGCTGACAGGGCAAATTTGCCATGTGTTCTGTGTGGAGGAGATGGTTTCCTCATTGTCCGTGGCCAGACCCATGAATTGGGTTCTGGAAAGGTATTTATACATTTGCAAATATATATAAACTAGAGGCCTGCTGTATGAAATTCGTGCACGGTTAGGGTCCGTAGACCTGACTGGCAATCAAGGCCGATCAGGGCCTTCCTTCCCCCAGCTGCTGGCTGCCAGCCAGGGCCTTCCTTTGTTATGTGCCGCCCCCTGGTGGTCAGCACACGTCATAGCAAGTGGTCGAACTCTCAGTTGGTCAAACTCCCAAGGGGACAATATACATATTAGCCTTTTATTATATAGGATAATCTGCCCCTCATTAAAACAAACTTCAGTTAGGAAACAGTGGTCACAATGAAATACTAAGAATAGAATAATGGTCCCAGCCTGTTGATTTAGTTGGTTAGAGCATTGTCCCATACACCAAAAAGGTTGTGGGTTCAATTCCTGGTCAGAGCATATATCTAGGTTGCAGGTTTGAGCTCTGGTTGGGGGGCATTTGGGAGGCAACCAATCAATGTTTCTCACCTCTTTCTCTCTCTCTGTCTCCCTCTTCTCTCCCTCTCCCCTTCTCTCACTAAAATCAATAAATATATCCCTGGGTGAGAGTTTAAATAAAGAAATAAGTAAAAAATACAGCAATGTAACATTTTTAGTTTTCTATTTTTTACCAGTCTCATCACATTTTTCTTTTATTGGCAGAACTAGAGGCCCGGTGCATGAATTTGTGCATGGGTGGGGTCCGGCCGGCCCTCCCCAATTGGGGCAATTGGACGGGGATGGCTGGGAGGAGGGCCATCGAACTCCTGGTCGAACTCGCAGTCAAGGGGACAATTTGCTTATTAGCCTTTTATTATATAGGATGCTTACAAGACTAATGTACTAGAACCAATAATATAGAATACCTTAAATTTGAAAATGTCTTATAACCAGTTTATTGTATACCATTTTCCAGTTCCTTCTCTATGGATTTCTTTCACACAATTGTATATTCATCTTTGTCTCCGCCAAGGGTCTAGCACAGCAGAGGCCAATTGCCTCCTCATGATTGTTCAATATACTATCATTTGACTGAACTCTAGGGTTTCAGCTGTCAGTATGTGGGAACCTCATAGACAGACACAGTTTCCACCAGCCTCTCTCTCCTTAGCAGGTTCATGTAGTCATCTGATTCCAACAAGTTGAAGATACTCTCTTAGGTAGATCTGTAAGATGTTGTCATTTCTTTTACCTTTTTTTACTCTTTTTTTTTTTTTTTCTTGCCTGGAGTTCGCCACCTTCCTGGCTTTTCATCCATTTTCCTGTTTTGCTGGGTTTATTGAGTTATATACACATACAAGTGCCACTTTTTCTGAATCCAGGAAGAGATGCTCCACAATGAGTTAGATGAATTAAAAGCATGAAGTTGGAAAGGGAACAATAATAGATATAGTATATTGGTGAAAAAGGAATTCACATCTGAAGGGCTACACCAGTACAGGCAGAACTGTAGATAGAAAAGGTAGAGAAATAGAGGCAGAGACAATACAAAGAAGAAGAGATTATACACATAATGAAAGAGTCCCCACAACGCCCAGAGAGAGTAGTAAATACTGTACTGAGTTATGCCAACATTTTTCTATCTAAAGAAGACATGTTTCACAAATTTGTTTCATATTACGTGAAACAAAATATACCAATGTCTGCATTGTTACTTTTATATAGCTATCAAAATTCTTTTCTTAAAAAATGAAGTATAGTTGACATTAACTTACATTGGCTTCAGGTGTACAACATAATGATTCAGTATTTATATTGCAAAATGATCACAGTAAGTTTCATTAACATCCATTACATTCATATTTATCAAAATTCTTGATTCACTTTTGGGGACCTGTATAATCCGAAGGATCCTGTGATTTTTGACCCTCCAAAAGTATGAATAATATTTTAAAAATATAAATTACTTTGTTTATGAGATTTGATTGTTGAGTCTTGCCATTCGTACTTATGAATGAAATGTTGGATTTTCCAATACAGAATCAGAGAAAATCATTTTGTTGTAAAAAATAAATTAGTAGCCCAGCCAGCGTATCTCAGTGGTTGAGCATTGACTTATGAACCAGGAGGTCATGGTTTGATTCCCAGTCAGGGCACATGCCCAGGTTGTGGGCTCGATGTGGGGGTCATGCAGATAGCAGCCAATCATTGATTCTCTCACATCATTGTTGTTTCTGTCTCACTCTCTCCTTTTCTCTCTGAAATCAATAAAAGTATATTTAAAAAAATAAATAAATTAGTAAACTGCAAATAGGCACATTTTGAATTCTTGTCCTTTCAGCTTTATTCTGTGTATGTGTGTGTTTTTTTAAGTTACTTATTCTTGGTTTAGGACAGTAATGAATAAAGTAATGGATTTTCCATTACACTATTAAGATTATTAGATGGGAATAGTCTGTATTGCCATCTGTTGGTGATTGATAGTTACTTTTGACAAAATAATTGCTGCTATATATTTTATTTATATGTATTTAATAATTGTATCAACCAATGTATTTTAAAGAAAAACATTTTTAAAAACTAACCTAATTGACGTGGCCATGAATTGACAAACAGGAGAAAATTGGAGATTTTGGCCTTCTTAATTTAATAGGTTTATTGACTAAGGTAGTACTGAAATACTTTTGCCTTTGATTAATTTTTATTTTATTTTATTTATTTTTTTGTCAGAGCTCCACCTCAGATAAGGCGTCCCAATCGCGAAGTAAAACCTCTGAGGAAAGAAATGCCAGGAGCAGGAGCCCGGGGACCTGTAGGTCGAGCACATCCTATATCGAAGAGTGAGAAGCCCTCTACAAGTAGGGATAAGGATTGTAGAGCAAGAGGGAGAGATGACAAGGCAAGGCTATCTCTTTGCAACTTACTCACTTGAAGCCCATGACTTTTGGTGAATAGTATAATTTTTGTTAGTTTTTTCAGAGTACTGTGGTTTTGATAAGAAGAGATTTAAAAAGGTGTAAATTAAAAACCTAAATGGCCTTTGTACTTCAAAGGCTGTTCTGCAATGTCAGTAACCTCACAGGTATATCACACACACACACACACACACACAACTATTAAGGAAAATGGGTCTTTTGTAGAAATATTCAAAATAAAGTTTTAAAACTTAAAAAGTATATTTAAACAGTTATTCTGAATTAAAATGAAGAATGAATGAAAGCAATTGAAGAGAACAGACTTACAGGGAAGGAAATGTATATACAGGGTATAGCAAAAGCAGGTTTACAGTTGCTCGTATGGAAAATAATACAATAATTAATAAATAATAATACCAGAGTAAACTGTTTTCTGTACTGACAACTGTAAAGCTACTTTTGCCCTATCCTGTATTCACAGAATAAGATGATGGATATAATTTACTACAGCTAAAAATAAAAAAATAAAATTTAACTGCAAATTTGTTTTAAATGAGAAAATTCCCTTTGATTACAGTTCACTGTATACATTTACTTTATCTGGAAAATTGATCAGTGAATAAACATAGTACTGGGTGGAAATTCCCCGACCCAGGCCTTCACCACCCAATTGTCTGTGTCCATGGGTAATGCATATATGCATATAAGTTTTTTGGTAATCTCTTCTTGTCCCCCTCCTTCCTTCCCCCTGAGATTGGTCAGACTGTTCCATATTTCCATGGTTCTATTTTATTCATCAGTTTACTTTATTCATTAGATTCCTTGTTTGTTTATTTTGATTTTTAGATTCAATTGTTGATAGGTATGTATTTATTGCCATTTTATTGTTCATATTTTTTAATATATTTTTTATTCTTTAAAAATATTTTGTTTGTTAATACTCACCATTGATTTTTTTAAGAGAGAGTGGAAGGGAGGGGGAGAGATAGAGAAAGAAACATCAATGTGAAAGAGACTGGTTGCCTCCCGCAAGTGCCCCAACAGGGCCAGGAATTGAGCTTGCAACCAAGGTATGTGCCCTTGGCCAGAATTGAAACTGTGACCCTTCAGCCCATGGGCTGGCACTCTAACCACTAAGCAAAACCAGCTAGGCCTCTTCTTCTTTGTCTTCTTAAAAAAGACCCTTCAACATTTCATGTAATATTGATTTGGTGGTGATGAATTCTCTTAGCTTTTTCTTGTCTTGGAAGCTCTTTATTTGACATTCAATTATAAATGATAACTTTGCTGGGTAGCATAAACTTGGTTGTAGGTCCTTGCTTTTCATCACTAAACAGTTCTTGTCACTCCCTCTGGCCTGCAAATTTTCTGTTGAGAAATCAGCTGACAGTCCTATGGGTGCTCCCTTGTAGGTTATTAACTGCTTTTCTCTTGATGCTTTTAAGACTCTCTCTTTGTCTTTAACCTTTGGCATTTTAATTATGATGTTGTCTTGGTGTGGATCTCTTTGGGTTCATCTTATTTGGGACTTTCTGTGCTTTCTGGACTTGTAAGTCTATATCTTTCACCAGGCATGGGAAGTTTTCTATCATTATTTCTTCAAATAGGTTTTCAATTTCTTGCTCCCTCTCGTATCCTTCTGGCACCCCCATGATGTGAATGTTGGAACTATTGAAGATGTCCCAGAGGCTGCTTACAGTGTCTTCATATTTTGGGGTTCTTTTTTCTTTTTGCTGTTTTGATTGTGTGTGTGTGTGTGCGTGTGTGTGTGTGTGTGTGTGTGTGTGTGTTTGCCTCCTCATATTCCAAATTGCTGAAATGATTTTTGGTGTCCCCTACTCTACTGTTGATTCCCTGTAAATTATTTTTCATTTCAGTTATTGTATCCTTCATTTCTGATTGGTCTTTATTCATGTCTTTGATGTTCTCACTAAGTTCCTTGAACATCCTTATAACTATAGTTTTGAACTCTGTATGTAGTAGTTTGCTTGCTTCCATTTCATTTAGTTATTTTTCTGGAGATTTCTTCTGTTCCTTCATTTGTGACGTATTTCTTTGTCTCTGAATTTTGGCTACTTCCCTGTGTTTCTTTCTGTGTATTAGGTAGAGTTGCTATATCTCCTGGAATTGGTAGAGTAGCCTTGTATAGCAGGTGTCCTGTAGGGCCCAGTGGCTCAGCCACCCCAGTCACCTGAGCTGGGCCCTCTAGGTGCACCCCTGTGTGGACTGAGTGCACTGTCCTGTTGTAGTTGAGCTTAGATTGCTGTTGGCATCACTGGGAGGAATTGACCTCCAGGCAATTGGCTGGGAAGACCAGCTGCGACTACAGTGGAAGAGATGCTGTGCAGGAGACATCCCTATGGAGCAGCTTGCTTCATTGGGGCTTTGGTGCTCACCAAATCCACCCTTAAATGTGTAGCTTGTGAATGTAGAATTGTAATCTGGTGTGGTCTGAAGCTGTCTGCTAGGTGCACTGGCTCTGGGGCCTCCTGGGAGGTGCAAGTCAGCCACTGCCTGTGTCCTGATTGGGGCCACTCGGCAGGAGCTACAGAGTGATTTGCAGGTGGCTGCTACTTCTATTGGGCTTGGGGGTGCCAAGGAGAGGCCAAGCTGTGAAACTTGGCAAACTGCTGCTAGTGATGGGCATGGGTCACTTATAGAGAGGTATGGGACACACTGAGTCTACTTGCTATTGTTTGAGAGATTTTAGGTCTGAAGCCTGAGCCAGGACAGGCCACTCATATAGAAAAACCACTGCAAAGAGCATGGATGGAGGTGCAAATTGAGTGGGGCAGGCTCTCGTGTAATCATCAGGGAGGGGTGAACAGTGTGGGCCAGGTTGATGGAAACTCAGATATGTCACCTGACAGTTGCCAATCCCTCCCATTGATCTATATGCCAGTTCTGTGTGGGGAGGAGGTCTCTGTAGAGGAACGATGACCTCTGCCAGCACGTTAAAAAACAAAAAAAGAAATCTTTGTTGTTGAAAGTATTATATATGTCCCCATTTTTCTCCATTGACCCCCTCTAGCTTACCCTTACCCCCACCCCAGGTCTTCACCACCCTATTGTCTGTGCCCATGGGTTATGCATCTATACATATTAGTTCATTGGTTGATCTCTTCCCACCTACCAACCCTCCCCCACCTTCCCTCTGAGATTCTGCAGTCTATTCTATGCTTCTATATCCGTGGATGTATTTTGTTTATTAGTTTATTTTGTTCATTAGATTCCACATATGAGTGAAATAATATGATACTTGTCTTTCTCTGACTGACTTTTTTTACTTAGCATGATACTCTCCAGGTCCCTCCATGCTGTCGCAAAGGGTAAGAGATCTTTCTTTTTTACTGCTGCATAATATTCCAGGGTATAAATGTACCACAGCTTTTTTATCCACTCACCTACTGGGCTGTTTCCAGATCTTAGCTGTTGTAAGTTGTACTGCTATAAATATAGGGGTGCATACATTCTTTCTGATTGGTGTTTCGGGTTTCTTAGGTTATATTCCTAGAAGTGGGATCACTGGGTCAAGTGGCAGTTCCATTTTTAATTTTTTTAGGAAACTCCATACTGTTTTCCATAATGGCTGCAACAGTGTGCATTCCCACCAGCAGTGTACTAGGGTTCCCTTTTCTCCAAATTCTTGTCAGCACTTGTCATTAGTTGATTTGTTGATGGTAGCTATTCTGACAGGTGTGAGTTAATAACCTCATTGTTATTTTAATTTGCATCTCTCTGATGATCACTGAGTTTGAGCATTATTTCTTATATCTCTTGGCTATCTATATGTCCACTTTGAAGAATTATCTATTTAGGCCCTTTGCCCAGTTTTAACTTGGATTGTTTGTCTTCCAATTGTTAAGTTGTATGAGTTCCTTATATATTTTGGATATTAACCCTTTATAAGATGTATCATTGCCAAATATGTTCTCTCATGCAGTGGATTCCCTTTTCATTTTGTTGATGGTTTCTTTTGCTGTGCAGAAGCTTTTTATTTTGATGTAGTCCCATTTGTTTATTTTCTCCTTAGTTTCCTTTGCACTAGGAGATGTATTTGTAAACATATTGCTACAAGAGATGTCTGATATTTTACTACCTATGCTTTCTTTTAGAATTTTTATGGTTTTACAGCTGACATTTAAGTCTTTTATCCATTTTGAGTTTATTCTTGTGTATGATATAAGTTGGTGGTCTAGTTTCATTTTTTTTTGCATATGTGTCCATTTTTCCCAATACCATTGGTTGAAGAGACTGTCTTGACACCATTGTATGTGCTTGCCTTCTTTGTCAAATATTAATTGAGAATAATGGCTTGGGTCAATTTCAGGGGTCTCTATTCTGTTCTATTGATCTATGTGCCTGTTATTGTGCCAGTACTAGGCTGTTTTGATTATGCTGGCTTTGTAGTATAACTCGATATCTGATATTGTGATTCCTTCATCTTTGGTCTTCTTTTTCAAGATTGCTGTGACTATTCAGGGTCATTTTTGGTTCCATATACAGTTTTGGAGTAATTGTTCTAGATCTGTGAAATATGCTGTTGATATTTTAATAGGGATTGTATTGAATCTGTAGATTGCTTTGTGTAGTAATGGACACTTTAATGATGTTGATTCCACTAATCCATGAACACGGTATATTCTTCCACTTGTTTATATCTTCCTCTACTTTTCAACATCCTGTAGTTTTCTGAGTACAGGTCTTTTACCTCCTTGGTTAAGATTATTCCTAGGTATCTTAATTTTTTTTTGTTGCAGTTGTATTTGGGATTGTTTGTTTAGTTTCTCGTTCTAAGGATTCATTATTAGTGTATAAAAAAGCCATCGGTTTTTGGGTGTTAATTATGTATCCTGCTACATTGCAAAATCCTTTATTAAATCTAGTAGTATTTTTGCTGGAGTCTTTAGGATTTTCTATGTACAATATCATGTTATCTGTGAATAATGAGAGTTTTACTTCCTCCTTTCCAATTTGGATGCCTTTTATTTCTTCTTGTCTGATCGCTTTGGTTAGGACTTCCAGTACAATGTTGAATAAGAGTGGTGAAAGCAGACATCCCTGCCTTGTTCCTGTTCTTAGGATAAATAGTTTCATTTTATTTTTAAAATATTTTAATGGATTTCAGAGAGGAAGTGAGAGGTAGAGGGAGAGGGAGAGAGAGAAACATCAATGGTAAGAGAGAATCATTGATCAGCTGCCTTCTGCTGTCTCTCACTGGGGATTGAGCCCGCAACCCAGGCATGTGCCCTGATCAGGAATCAAATCATGACCTCCTGGTTCATAGGTTTATGCTTAACCATTGAGCTATGCCAGTCAGTTAGGGGAAATGGTGTTAGTTTTTGCCCATTGAATATGATGTTCACTGTAGGTTTGTCATACACGACCTTTATCATGTTGAGATATGATCCCTCTATTCCCACTTTGCAGAGGGTTTTTATAAAAACTAGGTGTTGGATTTTGTTGAATGCTTTTTCTGTCTATTGATAGGATCATGTGATTTTTTGTCTTTCAATTTGTTTATGTGAAAGTATCATATTTATTGATTTGCAAATATTATATCAGCCTTGTACCCCTGGAATAAATCCCATTTGATTATGGTATATAATCTTTTTAATATATTGCTGGATCCGATTTGCTAATATTTGGTTGAGGATTTTAGCATCTATGTTCATCAGGGATATTGGCCTGCAATTCTCTTTCTTTGTAGTGTCTTTATCTGGTTTTGGAATTAGGATAATGCTGACCTCTTAAAAAGAAGTTGGAAGTGTTCCTTCCTCTTGGAATAATTTGGAATAGTTTGAGGAGGATATGTGTTAGCTCTTTTTGAATATTTCATAAAACTCCTCTGTGAAGCTCTCCAGACCCAGGCTTTTGTTTGCTGGGAGTTTTTTGATTACTACTTGTATTTCCTCAATTGTTGGTCTGTTCAGGTTTTCTAATTCTTCTTGATTGAGCTTTGGGAGATTGTATTTTTGTAGGAATTTTTCCATTTTATCCACATTGTGCAGCTTGTTGGCATATAGTCATTCATAGTATATTCTTACAATCCTTTGTATTTCTGTGGTGTCAGTTGTTACTTCTCTGCTTTCATTTTTTAAAAATATATTTTATTGATTTTTTACAGAGAGGAAGGGATAGGGATAGAGAGTTAGAAACATCGATGAGAGAGAAACATCAATCAGCTGCCTCCTGCACACTCCCTACTGGGGATGTGCCTGCAACCAACGTACATGCCCTTGACCAGAATCGAACCTGGGACCCTTCAGTCCGCAGGCCGACGCTCTATCCACTGAGCCAAATAGGTCAAGGTCCTGCTTTCATTTTTGATTTTATATATTTGGGTCCTCTCTCTTTGTTTCTTGATGAGTCTGGCTAATGATTCATCCATCAATCTTATCTTTTCAAAGAACCAGCTCTTGGTTTCATTGATTTTTTGTATTGTATTTTTAGTCTCTATGTTATTTATTTCTTCTCTAATCATTATTATTTCCTTTCTTCTACTCACTCTTGGCTTTCCTTATTGTTCTCTTTCTAATTCTTTAAGTTGTAGAATAAATAGTTTATTATTAATTTTTCTTGTTTTTTGAGGTACTGTTACGAACTTCCCTCTCAGTACTGCTTTTGCTTTGTCCCAGAGATTTTGGGTTGTTGTGTGTTCATTTTCATTTGTTTCCAGGAAGTTTTTTTATTTATTGATTGATCTCTTTGGTAACCCATTCATTGTTTAATAACATGCTATTTAGCCTCCATGTGTTTGAATGTTCTTGAGTGTTTTAATGTAGTTGATTTCTAATTTCATGCCATTATGATCTGAGAAGATGCTTGATATGATTTCAGTCTTCTTAAACTTGTAGAGGCTTGTTTTGTGTCCTAACATGTGATCTCTCTTTGTGAATGACCCATGTGTACTTGAGAAGAATGTATATTCTGCAGCTTTGGAATGATATGTTTTATAAATGTCTGTTAAATCCATCTGACTTTAAAGGGTGTCCTATAAAGTCACTATTTTCTTGTCAATTTTTTGTCTGGAAGAACTATCCAGTGAAGTTAGTGGGGTGTTAAAATTCCCTACTGTGTTGTTGTTGATCCCTCCCATAAAGTCCTCTAGAAGTTTTTAAAATATATTTAAGTGCTCCTATGTTGGGTGCATATGTGCTTACCAGGGTTATATCCTCTTGTTGGATCAATCCCTTTAGTATTATGTAGCGACCTTTGTTTCTCTTGTGATGGCCTTCATTTTGAAGTCTATTTTGTCAGATATGAGTATTGCTACCCCAGCTTTTATTTCTTTTCAACTTTCATAGAAAATTTTTTTCTATCCCTTCACTCTCATCCTGTGTGTGTCTTTTGTTCTGAGGTGGGTCTCTTGTAGATAGCATATAATTGGGTCATGTTTTTGTATCCATTCAGCTACACTGTGTCTTTTTTTTGACTGGAGCATTTAATCCATTTACATTTGAGGTTATTATGGGTAAGTACTTATTTATCGCCATTTTCTTTCTTTCTTTCTTTCTTTCTTTCTTTCTTTCTTTCTTTCTTTCTTTCTTTCTTTCTTTCTAATTAAATCTTTATTGTTCAGATTATTACAGTTGTTCCTCTTTTTCCCCCCCATAGCTCCCCTCCACCTGATTCCCACCCCACACTCTGCCCTCCCCCCTTCCCCCACTGTCCTCATCCATAGGTGTACGATTTTTTTCCAGTCTCTTCTCCCACGCCCAACATCCCTTTCCCCCCAAGAGTTGTCAGTCCACTCCCTTTCTATGCCCCTGGTTCTATTATATTCACCAGTTTATTCTGTTCATCAGATTATTTATTCACTTGATTTTTAGATTCACTTGTTGATAGATATGTATTTGTTGTTCATAATTTTTATCTTTACCTTTTTCTTCTTCCTCTTCTTAAAGGATACCTTTCAGCATTTCATTTAATACTGGTTTGGTGGTGATGAACTCCTTTAGCTTTTTCTTATCTGTGAAGCTCTTTATCTGACCTTCAATTCTGAATGATAGCCTTGCTGGGTAAAGTAATCTTGGTTGTAGGTTCTTGCTATTCATCACTTTGAATATTTCTTACCACTCCCTTCTGGCCTGCATATTTTCTATTGAGAAATCAGCTGACAGTCGTATGGATACTCCCGTGTAGGTAACTAACTGTTTTTCTCTTGCTGATTTTAAGATTCTCTCTTTGTCTTTTGCTCTTGGCATTTTAATTATGATGTGTCTTGGTGTGGTCCTCTTTGGATTCCTTTTGTTTGGAGTTCTGTGCACTTCTTGGACTTGTAAGTCTATTTCTTTCACCAGGTAGGGGAAGTTTTCTGTCATGATTTCTTCAAATAGGTTTTCAATATCTTGCTCTCTCTCTTCTTCTGGCACCCATATAATTCGGATGTTGGTACACTTGAAGTTGTCCCAGAGGCTCCTTACACTATCTTCATATTTTTAGATTCTTTTTTCTTTTTGTTTTTTTCCGGTTGGGTGTTTTTTTCTTCTTCGTATTTCAAATCTTTGACTTGATTCTTGCGATCCTCTAGTCTGCTGTTGGATCTCTGTATAATATTCTTTATTTCAGTCAGTGTATGCTAAATATCTAGTTGGTCCTTTTTCATATCCTCGAGGATCTCACTAGATTTAACGAGGGTCTCACCAAATTTATTGGCGGTTTCTAGAAAATTCTTGAAAAACCTTATAACCGTGGTTTTGAACTCTATATCCAGTAGTTTGCTTTCCTCCATTTCTGTCATTTGTGACCTGTTTCTTTATCTCCACATTTTGGCTGCTTCCCTGTGTTGATAGAGTGGCTTTCTGTGCTAGGTGTCCAATAGGGCCCAGTGGCTCAGCCTCCCCAATTACCTGAGGTGGATACTCTTGGTGAACCCCTTTGTGGGCTTTGTGCACAGTCTTGTTTTAGTTAAGCCTTGATTGTTGTAGATATCACTGGGAGGAATTGACCTCCAGGCCAATTGTCTGTGAGAATCAGCTGTGTCTACGGTGGGAGAACTTCTGTGCTGAAGACACCCTTCTGGGGCAAGACTTGCTTCAGTGGGGCTTTGGTGCTCACTGAGTCTGCCCCTTGAGTGTGTCCCTTATGGATCTGAGGAGTTGTAATCTGGATGGTCCCCCTCTGACCACTGGGTACACTGGCTCTTGGATCTCTAAGGAGGTGCTAATTTAGCCTCTGCCTGAGGCTACCCAGCAGGAGCTACAGAGAGATCTGCAGGTTCCTCTTCCTTGTTTGGGGTTTGGAGGTGCCCAGATGAGGCCCAGTTGTGAAGCAATGCAAGCTGCTGTGGGGCCTGGGACCTTGGGCCTTCTTTTGGATGTTCTGGGTCTCTCTGACCCAGCTGCAGTTTGTTAGGTAATTTTAGATTGCAAAGGGCCAGGCCATTCATATGCAAAAGCCTCTGCTCGCAGCTTGGGTAGGGTGGGGTCTCAGAGAATCAACAGGGCAGAGAAAACAGCTATGGCTGATCCTCAGCCCTACCCTAAGAGGTCCCAGATTTCAGTGTCCCGCAGTAATCACTGCAAGCACCTCTGAGAGAAAGCCGCCCACAAGTTCCGCCCGATGCCAGACAGTCCAGTTTCTCCCTGTATGAGTCTGGGTCCCCAGAGACTCGCCCGGAACTGGAGTTCAGAGCTTGTATCTCCCTCCCAATTGAAAAAGACAATCACATCCTCAGTTGCCAGCCCTTTCCGCATGCATGCCTCCGTACCTCTGCACTTTAATTCCGCACCTCCTCTGAGTCTCAGTGTGCTTTTCTCTTTCCTTTTAGTTGTAGAATTTCCACTCAGCCAGCCTTCCAGTGGTTCTGGGTGATGTCCGTTTTGTCTTTTAGTTGTATTTGTGAAGGGATTGTGCAAGGCAGCAATTTCAGGTGTTTACCTATGCCACCATTTTGGTTTCTCATTTATCGCCATTTTAATTCTATTTACCTATGTTTCTCTCTCTCTCTCTCTCTCTCTCTCTCTCTCTCTCTCTCTCTCTCCTCATTATAGCAGTTCCTTTAGCTTTTCTTGCAGTGTTGGTTAGGTGGTTATAAACTCCTTTAGCCTTTTTGTCTGGGAAGCTCTTTATTTCACCATCTATTTTCAATGATTGCCTTCGTTGGATATAGTAATCTTGGTTCCAGACCCTTGCTTTTCATTACCTTGAATACTTCATGCCATTCCATTCTGGCCTGTAGAGTTTCTAATGAGAAATTATCTGACAGCCTTATGGGAGCTCCTTTGAAGGTAATAAATTGCTTTTCTTTTGCTCCTTTAAGAGTCTCTCTTTATCTTTAATTTTTGGCATGTTAATTATGATGTGTCTTGGCATGAGGAAACCTGTTTGCCTTCTTTTTGCTTGGGACTCTCTATGCCTCCTGTACTTGTGTGACTTTTTCTTTCACCTAGTTAGGGAAGTTTTCTGCCATTATTTCTTTAAACACATTTCCTACCCCTTGCTCACTTTCTTCTCCTTAAGGCATACCTATTACGTGAATATTGTTACATTTCATGTTGTTCCACAGCTCCTTTAAGCTGTCTTCCTGGTTTTTAATTTTTTTTTCCTTTTTGGTTCTCTGATTGAGTGATTTTTTTTCTACCCTGTTTTCTAATTCACTTATTTGATCCTCAACTTTCCCTAATCTGCTGTGTATTCCTTCCACTGTGTTCTTTATTAGGATTCTGTCATTTTTCATAGTTACTATATATTTTTTTCATGCTTTTGAGCACCTTTACCATCATGATTCTGAACTTTATGTCTGATAAATTTCTTATCTCCATTTCATTTAGCTCTTCTGGAGAATTCTCTTGTTCTTTCATTTGGGGGTTGGTTTTTATGTCTCTCCATTTGGCTTCCTGTTTGAGTTCATGACTATGTATTAGGTATATCTGCTATGCCTCCCAATCTCTAGTGCAAGACAATGTCTAATGCTGTTTCTGACTAATTAGATTAGACAAATACTCTTAAGTCTCCAGAGACCATCCTCTGACTGCAGACTGATTGTATTCAGCCTTGAGTTAGCCTCAGGCTATGTCCACATGTGGGGGGAGAGATTTTCTAACAGGGTGGTTGGTTGTTATTTTCAGTCTCTTAATGGGCCTTAGAACAGGGGTGGGCAAACTTTTTGACTCAAGGGCCACAATGGGTTCTTAAACTGGACCGGAGGGCTGGAACAAAAGCATGGATGGAGTGTTTGTGTGAACTAATATAAATTCAAAGTAAACATTATTACATAAAAGGGTACGGTCTTTTTTTTTTTTAGTTTTATTCATTTCAAACGGGCTGGATCCGGCCCGCGGGCCGTAGTTTGCCCATGGCTGGCCTTAGAAACACCACAGGGTGTAGCAAGTAGTTTTCCAATAGGGTGGGGCAACTGCCTTCCACCCAGGCAAAAAAACATTTCTCCCGGTATATCCCTGGATCCTTTCATGTTACTGCCCCAGTGAGAGAGTGAGTCTGAGTAAGCCCGTGCACTGCCTCTTTAAGAGGGACTTCCTGAGCCTCTGTCAGCCTCCATGTCACTCAGCCACACTCCCTGCTGGTTGTTATTGTCCGAAGTTATGGGAATTCTCTTCCTGGTCCTAGAACCCTGGACTGATGGGTTTGGTGTGGAACTGGGAACCCCTTGCTGTTCACGGGAGGCCTCCTCAGCCAATATATTTCTCCTGATTAAAAACACACCACACGTGGATATCAGTGGGTATCAGACCAGCTCGTTCTGTGCCTCTACCCCTCTTACCAGTCTTGATGTGCTTTCTTCTTTACTTCTCTATTTGTAGGACTTACATTCAGCCAAATTTCTGGTGGTTCTGATGGTTGTTCTGTACTTTAGTTGTAATTTTTTTTTAATTTATTGCTTAAAGTATTACAAAGGGTATTACATATGTGTCCATTTTATCCCCCCGCCCTAGACAGTCCCCTAGCCTCCCCTATCCCCCAATGTCTTATGTCCACTGGTTATGCTTATATGCATGCATACAAGTCCTTTAGTTGATCTCTTACCCCCCTACCTCCTGCCCCCCAACCCTCCCCGGCCTTCCCGCTGCAGTTTGACAATCTGTTTGAGGCAGCTCTGCCTCTGTATCTATTATTGTTCAAAAGTTTATAATGGTTTCTATTATCCATGAATGAGTAAGATCATGTGGTATTTCTCCTTCATTGACTGGCTTATTTCACTTAGCATAATGCTCTCCAGTTCCATCCATGACGTTGCAAATGGTAAGAGTTCCTTCTTTTTTACAGCAGCATAGTATTCCATCGTGTAGATGTACCACAGTTTTCTAATCCATTCATCTACTGATGGGCACTTAGGCTGTTTCCAGATCTTAGCTATGGTGAATTGTGCTGCTATGAACATAGGGGTGCATATATCCTTTCTGATTGGTGTTTCTGGTTTCTTGGGATATATTCCTAGGAGTGGGATCACAGGGTCAAATGGGAGTTCCATTTTCAGTTTTTTAAGGAAACTCCATACTGTCTTCCATAGTGGCTGCACCAGTCTGCATTCCCACCAGCAGTGCACAAGTGTTCCTTTTTCTCCACATCCTCTCCAGCACTTGTCGTTTGTTGATTTGTTGATGAAAGCCAGTCTGACAGGTGTGAGATGGTACCTCATTGTTGTTTTGATTTGCATCTCTCGGATGATTAGTGACTTTGAGCATGTTTTCATATGTCTCTTGGCTTTCTGAATGTCCTCTTTTGAAAGGTGTCTATTTAGGTCCTTTGCCCATTTTTTGATTGGATTGTTTATCTTCCTTTTGTTGAGTTGTATGAGTTCCCTATAAATTTTGGAGATTAGGCCCTTATCAGATATGACATTGGCAAATATGTTTTCCCACACAATGGGTTTTCTCGTTGTTTTGTTGATGGTTTCTTTTGCTGTGCAGAAGCTTTTTATTTTGATGTAGTCCCATTTGTTCATTTTCTCTTTTGTTTCAAGTGCCCTAGGAGCTGTATCAGTGAAGAAATTGCTTTGGCATATGTCTGAGATTTTGTTGTCTTTGGATTCTTCTAGAATTTTTATGGTTTCCTGTCGTACATTTAAGTCCTTTATCCATTTTGAGTTTATTTTTGTGTATGGTGTAAGTTCGTGGTCTAGTTTCATTTTCTTGCATATATCTGTCCAATTTTCCCAACACCTTTTATTGAAGAGACTATCTTGGCTCCATTGTATGTTCTTGCCTCCTTTGTCAAATATTAATTGAGCATATTGGTTTGGGCCGATTTCTGGGCTCTCTATTCTATTCCATTGATCTATATGCCTATTCTTGTGCCAGTACCAGGCAGTTTTGAGAACAGTGGCTTTGTAATACAACTTAATATCTGGTATTGAGATCCCACCTACTTTGGTCTTTTTCAGGATTGCTGTAGCTATTCGAGGTCTTTTTTTATTCCAGATGAATTTTTGGAGAGTTCGTTCTAGATCTCTGAAGTATGCCGTTGGTATTTTAATGGGAAGTGCATTGAATTTATAGATTGCTTTGGGTAGTATGGACATTTTAATGATGTTGATTCTACCAATCCATGAACACGGTATGTTCTTCCATCTGTTTATGTCTTCCTCTATATCTTTTTTCAACGTCCTGTAGTTTTCTGAGTAGAGGTCTTTTACCTTTTTAGTTAAGTTTATTCCTAGGTAGCTTAATTTTTTTGGTGCGATGGTAAACGGGATTGTTTTTATAATCTCTCTTTCTGAAAGTTCACTATTGGTGTATAGAAATGCCTCAGATTTCTTGGGGTTAATTTTGTATCCTGCTACATTGCCAAATCCATGTATTAAGTCTAGTAGCTTTTTGATGGAGTCTCTAGGGTTCTGTATGTATAATATCATGTCGTCTGCAAATAAGGACAGTTTTACTTCCTCTTTTCCAATTTGAATGCCTTTTATTTCTTCTTCTTGCCGAATTGCAATGGCTAACACTTCCAGTACTATGTTGAACAGGAGTGGTGAGAGGGGGCATCCCTGTCTTGTTCCTGTTCTTAGGGGAAACGGTGTTAGTTTTTGTCCATTGAGTATGATGTTGGCTGTGGGCCTGTCATATATGGCTTTTATTATGTTGAGGTATGATCCTTCTACTACCACCTTGCTGAGAGCTTTTATCAAAAATGGGTGTTGAATTTTGTCAAATGCTTTTTCTGCATCAATTGATATGACCATGTGGTTTTTTTCTTTCAATTTGTTTATGTGATGTATCACGTTTATTGATTTGCGGATATTGTACCATTCTTGCATCCCTGGGATAAATCCTACTTGGTCATGGTGTATGATTTTCTGATGTACTGCTGGATCCGATTTGCTAAGATTTTGTTGAGGATTTTGGCATCTATGTTCATGAGGGATATTGGCCTGTAATTCTCTTTCATTGTGTTGTCTTTACGTGGTTTTGGTATTAGGGTGATGCTGGCTTCATAGAATGAGCTTGGAAGTGTTCCTTCCTCTTGAATTTTTTGTAGTAGTCTGAGGAGGATAGGTTTTAGTTCTTCCTTGAATGTTTGGTAAAACTCCCCTGTGAAGCCGTCTGGTCCTGGGCTTTTGTTTGCTGGAAGCTTTTTGATGACTGCTTCAATTTCTTCCATAGTTATTGGCCTGTTGAGATTTTTAGATTCTTCCTGATTGAGTTTTGGAATGTTGTATTTTTCTAGGAATGTGTCCATTTCCTCCAGGTTGTCTAGTTTGTTGGAGTAGAGCTGTCCATAGTATTTTTTAACAATCATTTGTATTTCTGTGGCGTCTGTTGTTATTTCGCCTCTATCATTTCTGATTTTGTTTATTTGGGTCCTCTCTCTTTGCTTCTTGGTGAGTCTGGCTAGAGGTTTGTCAATCTTGTTTATCCTTTCAAAGAACCAGCTCTTGGTCTCATTGATTTTCTGTATTGTTTTTTTGGTCTCTATGTCATTTATTTTTGCTCTAATCTTTATTATCTCCTTCCTTCTGCTCACTCTGGGGTTTTCTTGTTGCTCTCTTTCTAATTCTTTGAGTTGTAGAGTTAGCTGATTTACTACCATTTTTTCTTGTTTTTTGAGATAGGCCTGTAGAGCTATAAACTTCCCTCTCAGGACTGCTTTCATTGTGTCCCATAGGTTTTGGATTGTTGTGTTTTCATTGTCATTAGTTTCCAGGATGTTTTGAATTTCTTCTTTGATTTCATTGGTAACCCAATCAATATTTAATAGCATGCTATTCAGCTTCCAGGTGTTTGAGTATTTTGGGTTGTTTTTATTGTAGTTTATTTCTAATATTATGCCATCGTGGTCTGCGAAGACGCTTTTTATGATTTCAATCTTCTTGAATTTGGGGATACTTTGCTTGTGACCCAATATATGGTCTATTTTTGAATATGTCTTATGAGCATTTGAGTAGAATGTATATTCCCTGGCTTTGGGGTGAAGTGTTCTGAAGATGTCTGTTAAGTCCATCTGATCTAGTGAGTCATTTAGGATTGCTGTTTCTTTGCTGATTGTTTGTCTAGAGGATTTATCCAGTGTTGTCAGTGGTGTATTAAAGTCCCCGACTATGATTGTATTGTTGTCGATCTCTCCTTTGATATCTTCCAGGAGTTTTTTTTGTGAATTTGGGTGCTCCTGCATTGGGTGCATATATGTTTACCAGAGTTATATCTTCTTGTTGTATTGATCCCTTTAGTATTATGAAGTGGCCTTCCTTATCTCTTGTTATGGCCTTCACTTTGAGGTCTATTTTGTCCGATATAAGTATTGCTACCCCAGCTTTCTTTTCCTTTCCATTTGCCTGAAAGATATTTTTCCATCCTTTCACTTTCAGTCTGTGTGAGTCCCTTCTAATGAGGTGGGTTTCTTGTAGACAGCAGATGTATAGGTCATGTTTTTTTATCCATTCAGCCACTCGATGTCTTTTGTTTGGAGCATTTAGTCCGTTTACGTTTAAAGTTATTATTGAAAGGTACTTGTTTGTAGCCATTTCTGTTTTTGTGTGGCTGTTTTCTTTCTTTGCTTTTTATTTCTTATTTTTATACCAGTCCCTTTAGCATTCCTTGCATTGCTGGCTTGGTGGTGATAAACTCCCTTAGCCTTTTTTTGTCTGTGAAGCTTCTTATTTCCCCTTCAAGTTTGAATGATAGCCTTGCTGGATAGAGTATTCTTGGATTCAGACCTTTGCTTTGCATCACTTTGTAAATTTCTGTCCATTCTTTTCTGGCCTGATGTGTTTCTGTTGAGAAATCATTTGACAATCTAATGGGAGATCCCTTGTATGTAACTTTCCGTCTCTATCTTGCAGCCTGTAAGATTCTCTCTTTGTCCTGAACATTTGCCATGGTAATTATGATGTGTCTTGGTTTGGGTCTTTTCGGGTTCACCTTGTTTGGGACTCTCTGGGCTTGTGTGACTTTTTTCTTCCCCACCTCAGGGAAGTTTTCTGATATTATTTCTTCTAATAGGTTTTCTAATCCTTGTTCATCCTTCTGTTGTTCTGGTACCCCTATTATTCGTATGTTGTTTCGTTTCATGTTGTCCCAAAGCTCCCTTAGGCTCTCCTCCTGTCTTTTAATTTTTTTCTCCAATTGCAGTACATTTTGGGTGTGTTTTGCTTCCTTGTCTTCTAATTCACTAATTCGGTCCTCCGCTTCTCCTAGTCTACTGTTGATACTTTCAATGGAGTTTTTCATTGCAGCTATATCACTCTTCATTTCTTCTTGGGTCTTACTTAAGTTGTTGATTTTTTCATCTGTTTCTTCTAGCTTCTTCCATATGTTATCGATTTTTTCATCTGTTTCTTCTTGCTTCTTGCAGAGGTTGTCGATTTTTTCCTCCATCCGGTTTATGCACTCTAGGACCCTTATTCTGAATTCTTTGTCTGTCATGTTGCATGCCTCTGTATTACTTAGCTGCTTTTCTGGAGAGTCCTCCTTCTCTTTCCTTTGGGGGTTTCTTTGTCTACCCATGTTTGATCTCACTGACATATCTATACGTTGAGTCGTTCAGTGCTTGTTCCCTTGGTGGTAGTGACTCCTTGGTCTGTGGTTGCTCTTCGGGCGGTTGCGCTAGCAGCTGCTCTTCAGTTGGCAGCAGCTCCTCTGGTGGGTGCTGTTCACAGCAGTGGTGGCTCTTCTGGCTGGTGGGGCGAGGTTTCACGTACAGCTGCTGTTCCTCAGCAGAGGGTGTTGGTGCTCAGGAGGTTGCTGTTGCTAGGAGCTGCTGCGTTGATTTAAAGGCACAAAATACAACACAACAAGGCACCACGTACCAGGCACTATACACAAATATATTCACAATATTAATAACCCCAAATAAAGGTGACCACCTGAATTAAGAGAATTAGGGGATAAGGAAGAAGGAAGAGAAAAAGATAAAAGAGAAAAAAGAAAAGAAAAGTAGGGACCAAAAAAAGGAGTGCAAAAATGAAATTGGGAAAAAGGAGGGGGGAAAATAAAAGCGAGAAAAGAAAAGAAAAGAAAAAAAAAGAGCGAAAAGAGAGAATGAAGTGGAAGAGGGGAAGAGACTTTTTTATATGAGGAGAATACTCCTATAGAACAGCCATTAATCCCAACAAATTCCAGCAACAGCTCCCTGGAGATGAATGCAAACTAGAAACAACCAATAATATAACGATGAAAATAGAATGGAGAACACTAATCCCAAAACAAAATAAAGAGAAAATAAAATGGCACTTTAAAAAAAATGGTAAAATGGTAGCAGTAATAATACTGGTTAAAAATAAGAAGGTAGTAATTAAAAGGGTAAAATCAGGTGATGGAAAAAAGAAGAAAAAAAAAAGAAAAAAAAAGAAGAAAAGAAAAAAAAAGAAAAAAAATTGGTTTCTTAGTTAAAAGGTGAAAAAAGAAAAAAAATTGCAGTAGTGAAGGTCCTTCGGTTCTTCTGTTCCTCAGTGTGGCTCGCCTTAGACCTGCCAGGTATTCAGGAGAGTGTTGAGTTTCCCTGCGATACACTGTTCCTCTGTGTTGTAAACCACAGTCCTTATTTTAAAGCAAGCCGCATTTGTTTCCCAGACTGCCTTATTTTGTGTTTAGCAAAGAGTCAGTTTGTGGGTCAGCCTCTGGGTGGCAGTGTTCTGGGGTTGGCCTCTGAGGCTATAGGGCCTCTCTGTCCAGTGGAAGTTCACTGCCCAGAGCTGGCTGCGCAATAGTTAGTTACTGGCGCTGTGTTGTTGCTGGGATTGAAAATCCCTCCATAGGCCTGACCCTGTTAACTCGCAGGGACTGATCAGGTTATTTTAATCCTTGATCTCCTACAGGGTGGAATCTGGGTGTGGCTGTGCTCCTTGCCTGGGGGCTGGGGGGAGGAGTCTCACTCTCCCGAGAGAATGGCTGCCCCAGTCCTGGGCTCAGGGGTGTCTCAGCACTCAATTCGCTGCCACCTCTCCCGGCCCCCCCTCTCTCCTCAGTCTCTCCCCAGATTCCACTCCTCCGCACACTCTCCCTCTCTTCAGCACAGGTGAGTGTCTGTATCCGAAATGTCCCATGAACAGGATTCAGTGAAAACAAACAAACAAACGCCGACCGCGGAAACGGGAAAGGCTTGGTTTCTGTAAGCTTCTTCTCTTACCGGGACTGCATGGTCTGGTCAGCTCTTCAGGCTGTCCCCTTTAGGCTCAGTCCTCTGTGATCACAGAACCCAGCTCTCAATTCCCCTGGCGGCGCCAGGAATCCCGCGGTTCTCCTTTCCCCTGTCAGGGGCTGTGCCTGTCCCAAGGGACGCGGCTGTCTGCCACGTGGTCTCCCTCCGACTCTCTGGGCTCAGAGGTCTGGCAAACTTTCCTGCCCAAATCCCTGTTTTTTTTACCTTTCCAGAGGAGTTCTGCTCTTTCCGGCTGCAAACTGTCTCACCAGCTGAGCAATTTCGCCAATTCGGGGTGGATGTTACTAGTTTCAGCTGCTCACTCCATTTGCTCCGGGACACAAACTGGGACGCGTCTGCCTATACCGCCGCCATCTTCACTCTCTCCCTTTAGTTGTAATTTTGATGTGGTTTGGGAGGATGCAGTACTGCCATCTCACTTCTAACATGCATATTTTTAATTTAAAAAGGATAGTCTATGAGATATTAGTTGTCAGAAGGAATGTTTTTCTATTGTTACCAAAAATAAATTTAATTCATTCAACTCTGATTCTTGAGTATTTTTAAGACTTTGTCTTTATGGTTAATTAACTCTTAGTGAAATGAGCTGTGCTTTTATGGTCTTATGATTAAAGCTGTGTATGTTTTTAAATGGAATTCAAATTAAAGTTTGATAAATTATATTCAGAGACTTAATTTAAAATTATCAAACTTACAGGACTTCATTTCATTAAATTACATATAGCAAACATCCATTTTTGAATACTTTCCTTCTCATGACTAAGTCTAGGGATGTGTGAAATGGAGGGGTGTTGTAGACTCGATTGGAGTATTCTTTAAGAGCTGTTGTTTGGTGATTATACACATACTGACTAAAACTCTTTATTATTATTAAAGGAAAGTGCACAAACTATAAGGAAAGTGCATAAATTATAAGGGTACTATTTGATGAATGGTCATCCAACCATTAGTATACTGGGAAATTTAATAATAGCTTTTCCAAAAAATTAAAAATAAGGTGTGTATGTGTATATACACACAAATACATATTCACACACAAGTGTATTATAAATTTGACTGATACTGAGGATTTGCAGCATGTAATTTACAAATAAGAAAATGTAGAATACTCTTTATTGTAAGTGTTATAAAGTCAGTGGACTCTCAGAGTGCCTTTGCTCAATTCTTGTATCTATAGCCAGCTTGTGGCTACAATGGAAAGATGAATAGGAATGTAGTTTGACATGAATGCTGGTTGATAATTTGTTTTTGTTAATGAGTAAGATGAAAGTAAAACAACAGAAACATTTTGGAACTTCACTCATATTTCAACAATTTTGATGAATCAGATAATTTTCAAATACTGGAAAAATAATTCCTTAATTTTTTGTGCTATTTACAGTGTAACAACTATAGAAATGAAACACTTTTAAGTTCATCTGTGTTATTAACATTTTCCTCAATTACTTTCTTGAGACTAGACAGTTAACAAGAAATCAAACCCTGATTTGTAGTGTTTTCTGTTTCCTATGGTTTAAATACTTCCACTATGACTCATTTCAGGCTACCCACCTGATGTCACTGAACTTGATTGAGATGAGATGGGCAGAAGCCTACCGTTCTGTAGTGTTTCCACCATAATGATGCAATAGATTAAAGTAACCTCACATACATAGGTAATCATTAAATAATGAGAAGTGAAGAGTTATGACTATTACCTTTGTATTTATTTATTTATTTAATTGATTTCAGAGAGGAAGGAAGAGGGAGGGAGGGAGGGAGGGAGGGAGAGAGAGAGAGAGAGAGAGAGAGAGAGAGGAGAGAAACATCAATGATGAGAGAGAATCATTGATCAGCTGCCTCCTCCATGCCCCCCAACTGGGGATTGAACCCGCAACCCGGGCATGTGCCTTGACCAGAATCAAACCTAGGACCCTTCAGTCTGCAGGCCGACACTCTAGCCACTGAGCCATACTGGCTAGGGCTATTACCTTTGTTTTTAATATAATTTAGTCCAAGTTGGTGTAATTTAATTTTTATTAAATTTACAGCTGGCTCTCAAAATTCCTGAAAATTTAATAATAGTTCTTACAAACCAGTAAGAATCAGCTTGAGCACAGCAATGCATGTAACCCACTGTAACTATTGTGTAATCTATGTAACTGTCATTCAGAGATCAAGAACAGAGCACTTAGCTCCTCAGAAACCATATTCATGGTCTTTTTGGATCCCCGCCACTTTCCTCCCCAAAGTAATCACTATTTTGCCACTTCTTTCCAAAGGTAACCACTATTCTGATTTCTGATACCATAAATTAGTTGTGCCTATTTTGAAACTTGGTGTACAGTTCAGTTAAGTATTTCTTTTTGATATGGCTTTTTGCTCAACATATGTTGATGATTCTTCCATGTTGTTGCATGTATCTGAAATTTGTTTATTTTCATTAATATGCAGTATTATGCCACAGTTAAATTTGTTTCACTGTTAGTGGATATTTGGATTGCTTTTAGTTTGGAACTATTATTAGTAATGTTGCTTTGGATAGCTTTATACTTCTCCTTCGGTGTGTATGTGTGAGCATTTCTAGTGAGCATATATGTACAAGTGCAATAGATGGCTCATAGGATATGTATATGTTAAACTTCAGTAGATAACACCAGATAGTTTTCCAAAATGTCCTTACAAATTTACACTCATATTTGCAGAGTATGAAACTTCTAGTTGCTCTACATCCTCACCAGTATTTGATAATGTCTGTTTCTCGTGGGTGTAATCATATCTCATGGGTGTAATCATATCTCATGTGATTTTACCAGCATATTAACTGATAACCTATGAGTTGAATGTTCTTTTATGATTATTGGCCATTTGTATTTTCAGTGACTCGCTTTTAAGAAATACTTTGTTCTGTCCTTTGGATATTAAATCACTCCACAAATTCTTTCTGATGATAGCTAATTTATGGTGTTGGTTTTTGCTTTACTTGTGTTTTTTTTTACCTTATTGTATTAGATTACAGTAATAGTTACTTGCTGTTTTGTCCCTAATTGTTTTACTTATTTATATATTGTGTTCCCTAACATGGATATGTGCCTTATGAGCTCAGGGGTTTTTGTCTGTCTGGGTCATAGTTCTTCCCCAGTACTTAGAATAGTGCCTGGCCCATAGAAAGCATTTGTAAATATTGCTGAAAGACCACATATATCGATAAGTATGCGGAATGCTATGAATTAATTATTTCAGCATAAATGTATTTTGTATTAACACTTCAGGGCAGGGCACAACACTGAAATTAGGAAGCACCATTCTACATTTATCAACCTATTGTGTTTTTTTGTAAAATAATGAAGTATCAAAGTGGGATGCAGTTTAGAGATCTTGTCTGACTTTTCCTGTGTGTGCTTCTCACGCTGGGGTAGGAGTAGCTCACAGTGTGCCGCAGGATGTCATTGTGTACCAGGTGGTTAAAAGCACTGATTCTGGAGACAGACTGCCTAGGATCTAGCTGTGCGTCCTGGAGTAATTTACTTATCCTCTCTGAACGTTAGTTTTCTCAGCTATGAGATGGAAATAATAAGAACAACTGCCTCATAGAGTACCTGCCTTTAAGATAGTTATGTCAGGTGTTGAGAATCATGCCTGGCACAGAGTGGGCAGTGTACAACTGTTAGCTATGGGGGAACTAACTCAGACATGATACGAATACAGATCACTTCTTAAAAAGAAAAGTGAGATTTTCAAGAAATTTTGCACGTGCTTTGGGCTATTGAATTCAAAAAACAGATGAATAAGTGGGCAAGTGGAGGCAGTGGCTTTATGGAAAGAACCAAAGGTCAGCTATAATTAAGGCTGTACATCGCTAGTTAGAAATAAAAACCACTGTGGGACACAGTTTTTATTACTAACTAGCCTGAAATTCTGAAGGTGGGTAACACTACACAACAAAAGAGATGACTTTTGTTGGACAGAACTCATTGTTAGAAAATACTTTCTTCTGCTGATCTGAAATTTACTTCATCTGTTGCTTTATATTGGCCTGGTTCTTTCCTTTGGAGGAATCTATATATATAAAAGCCAAGCGACCAGAACACTGGAATGACTGGAATGACTGGTTGCTTTGACGCGCAATGTGGCCCCAATTGGCCCCCTCCTGCCCCCCTCTGATCGGAGGGGGGGCTGGCCGGCCAACTTCCCGAGGCCCCTCCCACCCTGGTCCCTATTGGCGCCCCCACCCCTATCAGCGGCAGGGTCGGCCAGACCCCACCCATGCATGAATTCATGCACCAGGCCTCTAGTATGGAATAAGTAGAGGAAAATAGGTTAGTTGGTTGTTTTGCTTCATTAGCATTTTCTTCTTCAGCTTAAATGTTTCTGGTATCTTTGGTCCTTCTGCGTATGACATGGCTTTGAACCTTTTATCATTCTCCATCCTTCTCTGGGTATAATTTGCTTGTCAATATTTCTCTTAAAGTGCAAGATTTGAGCTAATAACTGGCCACATTGTACTTCATCTGCCAATGAAAGCACACAATAAAAGGCACACAATAAAATGCAAAAACTACTCACATTTTAGGCCAGCTGTGTCATTGACTCTATAATATATTGTATTTCTTGTTAACTTTAGTGTCATTTTTCTCAAACGGAATGATTAAAATACTAATGGATGATCCTTAACAAATCTTTCTTGACACAAGTAATTTAGATAAAACTACTAAAAAGAATCTAAAGTATTTTGCTTAGTGGTTATGTCACTGTTTGATTCCTGGTCAGGGCACATGCCTGGTTTGTGTGCTCGATCCCCAGTGTGGGGAGTGCAGGAGGCAGCCAATCAATGATTCTCTCTCATCATTGATGTTTCTCTTTCTTCCTCTCTGAAATCAATAAAAATAAATAAATATAATAAATAAAATATTTTGCTTTAATGAGAAGAAAGTACACTAGTCTTCATGCTAAATATCAAATTCTTGCCAATGTAGACTTTATTTTCAATTAATGTGAAAACCTAAACAAATAATTCTAAGATCATTTCAGTGACATTGCAATTAGTATTGTTAGTATAAACTGTACAGGTAATATCTTGAGTGAGGTTAGCTTTATTGCCTGAAAAGTGTTTCTTTTATGTACTGTGGTTACTCTAGCTGGTTAACTGCAATCTTGGTTACTTATATTTGAAATCCCTGTTTCGATTTATCCATTTGTTATGCCAGATAACTGTCACCCATTGTGTTGATTTCCCAATGTAAGCAAATTAATTATTTATTTTCAGTTTTCCTAAATTTGTTTATTTAAATAACCTCACCATTTTGGTTTGTAAAAGCCCTTTGAATCCTCTTTGGGCTTAATTTGTATTCATGTCTCATCTCTACCTCTGAGGAACTTTGGATTCTAGGGCCGGTCTGTAGACTGGCTTATTCCTTCATTTCCTGTTCTGTGGATGGAGTGGCCGGCCTTGAGTACAGCAACAGGCTTTATTTATTCACTTCTACTTTTCCTCCCACCCATCTTTCTACGCAGCAGCCGGAGGGTCATGTGAAAATGTAAAGCAAAACAAACAAACAAACAAAAACAAACAAAAAATGTAAAGCAGATCCTGTCATTCCCTTGCTCATCATGTTTCAAAAATTTCCCCATGCACTCAGAGTAAATCCACACCCCTTCCCTGGGCCTATGGGGGCCCAGGTGAGCTGTCTCTGCCTGTCTTTCCAACCTATTCCCTTTAGTCACACTGATCACTCAGCATTTAATAGCACTTCAGCTTATAATTCTATGTGATTTGCTTTTGTTTACTTATTACTTGTTTCTCCCGTTAGATAGATGCTTGATGAGAGCAGATAAGGTGTTTTCATTCACTAATTTAAAACTTAGTGATCAATAAAACGTGCTGGGCATAGATGCTCACGTATTTATTGTTCTTAAAATCCAATGATTCCTCTTACTTTCAGGCAAGTGTCCAGCTGTTCTTTTCCTGTGGCAGTGTTTACAAGTCCTCCCTACCCCACTCGATTATTTATATCAAAATGGCTGTGTGCTAACATTTTTTAAATACTTATTTTTGGTTAGTCTCAAATTATAGTGTCATATGAAGGCTGGTTAAGTCCCAGGTATATTAGTTTCTGTTACATTCATTAGGTTATTTATTTCTAGAAAGCTTTAAAGTGATTACAGAGTGTTCCCACTGATTAGTTTGAATATGACCTTATAGCCTTGGCCTATGTGTATTATAAAATATGATACTAGGCTGAGATTATTTTGAATTCATTGATGTTTTATTTGTTGTATAGGTAAGCCAGAAAATTATTCCTGTAAATAATGTCAATATTGGTGTCTGCCAGCTGAAATAGAAGAATCTTTCTGAAAATTTAGTTTAATATTGTAGCCACGATTCTACCCAGAAACAGTAAATTATTCATTTTTTGGTCAAGTCACTATAATACTGTTTGGTGACTTACCAGATGGCATAAAGAATTAGAACATTTACCAAAGGGAACCATTTAGTCTCCTCTCAACTATGGCTTATCTCTGATGAAGTATCTACGGTAGAAGAGGTTCATCCTATTCTCTCTCCATATTGAGTTTATAAAATTGACTCATTTTTTTCCCATTTTATTTTTGTATTAGACAGTAATAATGAGGCTGAAGCTCTGTGGAGGTACTTGGCTCTGTATACTGAAGCAGTTCTAGTGGCTGAACTGTCTCTGGCAAAGTTTCTTTAAAAAAATTATTGTTATTGCTTTTTAGAGAGAGGAATGGAGAGGGAGAGAGAGAGAGAAATATCAATGTGAGAGCCTCTTGCATACCTTTACATGGGGATCAAGCCCACAACCCTGGCACGTGCCCTGGCCAGGAATTGGACCGGCAACATTTTGGTGCAAAGAATGATGCCCAACCAATGGAGCCACACCAGCCAGGGCTGAGCATGTTTCATTTAAAGTTCTTCACAGTTCAGTCAATCTTGGCAGAACCCTATAGAAACTATAGTATATAATACTTTTTTAAAGCTACCATATTATTAGATAAAGAATTTGGGTAGGTATATTGCTTTAATGGTCTTAATAATACTAATTTAAAAAGGTTCTTTTATCATTGCCATTACAGTGACTTTATGATGTGGCCCAAGGACTTTACTAGGAAGAAACTGAATCCTGAGGGAGTACTTACAGCAACAGGGAAAAAAAAGGCTTTGTGAGATGAAATTTAGACCCAGTTCTTTTGGCCATACACAACCCTCTCTTAAGCTTTAAGCTGGCTCAGCCAGGCATGAAGTGGTCTGATGCTGTGGATAAGGCATGTGTTTGAGGAGTCAGGAAGACCTGAGCTAAAATCTCTACTCTGACATTTAAGAATTGTGAATTTGATTAAGTTACTTAATCTTTTTGAGTCCAAGATAATCTGTAAAAATAAAGATAGTAATACCTAACTTATAGTTGTATTAAATGAGGTAATATATATGAGCTACTTGATATACAGTAGGTTTTCAGTAAACTTTCTTCCTCTGCATTTGCATTCTCAATATTTTCTGGTGGAAATCCCCGGCAGCCACTAATTCAGGGGTATTTTGCAAGGATCATTTTAGTCTTACTTACCTGCAGCTCTCCCCACAAGAATGTAAATTTGAAGAAATGTATAGTAAAGCAGGCCAGTTCATCTGTTTCTGATGAATTAAAAAGGAGAGGATGGCATTTGGGTAATAAGAAAACACTATCTTAAAATAACCAAAAATTATTTTTAAATGATTGTTACACTTTTTATAGCTTAACTAGGGGCCCGGTGCACGAAATTCGTGCACTGGGTGTGTGTGTGGGGGGAGTGTCCCTCAGCCCAGCCTGCCCCCTCTCACATACTGGGAGCCCTCAGGCATTGACCCTCATCACCCTCCAATTGCAGGATCGGCCCCTTGCCCAGGCCTGACACCTCTGACAGAGGCATCAGGCCTGGGCAGGGGACCCTCATTTCCCCCTATCACTGGTTCTGCCCCCAGCCCAGGCCTGATGCCTCTGGCCCAGGCATCAGGCCTGGGCAGGGGACCCCCAGACCCCTCCGATTGCTGGCTCTGCCCCTTGCCCAGGCCTGATGCCTCAGCAAGAGGCGTAGACCCCCATCACCCTCCGATCGCCTGATCGGCCCCTTGCCCAGGCCTGACGCCTCCACGAGAGGTGTCAGGCTTGGACAGGGGACCCCCATCGCCCCCCGATCACTGGCTCTGGCCCCCGCCCAGGCCTGAGGCCTCTGGCCCAGGAATCATGCCTGGGCAGGGGACCCCCATCTCCCTCTGATCGCTTGCTCCACCCCCCGCCCAAGCCTGACGCCTCTGACCCAGGCTTCAGGCCTGGGCAAGGGGACCATCATATCCCCCCAATCCCCGGCTCTGCCCCCCACCCAGGCCTGATGCCTCTGGCCCAGGCATCAGGCCTGGGCGGGGGACCCCCAGCCCCCCGCCCAGGCCTGATGCCTCGGCCAGAGGAGTTGACCCTCATCACCCTCCGATCACCAATCACCGGATCGGCCCTTTGCCCAGGCCTGAGGCCTCCGGCAGAGGTGTCAGGCCTGGGCAGGGGACCCCCAGCTCCCCACGGTTGCAGGCTCTGCTCCTGTCCAGGCCTAACGCCTCTGGCTGAGGCATCCGGCTCGGGCAGAGGGGACCCGCAGCTGCAGTGGCCCTGCGATCGTGGGCTTCGCTTTTCCCAGGCAAGGGACCCCTAGCTCCTGGGACTGCCAGCTTCGACCGTGCCCAGCTCCCATCGCTGGCTCCACCCCTACTTCCTGCTATCACTGGCCAGGGCGGAAAAGGCACCTGATTCTCCGATCATGGCGGGGGGGCAGGGCAAAGGCGGCCCCAGGGCCGCCTTTGCCCTGCCCCCCAGCTCTTAGCTGCCCCCTGGGTTTCCGATCACTGTCAGTGGCAGGGGGCTTCTTCCTGCTTTCCCTTTCGCCTCCCTGCATTGTGCCTACATATGCAAATTAGCCGCCATCTTGTTGGCAGTTAACTGCCAATCTTAGTTGGCAGTTAATTTGCATATAGCCCTGATTAGTCAATGAAAAGGGTAGCGCCGTACACCAATTACCATTTTTCTCTTTTATTAGTGTAGATGATGCCAGTTAAAATTATGTTGTTATTGACTAGTACTTTTTTTTATACCTGTCTCCAGGGAAGAAAAAATATGCAAGATGGTGTGAGTGATGGTGAAATTCCAAAATTCGATGCTGCTGGATATGATAAGGATCTGGTAGAAGCCCTTGAGAGAGATATTGTGTCCAGGAATCTTAGCATTCATTGGTTAGTGTCTTCAGTTCTTGAATTAAAGTAGCAGAGAAGACAAGTTATAGGGTTGGCTTGGTGTGAGTCTTCTCTTTTAACTTTTAATCTTCTGTTTATGACTTCATCCATAATATGACTGTATCGAATTGACAGGACAGTCCTTGTTTCAAAATATAACCAAGACATTTTAACATGTTAATTTGATGACATAACTGACAGAGATTGTTAATTGAATAACATGTTTTAATTAATAACTGGAATGTTATCTGATCACTGATCAAATTTTATGCAATTAGAATTAGAATAATGTTCTTAAGAATCTATATACACTGACTGGCGAGATTATTATGACCACCTGACGTTTGTAGGCACATTAGCCATACTCTGCATCTTATGGGAAGGCCTGTTCGAACACCTTTGCTGTCTGCAGTTACCAAGATAAAACGTCTCCAATTTGCACAGGAACACAAGGATTGGACAGTCAAGCATTGGAAAAAGTCATGTGGTTTGATGAATCACATTTCCAGTTGCATCATGCAGGTGGCAGAGTGAGAATTTGGCGGAAACAGCTTGAAAGCATGCACCCCACATACATGAGTACAATCCTTCAAGCTCGTGGGGGCAGTGTTATGGTTTGGGCATGTTTTCCTGACATGATTTGGGCCCTTTAATTCATGTGGAACAACGTCTGAATAGCACAACGTACCTAAGTATCGTTGCTGATCAAGTTCATCCTATTATATTGATGGCGTATCCCAATGGAGATGGCTTCTTCCAACAAGACAATGCACCATGCCACGGTGCTCATATTGTGCAGGAGTGGTTTCAAGAACATGAGGGAGACTTTACCTTGCTTAGGCGGCCCCCACAAGCACCAGATCTCAATCCAATTGAGCATTTGTGGGGTGAAGTTAAAAGAGCCATCAGGCAGCTGGTTCCACAACCATCAAATCCCACAGAACTGGACAGTCCTATTCATCAGGCATGGTGTCAGATTTGTCGCATCACCTTTCAACATCTTGTGGAGTCAATGCCAAGAAGAATCGCCACAGTATTGAAGGCAAAAGGTGGCCCAACAAAGTACTAATGGGGTGGTCATAATAATCTGGCCACTCACGTGCATATATATCCCACGTTCAAAGGCTGTTAAATCGCGTTGTTTACCCATATCTTCAGAAAAAAAATCAATTCTGTCGTGGTAAACAACCTGCTTCCCTATTTATAATGGTCTGGCCCTCTAGCAACTTCAGCGCAGAATTATAGCTAATTTGCCTACAAATGTCAGGTGGTCATAATAATCTGGCCACTCAGTGTATGTAAAAGACTAAGTGACCAAACGACAGTACAACTGGTCGACTGACCACTAGGGGGCAGATGCTCAATGCAGGAGCTGCCCCTTGGTGGTCAGTGCGCTCCCACAGCCAACCTTCCATGGCCAGCCAGCCAACCTCCCACAGCCCCTCTCCCTGGCTGGCCCGCCCCGATGGCCCCTATTGAGCCCGCCAGCCAATTTCCCGCAGCTCCTCCTGGCCGGCTGGCCAACCTCCCACAGCCCCTCCCCCCAGCCACCTCCTGCAGCCCCTATTGGCCCCAATCACCGGCCAGGCTGAGGAACCCCACCCATGCACAAATTCATGCACTGGGCCTCTAGTAATTTTATAAGTTAAAAAAAAGAATTAGTATTGGTCACCAATGAAAGCCATCTTTGAATAAACATGAAACTTTGCTGTTCTTACAAAGGGATGACATAGCAGATCTGGAAGAAGCTAAGAAGTTGCTAAGGGAAGCTGTTGTTCTTCCAATGTGGATGCCTGACTTCTTCAAAGGGATTAGAAGGCCCTGGAAGGTGAGAATTTATTAAAATGACAGGTATGAAAATGCTGCTTGCATGATAATTAAAGACAGCATTGTAGTTTCTATATGTGTTTCTTAACTCAGTTTGTAAAGGTTGGGGGAAGTTTGTATTTTTCCCAAATTCCTGGATTTGAATTTGTAGTTGAGTTGTGCAATCTCTGCATGACAGGAAAAGGGCTTGGAGTATGGAAACTATAGTCTTTAATTATGTCACTTTACTCAGGGTTGCTCAGCTAGAGATTAGTTTTAAGAATTTTCTAGATGTCTATTTCTGTAAATAAGTTAACAAGCAAAGTAAACAGTAATCATAATAGTCTTTTATAATAAAAGTTTGATCATATAAATACCTTTCTAAAAGTTGACATATTTCTCACTAATTATTTTGATCACTTCATCTCAGACATAATCAGAACGTGTGTTTCTTTTCTTCTTCTTATTATTATTTTTGATCCTCACCTAGGGATTTTTTTCCATTGACTTTTTAAAACTATATTTTATTGATTTTTTACAGAGAGGAAGGGAGAGGGATAGAGAGTTAGAAACATCGATGAGAGAGAAACATCGATCAGCTGCTTCCTGCACACCCCCTACTGGGGATGTGCCCGCAACCAAGGTACATGCCCTTGACCAGAATTGAACCCGGTACCCTTGAATCCACAGGCTGACACTCTATCCACTGAGCCAAACCGGCTAGGGCTCCATTGACTTTTTAGAGAGAGGGGAGGGGAGGGAGGAAGGGGGAGAGAGAGAGAGAGAGAGAGAGAGAGAGAGAGAGAGAGAGAGAAACAAACATCGATGTGAGAGAGATACATTGATTGGTTGCCTCCGGGATGTGCCCCAACCAGGGCCAGGGATTGATCCTGCAACTGATGTATGTGCTCTTGACCCAGAATCAAACCCATGACTCTTTGGTCCACAGGTCAACCCTCTAACACTGAGTCAAACCAGCCAGGGTTGTGTGTTTCCTTTCAGCTTGCCCTCTGCTTTAGAATGTAAAGCCTGCCTAAAACTAGTTCCTCCTAAGTCTAGTGTTTTCCTGTTAACATATTGAAAAACCCTTCCAACAGCTGCTGTCTGAAACGTAGGTCTTAACATAGGCAGAGCCTTTCTTTATTCTTACAGGTAGAGTGCAGTAAAAGAGTAGTCTTTCTTTGCCCTCCTGAATTAGCTGAGAAGGTCTGTTTCTTTTCTCAATCCTTGCTCCTGTTTCTTTACACAAGTAGCTGGGGCACCATGGCATTTCCATTGCTTCTCACAACTTAAAGACTTCAATAGACTGTTACAGATTTATCTAATTTGGGGAACATATTACCATACATTTTCCCTTTATTATAACTTCTAAAACAATATTTTAAAGAGGGAATAAGGTCTTAAAATAGGTATTTAAAGGAGTTTTAAAGTAGCTGTAAACTACCTTCATGAGGAGACCTGTAAGTTTTCAGCAGGAGGGCGATTTGCAAATGTGAAAGATCACCGTGGCAGCAGTATGGAAGATAGATTGGAGGTGGCATAGATTGCATATAGATGAGGAGTCTGGTCAGGAGGCCATTGCAGTAGTAGTCTAGCCAAATGATGAGGACCTGCATTAAGGCATCTATTATTTGGCTAAATGAACAAATGGGTGGGTTTATGAGAGACTAGAGGCCTGGTGCACAAAAATTTGTGCACTCGGGGGGTTCCCTCAGCCTGGCCTGTGCCCTCTTGCAGTCGGACCCCTCGGGGGATGACCACCTGCAGGCTTAGGCCCTCTCCCCAGGGGATTGGGCCTAAGCTGGCAGTCAGACATCCCTCTGGCAGCCCGGGAGCCCTCAGGGGATGTCCACTTGCCAGCGGGGAGCAGGCCTAAGCTGCAGTCGGACATCCTTAGCGCTGCTGAGGAGGCGGGAGAGGCTCCCACCACCACCACTGTGCTGGCAGCCATCAGCCTGGCTTGTGGCTGAGCAGAGCTCCCCCTATGGGAGCGCACTGACCACCAGGGGACAGCTCCTGCATTGAGCTTCTGGCCCCTGGTGGTCAGTGTGTGTCACGGTGACCAGTCATTCCCAGTCGTTCTACTTTAGGGTCAATTTGCATATTACCCTTTTATTATATAGGATAGAAGCCTGGTGCACTGGTGGGGGCCGGCTGGTTTGCCCTGAAGGGTTTCCTGGATCAGGGTGGGGGTCCCGCTAGGGTGCCTGGCCAGCCTGGGTGAGGGGCTGATGGCTGTTTGCAGGCTGGTCACACCCCCTTCAGGGTGGGGGTCCCTCCTGGGGTGCCTGGCCAGCCTGGGTGAGGGGCTGATGGCTGTTTACAGGCTGGTCAAGACCCCCCAGTGGGGACCCTCACTCCATGGAGGTTTGGCCAGCCTGGGTGAGGGGCTGATGGCTGTTTGCAGGCTGGCCACACCCCCTTTAGGGTTGTGGAGTCCCTGCTGGGGTGCCTGGCCAGTCTGGGTGAGGGGCTGAGGGCCATTTTCAGGTTGGCCAAGCCCCCCCCAGCGACGGAAGCTCCTAGCCTCTCCTTTTTTTCTTTTTTATTCTGGGATATATTTACCTTCTATAATTGAAACTTTGTAGCCTTGAGAGGAGCTCAGAGCCAGCCAGGGCGGGCGGGAGGGAAGCTTGGCTTCCTCCATCGCCAGGGGCAACCCAAGCCTCCTGCTTGCTCCAGCTCCGTGGCCACGGCCTGCTGAAAGCAGGTATCTGGGGTTTATTTACCTTCTATAATTGAAACTTTGTTGCTTTGAGTGGGGCTCAGGGCCGACCACGGCAGGCGGGAAGCTTGGCTTCCTCCATCATTGGGGCAACCAAGCCTCCTGCTTGCTCTAGCTCTGTGGCTGCTGGCCGCCATCTTGGTTGGGTTAATTTGCATATAGAAGCTCTGATTGGCTGGTGGGTGTGGCTTAAGGCATAGTGAAGGTACTGTCAATTTGCATGTTTGTCTTTTATTAGTGTAGATGTTTAAGAGGTATGTGATAACATTATGGCTGATAGTTTATAGGAATAAGGGAGAGGGACAAGTTTTATGATGTGCCAATTTCAGGTTGACTTGAAGGAGTATGCAGTTATTTCTGACACCCACTACCCAAATTGGTCCAAACTTTACAAGTTAAGGGCAGTTTTCCATAAGACTGCCCTACTTAAGATGCTGCTGCAAACTTGGGGGTCCTCAGGTCACCCTCACTTCTGACCACCTGGCTATAAATTTGGGGCTTCTCACTACCCCTTCAGGTTCAGTAATTCTCTAGAAAGACTCACAGAACTTAGGAAAGCATTATACTTAAGATTACAGTTTTATTATAGCAAAAGGAATTAATTCAGAGTTAGCCAAGGGAAGAAATACAGAGGGTGAGATCTGGGATTCTGCTGAAAGTAAAGCTTCTGTGTTCTCTCCCTGTGGAATTAGGATGCTTTACCCTCCTAGCATGTGGATGTGTGACAATGCATAGACTGCAGTGATGGTGAACCTTTTGAGCTCGGTGTGTCAGCATTTTGAAAAATCCTAACTTAACTCTGGTGCCTTGTCACATATAGAAATTTTTTGATATTTGCAACCATAGTAAAACAAAGACTTATATTTTTGATATTTATTTTATATATTTAAATGCCATTTAACAAAGAAAAATCAACCAAAAAAATGAGTTCGCGTGTCACCTCTGACACACATGTCATAGGTTAGCCATCACTGGCATAGAGTGTTTCCAATAGGGAAGCTCACTCAGATTCAGTGTCCAGTTTTTATTGGGGTTTCATTACATGGTCATGATTGATTGAATCATTGTCCATCTGTCTCAATCTCCAGTCCCGCCTTCCTCTCTCCAGTGTCCCAACCCTCTAAACCAGCCATGGGCAAACTACGGCTCGCGGGCCAGATCCGGCCCGTTTGAAATGAATAAAACTAAAAAAAAAAAAAAAGTCTGTACCCTTTTATGTAATGATGTTTACTTTGAATTTATATTAGTTCACACAAACACTCCATCCATGCTTTTGTTCCGGCCCTCCGGTCCAGTTTAAGAACCCATTGTGGCCCTCGAGTCAAAATTTTTCCCACCCCTGCTCCAAACCCTCTAATCACATGGTTGGTTTATATAGCAAGCCCAGCCCCCATCCTGAGTCATCTCATTAGCATAAACAATATAGGGGCCCTCCATGAGCCACCTCATTAGCATAAAATTTCAGGGCTCAACATGAACAAAGACACTTCTGTCAGTTGGGAAATTCCAAGGATTTAGAGTCTTCCTCCCAGGAACTGGGGTAAAAGGCCAACTAAATTATTTATTATACTAGAGGCTCAGCGCACAAAATTTGTGCACTGGGCGGGGGGGGGTCCCTCAGCCTGGCCTGTGCCCTCTCACAGTCTGGGACCCCTCGTGGGATGTCCACCTGCCGGCTTAGGCCTGCTCCCCGGGAGATCAGGCCTAAGCTGGCAGTCAGACATCCCTCTGGCAGCCCAGGAGCCCTCAGGGGATGTCCACTTGCCAGTGGGGAGCAGGCCTAAGCTGCAGTTGGACATCCTTAGCACTGCTGAGGAGGTGGGAGAGGCTCCTGCCATCTATGCTGTGCTGGCAGCCATCAGCCTGGCTTGTGGCTGAGCAGAGCTCCCCCTATGGGAGCGCACTGACCACCAGGGGGCAGCTCTTGCATTGAGCGTTTGCCCCCTGGTGGTCAGTGTGTGTCATAGTGACTAGTCATTCCCAGTCGTTCTACTTTAGGGTCAATTTGCATATTACCCTTTTATTATATCCCTGGTGCATGGGTGGGGGCTGGCTGGTTTGCCCTGAAGGGTGTCCCAGATCAGGGTCGGGGTCCTGCTGGGGTGCCTTGCCAGCCTGGGTGAGGGGGTGAGGGCTGTTTCCAGGTTGTCCACATCCCCTTCAGGGAGGGGGGTCCAGCTGGGGTGCCTGGCCAGCCTGGGTGAGGGGCTGATGGCTGTTTGCAGGCTGGCCACAGCCCCTTCAGGGTGGGGGTCCCTTCGGGTGCCTGGCCAGCCTGGGTGAGGGGCTGATGGCTGTTTACAGGCTGGCTATAGCCCCTTCAGGGTGGGGGTCCCCGCTGGGGTGCCTGGCCAGCCTGGGTGAGGGGCTGATGGCTATTTTCAGGCTGGCCATGGCCCCTTCATGGTGGGGGTCCCTGCTGGGGTGCCTGGCCAGCCTGGATGAAGGTCTGATGGCTGTTTGCAGGCTGGCCCCCAACCACCCAAGCTCCCAGTGGAGGCTGGCTGGAAGCAGGTATCTGGGATTTATTTATCTTCTATAATTGAAACTTCGTTGCCTTTTGCGGAGGCCACAGCCGACCAGGGCAGGTGGGATGCTTGGCTTCCTCCATTGCCGGGGCAACCAAGCCTCCTGCTTGCTCCAGCTCCGTGGCTGCCGGCTGCCATCTTGGTTGGGTTAATTTGCATATAGTCGCTCTGATTGGTTGGTGGGCGTGGCTTGGGGGTGTAGTGAAGGTACTGTCAATTTGCATGTTTCTATTTTTTATTAGATTAGATTAGTGGCCTGGTGCATGAAATTTGTGCACATTAAAAGGGAATTAATTAGAGGAAATATTTTAATATTGCTATTTGCCCTTTCTCTATAATAGGAGTGTCAGAGATGATAGAAAATTAGTAAAATGTATATGAAATCTCCCTCCTGTCAGAGTCTGGGGCGCACCACGGGACCCAGAGTTAAGTCCCCGTCCACCTGCACGCACTTCGAAATCGCAGGAGACCCAGTCCCGGCCTGCCCCACCCCCGTCAAGCCCCTCTGGGCAGGGGGTGCAGCCTCAGGTCCCCTGACCCGGTGCCAGGTGGGGATCTCAATATCAGGTCCCCCATAAAGCCCCGCTTGGCGGGGGGCACAGCCTGAGGTCCCCCACCCCGGCCAGATGCTATGCAGCCTCAGGTCCCTGCTGTTTGGTCATTATGTGATGGAGTCCTCACCAGTTTGCATATTACCCTATTATTAGATAGATAGGGTACAATGAACTGATATTGGAAATTGAGAAAAGGAACAGATTTAAATAGGGACAAAATATGTTTAGGTAAATGCTCAGCAGGTAATTGGAAATAGAGGTCTGGAGCTTAAAATAGAGTGAGTTAAAATTGTAAGATATAAATGGTGGTTTATAATATGCATGTGGATGAAATTGTTCAAGGAGTTTATAAAAGAACACAAAAGATTTAGAATTGCTTTGGGAATGTAAAGTGCAGGGCGAAGAGGAGATCTGAAGACACTGAAGATAGTCATGATGAAGAAGTATCAGGAAAGAGCAGTGTCCTAGAACCAACCCCGAAAAGATGGGTTTCAGGAAGGGGGGAATGAATACCAAGTATCAGCAACATCGAGGTCAGAGAGAAAGAACATGTGAGTTGAAAAGTGACTTGTGGATTAATAAATAGGTATTTTTAGTGAAGTAGTGGAGGCAGAAGCCAGATAGTAGCTCGTGAAGAAGCAATAGTAAGCTTAAGCCATTTCTTTAAGAAGGCTAGCTGAGAGGGAAGGAGAGGTATACAGTAGCTAGAGGATTTGAAGTTAAGCCAAGGATTATTTAAAAATGGGACAGATTTAAATATGTTTATATACTAAGGCAGTGGTTCTCAACCTTCTGGCCCTTTAAATACAGTTCCTCATGTTGTGACCCAACCATAAAATTATTTTCGTTGTTACTTCATAACTGTAATGTTGCTACTGTTATGAATCATAATGTAAATATCTGATATGCAGGATGGTCTTAGGCGACCCCTGTGAAAGGGTCGTTCGACCGCCAAAGGTGTCGCGATCCACAGGTTGAGAACCGCTGTACTAAGGGGAAAGAGCCAATAGAGAAGGAAATACAGGAAATAGATGAGGTAATCAAAAGAGTAATGTCATGATGAGTTCAGAAGTATAAATATTGTACCACATCTAATGTTAGAAAAGGGAGGGGCCATTAGAAAGAGAAGTATGAACTTGGCTATCGCTATGCCTATACCTTTAGTTGTTTTGGTAGTTTTCAAAATAGCAATCTCATGCACAGTTAAAGGCTCCTTGAAAAGCACAAAGTTTTTAATAAAACTAGTGTTTTAAATCCTGGTGATCCCTGTTTGTTCTGGGTATCAAGATTCTACAGCTAGTTTCTGAATGTAGTTATGAAACTTTGATGAGCATATAGCTTTCAAAGTTGATATCCCTAGCTTATTAAACTAAATTAACAAATGGATCAGAATTCCTTTTGATATTACCAACTATTATGCAAAAGAAACGTGGTGTTAACTATGATCTGAGCTTCCATTAAAAATGGATAGTGAAGTAAGTGTTAAGAGTCTATTAGTCTTCAAGACTAGAGAATTAGTCTTCTCAAATATTCTTTACTCCTCATTGATTTCTTTTTATAGACTACCTTTCTGCTTATTTATTTTCCAAAGTGAGGAATAACTACAATTTCACTTTTGGTCCATATTTAGTAGCTCTTTTTATTAGTAACAGTATTTTTTATAAACTATTATCTAGCACATTAAACTGATAAAATGTTAGCTAATTTGATTATGTTTGAATTACTACTAGATTTTAGTTACTGTATTAATTGAGAATGGATTCTTCTTTTTGATTAAAAGCTGTATATTATAATGTGTTGTGGAAGATAGGCTTCTAATCTTATTTTTTTTTTTGCTTACACAGAGCAGTTACTCTTGAGTGGTATTTAAGACTATGCATATTTATCTTCTGCCAGGCTTAGGAAAGTTGGGTAGGTTCTTTCTGAATGTATAAGAAGATTCCTTGTTGTCTAGGCCCTTTGTTAACCCATCTCTGAGTATCTCTGATTTGAGACATTTTGTGAAATCTTCTTCATTTTTTTCTATCTATAAAATGATACGGGAAAATTTTTCTCTACTTAATAGCCAATATTTTATAAGAAAGTATTTTAATCTGATAAATCATTTACATCTTTTGAAATTTCAGGGTGTGCTGATGGTTGGACCCCCAGGCACTGGTAAGACCATGCTAGCTAAAGCTGTTGCCACTGAATGTGGCACAACATTCTTCAATGTTTCCTCCTCTACACTGACATCCAAATATAGAGGTGAATCTGAGAAATTAGTCCGTCTGTTGTTTGAAATGGTGAGTGATAATATATTTGGATTTCAAAGTACTTTTGGTATAAGCAATGGTATCCCTATAAATCTAGATCCACTCATCTATGGCAGGTGTCGTTGTAGTTTAATAAGTAGTTCTTGGCAGACTAATAAGATATGGTGTGGTGGGGTTTCTGGAATTGTCAGTGTGTCTTTGATGTATCTTCCTCCCTAAGGTAAAGGAAGGCTCTGTGGCATCCTATCCAGCGAGAGTCAAAGAGACTTTGGAAATGTGTGTGGTGTGACTGACATTTCTGGATCTCTAGTGAGATGGTTGAGCAGAAGTGTATTTTAATATATATTTTAAAAATGAGTTAGATATTGATCTATCATTAAAGTTGGTTTCTTTTCATAAGGGGTTTGCAATAGTTACTTAAGAATGCTTATTTGAGGAAAGAGATTGATGACTTGTCTTTTAAAAATGTTTTGTATTATGGAAAGTTTCAAACAGAAGAGTAGAAAGAATAGTACTAAAAATCCCCATTTATTTGTCACCGGACTTAGCCAACCATATAACTTACCTTTTATTTTTAGAAATTTACTTTTTTTATATGAATAACCAAATGGTGGCATTGAAGCAGTGAGAAACTTCTCTTTTTTAACCATGATATTAGGAGGAAATGGCACTATTTAAAAATATTCAGATTGTTTTATGAGATAATCAAATGATTCCTTTAACGTATTTTCACAAAGGCTAGATTTTACGCCCCCACTACGATCTTCATTGATGAGATAGATTCTATCTGCAGTCGAAGAGGGACCTCTGATGAGCACGAAGCAAGTCGCAGAGTCAAGTCTGAGCTACTCATTCAGATGGATGGTAATTGATGTTTAATTACTGTCTCAAAACTTATATTTCCTTTTTGAGCTTTGTGTAGATTAATACTTTGGAAATTCTCAGTGAATGGACTCAAAGGCAGCCTGCATTTATTTATAATCATCTGTTCATCCACTTATTTATTCATTTGTTCATGCATTCAAAAAGCGCTTACTGTATACTTGTTATGAAATGTGCACCATTTTAGGTTGTGAGGGTAAAAAGAAAAGGAATGCCATGGCCTTTAAATAACTTATTACTTAGAGCAAAGGTTCTAGAGAAGTGGTCTGGGGTCCCAGGGCTCTTTCAGATCCTTTTAAAAGGGCTGCAAAGACTAAACTATTTTTATAATAATATTAAGACATTATTTACCTTTTTTCACTGTCATTCTCTTACAAGTGTACAGTAAAGTTTTTCAGAGGCTGTAAGACATGTACGATATAATAAATAGATGGAAAGCAGAAGCAGGTATGAGAATCTAGCTATTCTCTATGGAGTCACACATTAAAGAGATTTGCAAAAATGTATTCTTCTTACTAATATTTTTTATTTGGAAAATCATTGTTATTTTTCATAATATGTTATTTACATTAACAAATAATGGATTCATTGTCACTTTAAAGTGAATTAGTATTTTTAAAAATTCTCAGTTTTAATTTCTGATGATAAATATTGATAGCTGTACTCCACAAACACATAAGAGATCTTTGGAGTTAAATAATTTTTAAGGGTATATAAAGATCCTGAGACCAAAAAGTTTGAGAACCACTGATCTAGATGGGAAGCAGGCAACTGGACAGACAATTACAATACATTATAATTTCTGTGGTAAATAAACTCTGGGCGTAGTGAAAACATAGCAGGAGAGGTGCCACCAAGACTAAGGGAGTCATGGAAGGGAATAGCCAAGTTGGGCTTTGAAGCATTAGTATAAGTAATTCAGACAAAGAAGAAAAGGCATTGAGGAGCCATTGAAGGAAGAGTGACAAGCCCTGAGCTGCTTTTATTATTATTATTATTTTTAAATCTTTATTGTTGAGAGTATCACAGATGTCTCACTCCCCGCACCCATTACTCCCTTCCACCTGGTTCCTGCCTTGTCTCAGGCCTTCACCAAACCCTGCTGTCTATGTTCATAGATAATGCATATCCTATATAATAAAAGGATAATATGCAAATAGACAGAACGGCAGAACAACCGAACAACCAATCAAAGTGTAATATGCTAATGATATGCTATGGCTGCTCAACCGCTCACTATAACGTGCACTGACACCAGGGGGCAGACAGTCAACTGGTCGATGAGTCGCTATGACATGCACTGACCACCAGGGGGAAGACAGTTGACTGGCCAACCAGTCACTGTGATGTGCACTGATCACCTAGTGGCAGATGCTCCAACCGGTAGGTTAGCTTGCTGCTGGGGTCTGGCCGATAGGGACTGAGTGAGATGGGCCAGACATGCCCTGGAGCCCTCCCGCGGTCCCTTCCCAGCCCAATTGTGCATCAGTGGGATCCCTCAGCCTGGCCTGTGCCCTCTTGCAATCTGGAACCCCTCAGAGAATGTTGGAGAGCTGGTTTCAGCCCGATCCTGCAGGCCACTCCTCTTGGGAGGGCACCAGATACAGGGCTCATGACTGGTGAGCACTGCTGCGGCAACACAAGCCTCTCCCAATCGGGACTGATTGGGCATGAGCCTGCGGCAGACACAGTGGGGTCGGGATGAGTGGGAGTGGCAGGTAGGAGCTGCAGGCGGTGTTGGACTCTGTGTTTCGGCCCGATCCCTGCAGGCCACCCAGAGGGACCCCGCCTGTGCATGAATTTGTGCACCCGGCCTCTAGTGTGTATATAAGATCTTTGGTTAATCTCTTCCCACCCTCCTCCCCCCTTCCTTCTGAGATTCGTTAGTCTGTTCCTTGCTTCCATGCCTCTGATTCTATTTTATTCACCAGTTTCTTTTGTTCATTAGATTTCTTGTTAGTTTATTTTGATTTTTAGATATATATGTATTTTTTGCCATTTTATTGTTCATATTTTTTTAAGTTTTATTTTATTGTTTAAAATATTACATGTAGTATTACATATGTCTCCTTTTTCCCCCATTGACCTCCCTCCGGCCACCCCCACCCCCTGGCACATGCTCTCACACCCCTAGTGTCTGTGTCCATTGGGGTTATTGTTCATATTTTTTATCTCTTCTTCTTCTTCTTTTTCTTCTTCCCCTCCTCCCCCTCCTCCTTCTCCTCCCCCTCCTCCTCCTCCTCCCCCTCCTCCCCCTCCTCCCCCTCCTCCCCCTCCTCCCCCTCCTCCTCCTCCTCCTCATCACCCTCCTCCCCCTCCTCCTCCTCCTCCTCCTCCTCCTCCTCCTCCTCGCCTCTCCTCTCCCTCCTCCTCCTCCTCCTCCTCCTCCTCCTCCTCCTCCTCCTCGCCTCTCCTCTCCTCTCCTCTCCTCTTCTCTCCTCTCCTCTCCTCCTCCTCCTCCTCCTCTCCTTCTTCTTCTCCTTCTCCTTCTCCTTCCTCCTCCTCCTCCTCATCTTCCTCCTCCTGCTCTCCCCTCCCCTTCCTTTTCTTCTTCCCCCTCCCCCTCATTCTCTTCCTCCTCCTTCTCTTCCTTTTCCCTCCACTTTCTCCTCTTCCTCTTCTTAAACAATACCCTTCAACATGTTAACATAAAATACATTCAAACCTGTAAAGAATTTTTGTGAGTTTATTTGAGCCAAACTGTCGACAATTGCCAAGAAGCAGAATCTCAATGTTTTGGGATAATGCTCTGGAGAATGGTGTTTGTTTGTTTTTGTTTTTGTTTTTTTACCTTGTTTTATACATTACAATCAAAAGAGGAGATGTAAGTGAATTACATCAACTCCATTAGTGATAGATTAGGGGGACAGGAAAAAGCAAAGTGGAGAAACCCCTGGGATTGGATAAAAAATAAAATGATAGACACATACTTCTTTTACTTAGGCAGATGCAGGATAGTTAACAGTCAGGAAGTAACTCAATAACAATGAGGGGATTTGTGGTCTCCACAGAGCAGTGCCTGTGCTTTGAGGGTGTTCGGAAAAAGGAAAATTACTTTGACATTCCAATGATATGTTATTGTGGATGCAAAAAGACAGTAGGCTCAGTTAGGCAAAGATTGATCTTTGTCAGAGAAGATACTGGTCTAAGACGTGACTACCCACCATAACTGCTTTTTGTTAAAGTTTTAATTTCAGACCAACCTATGCGGTTACTTTAGGTCTTTGAGTTTGCAATACCACCCTGCAGGCCTTCCCTGAGCTTGTCAGGTTAGCATGTGGCCCCTTTTTTGTCCACAAACATTTCATGTAATACTGGTATGGTAGTTTTGAACTCATTTAGCTTTTTTTGCTTTGTTTGTGAAGCTCTTTATTTGACCCTGAATGCTGAATGAGAGCTTTGCTGGGTAAAGTAATCTTGATTGTAGGTCCTTACTATTCATCACTTTGAATAGTTCTTACCACTCCCTTCTGGCCTGCAAAGTTTCTGTTGAGAAATCAGCTGACAGTCATGTGGGTGCTCCCTTTTAGGTAACTAACTGCTTTTTTCTTGCTGCTTTTAAGATTCTCTCTTTGTCTTTAACCCTTGGCATCTTAATTATTATGTGTGTTGCTATGGGCCTCTTTGGGTTCCTCTTGTTTGGGACTCTCTGTGCTTCCTGGACTTGTAACTCTATTTCTTTCATCAGGTAGGGGAAGTTTTCTGTCATTATTTCTTCAAATAAGTTTTCAATATTTTGCTCTCTCTCTTCTCCTTCTGGCACCCCTGTAATGTGAATGTTGGTAAACTTGAAGTTATCCCAGAGGCTCTTTACACTGTCTTCATATTTATTTATTTTTCTTTTTGCTCTTCTGATTGGGTATTTTTTGCTTCCTCATATTCCAAATTGTTCATTTGATTCTTGAAATCCTCTACTCTGCTGTTGAATCTTCGTAAATTATTTTTTATTTCAGTTGGTGTAAGCTTAATTTTTGACTAGTCCTTTTTCATGTCTTTGACATTTTCACTAAGATACTTGAAATTTTCATGAAGATACTTGAGTAACCTTATAACCATGGTTTTAAACTCTGTATCAAGTAGTTTGCGTGCTTCCATTTCTTTCATTTGTGACATGTTTCTTTGACTCTGGATTTTGGCTGCTTTCCTATGTTTCTTTCTGTATATTAGGTAGAGCTGCTATGTCTCCTGGAATTGGTAGAGTAGCCTTGTGTAGCAGTCCTGTAGGGCCCAGTGGCTCAGCCTCCCCAGTCACCTGCACTGGGCATTCTAGGTATGCCCCTGTATGGGCTGTGTGCACAATCTTGTAGTTGAGCTTTGATTGTTTTTGGCATCACTGGGAGGAGTTGACCTCCAAGCCAATTGGCTGTGAGGACCAGCTGCGACTACAGTTGGAGAGCTGCTGTGAAGAGAATACCCCTATGGAGCAGGACTTGCTTCAGTGGGGCTTTGGTTCTCACTGAGTCTGTCCGTTGAATGTATTGCTTATTGATGTGTAGAGTTGTAGTCGGCTGTGGTCTGAAGCTGTCCACTGGGTGCACTGGCTCTAGGGCCTCCAGGGAGGTGCAAAGTAAGCCAGTGCCTGGGGCCACCTGGTAGGAGCTACAGAGAGATCTGCAGATAGCTGCTATTTGTTCTTTGGATTGGGCTTAGAGTTGCCCATGTGAGGCCCAGCTGTGTAGCAAGGCAGGCTGATGCTAATGCCTGGTCTTGGGCCTTTTATTGACAGATTTGGGGCACACTGTCACTAGCTGCAGCTTGTTTGAGAGATTTTAACAAAGTCTGAAGCCTGAGCCAGGGTAGGCCATTCATACGGAAATATTGCTGCAAACAGCTTGTGTAGGGCTGAAAATTGGATAGGGCAGGGTCTCAGGAAATCTCCAGGAAGGAGCAAAGTGTTGTTCCAGGCTGATGGAGACTCAGATATGGCTGCTAGTCATCCCTGCAACAACGGAGGTCCCAGCTCAGGAACAATGACTTTGTGAGGATCCCCTTCTGGGAGTAAGTCACCCCCAAGTTCCTGCCCCGATGCTAGGCAATCCAGTTCCTCCCTGTATGTCCCTGGGTCCCTCCTGAAGCTGCCTAGTGCTGGGAGTCCCGAGTACGTTCATGTGCCAGCCCTTAAATGGAACACCTGGGTCTCCATCAGCCTCTGTGCCTTTCAGCCACAATCCCTGCTGTTTCTTATAGCCATAAATGCTTCTCTTCCCAGCTCTGGGACAATGGGCTAGGGGTCTGGTGTGGGACTGGGACCCCTTGTTCCACATGGGAAGCCTTCACAGAGGTGATCTCCCTCCTGATTTAAAAAAAAAAATGGCACATGTGGGTGTCAGACCAGCTTGTTCTGCCCCTCCACCTTTCCTATCAGTCTCAATGTGCTTTTTTCTTTACTTCTCTAGTTGTAGGACTTCCATTCAGCCAGCTTTCAGACAGTTCTAAATGATGGTTATTCTGTATTTTAGTTGTGGGAGGTGACATTTATTGAACACTTATAATGAGTATTGTATACAGTGCCAGTCACTGTAAGATAAATAAAATAAATGTACTACAAGTCCCTTTTCTCAAAGATTTTGCCATTTTAATTTCTGCTGAGATGTAAGAGAAAGAAGTGAATGTGTTATATTTTGGGGGAATGGATATAGAGGAAAACATTATATGTTTTAAAAATATCACTGAATAAGGATTTAGTCATCTGAATTTCATTTAGGGGTATTTATAACTCTTTCTGATTATTAGTTGGACAACTTGAATCTTTGTGATAATGATTCAAATAGTAGTTTAGTCATATTCATCTGGGTCCCTTTAAATCCACTACTTTGTTATACTAGGCTAGAAACTCTGATAAAGTTTGTGAGTTGTTGATATATTTATTTTTTTCACTGCATATTTTCCAGTGTTTTCATTGTATAACCTGAAGTTTTTTGTTCTAAAATTTTAATTCTAGAAAAAGTAGACTCTCTCTATATATGTTTGGTTTGCTATAAAAAGAAACGGTATTTTCAGTAGTGACTGATTATTAGGTTTACTCTTAAATTTCTTGTTTATTTTTTTCTGAGTTACTTAGAAGTTTGAAGGACAAAACTATTCCAATATAAACTGCCTTTCAAAATTATTGTTGCATGCTAGTATATTAAGTCCTAAATATGAATTCCATTCTCTTCTCCTTTCTTGAAAAATATCAAATAAATTAGACTAACGACCAAAATAAAATATTTGAAGTGAGAGATCCAAGATGGCAGCAAAGTAGGTAGAAGTTACACTCACCTCCCAGGACCAAATCAAAATTATAACTAAATTATAGAATAATAAACCTGAATAACCAACTGAAGACTAGCTGAACAGAAGTCTTATAACTACAGATCTACATAAGAAACCATACTGAGACTTTTAGGAAAGGTAGAGATTCAAAATGGGCTGACCCTGAACTCATGTGCAGTTGAGAATATGAAGGGCTATCTCAGCTGCGTAAGTTCCCCCTGAGGAGTGAGAGCTCTCAACCGTATGCCTGGCTCCCCAGCCTAGAGCACAAGTGCCGGGAAGAAGAGCCTACATAACATCTGGCTGTGAAAATTAGTGGGGATTCTGTCCAGCAGTGTGAGGTGGTAGGCTGCTAGAAACCCAGGTACCCTCATCATCAGGCACTCACCCTGGGCTCCGGCAGAGGAATGGCAGCTCAGAGTAGACTGAAGTCATACAGGGAGATTGGGTTCTGTGGTTTTGGGGAGAAGGCTGGAGGGACCTGTGTTGAATTCCTGTGTTGAATTCCTCTCCATGCTGCTCACAGATGCCATCATTCCTGGGTTGAGTACTTCCCTCCATAATGCCTCAGCCTGGGGGAATGCACTAGCCTCACACTCCTGACTCCCTGTTGTCCCACCCTGCCAAACTCCCACTCTCGAGGAATCAGCTAGCTGTGGTCAGCCTGGGCTTGAGTTGCAGACTTTCTTGGAAGGTTCTTCAGGATGTTTAGGTAGACTTGGGGTGCCAGAGACATTTTGCACAGGGAGAGTCTTGAGTGTAGTGGCTTTAGAGCAAGGTCCAATTTTTACATGTGTTTGGCTGGCAACACCTATCATTCTCCCTCCCCCGCAGGCTCCCCCCACACCCTCCAGCATCAGCCTCAGTAGAAGCACTAGCCCCATTCTCCTAAGTCAGTTTGGCCATACCCTGCCAAGCCTGCATCAAGCAAGGGAATTTGGCTAGCTGTGACTAGCTTGCACCTGCATTGTACTCTTTTTTTTTGGAAGCTTATCAAGGAGGTAGCCCAGACTTGGTCACAGTATCTCACATAGACCTGCATCAGAGCCCATCCCAAGAGGTCCCAGAACCAACACACATGGTGGCTGACTTGAGACCAAACCAGAGCATGACCTGATTTAATTCCGTAAGTGGCACACCTAAAGGGAAATCTTGGCAGGCACGAGACATGCTGAGGCAATTCCACTTTCTGAGTCAGCCTCCACACAGCAGTTTGTACACTGTGGTTGGGGCAGTCCTCACAGTCAGCGAGCCTCTGGGCCAATGGATGGCCAACAGCAATCACAACTAAACTACATCAGATGAGCTTACAGATCCCACACAAGGGACATTCCTGGAGCACATAGCTCAGTTGATTGGGGAGATTGTACCACTGAGCCCCACAGGGCATCTACTACATAAGGCCACCTTACCAAGACTGAGAAATAGCAATCTATCTAATTCCCAGAAACAAAAACAAAGAGTCATTTAAAAGGGGAAACAAATGAAAGAACAATAGCAATCACCAGAAAAAGAAATAAATTAAATGGAAGCAGGCAATGTACCAGATACAAAGTTCAAAATTATGGTTAAAAGGATGCTCTTCAACAAAGAGATAGCAAATATGGAAAAGGACACAGAAACCATAAAAGAGAACTAGTCAGAAATGAAGAATACACTAGAAGGAATCAACAGCAGACTAGATGAATCAGAGTATCAAATCAGCAATTTGGAACACAAGATGAAACCAAAGAGACCCACACCAAGACACATCATAATTAAAATGTCAAAGGTTAAAGACAAAAAATCTTAAAAGCAACAAGAGAAAGACAGTTATCAGCAAGGGAGCTCCCATAAGACTGTCAGGAAGTAATGAAAAGCAAGGACCTACAACCAGACAACTCTACCCAGCAAGGCTATCATTTAATATTGAATGAGAAATAATGAGCTTCCAGACAAGAAAAAGCTGAAGGCATTTATTACCACCAAACAAGTATTACAAGGAAATGTTAAAGGCACTTCTTTAAGGAGAAGAAAAAAAGAGGAACATAAGTATGTATAATAAAAATGACAATAAATATGTACCTATTAGTAATCACTTTAAGTATAAATGGATTAAGTGCTCCAATCAAAAGACACAGAGTAGCTGAATGGGTAAGGAAACAAAATTCATGTATATACTGTCTACTGGAGACCCACCTCAGATTGAAAGACACATGTAGACTGAAAATAAAAGGATGGAAAAAGATATTTCATGCACATGGGAAAAAAAAGCTAGGGCATCAATTCTTATAGCAGACAAAATAGACTTTAAAACAAAGGCTATAATAAGATACAAAGCAGGACATTATAAAGGGATCTATGCAAAAAGAAGATATAACCCTCCCTAACCAGTTTGGCTCAGTGGATAGAGCATTGGCCTGCGGACTGAAGGGTCCCAGGTTCGATTCTGGTCAAGGGTACCTTGGTTGTGGGCACATCCCCACTAGGGGGTGTGCAAGAGGCAGCTGATAGATGTTTCTCATCGATGTTTCTAACTACTCTATCCCTCTCCCTTCCTCTCTGTAAAAAAATGAATAAAATATATTTAAAAATAAAGAAGATATAACCCTTGTAAACATTTATGCATCCAAATAGGAACACCTGAATATATAAAGGAAATCTTTTAGGAAATATATGGAGAAGTCAATAGTAACGCAGTCATTGTAGGGGATTTTGATGTCAATGGATAGATCTTCCAGACAGAAAGTCAATAAGGAAATAGCAGCCTTAAATGACACACTAGACAAGATTGATTTAATTGATGTTTTCAAGAGCATTTAACCCCGAAGTAGCAGAATATACATTCTTAACATGTATCATTATTAGGATAAACCACATTAGGACAGAAAACAAGTCTCAATAAAGTTAAGAAGATTGAAATCATATCAAGATCTTCTCTGACCACAATTTACAAGAAAATAACTGAAAAGCATTAAAACACATGGAGTCTAAATAACATCTTCCCAAATTATGAATGGCTAAGCAGTGAGATCAAGGAAGAAATCAAAAGATACCTTGAGACCAATGGAAATGAGAATACAACAACCCCAAATCCACAATGAAAAGCAGTTCTAAGAGGTAAATTCATAGCATTTCAGACCTATCTCAAGAAACAAGAAAAATCTCAAATAAACAATTTACTAGTTATCTTACATTTAGGGGAATTAGAAAAAGAGCAACAAGCAAAGCCCTAAGTGACTAGAAGGAAGGAAATAATAAAGATCAGAATGGAAATAAATGAAACCGTCTAAAAAAAATACAAAAGATCAATGAAACCAATAGCTGCTCGTTTGAAAAGATAAACAAGATTGGTAAACCTTTAAGCAGATTCATTAAGGAAAAAAAAGAGAAAGGACGACCCCCCCCCCCCAAAAAAGAAATTATAAATGAAAGATAAAAGGTAACAACTGATAACAGAAGTACAAAGGGTTATAAGAAAGTCTTATAACAACTACATGCTAACTAATTGGACAATCTGGAAGAAATGGATAAATTCCTAGAAATATAAAATCTTCCAAGAGTGAATCAAGAAGAAATAGAAAATCTGATCAGACCAACAAAATCAAAGCAGTAATTAAAAAACCCAAACAAACTTCACAACAAACAAAAGCCCTGTACTGGATGGCTTCACAGGTGAATTTTACCTAACATTCAAAGAAGTAACACCTATCCAGCTCAAACTATTCCATAAAATTCAAGAGGAAGGAAGACTTCCAAGCTCATCTTACAAGGCCAGCATTTATAGTAATTCCAAAACCAGATAACGATACTACAAAGAAAGGAAATTATAGGCTAACTAGAGGCCTGGTGCATGAAATTTGTGCACTGGGGGATGGCTTTCCCTCAGCCCATCTTACACCCTCTCCAATCTGGGACCCCTTGGGGGATATCTGACTGCCAGTTTAGGCCAGATCCCACCGGCAGTCGGACATCCCTCTCACAATCTGGGACTGCTGGCTCCCAACCGTTCGCCTGCCTGCCTACCTGATTGCCCCTAACCACTTCTGCCCGCCAGCGTGATCACCCCCTAATGAGTCCCCTACCGGGCTGATTGATGCCTACCTGCTCCCCTGCCAGCCTGATTGTCCCCAACTGCCCTTTCCTGCAGGCCTGGTCCCCCCAGCTGCCCTCCCCTGCCAGCCTGGTCACCCCCAACTGCCCTTCCCTACCAGCCTGGTCGCCTCTAATTGCCCTCCCCTGCCGGCCTGGTTGCCTCTAACTGCCCTCCCCTGCAGGCCTGGTCCCCCCCAACTGCCCTCCCCTGCAGGCCCAGTCACCCCCAACTGCCCTCCCCTGCCAGCCCAGTCACCCCCAACTGCTCTCCCCTGCTGGCCTGTTTGCTCCCAACTGCCCTCCCCTGCCGACCATCTTGTGACGACATGGGCGTGGCCATCTTGTGAGAAGGTGTGATGGTCAAGTTGCATATTACCTCTTTATTACATAGGACTTTATTATATAGGATATCCTTGATAACAGATACAAAAGTTCTCAATAAAATATTCGCAAATTAAATTCAGCAATGCATTATAAAGATTATACACCATGATCAAGTGGGATTTTTTCCTGGGATGCAAGGTTGGTACAGTATTTGCAAATCAATTAATGTGATATATGTAAACAAAATGAAGGATACAATAATATGAACATATCAGTAGATGCAGAAAAGCATTTGACAAAACCCAGCATCCATTTATGATAAAAACTTTCAGCAAATAGAGGGAACATATGAGGGAACCAAGGGAGCATACTTCAACATGCTAAAGACCATATATGACAAACTAACAGCTAACATACTCAGTGGAGAAAACTAAAAGTGTTTCCCTTAAGATCAGGAACAAGACAGAGATGTTCACTGTTACCACTCTTATTCAACATAGTTCTATAAGTCCTAGCTACAGCAGTCAGATAAGAAGTAAAAGAAATCCAAATTGGATAGAAGTACAACTGTCATTTGCAGATGGCATGATATTGCATACAGAGAACCCTAAATATTCCACCAAAGAACAACTAAAAATGATAACTGAATTCAATGAAGTAAGAGGATACAAAATAAGTATTTAGAAATTGGTTGCATTTTTATACACAAATAGTGAAATATCAAAAAGGGAACTAAAAAATAATCCATTTGCAATTGCATAAAAAAAGAATATCTAGGAATAAATTTAATCAAGGACATAAAAGACCTGTACTCGGAAAATTGTAAGACACTGAAGAAAGAAATTAAAGAAGATACGAGTAAGTGGAAGCATATACCGTGTTAATGGATTGGAAGAATTAACATCACCAAAGCAATCTATAGATTGAATGCAATTCCTATCAAAATACCAATGGAATTTTTCACAGAACTAGAACAAATAATCCAAAAATTTATATGGAACCATGAAAGATTTTGAATAGGCATAGCAGTGTTGAGAAAAAAGAACAAAATTGGAGGTATCACACTACCAGATACCAAACTATACTACAAACTATCCTCCTATGGTAATCAAAACAGCATGATACTGGCATAAAAACAGACACATAAATCAATGATACAGAATAGAGAGCCTAGAAATAAACCCACACGTAGATGGTCAATTAATCTCTCTATATATAAAAGCCTAAGTGACTGTTAGAACCAGATGACCGGCCAGTAGCTATGATGCGCACTGACCACCAGGGGGGCAGACACTCAGTGCAGGAGCTGCCCCCTGGTGGTCAGTGTGCTTCCACAGCCAACCTCCCATGGCCAGCCAACCTCCCACAGTCCCTTCCCCTGGCCGGCTGGCCCCAATCAGCCCCGATTGCTGGCCAGGCTGAGGGACCCCAACCATGCACAGCAGGCAAGAACATACAGTGAGATAAAAACAATCTATTCAATAAACGGTGTTGGGAAAACTGGACAGATACATGCAAAAAAAAAATGACACTAGACCACCTTCTTACACCCTATATGAGAACAAGTTCAAAATGGATTAAAGACTTACATGTGAGAACTTACAAAATTCCTAGAAGAAAACATAGGCAGTACATTCTCTGATATTTCTCTTAGCAATATTTTTTTTCTGGTATATCTTTTTAGGCAAGGGAAACAAAAGAAAAAAATAAAAGTTATGAGAGTTCATGAAAATAAAAAGTATTGCACAGCAAAAGAAACCATCATCAAAATGAAAATACAACCTACTGAGTGGAAGAAGATATTCGCCAGTGATACATCTGATAAGGGGTTAAGTATCCAAAATTTATAAGGAACTCATACAACTAAACATCAAAAAAGCCCAAACAATCAAATTAAAAAATGGGCAGAAGACCTGAATAAACACTTTTCCAAAGAGGACATAGAGATGGCCAATAGACATACGAAAGGATGCTCAAAATCATTAATCATCAGAGAATTGCAAGTTAAAACCACAGAGAGATACCACCTCAGACATACCACGCACACCTGTCAGAATGGCTACCCTATATAATAAACGCCTAATATGCAAATTGACCAAACGGCAGAATGACCGGTTACTATGACGCGCACTGACCACCAGGGGCAGCTTCTGCGTTGAGCTTCCCCCTGGTGGTCAGTGCACTCCCACAGGGGGAGCATGCTCAGCCAGAAGCCGGCCTTATGGCTGGTGAGCGCAGTGGTGGTGGCGGCAGCCTCTCCCACCTCTGCTGTAGGCGGGCGGTAAGGAGCAAGGGGTCCCAGACTGCAAGAGGGATGTCTCACTGCTGGCTTAGGCCCAATCCCCGGGGGTTTGGGCCTAAGCTGGAAGGCAGACATCCCCTAAGGGGTCCCAGACTTTGAGAGGGCGCAGGCCGGGCTGAGGGTCCCCCTCCTCCAGTGCATGAATCTCATACACCAGACCTCTAGTCATTAATAAATCAACAAAAAACAAATGCTGGCGAGGATGTGGAGAAAAGGGAATCCTAGTGCACTGTTGGTGGGAATGGAGATTGGTACAGCCACTATGGAAAACAGTATGGAGGTTCTTCCAAAAATTTAAAATGCAACTGCTTTATGACCCAGCAATTCCATTCTGGGTATATATTTATAGAAATCCCAGACAGTAATTTGAAAAGTTATATTAACCCCTATATTCATTGCAGCATTATTTATAATAGCAGAGATATAGAAGCAACTCAAGTGCCCATGAACAGATGATTATATAAAAAGTGGTGGTATAAATGTTTATATGTGTATACACACACATATACATACATACATACATACACACAATGAAATATTACTTGGGCATAAAAAGAATGAAATTTTACCATTTGCGACCACATGGATGGACCCAGAGGGTATTATGCTAAATGAAATAAGTCAGACAGAGCAAGACAAATATCAGATTATTTTATTTATATGTGGAAATTAAAGAGCAAAATAAACGAATAAAAGTAGAAACAGCCTCATAGATATAGAGATCAGACTGATGGTTGCCAGAGGAGAGGGAGGTTGGGGGTGCTAGGTGAAAGATGTGCAAATTGGTATTCACAAAATAGTCCAGGGTATGTGAAATACTCAATAATCTATATATATAAAAGCCTAAGTGACCGTCCAATCATCTGACCAGTAGCTATGACACACAATGACCACCAGGGGGCAGACTTGGCAGCTGTGGTTCTAAGGTGACACACCTGGAACCAGAGAGGAGGGAGTCTGATTCCGGGGTGCATCACCTGAGAAGTGCCCTCTTGCAATCCAGGACCCCTTGGGAAATGTTGGAGAGCCGGTTTCAGTCCAGTCCCCGCAGGCCAGGTCGAGGGACCCCATCAGTGCATGAATCTGTGCACTGGGCCTCTAGTATTGTAATAACTATATACAGTGCCAGGTGGGTACTTGAAATATCGGGGGGAATCACTTTGTAAATGATTGCCTAACCACTATGCTGTACACCTTAAGCTAATATAAAATTATATTGAATGTAAACTTTAATTGAAAAGTAATATTTAAGAAAATAACAATTTTTGAGGAACTTCATGGTTTAAAAAATCAGAGGGATAAAACAGAAGAATCTTTCATGCCTTTTCTTTTCAGAGGAATATACTTTATTTTCTTACAGGAAAAAAAGGTTTTTCTTGTTGGATTAGAATCCTATAATAGATGATGTGAACTCTTCAGTTTCCTTTTTTATAGTTATCTGTTGAAGTGCCTTGTCTGCCACCATCTAGAAGTCAGAAGGACTGTTATTTTTATCATTGAGCCTATCACCAGCCTGTGACTGATGCTTGGAGTGTTAGTAGAATGAAAAAATAATGGACTTTTTCCTCTTACTGTATGTAGGTGTTGGAGGAGCTTTAGAGAATGATGATCCTTCCAAAATGGTTATGGTATTAGCTGCTACTAATTTCCCATGGGATATTGATGAAGCTTTGCGAAGAAGATTAGAGAAGAGGATTTATATACCTCTCCCAACAGGTACAATGTATTCCCTTTACAGTGTTTCATTTTTTTTTCCTGTTATCTTTTTTCCCCTCTTGTCCTTATTCCATTGACATTCTGCTAAAATAAGTTTTTAGCATTACAAAACCTATTTGCAGTACATTTCAGAGCAGCTCTTACACTTAGAGCAGAATTCATGTTAATAAATTGGGTAGGACATCTTAGTTTTTACTTTTAAACTTCAAGAGTCTTCATTAAACTTTGTGTTTAAAAATAAAGTTTCCTTGAGATATTCTGCTTTAGAAAAATACCATTTTATCCTATTGATGAACATTGAAATTTTCTTAAGGATTTTTTTTTAGATTTATGTATTCAGTGAGATGTATAAATCTTTAGTGTAAATTTGATGAGTTTTGCCAAGTGAATATTCCTGTTTAATTATTATCCTACTCAAGATGTAGGATATTTCTTTTATTCCAGAAAGTTTCTTTGTGCCTCCTACCAATTAATCCAAACCCCTTTTACTTTCCTGATTTTTATCACCATAGATTAGTTTTACATATTATTAAACTCCATATAAATGGAATCATGACATATGTACTTGTGTATGTGGTTACTACTCAACATAATGTTTTTGAGATTTATGCATGTGGTTACATGTATCAGTAGTTTATCTGTGATATTATTATACTGAAATTTTTTATTCTCCTTTTGATGGACATTTGAGTTATTTTGACTATTATGAATGAAGCTATAAATATTCTCATACAAATATTTTTATGTACGAATGTTTTTATTTCTTTTGGGAAACGTAGATAAGAAAGGAGTAGGTGGATCATAGTGTAGGTATATGTTTGATTTTGTAGCACCCAGACTGTTTTCCTTAGTGGTTGTAACATTTTATACTTCCATCATCAATAAAAGATTCCAGTACTTCCACATCTTTGTCAGCATTTAGTATTGTTGGTATTTTAATTTTAGTCATTTTAGTTAAGTGTGAAATGTCATTTTGTTATGGTTTTAATTTGCATTTCTCTGGTGACTAATGATGTAGAGCATCTTTCTATGTGCCTGTCGGTCATTGGTATATCTTTTGTACAATGTCTTTTCAAGTATTTTGTACAGTTTTTAATTGGTTTATTTGTTGTCTTATTAATGCAATTTAGTTCTTGATCATATACATGCATTATTAATATTTTCTTCCACTTTATGGTTTCCCTTTCAATTTTCTTTATGGTGTCTTCAATAAGCAGAAGTTTTAATTTTTATTAAGTCTTGTCAAATTTTTCTTTTTGGATAGTGCTTTTTGTGTCTTAAGAGTCTTTGCTTACCCTAAGGGTCAAAGGTTTTCTTCTTCATGATGTCTAGGGTCAGAAATGGGAAGGTTCAGTAGCTAAAGGTGACCCCACATCTGGAGCCTGGGATCATTTGGAATGCTGTTACCCACATGCCTGGTGGTTGAGGCCTAGGGCCTCAGCTGGAGTACCTCCATGTTACCTGTAGACAGATTTCATACATGGTAGCTCAGGGCTCCAGGTGTGATTATTACACTGGAAAAGTTGCAAGGTGCATTATTAGGACCTAGCCTTGAGGTCATGAATTGCCACTTCTGCCTTACTCTGGGTGGAAGTATTTACAAGCCCAGCCATTTTCAGGAGGAAGGAAATTAGACTGCCTTTGGGTAGGAGAGAGGCAAGGCCCCATTGTAGGAGCATGTGTGGGATAAAAGAAACTCTTGCAGTCATCTTGTTAAATCCAGCTTTCCATGATCACCTGAAGGCAAGAAGTCAAGTAACAGGACAGGTGGAGCTTGGCCTGACACTAAATCTCCTCTTAGTTCTTGCATCTAAAAATGGCAGTGTCCACCTGGTCAGCCTAATGGACTCCTTTTTCCAACCCCCTCTAATTCTGTATTCTTTAGACTAACCTCCTTAACCATAAAGGCATCATCGTCTCGTGGACTCTCAGTAACTCTCATCTCTCTCTCTTTTTTTTTTTTTTTTTAGGTTTTTGTTTTGTTTTGGTGTGTGTGTGTGTGTGTGTGTGTGTGTGTGTGTGTGTTTGCTTGTTTCTACTGCAAGTTCACACTTTCTCTGTTTGTGTCACTTGCCTTTCTTAAGTGCTCTGTTGGACTTTTCCTACTGACCTTTTTTCACTCTGGTACATGTGTTTTGCTTTCTACTTCCACATCATTATTTATGATGCTCCCATTTCCTAGATTGTTCATGTTCTTCCCTTCCATTACTGCTGGCTACTTAGAAATTGTATTATTTCTCAAAGTCGACATTAAAGCATTTAATTCCGAGGTCTTCTTTGCCCTGGCCTATCTCTCTACATGGACTCTACATCCCTGGGTGTTTCATCTACACGATCTGTCTCACAGATTATCCTTCATAAAAGGGATCTGGGTTTTCTCGATTTCCCTCTACTCCTATTTGGTGGTGATAGGACAACGAACATTTACTGAGTGCTGACTGCGGGCAAGGCTTCCAGTGTATTAGCTTATTTAATTCTCACAACAGTCTTATGAGGTAGATTCTGTTCTTATCTTTATTTTACTTATGAGGAGGCTGAGTCACTGAGAGGTTAAATATCTTGCTCAGGGCAGCAGAACAGGGTATGAGTACAGTCCAGCCCCAGCATACACACACTAATTATCCACTTCACTGAACTGCCTAGTGTGTTTAAAGAGAATTGTTATCAAATATTTATTTATACTTAGAATGTGTGTTAACTTGGCTCTGTAGCCATGGCAGGTCTTTATATTATTATTAACACATTAACCCCTCGTTAAATCCTTTTAAAAGGTCATTGATTCAGTTTTATGGAGCTGATAAATCCCACTTAGAACCTTCTAACAAATCACTGATACAACCAGTATTAAAAGTTAATCTTCCCTAAATCATAGTTATCAGGGAAAATCAGATCACCAGGCCCTCACTTATGAACAGGTTCATTTAAGTTGACTGTGTAGAACTTCCTTTCTGGGGGATAATACATTTCATTCTATTTGGTGTTTAAGTTCTTAGGGCAGTCACAGTAAAACATTTGCTTTAGAAACACCGTGGTGGTCTGCTAATGGGACTAAAGGAGCAAAGCGATATTTGTTCACTAACACTCATCTGCTCCATGCGGGGCACTGTGAGATGAGTTCCTCTGTTAAATTCAGAGTTCATTGTGGGGCCAGCAGGAGCACAGCGCATTCTGTAGCAGGGGACCCAGGAGCTTCCTCCCCTTCCGTCTTTCTTCCCACACTCCTGCTGACCACCTGAGTGAGGAGTTCTTTGGCCCTACACCACTTGCAGTGTGCCCTGGTGAACTGCAAGGTGGGCTTACTGGCTAGGAATGGCCAAGGATTGGGAGCTCCCAAGGTTAAGGAATTCTAGAAATAAAGGTTTTTCTAGTCACCTCCTTTTTTTTTTCTGACAATCCCAGATAATACTTGGTTGCTTCTTTTTCCACTGTGGTTGCTCTTTGCTTTGCTCTGTGTGTGCACGTGTGTGTGTATGTGTGTGTGAACACTATTACACAGATACAGAAACATAGATTAAAATACTCAATTATCCTGGCTAGGTGGCTCATTTGGTTGGAGTGTCATCCTGTACACCAAAAGGTGGCAGGTTTGATTCCTGGTCAGGGCACTTAATTAGGTTGTGGGTTCCATCCCTGGTTGGGGCATGTACAGGAGGCAATCGATTGATGTTTCTCTCTTTTTCTCCTTCCCTTTCCGCCTCCCTCTCTCGTTCCTCTCTTGAAACATATCCTTGGGTGAGGGTTAAAAAATCTCCTGATAAGTGTGATAATTGCAGGGATAACTCTGTCCTTAGGAGATAAGTACTGAAGAATTTAAGATGAAGTGTTGTGATACCTACAGCTAGCTCTCAGTTCTAAAACGGGCAGGGAGGAGAGGAGAAGAGAAGGGAATGATAATGGCAGTATGTTGACAATTGGTGAATCTAGATGAAAGGTAAGTAGGTGTTCATTGAGTTTTTTACTTGTAGATTTAAAATTTTCAAAGTAAAAGTGGGGGGAAATTAAATTTCATTTTTATATATCAGGAAATAATAAAGAGTTAGATCCAACTATGCATTATTTTACTGTGCTGTATTAAGCAGATTTGCTACTACAACAGATGATAAAACTGTAAGCATGGTTGTTTTTTAAAATGTTTAAATTGATTTGTTTGAGTTTAGACATTTTAATCATACTGGCATAGCAAATGTCTGTGGGCTGGCTCTCCAAGTGAAACATTTAATAAGCATTTCGTGCTAATTGTTGCGTCCCAGAAAAATAAAATTGGATTTTTACAGAACTATTGACTAGAGTTGCAGAACTCTTTTCCTGTATCATACTAAAGAGTGAGCAAAGTAATTTATAGAAGTTATACTCCATGCAGTCTAGTTTCATAAAACTTAGGCCAAATGTTTTTCTTTTTTGGTTTTTACTGAAAGCATTTCTGGTGCTTGAATACTGATGTTTTTATTTTACATAAAAGGATCTCAGACCCATTGTTCTCATAGCAGGTATCATTTTTTTCAAATTTTAGTTATTTCAACCAAAGCACATAGGAAGTTAAATTCCAGGAGTCATGCAAAGAATTGATAATACTTGTAGGCTCAGTTACTGACTCTGTTTCTGCTCCTGAACATTGATACATGATTTCTCATCAAAATGATATAGAAAAACATCTAACAATAACAAAAAATCTTCTAACAGCAAAAGGAAGAACTGAGCTTCTAAAGATCAATCTTCGTGAGGTTGAATTGGATCCTGATATTCAACTGGAAGATATAGCGGAGAAGATAGAGGGCTATTCTGGTGCTGATATAACTAATGTTTGCAGGTATTTTTTAAATGATCTGTGACCTTAGAGATTAGTTATATATTTGGCAGGAGGACTGGTCTCAAAGATAGTATAGTTATTAGCCCTTGACATGAAAGCAGCCACCCATTTTCTTGAAATGATCTCCCGATTTTTCTTGTTTTTTTTTTTTCTCTCTACATACTTTCATTGTTCATTGCTAGATGAATAACTACATAAAATTATGGTCACCTTTTCTATCCTGTGATTTTTTAAAAGAAATTATTGTGTCTAGCACATCCTAAGGTTAATTTAGCCCTAAATTGGAGCCTAGCTGTATCAACATGTAAAATAACAACTCTTCGTTTTGGTTGGTATTATTTTAATATTTGCAGATGAATAAACTTGACCAGTTTAAGCTGTGAAAGATACATATATATTAAAATTTTCCTTTCAATTTAGTGAGATTATAATTTTTAGATAATCTACCTCACTCAACAAAGAGGATTTTTTTTTCTTTTCTTACTTGCCTAAGGCCACTGTTGACATCAGTGGCCTTTCTTTAAAACCACATCTATGTTTCTGACTTTTTCTACCAGTATTTTTCCTGTGTGCATCTAAGTTTAGTAGCACACAGTAAACTCACAATAGTTTATATTATCACTGTAGTAAAGTATATAAGAATCTGAAGTTTTGGTTGGCTTGGTATCCTAATAGCTTTCTCATGAGCACTAATTGTCCATTTTCTCTAAACCTTCATAGTGATTTACAAGTCTTCAGAGTGGAGCTGAAAATAGGACCTGGAGAAGTTAGATTTGTTATTCTTTTAGTTGCCTACAAATTCTCTGTGTAGGGAATTCCACATCCACTATATGCAAATACATTCATGTTCTAGAGAGAGAGGTTCCTGGCTTTACCTCCTCTAATTAGATTATAAACAAACTGGTATAGATTTGAATTATACTAATACTGGCCATATGCTCATTTCTAAGTGTACAATTCGGTATTTTAAAATTTTACTTCAGTATCCTAAACTTTTTGGTAGTCTTTGTGGAACAAGTGGGGAAAATAATAATCAGTATTATCGAAGTCCAATATGGACTTTTAGGGTTCATGAACAATACATTTTATGTTTAAGTCCTTTCCATTCTGTTTTAACCTTTCGTGAACTCCCAGGGTGTCTCTGAGGTAGAAAATTCCACACAGCATCATAAAATCATATGACATGATCTTTTGAATGTTTTCCCTTAAATTTGTTACAGCTGAAACTGTTTGTAACATTTGCAACAATAAGTATTCACTGACTCTGGTACATTTTTAGGGATGCATCCTTAATGGCAATGAGACGGCGCATCAATGGCTTAAGTCCAGAAGAGATCCGTGCACTTTCTAAGGAGGAGCTTCAGATGCCTGTTACCAAAGGAGACTTTGAATTGGCTCTTAAAAAAATTGCCAAGTCTGTCTCTGCTGCAGACTTGGAGAAGTATGAAAAATGGATGGTTGAATTTGGATCTGCTTGAATTTCTATCGGCTCTTCCATTTCTGGTATTTTTGTTTATAAAATGTGAAGAAATTTCTTCATATAGGTTTGGAATTTTTCATTGGAGAGATTTTCACTTAAAGGCAAATAACCTAAAACCATAGAGTATAAATGTTGAAAAATGAGAAATGCTTACATAAAGAGCCTGATGTATTAATATTGCACCCCTAAAGCAGGGTGTCAGGGCGGCAGAGGAAAGGGATCGGTGTGCTATTGTGGAAACTTGTTTACAAAAGATTTAGAAGGACCTCTGTACCTCACTTGCATTTGTTGTCATCTTAAAAAATATGGTTTCATCAATTTTTAGAGAGAGAGAAAGGGAGAGGGATAGAGAGACAGAGATATTGATGAGAGAGAAACATTATCGATCACCTACCACCTGCACACCCCCTACTGGGGATCGAGCCTGCAACCTGGGCATGTGCCCTGACCAGGAATAGAACTGTGACCTGTTTGTAGCTCACAAAATAGAACTGTTTTTAGGTTGATGCTCAAGCATTGATTCACACCAGCTGGGCAGTCGTCTTTTGGGTTTTTTTGTGTGTTTTTCTATTCTTTTCTCTAAACATGAGGGACCTACATATGTTCACTTTCAACATTAAAACTGAGTTTGTGTCAGATTCATTATTGTTAAGAATGATAGTTTTGGATTAGATATTGAATTTGCTAGTTAAACCTCTAGAATTCAGCTACTTACTGTTGGAGTCTATCCTATGGTTTGAACTTTTATCCTTCCTTTCCTCACCATTTTTTCTATTAGCTACTTAGTCATTTGTTGAGCTCTGGGCAAGAATATCCTAATGCTTTGTGGTTTTTGAGTCATTTTGCCAGGTTGTTTCTCTGGTCTTTAGTACTTTTTGCTGGTACAAAAAGTACTCATATTTCATATTGAAAGAATGGGAAGAATATTATGATACGATGTACTTCTTCATTCTAGACCTCGCAGTCTTCACTTTTCTTTCAATGTGGTCAAACAGGTAACCCCCTTATTTTTTTCAGCTCCAACACTGTTTGATTTTTATTGAATTTGACTTCTGTATTCTGAACAAGTCCACTCTTGAGTTAATGCAAAACAAACAAAACAAAATCTATAATTTTCCAGACAGCTTAATAAAATAACCTCATGTATAATGAATGATGTTCATTTGAAAAATTTGAAATTGTTCTTTGTCAAGGTTAAGAACTTGTACACATGGTAAGAAGATTAAGATGAAAACCTGTCATGCTCATTCAGTTTAGCAGGAATTAGACAGGAGGCCAGAAAAAGTAGATGGCGTATATCTAGTCACCAGTAGAGGGAGTTTTCTGGCATTAAAAATTGAAATTAAAATGGTTTAAAATTGTATTTATCCTATTTTGATTGGGCAATCTATGCTTTGATAGTCAAGCTTTTATGATTTGTATTTGTTTGATATCCTGAATTCTCAATTTTGGAGAGCACCTACTGGTTTAAAATTGAAAATAATATAACTCATTAGACACTTTAAAAAAACCTTAGTATCTTGAATTTTTTTCCCTACTAAGAGCTATTTAATTTTCAGATAAGTCTGACACTGACCTCCAGTGTTCATATAATGCTGTAAGTTATCCCCCTTTCCTCTGAGGCATAGATTATAGGAGCTAAAATGATAAATCTGTTAAGATTCTAAGATTTTAAAATCATGATTTTATTTTAATTGAATTCATTCATCTTAAAAATTGAGATGAGAGAAGTTTCCTTTTATTCTTTTTTTCTGCCCAGTTTTTATTTTATTTTAAACCATTCTTATTTTTCAATTACAGTTGACATGCAATATTATACTAGTTTCATGTGTACACTCCAGTGATTAGACATTATATAACTTACTAAGTGATCATCCTGATAAATCTTGTACCCATCTGACACCATACATAGTAATTAGAATATTATTGACTGTATTCCCTATGTTGTACATAACTATTCTGTAATTACCAATCTGTATTCTTAATCCCTTCACCTTTCTCACCCATCCCTTAACCCCCTTCCCATTTGGTGACCATCAATTTGTTTTCTGTATCTGTGAGTCTGTTTCTGTTCTGCTTGTTTGTTTATTTTGTTTTTTAGATTTGATTATTGATAGATAAGTATTTATTGCCATTTTATTGTTCACATTTCTGGTTTTTTTCTCTTTCTCCTTCTTCTTCAAACCCTTTAAAATTTCATGTAATACTGGTTTGGTGGTGGTGAACTTCTTTAGCTTTTTCTTGGGAAGCTCTTTATATGTCCTTCAATTCTAATTGACAGCTTTGCTAGGTAGAGTGTTCTTGGTTTTAGGTCCTTGCTTTTTATCAATTTGAATATTTCTTACCACTCCCTTTTGGCCTGAAACGTTTCTGTTGATAAATCAGTTGACAGTCTTATGGGAGCTCCCTTGTAGATAACTAACTGTTTTTCTCTTGCTGCTTTTCAGTTCTCTCTTTGTCTTTATCCTTTGAAATTTTAATTTTGATGTTGTCTTGGTGTGGGTCTCTTTGGATTCATCTTGCTTGGAACTCTCTCTGTGCTTCCTGGACTTGTAAGTCTATTTCCTTCACCAGGTTAGAAAAGTTTTCTGTCATTAATAGGTTTTCAATTTCTTTCTCTCTCTCTTTCCCTCTAGCACCCCATGATGTGAGTGTTGGTATGCTTGAAGTTGTCCTAAAGGCTCTTTACACTATCCACATATTTTTGGAATCTTTTTTCTTTTTGTTATTATGATTGGATGTGTTTTTTTTTTTGCTTCCTTATATTCCAAATTGTTGATTTGATTCTCAGAATCCTCTACTCTACTGTTGAATCCCTATAAATTATTCTTTATTTCAGTTAGTGTATCCTTGATTTCTGACTGGTTCTTTATTATGGTTTCTATGTCCTTTTGTATGCTATTGAATTTCTCACTAAGTTTATCTACTTTCCCCTAAGTTCATTGAGCATCCTTAAAACCAGTGTTTTGAACTCTGCATCTAGTAGATTGCTAGTCCCCATTTTGTTTAGTTCTTTTTCTGGAGTTTGTTCTGTAATTTAATTTGGGACATGTTTCTTTCATTTTTGATTAAAGAAATAATCCCATTAAGATCTTGCAAACTATTGCCATCCAGTAACATTTTTTTCCTGATATCCTAGGGGCAGTCATTAAAACATTATTGTTTTGATTGCTAGAACTTGTTTGTATACTTTAGTGGATTAGTTGCAGCATTTTCTAGGTTTTGTGTTACTTGTCTTGGCATGCATTTCATTTTTTTAAAAATTCTTCATGGGTAATGATATGGTGATTGTGATTTAAAAAAATTGTTAGTTAATCCGTGTTTGGAAACTCAGGCTTCCCGGAAACTTAACCTTTTCCAAGTTAAGTGAATCAGGTATGCTTTGTTATTTCCTTTGTTTCTCGTTTTGCTCCATCAGTGGGTGGTGAATACTCTGTATATTTTCAACCCCTTGAACCACCCTGAGGAAACCCCGCAGGTGTTCTATCTAGCCTTGGCAGTACATCGTGTGTACACCATCTTTATTGCCAGAGTGTTGCCTTACTCAGAATGAGAGCATTGTGTGTTTTGCTGTGTTATCAAATCAGAAAGGTTTGATTCCTCTAATTCATCCAAAAGCATGAGTATTTTGGGTTTTGCAACCCTACCTTGTTAGGACTCAGTTCAGCGGTTCTGCCTTGCAGACAACTGTTCAGGTAGTTGTTGCGTTCCGCAGACTTGCTCTGGGTGCTTACTGTGTACAAGAGCCTGGTTAGGGGCTCTGTGCTTACATTGCTGGACCAGGCCGCATAGATTGGATTGGGCACTTTCCATAACTACGCAGTGTAGTTTTTGGCTCCAACTGATGAAACTAATTCACATCATAAATGGAGAGGCACAGTTGTCTGGGTGTACTTTGGAAAGATAATAAGTAAAATATTTTCTCTTTTTCTCTCTTTAAATCTGTTTTAAAGTTAGAACTGATATCCATTTATTAGAACAATATAATTTATAGATCTGGCTATATTTATTAATCATTTTTGTCATTTCCTAAGCTACATGTTTATTGTAAACATGCACACATGTAACTATGGTAGACACATAAACATGTTATGTGTTGTTTGTAAACATTTGCTCTCATAATTTTTTCATTTTTTGAAGAAATTAATATTGATGAAATACACCAAACAAGTAGCTCTTTAATGTAGACTGAAACCTTCTAGTAATGCAAGTAAACAATAGGTAATGACATCACAGACTTCATCTTCTGGTCAGTGGCATTATAGGCATTGCAGAGTAACCAGACCCACCTGGGAGTGGAATCCGTCTCTAGAAATACCAGGACCGCTTGGTAGAGGACACACATGTGGTCTAGCTGCATAACTAAGGGCTTTTTCTGAGCTCCCGAGATTGCAGTTTTATGCTGCAATATTTGACTGTAAAAAATATAGGCTGGCACTGGCCGGGTGGCTCAGTTGGTTGGAGCCTTGTTCTGTACACCAAAAATGTTGCAGATTGGATTCCTGGTCAAGGCACATATCTGATTGCAGGTATGATGCCTGATCAAGGCTCATTTTGGGGACAACTGATTGATTTTTCTTTCTCACATCGATGTTTCTCTCTTTCCCTTTCCCTCTCTCTTCCCCACCTCCTCTATCTCTAAAATCAATTTTAAAAAAACAACAACCATATTTTTGGGTGAGGATTTAAAAAAAGAGTAGGCTAAAATCACTAATTACTCAAAAAGTGAACAGGCAAGTGTCTGGTGAATCTACTATGAACAAACATACAGATACCTCAGGAAAAATGTGTGTACAGATCAAATGCACAATGTAATTGTCACTCTTCCACTTTGCTACATCTAGCCTGACTGCTGGATATGAAATTATTGATAATCTTTAAGTTTGGAGCAGCTAGAGCTTGTTTGACTTTCTTCCTAGGAAGTTTCTGTGTACACTGTTGAGTTCATAGTGAGTCAAAACAAGAACCAGTTGACATGGTTATGTTTCACTCCCCCTCAACCCTAACTTGAGATGCAGTAAAGGACTTAGGCAGGTATTTCTTATTGTGCGGGCACTGGCTCCTTCAGTATTGTCTTGATTATTGAGTCTTTTTTGTGTAATAGTAGATTTCCACTCTCTCTTTGATCTTATTGATGATAAATACCTTAGGATATATCCTGTATGACAGGCATAAAGCATTAAGGATATTTGCTGGCCATTTCCAAGAAATGGCTACAATAACTTGTATGAGAAGACAATAGTAATTATTTTAATATTTTTGTATCTTTTGTTCCTTAACTTTTTGATTGTGTAATATTTTTTGCATACCACTTAATTTGTGATGTACATAATATTTATGTAAATCTCAGAATCTGTCACAATAGCAAAGAACTAGGAATTACAGTTGGAGGGGGTGTTAGGAGATAAAAGTCAACTCCACATGTTTTATTCTCATCTCCACTAATTATTTTTTCAGAAAAAGCTAAAAACTCTGTCATAATGACTATATTTACTTATTTATACTTTTAATTAGATTTTTCGTACTTATTTAATTGTTGGGACATTTGCTTTTAATATTATTTCTTAATGTGGAAACTGTACAAATATTTAAAATATAAAATTCCTAAGATAATAGATGTTTTTAAACATTCACAAATTAACAATAATTCTTTGAATTTTTATTAGGTTTTTAGGTTTTGGACAATTCTTTAAACATTTCTAAATTTCCAGGTGACTCACTAATAAAACAAAAAATATTAAGGTAATGTCATAAAATTTATTAATTTTATTTTACCTTTCTCATTAATTGACCTTATTTTATATATGTATATAAATAACCTGGATACTGTTCTGTCACCAGCAGTGTATAGGTTTTTGTTCATTTGGAAATTTGGCACAGCATATAGGAAATTAATAGAGGTTTTCCTCCAATAAAAGGGTTCTCATTTGATTTTATGTTCAAAACTATAAAATGCACTTTTGTTTTACAACGTCTGTTGGAAAACCTGAGTCTTTGCACATGTTATTTCCAGAGTTTACCTCAGTTAAACAGGCTTACTTGGTTTTAGGTGGGAAGGAAGGGAAATTATTTAAATTCAGTTCATTCCTCTTGCCCTCTCCCATTACTCTTCTTCTTCTTCTTCTCCTCCTTCTTCTTCTTCTCCTCCTCCTCCTCCTCCTCCTCCTCCTCCTCCTCCTCCTCTCCTCCTCCCCCTCCTCCTCCTCCTCCTCTCCTCCTCCCCCTCCTCCTCCTCCCTCCTCCTCCCCCCTCCTCCTCCTCCTCCTCCTCTCCTCCTTCCCCCTCCTCCCCCTCCTCCTCCTCCTCCTCCTCCTCTCTTCCTCCTCCCCCCTCCTCCTCCCCCTCCTCCTCCCCCCTCCTCCTCCCTCCTCCTCCTCCTCCTCCTCCTCCTCCTCCTCCTCCTCCTCCTCCTCCTCCTCCTCCTCCTCCCTGAAACTGTTATTTAAAATATTTGTCTTTCTTTCTTTGGCAAAGCCACATATTCCAAATTAAACTTCTGTGAAATGTCTGAATTATTCTTCCCATCTTTGTTATGGCCAGCTTCATCACACATCCTCTAGTTTCTCATAACTTCATAAGTACAAGCTAACGTGCAACATTAAAAGTCTGGGAACCTAACTCTAAGAACCCAAGTACTTCATGAACACACATGGGGAAGGACACACATGTTCAGCAACAGAGTTGCCTTCAGTGCTCATGGTATGGGCAGTGTCCAGCAAGATCACTTCACTACGTGTTATGATGATTTGTAATTGTTTTTCTGAGATTTTTGTTTCAGTGTTTGTCTCTCAGTATTTTGAACTTAATTTAAAGAAAAGGATGTTTCTGAATTGTATTTATTATATGTGATTTTCCTTACATGTTGTGCTGCTATTTTGCTAGTTTTGTGAGCTTAGTTGTGTTTGTTCACAGGTTGTAATTTGTTAATAAATTTATAGAGTGTTGCTTGTTGTTGTTTTCTTTGTGGTTCATATTTGATATACAATCACTGGCCCACTTAACTATCACCAGTGGGAGTAATAAATCCCTCCCTAGTAAGCAATGACTTTCCCCAAATATTAATTCTTATAAAATCACATATTATAAATCTGACATTTTATGTTTGCCATAGATTATACGAATAATTTTAAGGTCAATGCAGGTAAGATGAGTGCTTTTTCAACTATTCTAACTGATTTAATAAATACACTTGTGTTATTTGTGTAAAACCATTGCAAACTGGATGTCCATATGGTGAATTTTCCAGGTGACTCTGTCTGATCTTGTGAGTCCCCCAAATTGTTTTTTTAAATTCACAGACTTTTTTGAGCAGTTTTAGATTTACAGAAAAATTCAACAGTGAGTAGAGTCCTCAAATATTTTCTCCCTCCACCCCTCCAGTTTCTCTTTTTATTACAAATTCCCGTTTTGGTACAAATGTACCATATTGATACATGATTATTACTAAAGTTCATAGTTCACATTAAGGTTCACTCTGAGTTGTACAGCTTAGTGGGCTTTGACCAAAGCACAGTGCTGTGTGTCCACCATTACAGTATCGCACAGAACAGTTTCACTGCCTAAAATCCTCTGCTCCCTGTTCATTTCCTCCCTCCCCCTAACCTCAGACAACCACTGACCTTTACTTACTGTCTCTATATTCTGCCTTCTTTCACTTGGCAATATGCATTTTAGGTTCTTTCACGTCTTTTTGCAGCTTGATAGTCCACTTCTTACCATGGAAAATATTCCATCATAAGGGTGTGCCAGTTTGTTGATTTGTTCACCTACCGAAGGCCATCTTGGTTGCCTTCAAGTTTTAGCAATCAGGAATAAAACTACTACATTCATGTGCAGGTTTTTGTGTAGACCTGTTCATTTCAGTAAATACCCAGGATTGCAGTTGCTGGATGTATGGTAAGAGTATGTACAATTTTATAAGAAAATGCCACACTGTCTTCCAAAGTGGCTGCACCTTTTCCATTCCCAGCAGCAATGAGTGAGAGTTCCTGCTGCTCCACATCCTCCCCAGCATTGGGTGCTGTTGGTGTTCTGATGTTCCGTTCTGCTAGATGTGCAGTGGCATCTCATTGCCATTTTAAGTTCCAGTTCTCTAATGATCTGATGTTGAGCATCTTTTCATTTCCTTATCTATTTTTAATTGTTTTTTATTGAAACCCTGCTAAAATGTAGCATACTTTCCCCCTGACTTGTAAAATAGACAATTTGAACTTAACCCTTTCTTTCTGATTGAGAGTAACCCCCATGATATGCCACTCTCAGCAGCTAGTGGAGGGTAGCAGGGCTTTTCTGTCTGTCACTAAATGGTCTTTGAGTTTTGGTGTTTGCTTTTGTAGTATGTTTACTCTTCTGTTTCCAGGCTGTTGACCTTTATTTCTCTTCCAGTTTCCTACCTCCGGTCTTCAGTGAACTTCGTGAAAATAGTTGTTAGAATTATGAGTGAATTAGGAGTACAACTGTTTGGGGATGAGGAGTGGTATGGTGCTTTATTGTTTGAGCATTGGTGCTTTGTATCATTTCTCTAGGCTATCTATGACCTTGTTAGCTTTATTTTTAGTTTCCAGAAGTATTGCAGGTAGACCAAGTATGGAGTAGAGATTTATGCATAAACATGTTGTCATGTAGTTTTATAATATTTACTAGAGACCCGGTGCACAAAACTTTGTGCACTCGGGGGGTAGGGGGGCCCCTCAGCCCGGCCTGTGCCCTCTCACAGTCTGGGACCCCTTGGGAGATAACGACCTGCTGGTTTAGGCCTGCTCCTGGGTGGCAGAGGGCAGGCCTAAACCCTAGGTGCAGCCCCTGGTCGGGCTCAGAGCAGGGCCGATTGGGGAGTTGGGGCGCCACCCCCTGTTATACACAGAGCAGGGCAATCGGGAGGTTGTGATTCTACCCTCAGTCATGCTCAGGGTAGGGCCGATTGGGGGGTTGGGGCACCATCCCCTGTCACACTCAAGGCAGGGTCGATGGGGAGGTTGCAGCACCACCCCCTGTCATGCACAGAGCAGGGCCAATCAGGGGGTTGGGGTGCCGCCACTCTCACACTCAGGGCAGGGCCGATGGGGAGGTTATGGCTCTATCTCATCACACACAGAGCAGGGCCTGTGTGTGTGTGTGGGGGGGGGTTGGGGCGCCACACCCTGTCACACACAGAGCAGGGCCGATCAGGGGGTTGGGGCGCCGCACCCTGTCACACACAGAGCCGCAGGGCGATCAGGGGGCTTGGGCGCTGCCACCTGTCACGCTGATCCCGGTGCCAGGAGGCCTCGTGGCTCCGCTGATCCCGGTGCTGGGAGGCATATTACCCTTTTACTATATAGGGTAGAGGCCTGGTGCATAGGTGGGGCCGGCTGGTTTGCCCTGAAGGGTGTCCTGGATCAGGGTGGGGGTCCCCACTGGGGTGCCTGGCCAGCCTGGGTGAGGGGCTGATGGCTGTTTGCAGCTGGTCACACACCCTTCAGGGTGGGGGTCCCCACTGGGGTGCCTGGCCAGTCTGGGTAAGGGGCTGAGGGCTGTTTTCAGCATGGGGGTGACTGAAGCTCCCAACCGCTCCTTTTTTTCTTTTTTCTTTTTTTTATTCTGGGCCAGCTTTAGCTTTGAGGCTTGGCTCCAGCTCTTAGGCCTCCGCTGCTGAAAGTAGGTTTCTGGCCTTTGCTTACAATGTTGCGATCCTGCTGGCTGAAGCCCGGCAGGTTTCTGGGGTTTTGTTTAGCTTCTATGTTTGTTACATAGTTGCTTGCAGCTCAGAGGCCTGCAGTGGCAGGCGGGGAAGTTGGAGCCTCCGTCACTGAAGCAAGCAAGCCTCATGTTAGTTTCAAGCTGCCTGGCTGCTGGCCGCCATCTTGGCTGACAGTTAATTTGCATATTGCCCTGATTAGCCAATGGGAAGGGTAGCGGTCGTACACCAATTACCATGTTTCTCTTTTATTAGATAGGATTGCTGGAAGGGACCTAGCAGCAATTTCATGGCCCTACCTTTTTTTTTTTTTCTCCTTGCCGTGACCATTAATGAAGACTTGATCTTTTTAAGGTATAAAGGAAAAGAATTAGGTACAAAATTAATTAGGGACAAAAAAGGAAACCTTCCCACTCTTCCTTTAGTCCTTTCTCCTTTCTCCAGAGCATATGGTCAGTGCTTCTTAGTACTGTGACATGGTCCCTGGCTCCTGCGGCAGAGCATACTTGAGTGTTGAGTATTTGCCCAGAGAATCCAGGTATTTAGTTGGAAACTGTGAGATAAGAGCTTTGCCTGGCCAGCATCAGCTGCACCTGGTCCAGACGGACTCGGGGATTCACCTGGGATCTCGCAGCCTCTTGTTCACAGCCATCATGCCCACAATACCAGGACAAGCGAGAAAGGAGATCAAGGAGCACACATGTTCAGTACCTGCTTCCTGGTTTCTTTATGATCAGAAAAGGGTGATGGTCAACTCTTCCCTAATTTTAATCTTCTAAGATCCTCTCAGGATCTTTCATGTAAGTTTTGAGAGGTTCAGTACATTGAGACCTGACATTGAGAGCAAATAACTTGGTTCAGTCCCCTCATCTCATAGGTGAAGGAACTGAACCCAGGAAGGTTTTAAGGCATGTGTTCAAGATCACATTCTGAACTGGGCTACAGGACTTATACATCTATTTCTGATCTTGAAGAATGCTGCAGATAAGGAGTAAGGAAAGTGAGCCAGGCAGCAAAATGCTTGTTAAGGAGCTTTAAGCCTCTGAAACATGATACAGATTATTTATCTTAGTTGATGATAGTTCAGAATAGGAAATCTATATAATAAAAGCCTAAGTGACCCTTACGGTGGAACAAATAGAACGACCAGTCGTTATGACTTACACTGACCACCAGGGGTCAGATGTTCAATTCAGGAGCTGCCCCCTGGTGGTCAGTGCGCTCCCACAGGGGGCAGGCTCACGGCTAGCGAGCACAGTGGTGGTGGCTCCTCTCCCAGTGCTAAGGAGCAGCAAGCCGAGTGTTAAGGAGCAACGAATAGGTGGGCAGTAAGGAGTGAGGGGTCCCAGGCTGCAAGAGGGTGCAGGCCAGGCTGAGGGACCACCCCCCCCCAATTGCATGAATTTCATGCACTGGGCCTCTACTATAAGATAAATTGACATCATAGGCCCTAGCTTGTTTGGCTTAGTGGATAGAGCATTGGCCTGCATACTGAAGGGTCCAGGTTTGATTCCAGTCAAGGGCACATGCCCGGGTTGTGGGCTCGATCCCCAGTAGGGTTGCGTGCAGGAGGCAGCCAATCAATGTTTGTTATCATTGATATTTCTATCTCTCCCTCTCCCTTCCTCTCTGAAATAAATAAAAATAAATATTTTAAATAAATAAATTGACATCATAGGATTGGAACTAACATTTATAATGTTTGCTTTGGGCTAGATACTTTTATTAAATCCATATGTTAGCTCCAAGACCTATTTACTATTGTTTGCTTTTGCAGAGGAGGAAACTAAGACTTATAGAGTGACTTGCTCTTGTAATTTGACTCTTAAGAAGTGGAAGAAGGAATGGAACCTAGGTCAGTTTCATTCCAGAGCCCATTCCTTTGTATTCCAGCATTACTTTCAACAATGTTAAGTGCAAAAGTACTCGATTTTTGAAATGATTATGTTATACTCACTCATTTTTTGGAGGTTATTAATCACTCTTTACCTTCCTTTTCCTGAAATGCTTTTTTTAAAAAAAAAACAACAACAAAAAAAAAACAGGAATCTTTTAGCAGATGACTATAATATATCTGGTTACAGTATTTATGCTTATAAATATAGGGGGAAAGTGCTCCTTGTGAGATTAAAATGAAGTTGGGAATATTGCTGCCATTTGCTGTGTTTGAGTGTAAATACACACCTACTAATTTCCATGGCAGGCTTTATGAAATGAGCCAATCATTCTGAGAGTTTCCACCACCAACTTAAGTGACATAAAGCTCTAAGTTTTTTACTAGTGAGCTCCCTTACAGTCTCTGCACACTGGTGACGGTCCAGAGCTGGGCATATTGTCACCGTCAGTTACTAGGAGAGCAGCCCCAGTATTATTCTTAGCTCTGGGTTCAATGTCTGTATTTGGTGCACTACCCCTGAGCCGAGTATAGTTTACAGTGTGAAAATGCTTTCGATTAGCACATCTTAAATTACCTTCTTAAAAAAAAACTAATCATGGGATGACTCCTGTATTCCATAACATAAATCCTAAACTATAAGTGATTATTATGAAATTAGACTTGGGTGACTCAAGCTTCATTTGGTATTTGCAAAATACCTTAAGCTATTTTTTCAAACATCTTGAAATATATTTAAGTAACATTTTTCAAACATATTTTATCAAGCATATTTTCTCTAATTTTTAAACCCTTGTGTATTTTTAAAAAATATATTCTTTATTGATTTCAGAGAAGAAGAGAGAGGAAGAGAGAGATAAGAGAGAATCAGTGATGAGAGAGAATCATTGATTGGCTGCCTCCTGCATGTCCCACATAGGATCGAGCCTGCACCTGGGCATGTGCCCTTGACTGGAATTGAACCCCGGACCCTTCAGTCTGCAGGCCAATGCTCTATCCACTGAGCAAAACTGGGTAGGGCAACCCTTGTGTATTTTAAGGAAAATCTAATCCATGTGTTTCTGATTCATTTGCACTTAACTTGTCAAAGTTAATTTTTAAGAACAATTTGGTTTCCAAGAAGCCTTAGGGCCCTTCTCATGAGTTTTGCCAGCCTTTAAAAGCCTTTTTCCCAATCAGAACTTTTTCCCCCAAAGATAAATGTGGATGAAATGTTTTATTTCAGTTTACAATGCAGAGCCCATATTTCAAAAGCTAATCTAGTTCTGAATGTATTATAATAAGGTATTCTGCATTTACTATAAGAACTAGCTTCATTTGTTTTTTGTTTGTGTTTTTTTTTTTCCAATGGGAAGAGCTTATAATAAATGTGCTCTCTTGAAAACAGTGTACCTACATGCTATACTATTTTCCCAAATTCACAGCACAGGTGACAAGTGTGGGTTGATCAAACATACCAAATTAAGGGAACTACTTATTGGGAATCTGTCGCATGTGTGGAATATGTTTACATATCTTTGTACACATTGAGGTATAGATATATACACACATAAAAATGTTTAAATTCTCAGAGGTTGTCCTTTTTGTTTTTACCTGTACTTATAAGTTCTAACAAGACATTACTGTATTCTGGATTTAAATTAATAAATTATTGTGAAATGACTATAATTGTCCTCATCTCTCTTCAGAAATGTTTTTCCCCTGAGATTTAGTTCAATAGGTTTCTGTTGCTTTGCAGTAGGTTTTGAGAACAGCTTTTTAAAATTTTAATTGAACAGGTTGATTGTATGAAATCTTCTTAGAAAAAGTAAGGTCATTGCAATGAAGGTAAAAGGAAATATGCTGACAACTAATTTAACAGAATGTCACACACAGCAGAGACTCTGGAAAAGATTTGCAGACACATAGCAACAAAAGAATGGCGTGTGCTCAAGGCAGCTAGAAACTGCATTTGGAAATATTCACATTAGAAGAACATGAATATTTTTCTTGGATTCTCATTAGGGAGTTGTGTGAAATACATACTTGCTAATCATAAGAAATAACCTCTTCAGTTCCTATTCATTTTTTCTTTGAATTTTTTGAGTGTGGAATTATTAAGCAATGAAAACATTTTTTTCTTTACTTTTCAAGGTATACCAATTTTTTATATATTTTGTTAATGCTATAAACTCAGTATTTTAGAAAGAGCTTTTATGCTGGAAAAATTCCTTTTAAAAATTAGCAGCTAACAGATCTCCCTCTTCGTCCCCTCAGGCATGTTATCTTTACCTGTCTTTGTCTCTTAACCTGCAAGGGCCCTTCTTTTGCCTCTATAACTTGTTTCCCGAGCCCATTCCTTCTACAGCTCACTTCTACCTCTGTGACTTTCTAAATAAACTTTCTCCTATAGTTTGAGTCTTGGCTCTGAATTCTTTCCTAGCCAGAACTCAAGTACCGAGGTTGCTGAACAGAGGTCTGGTCTGACTCCACAGCCTAAACCTGGTGCCGTTCTTGCCGCCACCAACAGTTGCATTTTAAGAAGGATGGTAAATCAGCAGAAAGTGTAGATTAACTGACTTATGATCATATACTTTTTTATAATCCCAGTCTTCAAATTCCAATGATATTGAATTGGAGGTGATTATGAAGTTTATATAATAAATATTAGGTATTGGAAATTATGCCATAAATATTGTGTTTGAAATAGTGGGGAAATCAGGGTGCACATAAATTCTGTGCACATTTTTTTCTGACCAACAGTCAATTATCTTCCAAATGGAAAAATAATTACCTAATGGTAACTACAGAAGAAAACTGTGAATAGTATTAAGACAATTTGTAGCATTTTTTAAAACCAGGATGAACATTTCAGTAATAAACGTATCATGGTTAAATTGAGTAAACTCCCTAGCAAGGGCAAGGCATTCTAATAAGTGACAGTGTCCTTTAGTCTGCCTGTGACAGTAGATGACTGTAACAAACTGGATTAAGCATTTGAAATTTTGTTTCCACCTTGGAAATACCTACTCTTCAAGTGTATTTTATTAAGTAGGGGTGCAGAAGTAGCACATTTAGTTAATACCTTTTAAAATATATATTCTAGAGCACTTTACACTTTGTGTGACCACAGGCCTAAAAAATAATGTAAATAAAAATAGTCATCACTTCTTAGAAAACAATTAAAATTAACAACTAAATTTTTCTTTACTTAAACTAAATAGAAAAACCTTTTCTATGAGGAGACTTTAAACCTTTTACTTTGTGCTTTTCATATAATTATTTTACAAAGAAATTATGCTTACAAAATTATTAAGGTCATTTTTAAAAAGCAGTATTTATAGAAACCAAGTCAATGCTTGCTCTTAACGTCTGTCTCCCAAAAGCCCTTGGTCTGAAAGTCTCTCATGGCTCCCGACCTCATGTCTCTTCACTCATAGGGCGGACTGTGCTGGTCGCTGTGTGCAACCTGGGACAGTGCTCCACAAACGTCTGTAACGATTCCTCTCCATCAATAAGATGTTTGTGAGTTTTACACTGTTACCATATTGATAGTTTACAGAATATTTATTATTTATATGACTATTTGTATGTAATAAAATATTCACAAAATTAGAAAATTTAAAGACTGGCAATATGAAAACACTGGAAAATTTAATTGGTGCAAAATGCCCTAGAAAATTATGGATACTATTTGTATTGAGATTAAATATGCTTTTAAACCTTGGGCTAACTGGGTATTGTGGTTTCGTTTATTTCAGTGCTTAGTTGTAATGACTATTGTGGGTGAAAAAGTTACTTCATAAAGGTCTGTAGATCCAAGTGGAAGAAAGAAATCATTGGTGCAATTATATTTCATTTTTAACCATTCCCACTAATTCTACAGAAGGTTTTATTTAACTTTGTTAAATTTGCATCTTCCCTGATGTCAGTCAGTTCTTACAGATTAACGGGAAGGTGCATTTTATATGAAGTTTCAAAATTCACTGAACCTCTTCATTTGGAAGATTTTAAACACATTGGAAAATGGTTTCAAGTGTAAGTTGCACATATTAGAGTTTTTAGTAAGAGACTCATTCTTGGCAACAAAATGAGGGAACAATGGAAACGACGCCTCAGCCCAGGGACTGAGAGCCTGCCCTCCGCCTACCTCCCTGAGCTTCATGTGCCTGAGCTCCAATTCTCAATCCATCCCTGATTGGTCCCTGATTCTGCTGAGTCTGGAGGTGGCTGGTCTTGAATGACGTAGAACTAGTTGAATCCTCTTGTGAGTTTTCATTTCTCCTCAGTCTTAAGGTCCTGGCTTTTAGATGTGATAGGAATATGTCACTGTCTGTTTCTTCCTCTTCAGTGTTCAGTGATTCCTGTGCCAGTGTCCACAACACTCTCTCCAGCTTCTGTTCCAAACGTCTCCTGCGGAGGTACTGGGTTGGGTCATTCTGGCATGGGGTGGGACATCCAGACAGCATCAGCCACTGAAGGTGGTACCACTGCTGCTTGCTGGCATCTCGTTCATGGAGCAGGAAGACTGGAGTTCCACTTAGATGAGTGGAACTGTTAAGGGAGGAGCAGGAGTGGAACAGAGACCCTCAGCTATTAACAGGTGTGAGAGTCCGCCTGGAAGGGGATATTGTGTGACTGACTGGGGAGGATGTTCATGAACCACAGTGTTTGGTCCTAGTTGCACTGTGTGTACTCTGATCAAAGCATTGTTCCTGCTCTTTGGCTTGAGATATGTTAGCTATTTAAACAAGGGGTCTGTTTGTTGGGTCATAAGAGGTGTTAGGGTTTTGTGAGAACTTTTGTCTCGAAGTCAAAAACATGGATTCTATCTCCAGCTCTACCACTTCCAAGCTGACTAACTTTGGGCAAGTTACTTATCCTCTCTATACCTCAGTTATCTCATCTTAAAAAGGATGGGCTAATAATATGCTTTCTTTATAGAACTGTTTGGAAGGTGAAATGAGATAGTGAGTTGAAAGTGCCCTTCACTTTCTGGTTCCACAATAATGCTCAGTAAACGGCAGCTGCAGTGGGTGCTAGAGCTGGCACCAGTGGGCTTCCCCACAGCTGGGTCTTGAACACTCAGGAGTGTTGCCAGGCTTTGAACTGCGGATAGCTTGAAATTGGCCATGGTGGGAGTATGTACACCTGGAATCAGCACACTACACATCAAGGCTTCCTCCTTGAGAGCCAGTTTATCAACTCATCACAGGTAAGCTATTTTAATCTTGTGTGGGGTTTTCTCTTTATTTCTGCCAAAACAACAACAACAAAAAACCCAGCTTTGGATGCCTATCCCGGCTCCTTGTCAGTTCCTCTGGAATTAGTAGACGGGTAACATCCCTAACCCCTACCAGGCACTGTGAATAGGAGCAGTTTGATTTGCAGTGAGCTGTTTTTGACTCAAGGGGTTTTGGATCTGCCAAAATTAGGGGCAGGCTTCTCTTTTATTATATGGCAAATCTTCGGACCCTGGAACTAGACCAAAGTGTCTATACACTTTAGTCCATGGCAAGTACAATCTGAGCTGTATCTAGGCAGTACCCACAGCTTTCAGCCTTTTGCCAGAAGGTTCTGAACCTCACAACTGGCATGGCTTTCCTGGCAGTCATGGAGACACGTGCCCGCAAAAGTGTACCAAGTGCTGCAAGAGCTGTGTGGCCGTTGTCCCAGCAGAGGTAGGAGAGGCAGGAAGAGAAGGGGATTCTGTTCTCACTTTTTTTAGTACCTTCCCTGAACCAAAAGAATGGAGCTTGGTGGTGGCACCCAATTATAATTTTCTTGCATCATTTAGCTCACTAGGGATCAAATGTCTCCCTATTTACAATAGAAACAAAAAAGCAAAGTTCTTTAAAGAGGGAATTTACAAACGGCACACTGTCTTTTCTTATTGTAGAAATGTGCACATCTAGAGAGGGTCACACAGCTTTGTGTACCTGCCTAAGGAAGCACAGACCAGGGTTATTTATAGTCCCATTTGCTTTTCACAAGAAAGAGAAAGCAGTACATGATATCAGGGTGTCCAGTTCCATAAAGGAGAGGCTCCAAGGTTTTCTGGGTACGGACTTTTTCTGTGTAACCCACGGAGGGCTGTGCAGGAAGGGGCTCTGGGAGCACTGGTCAGGACTTATTTTTCCATCTATTCTAACTTTGATCTTATACGAACATTCGTTTATGGGGGCCTGTCATTGAGACCTTTATAAAGCCAGTTTAAGTTATTCACTGCTCAGCAGATTCCAGGCCTCGCCCCTGCATTGAGGACCTTGTCCTGGTAGAGAGAGCCCTGGAACAAGCCACCATAGGTTTACAGTGGTGAGTACGTGAAACACAGAGTTTATTCTTGTGTTACTATATATTATTGTATTACTAGAGGCCAGGTGCACACAATTTGTGCACTGTGGGGGGGGGGGGTCCCTCAGCCCAGCCTGCACCCTCTCCAATCTGGGACCCCTCAGGGGATGTCCGACTGCCAGTTTAGGCCAAATCCCATGGGCCTAAAGCAGCAGTGGGACATCCCTCTCACAATCCGGTACTGCTGGCTCCCAACCGCTTCTGCCTGATTGCCCCAACTGCCCTCCCCTGCCGACCATCTTGTGCTGGCCATCTTGAGACCACATGGGGTGGCCATCTTGTGATGACATGGGGCGGCTATCTTGTGACCACATGGGGGCGGCCATCTTGTGCGAGGGCATGATGGTCACTTTGCATATTACCTCTTTATCATATAGGATCTCCCATTCGGACAACTGTAAACCTACTTTTGCTCACTGGTAGCAGTGAGTATGTGGCTGAGAAGAGGAGGAAAGACAAAGAGGACTTCACAGGGGAGGTGATGTCAGCCATATTCTGAGGCTTGAGGAGGAGCTTACCAGGTGGCAAAGAGGGGAACTAGTTCAGGTAGAGGTAGCAGTCACTGCTGTCCTGGTGACTTGTATTAGAGTTGTGGTTGCCTTTTCTTGGAGCGAGTTCTTTTACAGCTGTTTCTTCCCCAGCTGGGAGCCCTGTGAGGGCAGAGAGCACTCTCTTCCTTGCCTCCTCCATAGGGCTTTGCATCCTGTAGGTGCTCACAGCCCAGTGGGCATTGAGACTGAATCACACAAGGCCTCCTTTCTTCTTTGTGACCCTGTAAGCAAAGCTGTTCTGAAGAACACTAACGTGAGGACACAGATCCGCTGCTGGATGATGGCCAAGCTTGTGTCTGAAATCAGCTCTGAAGCAGAAAGCCTGGAGCAAAAGTGGGTGTTTGGTCTGTGGCCATGGTCTAAAGCAAGCATGTCAAACTCATGGCTTGCGGGCTGCATGCGGCCCACAATGGATGTTTTTGCGGCCCAGCCAATATAACCGTATGTAAGAAATGTTTTAATAAAAATTTTGTAACTTAATTTTTACAATATCCTGTTATACATAATTATTAATAACAAACCACAACATTCGCTAATGACTGATTACTATAATTGTGTTGTATTCATTTTCCTTATGCACTTTACGTGCAGGCACACCATTTCTCTCCACTAATACTAGAAGCGAATATTTTAGCAGCTGATTGCCGCGTCAAGTCTCGTACTGACTTGTTTGGGGTGCACAACAGGAAATATTTTGCTTTCAGAGCACAAGAAAAATAGGTTTATTTGCATTACGCTTATTAAATTGTGCAGTTATTTAGTGTCTGGTAAGTTAATGTTCAAGAAAAAAATATTAATTTTTATTAAAATGTTCTATTTTATGTTAATGATTACTCATTTATTTCAGCCCTTTGTATTCAGCATGTCTCTATCGAAAAAAAAATCACGTTTCCATGAAAATTGAAGCTTTTGTTTTTTGCGTCCCACATAAACTTAAACTTTGCTTACTTGGCCATGTTAGCCTTTGAGTTTGACATGCTTGGTCTAAATAAATGCAAAACCTCACTTCCTTTCCCTTTTTTGTACCTTAAAGCTACCTCATTGTAATGACTGGTTATGGCGTAGTTGATAAAGTGCGTTGCCTGATTTCTCAGGAGAGGCTGCTGGGACTCATGGTGTCATTTCCACGCAGGGGCTGGGGGCACAGTTCTGCCATCGCAGGGTCTCGGCAGTGTAAGAAACCCCCTCTGTCTTCCAGGTCCACCTGCGGTCTGTGAGCTCTCCTACAGTGGTCTACTGGATCGCATTTTCCCATGTATGAACAAGCCTACTTCATAAATCAAAGATGCCTTTCCATTTGCAGTTGAATATTAAGTTTACGCATTTCAAATTGAAATTTGTACCACCTATTTTGAATTACACTTAATAGTAATTTCCTTCAGCTATTACCCTCAGGCTATAGAAAAATGAAAAAATAGATCTGAGCTCTTTATTTTGATTATGTTCACAGACTGTAAATCTAATTCCTGATTTTTTTTTTCTCTTAAAGTAGCATACACATACATTAGTCTGAACAAAGACTGATAAGTAGGGACAGGTTTACCTTATAACCATGTTCATACTAACTTACTTATCCTGTCAGTTCTCTTGGGAAATTCACCTGTTTTTCTGTCCTAATTTGCTGCACCAAGTTGATATGTGGCACCTAATGGTGAGGGAAATTGTGTTCAGATTAGGTAATGCTTTAAGACACATCTATTTCAGAGCTGAAAAGGACCTTACAGATCACATAACCCAGCATTTCTCATCTTGAGCTAGAGAATCCACGTGTTCCATAAGGAATTTTTAAATGCTGTGTTTTCATGTAGACAAACAGCCGTGTGTGTGTGCTCGTACGCGTCTGGGCGGGCAGTCTGGCCCAGTGGGATGACCTCTGTGAATGGAGAACTATGAGGTTTCAAAGGTCACATGACTTGGCTCCAGGCATAGGATCAACATTTCCTGTGGTCAGGGTGCAGCCTGGGGTCTCTAGATGACAAGTCCAGGATCCCTCTTCACCACCTTGGACTCCAATTAGATATATGGTGTATTGAGGGCATGGCCATACTGGCAGTGTTATGTCAGCTCCAGATTCCCATGGGAGGCAGCTGGTGCCACGTATTTGAATAGTTGTATATTTCTGGTGTTCTTGGTACTACCTGAATTACAAGGCTGCTGTCACCAGGAGCTTTCACTCTTAAGAACACACATTAGCCAAGCCATCCTTGTCATTCTCTGAGTGTTTATCATATACAGAGAGTGGTGGATTAGTCAGCTTTCTCTAGGTAAGACTGTGCAATGAAATAACCTCATCATTTCAGTGCATTGAAATAGCAAAGGTTTATTTATTATGCACACATCATATGTAGGTCTGCTTTAACTGTGATTCTGTTCCCTGCACTGTCTCATTTTGAGATTCCTGATCCCTTCAGTAGCCCCCGTTCTCATGGCATAAGAAAAAGAGCAGGAGGGGTCAGGAGCATTCAAAGATCCTTAACACTCCCCTTCACAGGTTGCACATATCATTTCTTTTTTGTTCCATTGGCCAAAAGAAGTCATGGCCAAACCCATTGTCAGTGGAACTGGGCAATAGTCTTCTCTCTGCAAGATGTCACATGGCAGTGGGTAGAGATGTAGAATCCTCTCCCAGGGAGGGTTAAATAATTGTGAACAGTAATACACTACCACAGTGGCCTCCATCCATGCAATTGTGTATCTCACAGGCACTCATCACTCTGGCTGACTGGACTGTTGGGTTTGGCTTTCTGTTTTTAATTTTCTTTTCTTTTTTTTTCTTACTTAGAAGTTTTAGAATTGGAAGGCTGGAAAGCTTTAGGGCTGGGTGGACTTTTAGGGGTCTTGCTTTTCTAGTAGAGGCACAAACCTAGTGAGGTGATTTGCCCAAGGTCACAGGATGGAACCCCACAACATCCACATGTGAAATTATTAGAGCAGAATTGCTGCTTTGCTCATCATAAAAGAAAATTTTTCTTGTTAGTGAAGTTATACGCCTTCTAGGAGACAGAAATAAAGCAGAATCTGAGTACTCAGTCTTTGAAGTAAAACCAGCTCAGTTTTCCATCAGTTTACTTCCAGCCACATTTGTATTAGAGACAAGTTAATCATACCAATCTAATTTGTGTAACCCCTCTTCTCTGAGAGGAGCGCACAGGCATGCAAGCATCTTTGGGTGACCAGCTGCACAGTTCTTGGTTGTCAGACTTCACATTCTACAATCTCTTACATCTGTGACCACAGCAATTTAAATATTTGTTTGCATTTGGCAGTGTCTGAGACAACATTGGTCACATGAGTAGGGGATTTCTCGTAGAGCTGCCAGCATGGTTGAGGTTAGGTGGCATGTATGGGTGGGTGGTGCCATAGAGGAGAAAAAGCACCCCCTCCCTGGACACAATTGGCCTATGGCAATGAAAGGAGGAAAGGACACACCTAAAAGGAGTTGATTGAAAACTGCTTTGCATCTGGAGATGAGGCAAGATCATTTGGACTAAATTTTGAACAGGCCTCTTTCTGGTTTTTTTTGTTTTATTATTTTTATTTTCCACTTCCTCTCACCTCCTAAAACTTATTCCTGCACATCAAGTGCCCAGTTCCCTTAGGTTTTCTGAAATGTCACGCTTTAATATCCCACCAAGCCTCCATATTGCATCCACCAGCTCAGAGTGACCGTTCCCTGAGTGATAGGGATAGGAGAGCAACCTGATTAAACTTTATCGCACATACAGACACTGGGGCACTTCGAGGATCCTGCTTCTTCAGCTTGCTTTCCCCAATCTTTCTTCTCTCTTTGGCCGCAATTTCTTATTAACCTAAGATACAAGATTTATATACATAAAGTTTCTAGATAATCAACTAGGGTGATTAGCAGGACACACAGGGAGCTTTTAAGAATACAATGCCTAAACCCCTCCCTTGAGATCCATTATTTGGAGTGATCAAGGTGTCTGATGATTCAATAAACTTCCTTGATCATTAGAATCCAACCATCTAGTTCTTTGCCTTTTGGTAAATAACACTGGTGTAGGAAAGCCTACTTTCCTCCTATCGTGTGCCATTTTAACTTAGTGATACTCCCTACAACCAGGTTGAGTTGATTTTTTATTTTTAGAAATTTTAGGTATCTCTTCTCTTAGACGAGCTGAACAAATATTGTTTTTTATACTTATATGTTTTATTTTTTAAATATATTTTTATTGTTGATAGTATTGCAGATGTCTCCCATTTCTCTCCCTTTCCCCACCTCCTCCCAGCCCTTACCACCCCCCTCCCTCCCGTCAGGTCTTCACTACCCTATTGCCTGTGTCCATGGCTTATGCATATCTCTCTATATGAAAGCCTAATATGCTAAGTGTCCCTCCAACCTTTTGACCCTTTGACCAGTCGCTATGACGTGCACTGAGCACCAGGGGGCAGATGCTCTGGTAGGTTAGCTTGCTGCTGGGGTCTGGCCGATCAGGACTGGGTGATATGGGCTGGACATGCCCTGGAGCCTTCCTATCATCCCTCCCTGCCCTGATCCTGCACCTGTAAATACATAAGTTCTTTGGTTTATCTCTTGTCATCCCTCCAACCTCACATCAAGGTATATCAGTCATGCCACCCTGCTTCGGGTCTTATTTTGTTGGTCAATTCATTTTGTTCATTAGATTCCACAAATAAGTGAGATCATGTGGTATTTGTGTTTCTCAGTTTGGCATATTTCATGTAGCATATTTTCCAGGTTCATCAATGCTGTCCCAAAGGGATAGGGATCCCTCTTTTTCACAGCTGCATAGTATTACATAGTATAAATGTCCCACAGCTTTTTTTTATTGTTTAAAGTATTACATACAGTATTACATATATCTCCTTTTTTCCCCATTGGTCTCCCCCCAGCCACCCCCACCCCCCAGCACATGCCCTCACACCTCTAGTGTCTGTGTCCATTGGTTATGCTTATATGCATGCATACAAGTCCTTTGGTTGATCTCTTACCCCTACCCACACCCTTCTCTGCCTTCCCTCTGAAATGTGATGGTCTGTTCCATCTTCTATGTCTCTGGCTCTATTTTTGTTCATCAGTTTATGTTGTTTATCAAATTTCACAAATGAGTGAGATCATGTGATATTTATCTTTCTCCAACTGGCTTATTTCGCTTAGCATAATGCTCTCCATGCCCATCCATCCAGTTGCAAATGGTAAGAATTCCTTATTTTTTACTGCAGCGTAGTGTCTGTATCTGGTTTTGGGATTAGGATAATGCTGGTTTCATAAAAAGAATGTGGAAGTGTTCCTCCCTCTTGAATCTTTTGGAATAGTCTGAGGAGGATAAGTGTTAGTTCTTCTTTGAATGTTTGGTAAAATTCACCTGTTAATCCATCCCATCCAGGACTTTTGTCTGCTGGAAGTTTTTTGATGACTGCTTCAATTTCATCAGTCATTATTGGCCTACTCAGGTTTTCTGATTCTTCCTGATTGAATTTTGGAAGATTGAATGTTTCTAGGAATTTGTCTATTTCTCCCAGGTTGTCCAGTTTGTTTTCAAATAGTTTTTCATAGTATTTTCTTACAATCCTTTATATTTCTGTGGTGTCATTTGCATTAAGTTCCTTAAGCATCGTTATAACCATTTCTTTGAACTCTGTATCTGATAAGTTGCTTGCCTCCATCTCATTTAGTTCTTTTTCTGGAGATTCCTTCTTTTCTCTACCTGGGGGTTTTTTCTGTGTCTCCCATTTTGGATGTCTCTTTGAATGTGCTTCTATGTATTATATCGAACTGCTATGCCTCCTAGTCTTTGTGGGATGGCCTTATGTAGAAAGTGTCTTGAGGGGTCCAGTGGTACAGTCTCTTTGTTCACCTGAGCTGCATGCTCTAGAAATGCCCATTATGTGCATTGTTTGGGCTCACCTGTTGTAACTGGGACTTGATTGTTGATTTCCCCTCTGACTTGCTGCCAGTGAGTTTCAACCCCAATGTTGTTGTGCCAGCTATTATACAGATGCTTTGGGTCTGCTATTTGTGGGGCTTACTATATTTTGCTCTGATGTTGTTGAATCTGGTCCCTTGGTGTGTCTATCTATCCTGGGCTTCCTGGGAGCTTCTCTAGTGCAGGTGAATGTGAGTCACTGTCCCTTTCTGGCCCTGGACAACTTGATTGAGGTCGGAAGGGCTGAATCCCTTAGTAGTCCAGTAGTCAGGGACTCCTTAGCCCAGAGGCTGGGTTTGCCTTGAGTCTCACACCTTGATTGACCCTGTTATGGGCTGAACTCCATTCCCCTACAGAGCTGGTCCCACAGGTGTTAGCTACGGACTCCTGGGGTCCTGCTAGCTTTTGCCTCGCTGAGCAGTCTGGGATGGTGTCTACAGTGGGGATCCAAACTGCTGTTTCTGAACAAATAACCTTAGACTCTATTCTCCATGCCCAAATTTCTAGCTCATAAATCCAGCCACAAGCAGGGATTGGAAGCACTGTAGTCCTTGGAAATTCTTGGCTTAAAGGAGAGCAAACCCCACCTCTAAAGCCGACCTTATTAGATGGCACTATTTCCCTCATAGCCATTCTTCCTTTATTTAAAGACCTCTCTTTAGCCAGTCCTCACTCACAAAGATTTTTTTTTTTTGCTATATGAGAAAGTTATTTTAATTGTTGTGAATGTCTTATTATTCCTATTTAATGACCATACAGCACAATCATGGCCCTGCATTTTATTCAAATGTACTAGATTTACTTTGCTATAACTAGATTTATTTGATGCTGAAACTGACCTCTGTGTATGTGTTGCTCTGATACCATACACATCTACTAAAAGATTAATAAAGCAGAGTGGGACATTTGTAATATTTCATTTGTGTTTGACTGACAGTTTGACACCATTGCAACAAGATCCAGGTGTAAACAGCAGTCTTGAGCTTACTGGCATGGCTACAGCCAGACACCTCAATATTCTCATCTTACATGTTGAATTTCAAAACAATTGAAATTACCCCACCTTCTACCAACATAGAGGTGTGTGTGTGTGTGTGTGTGTGTGTGTGTGTGTGTGTGTTGCATGGGAATGCATAGGTGTCTGTCTGTCTGCCTTGGGGATGGAAGAAGGATCTTTGCCAAGACATTTGGCAGCATCTGCCATGATGCCTTGATGGACGAAGTAGAGAAATGTAACCTGGTTAGTTGTCATGTGGGTCCTTGGCTGGTCAAGTGACCACAGCAGAGGGTATTAGCAAACCTATGCTGGACTGGAAAGAAGGCTTTAATACCACACTATCAGGCCTTGTACTTGACTCTGTTCTCCAGGAGTTTTAATAGAAGGTGAAGATAAAGAAAACAGATTTCTAGATGACTCAAAGCCAAGGAGGACAAGTTATATTTAAGCTTATTGAAACAACATTCAAAAGAGCTCAGTAGTGGGGAGGGGAGGGGTGGTGGTGGCCAGGGAGGGGTCGATGGGGGGAAAAGGAGACATATGTAATACTTTAACCAACCAAACAAAAAAAGAGCTCAGTAGGTGGAAAGAAGAGCTAGAATGAACAAAATGAAATGTAAAGAAGTGACCTGAGGTCAGAACAGATATAAAGTCCTGCACGTAGGACCAGCGCCTGGCGAACAAGTTAGGGAGTCCTGATGTAACAGTCACTCATGCCATAGGCCTGTGCCACTTTGTGCTGCCTGAATGGTTCAGTTTCTCAGGAGTTTCATGCGGTTCCTAGAGGAAGGTCCGTCAGTGGACCTGGGATGTCTTGAGGGGGTCATAGTCATTTAAAACTGGTGAGAAAACCTTGGAACCCTTAATCTCCCAGTAATCTCACCCAGTAATCCCCCACCCACAGCACTAGGGGCCTCTCTGGAGTCGAGGACTTTGCACTGCATTACGTTAGGTTATGCATCTGTCTTGGTGCCTTTATTGTAAACTCCAGAGTAAGGACCATGTTTTACGCCTTTCTGAGTTCACAGGGCCAAGTGCCTGACAGACACAAACTGAGGAGTCCCCACAGGCAGGGACTTTTGTCTGCTTGTTTTGTTTTATTCATTAATGGGACTTAAAACAGTGCTTGGCATATGGTAGGTCTCAATACACATTTAATGAAAGAGTAAATGACACACATAGATGCTCAGTAAACAGTAGCCATTTGTTCTCTAGGTGGCTGTGGCACATCCCATCTGTAAGTCACTACTTGGCTATTTTAAAGCAGGAACTTCACATTCTTTTCCTTTTGCTTCTCAGTTCATTCCATTCCCATCTCTGATGTCATTTCGGGCTTATTCAAAAAAGCCCAGATAGGACAAAACACTTTGATGATTCTTTGAAAAGATGTACTCCAGATGCAATGAGTTCATCACCCTTTGGTGGGAAGTTAAGTGCTTGGGTTGAACTCAGGTGGTCCTGGGTTCAGATTCTACTGTGGCAGATATTCATGAGATTCACGACTTTGGGAAAATATCCTATTATCTTGAAGCCTTGTTTTTCTCAGTTTGAAAATACAGATAAAACACTCCAAAGGTAGGATTCAGTATGTATAACACAAATTACCATCTGAATAAATGCCAAATTATTATTATTAGTTCACCAAGGCTTTAGCTCAAATAAATGCCATGAGTAGAGAGGGAGAAAATGGTCGAGGAAAAATCAAGGCAAAAGAAATTAGAAATTGCTAAAGTCTTGCCTTCAAAACTTGCTTCTTTGGTATGTCAAAGCACTTGCTCCTGTTAGAGACGTAAGCTCTTCAGAAAGGGAAATAGAGGCCCTGCATTGCTGAGGGAGCTCTGGTCTCCATGGTAACAGCACATTAGATTCTGATGTGGGCACACCTGGTATTCTCAGGTTGCTCCACCATATGGCACCTCATATATTTCATCAAGAAAAAAAGCCTACCTTGACCTCCCTCTACTTGCACAGGCACCCCTCCCCCACAACACACACATACCCTCTCTGTCTAATCCACAGCCACTGAAGCACACAAGCCCTGTAAATGCCATTGGAAATAGTTTTAAAAGCCATTCAATCAAACAAAGGGCCAGAACAGTTATTTTTGCTTCGAAGAGGTGCCCAGAGGGAGGTACCTGACAAATACATTTGCTTTTTCTATGAGACTGATGCAGAACCAGGTGGTTCCCCACCCCCACCCCAGGCTTGCTAATAAAGCAGCCCCATTCATAACCCTGCCCAGAGCAGAATCACATCCTTGACCATGACTCATCTCATGACACCGTTTGTAAGAGTGGCCTCTCCAACTTTCCCTACATAGAAATGCCCATTAAATGCTCTGCTTTGAACTAGTTTAAAAGGAAAAAAGAAAGATTTCCTGGTAGGATTAAAAAAAGTGCAGACAGCCTGTAGTTGCCATGTGACACAACCAAAGAATTATGGCTGCTTAGCGATTTCCTGCTCTGCTTCAGAAACAGATGTTTAAAAACTTCATGTCAAAAGAGATGTCAGAAATTGGGGATAAAAGTCACTGTTCTTTGCAGCATATCAAAGTCTTCCTTTCAATGGGCATCTTATTGATTTGGTGTCTTCACACCGCATTCTCTGGAAAGCCCATTTAAATTCACCAGCCGCTGCTCCTGCCTGCCTGCCTGCAGTCAGCATGCCTTGCGCATGCTAGGCTTCATAAAGGGCCTTTGAAGACAATGTCTTAAAAAGCCACAGTTAAGAAATGTTAGAATTTAGGTTCTAGAAATGTTGGCTTACGTACGGTGCTCATGGTGTGTGTTTTCTTAAGTACCTTGGTTAGGTAGCCCACTGAGCAATAAATAATAATGAGCAAATGTATCTGTCCCACATGGGAAGAGAGCTATGCCCTGTACAGTTGTAGTTTATGCTGTAAAACTGGCTCAGTCTGCAGGGCTTTAATCTATGGGAAAGGCATTATGCTTAAATCAATAAAAAAGTTCTCTTCCATGTCACTGCAACCTTTTGGCAAACTCCCTGCTCTGTCTCTCAGCAGCTTCCTCACCCAGTTGATAATGAAGGAACTTTGAGATTGCCTGTTACCCCAAAAGGAACTATAGGTCTTTTGGAACATTCCTGACCTCTCTTAAACATGCCAGATATAGTCAGACTTCCAGTTCCAGCCAAGATGAGGTAGCCCCTTTCCTCCAAGCTCTGCCCTCTTAAAATGAAAAGACCCATGGGTGTAACACAACAAACACCCTGACGAGATTCTGAAAGGCAGAAAGAAGAAAGCAGATTCCAAGAGCCCTCAGCTGGAGGAACAACACAGTGGCAGTTCCCCCGGGTTTCGTTATTGCCTCTATATATTCCAGACAGGGCTCTACATGGATCTCCAACCTGGAATTGCCAGCAGGCACAGACCCCAAAAAATCTTCAACAAAAGCCTGCTCCCTACAGCCAAAAAGACTGAGAAAGGGTTGATCTAACAACAGAAATATTTTTGGCAATAGTCACCCTACTCCAGTTGAACACCAGTAGAAAAACCACACCTCTATCCCTGGAACTGATCCCATCCCACAACTCTCTGCTCTGTAGCAGCCAGAGGGAGCGCTCCAATTCCCCTGCTCAGTAGAGCTCAGCCTAATCTTCCCTCACCAACTTGGTAGAGGCAAGTGGTGCTCTAATTCCCCCACTGGGTGCTGTCTGTGGGCCGAGTAGGTAGTTGATCTCCCATCCTCTGTGCAGTGGAAGAAGGCAATGCTTCAATTTTCCTGTTGGTAGTGTCAGTGGAGTCCAGTAGCTAGCTGAGCCACACACTTAACTGGGATCAGAACAGTAGAATGGAGTCGGAGGCAGGGCTAACTAGCATGCTGGTTCCTCTCCTCCCTTTCCCTGATGCCAGCAGGGCCCAGAACGGGGATGATCCTCTGTACCAGCCCTGCAGCAACAAAGCAGTGTGAGTCAGCCCTCCACTTCCCTACTGAGGACACTGAGCTCACACTCACCTGTGGAGACAATGAGGCAGTGGGAGGTTGTTCCTACTTTTGCTGGGAAGGTATCAGTGGATTGAACCACACATATTTAATATATATAAAAGCTTAAGCGAATGTTCGGCCATTCAATCGGTAGCTATGATACACATTGACCATCAGGGGGCAGACACTCAATGAACAGACATGGAAACATGAAACAGACTGATGAATCTCAGAGGGAAGGAGGAGGGTGAGAGGGCGGGAAGAGATTAACCAAAGATCTTATATGCATACTAGAGGCCTGGTGCATGGATTCATGCACCGGTAGGGTCCCTTGGCCTGGCCTGCAGGGGTCAGGCCAAATCCATGTACCAGGCCTCTGACACCCCCGAGAGGTCCCGTATTGTCAGAGGGCACAGGCCAGGCTGAGGGACCCCACCAGTGCACAAATCTGTGCACTGGGCCTCGTGTGTGTGTGTGTGTGTGTGTGTGTGTGTGTGTGTGTGTACATATACTCAAGAAGCTGAGTGAAACCTAACTTGGATAAACCCAAAAGGTGTGAAATTCATGCCAAGACATACCATAATTAAACTTGTAAAAGCTAAAAAGACACCCCCCTCCTGCCCGCCCCCCCCCCCCCCCAACAAAAGAGATCTTGAAAGAAGCCAGAGGGAAATAACACATTGTTTATAGGGAAACACCAATTTAAATAACAGTAGATTTCTTATCTTAAACCATGGAGGCCAGAGGGGCATGGCATAATATTTTTCAAGTTTTCAAAGAACAGATCTGTCAACCACCAAATTTATATCCAGCAAAAATATCTTTCAAGAATAAAGGGGAAATAAAGACATTCTCAGACAAAGCAAAACTAAGAGATTTTGTTGCTAATAAACCTACCCTTTTGGCATGACTAAAAAAAGTTCTTTATACATAAAGGAAATAATAGAAGAAGGCTTCTTGGAATTTCAAAACAGAAAAAAAGAACATCAGGATGGGTAAAATAGGGGCAAATAGATATCCTACTTCTCATGAGTTTCTTAAAACATTTTTGATGGTTGAAGCAAAAAGTTATATAGTGTTCAATATATGAGGAAGACATACTTAAGAAAATTATATTTTAAAAATCTAAAAGTGTGCATTCTGGAGCCCATCTGCTTTCTGGCTGCATACTGCAGCTTTCTGTCACTATAGCTATGAAATCCAGAGCGAGTGGTGACCCCAAAAGGGGCTTAAGAAGTATTGTGTAAGTCTACTGGAGTTGCAATCTGGCTCACAAGTATATCTTCTCTCTAGGAAGAACCTCAGAAGAACTGGGGGACTGTGGTGACTCATTGCATCAGGATAGACTATACCAACTGGGATGTACTCTAAAGCAGAGCACTTGTTGACTGCCTCACTCCTAACTTGAGGGAGTGTGTGGACTCGCTTTCCCCAAATACCCTCTTTTGGAGTTGACTAGATTCCCTCCTTGGGTAGCTGGGCCCTAAATGTGGGGAATCTGCCCTTCAGCTGCTCAATGGTCCCCTTCATAGCCCCTCCCAAGAAACCTGGGAGTTCCTGTGCAAATCACTTCTTAGCTCTCCTGTGGGATGTATGCAGATTAGGCCCCACAATGACCCTTCACAAGCAACCATAGCCATAAATAACCCCAACTTTAAGACATGCTGAGGTCAACCTGTACGCCATTTGATTAAGTAATGCACAGAAAAGCAATGAGAAGGCCTGTTGCATGATTGAACATAAATCTGAGAGACCAGTCAGGAAGAAATCGAAACCTTTCTTGGTTGTACTGTTATGCTACTTGGTGACTGGAAAGGAAATTATTTACTTGGGAAATCTCCACAGTGACATGACAAGATCACTGGTACTTTGCTAATGACCTCTGTGCTCTTTTGTTCTATAGTTTAGTTTTTACTTAGTGTCCAAAATTTATAAGGTGTGACACGGTGGCAGGTTTGCTCTAAGCCATCAGCAGCCTCAACCAGGAAGGTCTCTGAGCAAGTAAAGCTATAACTGCTGAAGGGAGACATCCCCTGGCGCCTTTTAAGGAGAAACTCGGAATCGTGGCCTCCCACCCAAGGGAGCTCTGGGGTCCAGCCCAAATGTTTCCTGATGAGTCCATCCTGGTGGGAACAGCACCAGGTGTTAGACACGTGGGGTCAGACCAGATATGGATTCAGCGACCTCGGTACTTGAGTCCTGGCTAGGAAAGAATTCAGAGCCAAGACTTAAACCATAAGATAACATTTATTTAGAAAATTACATAGTAGAAGTAATTTGTATCAGAAATGGGCTTAGAAAACAAATTATAGAGGCAAAGGAAGAGCCTCAGAGCTTAGAAGTGAGGAAGGTCAAGGTGACACGCCTGGGGGGGTGGTGGTGAGGAGGTGAGGAGAAAGGCGCTCTTGGGTCCTCATCCTCACTGTAAGGGTTTTAGGTGGGAATTTTAAGGGAGCTTTCAGGGGAAGATCTCCATAGAATATTCAGCAAATGTCCAGGTGTGTCCCTTCAGGGTCTAGGTCTCCATTGATGATTGGTCAGCACCTAGGTCAAGGGGTCATTAGTCAATGCTGCTGGTCCTGAGGTCAGCCTTGGTGTCACCTGTCTGGTTTTGCTGCTTTTCTGGGCCTGGAGCTGAAATTCAACTGAGGCCTAGATGTCATCTCTAGGGAGGAAAGGTCAGGGCGCCCAAACCACATGACCAGCGATATGCTAGGGGAGGGAAGGTCATCCTGGAGATGAAGCCCCACCCTATAATTGTCCGTTGCTAGGCACCCAGGGCTTTCTGCCCTGGTGACCTTCTGCACCTGGCCCATTGTCTTTGCTCTGCTCAGGTCTGTTTAACTGTTTACCACACATCTCGGTTCTTGCTTGCCTTAAGGCTCTCTTTAGTTTTGACCCTTGACATTCTCTGGGACCTGTCCATACTGGCCCCCTGCCTGCTCTCAGTCATTGCCCATTTAGACAGTAGCCTCTTTGAGTCCTCACTGGGTGCTCCAGCTTCTTATTCTTTGCCCTCATTCATCTGTTCCCAGGAATAGTCCATCCAAAAATCCAACTTAGCCTTTCTATAAGCCCACTATGATTGATGAGCATCCTTTGTCCTGCACACCTCACTGTGTGGACTTTAGGATGAGGGTGGGCAGCCTAGTAGTTAAAAGTGTACATTCTAGAGTCCAGCGCTGCCTGGCTGAAAACCCCAGCGTTTGGTCTCTAGCTATAGGACCAGGGCACATGGTGACCCTTCTCAGCCTCAGGACCTTATCTAGAAAACAGACATCGTAAGAGTCCTTACAGCATTGTTGGGAAAATTAAATTAATTAATTCATATAAAGCATTTAGAACAGGGCCTCGCCCTTAGTAAGTGCTATGTATTTTTATTTTTCTACGTTAATCTTTGAAAACTAAGCCAGCTTTTAGAAACTGGGTTTTGTAATTTTAGAAGTGCGCGATTGTGTTGTGCTTAGCGTGCCTGACCACCCAGCCTGAGCAGGAAAGCTAAAATCAAAACCAGGTTTCAGGGAGGGGGAGGGAATTCCAGAGGCTTTTCTGACCAATTTTTGAAAAGAGTTTTCTTTCCTAAAAATGTGGAACTTAATATCAACCCTGAAGCAGATGACTGACTCTTGAAGAACAAGTTTTAATAGAAGAAATGCAAGAAACAGTGGTACCACTTTCTCTAATTATGAATCTCCTTTGTCAATTGACTCAGGGTCTGGGGGTGTTCCTGTGCTGCAGGCGGTCTCCTTGTGGCTGGGATCGGATTGCTTAGGGTTCATCCCTCCTTCTTAACCACAGGTGGCCTCTGCACCCTGCCAAGGATGTTTGCATTCTTTGCAAGGAAGATAATTTAATTTGCAGGTTCTCATGATCCAAGTTAGTTTCCTTTCTCTAGCAGGAGAGGGAAGAAAGAAGTGCTTCAAAATTGCATATCTCCATTGAAAGCAGACAAATTCCTGAGCAAGGCCAGAGAACCTCAGCCAGTGGCTGCATCGCCCCCCAGAGAGCCCTGCCTCCCTGGCTACTAGCCATGCTGGCTCGCACAGGGTCCTTTGAGGGTCCACACTTAGCAGGACCACACAACCCCACCTTCAGAACGCTGTTTGCCCTGTGCAGGCCGCCCATCTGTGCTGCATCTGGGGCTTATGTCTCTGTGATGATCGGAGGACCTGGCTCTTTGTCCCTACTTGTCTTGGCCTCACAGCAGGGATCTCTGCAGACTCATCTGACCAATGCCTCCATGGAGTGCTAGGTGCTGTGAGAGGAGGGTGTGGAAGAGGCATTGCCTCCTGAGGCCTGAAAGTGGTAGTAGGGGTGGGGGGTCAGAAGAGGCTTCCTCAGGAAGGTGATCCCTCACCTCCCTTTTAAAAGATAAGTAGGTGTTCAGTGATAGATTGTGGGTCTGTGGGAATGGGAGGAAGAATTTCAGGGAGAGAAAACCCCTGAGCACAGGTGAGGAGGCAGGGCGGCTCTGTGCAGGGCGAGGGTGCAGGGAGAGGTGGGATGGCGAAGTGTATCCAGGGCTCCTGGGCTCACTCTAGATGAAGCCCCAACCCAGAAGCCAGCTCAGCCTTATACTAAAAATCCTTTGTGCTGGCTTATCAAACAGCCCAAGGGTTTTGCCTATTTTGCCTATAAAAATCTCCTAGACTCAAAGTCTCCCTCCTTTGGGTCTAGGAGATTTGAAAACCAAACCTCTAATCTCTGACACATTTGCTGCCTGACACTGGCCAGCATTGCTAGGCTGGTGGCCTCTGTAGCCAAAAGGAATCTGGAGGACCCTTGCTAGTCAAGTTAGTGTCTTCCTCTCTGTGGCTGTAGCTGTGATTATACTCACATATCACAGAATGTTGGTGGTATGTGTTTATGAATCGGTCTCTCTACCATGAGCTCCTGGAGTGCAGGGACCATGTTTCACTCTTCTTTGCATTCCCCGGGGAGATGCGCAGTGCTTGTCATATAGATACCATTTAATAAATGCTTGGTTAATTAATTAAGTGAATGTCTAGCTAATTAATCATAATGGAAAATTGTTCATTACTACAGGATCTGTCCAGCACGGTTCTTTGGAATTCCTGCCTCGAGGGAGGATGAAATTAGTTTAGTCTGGTTTATCCTAGGGGCCGGTCAGCATGATTTAATTATAGACCATTGTTATGCCTCCTTCCAACACCTGTCTCTAGACCAGTCGTGGGCAAACTACGGCCCGCGGGCTGGATCTGGCCCGTTTGAAATGAATAAAACTAAAAAAAAAAAAGACCGTACCCTTTTATGTAATGATGTTTACTTTGAATTTATATTAGTTCACACAAACACTCCATCCATGCTTTTGTTCCGGCCCTCCGGTCCAGTTTAAGAACCCATTGTGGCCCTCGAGTCAAAAAGTTTGCCCACCCCTGCTCTAGACTGTAGTTTCCCCCTAAGGGTCCTCCAGATTCCTTTTGGCTACAGAGGCCACCAGCCTGGCAATGCTGGCCAGTGGAGCTCGAAATTTGAATGTCTTTGTGCTGATATAGAAATATTGGAGAAAAACAAATGTGAACTTAGTTCACAGCACAAGTGGTCTGCTTTGAAAGACCTGGAGAAGGAAGAGATGTTGATTTTTAACACCTGGAATAGTATTACTGACTCATATAATCAACTGAAAAAACTTTTATTTTTTATTGTTCTTTCCTTATTTGGGTCTACATATTTATGCAAACAATCATTTTCAAGCGTGAACCTGATCAAGAGTAAATTGAGAAGTCGTCTTATTGATGAGAACCTGGAATCGTGCCTAAAATTAAAAACAACAACATACAAACCTGACTTACCCAAACTTTCCAAAGAGATGCAAGGCCATTGTTCACATTAGTGTTTGTCAGTCATTGTCATGATTTAATTTTATGGGTATTGTAAGGTAAATTGTAAGGAATTTAATTTTATCAATAAATAATATCGTTATTAAGTATGATATCAAGTTTTATTCAACGTACCTGTAGTTTAATTAAGACTTAAAACTTTAAGTAAAGTTTATTAAGTTAATCTTAGGGAATGTTGTGGAGTGAAAGAAGATGTAACATCGAGGATTGAGAAAGGTATGTTGAGATGGTTTGGACATATAGAGAGGATGAACGAAAGGAGACAGATGAAACAAGTATACAAGACGAGTGTGGATGTGAGAGTTGGAAGGGGTCGACCTCAGCGAACGTACCTTAATCAGACTGAGGACGTTTTAGCAAAGGCCAGCTTAGGAGTACCCTAATTAAGTTAATAACAATGTACCTACCTATATAGTTTAAGTTTAAAAAATTTGGCTCTCAAAAGAAATTTCAATCGTTGTACTGTTGATATTTGGCTCTGTTGACTAATAAGTTTGCCGACCACTGATCTAGAGCTTTGGACCAAGCTCTCTCCCAGTCTTCATTGCTTTGTAGTTGTTGATTTTTTAAAACCTTTTAAAATGGGTTCTTATATATTTTTTGACTATTCACTTTCACTGCCTATGTCTTTTATTTTTATAAATAGGTGGCATATCATATTGACAGTTCTCTAGAAATAATTTCACAAAGTGGCTTCTATTATAAACTGCCTTAGCTAAAGGTATCCTTTCCTTTTTTACATTTTTATTTTATTTATTTATTTTTTAAATGAGAGCAGTTTTAGTTTTACAATAAAATTGAGAAGGAGATATAGAGATTTCCTATATACTCCCTGCCCCCCACACATGCACAGCCTCCCCCATTATCAACATCACTCAACAGAGGAGTAAATTTATTATTATTATTTTACCAAAAATGAACCAACATTGGCACATTGTTATCACCCCAAATCCATAGTTTACCTTAGGGTACGTTTTGTGGGTTTAGACAAATGTAGAATGACATGTTTCTATCATTATCGTGTCATACAGAGCTTTTTCATGGCCCTAAATATCCTCTGTGCTTTGCGTGTTTATCCCTTCCCTACCAACCTGTGGTAACCACTGATCTTTTTACTGTTTCCATAGTTTTGCCTTTTCCAGAATGTTATATACTTGGAATCAGTATGTAGCCTTTTCAGATAGGCTTCTTTCATTTAGTAATATGCATTTTAGTTTCCTTCTTATCTATAATAATAAAAGCATAATATGCTAATTAGACCAGATAGCCCAACAACTTTCCGGACGAAGCCAGGGCTGCGAGGGCTGAGCCCCTTGCATGAATTTTGTGCATTGGGCCTCTAGTTTATTCATAACTTGATAGCTCATTTCTTTTTAGCACTGAATAATATTCCATTGTTGGGGTGCACCACAGTTTGTTTGTCCATTTACCTCCTGAAGGACTTCTGGTTGCTTCCAAGTTTTGGCAATTATAAATAAAGCTTCTATAAATATCCATGTGCAGGTTTTTGTGTGGACATAGGTTTTCAATTCATTTGGATAAATAACAAGGAGCATGATTGCTGGATCGTATAGTAACAGTATGTTTAGTTTTGTAAGAAATCACCAAACTGTTTTCCTAGGTGGCTGTACCATTTTAATTTGGGTGGGTTTTTCTCTTGACACTTTAAATATTTCACTCCACTCTCTTCTTAGGTCTGAGAAGCTTGATGTAATTCTTTGTTTCACTGTGGGTATGGTGTTTTTTTCCTCTGGCTCCTTTCAAGATTTTTGTCTTTATCTTTGATTTTCTGTAATTTGAAAATGATATACTGAGGTGTAGTTTTTTGGGCATTTATCCTGTGTGGTATTCTCTGAGCTTCCTGGATCTGTGATTTGGTGCTTGACATTATTTTTGGGGAAACTATAAGTCATTGTTTCAAATTTTTCTTCTCTTTCTTTCTCTCTTCTTCTCCTTCTGGTATTCCTATTACATGTATGTTTCACCTTTTAAAATTGTCCCATAGTCCTTGGCTAGTCTGTTCTTTTTTCAACCTTTGTTCTCTTTGCTTTTCAGTTTTAGAGGCTTTTATTGATATGTCCTCAGTCATGTCCAGTCTACTAATAAGCCCATCAAAGGGACTCTTTATTCCGTTGCGATGTTTTTGATCTCTAGCCTTTCTTTTTGGTTCTTTCTCGGTATTTCTTTCTCTTTGATGACATTGCCCACCTGTTCTTGCATGCTGTCTACTTTAACTATTGGAGCCCTTAGCATATTAATCATAGTTGTTTTAAATTCCTGTTCTGATAATTGCAACATCCTTGCCATATCTGGTCTGATGCTTGCTGTGTCTCTTCAAATTGTGTTTTTGGCCTTTCAGTATGCCTTGGAATTTTTTCTTGATAGCCCAACATGATGTACCAGGTAAGAGGAACTGCTGTAAATTAGGCCTTCAGTGATGTGGCTGCGAGGTGAGGGGGCGTGGAAGCTTCCATCGTCCTGTGACCAGGTGTCTGCCTTTAGTGAGCTTGTGCCTCTGGACTGTGAGCTTCACAAGTGTTTCTCAGTTTTTTTCTCTTTCTTTAGGTGGGAGAGGATGGCAAGAGTGTGCTGAAGTTGGGTATTTTCCTTCCACAGGCTGTTAGGTGCTGATAAACCCTAGCAAGTTAGGTTCTGGTAAGGAGTCTTCCGAGGGCAGTCTTGTGAAGAAGAACAGAGTGCTGTGGAGTATTCCAAAATGGCCCCCTTTTCCCTTCCCTGCTGGAAGCCCATGGGAATTTTTCTCCAATATTTATTGTAGAACCTTGTCAAGGTCCTAGAGGTAAATTTCACAATATTGTGGAGACCCCACAATTAGGTCCCCCTGGATATTTAACTATCAGGCTTGTCTACACTGAGCCCCCAGCAATTTGTCAATCACACTTCAGGTCCTAGCAGATGTTTCTGCTCTCAAGTCTCCACTCTGGTCCCCTACGACTCCCTGGTACCTGACTGTCTGTCTCCCCAGCCTTGGGGTAGCAGTGTACCCTATGTCCCTGCCTCTCCTATGGATCCGAGAAGAGTTGTTGATTTTCAGTCTGTTCAGCTTTTGACTTGTTGTTAGGGTGGAGTGGCGACTTCCAAGCTCCCTACATTCGGAAACTGGAAGCCAGCAGTGCTATCCTTGCCTTTAAACATGGGATTTCAACACATTTGAAAAGATATTGAAATAGCACACACAGGAATACTCTTGTATAGTCTCAGAAATCTAAAAAAATAGGATACTGTGGGCAACATTTTAAAGAAAAACTACCCTAGTCCTGGGACCTTCCTTTTAAAAAGACCGTTGGCATTCATTTTCCTCAAATTCCTATCCTTACAGCCTAATTACAAATAAGAAAAAGTCATGCAGTTCGTACTGTGTGTTGGCTGCTCGCCGTGTACCAGGTACTGTGCTAGTGCGTCACCTGTGTTATTGCTAATCCCTGTCAACAACCCTGCATAAAAATAATTATTTAACCTATTTCCCATATTAAGAAACTGAGGCTCAGAAAGGTTGGGCATGTTGCCTAAGGTCACACAATTAGTCACTTAATAACCAAATAATAATAATATTTTAATCACTATGGTTAAACCTAACTGTCAGAGTCCTGTCAGACTGTGGTGTCTAGTGAAATGCTTGTCGGCTTTGTAGGCAGTAACGTTGAAAGACACTGGGGGTTTGTGCTTATGTGTATGTAAGATGACTTCGCATCATGTTGTTATTATCTTATGGTTCATAGTCCGATTCCAAAATATGTTTTCCCAACCTGTTTTATCAGAATCCCTAATAAGGCTTCCTCTGCCTCGCCCATTTTGCACCTCAGCATTGCGATTTCCAACAATAGGATGCCTGGTTTTCAGGTGACATCAATGAGTTACCAACAGATTTATAATGTGGGTTTCTTATTAGGCTAAAAGTTGTTTGGTTTTAATTTTTGGTAACCCCTCGTTTAACCATCCTAAAATCAAATTGTCTTTTTCAACCCAAATAAGCTATTTCCTTCTTAGATCCAAGAGCTTTCAAGCTTTGAAGATAAAAGGGTGGGCTGTTTCACAGCTCGGAACTTTCCATGACATGTTACTGAGACAGGAAGTGAATTTGCAATCCTCGATGGTCTGGTCCAGTCGTCCTTACTGGAGAGCAGTCTGACTCAGTGGCAGCCCCGCGCCTGCTTTCCTGTCCTGGCAGAACCCGCCTTAGAGTGGGCACTGCTGGGACCCCATACGCCAGCTCTGCAGCACAGGGCCTTAGGGGACGGGCAGCCCCCTGAAAAATGGGGGGCTTGTGTTTGTCAATGACAGCACTAAAAGATTAAAGGCCTCATGTGGAAAAACTTGATTAAAATACAAATTTAATATATGAATGTTTTATCTTTTCAATGAAAACGGAAAAGTCCTAATCCACACATTTGTCATGCTCAACAGAGCCTTAAGAGAGGTTAACATAGAACATTAAGCATTATCTATTAAAGAGTTATATTTCACAATAATGAGTAAAAGGAAAACATTAGCAAACAAAGGACACTATTCTTCCCCACAGTTAATTTCCATGCGCAAACGCCACTATTTGTTACAAGAGGAGAAAAAAGGCAAAGTTAAAAGCTCTTAAAATTTAGGATATAATGGAATTGTTTCTTCTTGTGAAATACTGTTTTAAGTCTGTTCCAAAGTGAGGTCAGAATGCCACACCGAGGTTAGGAAACACAACGGACTCTAATACCACACTGCTTCTTAGTACAGCTACAGGGATGTGTTTATACAACATATTTGGGTCTTTAAAAGTTATTGAACACAAGACAAATTTACCAACTCACAGTTGATCCATCTTTTATATGGCTACTTGGGCGCCATCTACCGGTGTGGCATTAAACAGGTCCATTAAAAGCCACCTGTGGCCTGTTGATGAATGACGATAGAGGGTGATGCAAGTCATGCTGCCTCCAAATGGACAACTATGGAAAGATGTGTGACAGCTCATGGACTCTGATAAGTTCTCTCTAGTGACGTTTTAAGGGGCCACGGGACTTTTCAGTTGAATAAGCTTTAACGAGTTATCCACTGTGGCTGAAAGACTATATTATACAGGGATTGGCAAAAGTAGGCTTATAGTTGTAATGCAAATAAATAATACAATAACTAATAAACACTGCAAGAATAAACTCTTTTGAATATTCACAACTGTAAACCCACCGCTGTACAACTGTGTGTGAAAAACAGAGATGTATGTATGTGGCACATAATACATGATGACACCTATTATTATGGTAATTAATATAATTCTAATCTCTTGCTGAAAAGGTGTTTATGTAGCTAATGGACACTTCAAACAGTTCACGATTGTTTTGAACATACTCAGTTGTCCCCGTGCAGATGTGCCTGATGGGGAAGAGTGGAGGTATGGGAATCAGACTGCCTGGGGCCAGGTCCTGCCTTCCCTGCCACTTCCAGGCTGAGTGACCACAGCAAGTTACTTAACTTCACTGAGACACATTTAAAAAAAATCTGTAAAATAAGATTTGTACCTTAGTGGGGGTGAGGGTTACATGAGCTGGTACTAGAGCATTCTGCAAAGAGCAACCCTGGGACTGGAGGTGTGGAGATGGGACAGAGTGAGTTAGAGCATCATAGAGCTCACTGTTCTACTGAGTTAGCCATTCACAGTGAATGCAAACGTCCCGACTGCTGCAAGCCTCTGGTGAATTACCAGAGTTCTGGCAAAGCTGATTTTGACCATCGATTGCCAGTTTTCTTCTTACATTTTTGCAGGAGAGAATTTAGAAAGTTCTTATAAGGTTTATGTATTTTTATTTAATCCTCATCCAAGGATATTTTCCATTGATTTCTAGAGGGAGTGGAAGGGAGGAAGAAGAGAGAGAGAGAAGGGAGGAAGAAGGGGGGTGGGAGAGAAACATCAACATGAGAGACACATTAATTGGTTGCCTCCCACTCACGCACTGGGGGCCGGGGATTGAACCTGCAACTGAGGAATGTGCCCTTGACTGGGAATTGAACCCATGACCCTTCCGTCCATAGGCTGACGCTCTAACCGCTAAGGAAGACCAGCCAGGGCAGATTTATGTTTTGAAGACCACGCTGGCCCTAGTGTGAAGAAGACACTGGGGTTAGAGGAAGGCTGGAGTCAGAGAGAGGACGGGGAGCGTGAACAGGTGACAGGACAGAGGCCTTCACGGAGGTGGTGGCAGTGGGGATAACTCTCACAGTTCGTGTGTACTGAGTGATTGCAGTTTGCTGATTTCTGCTACACCCCCTTTTATAAATACCTATCTAACAGATGATAAAACTGCATTTAAACAGTTTTTATCTGCACCGCACTTAATACCTTGCCCATGGTCATAGAGCTAACATTGGGTTAGTGTAGGGTTTTGAATCTTTATTAGTTTGACTTTAAAATCTATGCTCATAATCACGACACTATATTTCTAGAAGCAGGCTCAATGACTATAGTAAAAAATAAATCTTCATGTAAGAAATATCTATTGATGATTAACTATGTGCCAGGTCCTTTTGGTGGGGCTAGGAATATAGTAGTGAACAAGACATTAAAAGTTTCCTGTTCTCATAGAGCTAACATTCTAGTTGGCTAAACAAAATATAGAAGCAAAATGTATCTTATGCTAATTAGTAATAAAGGTAAAATAAAGCCAATTAAGGAGAGGAAGAGGGAGGACCTTGCCAGAAAGAAGTATCTGAGTAAGAATCTGAAGCCGAGGATCTGAGTGAGGGTCTGTGCATATCTAAGCAAATAGCATTCTGGACAGAAGAAATAGCAAGTGCAAAGGTCCCACGACAGGAATGTGTCAGGTTGGGGTGAGGAACAGCAAGGGGCCGAGGGCAGGGGTGAAGCTGAAGGAACAAGGAAGAAGACTATAAGGAGACGAGGTCAGAAAGGTCATGGGGATCCGGATTCCATGGCCTTACAGGCCGCCGAGGGGAGCTGGACTGTAAAGACTGACATGATGAAAAGCATTACTCTGGCTTATGTGCTGAGAACAGGAAGGCAAGGACAGAAATGGGCAGCCAGGGAAGAAGCTTTCCAGTCATCTAGGAGAGAGTGTGGCTTGGACCAGAGTGTTAGCAGGGGAGGTGAGACTGGCCAGATGCTATGTAAATTTGAAGGCAGAGCTTACAGGACAGCTGATGGCCTGGAGGTGGGGAGTGAGGAGAGAATGTCCTCAAGGGTGACTCCAGGGCTTGAGGCTTCAGAAACTGGAGGGTGGAGTTTCGGAGCAAGTGCCTTGTCTGGAAGCGTTTAGTTGAGTTACCGATTCAGCGTCCTTGTACAGCTCTCGAGCAGGGAGTTGCATGAACAAGTTTGTCACCGGGGAGCACGTGGAACCTGGGTGAGCAGAGTAGTGTAGAGAATGAGAACGGGGCCAAGAAATGACCATTAATTGCCCAATGGTGAAATGGGGAAGGGGACAGAAATAACAGCTTCAGATACTCAAAAAGCATAGCCCTTTGTATCTCCCCAACTTTATCTTCCACCTTGTCTGACTCTACAGAATCATCCCTTCATCGGTAATATGCACATCGAGGTCCTTGAATTATAAGCAGAAACAAATGAATAAAGCAATAAGCATGGGAAGCTGCAGGTGCCCCGGGTGTGCCAGCTCTGAGCTCCATACATGCCTCTGTGCCATCTACTGAGTTCAGTGCATGTTGAGAAGGCAGGGAGGTCAGACATTCATTTTGAAAAGATTTTTACCAAAAAAAGAGTTAAACTTGACATCAATAAATGCTTGAAATTTAAATGGGCAACCCTCAGTTTTTGGTAAAATGAATTCAGGTGGACTAGCTCTTGCCCAGGGATGTTGCACCAAAGAGACTTCACTTTAAGTCAAAATGGAAAGAATTGGGAAGCAGGGGAAGGAAGTGGGGCAGAACTCCTCCCAGTCCTGCCAGCCCAAGGTCAATGGCCAGCCATTACTCAGAGCTCTCCCCGGGCATGACATGACCATAGTTTGCTAGAGAGGATTCAGAGTCCCCACTTGGATTAATCTTCCCTTCCTGGGCACTTGCCAAGCGGCTGAGGAGAACTCACTCATGTCAGCATTTCCGAGTAAATGAGAACTCTCTGCTCACGCGGCTCTTCCCAGGGCCGGGCCACCATTGCTGCACACGGGAACCATCTTTCACTGGGTTGCCACATATGGTTGGCTCAGCCCAACAAATCTTTCTCTGTAGCGTCTTATTGCTGCAATCTGTGGTTACAGTTTTTAAAGACTTAATAAGTGGATGTGTTTTTGTATCCCTGAGGAAGGAAATGAAGATTGTCGCTTGGCACTGCTTTCCACCATGTTTTTGTTGCTGTGGTGGTAATGGAGCAGAAAATCACGGCTGCTCCTTCAAGCCCAACTGCCGCGCCACTTCCAGTCCTCGGGAAGAAAAATCAATTGTTTTTGCAAATTTTATTCAGACATTTGAATTTCTATTTGCTGAAATCACCCCCATTCTTTCTTTTTTTCTAACCGACCCATAGTTCTGTGATGGAAAAAACAAACCACTTTTCCCATCTCCATGAAATATCAGCTGCTATTGTATCTTTTCATTATATCTCCGCAACCTCACTTTGTCACGGGATATTCGTGAAATAGATGCTATGTTCACGCCTATGTCTCATGAAACTTTACATTTCTTTCAAAAGTTATTTCTTTACTGTTCATGAGCTTTAACTACGGACCAAAGACAATGCTTACACCACCCATTTTATTGATGAGGCAGCTAAGGCCAAACAATTTAAATATTTTGCTTAAAGCCCAACACAACCCAGTTCATGCTCATTCTTCACACAGCCTGCCGCCCTTCATATGATCAATATCACCTCCCAGGAAGAATTGTTAAGTTTGTGCACTTTGTACCAGAAACACAATTTGAATCAAAGTATCACATGCTTCTTTTTTTGCCAAATATTTTGATACAGGGTGTGTCAACCACTAAAGAAATACTGTACACACGCATGTGGCCAGTTACATGAAGAGAAACAGGTTATGCTGGGCAGCTGAACCTAGGACTTCTTTTAAATTATTTATTTTTCAAAACTGTTACCCAGATTGACAGCAGACATGTCATACAACTTGAAAGTTTTTGATTGTACAACAACCAACTAATTATAAATTTGGGCTGCAATAGCGTGACAAATTAACTCTAGTTAAGGGGATCAGGTGAAAGAAAGACATCACACTGGCTACTAACAATTTCAATTAAACCTTGAGTTTTTTTTTTCCTCCAGGCTTCTCATAGATAATTCTAGGACAGAGGAAGTTGGTCAAAAATGTTTTAATGTCATTGGGCAGATGCAGAGGACACCTGCTTGCTAAAGTTATATTTATGGAATAATTAGGGATGGATTTTGATACTGTTCTTGACTAACAGCCTACTTGCTTAGTGAAATGGGACAAGTCACTAACCCAGTGGTGGCCTCAGTCCTGGTAAGGGCTGGAACAAGGTCTCCACAGTCAGGCGTATGAAAGGAGGGGGCAGGCAGATGGCTGGGCAGGGGTAGCTGGGACCAGGCAGGAGAGGCAGTTCCTGATAGTCTCTGCTGCTTACAGAGGACTCCACCATGAGGTAGACTGGGAGTAGTGAGGCCAGGAGTCGGAGATTCCATGGACTATACATGGAGGGGAGGAAGTGACTCAGAAATGAGAGATTTCCATCCTCATTCCAGCAGGGCTCAGTATTAGAGCAGCTGTATTAGTCAGCTCGGGCTATCATAACAAAGTTCCATGAACTGGGGACTTAAACAACACAAATCTATTTTCTCACCGATCTGGAGGCTACAAGTCCAAGGTCAAGGTGTCAGCGGGGTTGGTTTCCTCTGAGGCCTCTCTCCTTCACCTGCAGATGGCTGCCTTCTCCCTGTGTCTTCACATTGTCTTTCCTTTGTCTGTTTGTGTCTAAATTTCCTCCTCTTATAGGGACACTGGTCATATTGAATTAGGGCCACTCTAATGATCTCATTTTACCTTAATCACCACTTTAAGAATCCTGTCTCAGAAATACAGTTACATTCTGAGGTTCTGAGGGTTAGGACTTCAAATATGAATTTTGGAGGGCACAATTTTCAGTCCCAACAATGATTTTTTAGTGATCTCTAGATTAATTTTATCATGTGCTGCCAAAGGGGAAAAAAAAACACTGTAGCATGAACATCCAAATAAATCAATTTCATTATTTATAAACTAGAGCCTGGTGCATGAAATTTGTGCACTGGGGTAAGGGGCCCCTCAGTCTGGCCTGCACCCTCTCTAATCTGGGACCCCTCGGGGAATGTCCAACTGCCTGTTTGTGCCCACACTTTTAACAGATGGCAGCTCCGTTGTTGTTTCTTTCTTCTCATGCTGAAAACAATTGGAATTAGTAGGTATTCAAAGTATGTATACATTTTGGGGAGACTCCCTGTATATCTCTAGTCAGTGGTGAAAGGAACCAAAAGCGGATTTGGACCCCCCAGACAGGGAACCTCACTCACTCCCTGCATGTCTCCCCACTTCACTTTCCACCTTCGTGGGCAGCAGGAGAATCAATGTTTTCTCTCATTAACTTGGAAAAGCACGTCCTGTCACCCACTGCGCGGCAGGAGTGCACTAGGCCCCAAGCAAGTGAGGCTCAGTCAGGGCAGCCTTCGCTCGTGGGTGCTGGCACCCAAAGTGCACATTCCTCCTCTACAGTCACCCCGACTATCCCACTGTTTCACTGAGAGGATGGAATTCCTTGCTGCCTCTGGGTTCTTGATCTTGAACGCTGACTGAAGGCGCCTCAGTGAGGGCCGCCCACGCCCACCAGGTGTGTCTGTCTGCACCTGCTCCCGCTTCAGCACCTGCATTAGCCCCACAGAGGTGATCTCGTCACTGCACTGGCCTCCACGGGAACAGGGAGTCACCACTCCGCCCTCTCACTGTCATCTCACAGGCACCCACCCTCAGCACCCAGAACACCCAGACACTCTCCAAAGGACGTGAGCGGGTCAGAGGGGATGTGTGCACATCCTGTGGGGGACTTAGGCATGCTGGGGTTGATGGAAGTGCTGTGGAGGGGTGCGGGGGAACTTGTGCGCGCCTTGGTCCGGGACTGTTGCAGGCGCACGAGGGTGACAGTGAGCTAGGGGATGTTCGCACACAAGTGGGGGAGGAGAGGATGTGCGCACCTGAGGCCTGTGGCTTCGCAGATCCGCAAACACCCGTGGTGTGGCCAGGAGGATGTCAATCTGGCCAGCCACAGTGGCTGTCTCTGAGATCCCACAACTTCTAGGCCAGGAAGCGGGACTTGCACAGCCACTCCTTGGCACTGATGGCCTGCAGGCGCTACTGCAGCTTGGCCTGCAGGCTCTGCTTGGCGCGCTCAAGGCTGTCACCACAGCCATGTGGGGAGTACAGGCCACCCAGCGTGCGCTGTCCACCAGCCCAAATCTGTCCCGGCAGGACAGTTCGGGATGCCTGCCCCCAGCAGCTCGGCACCTGTGCATGTGCATGCTGCTCACAGGCCCGCCATCTTTGTCGGGTTAATTTGCATATCACTCTGATTGGCTGGTGGGTGTGGCTTGAGCATAGCGGAGGGAAGGCTAATTTGCATGTTTCTCTTTTATTATATAGGATAATATTCTATTGAACTAATAATATATGTTGCACAATATAAAGCACACCCATTTATAGATATTTTAAAGGATAAACAAGAACCAAGTACAAGTTCTGGTTTTTGTTACATTACTCAATGGATCATTTTGGCACCTCCCGGGATGTAGGCATCTGCTTTTGGGGACTACTGACTTTGCAGTTACTGTGGCTATCTCTCTGATTCTTATTTTTTTCAAGGCTTCCTCTGGGAACCCATCTGCACTCCTGATTGACACATTCATTCCTTAGATATGAATACCTTCTATCAGATTACAGTCAGCTCTTTGCTTGGAGCTATTCTCTGTTCAAGGAGACTTTGTCACTATTCAGTTTACCTTAGTAATAAGATATCCTTTAGTTCTAAGTCCGTGGGGGCAAGTCAGGCTCACCACTGCATTTTCTATTTGCCACCTAACAATTTTCTCTTTGATACACTTTTCATTCTTCTTATACATAACTTCTGTCCCTAACCTAGGCTGTAAACACACTGGTACTTGGGAATAGCAGGGGCGTCACAGATTGTTGATACAACTTTCCACATCTTCAGCTGGTAAAGGAGAAAACTGACAGCTCACTATGTCTGTACAGGTCTTGCAGTTAAGCATAAAGGTAAATATGATTCTAACAATTAAAAAAGTAGTAGCCTTCTGGGTTGCCCTTCGAAATAGTCCTGGGGGGTAAAAGGTCATCATACATGCCTTTGTTAGCACCCCCAGTGCATGGCACAGGGCTACTGGAAAGGTGACGCCCAGCCTCAACTTTGGCTGAGTTGCTGCAGGTGAACTGACCCTTAGGTGTTACCTGGACTGTCATTGACAGGAGAGCAAAGGCAAGACTGGGAGCTCTCGGAGAAGTTACTGTGTTGAAGAGGTCACAAGACCATGAGAAGGGGGAAGCCTTGGTAGTACTGCCCACAGAAGAAAGGAAAGTCTGAGCCACTACCACACGCTGGGCACTGTTCTAGAGCTGCCCCACGAGCTTCTTTAATCCTCACAACACCGCCAAGTAGAAAACACCTGTGTTTCACATATATTTTTACTTAGAGAAGCTGAGTAATTGTTCAATATCACAGAGCTTGTGGGTGCAGGAGGAGCTGGATTGGACCCCAGGGCTGTCTGACTGGGGGAGTCTAGGGCAGGGGTGGGCAAACTTTTTGACTTGAGGGCCACAATGGGTTCTTAAACTGGACCGGAGGGCCGGAACAAAAGCATGGATGGAGTGTTTGTGTGAACTAATATAAATTCAAAGTAAACATCATTACATAAAAGGGTACGGTCTTTTTTTTTTAGTTTTATTCATTTCAAACGGGCCGGATCCGGCCCGCGGGCTGTAGTTTGCCCATGGCTGGTCTAGGGTGTCGTCTAGTAGTGGCACCTGTTCTGGTATCTTTTCTTGACTCTCCTATTTTGATTAAACGGTGTCTTTGTCCTATTCCCCAGTAGAGCTCTCTTCTAATTGGATGGGCTGGCAGTACAAAGATGGTAATTAGTGAGCATGGGCCATATCCCTTTCTGGTGATCTAGGTGAACTCTGACATCATCTCTTGGGGACTGTGTCCAACACAGATGTGGAATCGATATTTGAGGGCAGGCCAGCCTATGGCTTTTTCAGGTAATGTAATACAAGGTCTTGTGTCTCATATCTAGGCATGTTGGGTTTTGCCTGGTTTTAGTCCTGACAACAGTGGGATACTAATTATGGGATATTAGACTCTCAGCAGCCCTTACCTGAGGCTATGATGTAAGACCACCAACATACAAAAGAACAGACTCTCTTTGTTGCTTAATTAGACTGCAGGAGGAGTGCATTCTGTTTTAAGAGCATCTCTCCTGTGCTGGTCTCCCCTTCCTACTTAATTAAGGATTTGGGGCTGGGGGTGCACTTGAAATGACCTCAGTGAACTTTGCTCCCTGACAACAGACTTCAGCTTCTAGGGCAACACACCAATGGGGCTTTGGTGTGTTAAGAGGCTCTCATACACCTCATCCAAATTGCACACTTTAGTACTGAAGGGAGCTTTAGGCATTCTGACACTTTATATGAAGCTTGTTCTCTGGTCCTTCTAAGTCAAGGAAAACTAGTCTCTCTACTCTTTCAAGCCCCATTCAGCCTTAACGAACCTGACAAAATTTTAACTAATCTACAGTGCCAGGTGAGTGCTTTTGTGTGAGCTCATCCCGTTGTGGGTTCAGGAGAACCAGTGGAAGGCACTGAGCTTAACACTGAAAAGTAGCAGATGCCTACACTCTGAGCACTGTCTCCTTTACTCTTCACATCCACGAGAAAGGCTTATTATTCTTGTTTTGCAGGTCAGGAAGGTGAGGGTCAGAGAGACTGAGTTACAGTTGTTGGTGAAGAGCCCAGGCTCTAAACCCAGGCCTGGCTCCCAGCCTTGAACTCAGGAGGATGTATGGCCTTGGTGTGCTGACCACAAGGCAGCGGACCAGTCATGCTAGCTGCTGCATGGCCATTGCTCATTAATCCTAGATTGGCCAACAATTTCTTGGCCAAGCAGAGGGCTTTATGTGTAGTTTGCACACATATTTCTGTATTGGGAACCATCGTTTTGTTCTTTGCTCCGTTGATGATGCCCCCATCAATCCAGTCCCGAGTCAGTAAACCCAGTCAGGTTTTAGGGTCTGACAGACATGAATAACTTCACCTTCCTGTACTACATGGTACTTGGGCTCATATTTCTCTAAAGAGAGGGAAATTGCAGGACACCAAAGAGCAGAGACTAATTATGTGTTTCATGTTCCATTTTTTCCCTACTGAATTAACGCCAAGTACTACCCAGGTCATACCTGTGTGTCTCCAGCCTTCTCCCAAGGTGGGATTCTTTAATGCTCTAAGCAGTCTGGACCCCAGAGCTGGCATGGATACCTTAGTGATGAGAGCAGACACAGGGTTTGCTAGCACATCTCAGCCTAGTCCTTGCAAGACCACCAGTGCCTCTTCCAGCAAAAGTACATGTAGAAATTGCAGGGCAGAAATAATATCTCATTATAACTACTAGAGGCCCAGTGCATGAAAATTCGTGCATTGGAGGTGGGAGTCCCTCAGCCTGGCCTGCCCCCCTTCTCAGTCTGGGAACCCTCAGGGGCGGGAGATGACCCGGCGATCAGGGGAAGGAGACGCCCCATAACACCTCTGCTGCTGCCACTGCAAGTACTGCAAGCCTCAGCTGGCCCTGGTTACCTGAGCCTCGGGTGACCCTGGGCGGCTAGGCAGCCACCATCTGAGACTTGACTGCTCCTCGGGCTGGCCCTGGGGGGCTGGGGGGCTGAGGGGACTGGGGGACTCTGGAGGCAGTCGATTGGAGAGGCTGGGCCTGCCCCCAGCACCTGCTGCCCTGGGGGCGCTGAGGGGACTGGGTGCCGCCATCTTGTGGCTGTGGGCGCCACCATCTTTGAGGGCGTGGCAGTCAATTAGCATATTCCCTCCTTATTGGCTGTGGGCACTGCCATCTTTGAGGGTAGGCCAATCAATTAGCATATTCCCTTTTTATTAGATAGGATTATCTTAATCCTTGATGAGTTTCTCTCCAATTCATTGACAAAAACATTCTCAAAAGAGCAAACATAAATAATTTCTAAAAGAGGCGTTAGGGGTAGTTGAGCAGGGAATTGCCAATTATATTAGTTGGCTTGGGCTGCCATAACCAAGTACCATGGACTGGAGCCCTTACCTGCAGACAATTATTGTCTCACAGTTCTGAAGGCTGGAAGTCCATGATCTAGGTGTCCACAGGGTTGGTTTCTCTTGAGGCCTCTCTCCTTGGCTTGTTGATGGCTGCCATTTTTGTAAAGGCACCAATTGTATTGGATTAGCACCCACCCTAGTGATCTCATGATTTTAATCACCTTTCTAAAGGCCCTATCTACAAATATAGTCACATCCTGAGGTACTTGGAGTTAGGGCTTCAGTATATGAATTTTGGGGGCACAATCCAGCCCATCACACTGATGTTGTACATCCTCATTCTCTGATGCAGAGATGTAGCTCCTCTGTTGGAAAGGACAGATTCTCTGGGTTTGTGGATGTTGTTGCCTTCCCAGGACAGGGAAGAGTCATCATGTGTTTTTTCATTTCATGAAGAAAACTGGGACCAGTGAGGTGGCGTGACTTGTCATTGTCACATATGAATTAAGAGAGCTAGGACAAGTAGAGTCTCCCAGGTTCTCAGAGGCAGAGCACCATGTGCCTCCAGGGACCTATGCTGCTCTTGGCTTTCCAGCAGTAATGGCAACTGCTATGTTCACTTCACATCCTCTGGGGGGAGTTGTGAGGAAAGCCCATAAAGGTCTAGAACAGTGGTTCTCAACCTGTGGGTCGCGACCCCTTGGCAGTCGAATGACCCTTTCACAGGAGTCGCCTAAGACCATCCTGCATATCAGATATTTATATTACAATTCATAACAGTAGCAACATTACAGTTATGAAGTAGCAATTAAAATAATTTTATGGTTGGGTCACAACATGAGGAACTGTATTTAAAGGGCCAGAAGGTTGAGAACCACTGGTCTAGAAGAAAAGCATAGAGCAGCGCTCTTTAAAAGAACCTTTTTTTTCTAAAGCAAAGGACTTTTGGGAAACTGGGTCTCAGAGCAGCAGAGTGTGGGATGGTGGTAAGTGGAATCAGAACAGCTGAGTGTTGTCCTGGCTCTACAGGAATCATCTGTATGGTTCTAGGAAGTCACCTTGTCTTCTGGGATTTGGCTTATAAAATGAAACCATTGAAATTAATGAATGGCTTTCAAATTCACTTGATGGTGGGGCACTTCTCAGATTCCACAGGGTAGAAACCTTTCTCAGAAACCCAGCATATAAAATAGATAAAATGGGAGCTCCACTTGCTGAAGGTGAGGCGGAGACAGGAACAGGAATCCACTCACTCTGAATGCCTTCCCAAACTCCAGCTTTCTGGGGACCCACAGTATTCCAGTCTGAGAAGCTCAGACTGCTCACCAGGAGATGGCTCCCTAACCTTGTTTCTGAACTGTATTATTTGGAGGAAAAGTGATCGTTAATTAAGCTAGTTTGTGGCCTGGCTGAGAGAAACCCCTTCTGAGGCCATTTGCAGAGAAAATGTCCAGGCAGCCTGTGTGCCTTTTGGGGCCTTGCCCTTTGACTGTGACAGCCACCTGACCAGGCCCCTCCTCACCCTCCACCTTTCTGCCTCCTGAGGAATTTGATTCTAGACTGAAACAGGAACTATGGATTCTATCTCCCCAATCATCCCAGTGAGGCTTTCTTTACCTTAATGAGGCATAGGAAAACAGGACAATTAAGGAAAATACCTAAGTATTAAAATCAAATAGAAATTTTTACATTCAGTATGGTGGACTAGCTAGTATCATGTCAACCCCCACCTTGAGAATGAAAAAAATTGGGTGAAATATTTTTAGAAACTCTGTTGAAGATATCAGAGAGTTACCAAGACAGCCAGAACTTGAGGAGCCTAAATGAAAGAGAGAAGGGGTAGAGAGGAAAGCCTTCAGTTCCTCTCCCCACTTTGGAGCATTTGCCAATGTCAAAGTGCTGGTTGAGTGGCTGAGAAACTGAGTAGAACTTTGAGCAGTCCCACAGGCAGGAAACAAACATTTCAGTTCAGGGCCTTCCAAGGATGAGGGGGCTCGGTAAACTGAGGGGTTACTCCCAGGTGTAAGAGTGAATTGCAAATGGACTAGCCTTCACCAAGACTGAAACCAGCTTTGAATTGGCTGGTCCATGCTGGATTAAGGTAGTCTGCCCCTGGCTCAGGTGCCTACCAAAAGCAAAAGCTACTTGGAAATCATGTAACCTAGAACCTTGAATTATCTTTATAATTTTATATTCAGAATATCTAGCATTCGAAATAGATGGATAAGTTTAAAATCTAGGTTAGGAAGTGGCCAGAATGCTGTTCCAGTGTTTCTGTAGCTGTGTGTGCTCTTTGTGAGTCCCTTAGGAGGACAGCTCTTGGACACAGATCCAAGAGCTGTTAAGAATAATGGTAGCTGAGCTCAGTGTGAGCTCATGCTCCCATTTACTCTAAACAACCACCCTAGGGTGTCGATATTATTTTTCCCATTATACAGATGAGAAAACGGGATGGGAGGTTTGACTGAGTCTGTCTGACTACCTTGCCTGGGCTCTGAACCACAAGGTGACCCTGCTTCCCCCGACATGTTTGTGTTCAGGAATGTGGAGTGATGGGCTTAAGACTTGCCAATGCAATCACTCATGTTTAGGCCCATATGTATGCTGACAGCTCCTGTACTGAAGCAATGCACCATTTGGTTAGGATTGTAGATTGTCAACTCTTAAACAGCTGTTAGTGCTTGGTGACAGCTGCCTGAACACGGAATGAATTCTGTGCCCTCCTGGGAAGACTTTGTGGAAAGTGAAGGTGATGCCACCATGCACATAGGGACCTGGATGTCTCCTGAGAGCCCATGGAATCCTGCCCTATCTCTGGCCTCTTGCTATGCCGGCTTTTCATGCCTCCAGGGAGTCCGGGCAGGAACTTGGAGCCCAAGAGAGCTGTTGGAGGGAGGTATTTTTTATTTTATTTTTTAATTAAAAAAAAAAGATTCCCACTGTTTAAAAATTATGTTAAAAGACTGCTTTTTAATTCCCTCCTACTTGAAAGTCTTATGCCCATAGAGGGCAACTGATATGTCAAGGTCACAGCAAAGATAATGGCGGAGCCACAAACCTGATTTCCCCAACGGCGAGGCTGGTATGTCTCCCCTGCAAGCCCCATTCATAAGGGTAGCATTATAATAAAATGGGCAGTGTGATTTGACACTGACCCAGAGGACTGAATGGATTGTCCTTTATACTAGGCAGAAATGAGTGCTAATAAGGCCCCATTGGTAGGTATGGACCAGCTAGTTACAACTCCATTTGAACAGTGGGTCAGGATGAAAGTCTAGGAAGTTCCCTTCCTCAGAACTAGTTGGCCACATAGCAAGATGACTATAAGCTCTGGTCCAGAATGTACCCTGCCTTTTGTGGGGAGGAGGTGGTGAGGTCCAAGGCAAGCTGCTGTGACTAGAGGCCGGGTGGCCTGCATTAGTCTCAGCCTTCATATCTGCTCTTCTGATACCTGAGCCCCTCCCCAGTGGGCAGGTGGCCACCATCACAGCCTCTTCAAGCTCCCCCTTCATCCTTGAGAGCCCTCCCATGAACTCACTGGAGACCCTCAGCAAAGTATCATGAATTTAACTTTGGGATTAATTAAGTCAATTTGGGTACAAATTCTATTTTAGGGAGAAGAGATAGAATTTCAATTTGCTCCCCTTTTACTGGGTTTTGCTACCTGCTCACATGATGGATGACAGTTCATGGGTGACAACGCTGTGGTCATCTTAAGGAGAAATAATTTCAGCCTCTTATGAATTCTAACAGTACTGTTGTTCCCCCTTTCTTCCCCTTATTTAGAAAAATTGAGTTTATTGGGGTGACATTGGTTAATAAAATTATATAAGTTTCAGGTGTACAATTCTATAATTACACCATCTGTATATTGTATTGTGTTCACCACCCCAAGTCAAGTCTCCTTCCATCACCACTTATTCCCCATTTACCCTCTTCTACCCCTTTTTTTCCTTTAATGACATTTACTATAAATTTCCTGGTACTTTAAATATTCAGGTTTGACTGTTTTCCTTTACCAGACATTGCCACTCTGGATATGTCTTTTCATTTTCATCCCAAGGAACTAGCCTGAAACCCGGGCATCACCTCGGACACTCCAGTCTTGCTTATTTCCCACTTGCAACCAATCACCACCTCAATAGTGTTGCTTGAGTCTATCCATCCTCACCACCACTGTTTCAGATGGCCATCATCTCCGCCAGCACACTGGATGAATGACAGGAGCCCCGCCCCTAGGGTGGACATGGGTCACCACGCTGTTGTCTGGGCCAAATACTGAACTCCTGCTAACTGTATCAATGCTCATCCATCTCCTGTCCATCCCGTGGATATGAACTGCTTCAGGTGGCATTTACTGTGCCAGCATCAATGTGGTGAAGGAAACAGACTGGGATGTGTCCTCAGGATCTCATAGACTTGCCAGGGAGACTGACGATAACCAGGAAACAGATAAATTCCCGTCTTCTTACCACTGTGCCATCCTCTAACTAGGTGGTCAGGTGTCCTTTTTGAGAGGACGATGTCTGGGCAGAGAGGGGTGAAGGCGGGGATTCAGCCAGGTGGTGGGTGGAAAACCTGGGCAGAGGGACCCACAAATGCCCTGAGGAGGGTATATGCTCAGCCTATTTTAGGGGGGCCTGGATGAGTAGAGCATGTGACATATAAACCGGGAGGAGCATGGTGAGAGCTGAGGTTGGTGAGGATTTGACAGGAGTTGGTGCAGGATCTGGAACCATCCAGTGTGAGGCTGAGCATATGGACTCAGGGTGAGACTACCCACATCCAAATCTGGGGCTTGACCCTCACTTCTCTGTGATTTGGGGCAAGAACCTTAGCTTCTGGTGACTTCCGTTTCTTCATCTGTAAAGTGGAGATGGTATGATAATAGGATCTCACCTTGCACAGTGCTGTGAGGATTATAGGAGTTAATGTATGTGAAGCACTTGGAACAGTGCCAGCTCAGGGGTAAGCCAGTCCTGAGAACTGAAGGATTTAAAGCAGACAAGTAACATGTGCGGTCTGCTTTCTACTTTCAAAGCTCATTCGGTTGTCAGGTGGAGAATGCAGGGCAACGAAGCCAAGAATGGAAGCCAGGAGACCAGTTGGACAGCTGGTGTAGACTCCAGCTGGAGGCGATGGGGACCGGCCCAGGGTGTGGGATGGGATGCAGGGAAGGGCAGGCTGGAGAGATGCCTGGGGAGAAGAACCAAGGGCATTTGCTGATGGATTTGTTGTGGAGTGGGGTACGGTCAGGGGATCTGACCCTCAGGTTTGTGGCCTCAGAACCTGGGAGTGTGAGGAGATTGTGTTTTGGAGTTTTAGTAACTTGCCCAGGTCACACGGGGTAGGTGGTGAAGCTGGGATGCAGATCCACGTTGTCCTGGCAACAGGGGCACAAGCCAGTTTCTTGGGCTTATGGATCTGCTGGTCAGAGGGACCTAGGGAGAGAGCCTGATGAGCCATCTGTCTTCCACAGAACAGTGACAGTGACACCTCCTTGCTTGGGGCCAGCACTCTCTGTTCCATGCCACGTAGAAACTGTTACCCAAAATAGCCAAGAGGCTTTCTGAAAAGCCCTTCCCAGCTCTTCTGTGATAAGCAACCTGCCTTCTCAAGGCTCCCCTACCTCTTGGCACAAAGGTTACCTCGGGGGCCAAGCACAGTCCAACCATTAGCTGACTGGGAGGGTGGGTGGGAACTGGTAGGGTAGGACAGCCCCTTGCAGCTGGGAGGGCACAGTCTTGTCTTCCAGACCTCGGGGTGGGAGTGGGGGGTGAGAACCGTCTGCCTGGCGAAGCCCCCACTGCGGTTTTCCATTTGTAACAGCGTGACCTTCCAAGTCCCCTGGGATTTTGTCTTCCTGAGCTCTCTGCGAAGTGAAGAGGGCCGGGCCAGTGTTCTTCATCACATGTGGCCCTCTGTCCCCGTGCTCAGCTCAGCCCGTGTGTCCTCGCTCCAACTTGTCATGACAATATTCACTGAGAAGCTGTTTCTGGAGAAGGAGTGGGAAAAGAAACACAGGGAATGTGCTTATTAAAGTTGGGCCTAGTGAATCTCAGGACTTCAATGGTATTAATGCATTTTATAGTGATCTCTCATGAAAAATGGGAATTTCTGTCTTCTAGCTAGCTGCTGGAACTCTGCTGGTACATAGCAACAAAACATGAATCCAGAATCTATTAGATATTGCTAATTATAGTACTAATGATAACAGTAATTAAATGTGAGTCTCAAAGTCAGGGTCCCCTCTGTCACTATCCATTGGAAAGAATGGTGCATTTATTCAGGCAATACAGGCAACAGCTCAATTTTGGGAGATGGTCAGTGTTCAGCTGATAACAAGCTCTTTATCTGCGACATTGTCACTGGCCAATTGGCCTTACAGTGTCTTTCTCCCCTTCCCAGATCTCAGCCATCTGTCCAGAATATCTCACTAATCCTTGAAAACAACTCTGTGTGAGATGAGAAGCAAAAGTTACCCCTTCACCCCCATTTCACAGACTATTCACTTAGTCCCTCTACAGCTGCGAGGGAACTCGGGGAAGTGACCCTCGGGGAACCTCAGCATGTCCCACAGAAGAGCAGGACCTAGGCCTTGTTTGGACCAGCTATGGTGACAGTTACAAACCAAGTAAGGTTCATATTTTCCCTCTTTTTCTCTCATTACTAAACAAATACATGTTCATTGTAATAAATCTAAAAAATACATCAAAGCCCCAAAAGTCAAAATCATTCACAATCCTAATACCTGGTTTATCCTCCTATGGAGGAAGGAAGGGTTTGATTTATAATTGCGTCATCCTGGTCCACCCACGCTTGGCAATGGGTGTTATCAGGGCAGAGTGGGTCTAGAGGAAGCTGAGGGTCAGCCTGGGCACAGCTGTGTCCCCGTCTGGTTCCTGCAGGTGCCTGCAGGGTTGTACCCACACTCACCCAGCTGAAGCCTCGCCAGTCTCAGGCTGAGTGCATGGACTCGGCTTGTTAGGACGCTGGATAAAGTGGGGACTGGACTTTCCTTGCCAGACAACAATCCAACCTATCAACCCACTCCTCTAATGTATGTTGAGGCATTATGAGGAGAGAGATACGAAGAAGCTAAGGTCTCTATTCTTAAGGAACGCATAATCCAGAGTTCAGACACTTACATCCCCTAGTTAGACGGAGCTCAGCAATGTTCTTTGTTTTCACAGATGAGCAGGCGGAGATAGAGACGCAACATGGACATAAAAATCTGAATGGAGCAACTCCCAATTTCAAGATCAAATATCATGTGATATTTGTGGGACTCATCCTCCCAGATGGTCCCCAATGGTCCTCACCACCTGGTGTCCACACCTCATGTAGTCTCTGTCCACACCGAGCCAGGGCTGGCCCGTGAGACCAACAGAGCTCGGTAAAGTGGATGATACACGGTTTCTACTGCACCCAGGTTTCTACCTTGTTCTCTTGGATCTCTCACTCCAGAGAAAGCCACTAACATGTCTTGCGGACACTCAGATAGCCCTGAGAGAGACCCATGTTGAGGAGAACTTCGGCCTCTCGCTAGCAGGCAGCACCACCCTGCCAGCCACATAAGTGAGCTGCCTTGGAAGAGGAGTCTCTTGTCCCAGGGAGGCCTTCAGATGAGACCAAGCACCCTCTTGGGCCTTGGAGGACACCTCCTGCCTCATGATGTCAGGAGGAGGCTCTGGCTGCATTAGTGTGGCCCTCGGCCTTTCCAGCACAGGTGCCAGGCCTCTGCACAAGCCACACCTCTTCCTCACTGTAGGCGGAGGAACTCACCTGCTGCCTTTCCCCTCAGCATTTCCCCCACGGGTAGCAGAGAGGCACAGTCTTGCTGTCGGAAAAAAACACAAGGGCTATCCTGCTCAGCCTTGCCAGCAACACATGGGGGAAATGAAAATAACTAATAATGAGAAGTTACAGAAATCACAGATGCTCATAATTTTAGAGTCCTGATCCCTCATGTGACAATATTTGCATCTACCATGTGTCAGGTGCTGGTAGGGGCACTTGGGACACAGCAGTGAAAAAAGCAAAGTTCTGGCCCTGCAGTAGATTGACAACAAACAATATACAAAATGGAATAGTATTAGGAGGTGATAACTGCTGTGGAACCAAGAAAACTGAGAGCAGAACAAAGGGGCTGGGAATGCCGGGGGCGGCGGTGCAGGCTGAAGTCTTCATGGATTGGTCTGGTGGTCCTCATGCGGAAGAAGGGGAAGGAGTTGGCAGGGTGACCAACTACCCAGTTTGCCTGGGACTGAGGGGATGGGAGAGTTTCAGTGCCAAAACCCAAAAGTTCTGGGCAAACTGGGATGAGGTGGCCATCCTAGGAGCTGGCCCAGCAGATATGGGGGAAGATAGCTCCAAGAAACACCCACCTGCGGTTCACAGCGAGGAATGATGTGGCCCACGGGGGACATTTGACAAAATCTGGAGCTGGTTTTGGTTGCCAAAGCCAGAGTGGGCCATGCAACTGTCACCTATGGGCAGAAGCCAGGGTGCTGCTAAACATTCCTCAATGCATAATATGCCCCTCCCCCCAACAAAGGGTTAGAACCGCACAGGACAGCTCCACTACAAAGTGTTAACGACCTGGCCCTGAAGGCCAGTGTGCCATAGCTGAGACACTTGAGTTAGGCTCTTGGTCTTTAGTTCTGAATTCACTGCTGAAATTTCATTTGCCTTCTGCTTCCCTTTCTATTCCTGGGAGAGGAATAGTCCTCTGACCACACCTAAAGATAAAGGCCTCGTCTCCTCTTCCTCCAGACTGCCTCCTGTCACCACCTCAGCACAAGGGTGGGAAATGCCAAACCAGAACAGCCAACAGGGCCTCCTTGACTGGGCGCTGTCCCCATCTTTCTGTGCCTTTGCCTGGCCATTGCCTGGTCATCTTCCTAAAGAGGATCTTGTAGGTCACCTCAGTGTCAGGCCATCCGAGTCCCTGCAGTCTTTGCAGAAGCGGTGGTGATGGTGGCGGTGGTGGTGGGGGTGTTGGTGGTGGCTTTGTCACTGCCATAGACGGGAACTGGATTCTCCTTTGAAATAGGCCCACCTCCCCTTCAATGGATGGTAGCTCTTCAGCCAAGTTCTGAGGTGGCCTGTGGGCTCTGGAGGTGACCAGGCTCTATGAACAGAGTAGATTGTGCTGCCACTTTTGCTGCATTGGGCATTTGAGAAGTCAACATCTCTTTCTAGAACATGATTGGGGCAAAGGCTTCCTGGCACCAGGCATTTGAACATAACCCTCCCTCAGAGCCTCACTAGCACATTCATGGTTTAACTACAGCTTTGGAGACACATTCTTCCCACCTCTGACCGAACCCATGCTGCTGGCAAGTAGGGGAGCAGCAGTTTTCAACATCTTCAGGGATGCTACAGACTGAGTGGTTTGCCTAATAGCCAGTTTGTGAGGCAGAAGCTGGGTTTCAGAAAGCCCTAATTTCACTGGAATATTCTCAGGTCCAGAAGGATTTAAAAATAATCAGTTTGTAGATTTCATTTCCCTGGGGTTTTAATATAAGTTCCATGAGGACTGAGATCTTTCTAAATTCATCAAATAAACTCAAGCTCCCAGAAAATGCCTGTCCATCACAGAGGTTTGATAAACTCTTGTTGAAGTGAATGTCATTAACAGGCTCTGTGACTGGACCAGGTCCCTCCCAGTCCTTCCGAGGATGCTCCCGTGAAGACTCCTAGCATACAGAGAGGCTGAGGGAAGCTGGCCCCTGGCCTGACCTTGGTGGCTGACTCTTCTTCTGAATCCAGAACTGCCTGGTTCCCGAGCTTCTAGAGGCCTCCTCCATTCTTGATTATTTCTGTCACTGGGCCTGAGCACAGCCCTGGCATAGAGTAGTTGCTCAGTAAATACTGTTTGATTATTGAAGGAAAGAATAAATGAGTGATATGGGCTCTGGCCAAGCTCTCCTTTGCTCTGTAGCCATAGTCAAGGGCCAGCCAAGATGGGCAAGGACATAGCCCTTGACTTGGGCCTGGGGCTTAAGAATTGTTGGGTTCTATATATTTTCTACAAGTCATGCTTAAACATGAAACCTGAGACTGGCTGCTGGCTCCTCACCCCCTTGCCTCTTCCCACTGTCAGGCTGGAAATTGCCACTGGATGGCATGGCTGACAGGCTGGGCCCCTGTGAGTGTGCCACTGAAACCTCTGGGTGCCAGGTATTTGCTTCCTGTGCATTTGGGGCTAGTGTTTGGAGTGGATCCACCACTTAGCAAAGCAGAACTGCAGGAGTGACAGGCAGCCTCCCGAGCCAGGAGGGCCTTCATGCCCAGAACGTATGGTGCGTGTCCAAGGGCTCTCGAGGTGCCTGAAGCCAAGCCAATTTGCAGTAATTAAGTGGTAAGACCCAAGTGAATGGGTTTGCAGTCTCTCTGCCTGACAGCCAGATGCCTGGGGTGGGAAAGGAGGCCCAGCCCACAGCGACCAGCCTCATGCTGAAATCCGGCTTGTTGAAATAGTGACAAATCGACGGGAAAATAATGGTGATTTGATGCTAACGTGGCAGCTCACTCAAAGGGCTTCCACACATTATCTCTTTTACTGACAACACCCCAGGAAGGCAGGGACTTGGCCTGGCTTCTGCCTCCCGTTATCCAGACAGACAGCCTAACTCACAGAACCTGGGCCTCAGCCAGAGAGTGTCTGCACAAGTGGGTGGAGATACCCCTGCTCCCTGGTCAAGGCCTTGTCCATGGCTTGCCCCTGAGCTCTGGAAGGGCCCACGGAGCTGGGCCCTGGGGAAGTGCTCCTCTGTTTCAAGCCTCATCTGAGTGTATCATCTGAGTGTATCTCAAGTGTATCATCTGTTTCAAGCCTCATAGCAGCTCTATGAAGCTGGATGCTAGTATCCCCATTTCACAAATGAACAAATTGTGGCTTAGAGCTGTCACACAGTCAGTCACAAGATGGAGTGGAGCCTAGGTCTGCTTGACACCCAAACCCACACTCTCAACAATCATAATCATAATCATTGAAAGTGAACATTATGGATTGGTTTATATTCATTTTCCAGGGCTGCTGTAACAAAGAACCACAAACTCCATGGTTTAAAACAACAGAAATGTATTCTCTCTCAGTTCTAGAGGCCAGAAGACCAAAGTCCAGGTGTCAGCCAGGTTGTGCTCCCTCAAAGAAACTCTAAGGGAGGATCTGTCTCAAGCTCTGGTAGCTTCGTGTGTTGCCAGCAATCTGGTTTCCTTGGCTTATAGAAGCATAAGTCCAACCCTCCACCTTCACGTGACATTCCCCTGAGTGTGTCTGGCTTCACAAGGTCATCTTCTTTAAGGACCAAGTCATGTCCGCTTACTCCTATGACCATATCTTCATTTAACCAATCTATCTAATTGACTGTACCTTCGCTATGCCTCCCATTGGCTAATCAGCGAGATATGCAAATTAACAGCCAACAAAGATGGCGGTTAATTTGCATACATAGGCGCCAAGACTGAAGGCGGCTCCAGCCAAAGAAGCAAAGACTGAAGGCGGCTCTGGCCAGAGTGAAGGCCTGGGTCCCGGGTGCCGGAGGAAAACGGGTGCCGGCAGCCAGGGGAAGGGAAGGCCTGTTGCACGAATCTTTTCATGTAACAGGCCTCTAGTTATATTTATAAGGATCTCATTTCCAAATCAGGTCACATTCAGAAGCACTGGGGGCTAGGACTTGAATATATCCAATTTGAGGGGACATATGCACTCCATAACAGGTATTATAATTCTCTTTAATCTACATCAAACATAGGACAAGGTAGAGATAACTTGCATTTATAGCTGGATGGAGGTACATGACCCTAAAGAAAGGCACACAAGCAACCCAACCACAAACAGCAATTTCTTAACAGAGCTGTGCCGTCCCTTCCCTGGACTGTACAGCACCAGCCCTCTGTCTGCCCTCGGGCCATCCTGCCCAGAGCCAGGAGCTGGACCAGGGACCTACAGAGGCTCCGTAGACTTCCCAGTTCTGCAAAATCTCCTCAGGTTAAATTTGATGTGTTGGCCATGGGCTCTCTCTCCAATAGCTCCGCCCTCCAAAAAAACCCTTATGAAGGCCAGGGTGCTTTCAGAATAATGGGGACTTATCAGAATATCTGAAGGGATGACACATGGAGCTTTGTCAGGAGCAGAAGAGGGCAGAGATAGGGCGACTTATAGTTGGTGACATCAGTTTATCTTATTAAGGAGTAATGAACAGTTTTGCTTGGCAATTAATCACCGAGCCTTCTCCCTGGAGCTAGAAGAAATGGGAAATGCCAAAGTAAAGACACTCGCTGGAGCGAGTGCTGAGAACAGCCACAGCAGAAGCTCCTGGCTGAGCCACACATGGGAATCATCTGGGGGGTTAAAAATACCCCAGGCCAGTGAGATGAGAATGATCCCACCGGCCGCCTGGGCTGAACCACTGAGCTGCAGAGTCCCATTCAACACGCTTGGCCTTCGCAGTTATCTAAAGGCAGGAGGAGGCAGAGACAGCAGGGAAGGAGTAGCGACCACCTCACTTCTTCTGAGGTTCTAGTAATTTTTCGCTCATCTGGGGTCAGCCAAGATGGTATTCACTGCCTGCTCCATTTCTTAGCCCTATTTCCTCTAGTGTTGGGGTGAAAAAGAGGATTCTGAGAAAGTAATTTTGATGAGTTCATTTTGAATGGCTACTCTACACAGAGAGACCCATAACAAAAATGTAAAACAAATTTTTATTACCAAGAAATCAGCACAGCAGGCCTTCCTGACCTTCAGCCCCTTGCTGAGCCTTAAGCATCCCGAGTGCAGAGGGTGGGGCAATGTGCCTGACGTGAGACATTCGTGAGGCCTCCGCAGGTTGCAGAAGGTCTGCTTGGTCATAAAAGCAGTCGCAAGCTTGATGGCTTCTGTCCACCTTAAAATGTCCTTGGGTCAAGCGTAAAGCCAGTGTGTGGGAATGCCCCTGGTAGCAAGATGACTGTCTTGAATTGTCAAGAACCCTCCTGAGAATCTGTGCCCACAACCAGGAAAACCGCACAGTCTCTGGTGATGGGGAACTGTTTCAACAGCTGGGTCTACGCCAGGGACCTACAGAGGCAACTGAAAGCAGTCAGCTGATTGGCATGAGTCTTTGTAAATGCAATGAGATGAGGCTGTCCAAGAAGTACACGAAGGCCAAGGTCAGCCTTTGTCTGTACCAAGGAAGGCCGGCCAGCCTCCAGCACAGGTCTCTGCCACACCCAGCAGCCCCTTGTATGACAAATATTTTGTAGCTTTCCTTTATTCTCCCAAAGTTAAACTCAGAATTAAAAATCTATACATGTATAAGTAAAGGAAAACTAAAGGGCAAGTGACTTATAATAACATATCACACTTAAAAAAATATAAAGGCTCAGAAACATCTGCCCTAGACAACCTAACAAGGGGCTCAGAGGCTTGCACATGCACGTAAAATCATTATGCACGTGACAACAAATTCAGACCAAACTTTCCCAATGGCAAGTCATATGGTGTGAATAGAATTGCCATAGTTAACATGTGTCTCTGAAATTGTGACCAACCTGGCAGAATTCTGAAAAAACTTGACAGTTGTATTCCTGAAAATTTCAGTATATATTTAAGCAGATCAAAAAAAATGCTACATTTGTGTTTTGGTAAATTATGTAAAATGAAATTCTTTTTTTAGACTTAGAAAATTATAAACATCAATGTTCTAAGAGAAAACTCTTCACTGTGGGGGACTTGCCTCACATTTTAGGATCAAGGAGTCTAGACTCGTTGGTCTCTGAATGCCAGTATTCTCCCCACTCCCCCCCCCCACCCCCACCCCCCAATCCTTGTGACCATTAAAAAAGGTCCTCCCCCAGTGAATGATATTGGGAATATCATTGGGAATTCAATCACCTGGATATCAAGTCTTGCTTCCTAAACTTCAGCCCTGTGAAGGTCCTAGGACTTGGATTTGCATTTTCCTTCTTTCATTCTTCCTCTTCTTCATTTCTAAGAGGCTCCAGCAGCTCTCTGGCTCCATGGGAGGTGGGTAGCACTTCCCTGCTGTTGGTCCCCGCCCCTCTCTTCCTTGGCCTCACCATGAGGCTGCTCCTGCCTTCACTGCAGAGGAGAAGGCAATAGCAATAGTCTCTCCAATGACTACTGGTTTTCATTTCCTGACCAGAAAATCGTAAGCCTGCCCCAAAGATCGTGGAGCAGCTCCTAGAGGCGAGGTTAGATGATTTGTGAATGGCACTTCCGGATGTCACCATCAGTAATCTCCCAAATGTCTTCTCCTAACTCACTAATTAGTTCTGATAGCTTTATGTTAGGCAGTCTCAGAAGTTTTCTTCTAGTTTCTTTGGGATGGACTAAATAGTGTACATGAAATTTCAGTGTGCATAAGGATGACCTAGAAAGTATACAAATTGCAGACTCCTAGGACTCACCCCCAGAGACTCAAATCCAATGAGCTGGTGTTAGGTTCAGAAACCTGCATTTTTAATAAGCAGCTCAAGGGGGTCTGCGGCAGGTGGATGCAGACTGCACTTGGAGAAACACTGCTTGTTGGGGCAGGAGGTGGAAGTGGCAAATGTTTTTATCAAAATAGGTCTGTAAAGGAACCACTGTGATCACTAAGGATTCCCAAAGTGGGTATCTAGTTAGGATCTTACACCTTCTCTGGGGCATCGATACACAATATAAGGAGGGGAGGTCTGTGGCAGAGACTCCTACCCATTCTGTTCTCTTGTTAGAACTTGCCCTAATTTTTTGCTGGGCACAGTCCACGTGGAATGAAGACTACATTTCTCAGCCTTTCTTTTAGCCAGGTATGACCATGTGACCAAATTTTGGCCAATGGAATGTAAGCAGAAGTGGTGGCTACACCTTATAAGAGGGCTGTCCCCTTTCTGCTCTTTCTCTTTCCTGCTAGCTGGCATGGGATAGAGACACCAAGGAGGAGGACTTGGGGACTCATCACACAGGGATGAGCTGTAAGACGGAAGTAGTCTGGATCCCTCATGGTCTCTATTAACTGCATGGGACTTGCCACTCCTGTCTCTGCGGATGTAAGAGAGATGCAAACAACTATCTGGTATAAGCCACTATTATGGGTTTTAATTGAGGATTAAGCCGAATTCATTCTGGGATCTTGCCTATGGAAAGAATTGTCCTGTGGGAGCATCTCCGATTCCTGCTGGCATCCCAGGGAGGAACAGTGGTGCTGGTCACACTCATACTCTGTCCCGACCCTTCCACACCTTAGGGCCAAGTCAGAGCTTGGGGGGTAAGAAGGGGGGGTGGTCACTAAAGAAGAAAACAAGCCAGAGACCCCTGGAGGCCACTGGCTCAGGCTGGTGGTGAAGCTTTGATTCATCAGCAGGGTCTCAGCTTCCTGTGTTAATGGGGTCAGTGCCCTCCACAGACCCAACAAGAGCCCATGCCCTTGACCTGAGTGGTAGCCTCAGGACAGCAGCCGCTGCATCAGAAACCACAGGAGCTGACTGCTCAGAGAAGGGGAGGGTGGACTCCACACACCCGGAGGACTCATGGCAAGCACACATCACCTGGCCTTGAAGACCCCAGCAGCCAGGGAGTGCAGTGATTCCGGTCCTGCAGATATCGGGTAGTGAGAGCCAGGGAGACACCGAGGGCCCCAGGGACACGGCCTGGGGCATGTGAGCTCTGGGAGAGTGTGCAGGGACCTTTGCAGGGGATTCACGGCACCATATCTGGGAGCTGCCGTGGACATGGTGCCAGCTCTGTTCCCTCCTGCCATGCACTGTGCAGACAGCTGTGCCCGCAGTGCCGATGGCACATTAAAAACCGGGCCACTCTCTGGTGTGAAGAATGTGCCTGTTTATCAAGGGCTTTGCTTGTCCTGGGGGCTCGGGCATGTTTATCCTGCCCCTCGGCCTGTGCCCATGCTGGTGGCAGCAGGCCCGCTCCTCCAGGGAGAAGGGCTTAAGGACTCGTGGAGACGCGTGCCTGGCAGCTTCCTTTGTTCCTTCGCGCGTGAAGAAAAGACACGTGCACGGAAAAGGCCCCATGCTTTATGAATGGAGGCCTTATAAAATCGTAACTTCTGCTGTTCTCTGTGTGGGACTTACAGGAATGATGCAGCTGGATTCAAGGGCAAGGTTTCACACGGAGCTGCAGAAAGAGGTCACAGCAAAGGGAGGTGGGTGTGGGGAGGCTTTGCAAGCAGGCTGGCTTGGAGCACTTTTGTGGCTCTGTGCCAAGGGCAGTGGGGCTGGGGCTGGGGCTGGATGTTGCCTTCTGGAAAAGGGGATGGGGGTTCCCTGAACACTTCAGGAAACTACTGACTGTACCTCATGGCTCTTTAGCTGAGCTATTTCAAGATGAACCTGCATTTGGGCTGATGGATTCCCCTGCAAACACTCAGACCACAGAAATCTATTTTCATAGCTAGGACAAAATAATCTATTCTACATAGCTAGCCATCTCCTCCTTAGTTCTTCCCGTCCACCCCAGAAAGCCTGGGTCATACACAGAGGTCACCCGGTCCCCTGGAAAGCCACTCACTGGCTTTCTGAGCGTGTGACAGTAGCATCTGGTGAGGATTTTCCTTTCCTTGGAACTGTCTTTTTTGGGGGTTAAAACGTCCAGGGAGCTTCTTTCAGGTTGCCTGGGATACCAGATGACTTCATAACCCTGATGAGGCTGAGAGGGTATAAAATGATGATCAGAAGGAACATTTGCCCTCGAAATGCCTGCTGAGCCTGGCAGAGGACTTCATGTGCCAGCAAATGTGTCATCACACATGCTAGCCTGCCACATGCCACAAGCAAAGGTGTGAAGGAGATTGGGCCAGGCCAGCGGTCAGGCTGAGTGCCAATCAGGACTCTTAATAAACAGGAAACGTGAGGTACTACCTGCACAATACCAAGTCTCTCCAAACTAGGAGAAGCTCACGTGTGTGGTTCCCTCACCTTCACACACTCACATTTTATTATTTATCTACACACCTGATTTTACACAGACCAAAGGGAAAGATGATCTCGGTTCTAGTACCAATAAGCTTTCACTTGGGGCTAGCCACCTACCTCTCAGGTTCTCAATTTCTTTGGGTGAAAATGAGGGTATTTGAATTGGCATTCTGTGGGTTCCTTTTCAATTCTAAATGTTTTATGACTCCAACATTTATTCAGATTGATTTCTTGAAACAACCACTTATTTACAAAGTCAAGCACAATAATAAGCACTGGGAGAAACAATGAGTCAAATACTGACCCTGCTTCTGGTGAGCCCAGTGGGGAAACAGACATAGAAGTCAATTCTTTCAGTACAGTGTAGTATCCTATATAATAAAAGCCTAGGTGGCATCATGCCCTCCTACGATGCCCTCACACGATGTCATCACAAGATGGCCACCACAAGTTGGCTGTGTGTTCAGCTGCCGGAAGCTAATTCCAGCATGTCATAAATGCAAGAAGTTTCATCAAAAGGTTGATGGAACCTTGAGGATTGCCTCCTGGAAATGGCTAAGGGCATTTCCCCACACCTAAAGATTTGCATAGATGATTGCTTGCTGCCAGACAGCCAAGGGCATTTTAAATCTACAGGTTATTGCATCCTACTGGCCAAACACCTGAACAGCTGGCAGTTCCCCAATCTGACAATGGATTCTGTATACTAAACCTTTCCTTTGATATGTATATCTATCTACCTTGCTTTAGGACAATTTATGTTAAAAAAAAAAAAAAAAAAAAAAAAAAAGCAAGGGGTCCAGAGAGACAAGAGAACTTGGTTCCTTTAGTTAAGTCTTCTCTGGCTCCCCAAAATGCCTTCCAAAATTATGTTTCATCTCTGGACTCTTTATTAATTTACATGCAGAGCCTTCTCCAGATTCCTGAACCCCTTCTAGATGCTGGATCAAGACCCCCGGCATTACACAGTGAAGGCGGGGCCTGGTTGCCGCTCTGTGTAATGAGGCCTGGGGATCCCACAGATCTGTGCCTCGTGGAGGAGGCTGGCCCCTGCAGAAGAGGTGGGTCACGGCAGGGGAGGGCAGTTGTGGGCTATCAGGCTGGCAGGGGAGAATTAGGCATCAATCAAGCTGGCAGGGGAGCAGTTAGAGGCCGATCAGGCTGGCAGGCAGGCAAGCAGTTAGGAGCCAATGGTCCCGGATTGTGAGAGGGGTGTTCTACTGCCGGTTTAGGCCTGACCAGGCAGGGATCAGGCCTAAACTGGCAGTCGGACATCCCCTGAGGGGTTCCAGATTATAGAGGGTGCAGGCCAGGCTGAGGGACACCCCCCATGCACGAATTTCTAGTAGAATATACTAGGGTAACACCCAAGGCACTGTGGGAGCACTGAGAAGAGTGGCCCACTGGTTTTGATGAGGTCTGGAGTGTGTGCTGCATCTGGGAGGATGGCCAGGCATCCTTAAGGTTCTGAGCCCTATGGACAGAGGGGAACAGGTAGAGCCAGGAGGTGAGAAAGGGCAGAGATCATTTGGGACACCAATACCAGCTGGGTGTCCTACAATCCAACTCAATTCTGTCACTATCTACCCAGAGACAGCATCAGATAGGCCTAGGTCCCACAGACTGCCCTCTGCTTCCTACATCAATCGCAAGTCACACTGTTACCTGGGCTTCTGACCAACTGGCTGTGAATCAGAGGTTCCTATGAATCTCTTCTTAAGCTTTGTTAATTTGCTAGAGCAGCTGTCAGAACTCAGAAAATGCTTACTGACTAGATTACTGGGTTATTATAAAAGATATTAAAGGATTGGAATTAACAGCCAGATGAAGAGATACAACGAAGATAATGATGGAGCTCAGTCCCCATGGAGTTTGGGGCCCAACATGAGGGCACGTGCATGTTCTAGTTTCCCAACAAAGGAGCTCTCCAAACTTTATCCTTTCAGGATTTTATGGAGCTCTCCAAGATTCATCCGTGCATAGGCATGATCCATGAAACCATCAGCAACTGAGCATTGATTCGACCTCTGGCTCGATCAGCCTTCCCTGGAAACCAGGGAGTGGGACTCAAAGTTCCAACAGTCTAATCATATGGTTGGCTCCTCTGCTGACCAGCCCTCAGACTTAGGGACTTTCCAAAAGTCATCCCATTAGCATAACAAAAGACACCTTTATAACTCTTCTCTCATCACTTAGGAAATTCAGAGGATTTAAGAACTCTGCCAGGAACTGGATGAAGACCATATATATATATTTTTTATTATAAATCACACTGCCAAGTTACACTTCTGAGAAAAGTTCATTATGATCAGAATGAGGGAACTATCAGAACCTGAGGCTAAGTATAAAGGGATCTTGGGCTCCACCGCAAAGTGAAAGGTCAGGTTTTTATTCTAAGATCGTTGGGTGGGCAGTGTGGGAGCCATTTTGGATTAAGAAAGAGTGAAAGTATGGAGACCCTGAGGCAAATTGTTTCAATAATCCATGTGAAACTGATAAGACTCTGCCCTAAGCAGTGGGCAAAGCAAGGAGGGACAGATGTGACAGGTACTTAGGAGGTAGAATCCCCAGGATTTGAGTGGCTGGTGGGACTTAGGAAATGGTGAGGTGGAGGAGTCAGGGTGATGTCTAGGTCTCAGAAGACCAGCTGGAAAAGGCATAGAAGAGAAGAGCAGGTTCAGGGTATGGAATGGGCAACATGCCTCATTGTTTTGGGGTTTGCTGGGTTTAAGGGGACTAGAGGGTATGTGCTGGGGTCCAGCCCCAGCAGGTCCAGGGGTCCCCAAAGGTGTGGACGGAGTCGGCGAAGAAGGAATGACATGGAGACAGCGTTCAGTTGATCAGCAGCCTTGCCAGGATCTCTAGCCACAATCTCCAGCCAAGTTCTATCTAGGATCTCCAGCCAAGTTCTGTTCAGGATCTCCAGCGAAGTTCTGGTTAGGATCTCCAGCCAGGTTCTGTGTCCATGTTCTCTTGCTAAGTTCTCCAGCCAGGTTCTCCAGGTTCTCCAGCCAGGTTCTGTAGCCATGTTCCCTTGCTAGGTTCTCAAGCCAGGTTCTGTCCAGGTTCTCCAGCCAGGTTCAGTCACCAGGTTCTAGTCAGGTTCTCTTGCCATGTTCTATCCAGGTTCTGTAGCCAGGTTCTGTCTCTAGGTTCTTCAGCCAGGTTCTCTCACTAGGTTCTGTCTCTAGGTTCTGTGGCCAGTTTCTGTCCAGGACCTTTTGCCATGTTCTCTCCAGCGAAGTGCTTCTGTCTCTAGGTTCTGTGTCTAGGTTCTGTCTCCTGTTGTCTTGTTACATCTGTATTTATACCAGTTGATTCCAATCCTAGCAATCTCTATTCCAAAGGTTAGGGCGTTTCTTATCTCCATTCCAGGGAGTAAAGATTATGTAGCTTAAGCATGATTGTTCGTAGTTAAACTGATTAACTACCCGCCTGGCACTTAGTTAAGGGGTTTTATTCCCTCCCTAACTTCAGGGGAAAATCCCTACCTGGGGAAACAACCTTTCTCAGAGAGGTGACCTTGGTTAAAACACATAGTGCCAAGAAGGTGAGCAAACATATTAAGAACAGTATGCCATATATGCCAGGTCCCTTGAAACAGCAAGGATGGACCGGCTCCCGGCAGGTATGCAGATGGAGGTGTCCATCAGAGATCTGAGAACTCATGCCTGGATATTGGGACACCGATTGGGACAAAAGACACAGATTTGGGGGTAGACAGCACATAGGGGTCTGTGTAAAATTGAAATTGGCCTGGGAGACTGTTTGGAGTGAGGTGAGGGCACCCCCAGGTCTGATCCTTGGGAAATGTTAAAATTTGAGGAGCATTTTGGATAAGAGCTGTGGGCAAAGGACACCAAGAAGGTGCAGCCTAGAAGAAGAAGGGAAAAAAGAGTGACATGAAACTTAAGAGCCAGTTCCAGGAGAGAAAGGATTCTGCAGAAGTAGGTGATTTGAGTGATGGGCAGAGACCACTCAAGACTGCAATGGGTGGGAGGAGCTCTGGCAGAGGAAAGAGAAGGGAGGGGCTGATCCTCTCTGACTGTGACATCTACAGCTCGAGTGCCATAAAATCAGAAGGCTGAACACATGCCAGGTGTTCTGCAGCAGCCCTGCCTACACGGCCTGCGCTCTGCAGCCAGCCTCATGCCCATCCCTTCACCTCCCCCCGCGCTCCAGCCCTGAGAACTCTCCCGCTTCTACCCTGTAGAAACCGCACTCAGCACTATGGAAAGTTCCCTCCTAAGAAGAGAGAAGTGAGGCTTGACCTCTCCTGTCTGGAAATTCTTGTCCAAGTGACTTCTTTCTGTCAGGGAGAGTCAAGGCCAACACAACCTCGAATCCAACTCCATCCCATTATCCCGCAGCCCCTCGCTTTCATCTCTCTCTCTCACACACATTTATTTTGAAAAATGGGAAACCTATAGAAAAGTTTTTAGGATAATACAGTAAATATATTATCCACCTGGATTCATCAATTAACATTTTGCCACATTCTCTCTCTCTCCCTCCCTCCCTCCCTCCTCAGAGAAACCCCCCAGGAAGAATCTAACCCAATTATTAGCCATGCTAACTTTGGTAAGTAGTGGCAGCCAAGTCTTTTCACAGAAAGGGCATCTTTTACATTTTGAAGTTCATAAGAAACTTGGCGCATGTGACTTAAGATGATGTGGCTATTTTATTCTCCATCCTTCAGCAATGGCCTTAACATCCATTGATGATCCTTTCCTGAGTCAATTATTACACTTGTGGGCAAAATTCAATTCCTTCACTTCATTTGGGTATTACCAAGGCTTTATGGAGTTTTTATTCAGTGCGTTTCAACCCATTACTGTCATTTTTGTTTTTGATGGCCTCAATGTCCTAAACTCGGTCAGTGAGAGCTCCTTCAAGCTGGCTCCTGTGTCCTTTTGACATATTCCTATGGGCTGAGCACTTCTTTGCTTTCTAGAACTGAAAAAAATTCCAGGTCCACCTGGTGCTCTCCTTGCCCTTAACCTGGAATGGGCTATTTTTTTAAGAAACTTCTAGTAGGGAATGATATTTAGGAAACAAAACACAGGTGCTAGTGTATTTATTGCTATTGAGGTGTCATTGCTTTGAGGTCTTTCAGTAACTTAAAACATGATTAAGATGATAACAGCCAAAGCTGACTGTCAGGCTTCATGCTAAACTATTTGTGTGTATCACTATGTAATCCTTATAGCAACCCTGTGGTAGGGACTCTTGTTATTGTCATTCTATATTTAGTGGGTGCACATTTCATCAACCACGTGTAAGTGTATGTTGTAACTTACTGAAATCAGAACCTAAGTGCCTGGCTCCAGAATTCACTCTTAACTACAACCCATTTTTTGAAGGCCTGAGATTTGTCTGGTAGCATCTTAACATTCATTATTACTGAACTCACAATAATACCACAAAGACAGGTGTTGCCATTATACAGTTGGGAAACCTGAGGCTCAGAGCGGGTATGAGATCTGACTTGGGCCATCAGCTAATTCGAGACAGAGAAGATTCTGGCCTCCGGTCAGAGCCTCTATGTCTGCTCCCTACCCAATCTTCCTATTGACTCCTACTCAGGCTCTGGGAGGAATGTGGGGACGGGGCTGGGGAAGGTGTGGCTGGGGCAGTGCCCATGGCTCTGCTCTCACCTGCTGGGCTTCCACATCTGCCTTCCTGCCCTCTCCCGCCTCCTGGGCCGAGGGCAGGGCTGAGATGGCAGAGAAGTGAGGAGCGCCTGGTCCTGGAGTTCCTGGCCAGTGTGGCCACCTTGTCTTTCTTGGATCAGAAATGTGCACATGGGAAAACGGATTTCTGTGTGTGGTGGCCACAGCTGGGAAGAACAGGTTGGGAGTAAAAGTTGAGGTAAAGGCCTCCTTCTTTTCAAGCCATATTCATCTCTCTGGGCAGCTCCAGACGCCCTGGGGTGCTCGGATCCGAGTGGGAAGACCCTCATGCTGTGGCTTACAGACTTGGGTTTGAATCCCATCTTTGTCCCTTATTATCTGTGAGATGCTGCGTTAGTTTTTCACTAAAAACCTCCAAGCCTTGGTGACCGCATCTGAAAAATGGGGACAATAGTACTTACCAACCTCGTTGGGAAGATAAGGCGAGGGAAAACATATGAAGTTCTCAGCACAGGCCTGATTCATTGTAAATGCTCACATTAATGACATCTGGCTTATTACTACTTCACTAAGGGAGGGGCCCTAGGCAGGAGCAATGGGGAGAAGACCTGTTACAACATAACCGTTTTTGCTGCTAACGTCTCCCTAATTAGGTCAATTTTTCCATAACTGAACCAATGGCTTTTAAAAAAATTAATTACTTTTTAATTAAGCTTCAAGGGAGAAAGCAGTTTGGAGTTGCCTGGTGCCCTAGTATAACTGGTTGCTGTCACAGGGAGAGAGGACTGAGAAGAGAGAGGGAGAGGGCTGAAGGTGGAGGGCAGTAGGGGTGAGTGGGGAGAGGGGAGGAGGGAGGAGAGGGTCCCTTCTGAGCCACTGGGTCACTTCAGGGGACAGCCTGTAGTCCCTATCCATCTCTGCTTGAGTAGCTTCTTTAGCTGCAAACTTAAACAGAACTCTCGATTTTCCTCCAAATGGGTGCTTCCCTTCCCTCAGTCTTCCTTGTCTCAGCACAAGGTCATCTAGTCATCCACCTGTTTAGGCTGAAAACCTCATAGGCACCCTCAATCCCCTCATACCTCATCCCCCCAAACCAAAATCAAGTCAGCATGTCCTGGCTGGGTCTCTCCAATGTCTCTCCCGCATGCGCCGATTCCTGTGAATGCTTAGGTGCGGCTGGCTTTCCTCCTGGTGCAAGAGGCAGGCAGAGGGGCCAGACTGTCAGCAGTGCCCAGAGCCTGGGCTGGGGAGAGGGCTCAGCCCAGCTTCCCTCCTGAGTTGTCACTCACCCACACCCATGTCTCAGCCTCTCTCCAGACAGCAATCAGAATGGCCTCCTACAAGCATGACTTGATCACTTCGCTCCCCATTCATTCCCACCTGGGGTCCTTGCTGGTCCTTTGTCTGGGAAGGACCTGTCCCAGATGGTAGACATTCTCCTAAATGAGATTGTGAACCATGAATTCAGTTTAGGCTCCAGTCACTTCCCCCAAAGGCTGTGCTGCACCACCCGATGGAAGGCGGGCCCACCTGCCCTGGCGTCCTCTGTCATGTCACCTTGCTTTCACAGTGTCTCTCCCTTGCTCATTTACTCACTAACTTATTATCTGCTCCTCTCTTCCTAGAGCACAAATTCATCAGAGTCAGGGCTTGGTCTTGTTCACGGCTGTTCCTGGCATGTAGCTGGTACTCAAACCTTTGAGTACCAAAGGAGGTCAGGCGCACAGCTTAAGGGCACACGCCATCCAAGGGCATTCTTCTTCCAGGGGACTCAACCATGTCTCTGCAGGTGGTTTTGAGCCTTCCTTTAGGAGCAGCTCTGAGGCTTGATAACCCTCCCGATTAGGAAATTCTTTCTGCTTGGCCAAGTTCACGTTCATTTTGACTGCAGCATCATTTTCCAGCTAAAACAGCTGAGCACAGAGATTTGAAAGACAGTCGTATCTGGGTTTAAATTCAGCTTCTGCCACTCACTAGCCTTGAAAATCTCGGGGAGTTACTTAACTTCTTAGAGCCTCTGTTTCCGAGCTGTAAATGAGGACTCTTACAGAGTTGTGAAGATTCAACAAAATGATGTAGGTAAAGCACTTAGCACAGTCAATGCACCTAGAAATATCATGGAATTTTTTCCTATTGTTGTAAGATCTTAAGGGGGGATGTGTACAATGACTGGCTTCCTGGGGGATCAGCTGGAGTATTTGTGGTCAGTACTTTAAAATATCCTCACTGGTGTCCCTCTCTGCTGACTCTGGGGAAGCTGGGCCCCCGGTGGAGCCCAGGAGGCTGCAGTGACCCCGCCCCTCCTTCCTTGTGACTGCAAGTGGCGCTGGCACAGCCTCCCTGGCCGGCAGGTGGCAGGAGCACTGTCGGGCAGGAGGCTGTGTACCTACGTGTCGCCACGCTGCCAGCCCGCCTGGGGGCTTGTTACCGGCCTGGATAAAGCACATCTGTTTTGGTCATTAGTTGCTGCCTTTTCAAGATAAAGAGAAACCACAATCGAGTCTGCTGCTCTTTATGGAAGCTATTTTTAGATTCCTGGCTTCATAACAACCTTGGTATTTCCTATTTTCTCCCACTCTTCCTTTTTTCAAAAAAAAAAATAAAGAGGATAAGCCAACCTAAAATATTGAATAACCCAGCAGAGATAGAACAGTAAGTTTGGAGAGGCAAACTCAGGATCTGAAGCCAAGAAAGGCCTAGGTCCAATCACACCATTTAGAACCATTGATCCAAGGAGGTTCATTAACCTCTTTGGTGGCAATAGTCTCAGTTGTCCGGTCACACCTTCAGGATGAGTAGGGCTGGCCCTCCAGTGGGCAGGGGGTGCTGGTGTCCGGCCTGTGCTTGCTGGCCCTGTGCTACATCACCAGGCTGAAGGAGCAAGACAGCCACTTAGGGACAGGCTCTCCAAGGAGAGAAAGCAGCTGGAGCCTCACAGGCACGCAGGGCAGATGGTCCCAATTAAACAGCCTGCGAGTGCTGACGTTCTGCTCAGAGGGAAGATGAGGGCCAGTTGCTCCCCAGGATATTAATGCCCGCCTGGAACCACCAGGCTGTGTGATTGCACTAGGACATGTTCAAAGAGTGACAACATGAAAAGAGGGGAGACCTTCAGCTCGGGCAGCCAGCAGAGGCAGGGTCTCAGGGACACTAAGGACACAGAGAGCCAGGGAGCCTGTGGACTCACACGTAAGTCTAATGGCCAAACTGCCTGCACCAGGCTGTGTTCTGGATGGGTGACAGCCATGTGTGGCACCCAACCTGCTTCAGGTGACCCAGGAAGGGAAGTAGAATCATGGCGAACACCCTCCCAGTGAAGAAGAGAGCTACAGGACAGGAGGAGGGAAGAAGAAAGGGTAGCCAAGACTCCACCTGCTGGCTCTGTTTACCCAGCTGCTGGTGGCAGCGAGGACATTGAGGACTTCCAATGTCAGGAAAAAGCAGACATCTGGGGGAAAGGGTGGGAGGAGGGATGCCTTGGGGGCGTGGGAGGAGTGGAGTCCTGGGGTCTTGCCCTAAGCATGGCTCACCCATGGAGGGGATGGATGCCATGCTATCAGGATGCTCCCCCTACACTCCCTGGCTGTCTGACGGCCCCTGGGCTCCCCTTGCCCTGCCCATGGACAGCTCCCTCAGAGCACAGCTGGGTCCATTCAGCTTGCTGTCTTCATACCCAGTCCCACGTCCAAACCTCAGTGAACTCCAGCAGGAGCTGAATCATAAATGTATAAGGGTGAACAGAGGCAAAGGCTAAGAGGAGACTTTTTTGCAATCGTTGGAAGGAAGGTCTCTGCTCAGGCAAGCTTCCTTTAAACCTGCATTTTCTGGGAAAAGCAGTTCCTGGTGCTGGACTTTCCACCTTAAACAAGAAGAAGTCGCCCTCTGCTGGTCACAGTCAGTAATAGGCCCTGCCAGCCCTGCCAGCCCTGCCAGCCAGGCTTCCCAAAGGAGAAACTGACCAGGAGGATAATGTACAATTCTTCAGGTTTTAAAGGCTGCAACTTTCCACCCCCATAACCTATTATGATAGGGAATATAATCAATAATATTTCAATAACTATGTTTGGTTCCAGATGGGTACCGGAAATATTGGGGGATCACTTTGTAAAGTAAATGGTTGTCTAACCACTATGCTGTACACCTGAAACTATTACAAAATAATATTGAAATTAAATTATAATTGAAAGACAAATAAACAAACAAAAGCTGTGACATTATTTCCCCCTTTCTCTTTTGTTCATTTTCTTTTCTAGTACCAGGCTTCCGCGACTCCTGCCAATTCCAACTGTTGACTCTGTAGATGCCAGCTGAAAGCTAACAATGTGTATTGGATGTAATTCCATCTCATAAGAAAAAAGTTAACTGTGATAGGAAATATAAAATAATCATTAAACTCTCAAACTCACCACTAGGTGATGAATTTTTAGAAGTGATAATTTATTTCTATGTAACAGAGAAACAGTTATCCTTTGAGGGGGCATATTTCTTCTCTCACACACGTGAATATGTTTATTAATAGATATTTACAGGAAAGCATGTGCATTCCCGTGTGTGGGTTTGTTGGGTTAAATTTGAGTCTTCTGATAAGTCTGCTCTCCCAGTTTGGGTCCACATGGCCGGCAGCCCCAGAGCTTTGAGCCCTTGGAGAACCTTGACTTGTTTTTCATGTCCATTTTCAGGATTCAGATCAAGTTCTTATTCTTAACAAATTATAAATAGAATTTCTAGTTTCACCTCCCCATATCTCAGTAGATGTGCTTGAGCACCTGCTTTAGACCTACATCTCTTCAGGGTCTGGGGAGGGTTGGGTTATCCAGAAACTCTCACACCATGATCCTATCAACCTACCATCATCACCATCATGACCATCCTACATCCTGGGGAAGCTCTATTTCCCTCAGTTCTGGGGTGGGGATGGCTTGATGACGCTGATGGGACTTCCATCTGTTCATCTATTCAGTCATTAATTCTCCAAACATTTATAGGGAATGACCTATTAAAGAAACATCATGTTGAGCTCTGGGGTAAAGGGAGCGGGCAGAGTGTTCAGACAGCCTCTCTGACTTCGTGGTCTGATGGCTTCCTCAGAACTGATCTTGAGGTTCAGCTGCTAATGTGCATATATAGCTCAGGTGGAGGTTCACCCATTGTGAGGACTCTGTGTCAACATGACACTTGCAGGCCATATCTATATCTCTATATATGAAATCTGTTACTGATTGCAATACCTTCCTGGTTCCATGACATTTAGGTTGTCTCCCTAAGGACCAGCTGGGTGTGACCATCTTAGCCAATAACATTCAAGAATCAATGATCACATTGGAAATGATTAAAATTTTGATATCAGTATATCATAGCTAGTAGTAATTCTTAAAGAATTGTATGCATTTCTAGATTTTAATTAATCAAAGGTTTAAAAGTTGTAAGCAATTAAAATGGCAGAATTGTGTGTTGGAAGTCTAAGAGATATAGAAATGGCAATCGAACATTGGATGAGAGATCAAATTGGCCATGAGAGCAAAATGGCAACTTCAACAGCATGGAGAAAAAGGAGAATGATTGGCAAGGAAAGAAGTGACAACTGCAAAGTTGATCAAACCTCAGAAACAGGTGGGGATTATCTAAGTAAGGACTTAGAGGCTCCAAGATAGGAAATGAGGACACTAGCATAAGCAAGGTGAGATATTGGGGAGAACCTGACACCTGATGAGTAGATACAGTGATACTTTACTAGTAACCATGAGGCTGTTCTACCAAGCCATATGCCACCCCAGGTACAGCTAGTTAGTGCAGTGGTCTGCAAACTCATTAGTCAACAGAACCAAATATCAACAGTACAACGATTAAAATTTCTTTTGAGAGCCAAATTTTTTAAACTTAAACTATATAGGTAGGTACATTGTAATTAACTTAATCAGGGTACTCCTAAGCTGGCTTTAAAAATGTCCTCAATCTGACTGAGGTACGTTCGCTGAGGTCAACCCCTTCCAACTCTCCCATCCACACTCGTCTTGTATACTTGTTTCGTCTATCTTTTGTCACCCGCGCGTGATTTGTGGACGCGACTGGCACTAACCACTGCACAATGAGACTGCTGGCTGACTAGCTCACTCAACTCGTGCATGAATCGCACGCGCCTCCCCAGCGCTGCGTATCCTGCGGCCCCCTGTGCCGCGTCTCTCGTCGCCCGACCCACCGACACCCCCCACTTCTTCTAATGCCACTTCTTCAAAATAGACTTGCCCAGGCCAAAAACCGACTTCTGCGCACAGGCCACAAAGTTTCAATCGCACTGTACGTGCGTGCCTGCACATGGTATTTTGTGGAAGAGCCACACTCAAGGGGCCAAAGAGCCGCATGTGGCTCTCGAGCTGTGGTTTTCTGACCACTGAGTTAGTGTCATTATTGTCATTACTACAATAACTGCCTCCTTGAGAAATTAGGGTCTAATAGGGAAGGCATACATGCATGCATAATAAAAGCCCAGTACATCCATTAATATAATAGATTAGAGGCCTGGTGCATGAAATTTGTGCACTGTGGGGGGGTCCCTCAGCCTGGCCTGTGCCCTCTTGCAGTCTGTGAGCCCTTGGGGGATGTCTAACTGACAGCTTAGGCCCAGTCCCCTAAGCTGGCAGTTGGACATCCTTAGCCCTGCCGTGGGAGAGGCTCCAGCCACTGCCGCTATCCTCGCCAGCCGTGAGTCCGGCCTCTGGCTGAGTGGTGCTCCCCCCGTGGGAGCGCACTGACCACCAGGGGCAGCTCCTGTGTTGAGCATCTGACCCCTGGTGGTCAGTGCGCATCATAGTGACCAGTCGTTCCACCGTTCGGTTGATTTGCATATTAGCCTTTCATTATATAGGATGTTTGAGTACTTGACTATGTGATGCATGAGAGGAAATATCAGTTGGGGACCAGGGAAGGTTCCGGAGAAGAGGGCACATTTGTGTATTGAAGAATAAGTAGGGGTCCACAAGGCACAGAAGGGAGACTTGTGTTCTACGTGGAGGGAGCAGTGCTGAGGCTCAGATCACGGGAGAACGTGGCAGGTCCTGGAGAGTGAAGGGTGCAGTGTGAAAGGAGAGAAGGGAGAGTGTGTGTCAGATAAAAAACAAGGCTAGTAAAGTAGGTTGTGAAAAGGCCATGTGTGCTGTGCTAAGACGTTTAGGCTCCAATTCGTTGGCAATAAAGAATAATGCTGAAGGTTTACAGCAAGGCGATAAGGGAGTGTCATGAGCACTGGCTAACTTCCAAATGCAGTCTTGCCCCAGGCAAATGGGGCTACTGCTGCTGCCCTGGATGAGCTGGCATCATTTTGGGTGCCAGTCTCCCATCACCCAAGGTCAGGAAGTAGCTTACACATGCAGTGGGATTTCGGCTAGAGGTAGCCCCACCAGAGTTCCTAGCACTTCAGTGATTGGCTGAGGAGGCCTCCAGAAGCATTTGTCTGGGAGGCCCTTAAAATGCCTAGAGGTTCCAGACATGACTTGAATCCTCAATCAGATCTCTTATTCCTTCTGACCAATGACTGGCCTCTTGGTCTCCGGGGCATGCAGAGAGAGGGAGTGAGGTCAGTCTGCCCGCCAGCTGACTTGGCGTTCTGCCCCATAATTGAGTCTGGCCTGCAAAGCCGGCACTCAGGCTGGGAAGGCCAGGTGGCCAGATGTTAAAGACCTGGGAGTTTCCAAGCCACAGTGTTCCCAGGGGGTGGGAGGAGGCAGAGGTGGCTCACAGACTTAGTTTGGAGAATCTAGGTTTGAATTCTATTTGGACCATTTACCAATGATATGACCTTTACTCATGATTACACTTCCCCATGCCTCAGTTTCCTCTCAGTAAAGTCATATAACAAACAGCTTCCTTATTAGGTTCTAGTGAAGATGAGTTGCAATTTAATGAGAAGCATACATAAGATGCTTAGCATGGAGACGAGTACCCAGGAGTCAAAAAACTTCTTTAAGGTATGTTCTGCTTGATGATGAACTTCCTCCTTCCCACAATTCTATGCCCTCCCACCTGGCTTTGCTTCTCCATGTGCCTGGCAGCTGGCTATGACCCTTGCGTAAGTTCTGGCCACTCAGTGTTGCTGCCTGGAGAAGAGCACAGCTTCGGCCTCGTAGGGTTCTGATCAGGTTTGGAAGCCTGAACTGTCATGAACTGTGACAAGGAGTTCTTGAGCTTGAGTGTGGCACAGACGCTCTGAGGAGTGTGTTCAGCCTCCTGCTGGCTGTGACATTCTGAGCTGTGGCCATGCAGGAAAGGGGCTCTCTTGGGGGTCTAGTTAGGAGGTGTGAACCTGTGAAGGCAACCGGTGCGGAGGGCAGAGACAATTCTTCGCTTGCATTGTACCCTCTACCCAGGTTTAGGAAAATGTCATCCGTGGTAGACACTGGGGGTGAGCTCAGGTGGTGATGCTGTTTTCAGAGGTCATTCTCAGCAGGGAAATGTACCAGCACCTGCAGGCCTTGGAGTTAAATTGGTGTGTGTTTCATTGCCTCCTCTAGGCTTTGCATTTAGTCCAGAGCAAGATCAAACTCACAGAAACACCAGACTCTAAATTTGCTAGGTTCCAGCAGCAGCAGGCAAATAAGAAACAGTGATATAAGTGGGAGCCAGTCACAATCACATTCGGATCAATAAAAAGACTTTAACACTCAGAGGACATGCCTTATGAGTGCTAGTTAGCTTCCTGACTGCACAGATTCAAGCACAGAGGTAACCAGCTTGTAAAAGAGGTGTGAATTTGGGGGAGGAGGGTGCAGGATTAATTCAATGTTTAAAGTTTTGCTGGCCTGAGAGGCAATGCTTATAGACGTGTAGAGATTGGGTTCTTTTAACTCGTGTGCCTTTGGCTGAGTCTTCACAACTCTGGGCCTTCATGTTCTCACTAGAATAGGAAGGGACTGAATTGGATGACTTCCACAGTCCCTTCCAGCTCACAGACCTCATGATTATGTGCAAGAGTCTGGAGGGAAAAAGAATCAGAGAATCTTATATTTTCCTAAGAGTTTTTTAAATAAAAAGATGCAACAGTTTGGACGATGAACTTTAGAATAATCAATAAAATATTTCAGCAAAGTTATCTATGTTTATTTCTAGTCTTGATTCTGCCAAATTACTTTTTAAAACATCCAATTAGAATTTTTTTATGTATCAGATCCTTCCAGTCCCTGAGCCCTAGGAACACGGTGTACGACGCAGCCCACAGACTTGCATGCAGGCTGCACGTCTGCGTGCTTTCAAAAGTTGTTTTCATCGTTCCGCCATGGCCTCACTTTGCTCTGACTTGTCCTTGCCAAACCTATCAGAATGACTCACATGCAGCCAGCCTCTTTTATCTGTCCACCCCACAGGCCTTTCCCAAGATGGGTTTGCACAGGGGACACGACATGCTCCGTTTGTAAGACCTGGGGTCAGAGAAGCAACTGGCAACAGAGAACTCTTAAAAGTTCACCACACACATGCACACACCCCAACCTGGAGCTTAGGGAAAAACAGCTCACCAAGCAGTTCCCGCCGGCCTTCATTATTGAACGCAGATAAGCCTTTCTCTCGAGGCCCGAGTGCACACACTGCTGAGAAGCAGACGGGATGTGAGACATGATCACGAGGAAGGTGTGTCCATGCCAGGCACGCTGGTCCCAGCACAGAAGTGGATGGAGAGGCAGGCGGGTTTCCTGCTTAGGAAGACAGTGACAGGAGTCATGCAGATTGTGGGGCCCTTGATGTGGGGCCCTGGGCAAGTTGCCCCAGTTACCTCATCTACCAACTAGAAGGTAATGATACAGTAATTCCAACCTTATATGATTATTATAAGAATTAAATAAGATCATTTATGTAAGTAATTCAGCACAGTGGCCCATACTGAGCACTCAGTAAATGTTAGGCATTATTTTTGTTAGTCTTCACAAAATCCCAGTGAAATAGGCAATATTAGACCTATTTTACAAATAAAAACCTGAAGATCAGGAGGATGTGCTAAGGTACCTAGTGGAGCCCAGACCCAGGTCTTCTCACTTCAGAGCCGCTTCTCTGCCTGCAGTACCTGGAAGGTCCCGACAACCCAGAATGACTCAGCATTAACAGATGGATGGGGCCCCTCTGTCTTTTTCACTTCTCTTCAGGGCTTGTAGTTGCTCTGTTTCTCAGGGAAGGGTGAACCCACACCTAATGGCCTTCCGCCCCTCCTCCCCGAAGCCTGACCTGGCTGTCCTGGGTGTGATGCGCACTCAGTATCGCAGAGAAGGCTTTAGAGATCATTTCAAAGGAATCCCCGTGTTTCCAGGAGAAGAAAATCAGGGCCCAGAGAAATGCTCTGCTCCAGCTCCTTCCCACTCTGGTCCGAGCAGAAGGAGGTGGCTCTGATGAGACACAGGGACGAAGTGCCCTCCCAGAGACCAGCAGCAAGGCCACGCTCACCTGCACTCACATTGGAGCTTCTGCTTACATCCACGGGCTACAGCGAGTCGCGCACAGACTCATTTGATGGGAGCTGTGGTAATTGTGCAACGATCTGACCCACTCAGGGAGGGAGCCGCGCTGGAGACCAGTGAGGAGGTGACTGTGGTGGCTCAAGGATGGATAATGGTGACCTAGGCCAGGGTGATGAGTCCACATATGAACAAAAAAAGATAAATTTGAAGATGTTTGGGTGGGAGAGTCAATATGTTGGGTGTGTGAAGGGGTGTTGGGGAAAGAGAGGCATCAAGGATAATTCTGGCCCTGGCTGGTGTGGCTCAGTTGGTTGAGCGTTGGCCCACACACCAGGAGGTCACCCCTTGGAATCCAGTCAGGCACATGCTCAGGTTGTGGGTTCAATTCCCAGTAGGGGGCATGGAGGAGGCAGCTGATGGATGTTTCTCTCTTGTCCATGTTTCTGTCTCTCCCTCTCCCTTCCTCTCTCTGAAATCAATAAAAACATACATGTTTTTTGGGGTGTGTGCATGTATGTGTTGAACTTTTAAGAGTTCTCTGTTGCCAGTTGTTTCTCTGGCCCCAGGTCTTACAAACGGAGCATGTAGTGTTCTCAGGGCTTGCAGAACTGAGTAGATCCATGCACTGAGGGGAGGACAACTGTGGAAAGTTGTGGGGACTGGGAGTCTGTTCGGCCATGTCCAGCTGGAGTGCTGATGAAGCATGCAAATGGGAACATCAGGAGGTAGCTGGGTCAGAAAGCTGGGATTCGAAGGAGGATCAGGGTCGACAGTTAAGAATGTACCTGTTGTGCAGGTTTGGTGTCAACCCTGACTTGTGCAGGTAGAGGTGGGTAATTTGTCAACATCTAATGCCACAGAGATGGGAGAAACTATGCTTTTAAAATAGGAAAATTAGGAGGTAAATTAAAAATATATTGAAAGTTTTTGAGTTATTTACAGTTTAAAGGTCTCTTGGTAGGCTTAGGAGCAAACAAATCAATTAGGTAAGCTTCAAGGTGGAGGGACGGCTTGCTGCACAGTGAGGAGTCAAAGTCCGAGTGGGGATGGTGGTGGGGACAGGAGAGGGACCTCTTACAGGGAGGCTGGTCAGATAAGTGATATATTAAGGGTAATGGGGAGCCAGTGTGTCAGTCAGGGAAATAAAGTATAAATATGGAAAAGGAGAAAGCTAGAATTTCTAGTTGAACTGGAATTGGAGGTATTTGTCTGAACTCAGTTTCAATAGCTAGAAATAAATATAGCTGTATTGTGTGCATGCATCCATCTATATTTACATCATATATATTTACATCTGTACCTCTATATGCGTCTCTGATTCTGTCTCCATCTCTGTCTCTATCTCTGCACATCTTCCCCAGCTCTGTTCACTGGGAGGTCTGAGAGCAGTGACAGCCAAATAGCTGTGAGCACATTTAGCACCCAGATCTTGGTTGCTAAATCTGGGAAGGCAGCTTGAAAGGGCTCACCATTCAGTCTAAATATCCCCAATTCCGTGGAAGAGGAACCTCATGCTCAGAGAATGCAGTGCCCTCTCCAGATTCTGTGGCTTCTTAGTGATGGAGCCAGACCTGTGTCCTGTGGCCCTGATGCTGGGATAATCAAGAGAAGAGGAGTCAGGACAGCAGGGTAGTGGGAGCAGATGCTGGAGGAAGAGCAGGGATCCTGACAAGGCTCCTGAAGAGGGTCCTTCAAGTTGACACAGAAGCCCAAGAGCCCTTTCATGAAGGTCTGCTAACTGATTTTATCTTCATTCTATAAATTAACATTTAGTTAAAAAATCAAAGTACACTCATTTAGAAATTCAAGCAATACAGAAAATATAAAAAATGAAGTCTCATACCCATGGAGAATCATCGTTATTGGTGTAGGGCACATGTCGTTTTAGATACCTCTTTGGGCATATGCATTCTACACATGATTTTACATGACTGTCACCGTTCTGCATGTCAGTGACACAGACCTTACATGAATCTGATGCTCTGCTGCACATCTGGTGGAGGCTCTGGCTGTGGCTGGGTTGATTCTGCTTGGTCAGTGCTTCTGCCTTTCCAGTCATTAAACATTTTAGACCACACCATGTGGATGGGGCTACATGATCATTTTTAATGTTCATCAATGTCATGTTTAATGGCTATTCATAAATTATATGAATGCACCATAATTTATTTAATGAATCCCCTATTGACAGGTTTTTACATTATTCTTTATTATCTAGTATAAGTGACACTGAAGTATTCTTATACATTTGTATACCTATCTTTGCATATTCATCCAATTACTGAGTTTTCTTTAAGAATTTTTTTGAATCAACACTTAACACAAAGACAATGTAGGTGCTTTTTTCATGTTAATTGTAAGCAAGCTAGGATTCTAAAGCTGGTTAACTCATTTAAACTAGAGTAGACATCAAAGTCTTGTTCTACTTCCTTATATCACTCTATAAAATTTTATAATGATAAAAACAATGTAATACTGAACTTACAGTTCATGACTCTTATCCAAAGTGTAAGGATATTTCATTTAGATTTCATAAACCCTTGAGCTGAAAGACCATTCGTTGAGGTTCTCCTCTGTGCTGGACTCGGTAACAGTTTGTTGAATTCTGCCCTTTGAGTTAATTGCTCTTATCTCAAATTCATAACGAAGGACGCCCAAGCACGGAGAAGTTAAGTAGCCTGCCCAAGTTCACAGAGCTAGTAAGGGATAGATCCAGGATGTAAACTCAGGCCGTCTGTCTTCAAGTCATCACTCTCCAAGGGGTGGGGCATGGCTCCCCCCAGAGTCTCCGGTACAGTGGCTACCACCAGCCCAGGCAAGTCTCTGAGGTCATGGGTACAAGCCCTTGGGAGCAGCTCTTACAAAACTAGGGGGATGGGTACATCTGCTGGTAAAGGATTCGAGCAGAGCACCATGGGGGTGATTACAGAAAAGGATTGCACCTCCCACTCTAGCTAGAGTTAGCGACATCCCCAGGAAGGGCTGTAATTGGCCCAGCTCAGGTCCTGCTCCTGTATCAACCTGGGGAAAAGTAGAAAAACAGAGATTCCTAGGCCTTACCATAGCAGAACCCCTCAGTGACGAGGCCTGTAAATCTGTCTTTTTGCAAAAGGTCCTCAGGAGATTGTGATGATCAGCAAGTTTTGATCTATCACTTTAGCTACAAATACATATCAAGACACAAATGCCAGCCCTAGGGATTCTTATTCAAGTCTCTATGGTGGCTATTTCTGGCTGCAGACTAGGTCTTTGAATTTCATTCTCAGCCTGAGATTCCCCAGCTCCAAGGGCTCACCACTGCCCTACCCCCAACATTGAACATGTAATTTTGTAGATGCCCATGTATATTTTTCTGGGAAGAGGGTCCAATGCTTTCATAAGATTCTCAAAGAGTACAAGCTTGAAAATTCTTAAGAATCACAGCTCTAGACAGAATTAAATGGATTCATCAAGCTTGACTGGATTGAGTTGCTTAACTAGCTCAAACAACATATCCAATACTTCCTATACTGTCCACATTTCTTTGCTCTTCCCATAGAGACCATGCCAATACTATGCTGAAAAATGCAGTGCTATGCTTAATGACATTCCTTGATCTACTAGTTTGGTAGCTCTATACATTTAAAATATTTTTTTGGTGTCATGACTTCAACTTTATAGTCCATAATAGGCTCCTTGTGTTACCACTTTCTTTATTAATGCTCATAAATCATCTGTTCAATATTTAGGTCTGGGATTATGTTAGTAATTGGCACAATGCTTAAGAATTCTTTTTATTTTTCTCTCAGAAGCAGAGGTTTGGGTTAATCACGCTCCTCATAAACTTCAGCATTGATTTCTACAGAGCCCCATCTCACTCACTCATTCATTCATTTATTCATGCATGCACTGATTTTTTTTGGCTTCTATTCCCTACTTTCTCTCTCCTTCCCCTCACATGCACACATTCTAATGTGATGATGTATGTTGTTATTAGCACGTACCCTACTAACATATGTTTCATAGGCACGTAGTTAAATGCACACAAGGTCCCATAGCCCTCACTATGTCCTGCTTTCTTGATGCACATCTATGTATATAAAAGCCTAAATGACCATTATGACCGAACAATCTGAATGACTGGAATGACTGGAACGACTGGTCAACCAGTCGCTATGACACACTCTGACCACCAGGGGACAGATGCTCAATTCAAAAGCTGCCCCCTGGTGGTGAGTATGCTCCTATAGCCAACTTCCCACAATCTCCCCAAGTTGGCCAACCTCCTGTGCCTCCCCGCTGGCTAACCTCCCTCTGCCCCTCCCCATCTTGCTGGCCTGCCAACCTCCCGCAGTCCCTACCCCCAGCCAGCCAATCTCCTGCAGTCTTTACCCCCAGCTGGCCAACCTCCTGCAGTCCCTACCCCCAGTCGGCCAACCTCCCACAGTAGTCCCTGCCCCCAGCTGGCCAACCTCCCACGGTCTTTCCCTCCTGCTGGCCGCCCCCCCCCCCCCACCTCCCCATAGGCCTTGATTGCTGGCCAGGCTGAGGGACCCCATCCATGCATGAATTCATGCACTGGGTCTCTAATTGTGTTTAAAAGCTCTATTCAAGTTGCCCTGTGTACATTGACTCCATCCCTTCTGACTCAGACAGTGTATTGCAGAGAGTACTTCCTCCACTGTGCCCATCCACCCACAGAGGTGGACACCGATGGCCACAAGCAGAATGGCAGCCAGCATCTTCGTGCAGGGCCCTGAGGACATGTAGGCAGATGTCTCTGGGGCACACGCCTGCAGTGGCATTGCTGGGTCACAGAGTATCCGAATATTGAATTTGACAAAGTCCTCCTCTTCAGAATGGCTGCCCAGTCTACAAACCTCCAGCAAGGAGGGCCCTGGAATTCCAATTTCTCCAAGTCCTGGCCACCACTTGGCATTATCCAGCTTCCTAATTTTTGCCCATCTGACAGGTGTAAACAACATCTCACTGTTATTTTAATTTGTGTTTCACTAGTTACTGGTGAGTTTGGACATCTCTTCACATGCTTGCTGTCCAGGAGGGTCTGCCCTTCTGTGACTTGCCTCTTCTGATCCTTTGTTCACAGAGGAGAGGCAACTCAAACCTTTCGGTTGATTTGTAGGGTTCTTGCATATTCTGGATGCTGGTCCCTCATCAGTGCTGACAGTGCAAGCATCTTCTCCCAGTCTGTCATCTGTCCGAGAACCTTGTCCTTCTGTGAATAGAACCCTTCAATTTGGATGTATTTCAATCCATAAGCTTTGGCCTTTTGCCTCTCACTTTTGAGGTTTTGTTTAAAAAGTGCATTCCCACTTCTGGGCTACCAAGATCCTCTCTGGAGACTTTGCAACCACATCCAAATTGAACACGACAGCAATGAAGCATTGGTAGCTTGCTCCTTTGCAACTTTGCTGCAAGCCTCGCCTTGGCGTCTGGGCCACGTAACCGGATCCAGACTGTTTTCTATAATTTCCCACAAAAACCTGACCAGTGTTTGCTGTATTGTTTCAACATAGAATGCTTCCTCGCCTCGCCCACCCCCTCAGTTGCCACACTGTCTCCTCTTTCCACAATGCCCTTCCCTCTTCTCTTAACTAGATCTGGCCATCCTTTCAAGCCCAAGTCCTCAAAAAACAAACAAAAACTTTGATGCCTCAGGCCTTGTCCGACCCCTTCCCATCTACACTGTACTGAAGGTACTTCATCATGTGAGTGCTGCTCTTGCCCTGGGGACAGGTGTCCATCTTACATGTATTTGGCCCTTGGCTCCTGGGTCAAGGGTCTCAGTAGGCACCTAATAAATACTCTCCAAATTCAAGCTGCTGCCAAAGAATGATTACTTAAGCCTCCAAAAGCTTTTAAAAAATGCATTCCTTCCTCTCCGTTTCCCAAGCCACATCCGTGCCTGGGTTTAATCATTGCACGCTCAGACTTTTACAACGTTTTTGTACCTTCTTTCTTCCTGGCAGCCTGAGCCCCAGTGAGAGCAGAGAGCTGCTGTAAAATCACACAGGCTCAGAGTCCCTGGGCTTAAAGGGACCAGGCCCAGCATCTAATCCATGTGCCTCTGGGCATGAATTCCCTTTACAATGTCCACATTCCTAACAAATGGCTGCTGAGTCTCTGCTAGAATACCTGCAGCCCCAGTGGAGTCACTATGTGTCTCATAAGGTTGTTCATTCCCTCTTTCCCAGAAAGTACCCCTTTGTTTTTAATCATCACCTGAGGATATTTTTTCCATTGATTTCCAGAGAGAGTGGAAGGGAGGAAAGAGGGACACACACACACACACACACACTCACACACACACACACTGATTAATTGCCTCCCGCACATGCCCCTACTGGGGTTAAGGAATCTGCAACCAAGGTAGGTGTCCTCAACCAGGAATCAAACCAGCAACTCTTCAGTCCGATGGCCGATACTCTAACTACTGAGCTAAACTGGCCAGGGCAAAAGTACCCCTTTAATTAATTGCAGACCCTAATTAATTTGCATTGGTGCTACTGGTTGCTTGGTCTTGATTGCAAGTTAAGCCCAAACTTGTTACTTAGTAGCTTACAACTACTGGCTGTAACTTTTCCTTTTGGGACCATTCAGAACAATTCTTATGCCTCTTTTGGTAAATGTATCCCCAAAAGTGTGGTGCCAATTGAATAACAGTATAGAACTATTTTCTCTCTCTCTGTATCCATTTCCTGTGGTTGCTGTAACAAATTACCACAAACATGGTGACTTAAAACAACAGAAATTTATCCTCTCACAGTTCTGGAGGCCAGAATTAAAAAATCAGTATTACTGGGCCAAAATCAAGGTGTGGGCAGGGCCATACTCTCTCCAGAGACTCTACAGCAGAATTCTGTTCCTTCCCTCTTCCAGCTTCTGGTGGCTGCTGGCATTCCTTGGCTACTGGCTGCATCCCTCCAATCTTCAAGGCCTATGTCTCCAGAACTCTCTGTTCAATCTTCACATCACCTTCTCTTTTGTATGTAGTCAAATCCCCTTTGCCTCCCACACTTAGGAACCCCTGGATAATTGAGGATAACCTCCTCATTTCAAGATCCTCAATTTATTCACACCTGAAAAGATCCCCCCTTCTCTGCCCACCCCCTAATAAGGTAACATTCACAGGTTCCATGGATAAAAATGTAGATATCTTTTTTTTGAGTGGGGGAGCGTTTTTTAGTCTACTACACTCCCTCTTAAGAGACAACACTTTCTTTAAGAGGGCCTAGCATCTCATTAGGTTTTCTTATGGTCACATCATCCTACTGACTGTTACACTGACTCTAATGTCATTACAGACCCTAATCAATCGGCACGGTGCTGTTGGCCCCTTGGTTCTAACTACACACAATATCCCAAATAAGTGACCCAGTATTAGCTTTAAACCACTATTCCAATTCTGTTGGAAGAGATCTATCAATGAAACATTGGGATTTCTTCCAACTTAACTACAACTGTAGGTTTTAAATTCGGTAAGCATTTGTTTAGTGTTATCAGTGAGGCTCAGTGGGCCTGGCTGAAAGTGGAGTCCATGGCTTGTCATCAGGAAACTCTGTCCAGGCTCCATCGTGTCCCTCCTGTTCCGTCCTGTCCTGTTCTTCCCTCGGGCCCTCTGATGCTTTGGCAGGATGTCCTGCATTGGGTAGAAGAGGGGAGTGATGACTCCACATTTTTCAGGCTTTATTTACCATATTCTAAACTCAGTTTTAACTCCATTTTGTATATGCTCTCACTTTCAAACCAAAGTTAAACACTTGGTATGATGCCGGGGTTCTTGTCCCAGCATCTAGAAGGGCTCAGGAATTTGGAAAAGGGGTTGTGCGTAGATGACATAGGAATCTGGGGACTAATAAAGAGTCCGGAGACGAGATATAATTTTGTAAGGCATTGGGGGTCAGAGGACCTTCAGCTAAAGGAACTGAAGAGAGTCCCTCCTTGTCTAGGACCCTTGCTTTTATTAACACAATTTGTCCTAAGGCAAGGTGGAGATAATACACTTCAAAGGGTAAAGTTTCAAAGGGTACAGAGGCATTGTCAGTTTGGGGGAATTAGCCTATGGCTGTTCAGGTGTTTGACCAGTAGGAGGCAATAACATGTAGATTAAGATGCCCTTTCACTGTTTGGCAGCCACAATCAGTTTCCTACTCAGGTTTGGGGAAATGCCTTTAGCCATTCCCAACAGGTGACTACATGTGTGACTCAACCCTGTTGAGTTCCCAAGTCTCACCAACCTTTTGATGAAACTCTTGAAATTATGACATGCTGGAATTGGTTTACGGCAGTACGACAAAGGAGAGATGACATAGAGCAGAGGTTCTCAAACTTGAGCATGCAGGGCCCCAGGCTCAGAGCATCTGTAGGTCTAGGGAGAGACGTGAGGATCTGCATTTCTAATAAGTTCCCAGGTGATGCTGGTGCTGTTGGCCTGGGAACACACTTTGAGAAGCACTGATGTAAGTTCTGTCACATCTGAACAGGTGATGGACAGTACAATTCCATTACACGCTCACATAAACACAGACATCAGGATTTCCATTGCTTCCTTGAGGAATGTTTGGCAACAGGTGCTTAATAGTTGCTACATAATGATGGAGAGATGCTGGCTGTCTTCCTCAATTCTTTGTCTTCCAATTATTCCATTTGCAAACACACCACAACTTGAATTAAATGCTTAACACAAAGGCTAAAGCATAATGTGTATCATTTTTTCATCCAAACTGTGTAGATTTATGATCACTCCCCTCACCCCCTTCTGAGTCTCCACTCCCCAGATCCATTCCAGTGCCCCAGGCACTTCTGTTTCTGTAACTGACCCCTGACCCCCTGCCTGTCATTCCCATAATAGCAGGCTGAGTGGGCTGGCTGCCTCCAGGCAGGAGGTGTAGCCCTTGCTCTGCTGGGGAGTGACAGAAAGCAAGCCTGGCCCATCCACGCTGGTGGTCTCAGGAATGGCAGACCACGGACTCCTGTCCCCAGCAGGTGCTGATGGAGAGACTTCCTGGAGACAGCTCAGCGTGGGCCTCCCAGGAGACCCTCATCCCTCTGGGCTCCGCCCCCTGGTTTCCTGAGGCTTCAGGGACATATCCCAACCTTGTTGATTTGGTTCAAAAGAGATATGTCTGTCCATTTAGTTTGCAAAGTAAACAGTTGTATGCATTTCTCCCCATTTACCTCCTCATTCTTATTCTCCTTCTGGTGCCAACAGTTCTGCTCAGAACCACCTGAGTCCCACTGCTGCTTCAGCGAATGTGCCACCCCACCTGGCACAAGGGACAGCGAATCAAGGAGCGGGGCCACAGCGCAGGCGAGCTGCCCGGCTCCGGTGAAATCCCTGGCACATTTGTCCTTTGTGTTTAGGAAGGAAAACACAAGGCTGGATTAGGGTTGCCATTTGGAGTTATAAGATATTTTAGACGTTTGTATAAAGACATTTTACTTAACCAGTTTTGTTTCCATCACACCAAATAAATAAAAACTTCTAAAGCTTATAGTGCTTTAATTTAGCTCCCTTGTTCACTGACCTTACATTACGCATTTCTTTTTCTTCAGGCAAAAACCTTCGTGAAATTCAGTGGGATGTATTCCATATATTGAAGAAAACCTGTGCACCTGGAACGCATTCGTTCCTCGCAAAGTTGGCAGGATTCTAGGAGAGGAAGCCACCACCCCTGTTTGCGGACAGGTAGGTGCAGATGGATAGCAGTGTTCTGTTTCTATGCAGCGGTCGCCAACCAGTTGTCTGCAGACCACTGGTGGTCTGTGAGGTCCGAAAGGTTGGCGACCGCTGGTTCAGAGCATGTTCAGCTGCATTGCATTCTCTGTACTTTCCTGGCCTTACCTGTTTTTCATTTTTGCTCTTTTACACTTTAGCTGGCGTGGATCTTGCCACCGATTCCTCTAAGACTCCCAATGGGAAATCCCCCACCCCGAAAGCCTCCCCCGCCACCACCGATGAAGATTACTGTCATGAAATGGCTGGGCTGCATTAGGGAGCCGTTGCCTGCCCACCAGGGGGAAGAGTGGAGATCAGGAGCATTGAACTCCCAACCAGAAGACTGAGGCTGGCAAGACAGAGTGGGCTGTCTCTAGTCCGGCTCTGCAGCCCAAGCTGGGGGATAGAGTCAGAGGCCCAGGGCCTGCTGCAGAGCCGGGTGACAGGCGACAGTGTGGGCTCCGTGCCCTGCACTGCCTGGCAGAGTCCACAGGGCCAGTGCGGAGCAGAAGAAGGCCTGGCTCAAGTATTGATCTTCCTTGGAGGTGGCTGACTTGGTGCTGCTGTCCCAGGAGCTGGTCCTTCTCCCAGATGCCCTTAGCATTTCCACCAGCTGCAGCCTTGTGCTTCCATGGATTAAAAAAAAAGTCATATTTCTAAATGCCTAGCCAAAGGCTCCTATCCTCGATAGGGGAATCTACCTTTCATTGGGCTTCTTGAAATAAAAAATCATCAGAAGCAATTTCCTAAACTTGGCCATTTTTCCTGGGATGTGCACTGGGGACTACAGCCCAGTGGGAACAAGGGCATTGAATGAACAAGGGGGGTAACTAGCTCTCTCCCCTATCCGTCCAAGTGTGGGGAGTCTAAGGTTCACGCCCCCATCTGGAGTGGCTGGTGGAGCACTGAGCAGTTCTGTTCCAGAGGCTGCGCTGAGTCTCATACAAAATGAGCATGTCTAATTTTCCTGGCAACCCCACCACCCTCACTTTACCGAGGACATCAGGGCTCAGAGAGGCCAAAACTTTTACAGCCAGTTGTCAAAGGCAGATCTGTCACCCACTCCCCCCACGGAGGGAGGGTGTTGGTTCTCTAATCCTCCACCCATGAACCCAATTTCAGGATAGGTTTAACTTTTAATAGCTCCCCCACTGAAAGGAGTGAGAAGTGGGCATAGCGGGTTCCCAGGCTGTGGCCCAACACTCCCAGGGTCAGGATTCACTGTCTATAAAATGAAAGGGTGCAGCCCTTGCATCATCACCCTCAGTGTGACCAGTGTTTCTCCAGTGTCCTAACATTTGCCCGGCTTCTGGGGAAAGGGAAGTTTAGGCGCTGTATTAGTTTGTTAGGGCCACTGCAACAGAATATCATACACTGAGGGGTTACACAAAAGACATTGATTGTCTTGTAGTTCTGAAGGCTGGGAGTCCAGGATCAAGGGCTGGTTTCTGCTGAGGCTGTTGTAATGTACCCCGCGAATCACAGAAGGACGCCTCAAGAAGTAGAATTAAAGAGTCACATTTATTGCAATCTGGGACTACGAGGGGGCATTTCGCTCTTCCAAATCTCACAGTGATAAGATGGCCACAACACCAGATTTATATAGGCAAAGATCACAAAGGTATTGATTACATCCCAGGGTTTGGAATGAGGACCCAGGTTTGCACAAAGCAGTTACAGAAGCAGTCTTAAGCATGTTATCTAAATTATAGTTTTGGGTCTTCGGACCACTGAGTTGACAGAAACACATTATCTGGAACCCTCGGGTCTCGGGATAATTGTGCTGTCCTGGTTCCCAGGTGCAGAGGAATGTGCTTTCTAAAACCACTATGACCACAACCAATGGGGTGTTCACATTGCAATCAATAAGGTATTCAATCGAATGGGATGATTTATATAATTCAAAAAATCAAAATAACTTTTCTATTGTTAAACAAAGAAAATAAGTACAGAAGCCAAACAGCAGGGTTAAAGTTAAACTATAGTTTCTACCTGAGATGATTGCTACCATACTTCAAGGCCTCTGCCCCTGGTTTGCAGATGGCCACCTCCTCTCTGGGTCCTCATGTGGTCTCCCTCTGTGCCCATGCAGTCTGTGTCTGAATTTCCTTTTCTTATACGGTCACCAGTCAGAATGGACTAGGGCCCACTTTAAAGACCTCATTTTAACTTAATTATTTCATCTACAAATTGTTTCATCCTGAGGTACTGGGTGTTAGGACATATTCTAATTTTATTTTAATATTTTTGGGGGGCACAATTCAGCCCATAACAAGGGTTCAAATATGAGGCCCCACCCAGAAATATATGCACTGCTTTTCCACATGCAAATAAGGCAGCTTTTTATGTGTGCACATAGACTTCTTTGCTACAAACAGACCTCCGTGAGGTCTGAACACTTTGTCCTCTGCTTATTCATTGTTTTTAAGAGTCATGAGCTTTTGGTTTGGCCCAAGCAAAATCATGTGTGAAATCCAATAAGTGGGAAGTCTTTATTTCTCAACCGCTTTTGAAAAATGTCTATCATAGAAGCCAATTTTTTTTTCTATCAAATCTCATGTTTTTCTACGAAACCAGCTCTGCAAGAAAAGGACTAAGAATGAAAGCGTAGTACCAGCTGGTGGCCACTAGATGATGCCTTCCGTCATGCTTGACTTTGGCTTCCTTCAATCAAAAAATGAAACCAACTGCTATGACCGTAATGGGGAAATCAGGGGTGTGTGTGCATGTGTGTGTGTGTGTGTGTGTGTGTGTGTGTGTGTGTGTGTCTTGATGGTCATGAGCCATCTATAACTTAGGACTCCTAATTGATGAAGCTGAAATGGTGATTATTGTTAGCATTTTTTGCTCCATCAGAAATGTGAGGCATTCTGTAACTGTTCTCTTTGGCACTTTGCCTCTAAATCCCTTTCCTCCACTGCCCCCATACTCTTCCCAGGTGCAGCCTCTTCCTCCCTGAAAATAGTGGCTTTTCTGTATGCAAAGGACCGAACCCACTGAGTTTTATAGCAAAATGTCAGAAACAGAGGTGTGTCCATAGACAAGCAGTTGAAAGGGGGTTGTGAAATGGATGCTCATGAATCAGATTCTCCAGGCCACCTACTGCCAAGCTGTAAGTGCAATTCCCACAGACTCGCATTCATTTGTTCTCCTAGGCCAGTGGTCGGCAAACTGCGGCTCGGCAAACCGCGGCTCGTGAGCCACATGCGGCTCTTTGGCCCCTTGAGTGTGGCTCTTCCACAAAATACCAGCTCTTCCACAAAATACCGACTTCTGCGCATGGGCCACGAAGTTTCAATCGCACTGTACGTGCGCGCCCGCACATGGTATTTAGTGGAAGAGCCACACTCAAGCCACGGTTTGCCGACCACGGTCCTTGGCTATTGAGGGTGGGTGGATGGGGACCCTCGATGACAGCCACACCTCCCTGGGTTGTGGAGGATGGTAAGGAAGGACAATAGGTGGTTGTGCATTAATTGAAAATGTGTCTTAGATGGCCCCAACGGGAAGGGTCTGAAGTCCTGTCAGGCTCACTTTTGCCCATCAGGTGCTCGTGTCCTTATGTTCACTGGGAAGAGCAGGGTGTTGCAGTCATTTCCAATCCTGGCTCCACTTTTTACTCTCTGTGTTGGATGTCTCCGGTGGTCCCCAAACCTCGACTTATTCTTGGCCCCTGTCCACCCTGCTCAGTGCCCCAGAGGCTACTCTCCAGGAACAATGTCCAGCCTTCAGCCCATCTCTCCTGCCCAATTGCTTCTAGCTGGGCTCGGCTGCCCAGGCTGGAGGAGAGAAAAATCACAGTGTCTGTTCTTCTGCTCCATTCCTGCTGCTTGTGTGTGTGTGTGTGCGTGTGTGTGTGTGTGGGGGGGGGGTGGGCTCCTCGGGGACCTCAGTTCTAGGGGCTAGACTAGGCTACACTGAAACAGTCCACCTCATCAGAAAGAAGGCTGAGGGTTCTGGAACTGAAGCTCAGAGCCAGCACACAGGCCAGATGGAATGGCAGACAGATGGCAGGACGAAATGGCTGTCAGTCCTATTTGCAGTGTGGAGAAGCTACTGAGATAATTATCTTTTCGTGGGTTTGTGACAGGGGAGTGGGACTGTTCTGCAGGTGACACTGGTGTTAATGTATTGTCTCAATGCTTTATCAACTCCGTCTCCCGGGATAAGGTCCAGAAGCCCCGTGTGGGACGGAATTCAGCATCGCTGTGCCTAGACACGGAGAGCACCAGAGTGCTGTGAGGACCAGACCCTCTCACCTACTTTTGTGTAGACACTTCTGAATTAGTCCCCTTCTTCATCAGCCTAATTCTCCATCCCCATAGTCATTTGTTCCCTCTTCACAGGTCCTCTTTAATTTTCCCATGCCATTCCAAAATTTAGATTCTTAACACTAGAAAGATTACTTCTTGGTAAATTCTTTTGACATAAACACACATTGATTATGTTGGAATTTGTCTTTGTTTTGCTTTAAAATAGTATTTAATTACCTAAGTGTGTTTGACCTGAGATCATATCTGACTGCCTTTTTACGGGACCGTTACTCATAATTTGTGTCTCCGGCGTTCTGCAAGCTCGCCCTCCTTGTCCTTATTGAATGCCATCTTGTTTTTGACAAGTCACTCCTCCGATCTCAGAAAGCCTTTGACATTTCAGCCACCGTGCAGAGAGGTTAATGCCTATTTCACCTCTGCCCCTCAGGTTTCCGGCAATGGGACAGTCCCCAAGTCCCTTACTTCAATTGTGGATACAAATGCGAAATAGCTGGTGCTCCGGATCTGATCCCATTGTAAGGATTCCCCAGACCACCTGCCTGGACTGAGCCCTGTGACGGTGACCTCTCTTTCTGGTCTATGGGATCACTGGGTTCCAGCTGACTCATTTCCTTTCCAGGCTAATCCTGCGGCCTGGCTCAACTGAGCGCCACCTCATGTCCTGTGCCAAGGGGAGCCTGCTTCCGCTGGGGTTTATTATCTAATGACACCTGAGGGAGGAAGGCCAGATATTTCCAAACATCACGGGAGCGCGAGGCCCAGGTGACTGAGTGAGGTCAGAGTCTGCAGCGGTGGCAGCAGCCACAATTGGCAGGTGGAACCCGGGAGGGAGGTGTGGCGATTAATGATGGGCTGCCTCCTCCCAACTGGCTTTGACAGTATTCCTGCTCTGCCTGTGATTTCATCATGCACACCTTTGTAAACAATCCATTTAGCAACCAAATTACACGCTGGGTAATTATAGCTTCCAGCCTAATGTCAGGAGTCCCCAGCACAACAACCTGCTCGAGGCGATAGCACAGCTGGGAGCAGGGAACACAGCTTCTGCTAGAGCCTTGATGAGCTATCCAGAGAGAGAGATGGGATGGGTGGGTGGGTTGCCTTGACTTATGTTAATTGTCTGTGTCAGGGCGGTGGGTCTTGTTGTGACAGTCCCAGAATTGTGTTTGGGCTCTTGATTAGCTCAGTATGCAAGCTCGCTCTCCTTGTCCTTATTGAATGCCAATATGGGAAGCTGGGCCCGAGCAGTTGTCTTTGAGGAGAAAACAATCCAGGGAAGATCAGATCCTGTGGTGTGAAGGAGGGAGTCTCTCTTCACAGGCCCTCTCACCTTCCTTATCTCCATGAAGCTTTCCTTCTATGCATCCACCTCTCAAAATGGACCTAGGAAACCCTGGCAGAGGGTATGAGCTGTACGGGTGGGTAGAGTAACAACAGGACTCGAGGTCTGCATTTAAGGCCAGCCCATGCATTAAAAAATCAATTCAAGGGTTTATTCTGAGCCCTCCCGTGGTGGCTCAATAGGAAATTGTTCTCATAGAGCATGATGGGAAAGGAGGGGCACAAGGTGGGAGATGGCAGCAGTGAGGGTGGCTGATGGAAGTACCACTGGCTAAAGGAAAGTTGGCTACAATGCTTTTATTGATGCCCTTGACATTCACCTAGATCTGATGATTCTTTACACCTCTGGAGACTGGAAGATTTCATCATGGGGAGCATGGAGAGCCCACTGCTGTCTAACTTGTTACATTCCAATCAACATGGGCCTAAGCAACCTGTCAGTCTAAGGCTGGAGTTCCCTCTGCAGACCAATGTTCCCCCGCTGCACACATTCATGAAAGGTAGTGTAGATGGGATGGGAATGATTTAGGCACGAGTGCCCAGGCTTCCCCGCCCCTGCCCATCACAGAGGGCTCTTCACCACAAGCGCTTCGCTTGCCTGGTCACCTGGGAAGGGCTCACCATTGTCAGAGTGTGGCTCTGACTATTCAGCCTAAGGCTGGGGAGGAGTTCTTCAGGAAGATTTGAGAAGGACGCTGAATATTAAGGGAACTAGATGGGAAAGCAAAGGAGATTTTTAAGAATATTGCTGTGGGCCAAGTGTCTCTATTACTGTGTTTAAGAAATATATACAAAGAACTTCAATTATTTTGAAGTTACTCGGGTTGTTGGATGGAATTTTTTTACTCCAGCACTGGTCTGTGACCAGACCACTTGGCTCCTGGCTTCATTAGGGTTATGGAAATAGCAGTGTAAGGAAGCACATGAAAATTAACATGGAAAGGAGCCATAACTTTCCTTGTCTTTCTGGCGAGCCCCTCTTGGATCCTGGGCAGATCCAGGGATCAGGCTCTGATCTGAATCCAGAAGGCTCAGAAGGAACTGAGGGGGAACATTCACTTCTTTCTGAAGTCCTCAGTGCATGTTCGTGAAAGCTCTCCAAGAGCCGTGTCACAAGGGCCATGCTGACTATGCAGTGAGGGGACTCTGCTCAATGCTCCTCAGTATGTTTCTGGAAATTTTTGTCAGAATTCTGATCCCATTTTAAAATTTGCTGGAGTGCTTCTTCAAATGCAATGAATAATTTGCTTAGCTATACTATTAGCATATATTTACATACTTGTTTCAAAATTAAAACGAGTAAGAATGAAAGGTCAATTGCATGAGTCATCATGATTAAAACACTATCGAGTAATTTTACCGACTGGTTTCAAAATCCTGAGTGATCTGTTATTTGTCGTTGCGTACTTATTCTCCTCATGCTTTTCTTGTGTCTTTAATGCTGTGGCAGAAGCACCCCAGGTGCTGCAGAGCTGGAATTTGAAGGCATTCCTGGGCCTCAGGAAGACTAGACTCAAATGGGGGAAAAAGTCAACCTGATGGATACATGTTGAAATTACACCTAAAACAGCAGAAGACTGAGCACAAGGGCTGTCAGAGGTCTTGCTAAGACTCCAGGTCTCAAGTTGGGTGGTGGTTTTATTATTATGCAAACAATCACATAATATTACTGGATTTATAGTTATACTGAGGCCCAATGCACGGAATTCCTGCAAGGTACTCAGCCCTCACAGCCTCCCTTGCAGCCCCAGCTTCATCCGGAAGGTCGTCTGGATGGCCGTTCTGCTGTTTGGTCTAATTAGCATATTAGCTCTTTATTATATAGATAAAATACTGGATTCTTTTGAATGTGCTGAATATAATTCATTTTTATTAAAGACTGAATGTGATGGACAGAGCCATAGGCCAGGGGAAGAGACCCTGGTGCTCTGAAATCACTCTCTCCTCTTCATGAGAGAAAACTTGGGAGCAGTGGTGATCTTTCTTCCTAATAAGGAGCCCCATTTTCTTGAGAATACAGACCTCTTAGGAGTTAGCTTTCAGGGGTATGGAAAGCTGAAAGTCTGAGTTGGGAAACATTCTTCATGAGGCTCCTGGAGGAACCATTGGCTTAGGTGTCATGCACAAGTAAGGTAATGAAACCCAGGGATAGTCTTCCTCCTGGCTTCACGGACCCCCCGCCCATGAAGTGACACAAACCGTGTGAGAGCTGCCCCTTGCACGGAGGGAGAGGTTTGCCCTTGTGCCTCCCCCGGGCAGCAGGCAGGCACTGGGATTGAAGCCATCTCTGTAGGGGACCACTCGGGTTCACAATGTACTCTCACCTCTACCCCTGTGCGCACTCCATCACCCCCACCTCACCTGAGGGTTCAGATCAGCACTGCTGAGCACTGACTAAAAGAAAGAAATGGTTTTCACCCTTAGTCTTGGCAAGCCCAACTCAAATACTTTCCATTGATTGCTTGATTAATTGATTCAAGATATATATCTAAACTAGGGATACAGAGTTGAGTGAAAACCAGTTTTTTCCCTCCAGAGACCCCAAGCTAGAAATCTCTCTGTCTTTCTGCATGACACTTTATGCTCCTCTTTTCCCACTCAAGCCCCTGGAGCTCTAACTTTTCTCTGAATTCCTACAGCTCCACATTAATCAGGATCTTTGGGTGACAAGAAGCAGATAGTAACGCAAATGCTCTTACTGTTTAAGTTTGGACAAGACCTAAGGAGGAAAGGCATCTCTACCCTCCAGCATACCCAGAGGAAGGCTGGCCAGCTGCACACCAGGCCTCAGTCTCCTTGGGGACTGATGGCATCTGAGGCAGCTCTGAGGCAAGGAGTTTGTGCTGCCTGTTGTGTGAGTCATCCTGCAGGCCTTGCTTCCGCTGCCCTGCGCTATCAGCCGCTCACCTCCCCCTCTACTCTGTGGCTGGGTTTTCTCTGCCTTCTGCTGCTTATGGATTTGCGGTCGGAGTCCCCTAGGTGAGGACTGTGGACTGGGCCAAGCAGGCTAGTGCAATCCTCATTTGAAACTTCTGGATCTCCCTTTATCACTCATTCTCTTTTATGCATAGACTTCTCTCTCCCATGCAGGTGTAAACCCCCTAAGGGTAGAAGCTATATTCTGATCCTGGAAGGCAGGAACTCACAAACTTGGCAGAATCACTTGAGGAATTTTATAAAATAGATTCCTCTAGAAATCATACAGCCAAAAGATTTAAAAATTTGCCCACATCAGAACAGAATGAAATAAAACCCTTCTTTATAGTTAATACAAAGGAACAAACAGACCCATGAGCCAATCAGAAGAAATACTAAACAAGGGAAGAAATATTTGGGACACAGATACACAAGGACTAACGTTTTTAATTTGCAAAGTGCTTCTAATAAGTGAAGTGGCAGAGCAAGAAAAAGAAATACCAATGACCAATAAACACACGAAGAGTGGTCAACCTCACTCAGAAGTGAGGAAATAAAATCAGAACCAAGCTAGGCCATTTTTCCTGAATCTGTAAAGTTTATAAAAATTGTAAAGTTTCATAACATCCAGTGCTGATGAGAGAGTATAGGGGGAGAGCCAGCCCTTAACAAGTCTGGAGGGAGTGACAAGTACAACTTTGGTGCCTGTGAGGCATGGTGGGGCAGTGGTTCTCCAGAATCACATAATGAGTTTTGAAAACACAGATTCCCAGAGCCTCCCACCCCCAATATCACTGTATAAACCCACATGGAATTAAGGGCAGCATTTTGAACTTTCCAATGAGACTGGACTAGTGGACCTCACCAGAAGGTCAGCCTATATCAACATCACTTAAATGTGCATAACCTTTGACCCAACAGTCCCACTGCTCAGAGCCAGCCCCGTGCCTTCCTTCACAACAGAAGGGCAGGCAGATGAAGAAGGATCACTGCAGTACTGTCTGGAAAACAAACAGTGTAAATGCCTGTCAACAGAGAACCAGCTAAATACACTGTGGTCATGGCCTTACATCTTTCTAAAAGGTTTAGCAGGAGCTCCATTCGCCAGTGTAGCAGTCTCTGAGGTACATTGTGTGTTGAAGAAAGCAAGAAGCAGAAGACTATAATTAGGATGATCCCCTTTCCATCAAATTTAAAAAGTGATTGCTACATGTTTTGGAAATGCATAAGTTATTTTTAATGGAAAATATACAAGAAACTGCTAACAGTGATGCCTAGAGGGAAAGAGAAGTTTTAGTATTTCATTCTATCCTCTGATTTTCTATGTGCATTGGTGACTTTCACTGGAAAATTTCAATAACTCTTTTCTGAATAATAGGATTATGGAACAATTTTGGTTTCCCCTTTAAAGTTTTCTGTAAAAAATGTTAAAAATTACAGATTCTCAAGCTATCCAGCAGATGTGGGAGTAGAGGTGTTGGGGTGGGATGCTAGGAATTGGCTTGTCATGGGATTCTGCTGATCATCCAGGTTCAAGAATCACCACAGAAGCTTCTGGGAGAGAGCCGGGTGGGGTGTGTGAAGTCTAGACAGCTGCAGCCCTTTTGTTTCCATGGCCGACCATGTGCAAAGGACAAGGCAATGCATGGAAGGCAGGTCAGAGACGGAGAGGAACTGGGACCTTGATGACATTTTCAGGCCATAGCATCAATCCTCTCCCACAGGAAGACAGCCTGGTCTCTAGACTTTTCAGTTATGAAGGCAATAAATCTGCTCTCTTGTTGGAGGCGGCTTGAGATGGGTCCTCTGTCACATACAATATTAAGAGTCCTGACTGATAGACTTTCATTAACTGAGACAAACAGTATGTCTTTATCCCCCACAGCCTGAAATTGCCTTATTTATAAAGTATTTAATGATATTTTCAAGACAAGTCCTTATCCGGCACCCTGAGCCACATCCAATTGCCTGTTATATTTCTACCTCTGGAAATAAACTGTCAAACCAAGAAGTATGTCCTTGAAATGCATCCTCCATGTTAGCAAAAAAATCATACTGTGTTTCAGTTACCCTTTGTAATTTAACTCTTACATGAATTTGTATTCAACAGATTAAGGGCATAATTGGGAACTATGTCATGTGATTTAACTTATATTTAGGTTTCTTCATTTGAAAAATATATGTTAAGGGCTCATTATAAACCAGGAACCTTGAGAGGCACTGTGTGGCTATACAATGATGAGCGAAACAGATGTGGTCTCTGTCCTCAGAGAGGTTATAAACTAACTAGAGGTCCGGTGCATGAATTCGTGCACTGGTGGGGTCCCTCAGCCTGGCCTACACCCTCTTGCAATCTGGGACCTCTTGGGGGATGTTGAAGGCCTGTGCACGGATTTGGCCCTATCCCCACAGGTCAGGCCTAGGGACCCCACTGGTACACGAATCCATACATGGGGCATCTAGTATGCATATAAGATCTTTGGTTAATTTCTTCCCGCCCTCCCACCTTCCCTCTGAGTTTCATCAGTCTGTTCCATGTTTCCATGCCTGTGCATTGAGCATCTGCCCCCTGGTGGTCAGCGTGTGTCATTCAACCAGTCGAACAGTTGCATGGTCGCTTAGGCTTTTATATATATAGATAGGAGAGGCAGACATTAAGCCAATAACCAGTAATGTAAATGTTTAGATAACCATATGAAAGAAACGTACTGAGTACTATTAGAGAACATGGAAAGAGTTCCTAACCTATATCAAGAGGTCAGAAAAGACACTTCTAAGGAGATGACTTTAAGTTGAGAGCTAAAAAAAGTTGAAATATTGTTAATTAGGCAAAGAATGGAGAGGAGAACATTCTATACAGGAAGGATAGCATGTGCAAAGGCCCTAAGGCATGAAAGAGCTAGACTCATTTGAGAGCTTGAAAGAAGGTGTGGTCAGTGAAGTAAGTGAGTCTATTGCCAAGAAAAAGGCTAGAGAGGCAGGCAGGGGTCACATATTCATGTTGTTAAGGATTCTGTATTTTATCCTAAGTGAAATGGGTACCATTGAAAGTGACTTAAAGCAAGAGTGACATCATCTGAGTTGTTTTCTTAAAAGATCTCTTTAGCTGTTGTATACAGAATGGATCAGGGAGGCCAAGGGTGGAAGCAATTGAGTCCAGGTAGGGTTGTTGCAGGAATCCAGGCAGAAATTTGGGGGGCCTTGGACTCAGATGGTGGCTATAGGGGAGACAATGGAAGGACTTGAGACATATCTTTAGGTAGAATCTATAAGGTTTGGGGATGGACTGGTCACGTATGTATTGGGAAGATTGAGGGGGAAAGCATTCAAGTCAAATTAGTCAAGGGTTTGCAAAGGGCCATTGACTATTAAGTTAAGGTTCATTTTAGGTTTGATTTGTGTAGATACATTTTGCCAGGATAGGTAGAAATTTGGTCTTCCTGACTCAGCTGATTGACATACCAGATCTTTTCCAAGACAAGCTTTTGTAAACTTGTCTAGAAGTCACCCAAAAGTGGGAAATAAGTTTCACTTCTTCTTTAGAAAAGCAGGGAGAGAGAGCAGGCAAGAAGCCAGTGTAACATTAGGGAAGTCGGAATGGAAAAATTAGGTATTGAAGATGAGAAATTCTCTCAAATCAGTTCCTCCTTGCCACCCCTGTCACTGTCTTATTTTGGACCCTCACCATATTTTACTTGGATCTTTGCACTAGCCTCCTGCTTGTCTAGTCCCGTTAGCACTGGGAGATTGAAGAATAGATGTGGCCAAGAGAGAAAATCAAGTCCCACAGCCTCTTCGTCCTGGGGATATCCCAGAATCAAAGTTCTTTTATTTTTAAATTTCTTAAGATTTTTATTCCTTTGGCATTATGAGTTCTAGAGGCACCCAGGACTCTCTTTTTAAATTTACTAACTTATTTTTCAACAAATTATAGTAATGACTGTATAGAAGAAATTTTTGGAGAAAAAGAGGAAACGTATTCATGATTTCATTACCTAAGTATGACAATGGTCTTTCTTCTTCTTTTTTTTTTAGTTTTTTATTTCACATATATAACCTTCCAGTCCTCACTATATCCATTCAGTTCAATGAGTTCGTATTGAGCTTGTTCTATGTGCCAACCACACAGAAGTGAACAAAAGGTCAGCAAGCATGCATATTTCAAATAGTAAATATGGTGGATATGCCATGTTAGATTAAGTTTTATAAATTTTAAATGGAATTTATGGGGTTTTAAAATTACTGTTTAATGCCTGCATGCTAATCAACATGTTAAGAATATAGTTTATTAAAACATTCAACAATTGGAACTGTAGACTCTTTGCAAAGAGAGAACAGAATGATTTTTGTATCCCTGACCCTAACAGAATGCCCCACAGATGAAAGGTGCTCAGTACATATTAGCTGAATAAGTAATGGCTCTTTGTTTCTAGTTTGGGAATAGCAATTGTGCTTCAATAATCCTCTTTGTAGGTACAAGTTTCAGCTTCTTGATCTTTCCCACCAAAATTCTCCTAACAGTAGTAGCAAATGAATGTTTTTGCACCTGAGGAATATATGTATGTGACTACAATATATAAATATATTAAAATGTAATTAAAATGATTTGGATCCAGAATTTTTGTAACCTGTACTTTTGAGTACTTTCTGTTCCCTCTGTATACTCTTAGGAAGAATTGACCTACAAGAGGTTTAAAATACACTCTGAGTGTGAGATGTGTGGGCCAAGGATCTTCTTCCTGGTGGTTAGTGGTGTACCTACCATATCGCGTCCCTAATATTTTGTAGCTGTGGTAAACATCACTGTATAAGCAGACCCGTTTCACTCCCAACTTGCCAGTGTTGGGTGTTATGGGAAGTGGACTTGTGTCCCCGCAAAAGATGTGAAGTCCTAACCCCCAGGACCTGTGAATGTGACCTTATTTGAAAATAGGACCTTTGTAGATGATCAAATTTAGATGAGGTCATACTGGAGTTGTGTGGCCCCGATTCCAGTATGACTTGTGTCCTTACAGGGGGAAATTTGGACACAGAGACAGGTACACACACACAGGGAGAATGTCATGTGAAGATGAAGACAGAGACTGGGTGAAGTATCTGTACACCAAGCAAAGACTTCAGCAAGCCACCAAGAGCTAGGAGAGGGGACGGGAACAGAAGCTTCTCACAACCCTCAGACGGAACCACCCTTATGACACCTTGATCTTGGACTTCCAGCCTTCAGACCTGTGAGACAATCAGTCTCTATGGTTAAGCCACCGAGTATGTGGTTCTTTGTTATGGCAGCTCTGGCAAACTAATGCATATGTTTTATATAAATACTTTCTTTTACAACCTTGTGGATACAAATGCCACCTTCAAGCCTGCTTTCATTTTTCATTTTATGATTTGAGAGAATGAGCACTTTATTAAGTTTGTTTGCTGTTGTACTTCTACTTGACTGTGTTTCCTGGGGTAGGGGGAAGTTTCACACATGCATGGATCTGTGTCAGTATGTGATCATTAGATGAAGAATTAAAGAATCAATTAATGTCCTAATTCAGTGGTTCTCAACCTTCCTAGTGCCATGAACCTTTAATACAGTTCCTCATGTTGTGGTGAGTCCCAACCATAAAATTATTTTCGTTGCTACTTCATAACTGTAATTTTGCTACTGTTATGAATCATAATGTAAATATCTGATATGCAGGATGTATTTTCATGGTTACAAATTGAACATGATTAAGTGATCAATCACAAAAACAATATGTAATTATATATGTGTTTTCCGATGGTCTTAGGTGACCCCTGTGAAAGGGTCGTCGTTCAATCCCCAAAGGGTTCATGACCCACAGGTTGAGAACCTCTGTCCTAATTGAATATGATTCACTGAAATATTTGTCAGATTAAGTCTGATCAAAGAAAGTATATACTTTGATTTCTTTATTTCCTGTCAGCACCTATGACTATTCTGAATTTGCTGAAATAAGAGCTTTGAGAAAATTCTTCGTAGCTAGTTATTTTGCTCACAGCATTTACAGATGTGTTTTGGAATGCTTATTGCCCATGTATCTGTCTTGCCCCAATAGACTCTATAATCCTTAGGGCAGCTCCATAATCTGAGGCACAGAAATGCCTGCTCATAGTCAGGGCTCCATACAAGCTTGAGAAATGAGCTTGGGGTAGTGAAGTGCACCAACAACCCACTTCCAAGAGCATTCAGTGGGCTGAAAGTGAACCGTGGATTTCTACAGAATGTCTGAAAACTGATCCCACATTGTTCATCTTACTACAGTAGACAAAGCCCCACATCTTGGGTTTGTATCTCACAAAGTCTGATGTGGGTCAGCTGGATTTTCTCCAACCCAGAGCTACACAACTTACAGAAGATGAGAGAAATAGAGGCCTCCAGGATAGGAAAAGAAGAGAAGAGGAGTTACACCAATGCTCAGCTCCTCAGGAAATGAAAGAAGATGCTTGTGCTCTCATCTCATTGGACAGCACTGTCACATGGCACCACCCTAAGGTGGGAGGAGCACATGATGTAGAGTAATTCGAGCGAGCATCTCTGCCATAGCTTTCCTGAAAGACAACTGGCCAGATAAATGTATTTGTGTGTGTGAAAGGATGTTCATAATGAAAATTTATTTAAAAGTCACCTTGAAACAATCCAGAGTTTTCACGTTAGAGATTTGTAAGCTGTAAATTTTTCCCTTTGAAGCAACTCTCTTGTTCCTCCTTTGGAGGACAGATATGGAGATATATGAACTGAAACCCACTGGCCAACTGTAAACTAGAATTGAGCCTAAATTTGAAAATTTAACAGAAATATTCATGACATAGGCAGGTGCTTGGACAGTATACAGGCCCCTTTGAGAGGGTGTATGCCACGTGCGGTTGGTTGGGGTGTGGGTGAGTTGAGTATTAGGAACTCCTAAAGTTCAGATCTCTGGACTTCTGACAACTTTATTCATCCCATGGGAGCTCAATGTAGGTAGGAGGACAGCATGTGAACATTTATTTGGTTGCAAAGTAGCTTCTAGAAGGAAGGGTTGAGAAGATAATATTCTATGTCATGTCAGATGGTCTTGGTTTCCAGAATGGAAAAACAGAAGGAGGGCTTACTACTGAGATGCTGGAAATCTCAAGGAATCTGGTCACAGATTTCCCAACTGGGGGTTCACAGCGGGGGGGGGGGGGGGCGGGGAATGGGGGGTGGCTGGAGGGATTGCAGTGGGTGACTTGTTGTGGGGGAAAGTGTATGAGGGAGGGGGTTCCTGTTCTCAGTGTAGAGCTGTTGTTCACCACCCACTCAGCATACAGGCTGAGGACCCTGCACACATTCCAATTTCAAAAGCCTTTGAAACTCTCTTGCCTCTCTTTGAAATGAATGGCAGCTATTGACCAGTGGAAGCTTGTTGTTTCACCCTAGGCCCTCAGTCACCTAATTATGGCTCTGACCTGGATGTCTTCTTAAAACTCACTTAACCAGGATGCAGTTGGTCTGGACAATAGCAGAGGGGTCAGGAGTCAGGACTCTGAGCCAAATTTATCTGTGATTAGCTTCGTCAGCCCCAGGGGGCATGGCATTCTGTGACCCTGGAGTTTAAAAGGTGACAGTGTTGGTCTGTTCACAATTCTATCACAAGCCCCAGACTCCTAAAACCAGAAGTGGAAACAATGAGAACATCTGTGCAGGAGCCCGTCTGGGGCCACCCTGTGCTAGGTGCTTTCTACACGTGATTGGGAAACAGTAAAAGTCAGGGCTCTTGTCATGCTCATTTTATAGATTAGAGGACTGGAACTCAGGAGGTTAAACACATAACGAGCCCAAAGTCAGATAATTAGCAGCTGCTGGAGTCAGCTTCCGAGTTCACAGGCTTCTAGTGGGTGTCCAGCTCAAGCCTCTCTTTTATAGACAAGGAGGGGGCTTTAGGAATACTATGGGACACCCCCCCTGCCCACACACTTCCCAAAAGTAACAAGTGAGAACCAAATCCTGGGGCTTGTGACTCAGTCTAGCTCTCCCCTTCTCTGCTACCTAAAGAACGTTTGCCAAGACCCCTCATCTTCCGACAGGAGTAGCTGCGTGTCCAGTGTGCCAGGTCAGGGCTGCCAGGGCAAGTGGACATTTGTCCAGCAGCCTGAGGAGCATGATGGCCTCTGTCCAGGGAGGCACACTCTCCGCCTGGAAACCGCCTCATGACTCCAATGGCCACCATTTCAAGATGAGTTGGGTTTAATAAAAAGAGAGCAGGAAAGTGAGAAGCATTAGAAGAGAGAAATGTTTATAAGACTACTTTTTAGTCGAGTTAATAATATACTTGTCTTGGGTCAAACATGGCGACCCTCGGGCACTGGGTCCTTTACACATCTTCTCATGTTCATAACAGTGATAAAAGTTAGGCTGTGCTGTCACAGGTGCGGACAAGAAAGCACCAGAGCTCGGTGCCTTCTCTCAGTGGCCAGCAAACAGGACCATGTGGTCAGTGCCAAAGACCTTCACACGTTCCTCAGACGGGAGTTGAGGGCTCCCTGGGCAGCCCCAGTGCTGGGCTTGGAGACACAAGTAGGGTGGCCAAGGCTGACTGCTTTAGGGGCCATGTGGTTGGCATGAATAATTCAGCTACTTTCTATCACAATCCTGTGAGGTAGGCACAGTGTTTAACAGAATGCCTGACTTTTAGTGGCTTAAACAATATAGATATTTATTACCTAACTCCATAAGAAGCTTGGAAGTAAACGATTCCAGAATTGTATCAGGGGCTTGACAATGTATTGGCATCTCTGAGATTCTTCTGGTTGCTTGTGATGACAGGATGACTGCAGTGGGGCCAAGCATGTGACCCTCACATGCTCGCACCCATCTCTCTAAGCGTGAAGTTGACTTCCTCTTATAGCTCCTGGACCAAGTTGGGTCAACTGACACCTTGGGCCATAACTGGTAAAGTGAAGGGAATTTCCACAAGGGCTCAGACTAGACGTGATTCATTGTCACCCACAGCCCAGCCAGAACCAGGGTTCTGTGAGCAAGGGAGGGCACAGGGCTGCTCAGCAGTCAACCTATGGGCCTGCCACACAGTCTTGCTTTTGAAATGTGCGCAGTTCAGTGAAGACAACAAAGGGGAAAGGGTGGGAGGAGGCACCAGGTGAAAAATTAGAACCCAATAGAGGTATGTAAACACCACAGCAGCCACCTCTGCTATGCTGTTTGAGGTGGTCTTGGAAGATGAATAGAGGTTTGTTGGGTGGACATAGAGGGTGTGTGTGTGTGTGTGTGTGTGTGTGTCTGTATAGGGAGAGTAAAGGGAGAGGCACTCTAAGCTGAAGGACCTGCTTGTGCAAAGGCATGTCCATGAGTTAGGTAGGAGTGTGCATGGAGTGGACTGGCACAAAATGAAGCTGCATGGATTGAGGCCCTACAAATGGACAAGTTAAGGAAGGGCCAGGTATAGCAGAGTGCAAAGAGGAAAGAGAGGAAGTAATGTTAACTCAGGTACCCAGTGCCCAGTGTGGGCTGGTGAGGGCACTGATATGTCTCATGTAACCCTCCAAATAATGGTTGAGGTAGAAATTTAAATCCCCATTTTACAGATGAGCAGACTGAGGTGAGAGAAACAACATGTCTGAGGCCACCTAGTGGTTATTGATGGACCTGGCATCAAGTTCTCAGCTGCCCGATTCCAGGGCAGGTGCAGATCACCCTGCCCCCCGTGCCCCCATCCCTTGCCCCCCCCCCCCCCGCACCCAGCCTGTGGCTTTGGCTTCCGGCTGTTCTGTGGTTTGGGGGTGGTTATTGGGGTGGAGTAGAGTGGCTGACAGGTATAGGTGGGGGCTTGAGGCCTCTCACCTGGGTCTGCCAGGGACAGTCCTGCCACCAGGCTTTGAGCAGATGAGCTCTATTTTCATAGGATAGAAAATTCCCTTTAATGTGTAATGGGTTCCATTATTTCACAATAAAGTTTGTAAAACTACTTTATTCTTCTCTTATGCCTCTCCAAATTGGTAAACCACCATATTAGAGAACTGGAAGGGACTGTGGAGGCCACCAAATTTATCCTCCACACCACCATCAAAATGTCATTGGAGAGGTTGTGGGCGAAGAGCTGGGGACTGGCTTGAGGCTCACCTGTGGAGGTGGGCCAAGAACCTGGTCCCTGACCCCAGGCTGGAGCCTTCTCCAGGATGGGCCCTGAGATCAAGAGAGATGATGTATTAGTTTCCTTAAAAATGACCAGGAAACAGGAGAAATGCATCCTGGAGCAGTTCTGGAGATGAAAAGCCTGGAATCCAGGTGTCCTCAGCGGAGGTGTTTCCTTCTGGAAGTCTGAGGGAGAGCCTGTCCCTTGCCTTTCTTCTAACACCGGAGACTCCATTCTTTCCTTGGCTGTAAACACATCACCAAACCTCTGCCTCTGTCCCCTCTAGGACTTCTCTCCTTAATCAACAGCCCCTCTCCTTTTTTTGTAAGGACACCAGACAACCTCATCTCCAGATCCTCAGATTTAATGACATCTGCAAAGACCCTATTTCCAAATAAGGTCACATCCACAGTCTTTGGACATGCATTTTAGAGGGACATGCCTAAAAGCATATCTTCAGTTGATTCTGAAGGTCAACTCAATTTTCTGTCCTTGAAGTATAATCAGACAACTAAAAACAACTAAGAAAATAAGATAAAAGCTGGTACTACCTGGCAGGGCACTTGGAATAATTTGCCTGACAAACTAACTTTCCCTCAGATATTATCAAGAAACTCCATTTTATAGGTGACTTTGGGGAAGACTGGATTGTGGGACATTCTTAGAATGGTCTGAAGCATCTCCAGCTCCCTCTGCAACCAGGCTGTAGGCAGAGGCCCTGTCCCCAACCCCCACCAATTTGGGGACAGGAAGCCCGCCAGGGTTTGCATGGCCTTCACCCCAGTCAAAAGGGAGGCGGTTCCTGGGGGCCTTCAGCTGCTTGTTGGAAGAAAGAACAGAATCATTGCCAAGTTGTACCAGACCCTAGGAGCCCATTCTCACTGGGGCTGAAAGAGTGGCTCTGGTTGGCCGTGCTCTTGATTGGAAGAATCCAGAACCTTTGCTGCTAATCACTTCACCTCGTCTGTATCTGCTATGGAACCTGGTGCTGGGAACTCGAGCTTTAGGGCGTCGTGCAGTCTAAGAGCTGGGGTCCGATATAGATGATCAGGAAGGGAACCCAGGCTTCACCACTTCCAGTTGTGTCATCTCTGCGTTAAGCTTTCCATGCCTCAGTTTCCTTCCAATATAATAGTCATTTCCTCATAAGGCGGCTACGAGCATTAAATGAGTTAAGGAGTTGGAAGCACTTGGCACATGGCATGTGGTAACTGCTAGGGTAGGTGTTTGATGCTATTAATAGAGTGGTCTCTGTGTGTAGCATGAGTGCAAGAGTAAATGAATTCAATAATAACAAATATGAATAGCCCACCTGCCTCTTGCTCACTGCGGGTTCTCTGCCTCCTCTGCCCCACCTTTGCTTGGTTTCTCCCTCTCATTCTTCAAGCCCCTGCTCAAGTGTTGTCTCCCAGGCTGGCCTGTCCCCATAATACCCCTTACTTAATTTTTTGTTCTTTTGTTTTAAAATTGATTTTTAGAGAGAGAAAGAGAAAGAGAGAAAAATATTGATGTGAGAGAGAAACATGGATTGATTGCCTCCCCTATGTGCTCTGACTGGGGACCGAATCTGAAACCTAGGTGTGTGCCCTGATCAGGAACCAAACCCTCAACCTTTTGGTACATGGGACAATGCTCCACCCAACTGAGCCCCCTGGGCAGGGCGCCCTTACTTAATTTTAATGTGACACCCACTGCTCTGCACTGTCACTGTTTCTCATCATTCTAAGTAATTCCTGGGGGTTGGGGACTAGGGGCATTTTCTGGTCATATTCCCAGCATCTAGACCAGTGATGGTGAACCTATGACACGCGTTTCAGAGGTGACACGCGAACTCATTTTTTTGGTTGATTTTTCTTTGTTAAATGGCATTTAAATATATAAAATAAATATCAAAAATATAAATCTTTGTTTTACTATGGTTGCAAATATCAAAAAATTTCTATATGTGACACGGCACCAGAGTTAAGTTAGGGTTTTTCAAAATGTTGACACTCCGAGCTCAAAAGGTTCGCCATTATTGATCTAGACAGTCCAGAGGTACAGTGTGGCTGAAGGAATAAAGATTTTTCCAGCCCCATCATTACCCTGGTTCTCAGGAGGAATTCCCTGAGCCTGGGCTGAGCAGCCAGGGGCTGGAGAGGCCTCTGAACCACAAACTTCCTGCTCAAGGTCATGACCCTGTGAGCAGCAGCAGGCCTGTGAGCAGCTTAGGAGTTGGCCTGCTGACCAACTCCTAAACTGCCAAGAGGGCTTGAGGCACGAGCTTGCCCAGCGCCTGTCACTGGATCTGGTCATTTAGAGCAAGAAACAAATAAGCTAGTCCTCAATGGAGGTTTCACAAAATAGGTGTGTTTCAGATGTAATTGGGGTTGGCGTGGGGGCAGTGGGCCTCATACATGAAGATGCCCATTCAGTCTCATTCTGCCGTCACTGTCGGCCTCAGGGCCTCACAGCGGGCTCTGCGTGGCTCCTATCTTAAAAATGCATTTAATGTGAGTGGTTACATTAATGCACAAGGCAAGCCACTGACACTATAAAAACGTAAGCCCAGTCCTGCTCACACACGCAGTATCGCACTGTCCCCAGCTCTGAACGAGGTAGCCACATGCACCTTAGCTGCACCAACTTAAAGACCGCGTCCACAGGAGCCTCGCACAGCCCCTGACAAGGTGGCACCCTTCACCACTAGACCCTCAGAGGAACTTTAAAAAGTGGGCGATGTAGACAGGGTAATGACCCCTAAAGACGTCCACATCTAATACCTGGGACCTGGAATATGTTACCTTACATGGCAAAGGGATTGGGCAGATGTGATAAAGTAAAAGACCTTGAGATGGGGAGATTGTCCTGGATTATCTGGATGGCCCAACGTCATCATAAGGGTCCTTATAAGAGGAAAGAGGGAGGGAGCAGAGTAAGAACCAGAGGAGCTGTGACAACAGAAGTGGAGGTTAAAGAGAGAAGAAAGATTTGTGAATGCAGGCAGCCTCTAGAAACTGGAAAAGGCGAGGAATTGTACCTTCTCTGAGAGCCTCCAGAAGGAACACAGCCTGCCTATGTCTTGATTTTTTCAGTCCAGTGAAACCAACTCTGACTTCCAACTTCCAGAACTGTGAAGTAATAAATATGTGTTGTCTTAAGCCACTCAGTTGGTGGTAATTTGTTACAGCAGCAAGAAGAAATTAATATGGTAGGCAATTGTCTTAAAATGCTTCTAATGAAACCCATTCTTCATCATGCATTCCTTTCCTGCTTCCTTTGTTACTGGGGCAGGGTTGGGGGTAGGAGGGATGTTTTAGGAGGGATGAGGGTAACTTCAATGTTTCCCAAGCACCCACCCATCTGTAATGCAGTTTACTGCTTAGCAAAACTTTCAACAGCAATTGTTGTTGCTTAAAAATATATATATTTGTGGAGGGTGATAGCAGGTAGGGAAAGAGGAAAAGTTCTTATTTCTTAAAGCTGTTACATTTAAAAGTATTTCTGCATGACTATTGTCTCCCATCTGTCCACCTAGCCCTCTTTGTTGGCTGTTCTGCCTGGTGAGACTCCAGCTTTTCACCCTGAGCCACCAGCCTCTTTCCAATGTGGAAGACATAACATTTGTAAGTCACACTGGGGTAGAGTCTTGGGCTTCCTGGACTAGAGGAGGCTGGTTCAGTGACTGGCTGCCTACCACATCCAGAAGCATCAAAAAGTATTTTGTCAAAATGTAATGTTGCAAATAAACCTGGGGATCTTACTAAAATGCAGGGTGGACTCAGTGGGCAGGGTGATGTTAAGATTCTGCATTTCTGACAAGCTTCAGAGGATGCCCACGTGATGCTGATGCAGCTGGTGCAGGGACCCTCAGTGAGAACCACTGCGTCTGGGTTAGCCCATACCTCAAGCCTGGTGGCCAACATATCCAACCAGAAGTTCTAGAATGGATGGACCCTATGGACATGCTTACTCCAATGTTTGGATCCTGAGGTCTATCCATGTTCTTTTTTGTTGTTGTTAGTTTTCACCCAAGGATATTTTTTCCATTGTTCTTTTTTTCAGAGAGAGTAGAAAGGAGGAAGGGAGGTGGGAAAGAGAGAAACAATGATATGAGAGAGACACTTAGATCGGTTGCCTTCTGCACACACCCCAACCAAGGCTGGGTATCAAACCTGTAACCCAGATATGTGCCCTTGACCATGAATCAAACCTTTGGTGCATGGGCTGATGCTATAACCACTTAGCCACATGGGCCAGGGATAGCCTTGTTCTTTCATGACAATTTTTGGCGGGGCTGAGGGTACTGGGCGCCACCATCTTGTGGCTATGGGCGCACCATTTTGTGACAGTGTGATGGTCAATTTGCATATTCCCTCTTTTTAGATAGGATAATAAGAAATATAATAAGAAATATATATGTTTGGTTATATAATAAGAAATATATATGTTTGGTTTTGTCAGATTATGCTGGAGATGATGGTAGCTGGAGGTTCCTAGATAGCTTAGGATGGGGACTGGTGGCTAGAAAGACCAAGGCATGAGTAGAGGGCTGGAACTTTCAGCTCCATCCTTTGACGTCCAGGGTAGGGAGAGGGACTGGAAGTTGAGTTCAATCACCAATGGCCAATAATTTAATCAACCAGGCCTACATAATGAAGCCTCCATAAAACCCCTAAATGATAGGGTTCAGAAAACTCATCTCATCCCAAACTCCACAGGGCATAGAAGCTCCTGTGCTCAGCACCCTGCTGGGCCTCACCCTATGTACCTTTTCACCTGGCTACTCACTTTTATCCTTTACTAGAGGCCCGGTGCATGAAAATTCATGCACTGGAAGGAGGGTCCCTCAGCCCGGCCTGCCCCCTCTCACAATCTGGGAGCCCTCAGGGGCAGAAGGCAATCCAGTGATCAGGGGAAGGTGACGCCCCCATCACACCTCTGCTGCTGCCACTGCCAGCAGCGCAAGCCTCGGCCGGCCCTGGTTACCTGTGCCTCGGGTGGCCCTGGGTGTCTGGGCAGCCAACATCTGAGGCTTGCCTGTGCCTCAGGCCAGCCCTGGGTGGCTGGGGGGCTGAGGGTGGGTCCGGCCGCACCATGTGCCTGCCACCCCCCGGCTGGACTGAAAGGACTGTGGGACTCCAGCAGCAGGTGCAAGGAGCGGCTGTACCCACCTGAGGTCCGCACATCGCGTACCTGCCACCCCACGAGCGGGGCTGAAAAGACTGGGGACTCTGGCGGGGCTGAGGGTACTGGGCGCCACCATCATGTGGCTATGGGCGCACCATTTTGTGACAGTGTGATGGTCAATTTGCATATTCCCTCTTTTTAGATAGGATAATAAACCTGTAATAGTAAGTGAAGCACTTTCCTGAGTTTTGTGAGTTGTTCTAGCAAATTATCTAATCTGAGGAGTAAGTCATGGAACTCTAGATTGATAGCTAGTTGGTCAGAAGTCCAGGTGGTCCCTGGGGCTTGTGACTGGCATCTAAAGTGGAGTCAGTCTTGTGTAACTGGACCCAAACCTGTATGGTTGTGCTAACTCCAGGTACTTAGTGTTGGGATTGAATTGAATGGTTAGACACCCAGCTGGTGTCCAGGGGATTGGAGAATTTGTTGTCATTGGGAAAACACCACATATTTGGTGTCAGAAGTGCTGGTAGTAAAACACTATGGTGGTTTCATATAAATAGTATGTGTATTTTTATTTTATAGAATTTTTATGAAATGAAAAAATGGGGCTAGCTGGAGCTCCACAGACAACAGAGTGATCTTGACAAGGAATTCCATGAGTCTGGGTCTCCATTTCCTCATCAAGAAAATGAGGCATTGAATGAGGATCATAAAATTCTCTACTTTAAAGCCTACTTTCAATATTTCAGGTCAAAGCCAAAGGATAAAATGACTGAAGTTTAAAATTACTCTGCTTTTCATCATTTATTAGTGATATCCCTAACTTATTGAAGTCAGAAATGCAACCCTCATAGGTGCAGTGGGGTAATAAAATCTCTTTTCCTCTAAAGTTTATTTATTATAAAGACAGGATTATGAAATAGTAAGACAATTTAAGAGATTAAAAAATTTAATTCCATCCTAACACGGCTGTGTTCATTTTGCCGTGTTCCCTTCATGCACATGGATGATCTTAGCAGACACATGTACTTGTATTCAGTCTGCTTCTTCATCTAGTGTTTGAGCATAAAAGCACCACCAGCAACATATAAATAAACTAGTTTCACTTTGAAGTTACTACTATTGGCATTTAACTTTGTTTGGCTAATGTGGTAAGTGTAATTGGTACCGCACTGATGTCTTAAATTGTAGTTTTATATTATTAGAGATGTTGAGCATTTTTCCCAGTTTTGTTTACTCTATGCATTGCCTGAATTTCCATGTATGGAAATTGTCTGTTTATGATTAATTGAGAAAACTACTGGAAAATACCTAGCCTATGGCCTGGCAGCTAAGAACAATCTCAATAAATACGAGTTTGCTACCTTTCTGAGCCTCATTTCTTCCTCTGGAAATGGTGGGGTGATGGGAAGGTTGCGTGAGACACTATGTGACAAGGGCAGTGTCTGGCATATAGAAAGAGGGGCTCTTCTGGTGTTCTTTGCCCATCTGTCAGGGGTTGGTGGTGTTCTATATTAATACCTACATTAAAGTGAAATTTCCATGAATACTTTTGGGGGAAGAGTGAAGTCTTTACTTAAACTTGGTAGCTCAGTTTTCCTCATGTGAAAAATGGGGACACTAACATACTACTCATGGGGTTCTGAGGATGAAATGAGATGATCCAGGCAAAAACACTTAGCCTTGTGCCTGGTATGCAGGAGACACAAATTAGCTTTATTACATGTTCTGTCACACTGATATTCAAAGAGATCATTATTTTTTACTTTTAATAATCTTTTCCAGATTGCTTTCCAAAAATTTGAAGTGGATATTATTTAAATTTAGAAGAAAATTCTTACCTTTGAATTGAAAGGCTTATTTGCATTTTAAAAGTCTCAAGCAACCACATTCTACTAAGCTTGTTCCCAAAGCTCTTATTTAAGAAACAAGGAAAATCATTGATGAAGTAAAGGCATTTGCATGGTGCCAAACAGAAATAACTATGGTTGGGAAGAAACTATATTTTTAAACATTCCTATTTGTTGGTGGCAAGCACTGAGGGAATTTCATTCAACGTTACAGAAAGATTTACAAGGAAGTTTGGATTAACTACGAATGATTTAAAATTGAACACACACACACACAAACACACATACATACATATTTTCATATGTGTCTGTAAAAAAGATACCCTACAGAGGGACCTTCTCAGTTCTTATGACATAGCAAACCAATAACAACACCTCACACATCATAAAGGCTTTATGACTTGTAAAGCATTTTTCAAACATTTTTTAGTTTGAGTCTCACAATGATTCATGAAGAAGGCAGGTTTTATAATCTTTATTTTTATTTTTCATTTTAAATAATTTTTATTTTTTATTACAGTTGATATACATTATTATATTAGGTATACCCCTCAGTGATTAGACATTATATCTACACTAATAAAAGAGAAAAATGGTAATTGGCGTACAGCGATACCTTTTTCATTGGCTAATCAGGGCTATATGCAAATTAACTGCCAACTAAGATTGGCAGTTAACTGCCAACTAAGATTGGCAGTTAACTGCCAACTAAGATTGGCAGTTAACTGCCAACAAGATGGCGGCTAATTTGCACATGTAGGCACAATGCAGGGAGGCAAAAGGGAAAGCAGGAAGAAGCCCCCTGCCACTGACAGTGATCGGAAACCCAGGGGGGAGCTAAGAGCTGGGGGGCAGGGCAAAGGCGGCCCTGGGGCCGCCTTTGCCCTGCCCCCCAGCCATGATCGGAGAATCAGGCGCCTTTGCCGCCCTGGCCAGTGATAGCAGGAAGTAGGGGTGGAGCCAGCGATGGGAGCTGGGCACGGTTGAAGCTGGCAGTCCCGGGAGCTAGGGGTCCCTTGCCTGGGCCTAAAGCGAAGCCCACGATCACGGCGCCCCCCGCTGCCACTGCAGGTCCCTGCTGCCCGGGCCGGATGCCTAGGCCAGAGGCGTTAGGCCTGGGCAGGGGCGAAGCCTGCAACCGCGGGGAGCTGGGGGTCCCCTGCCCAGGCCTGACACCTCTGCCGGAGGCCTCAGGCCTGGTCAAGGGGCCGATCCGGTGATTGGTGACCGGATGGTGATGAGGGTCAACTCCTCTGGCTGAGGCATCAGGCCTGGGTGGGGGGCGGAGCCGGGGATTGGGGGGATATGATGGTCCCCTTGCCCAGGCCTGAAGCCTGGGTCAGAGGCGTCAGGCTTGGGTGGGGGGTGGAGCAAGCGATCAGAGGGAGATGGGGGTCCCCTGCCCAGGCATGATTCCTGGGCCAGAGGCTTCAGGCCTGGGCGGGGGCCAGAGCCAGTGATCGGGGGGAGATGGGGGTCCCCTGTCCAAGCCTGACACCTCTGGCGGAGGCATCAGGTCTGGGCAAGGGGCCGATCCTGCGATTGGAGGGTGATGGGGGTCAACGCCTGAGGGCTCCCAGTATGTGAGAGGGAGCAGGCTGGGCTGAGGGACACTCCCCCCCCCCACACCCAGTGCACGAATTTCATGCACCGGGCCCCTAGTAATTTACTAAGTGATCATCATCCCAATAAATCCCTGCACCTTTCTCACCCATCCCACTGACCACCCTCCCATCAGGCAACCATCTAAATGTTCTCTATGAGTCTGTGTCTGTTCTGTCTCCTACCAGTCTTGATATGGCTTCTTCTTTAAATCCCTCATCAGAGTACTTCCATTCAGCCAGATTTCAGTTGGTTCTGAATGACAGTTATTCTGTAGTTTAGTTGTGATTTTGATGTGTAGGTTTTACAATCTTTAGATTACAGTTGAGGACACTGACCCACAAAGTTCTGACCTGATCAATATCCCACAGCTGTAGCAGAACTAAGTCTGTCTATAGACCCATTGGTTTTTGGTCCAGGCCTCTGCTTCTCACCATGTTACAACTAGTACTACTAAAACTCATTGGTCTTGGTCAAACCACCAAATCAATGTAAATGTGAAAAGAACATTTCTGAACCCCTAAAGGAGGTTCAAAAGACAAGCATTGGCCATAGAGACAAGAATGTACTGCCATGGAGGATGGTCAGCAAGTGTGCTGGAGCTATCTGGCCTGCTTCCACCTGGAGCTCCCACCCTGATTTATTTGGCCACGTCACAGTGCACACTGTTAGGTTTTCAGGGACGTGGAGGTGTGTTAACGAGCATATGGCTACAGATGCTGATATGGCGAAGAAACAGTACACAAACCCATGCCCTGCAGAGGACCTGCTGCTGGTGAGGATGAGCATAGTCCCCAACTTGATACCTTCTTGCGGAGCCAGCAGAAGGACACACATGCACCACTCCCCTCCCCCCAGTAGATGAGGACTAGGAGCACGCCTGTGGCCATGTGATCTAGAGTAACCTGTGGAACTAGATCGAAAGCTCCAGATGATATGATAAAATTACTGGCAAATACTGACTCTTTCAATAAAAGTTAGACAAACAGCCTTCTTAGATATACATTATAAATATTGATAATGGCGTATTCAAAGATGTGTTATGTCACAGGCAAAGTTCATTCCTACCTGCATAGTTGTCCTCCCCAGAAAGACACCACTGGTCACTTTGGGTGATGCCACTGCCTTTCTCCTACTGTACCCACAAGGATATCTGCTCAAACCTCTGGACTGTGGGTCAAGGCCTGGGTGGGAGACAGGGCTCCACCATTGATAGTCTTGTGATCTTGGGCAAGGCAGTTTACATCACCGCTCTCTGCTTCGGTAACCAAAAATGAAGATAACAGTGTTTATTCTTCTTACACAGTCGGGAGGTGCCAAGGTGATAATGAATGTGAAGGAGATTGACAATTGAAAAGAACTATTTCTTTTTAATTGATTTTTTAAAATTATAGGAGTACAACACGTTGGTGGTAATAGGTAAAGCAATTAAAAAATATGTGAAGACAAATTCTCAGTGACTAACTTCCAGTTCTACTCTCTGAGAGATCCAAAGTCTATACTTTCACAAGCTTTGATGCTGCTCATGCAACATATGATCACAAGTACACACATACACTGGGGTTTTGGTTTATTTCCTTCTACTGAAGTGGAATCACACCAAACTATGACTCTGTAACTTGTTTTTTCATTGGATGATATATCATTTACTATACAATTTTGTAAAGTTATAAATTAAAAAATCTCCTTTGGCTTTGAACTTCTGTCTTATAATTCTGTTTAAAATTTTAATAGTTACTTATAAAAACCTTTTACAACTTAGTTAATTAAATTCCCTTAAATATTTATAAATAGTTCTATAAATAGTTCTATAAATATCTATAAATAGTTCTGTACTCCAAATAGACTAAGAAAACTATACCCAAATTAAGTAATTCTTATAAATATAAATAAAACATAAATATTGGAACTCTTAAATTCTCTTAGGCATTTCAATATTGTTGACTAGCTTTATTCTTCTACACTTTCACTTTAAAAACTTAAATTTAAACCTATCATTCAATTACATATCAAATTGGAATCACACAATTGGAATCTGTTAGCTGCTCTAATATATAAATTTCTCATAAATATGACCAACATTGTAAATACCAAGCATACACAGATTATTCCTAAACTTATAAAAAGAGAGGTGAGTTTGAGTTCCTTTATTGTCTCTATAATTAATCCTCACCTTCTCAGAGTGAGGGTCACTTACCAGCTAAGGGCATACTTGTCCCCCACTAATCCCCTCCATCTTGCACCCGTCACCCCTTAGGCCTACTGTACTATTGTCTGTGCTCATGAGTTATGCATATCCTATACAATAAAACCCTAATAGGCAAATTGACTGAATGGTAGAATGACCAGTTGTTATGACGTGCACTGACCACCAGCGGGAAGATGCTCAATGAAGGAGCTGCCCCTTGGTGGTCAGTGCACTCCCACAGGGGGAGCACTGCTCAGCCAGAAGCAGTGGCAGGAGCCTTTCCTGCCTCTGAGGCAGCGCTAAGGAACAGCAAGCCTGGCCTCTGGCTGGTGAGCACAGCATCAGTGGTGGGAGCCTCTCCTGCCTCTGCTGCAGACGGGTGGTAAGGAGTGAGGGGTCCCAAACTGTGAGAGCCCTGGACTGTGAGAGAAATGTCTGACTGCCAGCTTAGGCCCGATCCCAGGGGGAATTGGGCCTAAGCTGGCAGGCAAACATCCCCCATGGGGTCCCAGACTGTGAGAGGGCACAAGCCAGGCTGAGGGATACCCCCCCCCCCCGAGTGCACGAATTTTGTGCATCGGGCCTCTAGTATGCATATAAGTTCTTTGGTTAATCTCTTCTTACCCCCTCCCCTCTCTTTTCCCTCTGAGATTCTTCAGTCTATTTCCATGCTTCCATGTCTCTGGATCTATTTTGTTTGTCAGTTTATTTTGTTCATTATATTCCACATAAAAGTGAGATCATGTGATACTTGTCTTTCTCTGACTGGCTTATTTCACTTAGCATAATACTCTCCAATTCCCTCCATGATGTCTCAAAGGAAAAAAATATATATATTTTTTTACAGCTGCAGGGTATAAATGTACCATAGCTTTTTTTATCCACTCACCTACTGATGGGCACTTGGACTGTTTCCAGATCTTTGCTATTGTAAATAACGCTGCTATGAACATAGAGTGCATATATTTTTTCTGACTGGTGTTTTGGGTTCTTAGGATATATTCCTAGAAGTAGAATTGCTGGGTCAAATGGCAGTTCCATTTTTAAATTTTTGAGGAAACTCCATACTGTTTTCTCCACATCTTCGCCAGCACTTGTCATTTGTTGATTTGCTCATGGTAGCCATTCTGACAAGTATGAGGTTATACCTCATTGTCGTTTTAATTTGCATTTCTCTGATGATTAGTGCTTTTGAGCATTTTTTAATATATTTCTTGGCCTTCTGTATGTCCTTTTTGAAGAAATGTATATTTAGGTCCTTTGTCTATTTTTTAATTGGATTGTTTGTCTTCCTTTTGTTAAGTTGTATGAGCTCTTTATATATTTTGGAAATTAACCCCTTAAAAGATGTATCATCAGCAAATATGTTCTCTCATAAAGTGGGATCTCTTTTCATTTTGTTGATAGTTTCTTTTGCTGTGCAGAAGCTTTACATTTGTTTATTTTCTCTTTAGTTTCCCTTGCCCTAGGAGATGTATCGGTAAATATATCACTATGAGAGTTGTCTGAGATTTTGCTGCCTATGGTTTCTTCTAGGATTTTTATCAACCTCTGACTTCTTAATACCTGGGGCAAAACTCCTTGTTTGTCAAATCCCAAATAGTCAGATTTCTGTTACATGCAATAGAATCAATCCTAAATGATGTGATATTATTTAATGGTCTGGATGTGTCATTATTTATTTAACTAGCATTCTGTAACTCAAAAATGCTGTGATTTTAAAAGAAAAACTCTCCATGTATGAGAGTATATCTATAGGATAAATTTATAGAACTAGAACCACTAGGTCAAAGAGCTGGGGTTTAAATTTTGGCAGGTGTTGTTGAATTTATTTCCATAGAATCTTACCAATTATTGGAGAATTCTTAAAGTGTTTGAGAAAAGTCATCCACATTAAGACTTCAGAACATATATGATAAAAGCTTAACTCTTTTAGAATTTCTTTCAGTGAAGTAACTTTCTTTTCTCCTTTAGAAGTAGAAAGGCTACAGTAGGCTCTATAACCAAGCAAAAAATACTGTAAAATTCACTTACTAATTGAGAAGAATTATTTAAAAATGCTGATGATCATGATGAGCATGAGGTGTAAAACTTTTTTACAGAATTGATCTTAGGACCACGTCAGGTACAAATCATAATCCTTTAGCCAAGGCCCTCATATCCCCCTTTCTGACATGATGGGTGGTGATGGGAAAATTAATTAAATAAGCTAATTTGAGCATCTATTGGGTATCAGGCACCAAGTTTGGTTCTAGAAAGAGGTGGATACTATGATGGGTTGAATTGTGTCCCCTCAAAAGATATGTTCAAGACCTAATCCTTGATACCTGTGAATGGGATCTTTTTTGGAAACAGAGTCTTTGCAGATGTCATCAAGTTCAGGTGAAGTGATAGTGACAGTGAAACTTAATCCCAGTTGTCTTTATAAGAGAAAGGAGGAGATTTGAACACAGAGACATAGGGAAGTAGGCCACATGGTAGACCGAGGCCAAAATGATATCACAGAAGAAAGGCTTCAATAGGCTCTATCACCAGGCCCAAGATACCAAGGGAAAGGATTGCCAGGAGCCACCAGAATCTAAAAATGGACAAGGGAAGATCCTCCCCTAGATCTTTCAGAGAGAGCATGGCCCTGCTGACACCTTGATTTCAGACTTCTAGCTTCCAGAACTGCAAGGGAATAAATTTCTGCTGTTTATAGAATACATTCTGCTGTTTATAGAATAACCAAGTACCAAGTTTGTGGTACTTTTTTATGGAAACCCTGGGAAACTAATATAGATACTAGAGTTGAACTTCTTCTAGGAAGTGGAAGGGCCACTCCTTCCTTCATGCCCTTAGTGATGTTCCTGGCATATATGTCTGTTATTGACCAAGTCACATATGGATCATTATTGACTGTTTTCATGTCTATCTCCCCTCTAGATTAAATTTCTTTACAGAGTACCTGTGTTATATTTATCTCCACCTCAAGAGCAGGGGAAAGTGGTGAACATGTGGCAGGTGCTCACTAAATATGGACAGAATTGATCTATTTACTGATCAATCATCTATCTATCTATCTATCTATCTATCTATCTATCTATCTATCTGCTCCTATATTTGGAGGAGGAGGAGCCTGGTAAAAACCTCAGTGTTAAAAAGGGTACCATCACACAGTGTGTACTCACTAATTGGCTGGCATCTATGGGGTTATGGTTCCTCACTTTCTTATTTCTGCCACTTCTCCCTGTCACCCAAGGTGAGCTAGTCACCTTTACCTCCTTCATCTCTCTGTCCTTTGCAGTTTCTTCCCACTCTTCTACACCCTCCCTTGTCACTCTTACTTCCTTGTGACCCATTTCTCCTTGTGACCACAATTTCCAGTTCAATGCTGTTAATTTCCAGGTCTCCATCATGGGACCAAATACCTGAGTTCAGACTCAGCTCTGCAACCTCCTACTGAAATATCTACTTGTTTATCTTGGAAGTGCTGGACAGAACCTGTCCAAACTGATCTCAGAATTTTCTCCATCAAATCTGTTCTTCCCCTAATGATTCCCACCTCAATAGTTTACTCTGTGATCTACCCACTGACTGACACCCAGGAACCCAGCAGTCATCTGTCATTTCTCTTTTTCCCTAACCTCCCACATCTTGCTCATTACCAAGCCTTACCAGCCAGCCTCTTCAACATCTCTAGAATCAATCGACTTTTCCCCACCACCACTGGGTTGAGGCTACTGTGCACGGCCATTTGTACATACTGTCCCGCCCTCTCCCCCTTTCTGATCTGACAGACCCCACTTGATCCTCCAGTGTCAGTTAATAAGCCCCGCTTCCTTAGAGAGGCTTTCCCAAATCAACAACACACTTACTCTTCTTCTCTTGTGTAGCTTATTGCACCTTTTCATTCCTCCTCTTCACATGCATTGCCCCAGAAATTCTTGGTTTAATATCTATATACTTTTCTGGATTATAAACTTTCATTAGGATAGGGAACCTTTGTGTCTCCAGAGTCTAGCACAGAACCCCACATATAATTGAAGCTCAACAAATATTTGTCTAACAACTGTAGAATGGATGAATAAGTGAATCTCCAGGGTATACAGTCATGAATGTAAATAAAATGTTGTCTCTTTCAGCCCTAGTTGGTTTGGCTCAGTGGATAGAGCATTGGCCTGCAGACTGAAGGGTCCTGGGTTCAATTCCAGTCAAGGGCATATGACTGGGTTGTGGGCTTCATCCCCAGTGTGGGTGTGCAGGAGGCAGCCGGTCAATGATTCTCTCTCATCATTGATGTTTCTATCTCTCTTTCCCTCTCCCTTCCTCTCTGAAATCAATAAAATATATTTTAAAAAATTTGTCTCTTTCAGTTGTAGTCACCTTACTTCAATCCTTTATCAACTCAAAATTGGATTTTTACAGTACCACCCTCACTGGTCTCTCTGCTGCAGCCTGCACTGCATAACACATCCAGATTATCTGTTGCAAAGCATTGCTTTCCTCAGGTAACTCCAAGAAGAAAATGTATTCACAGTTCCCCAATAAATTCAGAGAAAAGCCCAAGTTCCATGGCTATGCCAAGACCTGTAGTATGTCTACCATAGATTCTTTAGGTGCTTGTTTTTAGAGTGAAAGGGGTATGCTTATAGGCTTCTATGGGCTAGTGTCTAACCATCATTGTTTATATGGAGAAATGCCTTCCTCAGCCCAAGCACCCTATTTACAAATGAGTTTTGAATTATGGTCTGTTATTAGGGTACAGTTTGAAGTGATTGGTTAGACCTAAATATCATCTGTGGGAGGTTCCAAGCAGCAGCAAAGACAGGCTCATGGGCTTTCAATAATCCTAAATTAGTGGTAGTGCTTCAAATCTTAAGTGATAAGATAATTTGTTTGTCTGATCTTTTATTAAAAATTAGGAAGCCCATCACCCTTGAGCTTGGGAATACCTTAATCTGGCCCTTCTTGGTTTGCAAGATGCTGACTCAGCTTATGGAGATGGGAAGAGGCCTGGCCAGAGGGCTCTTTTTAGCCTTAGGTATAGTGTTGGCTTGGGGTGGAACATGGCCCTATATACAAGTGTCTGGCAGCCCCCAGCACAAACTATGTCTGCGTACTTCCTCTTCCAGGACCCACCCAGCTGGAAGTGAGCAAATGGTAAAGCTGGAGCCTTTATCTTTGACATTAAAGTCTTCATTTTCCTCTTACCTCTAGGCACCCACCATCCATGCCATCTCTAGTCCTTTCCCCATCAACAGAGGAAGTCGTCTGGCCCAGACCTTCACGTCAGACAGCAGGAGAGTGCAGTTCATTCAAGGAGAGCTCAGATCGATTGAACCTGGGCTGACTTTCCTCTCAGCTCTACCACTTCATTCATTGTGAGCTTGGGCAATTTGTTTCATCTCTTTACCCTCAGTTTCCGCATCTGTACAATGCAGATAACACGAGTTTTCATAGCTATTTGAGGATGTGATGCAAGGAACCAGGAAAGCATCAGTTTTGGATGTAGTAAGTGCCCATTCAACGTCACTGTTGTTAGTGTGTGCCCTATAGCGTGACTGAGTTGAACTGTATTTGAATTTTTAGCTTGGTTGTTAACTGCCGTGGAGGGCATTACAGTGGTTAGAATTGCTGGTAAGAGATGTAGGTAGCTGGATGGGAGGCGTGGGGAGGGCTTCTCTTAGTTCGGCCAACACTGGCCACTCTATTACTAAAGAGCTGTTTATTCCCAGGAGTTCCTGGGACCTGAGGGACAGACACACGACTGGCCTTTCCATGTGTGTATGTGATGTGGAGCCACCCACTGACCTAAACCCCATCTTAGGGCAGATCTTCCTGACTCATTTGCTGAGGCCACCTTCTCCATCCCTCATCCTTCTCTTTTTCTATGGCCTCAAATGTCAGATGTTTGAAATTCAGAATTTTTCTTGACTGTGCCTTGTGCTACCATCCCTAGCTGGCTGCCCCCAAACTAAGTGCTATTGTGATCATGCTAGTAACCCCACCCCAAGCAACACACACACACACACACACACACACACACACACACACACAGCCGTTTGGCCAGTGTTTCCATTGAGACCTGGACACAGATGCTTAGACTCAAGTTTTGGAAGCTTCACCCCAGAGCAGGAGTTGGGCACTAGGAGACTGGAATTGCAAGCATCATACAAGGGTGAGAAATGCTGGATACATTTCAGCATGACCTAATTGACTCTGCTTTGTCTAAAACTCTCAGGGTTGCTTGTATAGATTCCCACCCACAGCACCATAAAGGCATCATCTGGCATCAGATGTCCTATTGGGCTTCCTCCCACCTCCTAAGCTGGACCTGCATTGGAAGCCACACGAAGGCTTATTGTTAATGGTAATAGCACACATTGTTTCCATTTGTCAAGCATCAGGTATGTGCTGGGAAGTGTGCTAAGTACATTTATTAAGCATTTTCTTCTTTAATCTTCACAACAAACCAATAAGGTAGCTACTGTTATTATCTGCATTTTATCAGTGAAGAAAAGGAGGCTGAGAGAGCTTAAATAGCTTAAGGTTAATTAAGGTCACTGAACTAGTTAGCTAAGCTCTGTCTGGTATCTATTCCCAGCTGCACCTTTGTCCTGGCCTTCTTCTCTAGGCTCCTGGTCAGCACAAATTGTCCTCCTCCCACTTCATCATCCCTGGGGCCCCTGGTTGTGACATCACCATTCCTTCCCTTGAAGATGTGCTCTTCTGACAAGGGCAATTCTCTGCACCCAGGAGACAAGGACATGGGACCCAGGTCTACAGTGTTCGTTGTACCTTCATCTTTTGCTTAATTATGAGACTGTGTATTATAGGAGAGAAAATGGGGTCCACTATGTTTGATTACAAATACATAAGAAAATTATAAACATTGGTAGCAGGTCAATCCCTTATTTGTTAGTGTACCCATCACATTAATAAATTAGATCTCTACACAATTACCATGCAGTGCAATGGAAAGTTTGTCCTTGAGTAAAACAGCATGTTAGTTTTGTTAGATTAATTTTTATTTATGTGCAACTCTAATCTCTAACTTATAGAACCTCATGTTTTCTGGATAGATAGTGATTAACCATATTTATTCAGCCACAACTAAAGCCAACTAAATAATGTTGGTGTGCATGACATATCTGTATTTTGCCTGGGAACTTTCCAGAGAGAGTTCATGGGCCTGAGAGTTAGTCAGAGGGAGGAACCTCTCTACCTTTTCTCTGTAACCAGAAGGTCTGTGCAGAAGTGAAAGTGGACTAAAGGGCAGCCCACCTAAGCAAGATGTGGAAGGGAAGTGTTTTTCATGATTCTGGTCCAAGCTTTTTCTACTGGGGGAAGAAAACCTTTGTAAGTTATATTATGGTTGATGTTGACTAATTAGTCCGGTTTGAATAAGTTAATTTCATTTGTTATTATAGATTTCTCATTAGGAAGCAATTCAGTTCAGTATTTTATTCTCGGATGAGGACACGACCTGCCCACTGTGGCACAGATGGAAGCCACCCAGTCACAGTCCTTCCTAAAGAGCATGGGTGAGGCTGGCCAGGCTGCCCTCTGAGTAGGGAATGTTGGATGGGTTACAACCCCGGAAGGGATGGAGTCCTGCTTAGAGATGTCCTGGGCAAGATGCACCACTGAAAAGGGAGAAAAATAGAAGGGATCTCACCTAGAGGCAGAGCACTGAGGGGACCCAATGTGGCTCACTTCCACTTCATGTCTGCCCAGTAAGGCCTCAGGCATGTTTTCTGAGGGGCTTAAGGTCTACTTCACTGAGCCCATACTCTAGGTGTTGAGAATTAGTGATAACCTGACCCTTTAATCCTCCTTGATCCTGGGTAGTGGCCCTTTGTCAAAACAAAAGATTACAGATGTGTGTGAGAGAAATTAGACCAACTGCACACCATCTTCAACTACCTGTTTATTATTTTCCAGTCAAGTTTCTCAATTAGAAGGGAGGCAGATGGCTTCCTGAAAATAAAAATAGATTTTATCCCCTGAAGTTTTGCAGCCAGTTTGATGGGAAGTAGCTAAATCTGGTGTTTGAAAGATCCTCTCTGAAGATGCATATGTGGTTTTTATGTTGCCATGAAACAGCCAAGAATCTGTGATGAGTGTTGGGTAGGGCTTTGCTGCCATTCCCAGAGTGGACCTCTGGAGGAAGACTTAGATAGTCCTGCAGACCAGCTGGTACTTGGATTGTCGTCTTCTGAAACATCAGCTGAAGGAAATATTGTTTTGGGAGATGTGCATGTTCTTTGAAGTGTAGGTATGAAAAACCAAAGGAATCTTACCAATAGAATAACTTAGAAGGTGCATCCTCTGCAAGCACTGCTGTATAAGTACCGCGCGCTAACCGATTGCGCCACTGGAGCTCCATAAGAAGGTGCATCCTAAGGGGGTGGTGGAGAGATGCTCTGGAGGCATGAACATGCTGCTGAGGCTGAGAGACAGGGAAGCATCAGAACTGGCCATGACCTGCTTCAGAGGCCAGCTGGAGGTGCAGGATGTCCGAATGAGGATGGGGAGAGATGCTCAAAGGGAGGGGCATATGGCAGTCTTTGTTATTCTAGGGAGGAGCCAGAGATAATCAATCAGGGTTTTTAGAGATGCTAAAGGGTACCTCTTTCTTCATTTCCTAAATATCACCCCTTGAGCTCCCAATGGTACTGAAACCAACACCCCTGATCCTTTGAATCAAAGCATTGCCCATGTGCTCACATGCAAATATGTATTTAGGGAGTAAGTTAAGTGAGAATAGGTGTTGTTCCTGGGTCCATGCTCAGTGCTTTATATACATGGACTTATCTGCCTCAGCTCAGCAACCCAATAAGGTCATTTTTTATCCTGAGGCCCAAGGGATAAGTAACTTATCCAAGGTCACAAAGCTAAGTTTTCTAAGAGGGATTTAAACCCTGGACCTTCTGATACCAGAGCCAACATTCTTAATACTATCCTGTCTAGACTGATATGTGGTCAGCATCCATCATAAATATTATGACTATTTTGTGAGATTAGACAAGGTCAAGGGCTCTAAGTGGCCAGGTGTTTTCTACCTGACAGGAAGGTCCATGTGAAATCCCTGGGGGCCGAGAATAGACTTGTTTGTCAGAGAGGGTCTTGTGAGTTTAGGGGTGAGGGTGAGTGGTGGGTGGGGCCTGGGGCCAAGAATGGGAATGGAATGTTTCCTGCCCTCTTGGGAGACCAGGGCCAGACCACTGTTTTAACTTCCCCCTGGGTGGTCCACATGCAGTAGTCCTTGTATTTTACTTGGCAATCATTTAAAGTAGTAATGTAGAGATTCTCGAAAGGATTCCAGCCACCAACACAAACATTTCAGTGAAAGATCTATTGCTTGAGAACTGGCTGAAGAAAAGCCATTTTACAAGAAATGGTTCCATTATCCATGTATGGGAAAATGGGAAGACGACAGGGTTGGGCACTCTTCCTTTCCCCTTTTTCACAACAGCAGGGTGATTCCAAATATATGTGGAAGGTAAAAATCACAGCTGATTTTTGCTTTAATGCTGAAGTATGGGAAAAACTTTAATTTTTATCAGTCCTGGGGGCTGAAGTTATGAAACTTTGCTAAATAGGGTATACCCACCAAGCACATTTTATTGGCTCTACTGTCCAACAGTGCTTTCAATTTCTAAGACAGTGGCTTTAAAGAGCCTCTGGGGGCATGCACAGCGGTCTCAGTCAATCCCATAATAATAAAAACCAGCAGCTAAAGTGCTGCTGTAACAATAATGACCAATGCACAGGCTTTAGGATGAACTGTAAGGAGAATTTCCTGACAAGGAGTGTTCGGGTTCACCTCAGCCTCCCTCCCTCCTCAGCAAGCAGAACAGGCTCATTCTTCTTGTCAGGTTTTGCTGAGTTTGCTTCAGTCGGAGATGGATGAGGTGGCCTCTCCGCATCCTTTTCCAGCCTATAGTCTGAGAACATCCGTGCTGACCTAGCCCAGTGGGAATTATTGCCTTTTCCATTCTGGGCTGACTGAGTGAAAATTCAACAAAGTTCATTCAACAAACATTCACTGGGCAACTACCCTGTGTAAAGCCCTAGGAAGTTTTGAAGATGGAAAGGATGAAAAATGGGCTATTGGCGCCATCCTCAAAGAACTGAGATCTAATGGGAGACAGAGGGATAAGCATGGAAACCTAAGGCCAAATAAAATAGGTAATATGTTAGAATTGCAGCCAAGTGTAGAGGGGGTTGGAAGAAGAAATAATTTATGACAGTTCAGGGATAAATAAAAACTTCCAGAAGATGTGGTAGCTGGGATCACTCTTTAAAGATGGATGGGATTTTGGTAACTGGAGAAGGTGAAAGGGCCCAAGGCTCAGGACACAGCAAGAGCAGGGGCACAGCAGTATGGCCTTGTGGGTTTGTTGAAGCTCCTACTGAAAGCAGAGCTGAGCAAGAAGAGACATGGAACGAAGGGGGAGAAAGAGCCAGAACACAGATGGCCTTGAAGATTACACTTAAGAGTTTTGTCTTTACTGTGGACGATGATGAGGTTTTGAAAGGAGGGAATGAGCTAAACTTTAGAAAACTAACTGCAACTAAAAAAGAAATCTCCAAAGAAAAGTAAAAATTAAAAAGAAAAAAAACCTTTTAGGTGTATATTGCATTTTGTCCACAAGGTTAAAGGAATCTTGCCTTGTAGATCCAAGTCAGGAAGAGAGTTCCAATATGGGAAACGCCTCACCTAGATTGCAATGCCATATTATCCTTTGGGTCCTTCTATAGTCTGTAAAGTAAGGTATTTAATGGAATTTCCCAAGCAGGTTCCATTCATATGTGGTCATGTGATAGTATTGCAAGCAGAAGCCTGACTTCCAGGCCCAGAGCTTGTGAAATGCCTTTGTGTGGTTTGGCTTCACCTCAGGTTGCCAGCTTTATATCCACTGACTTCATGAGGGCTTTAGGTGTTCCGAGGCAAGCAGGTCAGTGGAAGCTGCCATGACAAGGCAGAAAGAAGACTGTTTCTGGGGTAATAAGTGGAGGGTGTCTGTGCAAATATGCCCACATAATCTTTGTCTCATTGGTTTTCATACAGATTGAGTCCTATTTGCAAGGCCTTTGGAACCCATTTCGCTTCTTCTTCTTCTTTTTTTTTCATGGGTTTCTTTTTTTAAAAATTAAATCTTTATTGTTCAGATTATTACAGTTGTTCCTCTTTTTTCCCCCATAACTCCCCTCCACCTGGTTCCCACACCACCCTCTGCCCTTACCCCCCCCACCCCCCGCACTGTCCTCATCCATAGGTGTACGATTTTTTTCCAGTCTCTTCCCGCACCCCCCACACTCCTTTCCCCCCCGAGAATTGTCAGTCCACTCCCTTTCAATGCTTCTGATTCTATTATATTCACCAGTTTATTATGTTCATCAGACTATTTATTCACTTGATTTTTGGATTCACTTGTTGATAGATGTGAATTTGTTATTCATAATTTTTATCTTTACCTTTTTCTTCTTCTTCCTCTTCTTAAAAGATACCTTTCAGCATTTCATATAACACTGGTTTGGTGCTGATGAACTCCTTTAGCTTTTTCTTATCTGTGAAGCTCTTTATCTGACCTTCAATTCTGAATGATAGCTTTGCTGGGTAGAGTAATCTTGGTTGTAGGTTCTTGCTATTCATCACTTTGAATATTTCTTGCCACTCCCTTCTGGCCTGCATGGTTTCTGTTGAGAAATCAGCTGACAGTCATATGGGTGCTCCCTTTTAGGTAACTAACTGCCTTTTTCTTGCTGCTTTTAAGATTCTCTCTTTGTCTTTTGCTCTTGGCATTTTAATTATGATGTGTCTTGGTGTGGTCCTCTTTGGATTCCTTTTGTTTGGGGTTCTCTGCGCTTCCTGGACTTGTAAGTCTATTTCTTTCACCAGGTAGGGGAAGTTTTCTGTCATGATTTCTTCAAATAGGTTTTCAATATCTTGCTCTCTCTCTTCTTCTGGCACCCTTATAATTCGGATGTTGGTACGCTTGAAGTTGTCCCAGAGGCTCCTTACACTATCTTCATATTTTTGGATTCTTTTTTCTTTTTGTTTTTCCAGTTGGTTGTTTTTTGCTTCTTCGTATTTCAAATCTTTGACTTGATTCTTGGGATCTTCTAGTCTGCTGTTGGATCTCTGTATAATATTCTTTATTTCAGTCAGTGTATGCTTAATTTCTAGTTGGTCCTTTTTCATATCCTCAAGAGTCTCATTAGATTTATGGAGAGTCTCACTAAATTTATTGGCGGTTTCTAGAAAATTCTTGAGTAACCTTATAACCGTGGTTTTGAACTCTATATCCAGTAGTTTGCTTTCCTCCATTTCTGTCATTTGTAACCTGTTTCTTTGTCTCCGCATTTTTTATGCTTCCCTGTGTTGGTAGAGTGGCTTTGTGTGCTAGGTGTCCTATAGGGCCCAGTGGCTCAGCCTCCCCAATTACCTGAGGTGGACACTCTTGGTGCACCCCTTTGTGGATTTTGTGCACAGTCTTGTTGTAGTTAAGCCTTGATTGTAGTTGATATCTCTGGGAGGAATTGACCTCCAGGCCAATTGGCTGTGAGAATCAGCTGTGTCTATGGTGGGAGAACTTCTGTGTTGGAGACACCCTTCTAGGCAAGACTTGCTATAGTAGGGTTTTGGTGCTCACTGAGTCTGTCCCCTGAGTGTGTCCCTTATGAATCTGAGGAGTTGTGATCTGGATGGTCCCACTCTGACCACTGGGTACACTGGCTCTTGGATCTAAGGAGGTGCTAATTTAGCCTCTGCCTGAGGCTACCCAGCAGGAGCTACAGAGAGATCTGCAGATTCCTCTTCTTTGTTTGGGGTTTGGAGGTGCCCAGATGAGGCCCAGCTGTGAAGCAATGCAAGATGCTGTGGGGCCTTGGGCCTTCTTTTGGAAGTTCTGGGTCTCTCTGACCCAGGTGCAGTTTGCTAGGTAATTTTAGATTGCAAAGGGCCAGGTCATTCATATGCAAAAGCCTCTGCACACAGCTTGGGTGGGGTGGCGTCTCAGGGAATCAACAGGGCAGAGCAAACAGCTATGGCTGCTCCTTAGTCCTGCCCTAAGAGGCTCCAGGTCTCAGTGTCCCGAGGTAATCGCTGCCAGCATCTCTGAGAGAAAGCCGCCTTTGAGTTCTGCCCGATGCCAGACAGTCCAGTTTCTCCCTGTATGAGTCTGTGTCCCCAGATACTCGCCCGGAACTGGAGTTCAGAGCCGTCGGGAGCTTGAGATTCCTTCCCAATTGAAAAAGACAACCGCGTCCTCAGTTGTCAGCCGTTTCTACGTGTGCCTCCGTACCTATGCACTTTACTTCTGCACCTCCTCTGAGTCTCAGTGTGCTTTTCTCTTTCCTTCTAGTTGTAGAATTTCCATTCAGCCAGCCTTCCTGTGGTTCTGGATGATGTCCGTTTTGTCTTTTAGTTGTATTTTTGAAGTGGTTGTGCGAGGCAGCAATTTCAAGTGTTTACCTATGCCGCCATCTTTGTTTCTCCCCCATTTCGCCTCTTTTAAAAAAATGTTCCCTGTACTCTTCTTTCTTGGTCGTCTTGCACAATCCACACTCTGTCTTTGTGAGTTGAAAATATTGCACTTGCATTCATGCTGGGCACTAGGGTTTGGGTGGTTGCCCTTGGAGAAAGCAAATCCCTTCTCCCTTCTAGCAGTGAGGGGTACAAGGGCTTGGCTGAACATGGAAACAAAGGCAAACGACCCTCTCACGCCATGTCCCACCAATTCACCTCTTAATGGATTTGTTCAACAAATACCAACAATTTGCTGTGTCAAGCACTGCCTCAGATGCTCAGAGAGAGCAGGAGAAGCTGGCATGTTCCTGCCCTTGAAAAGTTCAATTTCAACACATAATTTGTGTGTGATTAGTGAATACCAGGTGGGGGGAAGGACAGGAGTTGCTGGGGCTGGGGGGAGTAGAGCTGAGGGATCTGCCATGTGAAATGAGGGTGGTGAGGGAAGTCAGGTCCAGGCAGACAGAAGAGCAATGACAAGTGTCTGCAGGTGACAGAAGATAGGTACATCTGAGGACCTGGATGAAATTCGGGTGGGTGAGCAGGGACAACCAGAGATTGTCATGGGGATGAGGTGGAGAGAAAGGCAGGTCTGGCTCAGTGTGGACTTTGCTATTCATATCAGCAATTGTACAACTGGACCTAGGGGGATACCTTTACCTCTCGAGCTTTCATTTCTTTTCTACATAATGAGATTAGGGTAATGGACCAGGGAAGATGATGGAACAATGACATATATGCAGAGTGCTTTGTAAACAAGAAGTTGTTAATAATAATAGACAATCTAGTATGCAGAGTTTAGTAACTCCAACATACATAAGACACATCTCTCACTACATACCATAGAAAACATGCCAACATACACCACAAACCAGCAAACAGAGCTAACACTCAGAAATGTTGGTTGAACTAAAAGAAACTGTTGATGTCAGTTGCCACAGATTGTGGGAGATAGTGAGAGGACAAGGGAGAATTTCCTATAGGAGCCACAGAGTTCAGCTTGTCTGGGACCATAGAATAGTCTAGTCTTAGAAGTCATAATAGACCAAAAACAGCAATGTTCTAACTTCATCATGAGTCTGTAATTCAAATGCAATAACTTTCTAAATGGACTCATTCAAACCCAATTCATTTAACTTTTGTACATTTTAAACTCTATTTAATAACTACAACTCAGCAAGGATATTGTTTATAAATCTTATTGCCCATATATGGTTTCCATCCACATAGACAGCACAAAGAAAAAACCCAAACCTTGCACATAGGATATTCATAAATATTGAAGACAGTTTATCATTACATTGGCCCAAAGAGAAACCTGGTGAGCAATACATAAGTAAACCATTAACAATTTATTTGTATTTCTCTTCATTTATTTAAATTGTATGGAAATTATGTATACTCTAAAGAAAAGTATTAAAAACTAGCTGAAAGCTATTTTAAAATATTTAAAACAAAGCATAATTTAAAATGCTCAGGAGGTATACACTTCATTTGGAGGAAAATCAGGCATTAAACAGAAATACCTTCTATTTCAACCCTTGTCATTGAAAAGCCTTTTAAGTTGTTTATTTATTCTTCAGTGAGTAAAAGAAATTGAGTCTGTCTTCATATTTCTTTAAGTACCAGGGGTTTTGTATTGTGTTGGGAAGCATAAATGCAATGAACGTGGTGATGGAATCACAGAATTAAGTACTATCAGACATAAGGTGTGAGAGAGACATCTTTTTTTTTTGTTTGTTTTGTTTTGTTTTCTAGTGCATATAAAAGTTAGATATGCACTTTATTGTAGTCTATTAAGTATGCAATAGCACCATATCTAAAATATGCAATGTACATTCCTTAATTAAGAATATTTTATTGCTAAACATATTTTATTGATGAAAACCATCATCTGAACCTTCAGCAAGTCAATCTTTTTTGCTGGTGGAAAGTCTTACTTTCAATTTGTAAAAAAAAAAAAAAAAATCTGCAATGAAGAGAGACATCTTATAATCCTCTTTTGCCAAAGGGAAAACAGATTTCTAGAGAGGCAAAGTGACTGGCCTCAGATCTAGCTACAGCCAGAACCCAGGTTTCTCTTCTTGTCCTAGGCTTGTTCTAGGTGTATACCTTTCCCAGAGCACAGCCCTGGAAGGTGAATTTCTATATAAATTTTTATCTGTGTGTATGTCTCTGTGTGTGTGTTTAATTTTCATCTTGGGTCCTGGAATGTAGGTTTTCAAAATACAGTGACTTAAAGATTCTGCTTAGTTATATTTCTATTGATTACGGTTTTAGCATATACATTTTACTGTAAGTTCTTAATGTGAAATATTTGGGTAATCCTGCTTCTCAGTGTTAAAAGGTTGAAATGATAGGAACTACACAGATGAAACATACCCTAATCCCATAGACAGACACATGTTTACATGGCAGGGATGCATGGGGCCAAAATAGTTTGAAGTAAAGACAATTTTAAAAAAAGACAAATTAATTTTATTTTAACCCTCAAAAGACACAACATGAAGTTGTCATTTCCCCCAATTCAGACTTTTCTTTCCTTTGATCACACACATCCCATATGCCAGACACTGTGCTAAGAGCTTCACACACAGTCAGCCCTTTTGTCTTGAGAGCTTGACTCCTTGTAGCTGCCCAGGTTGGGGCAGCAGCAGGATGACTGGGAGAGTCCCCAGGCCACTGTACACTAGGTTCCAGCAACATGGGCTGCCCTGAGAGTGGGTACAGTGTCCTTAAGCCCCCATTTGAGGCAGAGGGGCCCACTACTGGCTGTGTGGGCAGCGGTCCCCTGGGAAGGAAGTGGGTTCTTGGTGGGAGAAGGAAATTGTACTGAACCTTACTATAATTTATTTTTATAAATTGTTATAACTTAACAATTTATTTTAGTTGTGGTAAAATATACATAACAAAATATACTGTCTTAACTATTTTTAAGTGTACAGTCCAGTAGTGTTGAGTACATACATTCATGTTGTTGTGTGGCCAATCTCCAGAACTCTTTTAATCTTCCCAAACTGAAATTCTGTGCCCATTAAACACCTCCTCCCAGGTCCCCCTTCCCCAGCCCCTGGCAAACCCTATACCTTCTGTCTTTGTGAATTGGACCAGTTTATGAACTTTATATAAGTGGAATCATACACTGGTGTATGACTGGCTATTTTCACTTGATATAATGTCATGAGGTTCATTTATGTTGTAACATGTGACAGGATTTCCTTCTTTCTAAAACTGATTATTATTTCACAATGTATGTGTAACATATTTTATTTACCTGCTCATTTGTTGATGGGCATATGGATTGCTTCCACATTTTGGCTATTGTGCATTCAACCCTATGGTTTTAATTGTTTTGTGAAATCTGAGGAATCATTATGGAGCAGCAAGGATGAGGGCGAGTGCTACTTGGGAGCACTCATATTGGACTGACCCCCATATACTAGTATAGGACTGACCAGAGAGACTAGGTCTAGCTTCAGAAAGCAAGACCCTTGTTCTCCTGCACCTTTCAAAGAGCCATTTTCCTCTAATATGAAATGCTATAGTCATAAGCTGGACACTGCTCACTTCCCAAGGGGGCAATGTACAACCTCAAATAAGGGCAAACTTATAAACATCACAAAGACTAATTTTGTGAATTCTCAGAACCTCATCATTGTTCTTATCATAGCATGACTCTAGGATAGTAGTGGAGCAGGAGTCTGTGCACACCGAGGTGTTCTGAACACAAATTTGTGTGTGTGTGTATTTTTAAATTTAATTTAATTTCATTATTGTTGAGTATTATAGATGTCCCCCAACTTTTCCCCCATTGTCTCACTCCACCCAGCCCCCGTCCCACCCCAGGCCTTCACCACATTATTGTCTGTGCCCATGGACTATGCATATATGCATATAGTTCTTTGGTTAATCTCTTTCAATCATCACCCTCCCCTCTGAGTTCTGTCATTCTGTCCCATGCATCCATGCCTCTGGATCTATTTTATTTGTCAGTTTACTTGGTTCATTAGATTCCACGTATAAGTAAGATCATGTTATACTTGTCATTCTCTGACTGGCTTATTTCAGTTAGCATAATGCAAATTTTGACCTTAATATTAGCACCAGGTTTCTCAGTTATTCCCCAGCCTCTGCACACCTGAGAAGAGCAGACATTCGTCCTTTCATTCCTCGGAAGCCAAGACTTCCTAGCCACCACCTCCACCTCCGATTTGGTGTGCAGTCTTTTCCTTCCTTTACTCATTCATTCATTTGACAGTTGTTCATCCACTGGCCATGATGTCGGAGGTACATATTCAATGTTCCTAGAGAAGCGCCTTCATCACAGTGCTTGTCATATCAGACACAAGCATCATTGAGGCTCCACCTATAAAAGGTGGGAAACTTGAGTCAACTTCTGCCCTTTATGGTTGTTGGGCTCCAAGAGGGGAACCCAAGGCAAAGATCCTATAAAATAGAGAAAAAAGCACTTTTGCACAGCCTTCAGGAAGGCTCACTTGGAGAACTGAACACCTGTCAGTCAACAGGCAGCATGGCCTGCTTCTCCTCCACTGTTGGAATGGATCTCTATGTCCTTTACCACACTTCAAATACTTTTAAAGACATTATCCTAAACAAAAGTACTAGTATTATAGGGAGACATTGTTTGGTGGATGGTGCCCAGGTATTCTCTATTCCCAGTAAAACTGTCTATATATATAAAAGGCTAATATGCTAAGTGTCCTTCCCTCCATCCAGGTAATGACATCATGTAGCAATGCCCACTTCCTCTCCCTAGCAATGACTAGCCTCCTTGCAGTTTCTTCAGCCCAGGAGCATGACTTGCTTTATAGCCAGATGAAAACACTTTATACTGTAACCAAATGTCTGTGAAACGTTTTCCTGTGCCTCATCTCATTTCATCCTCACAGAAGTCCTGGAGTAGGTACATAGGAGACTCAATAGAATCCTATTTTCTTTTCATTTGCTGGAAAACAGAGATTTAGAGAGTTTAGAAACTTGAACCAACTGAAAATAAGTAAGAAATGGTGGACCTTGAAAATGACTTTGGGTTTTTTCACTGCGAAGAATATAGTCAAACACTGCTGCAGTTAAATATTTTACCCTTTGGTCTCCCTGCATGATCTACAATAATAATCTGCTTCATGTTGACATTTACTGCTGTGGTGCTGACAATTACCTGAAAGAGAAGTTGGGGTGGTTCACTGGGCTGGAAAAAGTTTAGCTACATCAGAAAGCAGGTATAATTAAGCAAGTTTGTTCTATATCTATAAAAGGCTAAGTTGACTCTCGCATGTGCGATACATATAAAGCTCTTGCTGGCACCAATCTCACATGTGTGTTTCCATCTGTCATTGTCGATCATGAATTTGGTTGACACTTCTATTATAGAGGAAGGGCGAATAGTGACATTAAAATATTTCTTCTAATTAATTTCCTTTCAATGTGCACGGATTCATGCACTGGGCCACTAGTACCAAATAAAAGATCTCTTTTCAAAAACTGATGGGGGTGTAGTGAATAACTAGTTACTTATCCACTATGGAAACAGAATGCCTGGGTGTGAACTATCTCTGACAGTTCCTAGCTGTGTAACCTGGGGTAAGTCACTTAACCTCTCTGGGCCTCAGAGAGTCATAGTTTGAAAATGCAGATGACAATAGTACCCAAATTGTGGTTGCTGAGGATTAAATGAGTTAAAGCATGCAGAGTGTTTAGAGTAGTGTTTGGCAAATTGATCAATCAATTGATAAATATGTTAAGAGCTAGATAGATACTGTAACAAAGGAAGATCTTTAAAATGATGTATATCACTTAGGAAGATAATGAAATTGTCTTCCTTGTACATATCTGTAATAGGATTGGTTCCCAACTGCCCAGCTCAATATGGATGAGATTCTTCTTGAGGAGATAACATTATGAGGCCCATCGAGGCTGCAAGAAGAGGATTCCCTGAAGGGTCAGTGAATGGGTAATAAAGATGGCCATGTGGCACCACTGCTGTGTATCCAGAGGCCCCCAACACTGCTGGGGCCGATGAGGGTCCTACTAGTTATTACCTTTGTTATTCATTATCCTTGTTATTCATAGGGTTGTTTTAACACATAACACCACTCTCCTTGTGATGCAAATTCAGAAGTCTGGTAGAGGGGACAATGTAGCCCACAGTGGGGTGGAGTGACTGTGGGGCTGAGGAAATAAGGCATGGTGGGATTAGACCCAATTCATCCCAGAAGCTCACATTTCTTAGTACAGAATAGGAGCCTGGTACCCTCTTTCTGGGACCATTGCCAAGTCATGCCCATACTTCCACCTGCCCTGGAATCCTCTATGTCAGAACAGTTTCAATGGTTGCCTTGACAAGTGCAATTCTATGTAGCCCCAAAAGAATTGCCTAGAGGGGATCTTTGCTTGAAGAGTATTTCTGTTCCTAGACAGGAAATAGGGACACACAAGTGAAGTTTCGTGTTGTGAATATGGTTCATTCATTCTTAAAATCCACCCTCTCTCTGAGCAGGCTATGCACAGCAGCTATGGGAGAAGCCAGAGGAATGTTAACAGGACCTTCAGATTGCACAGCCCCCTCCCTTCTCCCTGTCACAGCCAGTGGGTGCTCTCCTCTTCCCCTTTCTTTCTTGTTCTGGAAGAAAGAAAACATCACCTCTCCAGTTGCCTTTCACTTCCTGGTTGGTGTTTGGGAGTTACCAAGTGTGGCCTCTGCCAGGAAGCTTGAGGGTATTTTCAACAACTGTCTTCCTGAGGAGCCTCGAACTGCCACCGTTTCAGTGCCATAGGCTTGGCTGTGTGACATGCCTCAGCCATCTGAGTCAAGTCCTCCACTCGCCTTCCTACTGAGGGCCCTTCTCCTCCCCACAGAGAATGGAGGGCTGGTTTCTGCCTGTGCTTATCGCACTGGCTCATTCTCCACTGTGGTTACCAGACCATTTGTTCTCACAGTTTATTCACTCTTCATTCATTCAGTGTTCCTTTAACAAACATCTACTGATGATCTACTTATAGGCCAGACACCCTACTAAGCTTTGAGGATCAATGATAAATCAGACAGCCCTGCCTTTGAGGGGCTCACAGTTTAGGGCTTTATCATTAAGGTGGAGTGGCAGGTGGGGAGGAGAGATGGCACATTCAAAGGAGTCATCCAATGTGTGGACTACTTGCTGATGGTGGGCAGTGTTAAGGGAACCAGGGTGGGACACTCAGGGCCCCCCAGGTAGTAGCGGGAGAAGCCATCACTACCCTAGCCATAAGGGGCAAAGGGAGGAAGTAGTTTTAGAGCCAGTGAGGACCAGAGCCCAGAGGAGGATTCTGTAGAGAGGGCCTACCCTACAAGAGCTATCCCTGGAAAAATTCAGCCTCTGTCAGAATCATGTCAAGCGGAAGAGTGTGGTGGTGGTGGGTGAAAATGCTTTGATCTCTCCCTCTTCCCACCTTTTTTTTTAAAAAATATATTTTATTGATTTTTCACAGAGAGGAAGGGAGAGACATAGAGAGTTAGAAACATCGATGAGAGAGAAACATCGATCAGCTGCCTCCTGCACATCTCCCACTGGGGATGTGCCTGCAACCCAGGTACATGCCCTTGACCGGAATCGAACCTGGGACCCTTCAGTCCGCAGGCTGACGCTCTATCCACTGAGCCAAACCGGCTTCAGCCCTCTTCCCACCTTTTGTCTCCTGTGGCTGAGCCCAGTTGGTAGCCAGAGGGCCAGAGAGCCCACATGATGCAGACCTTAGAGTAGCGTCCGGGCATGGAGCAGTCAGGGAAAGGTGGGGGCCAGGGACAAGGGTCAGCGGAGTGGCTGTTGTGTGTCTCCGAGCATGGGGGTAGGAGAACTGAATGTTCCCATATTAAAGCCCCAACCATGTGCACCACATCCCCCGGAAGGGGGAGGCCTGGTGGGTCCATTTGCTGGGCATGACTGCCAGACCCATCTCATACTAACAGTGCCGCCTGGGTCCGGGCCCTTCATGACAGTCAGCAAACGTGACCTGGCTGACTTCAGGGACCAAGCGAAGCGGCAGTGGTGTGGTCACCTAGGGTTGGGGAGAGTCTGAACAAAGATTGGAGGAGCTGCCATGAAACTGCTTCATAGTCACATAGAATTTGACGTGGTCTTTGTTCTTGAGCAATTTATAATCTTACTTGGGAGAACAAACTGTACAAAAAATAAACAATTACAACAAAGGCAGCAAAACTACAATCAGTCAAGATGGAAGCCCAGCAGCAAGCAAGTTCTGGGTGGCAAATGCAGCCGGTTCCTCTGCCTGACAGGTAGGTGGGATGGCCACCAGCAGTGGGTGGCATCACAGTATTCTGTGCTGCTGGTAACTGCTACTTTTGGTGGGCATTCACATGCACACACACACACACACATATGAACACAAAGATGCATGTATGCACATGTGCATGCACACAGACACACATGAACACACATGTGTACACACACATACCCAGAGATCTATTTCCACTGCTACCTGATTACTTTATTGGCCCTTTCTGGGAGGGAGAAATGGAGAGGTGGGAGACAGATTGTCATTGTTATTGATGCTGGGGCTCCTGTTTCAGTAGCCATGTTTCTTCTGGGTTCTGGGTTATCTTAAAAGAAAACAATGGCCTGTCTTCCTTGCTGGATTCTTGGTGATTTTATTGATATTATACTGGGCTTCATGATCATGGCTTATCCAAGAAGAAACATCTCCATTTAATGGTTTCTGCCTCCCCAGCATCCGAAGGACCTTCTTCCCATGATGGAGTGTGCAGAGGCCCATCAACAGCCAGGAGGGAGAAACTGGTTTGCCATCACTTCCCTTTCTTTGAGAGGTTTTTGCCTCTATATGTTCTTTCCTATGCCCTCCTCTTGACATTCAGTTCAGCATCTTAATACCTGGGTTCCTCCCAGATTCCAGAATTCCTGCCATGAGGCAGTATTGAAATTACACAGATAGTACACATGTGATGGTTAAATATTTTCAGACAAAGGGGTTGTAGACTATCAGGGCATGGATCTTTCTGATCGGTAGAGAAATGTAAGAGCTCAGGAGAATAAGGGGGAGGAAACACTCACCACAGCAGTGTTAATGCTGAGACCAGAACACATCTTGGTTCTCATCTTCAAAAGACAGCCAGAGGGCTCTACCATCTGCAGAAAAGTCACAGGTAGGGTGGCTGCTCTGCTGCAGTGGTCCTATCAAAATGATCCTGGTATTTTATTTGTGAAGATGCCTAAGGCTCCCCCACATTTCGAAGAATAGCACCTTTCCTTGGGCCAGTGTAAAACCTAAAAGAGTGCACAGAAAATGGTTGGTGACTCTCAGTCATATGATTTCTTATACTTATTCATTTTCCATCAGCAAATATGGATCCTCAAAACCTGGCCAATGAATTTTGTGCAAGGGCCTATTACCTGCTGGAGACTTGAGAGAGGTTAGTTCCATAGAGACCATCCTCTGTAATGTCTTGCTTTCCATCATCTCCCTGCTCTTGCTTACTCCTAATCTCATTGATGTAGTCTCTATATGAACTCCCATGAGCCTCACAAAGGGTACAGACTGGTGAGAAACACCTAGTGAGGCACATCATATGTGTTTGATAAGAGAGATGAGACGTTCCTGGGTACATCACAAAGAAGATACTAATGTTTGTGGTCACCTACAGTCGGGCCAATCTGTCTCGCATCCTCTATTCCAGGCCTGCCCTTCAGAATTACAGGTGGTTGGCTCAGAAGGTAGACATACCTTTCTGAGAACCTCCAGCATTCTTCCTTCTCCCCATCAGTGCCACCTTACATCCCTAGGGCCCTTGACTCAATGTGTTGGTATTTAAACAGCTATTTGATGTAACCAGAGACTCCCTAGGAAGGCCATGTCACTCTAGTTTACTATGTTAATTTAAAACAATGATTCATGGTCCAAAGCCCTTGGAAATTATCCAGGTCATACCTACCTATGCTGTCACCAAACCCTGCAGTGCATCATATATGATAATGAGGGAAACTGGCCCCACTAGCCACCCCCTAAAACCTCATTTGCATACCAGCCAAACTTTTGTGTGAGGAGGGCTGCATCCTCTCAGGCCTGTACAATTTATATGTCTTCTCTGGGCATCTCACATTCAGTAGGAGACCATGGCCACTTCGCCTTCCATAAGACCCAGTTTTTAAAAACCCCATCTGCTGGCCCAGACAAAGCAGGACTGATGGAGGAGTCAAGGGAAGTGATGCCAACAAATAAAATGAAAAGAATTGTAAACTGCAGTTTTCCTGTCTTGGATGAGATGTCAAGAAAGCCTTCTTTAGTTATGGAAATTTCTTTAAAATAAACAAAACCAGTGGGTCACATTCTTTTGTGAGTTTTTGCTATTCTTCTCCTGTTCATTTTCACTATAAGAATTCATAACCAGGGAGAACCAAGATGGCGGCATAAGGTATAAACCTGTATGTGCTGCCCCCCACAACCACATTAAAACTACAACTAAAAGACAAAACAGCTATCATCCAGAACCATGGGAAAGCTGGCCGAGTGGAAGTTCTACAACTAGAAGGAAAGAAAAAAGCGCATTGAGACTGAGTAGGAGGTGCAGAGGCGCCAAGAGCAGAGGTATGGAGGCGTGCGCGAGGCAGGCTGCAACTGGGTGCGCAGTTTTTTTCAATCGGAAAGGGATACAAGATCCCGAAAGCACTGAACTCATTTAGAGCGAGACTCTGGGGACCCAGACTCCTACGGGAAGAAACTGGACTGTCTTGCAGCGGGTTGGAAAGTGAGGGTGGCTTTCTCGCAGAGCTGCTCACAGGGATCATTGTTACTGTGGGGGCACAGGACTCTGGGACTCAGGGACTCGGGGACTCGGGGTTGCGGAGACACTGAGACTCAGAGAAGCGTGGAGTTGCGGAGAGGCTGATGACAGCCATTGCTGTTTGCTCCGCCCTGGTGATTCTCTGAGACCCCACCCCACTCACATTACATCCCCACCCAAGCTGTGCACAGCAGGGCAAAGGAACTGCCTGCCTTTTTGCAGCCTAACCTAACAAACTGCAGCTGGGTCAGAGATCTCCAAAACTTCCAAACCACAAACAAAGAGGAGAAATCTGCTGATATCACTGTAGCTCCTGCTGGGTGGACTCACACAGTGGTTGACTTGGAGATCCAGGAGCCAGGGTACCCAGTGGTCAGATACCAGATTTCAACTCCTCACATCCATAAGGGACACACTCAAGAGGCAGACTCAGTGAGCACCAAAGCCCCACTGAAGCAAGTCCTACCCCATAAGGGTGTCTTCAGCACAGCAGTTCTTCCACTATACACATAGTGGGTCCTCACAGTCAGCCAAAATGCAGAGACAAAGAAACATGTCACAAATGAAAGAAATGGAGGAAAGCAAACTACTGGACATAGAGTTCAAAACCACAGTTATAAGGTTACTCAAGAATCTTCTACAAACCTCTGAGGAACTTAGTGATACCTTCAAAGATCTTAATGAGAATGCCAAAAAAAATGGAAAAGGACCAGTCAGAAATTAAGCATACACTGACTGAAATAAATAATAATATACAGAGATCCAACAGCAGACTAGAGGATCCCAAGAATCAAGTCAAAGATTTGAAATATGAGAAATCAAAAAACACCCATTCTGAAAAGCAAAAAGAAAAAAGAATCCAAAAATATGAAGATAATGTAAGGAGCCTCTGGGACAATTTCAAACGTACCAACATCCGAATTATGGGGGTGCCAGAAGAAGAGAGAGAGCAAGATACTGAAAGCCTATTAGAAGAAACCAGAAACAGAAAACTTCCCCTACCTGATGAAAGAAATAGACTTACAAGTCCAGGAAGCGAAGAGAACCCCAAATAAGTGGAATCCAAAGAGGACCACACCAAGACACATCATAATTAAAATGCCAAGAGCAAAAGACAAAGAGAGAATCTTAAAAACAGCAAGAGAAAAACAGTTACCTACAAGGGAGTACCCATATGACTGTCAGCTAATTTCTCAATAGAAACCATGCAGGCCAGAAGGGAGTGGCAAGAAATATTCAAAGTGATGAATAGCAAGAACCTACAACCAAGATTACTCTACCCAGCAAAGCTATCATGTAGAATTAAAGGTCAGATAAAGAGCTTCACAGACAAGAAAAAGCTAAAGGAGTTCATCACCACCAAACCAGGATTATATGAAATGCTGGAGGATATTCTTTAAGAAGAGGAAGAAGAAGAAAAAGGTAAAGATAAAAATTATGAACAACAAAGTGACAACAAATAAATATCTATCAACAAGTGAATCTAAAAATTAAGTCAGAATAAACTGGTGAATATAATAGAAGCAGGGGTATAGAAAGGGAGTGGACTGACAATTCTTGGGGAGAAGGGGGTGTGAGCGGGGTGGAAAGAGATTGGACAAAAATCTTACACCTATGGATGAGGACAGTGGAGGGGGGTAAAGGCATGGGGTGGGGTGGGAACCAGGTGAAGGGGAGCTATGGGGGGAGAAAAGAGGAACATCTGTAATGATCTGAACAATAAAGATTTATCTTAAAAAAAAAAAGAATCCATAACCAGGCTAATGAACAGGGCTTCCCACAGAATATAAGAGCAATAGAACTACTGGTGATAATAATACTTTACATTTATAGAGCGTTTTTCACCTTTAAAGCCCTTTATAAATATTAACTAATTAATTCCCTTAGCAACTAAGTACTTACTTTGCTTGCTTCTAGGCATAAAGTCAGTAATGGACTGAATTATAAATCTCCCTGGGGAGTGATTTGACATCTTTTCCAAATATACAACCTTGGTTGAGATGCTTTTTTTGTCCAATTCTCAAGTCAAATTTCAAAAATCACTATAAAAGAATGGAGAAAAAAATAAAAAAGAATTCTAGTCACAGCCAATGCACCCCATGTCAGCCTGCCTTTGCTGAAGGCAGGTAATGTTTTCAGCACTGAATCTCATCTATGGCTTTCTGGGTATCAGCCATGCCCTAGATGCTACCCTCTCTGATGCTCAAACAGAAAATTCTAGAAATAAGCACCCTTAATTCTATTTCTATGTATTTAAAAATAAAACTGACATCAACACTAATATTGTTATAGGCTCTTACTGCTTCCAGTGTATTCTTCTCTTCCCCAATGGGTAAAATATACTGCCTTCCTCTTTCCCACCTCTCTACACTTCCTCTTTGTTTTGGTCTAGTGCCCACGGGCCACATGCAAATACAAATATTGTATTTGTTCCTGTTTTGTTTTTTTTTACTTCAAAATAAGATATGTGCAGTGTGCATAGGAATTTGTTCATAGTTTTTTTTAAAAAACTCTAGTCCGGTCCTCCAACTGTCTGAGGGACAGTGAACTGGCCCACTGTTTAAAAAATTTGAGGACCCCTGGCTCTAGTTCCACTGGTTATCATGGTTTCTGATAAACAGTAGTTGCTCAATAAATGCTGAATGAACATGTGAAACTTTGAGAACTTGAGGAGTTCAGTCTTGTACAAAGCACGAGTATGCCAAACAAAGTCACTTGTTCCCAAGGCACCTCCCCAGTGGCCTCTACAACTGGAAAGGTGATTAACTACGCTTCACCTGTTCCAGGGACCCATCCTTTTTAACCTAGAAGCTGGGGTTGGCAGTTTGTGGGCAGAAGCTGTCTCCCTCAGATGCTACAAGGGAAAAACACAAAGGCCATAAAAGTCCTTACTCAACATAAAGGCAGATCAGTGGGCCCACCTTTCATGTTTTCAGATCTTCCTGTAAGATACAGATCACTCTTCTTGGAGGCCCCTTCCCTTCCCCCCCCCCCACCCCCCATCCATGATTCTTTGATTTTTATCTTAAACAGACATTGCTTTAGAGCAGTTGACTGGGCAGTGGGTTACCCTGGGTGTTTGGTCAGGCCCCATACTCTTCTGAGATGTCTCTGATTTTAGAACAGATCTGGGAAATTGTCAGGGATTCCAGCTAGTCTGGGTTACTGAGCTACACAACACTGACCTGGATGGCCACCGAACCTTCCTCAAACTACCTATTGGGAGTAATTCAAAGATGAGCCAAGCCACTGGAATCCCTTCCACTGCGATAGTTCTGGGGGAATCCTCAGACATTTGAGTTTCAAGAATCTATCTAATTCAGCTCTGTCTTAGAACTGACCTAGCTGCCAGCTGGGGGCAGGGGGTATGGGTGGTCCAGGGTGGGCTACAATTTACTTCTCCACTGAGGGCCAAGTTCTTCTCCAACATCTCAGAGGCCACTCTGTGGTGCTTCTTTATTTCTCCCAATTAAAACAGAAGTCATTTGGTCCAACCACTCAGGTGCCTTTATTTGCTAATCTTCTATTAGATATTTCTTTATTTTTTAATGTTTATTATTCTTTGTTTTATTTTATTTTAATCATCACCTGAGGATATGTTTCTATTGATTTGAGAGAAAGAGGAAGAGAGAGAGAGAGAGAGAGAGAGAGAGAGAGAGAGAGAGAGAGAGAGAGAGAGAAACATCAATATGAGATGTGCCCCAACCTGGGACTGAATCCACAACCTGGGTGTGTGCTTTGACTGGGAATGGAACCTTTTTAAAAAACCTCTGGTATATTGGACAACACTACAACCAACTGAGCCATGCCGGCCATGGATAATAAATATTTCTTATTCAGAGTTTTGTACAGACAGGGAAAGAGTTGCTAACACCTGTTGAGCACTTAATCCCAGACTCAGTGCGGTGTTCTTGGAGACACTCTCATTTAAGTGCCACAGCTACCCTGCAGGCAGCATGTGGCAAAGCACCTCAAATCCAGCATGTCTGACACAGAACCAGTCTGCTTCTCCATCAGAATCCCTGAGTTCAGTGAATGGCACCACCATTCTCCCAGTAGTGTGAGCCAGAAACCCGGGTTTCTGGGTGTCTGCCTACTTGCCATTCTCTAACCCCATATCCAAGGGCCACTGGCTTGACCTCCTAAGCATGTCTTGATTCCATCTGCTTGTTTTCCCTAGTCATGGTCAAACCTTTCTCCACTAGAATACAAGCTTCATGAGAACAGGAACCTCATCTATTTTGTCTTCTGCTCCAACAACAGGCCTAGAACGGTGCCTGGAACACGGTAAGTCTGGCTGAGTGAATGACTGAATAAATGAGTGAGTGCTGTGCTTCCATCCCAGCGACTGCCACCTCTTTCTTAGGTTGCTGCAGCAGCCTCTTGCCTGGTCTCTCAACATCCACTCTTGGCCCCTCCAATTATGTCTGCACTCTGTAGCCAGCTTGATTCTCTAAAAGCAGACCTAATCACTCTCCTGCCTAATGGCCTGCTAGGGTTCATAATTGAGACCACATGCCTGCAAAGTCAAGTACGGTCAGCCCCACCCATTTCTCAGAGCCTTTGTTCGGGACATTTTTCTCCACCAACCCCACCCTCCATCCCTTCACCTACCATGGCTCCCACATATCCTTTCAATCCTATCCATCCTCAAAGCAGTCCTTCTGCACCCTTTCCTGGCAGCTTGGTCTGGGTCTCAGGACCCTTTGTCCTTTCCTTTTATATGACCTGTTATAGTTTGCAATTACATAACAATTTCCTCTTTTTTTCAATAACCGACTGACTCCCCCATTACGCAGGAGCACCAGCTCTGTTCTAGCTTCGGGGTAAGCACAGATTATTTGCTGGAAGTACTGGTTCACCTCCATTTGATTCTGCAGCTCCATCCTCCACCCTTCCCTGCCCTGGCTCATGCCCTGTGAGGCTGATCCAAGTGAACCGCATGCCCCGGGCTCATCACCCCTTCATCTCTAACTGGCTTTGGCCCAGGGGAGGCACCCATAGGAGCTGGAAGAGTGGCTGGAGGGAGATCAGGGCCTTGTTCCCTCCCCATGTGTGGGCTGCCATTACCTGTGGGTGTTCTCCTTTTCTCAGCAGCTTCCAACAACATGCTTACATTGGCTTTCCACTGTGGCCAGTCCCTGAGCCGGGTCCCCCACCTCCCTGCTCACTTCTTGGTAAACTGTCTGATTAAACCCTCCCTAGTAACACTTGGATTGTGCTGTGGCTCTCCTGCCAAGACCTGAGATGCCTGAGCAGTGATTTTGCTTTTGCCTCTTGCTCCATCCTCTCTCTGGGTTACCCATCCTGGTTCTGCTGCTGACTTGTGCTCGTGTCTGTCCATTCAGACCAGCCCTGTTCTGGTCTTCCTGCTGTACAAATCTGCTCATAGTTGTGGAAATGGGCAAAGCTGAGTCCTGAGGGTAGAGTGAAAACACTGCATTTTCTACTGTTTTTAATCCTGCCATTTCTAGTCTAATTGCTTTTGTCTCGAACCAGGATGCCCAGGCAATGTGGCCAGCATTCTCTTGTGTGACTCTTGTGGTTCTCCATACTTTACACAGACACACTCTGTGATGCCATCTGCTCAGTGCTGGGAAGTGCGGAGCCATACAGCTGTCTGGCTCCAGTGACTCCCAGCATTCTCCTTGTTTCTCATGGCTTTCTCTGGTTATGTCCACTTTCTCATGAAGTCCCTGTTTGTAATAAAGTTCTGTTTTTACAAAGCCTTTGCTTGTAGATATTCCCCACTCCCACCTTCCTGCTGCATGTAAGCACATGCAGAACCCATATATCTCCCAACCCTTGATAATAACAGGACTTGAAGCCAGTTTCCCTTGGAAAGCCCCTGCACTGTTCAGGACACTGGAGCTTGGGGGAGAGGTGAAGACAACAACATTATGCCCATGAAGGCATCCCGGCTCATGGTGGATGTGGTGAGATGTCATAGACACTGGAATCCGATGGACCTGATCCTAATGGCAGCTGTACCAGCCACTGGGCTGCCCAGGCACAGAGCTGGGAAGTGCAGAGCCAGCACCCACCCCTTGGAGTGCTAGATTCTCCCTGAACCTTGGGTTTCTCATCTGTGAAATGAGCTAAGCATATCTAGCATGCAGGGTTGTTGGGAGGGCCCAGTGAGTAGTCATGCGGCCATATAATGACATTTCAGTCAACGATGAACCGCATATAGGACAATGGTTCCATAAGATTATAATGGAGCCAAAAAGTCCTATCACCAATGAGTTCACAGTCATCCTCCCATATTACCCACATGTTTTTGTGATGCTGGTGTAAACAGACAGGGAGGGAATGAGATGGCCACTGCGCTGCCAGTCCTATACAAGTACAGCACATACAATTGCAGCAGTGGGCTGTGCTGTCTAGGTTTGTTTAAGTGCCTCTATAATGTTGGCACATAGACAACATTGCCTAATGACACATTTCTCAGAACATATCCCATTGTTGAGCAGCTCAGGACTGTGCTGGAGGATGCATATAAGACCTTAACTGGGCACTTAGTAAATACTCATAACGGCCAGTTCCCCTTCTTCCCCTTTCATGATCGTAAATGTTCTCAGGTACCTATCCCAGGTCCTTTTTCTGTGAAAGCCAGCCAAGTGTCTATGTGGATATTCAGGTCCACTGGGAGAGGACCACCCCCACCCCAAGTGCAAGGAGCCCACAGCCACACAAATCAAACTCATGCTACTTACTGAGCAGCACATGCAGCCCAGCTTTGTTGCCATGGACAACAGTGACTGTCCTATTAATTGGAACGCTGCTATATTCTCTTTCACAATGAAGAGAAAGGGAACAAGTCCTAATGAGGGGTGGGTATAAAGGGACTCATGGCACCAGGACATCCCGAATACCAAATGTGAATGCTAACACTGCCAGAAGAAGCCCACTGAGACCAGCATGCTAGCCAGGTGGCCTCATCGCTAGCCCTTTGCCAGCTGGTCTGGGAACATCCCCGTCTACTGCTACTGCAGAAGTTTGGAGGGGGCTCATAGAGCCCGGAGCCTGACCTCTCAAATAGGCAGGTGGCTGGGCCTTCCCCTCCCTGTCTCAGGCTGCACTGAAGTGTTCTGACTGCAGCACTGTTCCTCCTCACACACCAGGGCAGACAGGGAGGGAATGAGATGGCCACTCCTCAGGCTGAGTCGGGACTAATCCCGCTTCAGAGAAACAGCTGGCTCCAGACACACAGCTGGGCAGGGCAGAGCACTTTATCTGGGTGGTTCTGAAAAATATGTAGCCTTAGGAATTCTAGAATAAAGAGAAAGCGTCCCCTCCTAGTGAACAGCACAGTGACAGGGACCTCAAGGTGAGATTGAGACCCAAATGTCAAGCAGACAGAGTCTTCCTAGGACAAGCTGTGAAGATGCTGCCAGGGAGGCAGTGCTGTGCTCTCAGGAAGGGGATGAGCATCCCTGGAGGGGGAGGGGTTTGGGGGGCACCCAACCTCCAGGTGGGAGTCAGGTAGAGGGTCTTGTAGTAGGGGGATCGAGGGGCCAGATGGGGCCAATGATCCAAACCCCAAAGGCAGCGAGGGGGCCAAAATAGGGGTGGAGGAGCTAGGACACGGGCAACATGGTTTGTCTGTAAGATGGCAGGATGCCTCTTCCAGGTTCTGGAGGTGGAAGAGAGAGGAAACCTGGCCTTGGCCCCAGATCTAGTGTGGGTATTGTGCACCCCATGGAGAAGGCACAGGAAGCAGGACTGAGGAAATCAGAGACCGAAGCTGAGAAGGGAAGTGGTTCTTCTGTAGTTCAGTCCTGCTGTCCAAGCCTGCCGCAAAGAGAGACATTAGAGGGGCAGGGTGCCCAGCTCATCAGTGGATGGCTTGGGAGAGGGGATGGTGAAGGCTGTAATGAATAAAGTGCCTCATATCTGTCTTCTGCCTCCCTGGGGCCTGCAGAGCAGGAGTTGGCATGGAGACTGTTCTAGCTGCACTATGGTGACAAGGGGTGATTTTGCGTCAAGAGCACTCCCAGGATATGGCGGGTGGGGGAGGGGGGGGAACTGTACTGTGGGGAGATGAGGCCACACTGCTCCGGGATGGGGATGCAGCCGTCTGCTTTGGGAGTCCCTCCCCTGCTCATCATCACCACAGAAAAAAGAAACATTTGTAGAAATCAGAACACCCTTGCGAAAATTAGTAGTTCCTGACCAGAAATGATTAGAAAGAAACTCCTACTTAAACAGTTAACATCAGGAATAGATTTGTAAACCAAAGCCACAGTTAGTAAATGTGCTGATGAACTTGAGGTTGGGCTGTAGTCTCTCTTTGGCTGTGAACAAGTAAATAAGCAAGTGCCTCAGATGTATGGGTGTGGCAGAATATTTTGTGTGAAATCACATTATTTCAGAGTAATATACAATTTTTTCAAATCTCTATTATGTGTTTGTAAAGTTACCCCCCCCCCCAAAAAAAAAAAACAACACAAAGAACCTGGACCTTATTTCATTTAAAAGACAAACATAAATCCAAATATGAAAATTGGATTAACCCTTTAAAAAACAGACATTTGAGGAGGCAGTTGTAATATTTTTTTTAATAAAGTGATTTGTAAGGTAGAATTTCATCCCTAAAAGGCAGAGCATTGGTTCAGAATCTGACACTTGGGGCTAGGGCCTGGGAAGAGAATATTTCTTACCTGCCAGTTGATCCTTTAACTCCATTTTCTCTTTCCTAAACACCCCCTTTAAGATATCAGCCTTTTAGCAAGGTTTTATCTTCTGAGCTCTTAATTGTCCATTTACTTAGCAAACCTACTTTGCTTGGGGTTGGTGGATCTGTTTAGTATTGTTCTCACAAATAGATCTTTCTTTACAAAATGTTATCAAGTGCCTGCTTCAAAGACCTTTACCTGGATTTTTTTTCCCCCTCTGCAGCAAATATCCGATAATGGGTTTTCCTTAAATTGTACTTCTTCCTACGCCCCCCCCCCCCCAAGCTCCACCCTCCCTCGCCCATGCATTTTCAGTGCTTTTTTGTCTCTCTGTGTCTTAAGTGCTGTGGGGGCAGAAAGTCTCAAGAGCTCAGCCAGGCCTATTCCACCTGCCAAGGCCATTCCCAGGGCGTCAGGGATAGTGCCAGGAGGAACGTGGGAATGAGGATTGTGGCCTCCAGCAGAGCGTCGTGGCTCTGCTCCCCACATCCCCAGGTTCTTATGACCTTTGAGAGGACCTTCCAGGATAAGGGATATGGGTGCCCGGGGAGCACCCCACACAGAGTCAAGATGCCCCATTGGTGGTGCAAGGTCCTATTCAGGCACCATCCACCATCTCCCAGGTGAGCAGGGGACGGGAGGGGGCGGGCAGTGAGGCCTGAGCAGCCTGGGGAAATGCCTCAGCTCCCATGGAAGACACCCAGTCTTTGCCCAGAGTTCAAAGGCCTGAGAGAGGCACTCAGCACTGGTTTGTTCTTGGTCTTGGTGTTGCAATGAATCACCACGCCATCTTCGCTTTCCATTTTAAAATGAATGCATGAATAATACTCTTAATATTTTCTGTTTTAAAAGAAATTAAGAAAGTTAAGACAGACTGTGGCTGTTGTGTGGTTTCCATCAGATTTTTTCCCCTTAAAAAACACCTCTCTCTCTCTCTCTCTCTCTCTCTCTCACACACACACACACACACACACACACACACACACACACACTCAGAGATAAGTACTTCCACTATCAAACTCTAACCCAGTCACCTGGGAGGACAAGGGAAAACTCTGTATTGATGTTTTTGAACAAAATTCCGTTGGAAGAAAAGGAAGACAAGAAAAAACAGTGAGTGGAAGTTAATGATCTCTCTTGGAAATTTTCAGGAACGTTGGAAATATAAAATATGAAAGAGCAGAACAAAATTTTTTGTGGTGAAATAAACCAGGCTACCAGCTATGTGTGTGTGTGTGGGAGAGAGAGAGAGAGGATGACCATGGCATTCCTTTTGCTGCTGTTTATGGAGGGTGAGCAGAGGGTGGGACCTGGGGTGGAGTGCCCTCAGTGTATAAATCTGAGCCCTGCCTTTTCTCAGGGCTGCTAGGGAGGAGCATGTGGGTGTGATCCTTTTGTTCCTTTGGAAAAAATAAATGTGCTCTGGGTAAAAATAGTATTTTAAAGTTTTTAAAAATAAAAATACCACATTGGAGCTGATGACGTGGGAGCTGTTTTCCCTGGTGGCACTTGGAGAGTGATTGAATGGGGAAAGGCTGGCGTCTCCCTGCTCCAACCGCCTTCCCCAGGCACCTCCCCGTGCCTGGGTTTCCCTCAGCAGCAGCATCTGGGGACTGAGCCCAAGACTTCCACTTCTTTCTCCTGTCATTCACCTCTAGGATCTCAAGGGATTTCTCTGCTCAGGACATTTCCCAGGAGGCAGGGAGACTGTACCTGAGCTGTGTGGGACTCAGCTTTCTCCCTCTGCTCCTGTTTCTCAAAATGTCCCTCACTGCCTCCCCTGGTGCTTGTTGGAGTTTCTGCTCCTGGCTTCACCCTCACCCTTTTTTATCCTGTTTAGTCTCCTCTTATTTTACTTAAGAATTCGAGCCCTGACCGGTTTGGCTCAGTGGATAGAGAGTCAGCCTGCAGACTCAAGTGTCCCAGGTTCGATTCCAGTCAAGGGTATGCACCTTGGTTGCGGGCACATCCCCAGTAAGGAGTGTGCAGGAGGCAGCTGATCGATGTTTCTCTCTCATCGATGTTTCTAACTCTCTATCCCTCTCCTTCCTCTCTGTAAAAAATCAATAAAATATATTTTAAAAAAAAGAATTCCAAATCTTTTCATTAAATCTCCAAGTTTCTAGTTTACAGGTTTTGTCTGACTTATTTTCAGCAGCAGCATCTTCTTCATTGGAATATGGCATTTTAAGAAAGATTCTGCTCTATCGGGAAAGAAGGTCTGTCCAGGAAACAATCTTTTTCTCCATGATTCTGGGCCAGGAGGTACCTGGAGAGCCAGGGCAAATGGATCTCTCCCTTCTTTGACCCCCAAAGCACTTTTTAAAAATGACACTTCACTTTGAGACAAGAACTGGCTCTTACATTGAGACAGGATAGAAAGAAGTTAGGAAAAAATTCTGACAAATGGAATGAGAAAGTAGGAGTGGACATCACAGACTGTTATGATGTTAGATCCTCTCATCAGAACCCCCTCCTTCATCCATGATTAAAGGGAAAGCAGTTTATGGCAAGAAACCCCTGTGGTGGTCAGAGAAGTCAACAATAGGACTGGCTAAAACCAAATCAAGCCAAGATGGAGGAAAATGTACCAGAGAACAACCCAAAGCTCATTATACCTTTACTAGATGCCAGGCACATGAAATTTATGCACGGGTAGGGTCCCTAGGCCTGGCTGGTGATCAGGGCTGATCTGTGGGGTGACCGGCGGGGTGATCGGGGCCCTTCACTTACATCCACTTTGACTGGCCTGGGGCCAGTGGGCTGGGGGCAGCTCCTGCATTAAGTATCTTCCCCCTGGTGGTCAGTGTGCATCATAGCAACCGGTTGTTCTGCTGGTCATTCCACCATTAGGTCTATTTGCATATTAGGCTTTTATTATATAGGGTTATAATAAAAACTGACACCACAAGTAGAGAAGGGTCAAGGAGGATGAACACTGTTATACTTCTGGAATGGACCATATTAGGAACAAGCCCCCTACTCAATCAAATGGTGGAGTCAGAACTCGGTGCCATAAAATTCAGAAACAACCCAGCTTGGAAACATATAGAATCCCAAGAACTGATGAACCCAGTGCATATCTCACTCGTAAGTTCGCTGGCATCCATGTGGACCTGTATTCCACTTCTTTCATAGTGACTTGCAACCAGGGGAGCAGCAATGGCAACAGCTCACCCTGGGCTCACCCCCTGAACCTGTCTTCAGGAACCTGAGCCCTAGCTTCTTTTTCTCTACCTCAATAAAACTTGCTTTCACTCTCACTCGGACTTGTTCTTGAATTCTTTCCTGTGTAAGTCAAAACCCTGGAGGTCCCAGACTGCTGAGGGCAGAGACCACCCTGGCTCGAAGAACTGGTTGGATGACAACATGAGCTAAATACACAATCAGTAAAAATAAAAAGCTCCTGGCTTTTTAGTTGCCTGGCAATTAGTAGGCACTTCCCCTCTGCACACTCATGGGTCCTAATTTATAGCACTTGGCCCAGCTCCTACATAGTCCAGGTGCTCAACCAGTGGGTTGCTCCTTGCACCTAACCTTGGAGGAAGGAAGATGTGGATTGTGCTCTTGAAACCTAGTCACATCATTTTAGAGGGTCCTGCTTATAAATAAAATTCATAATAGCTAACCTCAGAGCTCTTGTAATCCAACCCTTCTTAGTTTTATAGATGAGGAAAATTAGACTCAGAAGTGTGAGTTACTTGCCCAATATGCAGTTGGTTGGTCTGAGAAGGTATTATAAGCCAGATATCTGGGTTCTTTGTTCACTAGGCCACAATGCCTCCACCACAGTGCACTAAGACAAAAACCATTGGGTCACTTCAAGCAACTTTTTGTAAGAGTTGCCTAAAAGGCTTAATTGAGCTATTTTATAAAGAAAAAAACATATGCACATCTGTGTGTATTTTTGTAACAACTTTAAACTCAGTGTGACTACACACAAGCTCCAGCTCCTTCGAGTTACTAAGAAGGCGACTCGGTGACTGGTAGCCAGAGTGGAGCAGGGATAGTATGATATCTTCTTCTCAACTTCACTGGCTTCTGAAAATATCCCTGAAAATTCACAATAAGCTCCCTTTTCTGTTGTATAAATCAGAACAGATAGGGATTTTTCACTTCCTTTGACAATAAGCCTCCTTTAATGCATCTGGAGCAGTCAGTTCCACAGCTGTTCATCGCACACCCGCCGCTTGCAGGCACACGCATGATGCTATAAGGCAGTGATTCTCAACCTTCCTAATGCCATGACCCTTTAATACAGTTCCTCATGTTGTGGTGACCCCCAATTTCATTGTTATGAATTGAATATAATTAAAGCATAGTGATTAATCACAAAAACAATATGTAATTATATATGTGTTTTCCGATGGTCTTAGGCGACCCCTGTGAAAGGGTTGTTCAACCCCCAAGGGGTCGCGACCCACAGGTTGAGAACCGCTGCTATAAGGTCATGGCCCAGGGAAACTGGTCTGCAGCCTTGTCTGCTCAGAGCTGGATATGGGAGCCAACTCTCAAACTATGTGTCACCCTCAGGCCTGCCTGTGACCTGCCCCTTGCCCTGGTCTTCACTTTTAAAAATATATATTTTTTTATTCATTTCAGAGAGGAAGGAAAAGGGAGAGAGAGAAAAAAAAAATAGAGAGAAAGAGAGAGAAACATCACTGATGACAGAGAATCATTGATCAGCTGCCTCCTGCATACCTCACACTGGGGATCAAGCCCACAACCCAGGCATGTGCTCTTAACTGGAATAGAACCTGGGACTCTTCAGTCCACAGGCCAACACTCTATCCACTGAGCAAACCCAACTAGGGCCTCATCTTCACTTTTGAGTGATGGTCAGCCTGCTAAAGTATACAATGGCTGACCAGAATCAGGTAAGGGTAAATCATTTTCATTTCTGGGCATAGACATCATATCAATGGCTTACTGGGGTGGGTATTGGTATGGACAACAGGTAAACAGGCCCTGGCCTTCAGTCAGGCAGCTGAAGCGTATTGGGATGGAGTGACTTTGAAGAGCTGATTACACAATGCTGGTGGCACCATGTTTTCTAACTTGGAGGGCATGAGGCAGTGACATGTTTGGAAAGGGAGGCAGGGGAGGGGTCCCTGAGTGCACTTGGCAAGTACATGGTTCCTACGGAGGTTGTGCATTTCTTGGTTTGGTTCTGGGGGCACCTGGTGGAAATTACTGTGGGACGGTGGCTGCCACCCTTCTTTTTTTAAAATATATTTTGTTGACCTTTTACAGAGAGAAAGGGAGAGGGATAGAGAGTTAGAAACACCGATAAGAGAGAAACATCGATCAGCTGCCTCCTGCACACCCCCTACTGGAGATGTGCCCACAACCAAGGTACATGCCCTTGACTGGAATCAAACTTGGGAACTTTCAGTCTGCAGGCCAATGCTCTATCCACTGAGCCAAACCAGTTAGGGCTGTCACCCTTCTAAGTTACCTTCGGGCAGCCAATGCTGTTGTGGGCAAAAACTGGAACTCTCACTGTCTCCCTCCACAATGTCTCTTAGTCACTTGAGGGGAAAATAAGTGAATATTGCTTATAGGCTTGAAATCCTTGCACATAAAAAACATGCCAACAGGACAGAGAAACCAAGATGGCGGCATAGGTAAACACCGGAAATTGCTATCTCGCACAACCACTTCAAAAATACAACTAAAAGACGGAATGGACATTATCCAGAACCACAGGAAGGCTGGCTGAGTGGAAATTCTACAACGAGAAGGAAAGAGGAAAGCACACTGAGACTCAGAGGAGGTGCGGAAGTAAAGTGCAGAGGTACGGAGGCACACGCGGAAAGGGCTGGCAACTGAGGACACGGTTGTCTTTTTCAATCGGGAGGGACTCTCAAGCTCCCGACTGCTCTGAACTCCAGTTACAGGAAAGTCTCTGGGGACCCAGACTCATACCGGGAGAAACTGGACTGTCTGGTATCAGTCGGAACTCAAGGGTGGCTTTCTCTCAGAGGAGCTTGCAGCAATTACTGGGACACTGAGTCGCGGGGCCTCTTAGGGTAGGACAGAGGAGCAGCCATAGCTGCTTGCTCCACCCTGTTGATTTCCTGAGACCTCTCCCCACCCAAGCTGTGGGCAGAGGCTATTGCATATGAAAGGCCTGGCCCTTTGCAAGCTGAAAATTACCTAACAAACTGCAGTTGGGTCAGAGAGACCCAGAACTTCCAAAAGAAGGCCCAAGGCCTCACAGCAGCTTGCATTGCTTCACATCTGGGCCTCATCTGGGCACCTCCAAACCCCAAACAAAGAAGAGGAATATCTGATCTCTCCATAGCTCCTGCTGGGTAGCCTCAGGCAGAGGCTAAATTAGCACCTCCTTAGAGATCCAAGAGCCAGTGTACCCAATGGTCAGAGTGGGACTATACAGATTACAACTCATCATATCTATAAGGGACACTCTCAGGGGGCAGACTCAGTAAGCACCAAAGCCCTACTGAAGCAAGTCTTGCCCCTTAAGGGTGTCTCCAGCACAGAAGTTCTCCCACTGCAGACACAGCTGATTCTCACAGCCAATTGGCCTGGAGGTCAATTCCTCCCAGTGATACCTACAACAATCAAGGCTTAACTACAACAAGACTGTGCACAAAGCCCACAAAGGGGTGCACCAAGAGTGTCCACCTCAGGTAATTGGGGAGGCTGAGCCACTGGGCCCTATAGGACACCTAGCACACAAAGCCACTCTACCAACACAGGGAAGCATAAAAAATGCGGAGACAAAGAAACAGGTTACAAATGACAGAAATGGAGGAAAGCAAACTACTGGATATAGAGTTCAAAACCACGGTTATAAGGTTACTCAAGAATTTTCTAGAAACCGCCGATAAATTTAGTGAGACCCTCCATAAATCTAGTGAGACCCTTGAGGTTATGAAAAAGGACCAACTAGAAATTAAGCATACACTGACTGAAATAAAGAATATTATACAGAGATCTAACAGCAGACTAGAGGATCCCAAGAATCAAGTCAAAGATTTGAAATACAAAGAAGCAAAAAACACCCAACCGGAAAAACAAAAAGTAAAAAGAATCCAAAAATATGAAGATAGTGTAAGGAGCCTCTGGGACAACTTCAAGCGTACCAACATCCAAATTATGGGAGTGCCAGAAGAAGAGAGAGAGCAAGATATTGAAAACCTATTGGAAGAAATCATGACAGAAAACTTCCCCTACCTGATGAAAGAAATAGACTTACAAGTCCAGGAAGTGCACAGAACCCCAAACAAAAGGAATCCAAAGAGGACCACACCAAGACACATCATAATTAAAATGCCAAGAGCAAAAGACAAAGAGAGAATCTTAAAAACAGCAAGAGAAAAACAATCAGTTACCTACAAGGGAGTACCCATACGACTGTCAGCTGATTTCTCAACAGAAACTATGCAAGCCAGAAGGGAGTGGCAAGAAATATTCAAAGTGATGAATAGCAAGAACCTAGAACCAAGATTACACTACCCAGCAAAGCTATCATTCAGAATTGAAGGTCAGATAAAGAGCTTCACTGATAAGAAAAAGCTAAAGGAGTTCATCACCACCAAACCATTATTATATGAAATGCTTAAAGGTATCCTTTAAGAAGAGGAAGAAGAAGAAAAAGGTAAAGATACAAATTATGAACAACAAATACACATCTATCAACAAGTGAATCTAAAAATCAAGTGAATAAATAGTCTGATGAACAGAATAAACTGGTAAATATAGTAGAATCAGGGGCATAGAAAGGGAGTGGACTGACTATTCTCAGGGGGAAAGGGGTGTGGGGGGTGCGGGAAGAGTCTGGACAAAAATTGTACACCTATGGATGAGGACAGTGGGGAAGGGGGAGTAAGGGCAGAGGGTGGGGTGGGAACTGGGTGGAGGGGAGCTATGGGGGGGAAAAAGAGGAACAACTGTAATAATCTGAACAATAAAGTTTTAATTTTAAAAATAAAATTAAAAAAACATGCCAACAGCCTGGGGAATTTCTAAGTCTCATCTGAAAGACCCAGAGTGACTTAAGGTAAAGGTTGGAAGCACCCAGAGGTGGGCAGAACATGTCAGTGACAACAACACTGGAGTGTGGGTGGTCAGGATGGAGGGGCAGGAACAGGAGCACCATGGAGGAGAGGCTGTAGGGGACAAGGCCACCTGAATTGAATAGCTGAACACATAAGCTCTTTATGGTCCCTACAGAGGTGGGACCTGGAGAAGCAGGAAGAAGCAATCATATTTGACTGTCTTTGATGTAGTACGCATGTACACAACAAGCCATGGCCATTAATCCTCTTCTGTTTATATTGTCTGACTCAGAAATGGCCCCAATTTTCTGCCACTTTATTGCGTATTGTGCTTGCTTTTGTCATGGAGACCGAAAAGTGTGGGACACTTTTCAAAGGCCAAATAGCATGATGGCTTGCCCCCCATCAGAAGAAGGCCATAGTAACATCAACCTTCCTGCTTAAAGGTGAATTGTGATAGTCATTCCCCATGTTTTATGGTGCTCTAGGGGTCACCCACCATGTTCACCCTCACGGCCTCATTCCCTCCCTACCACCCCTCTGAGAAGCAGGTCAGCAAAATGAGTATGGGACGTTGGAATCAGCCCACTCTGGCTGTAAATCCCAGCTCTTCCAGTTACTCTATTTTGGGTAAGAAACTAATGAGGCAAAATGTCCTCCTCTGGAAAATGGGGATTATCACACTTACTTGACCAGGACAAAGAAGGCTTTGGGGCACATATGAAACTTTGGGGCAAATTAGAACAAGATGCCTTTTCCTCAAGATCTTTTAGTTCCATTTGTCAGAAAATGACTGCAGCCTATGATGACCATGATGTGAATGCTGCTCCTGAGAGGGGGTCTCTTTTGCAGTCCCAGGGAGGCTCTGGCCTAGGATGGCAGTGAGGTGCACATGGGCTCTCAGCAGTCACTACCAGAAAGCTCGTCTCCAGTCTGTCTCAGGAGGAAACCTGAGAAGACCTAACCCCAACTCTGCTAACTTCTCCTCCAGCTCCCCTTCCTTTGTGCTTTAAATCTGCCTTCAGAAAATATACCTATCTTTTAGCAGGCCACCCAACTATGCACTTTGTCAAAAGTAAAAATGTAGATACACTTAAACTTTCCACAGGAACCAGTCAGCTTTCTCTAAACTGAACTACTGAATTTTGAAGAGCAAATGGTTCTCAGGAAGATGGTGAACCAGCCCAAAATGGGGCTCCCAAGCTGCCAGCTTCTGCCCACTCCGTTAGTGACCTTGATGGAATGACTCAGCCTCTGGTGAGTCAGCTCCTTTATATGTAAAACAGAAGAATACTCATCATTCCTGCAGAGATATTATCAGATAGAATTTTTGAGCTTTTCAAAGAACACGGAGAACCAGAGGTAAATGGTACCAAAACAGCAGGTGAGCATTGCTATTGTTATCAAAGAATCGTCAATGTTCATGTAAAAACATTTTGAAGGTCTCTTTCAAAGAATCCTATCTAGTGGAGATAATTAAATTTGCCCAAGGAGGAAGTATAAAGGACGTGTAATGCTTCATTCATTCAGCCACTCAATAATTTTTCATTGAGATTCTTCTGTGCACCCAGCAAGGGGGTTGCAGTGATGAACAAGAAACGCGCAGGCCTTTCCTCTAGGAGCTTACAGATCAGTGGGCATGTGACATGGAACCTAGAAAGAGCAGATGGAGAAGTCCCAACATTATTGGAGGTAATAGAGAGCAAGACTCATTTGCTTGAGTACATTTTCCCTTTTACTTTGATCGTCTTGCTGTCCATGAAGAAAGTTATAATGAGCATCTGCTGTTTTGTCTGCCCAACATACAGCCCCTCTCTGGCAAAGCATCTGATTATTGACCACTCCCTACTCCCAGCTTATGGGGTTGGGATGGGGAGACCTCAGTCCTGGGATTCAGCATGTGGGTATGTGTCCCAGGGTGGAGCAAGTAAGCTCTTCATCTACCTGGCGACATGGGCTGTTGCAGGAATAAGATTTCCATATAAAATACAGAATGCCTATATAATTTGATTCAAAGTCAAGTTTGTATTTAGGCAAATAAATAATTTCTTGTATGTGTCTCAAAAATTATGTGGAATATACTTATACTAATAAATTATTCATTGTTTATCTGAAATTCAAATTTAATGGGGGCCTCTTATATTTTTATTAGCTAAATCTGGCAAGCATATTCAGGAGTGATGTTGAGAGCCCTCTCTGGGACATTTCTGGAATTATTAGCAAATAGGCACTTTTTCCCCACTAGACTTGGTGATAGTTGCTATTATCAATCTCTGGGAGAGACTTCCTGAGAAAGGGCATGGCAGCCAAGCAAAGCTGAGACGGGAAGAAACGTGCCTGAAATATATGTAGAGTCTCTAGATCTCTACATATGATGAGCCTCTAGCCTTTCCAGTCAGGTGAGCCTATCTTGTCCCTTTGCCCTTGTAATTGTCCTGAACATACATTCCCAGTGCTGTACTGCTGCTCTAATTTCCCCAATTTTAGGGACTTTCTTTCTATCAAAATTGTTCCCATTCCTCCAAAAAATCCAATCAATTTTAATCTCTCCAGAAATCATTCTCAGACTTTTCCAAAAAGACTGCCCCAATGTTTACAGGACCACATAGACAGGTTGCTTTGTTTCCTGGAATGTAATATGTCTCCAAAGACTTTGCTTATTTAAAGCCGTGGATGCTCCCTGGGCTTCAGTCTCTCAGAGCCGCATGAAACCTCGATAGTGTCCTAGAGTGGATTTATGTAAGAGATGTGAGCAAAAGCAAGGGGAGTCACTAGGAGTCAGCAGGGTCTCTCTTGATGTGGCAGCATATTTTGTAAAAGCCCCTGTATGTGGAATCACATGCCTAGGCTTTGAGTCAAGACAGTGTTACTGACCACCTCTCTGCCCTGGGTGTGTGAGTACCCAGGTGAGTACTCATGCAGGTCTGTTAGTACTCATTGTGAGTACTCCTGTAGGGTCTTGTGTAAGTACTCATTGTGAATACTCATACAGGTGCTCTCACTTCTGACTCCCTATCAGTAAAGTACTGAGTTGTACAACATCTAACATTTGTTTCCAAGTCCATGGTTCAATGATGCAAAATCGTGCTGATAGATCCAGGGATTTCATGGAGAAAGCATATCTGGATTTCAGGGGGATACTTCACAATATCCCTTTAGGAGAAATGTGAGAAATAGAGAAAGAGAAATTCAATCACAGTGACAGAAGATTGGCACCTCTGTCTACAAGAACTCACAGAGACAGGAATTCTTAAAGGTGAGATGTGGCCTGTCGCAAGGCTACTCTGTCATCCTGGGCTATATCAACACCCTAAAGTAACTGAAAGCATGCTCACCAACTTTCAGGTGACACAGATGTGGGAGGAAGGGCCAATACGTCAGAAGACAGCAACAAGATTTAAATGATTTTGATATTCTGAATTGGTGCTTTAAAGCTAAATCAATCTATCTTTTCATTCACCTATTCATCCATCTATTATCTATCTATCTATCTATCTATCTATCTATCTATCTATCTATCATCTATCTATCTATTATCTATCTATCTATCTATCTATCTATCTATCTATCTATCATCTATCTATCTATCTATCTATCTATCTATCTATCTATCTATCTATCCATCATCTAAAAGAATAATATCGATCAGGTTAAAAAATGCACAATAGCAATGTGGTTCATGTAAAAAAGACTAGGAAGGTCTGGTTTATGACCAACTGAATACTCATCAAAAGTAAATGTCCAAAGAGCGAATGCAATGCTCATTTGTATATCAGCTGGGAGTGCCTCATTCAAAGAGCAGAAGAGCTTCCTGTTCTCAGCATTGACCCCTTCTTACCCCCGTCATTGTAATATGGGGACTTATATTGAGGAGGTCAGGATGTGATGGAGAAGGTCTAGAAATCACCCATTCATTTGCTCATTCATAGATACATGCCTTTATTCATTCAGCAAACATATTCAGCCTTAATGAGCAGTGGCCTCAAATCCTTTTTGAAATAAGATAGGAATATAAATGAATGAGTGAATGAATGAAAGGAAAGACTGAGTTCCTGCCCTCAAGGACTTCAGCCTGGAGAAGGGAAAGTCGGATAAAGTGGGAATTGCAGGCCCTCCAGAGCTGTGAGAGGAGCACTGGAAGCAAGGGTGGCAGAAAAGGAAAGGTGTGTGTGGAAAGGAGTGTGTTCATCACACTCAGTTCCTAGCACTGCCAATCTCTCCTTTTATTTGCTGATTCATTTATTTCCTGTGGGAAACTGTTTACTGCCTTCACTATCTGATAAGCATAGACAGAGAACTCCCCGAAACCCCCCGAAGGCTGGGTGCCTTTGAAGCCCTAGCAAAGGTAGGAGCTAGGCACCACCTCTGTTTGTCCAGACAGTGGTAGCTGAAACTATTCCCCCATTTATTATTATGTAAATCCTTGCTGATGGGCTAGTCTGCTTCTTACTAGGGGGTCACCTGCCTAAGGGCTATGCTATGGGGGCATCCCAGATCAATAAAAGCTTGGTGAGGCCTGAGCACGGAAGAAGTCCTTCAGGACTTGCCGCCTGGTCCCCCAATATTGCAAAATTATCTCGTGTCTTTTTCTCTCATTTGTTGTGGGGCTCCTCTTTCAGATACCAAACCCTACTCCACGCGGGACGTGGAAGGAAACACTCAACAATTTCCTCCTTTTATTCTTCTTCACCAAGGAGGCAATCATTTCACTGGGTTAATGTGTATTCTTTGATTTTTATGAGTTCTTAAGAAGCAAGAGTTGCTTCTTTGGCTACACTTTTACATAATCAATATTGTACTAGTGACTGGCTCTTTTGCTTTTTTAATTCAGTTATAGGTCATGAGAACTGACCAGGTTCTTGAGTATACAGTCAACTCGCTTTATTCACAGATTCTCTATTTGCAAATTCACCTACTCACTAAAATTTATTTGTTGCTTCCAAATTAATACTCAAGGAGCTTTGATGGACATTCATGGACCTGATACTCAGAGCAATGATGAATTTGGGTAATGATGTGCATGTTCTCAGAAGGACCAAATTGACACTCTATCTTCTTGTTCCTGCCCTTGTACTATTAACAATCAACCATTTTGCAGCTGTTTAAAATGACCCCCAAGCTTAGTGCTGGAGTGCTGTCTCATGTTCCTAAGTGTAAGATGGCTGTCATGTGCCTTACAGTGAAAATTCATGTTAGATGAGCTTCCTTCAGGCATGAGTTATAGTGCTGTTGTCAATAAGTTCAATGTTAGTCAATCAACAATTTAGATTAAATAAGGTGTCTTTAAATGGGAAAACACATAAATTAAGGTTATGTTATGATATTTGACAAAAATATTGTGACCAGAAACTTGTAGGAACCTAACCCTTTATTTCCCCTAGGAGCAATGGTCCAGTATTTCCTAATTCAGTGTTTTCCACAACTTTATGGGACAGAATGAGTAATAAGAATTGACTATATTTCTGCTTCATGGCTTCTCACTGCTGCATAGTATTCCATACCACATTTTATTTCTTCATTCCTCTAGGGATGTGAGTGGCCTATGCATGACAAGGATCTTCATGCATCTTCCCTTGGAAACCAGTGTGAGAATTTCTCTGGAGGCATTCTGAGAATGGACTTCTGGGCCCTAGGGTAACTGCATTTGACCAAATACTGCTGGATTACTCTAAAGAAAGGCTGTTCCCCCTGGCACTCCTACCAGCATCACATGAGGGTCCTATATCCCCTCAGCCCAGCCATGACCTGCTGTCATCCAACTTGCAGTCTGATGGGGATAAAGTCGTAGCTCATTATAGTTTTTATTTTATATTTCTAATTAAATTAGTTACAGTATTTCTTCATTTGCTTATTATTTGAGTTTCCTCTTTGGTAAATTGCCTATTCACATGTTTTGCCTATTTACCTATTAGTTTTTTTAAAAATTGATTTTCAAAAGTTCCTTGTATATTTTACATATGTGAACCTTGTCAAGTTTAGACATTTTAAATATATTCTCCTGGTTTGTCATTGGCCTTTTTACTGTGTTCATGATTTTTTCAGTAAGTGGAAATTTTTAACATTAGCATATACAAGAAATGAAACATTGGGTGGATGGATGATGTGGTGTCTAGCTGTGAGGAAGGAGAATTTTAAGAGTGAGTTTCCATATGAAAGGCTATGTCATTTAAAGAAAGAGTAAAGGCAATTCAAATTCTTTTGGGGGTGGAGGAAAATAAAATATTAATGGTAGGATAGCTATTTTATCTTTAAGGCTGTATGTCAAAGAGGCTTTAGACTTAGTCCATCCCCAAGTAGCAGGGACCGCTCTTTATTCTCAGAGATGGCCAAGCAGGATAAACATCAGGGATGCTGCATGGAACTGTGGCCTCGACTGGGCAGCTAGAGTCAAGGAGTTGCTGTCAACTCTCTGAGAGTCTATGAATGACATGGAGATTATTCTTAAACAAGCAATTCATTATTTCAGCACTAATGGTCACTAGTTAAGCTGATCTTCTCAGTATCTGTCAAAAGGTAATATCTTCTCACTGTACTCCATCCCCACCCCTTACCTACACAGCACCACTCATTAATCATATGGACATGACATTAGGCGAGCAGTTTCTGTGACTTCTTGATCTTCTTTTTAAAACTCACAATTTAGTGTAGACTTCTAGATAACTCCCTTCATTACAGGTCTGAGTCTGGAGAGAAGTAAAAGGAAGAGGGAGGGTAAAGGGTTGACTATACCTCAGTGCAGTTATGGAATGAGCAAAAAGGGTAGTTTCTGTCTTCTATTCATCCTTGAATTCATTCGCTCACTTAATTATACATTGGTGAGTGCCTCATTCATGTCAGGCACTGGGCTCAGCATCGGAGGTACAAGAGTGAGCAAAACACCCAGATGGGTGTCTGTCCTACCTTCATGGAGCAGACTCTACAGGGGCAATCATCTATTTCACACCAAATCTATAAAATACTCACATTTCTACCTGTGTGCTCCCTTTAAAACCAATGAAATGAATAATAAAAATTCAGATTAGGATTAAATAAAAATACCACTTTCATCTGTCATGAACATTTCATCTGTTGGCAAACATCCAGAGGTTAACAGACACTCTGTTATTGGTGAGACCGTGGGACAACAGGCATTCTCACCCATTGGTGTGAATGCAGACTAGTAAAGTTCCTTTGGAAGGGAATTTGTCAATGTTCAACAAAATGACATGCGTTTAACCCTTTGATCTAGCAAATCCACTCCTGGCAAAATAGTCTTAAGATAGGTTGGCAAAAATACAGTAAGATTTATGCATAAAATGATTTATTACAGTACTTTTTGTATTACCAAAAGACTGTAAAAACAACACATGTGTGCACCAGTAGGGGACTAGTTGAAGAAACCATGGCCTGGTCAAATCCATGTAATGGAGAACCATGCATTATAAAAAAGGAATGAGGGCCACACTACATCCTATTATAGAGCGATCTCTAGGATATACTGTTAAGTGAAGTGAAGAAAGCAAAGTGAAGAATATTGTGGATAGCATGATACCTTATAATTTAAAACAGGGGAGAATTGAATATATACCTACTATAGTAAAACCTCAATATAACAGACTAATTCAGTCTAGGGGGTGTCTGTTAAAGCCGAAAGTCTGCTATATAATAAAGTAAATTTTTGAATGGGCATGTTAGTTAAAAAATTAACAAATTAGTTAGTATATCTGTTTTTACTTATGTAGACACATTTATGTAATTATAACTAAGTATATGAAAAGTTTAATTTCACAGAAAAGTTTTCTATATATATATATATATTACTGTAATTTTAAATTTATGCTGAATAGGTCTAGTAAATGCGTGCCTTCACCTGTCACTGCAAGTAAATAAATGCACATGTCTGGGGTGTGGCTTAGCGCGTTTCCTTAAAATGCACCCCAGGACAACAGAGTGAATTATTTTAAAAAGTCACCCCAGAACAACAGAATCAATTACTGTGTTTACCGGTGATGACTCTGGGATTTAAATATTAGACTATAGTTGTAGATATGTAATATTTATTTATGTCAGCAAAATTATTGCAATGTTTTTTCCAACATATGATCTATTTGCTAAAATTTGTTAAAAAATAACAGTGAATTAGTAACAAAAAATAACCTGCTAATTTAATTATAAGCAAATCTTGTTAAAAGCATTTTAAAATTAACAAGGTGTTTTCATATATGACATATGGGCCACAAATTTTGTTTGTTAAATCTGAAGTCCATTAACCTGAGATTCAAAATATCGGGAGTTTACTGTATAAAAATTTTAATGGGCCGGGCTGGTGTGGCTCAATGGTTGAGCCTCGACCTATGAACCAGGAAGTCACGGTTTGCTTCCTGGTCAGAATATATACCTGGGTTGTGGGCTTGATTTCCAGTAGGGGACTGGCAGGAGGCAGCCGATCAAAGATTCTCTCTCATCATTAATGTTTCTATCGCTCTCTCCCTCTCACTTCCTCTCTGAAATCAATACAACTTTTTTTTAATTTTAATGGAAGGACAGACCAAAACTAATAAAAATTGTCACCTATGTGGGAGGGAGGGAACAGGTGATGAGGAGGATAATAAAAGATAGATTATCTAAATGGACTTTATAGTACAGATTTGACTTTGGTGCCATCTGAATGTCTTATAAGACAAAATATAATAAAAAAGGAAAACTGCAGAGCAGAAGTAGAACTGCTGCCAGTGCTGCCACCGATTCAAGAGCCAGGGTAGTGGCTGCCATTCTCTGTTGCCTGAGGAGTGGGCCTGGACGGAAACAGTCACTGAGGTTGGTTGCTTGGAGCGTCTTTGCCTCCCCGCAATCCTCCCTCAGGAATGACCATGGATAAAAGTAAGCTGGTACAGAAAGCCAAGCTCATGAGCATGCTGAGTGCTGTGAAGGTCTTTTTGCAGCCCTGAAGGCAGTCACAGAACAAGGGCACAAGCTCTCCAATGAAAGGAGAAATCTGCTTGTCACTGCTGTGTCATCTCCAGCACTGAGCAGAAAACAGAGAGGAAGGAGAAGCAGCAGCAGATGGGCAGAGCATGGTGAGAAGATCGAGGCAGAACTGCAGGACATCTGCAAAGGTGTTTTCAAGCTGTCGGACAAATATCTCATTCCCAGTGCTACACAACCAGAAAGTAAGGTGTTCTACTTGAAAATGAAAGGGGATTCTTTTAGATATCTTTCTAGAGGTGGCACCTAGAGACAATAAGCAAGCCATTTGAGATTAGTAAGAAAGAAATGCAGCTTACACACCCAGTTCCACTTGGCCCCACGCTGAATTTCTCAGTCTTTTACTATGAGATTCTGCACTCTCCTGAAAAGGCTTGCAGTCTGACAAAAGTGGTGTGTGATGAAGCAATTGCTGAATTGGGTACACTGAATGAAGAGTGGTACAGAAACAGCACCCTGATCATGCAGTTGCCTAGGAACAATCTCACCCTGTGGCCGTCAAAAACCCAGGGGATGAAGGAGACACTGGGGAGGGAGAGAACTAATGTCTATGGTGCTTTGCCACCTGTTCAGTGGCACTCTATTCCCGCCACATATATTCCTTTGTGAGGTAAAAAAAAAAAAAAAAAGAAGAGTTGTGCGTTGACTTTTCAATGTTTCACATCTTCAGCTTAGCAAAATGGTCCAGGGTTAAACAGCTGGTATTTGTATCTCAAACTCTGGTTGGCGACATAAATGCCAAGGCATTCTAAAGTTTTGTTTTTTAACATTCACAGGATTACTGTGTGTTTATTTATTTTATTTTATTTTTTCAAAAACCCAAACACTGTGATTATGGGGTTTTGCAACTAAGCAGAACTCTTACTGGTAGAAAAAATAACCTGAATTATCTGTAACTTTGGGGGAAGTTTAATCTGATATCAAAGCAGTCATTGAAATACAGCTCCATTGTAAAGTACAGAAAATTACAGAGATTGTATTGTGATGCTGGGACCTGACGTGAGACACCTGCCATCTCACATTTGGGGTTTATGGCAATTCACAGTAATTCTGCCTGTTGTTCGGAGCTTATAGATACTTGACCAGTTGGGGCTATGGCCACTCAGAAGTTCACAACCACAGACATCCAGTGTCTTCCTCTGAGGAAACTCGAAGCCTAAAATTGAAGTTCTGTGTGGCAGATAAGGGTTATGACACCATGAGACGGCCCAGTGCTCATATAACTCACGTGACTAAAACCCGGTCCTACAACGATGTCACCGATTTGGGATTTGTGCCTCACTTGTGGAATCTGTTTTGCTTGTAACCACACGCTAAGGAAAAAGAAAGCCATATGTCTTATGAATGCCCTTACCTGTCTCCTGGGTAACACCGTTATGAATAATGTTCTGCAGAGATTGCCTTTCACATGGGGAGTACTCAGGCTTTGGGTTCTTCCTAGCTCCAGGCTTTTAAAATTTGAAATCTAAACATTCTTTTCCACTGTCTTTTCAACTATTGACTTTTTTCTCTCTCTTTTTCTTTAAATTTCTGTCCTTCTGCTTCTTCACCATTTTTTTGAAGTCTCTCTTTTCTTGTCTTTGTCCATGGTTTAATACTATATGAGCAGAGATAGAGGGCCTGGAGGGGGTGAGAAGTGAAATTGATGAACATTTTAGTGAGCAGACCTTGCTTCAAAGAGTTGAGAAGAACTTCCAGCACCATAGCTCTGTCTTCTTACGATTCTCAGCACGGTCATTACTCTTTAGTCACACCAAGACCTGAATCAAAAAAGTATTTTTAAATATCCATGACTTCTCCCTGTATTACCGCCAGTCTTGATAATGCTTGTTAGTACCTGTCACCAGATCTCCCAATTGTACTCATCCAGCCAAGTCCACAGATGTGTTTCAACAAGACCCTATCATTCAGGGAAGCTGCCGGAACACTGCAATGGGGAGAATCCAGAACACAGAGCCTACCAGTCGCACAGTATCCATGCTCTCTCTTTAACACTCCGCATAACTGTGGTACCATCTGTTTGTCCATCTGCTGAAATGAGAAAAAAAAACACCATTCATGCACTGATGAAAACAAACCAAAAAAAAAAAAAAGTAAGTCCCTCTTTTCTAGCTGAACAAAAAAAGTGCAGCTAAATACTCGGCGTTTGAAAATGCAGCAGTGAATGTGGAACGAGCCTGTCTGCATATCTGGCAGCTCGTTCTTGCTTTGTTTTCCCTACCAGTATTTTGCCTCACGTTTGCTTCTGTGATGGGTATATTACTTAGCAAGCACGCCCATGGTTGTGAACATAGTATAGCATAAAAGTTAAACTCCTGTTTTTGATGTACTAGATTGTGTATGTCTTTCAAACAGTTCTAGTTTCCACCTTATACAGAATAATCAGGAAATGTGTAAAAATTCAAAAGTAAAATAAAAAATTTTATTCATTAAAAAATAAAACTATAGTTTCCAAAAATGTTGAAAGCAAAATAAAACAATGTAAATGTATACAAATTTAGGGGCTTAAGCACACAGAGAGAAATTATGTCAGATGACTTAAAAAGCTAGTAATTAGTGTGCATCATTAGTGAGATATATATTCAGATGTTCCTCAACTTACAATGGGGTTATGTCCTGATAAGCCATTATAAGTTGAAAATATTGTAAGTTGAAAATGCATTTAATAAACCTAACCTACTGAGCATCAGAGCGTATCCTACCTCAAACCAGCTCAGAACATAGTATCCAAAAAAATGCTGTAAAGTGGTGGCTAATGGGGAGCTGTGGCTCCCTGTCATTGCCCAGGATCGCAAGTATCTTATTACATATTGCTACCCTGAAAAAAGATAAAAAATCAAAATTTAGTTTCTACTAAATACATATCACTTTTGCACTATTGTAAAGTCAAAAAATCTTAAGTCAAACCAGGGACCATTTATATATCCCAAGGTCTAAAAGAGTCCCAGAAATCTTAAACTATTTCCAACAGTATTATATATACATATATATATAACTATTCTGTGTTTTAACCATCCTATCTAATAAAAGAGAAACATGGTAATTGGCGTACGACCGCTACCCTTCCCATTGGCTAATCAGGGCAATATGCAAATTAACTGTCAGCCAAGATGGCGGCCGGCAGACAGGCAGCTTGAAACTAACATGAGGCTTGCTTGCTTCAGTGACGGAGGACTCCAACGTTCCCTGACTGCCCCTGCAGGCCTCTGAGCTGCAACTCTAAGCAACTATGTAACAAACATAGAAGCTAAACAAAACCCCAGAAACCTGCTGGGCTTCAGCCAGCAGGATCGCAACATTGTAAGCAAAGGCCAGAAACCTACTTTCAGCAGTGGAGGCCTAAGAGCTGGAGCCAAGCCTCAAAGCTAAAGCTGGCCCAGAATAAAAAAAAATAAAAAAAGGAGCGGTTGGGAGCTTCAGTCACCCCCAGCCTGAAAACAGCACTCAGCTCCTCACCCAGACTGGCCAGGCACCCCAGTGGGGACCCCCACCCTGAAGGATGTGTGACCAGCTGCAAACAGCCATCATCCCCTCACCCAGGCTGGCCAGGCACCCCAGTGGGGACCCCCACCCTGAAGGATGTGTGACCAGCTGCAGACAGCCATCATCCCCTCAACCCAGGCTGGCCAGGCACCCCAGTGGGGACCCCCACCGCAACCTCCCCATTGACCCTGCCTTGAGTGTGACAGGGGATGGTTCCCCCAACCCCCAATCGGCCCTCCCTGAGCATGACTGAGGGTGGAATCACAACCTCCCAATCGCCCTGCTCTGTGTATGACAGGGGGCAGCGCCCCAACTCCCCAATCGGCCCTGCTCTGAGCCTGACCAGGGGCTGCACCTAGGGATTGGGCCTGCCCTCTGCCACCTGGGAGCAGGCCTAAGCCAGCAGGTCATTATCTCCCGAGGGGTCCCAGACTGCGAGAGGGCACAGGCCGGGCTGAGGGACCCCCCTACCCCCCGAGTGCACAAATTTTTGTGCACCGGGTCTCTAGTCCTATATAATAAAAGCCCAGCGACCATTATGGCAGAATGACCAATGATCAGACCACCAGCTGGTAGCTATGACACACACTGACCCAGACCTTGCTGTCGGTACTCTGACAGCCCTGAATCCCATTCACCCACACCCCGGACCCTGACGCAGGGAGGCAGGAGCCCCATTCCTCATGGAATCAGCTGTTGGTCAGCTTGCTGTCCGTGCCCTATAGCCCAGAATCCCGTTCACCCACACCCCGGACCCTGACCAATCTCATGCAATCACAACATTAGCTATTCATTTGCCAAATGATAAGAATTTGTATTTTCATACCAATGATTTTGCTGAAGTTTTAGATAGGGCTAAAAAGCATAACTTGACTTTGATGGCATAGTTTTTATTGAATGGAGAAGATTCCTATGAGTGTAATTATTATTATTGGGAGGTTCCATAACATTATGTGTTTAATAATTCTTGTGGAGAAAACACTAAAAGGACGAGAATAAAGTATTAGGTAGACTATTCACTGTGAGCTTTAGAGAACCAGAATGATATTACCTTAGACTTTTGCTTCTGCATATAAAAGGTGCAATAAGTTTTCTGATCTGCAAACTATAGGAGGTGTAATTTATGATACATTTTATGAAGCTGCTAAACATAGAGGATTATTAGTCAACAACACTATCTGGAAAGATACGATTGACGATGCAATCATCCTTAATATGCCCAAACAACCACGGCAACTTTTTGCATATATATGCGTGTTTGGATGTCCTTCTGATGCAGACAGATTATGAGATGAGAATAAATCTAAATTGATTGAAGATTTTTGTTGGAAATTACACCACAGAGAAGGTGCCTGTGTGAACTGTGAAATGCAAGCCCTTAATGAAACTCAAGAAGTATTCACATTGCATGGAATGAAATGTTCACATTTCAAACTTCCAGACTATCTTTTATCAACAAATACAACTACATGTGATGAATCATACAAGTGACAACAGGCAGAGATTTTGGTAAATTCTCTGAATGATGAACAGTTGGCAGCCTTTCAGACTATAACTTTCACCATTGAAGATCAAACTGTACACCCCAAATGCTTTTTCTTGGGATGGTCCAGGTGGTAGTGGAAAAACATATCTTTATAAAGTTTTGATATATTATATTAGAGGTCATGGTGGTACTGTTTTACCCACAGCATCTACAAGAATTGCTGCAAATTTACTTCTCAGTGGAAGAATCTTTCATTCCCAATATAAATTACCAATTCCATTAAATGAAACTTCAATTTCTAGACTTGATATAAAGACTGAAGTTACTAAAAACATTTAAAAGGCCTAACTTCTCATTGTTGATGAATGCACCATGGCATCCTGTCATGCTATAAACACCATAGATAGATTACTAAGAGAAATTATGAGTTTGAATGTTGCATTTGATGGGAAAGTTCTCCTTCTTGGAGGGGATTTTTGACAGTGTCTCAGTATTGTGCCACATAGTATGTGATCAGCCATAGTACAAATGAGTTTAAAGTACTGTAGTGTTTGGGGATGTTTCAGAAAGTTGTCTCTTAAAACAAATATGAGATCAGAGGATTCTGCCTATAGCGAATAGTTAGTAAAACTTGGAGATGGTAAACTGGATAGCAGTTTTCATTTAGGGATGGATATTATTGAAATCCTCTGTGAAATGATTTGTAACAGATCTATTATTGAAGCTACCTTTGGAAATAGTATATCTATAGATAACATTTAAAAACATATCTGAACATGCAATTTTTTTGTCCAAAAAATGAACATGTTCATAAATTAAATGAAAAAATTTTGGATATACTCAATGAAGATTTTCACACCTATTTGAGTGATGATTCCATTGATTCAATGGATGATGCCGAAAAGGAAATTTTTCCCATTGAATTTATTAATAGTATTACTCCTTCGGTAATGCCGTGCCATAAATTAAAATTGAAAGTAGGTGCAATCATCATGCTACTGAGAAATCTTAATAGTAAATGGGGTCTTTGTAATGGTACCAGATTTATTATCAAAAGATTGCGACCTAACATTATAGAAGCTGAAGTATTAACAGGATTTGTAGAGGGAGAGGTTGTTCTGATTCCAAGAATTCATTTGTCCCTGTCTGACACTGCCTCCCATTTAAATTAATTCGAAGACAGTTTCCTGTGATTCCAGCATAGGTGATGACAATTAATAAATCACAAGGACAAACTCTAGACAGAGTAGGACTATTCCTACCTGAACCCGTTTTCAGACATGGTCAGGTATATGTTGCTTTCTCTCGAGTTCAAAGAGCGTCTGATGTTAAAGTTGTAAATACTTCATCACAAGGAAAATTAGTCAAGCACTCTGAAAGTGTTTTTACTCTTAATGTGGTGTACAGGGAGATATTAGAATAAGTTTAATCAATTTATTAGTCATTGTTTGTATCGATGTTGTTTTTATAGCATGTTTTTGTTGCTTTTATGTCATGTTTTTGTGGTTTTTATATCATGTCTTTGTTGTTGTTATATCATGTTGTTATTGTTTATTTATTAATAAATTTACATATCATTTTAATATACATTTTACTAATTTTCTTTAATCTCTGACACATCTATTATACAGAAAGGGCAAATAGCGATATTAAAATATTTCTTCTAATTAATTCCCTTTCAATGGGCATGAATTTGTGCACTGGGCCACTAGTATATATCATAAAATTATAATATGGACACAAATAAGCCAAATAATTTATTAGAATAAACTTAAAGGCCCTGGATGGTTTGCTTAGTGGTTAGAGTGTCAGCCGTGCACTGAAGGTCTCAGGTTTGATTCCCGGTCAAGGGCATTGTGGGGGCCCTGTCTAGAATGCTCCAGATGTTCAAGGCCACTCTGAGAGTGGGAATCCTAATCTGTGTGTTCAGACGAATTTGCTATACGCAGGTGCAAATGCAAGGATTTAGAAGCTATGCAATGTGCAGGTGTGCCCTTCAGTAACCCAAAAGATTGATGGCACTGTTTTGACAAGAAGTCTCTTTTGTCTAAGTTGGTATAAAGTATGCTACTGTTCAGCCAGTGTGGTTGGCTCCTGTATAGCTCCTACGTTAAGGGGCTGCCTTATAGGGAAGATGTATTACTGACTAGCCTGTGTGCCACTGCCTGGTCAGACTACTTTGTTAGCAATGGCTCCTGTGTTTGCTACTGTATTAGCAAGGGCTGCTTTGTGTTTGCTACTGTGTTAGCAAGGACTGCTTTGTGGACTGCCTTATTAGCAATGGCTAATTGGACCACAACAAAGACTCTCTTATATTCCCATGACTTCTCATGTCTTCTAATGCCTGGCATCCAAGGAGATCCAGTCCCTGGCAGAGGGACTCGCACCCAACAGTTAGCATAATAGAGCAGGATTCAAGGAGTAAGTACTCCAATAATTGGCACAACGAATAGGGTTCAGGAGTATGTGTGGACTCAGGAGCGAGTGCTCCTGGCAGGCATGTACTCGGGTTGCAGGTTTGATCCTGGCCTGGTTGGCGCATGCAGGAGGCAACCAATCGATGATCTCCCCCTCTCTCTCTCTCTCTCTCCCTCCTTCTCTCTAAAATCAATCAATCCATCCATTGATCAATCAATTAAAAATAAGTAAATGACTGAGAACTAAGATTTTCAGTGTAAAAGAAATAAGTATTATAAATTTATGATGTATTTTCTCTTAAAATTTTTCTATTTCTGTCCACTAAAAAGTTTTAGAAACAGTAATCAACCTGATAGCAATGAGTGTCCACAGCAGCCAGATTGTGGCCAACAAATGTCACTTCCCACTAGAAAAAAACAGGGGCCCTTGGAGAAATGGTAGGTCTGGGGCAAGATGAACCAGGAACATCTTATTGTATGAAAAAGCATGAAAGCCATCAAACTATTGGAAATTCTTACAAAGCACTCAGAAGTCATCTGAAAGGAACCGTTTCTGGCCAAAAGAGGGGCAATTTGGACATTGGAAGGATTAGTAACTGCCATGGGTTGAGGCATATCAATTATATTTAAATCTATCGTTTATAACAATGTGTACTGAATTTATAAACCTCCTCGGTCACCTTTGAAGGATACTAAGGAACCATTCAGTATTCTAAAAACTAGTAAATCCAGAGAAAGAACCAAGAATATATACTGCATTTCCTGTAGAAACCTCAGAATAGCCAAAAACTTGATGAGGGGAAGTCCTTCCCTCCCTCTTTAAGAACTCCCATCAAAATCTGAAGAAGAAATGTGTATTAGTTTCCTAAGACTACTGTAACAAAGTACTATGATCTGAGTACTTTAAATAACAGAAATTTATTGTCTCCTGGTTCTGGAGTCTGGAAGTCCAAGATAAGATCAAGGTGTCAGCAGGATCATGCTCCCTCTGAAGGCTCTAGCAAAGTATCTGTTTCTGGCCCCTCCCGGCTTCTGGTAGTTGTGTGGCTGGCCGTAACATGACCCTGTCTTCACATGGCATTGTCCCTGCGTGCATGTTTGTCTCTGTGTCCAAACTTCCCTTTTCTGTAAGGACACCAGTTACATTGGATAAGGGGCTCCAGTATGACCTCATCTTCACTAATTTTATCTTTAATTACTCTATTTCCAAATAAGTTCCCATTCTGAGATACTTGGGGTTAGGGTTTCAACATATTAATTTGGGGGGTATATAATTTAATCCATAACAGAATGCTAGAATGAGACTAGAATCATTTGGTAATTCTCAATGAAATAATGGACCTAGGCAGTGGCCATCAGTAACCGCTAAAACCACTAAGCAAAAAGTTGATGAGGAACCCACTGACTAATCTTAACATCACAAGTCACAGGACAACCAGGCATCAGGGTGCTTCCTGATGTGATGCAACAGGAGAACACATTCTGTGAGGTGTTCTTGCCTCTCCCCCTCAAAAAAAAAAATCAGACATGAATCTGAACAAGCCTTTAGATGTAAAATGTGAACTAACAGTTTAGAAGATTTACAAAAGAAAAAAGAATGTGTTAAATGGCACTTTGGATATGCAATCAGCAAAATCCAGAATGTGAGAAATTCTACAGTAAAAAAAAGATCTGCTTTCTTAACAGATGTTAAGAAAAAAGAAAAGGGAAGGGGAACCTAAAAATCAAGAGACTTTAAAAAGCATATCAACTGCCCTGGCCAGTGTGGCTCAGTTGGTTGGGGATCATTTTGTGCACTGAGAGGTTGTTGGTTCAATTCCCAGCCTGGGTTTTGGGCTCTATCCCCAGTAGGGGGCATTCAAGAGGCAGCTCTCACTCACATCAGTGTTTCTCTTTTTCTCCCTCTCTCTAAAAATCGATTTTAAAATAGTTTGTAAAAAGCACATGGCCAAACTCATTGTGTGCACTCTGTTTTGGTTTGAACAAGCCAGCCGTGAAAAATAAGAACATATGAGACAATTAGGGGATTTGAACACTGGTATTTCATGAAGTTACGGAATCGCTAATTTTTCAGTGTGATTATAGTGTCAAACTCAAAATAAGTTTGGAAGTTTTGGTTAGAAATAAAAAAAGACTAATTCAAAGGTCTTAGGGTCTGCAAACCAGAAACACTATTGGGCAATACTCAGAGTGTTCCAAAGAAGAAGAAGAAAAAAGCTGGAGGTTCTTATAGTAAAAAGCACATTCTTGAGTAGAATCAGTCCTACATTCTTAGCCTCTGATTGTTCTGAGACAGCCATCCTCTCAGTGGTTCTCAACCTTGGCTGCACATTAGAATCACCTGGGAATCTTTTTAAAATCCTGATTTCTGGGCCTCATCCTCTGGAAATTCTGTTTCTTTGTTACTAATGTTGTGGCCCCACCCAAGAGGTTCTGGGTTGGCAGGAGGTGCTCACTCTTACACCCCTGTCCTTGGTAGCTTGCTTGCCTGCTGCTGCCGTTGTGGCCCCACCCCATAACAAAGAAACAGAATTTCCCAGATGATTCTGATGTGCAGCCAAGGTTGAGAACCACTGCTCTAGATCAGGGGTCCTCAAACTACAGTCCGCGGGTCACATGCAAATACAAATATTGTATTTGTTCCCGTTTTGTTTTTTTACTTCAAAATAAGATATGTGCAGTGTGCATAGGAATTTGTTTATAGTTTGTCCGGCCCTCCAACGGTCTGAGGGACAGTGAACTGCCCCCCCCCCCCCTGTTTAAAAAGTTTGAGGACCCCTGCCCTAGATGATCTGTGATCTGAATACTGGGTGTCAGCAGTCTGGCTAACAAATGCCAGGTAGTCTAGATGTGTGAACATTCTCTCCTTAGTCCTTCAGGGGGTGATCAGAGGGTTATCTGCAGGGATTATGTAGATCCAGGCGTTGATGCAAGACTGGAAAGTTCAAAGAGTTTAAGTTCTCAGGCTCATTAGAACAAGAATAGAAGCATTTCCTGATGCCTCAACTGACTTGATTTTAGTAATTTAGCAGCTTGACTATAGTCTTCAGACGATGTTTCTTCACTCTATTTCTCAATAGTTTTGCTGTGATCTTTTAAAAATATATTTTATTGATTTTTTTACAGAGAGGAAGGGAGAGGGATAGAGAGTTAGACACATCAATGAGAGAGAAACATTGATCAGCTGCCTCCTGCACACGCCCCACCTGGGATGTGCCCGCAACCAAGATATATGCCCTTGACTGGAATCGAACCCGGGACTCTTCACTCCATGGGCCGATGGTCTATCCACCGAGCCAAACCAATTAGGGCTTGCTGTGATTTTTTTAAAAGTCATTACATTTAGAGATACTACTGAAGTCTTTATGGATGAAAAGTTATACTGTCTTAGATTTGTTTCAAAATAAGCCGGAGAATGGGTGATAAATTGGGTGGTATTATAAATGAAATGCCATTGGCCGGGTGATGTGTACCTGGGGTTTTATTATATGATTTTTCTCTACTTTCATATGTTTGAAATTTTCTATAACAAAGTTTTAAAAATTGACAAGGTGGTGCTCCTCCTATAAAAGTCCTATCTCTTTATATTTCATCTCTTTTCTAGATACTGTCTCATCTTATTCACAAAGACTTAGCTGTCCATGTATTGCCTCTCTGAGCATTATGACTATTTCTATCCCCACTGAGTCATCCCCACAGCTTATAAACATGATACACTATCTCCTATCCAAAAAAAGGAAAGGAAAGAATATCAGGAAAACCAAATTTAATTGCCCTTCTTAACTCATTTCATCCATCCAATTTTTCTATTGCCCTACACAGCCCAAACTTCTCTTCTTATGCACACACTTTCTAATTCCTCACCGTCCATTTGCTCCTCAACTCACTGTAATCTGGCTGCTGCTGGAAAATGCTGGAAAGGTCATCACTGGTCTCTATCCAGTAGTGACCACCGCCAGTGGTTGTTTTTCTTTGTCTTGGCTGCATTGGGCATGGTTCCATGTCTCTCTCCTACTGCCCACGCTGGCCTTGTCCACCTGTCTTCCGCTGTCTGGTGTCCCTTTTGATAACACACAACACTCTCTCCATGCCTTTCAGTTCCTCAAGCTCCGCAGGCAGCCCGTTGTTTGCACCTTCACGTGCTCCTTGGCTCCTTACCTGTCTTCTCAGCTCTTCTCACGGTTGGTTCATGTCACTGTTCCAGTCCTTAAGACGGCCTCATGATCACTCTGTGCGATTGAGACCCTCCGCCAATCTTTATTCCTTTTATAACATCCCCTTACAAAATCTGACTCGTAATCAGATCTTCACTCGTTTATTTCCCACTGGACTATAAGCTTCACAAGGAAAGGAACCATATTAGTTTTGCTCATCCTTGTAAACAGTGTCGCAACCTAAGCCAGCAACTGGTACAGCTCCTGGCACACAGAGGCCCTTAAAAACATTTGTTGAATGAAAACATGAAATGATACATTAATCAAAAGATTACCCTAATTAGTATTACAAATTGTTCAAAGCACTGCAGGAAAAAAGCACATTAGCGGAGTTAAGCTAGTTTGAGAGGATGGCAAGAGCTTCGTATTGGAACTGAGATCTGAGAGTGGAAGGGAGTTATGCACGAGAAGGGGGCAAACATAGTGAGAAAAGGTCAGCAGACGCTGATGGACGTTAGAAAGGGAAAATTGCCTGCGATCAGAAATCCATAGCTCCCCCCACAGGGGTGTGTCTGTGTGTGTTACTTCAGAGTAAGTGACCTAGTGCAGGGAAACCCAGAAGTCGGTCTTGTTGGCTACATTTAACCACTTGAGTACCAGCAGCCAAGGAAGCTCAGCAAGCTCTCACTTTCCTGCTCCTTCAAAGCAGGAAGTATGGCTAATGCTTTAGTGAGCAGCCAGGACTGAGCTGGGGCCACTGAGCTGGAGAAGGAGAGCTAACCTCACACCTTCCCATGTGATAGAAACCATGTCTACACAAACAAGACCTCAGACACCGCCTAATGCAGTTTGTCCAACAGACCTCCTTTGCTCAGCATCTAGGTTTGGCCTAAGGAACGATCAGAGTTCAAACCTGTCTTCCCTAAAGGCAGGTGTCAGGGCCAGGCATCTGAGCACCCTCAGTCAGCAAGAGCCAAAGGAGGGTGAGATTCCAGGTGCTTTAAACTGTCCCCAGAGGAATAAAGAACAGTTAAAGGGCTTCTGAAACTAGGTCAAACACACACACACACACACACACACACACACACACACACACACACACAAATAGTAAAAGGTTTTTTGAATATATACTAGTAACCTGTCCTTTGACCTAGTAACTCTTTCTAGGAACCTGCTCTAAGTAAATCATGAGAGGCAAACAAGGGGAGGTTAGGATCATTAGACTGCTGAAATGCTGTTTACAAAGGAAAATTAAAAAAAGGAAAAACTTAAATGTCTACAAATATTATAGTATGCCTGAACTAGTATGCAGCATTACAATTATGGTTAAAAATAAATTGTAATCACTTGGAAAATACTCATAGTATAACATTAAGTGAAAAAAATAAAATGAATAAATAGCTGAGTGTACAGTATGAACTCAAGCATTTGAGTTTCTGTATATACATGATAGAAGGAAAAGGATTGGATAGAAATCATAATTATAGTTAAATCAAGCTGGTGAATATTAATTTAATTTTTATACTTATTTTTTTAATCCTCACCTGAGGAAGAGAGGGAGGGGGAGAGAGAGAGGAGAGAGGAGAGAGAGACATCAATGTGAGAGAGACACATCAACTGGCTGTCTCCTGCACACACCCCAACCAAGGCTGAGGAATGAACCTGCAGCCCAGGTTTATACTCTTGACTGGGAATTGAACCTGTGACACTTTGGTGTGTGAGCCAACGCTCTACCACTGAGCCACACTGGCCAAGGTCTGTATTTAATTTTTTAACAAATACATAATATATAGTTATAAATAAACAATAAAAATCTTTTTAATTTATTCATTTATTTTCTTTTTTATTGTGGTAAAACATATACTAGTATAGCATAAATTTACCATTCTAATCCTTTTTATGTGTACAGTTCAATGTCACTAAGTACTTTCACATTTGTTATACAACCATCATTTCCAGAAAATTTTTCTCTTCCCAAACTGAAACTCTGCACCCATCAAATAGCAACTCCCCATTCCTCCTGTCTCCAGCCCTGGCATCCACCATCCTACTCTCTGTCTTTATGAATCTGACTTCTCTGGGAATATCATCTAAGTAGAATCACACAGTATTCATCCTGGCTTATTTTATGTAGCATAATGTCTTCAAGGCTCATCGAGGCTGACTTATTTTTAAGCACCTAGTGTGGTTTCTACATTCTGTTAAGCTTCAGAGCTCATCTACAGAGAGCTCCATCCAGGTCTTTTGCATGGGACCTGGTGAACTCACAGATTTTGTTTGAAATGTGAAGGTGTCTCTCTAAGGGTCTCAGGAAGTGATGTTAAGCAACAACATTGGGTATTAAATGCTCACATCCACTGTGCCTCCAGCAGCCTCAAGTAGCTGAGGATGCCACAATTTTGTTTTAAGTCTTGAGGAGCTGTGAGTAGAATAAGCTTGGACTCACACTGATTGAAGAAAGGCCTGGAAGGAGCTTTTAAAACAACTACTCAAACCCTCTCATTTTATAGAACTGAGGGAGTTGAAATCAACTGCCTCCCTGCATGAAAGAGGCAAAATAGTGTCACGACCTAAGCCAAAACTGTTCTGAACAACAGAAGCTTAAAAAGGATACGTTTCCTTATCTTATGAAAAGGATAAGGTTTCACTTAAATACATTTGAATAAAGAAGAATTGTAAATATGCTCGTTTTAAACCAGAAATTAATTAAGGATTCTGAAGAGTAAAATGGTGGGAGTGAAACATCTATGAATATGAGATTTTGATAGCTCCTATGTGGCAAGGCCAGCTGGGAGACAGAAAATCAGCAAACTCCCTGGGTTGACCAAACAGAGTCCGTCTGACTTACAGAATTTTCACTTTAGTTCAGAAAAGGACCTGCAATAAGCAGGGTCCTACAGAGAAAGAGAACCAGTAGGAGATATATGGAGATTTGTCATGAGAAATTGGCTCACACGATTATGAAGGTTGGAAAACTCCATGATCTGCCCTCTGTCAGCTGGAGACCCAGGAAAGCTGTCGATGTAATTCAGTCCCATCTGAAGGCCTGAGAACCAGAGGAGGTGATGTCCAAAGGCAGAAGATTAGAGGACATGTCCCAGCTCAATCAGTGAGGCCAGAAAAAACAAAACAGGGACAAATTCCACCATCTTCCTCCTTTTGCTCTCCTCAGGCTCTTAATGAATTGGATGATGCCCACCCATATTGGGGAGGACCATCTACTCTACTGAGTCTCATTTCAAATGCTAATCTCATCAAAACACCAAAATCTGTATTAGGGTTCTTCAGAGAAATAGAACCAATAGGATTTATTTATTTATTTATTTATTTATTTATTTATTTAAAATAAACTGGACCCTTGACCACTTCATCACTTTTCAGTTTTTTTCTGTAGGACTCTGGACCTTCCAGAGGAGAGAAGGAAGGAGGAGGAAAGGAGATAGAAGAGGAAGGAGGGAGAAGAGTAGAGACAGGAGATCCCATCTACAAGAGTTTGCATCTGCCCAGAAGGAAAGAAGAAACAGGCACAAAAATCACTGTTTTGAACTTACAAGTAAAGCACAAAGCCTTTTCTTATATACTGGTAGTTAGATGTGCCAAGAAACATCTATGTTTTCTATATTTCTTTTTGGAAGATAAGTCAACCCTCATTTCAACAGGTAGAAACATCTTGATTATGACAAACCTCTACTTATTTCAAACTATATTAAATGTGGAGGAAAAAAAAGACTTCTAGAACTTCCCACGCATGATACTTTTCAGGATTAGCTGTAATTCTCTTCAAAACCCTAGTGTGTAACTTTGGCTCCTGTTCTCTTCTGAAGGTGGCCGTGTGCGCTTCCTTTCACTCTCTACTTGAGCAGCAGCTGCCCTTGGGGAAGGTGTCTTTTCTACCACTCCCGGCCATCTGCTAGCCTGGCTGAGGAGAGACCGATTTCCTCCACCCACATGGTCTTGCAGCCAAAGACACAAAACGCAGGGAATGGTTCAATTAAAAAACTGGGCATGCAAGGAAAGGCGGGCATTAAAGAACAACTCTGTTCTCCCTAAAAAGAAAAAATAAGGTGGGGGGGGGGGGGGTGGGAAGGGACACAGCATGTAAATATTTTATTTCAACCTCCCTTGTGCTAATTAAGGAATATGGACAGTTGTTCCTAAAAGGTTTTAGCAACTATTCGTTTTGAGTGGAATCTTCTTAATGAACTGATGTAAATAAGAAGGAATGGCCTTAAAGAGAAGACTCATTATACAGGCACAGCCCACAGCCAAGCTCCCTGCGGGCTTCTGCTGGCTGCCAGGATGTGGAGGGAGAGGTGGATATGCCCAGAGGAGGTGCGTCTCAGAGGGCGTCTGTGTGACACAGTGCAGACGTGGCAGTCACCAGGTGTGCTCCTCAAGGTGCCATTTTCATTCTGGAACGTTCAAGTGTCCTATTATTTCTGAAAACATGTGCACCAGCTTGGCATCTAACTCAGGGGACAAAATAATGCAGGAGGGGGAGGAAAATGTCAAGAGCCCACATTTTCCATTTTGTCTACTTTCTGTCCTCTCCTCACTTCACCTCACTCTCCCTCACCTACCTCTCACTACTGTTCACCTGACCGATCTGGACACAGTTTTAACTCTGTGCCATCTTGGCCGTCTCTCCAGGTTCGGTGTTTGTCCGCCACTTAAGAATTCAGGATGCAGGGGCTGTGCATCGGTGTCCTCCCGGCTTGGCTAGAACCACCTGGCTTGGCCGACGACTTTGAAATATGCACTCCAGACAGGAAACAATCTCTCTGCTCAGGACGATTGCCCTTGGCCTGAATTAGTCAGACAGGATTTATGGAGGAAGGATGAGGGAAAGGAGGAGAAGGGAGACAGGCACACAGAGTGCATTAAGTAAACACAAGTTAAGGTATGGCTCAGCGTCATAGGGCAGTGACACCGGTGGCATAGGAACCCCTAGGCCTGTTTTTAGCACAGCCTGATGGAAACTTCACCTGCAAGGTGAATAACAGAGTTTTAGTCGACAAGTGTGCCAGGCTCCATCCTGGTGGCTTTCACAGACCTGATCTCATTTAATCCTCCCGAGACACCCTGGCAAGTTTATCCTATTGTCCCCCACGTGTCCTGAGAAAACAGACCCAGAGGGGTCAACGCAGCAAGGCTCTCGAGCCTCGGGTCTGAGTCTCGGGTCTTCCAGTTGCACGACCAGTGGTCATCCACAGGAAAGAAAACCGAACCACTTTAAAAATAACCTGATATCATAATTAGTTTCAGTGATGTTAACATTAGGGGAAACTGGGGAAGAGCTTTCTGTGCTGTCTTTGACACTGCTCTGTAAAATCTAAACATGCTCCAGAATAAAAAGTTCATCCTAAAGAAATAGGCCACAACCTGGAAGCACAATACTTCCGAAAGGGATGTAATGCAGATGACCCTGGTCATCCCGCTCTTTGTCTCTCACCAAATTGGCCTGCCCACGCAGACCGAGCCCCTGCTCTATGTCATAGGGGTGTGCAGACATGCACAGGAGAGAGAAATAACGGGGCTGTGCAGTGATGGAGGGCAATGATGAGCAGAGAAAATGACATGTACGAATTGTGACGTATTGACGTATGGATGTGATAGCAAATGATAAATATTGTGTTACTAGAGGCCTGTTGCACGAAAAGATTCATGCAATAGGCCTTCCCTTCCCCTGGCTGCCGGCACCGGTTTTCCTCCGGCACCTGGGACCCAGGCCTTCGCTCCGGCCGGAGCCGCCTTCAAGCCTTCGCTCTGCCACTTGGCGCCTACGTATGCAAATTAACCACCATCTTTGTTGGCGGTTAATTTGCATATCTCACTGATTAGCCAATGGGAGGTGTAGCGAAGGTATGGTCAATTACCATGTTTGTCTATTAGTAGATAGGATGTGTGGAAACTACTTCCATTTGGCGGTATTTTTTTATTGTGTCTTTGTGATTACAAAACCTTTAATAACAAATTACAATTAGAAATCTTCCTTAAGTCTCTAAAATGAGAAACTTCAGGGCAATCTGATCTGGGGGAAGGAAAAGGTATTTTGGAGCCAGAGAAATCTGAATTCAAACTTCAGTTATGTGGCTTTTTGTTTGTGTGATCTTGATGAAGTTGCTCACAATCTCTAAACTTCAGATTTTTTAATATTTAAAATGGGGACAAATCATACCTACCCAACAGGATCAAGGCATTGAAATATACAAATATATGGTGTTTAGTGCTACATTGTAAGTGCTAAAGAAATAAATATATGAATGATTAAATATGGATTAAGACTTAAAATAGAATATTCATGCCCAATTTAACAACCACAAAAAAATCAAGCATCTATAAAAGGAAAACTCTTAGTTAAAAAAAAACAACAGACCACATGAATAATATGACACTTTCTTAGTCCCATTCAGACAGTGTTTTCTGTTGACTTTGGCGGGGGCAGGAAGGGGGGGGGGCGGGGGCAGATCCAGGTACCAGATCTGGATGTTGAGTGTAAACAGACTTGGAAGTAGCCGGTCTTTCCTGCGAGCAGAGCCAGATGTCACACAGGCATGCAGATGGGGGAGCATCAGGCTGCGGGAAGTACCGATGGGACAGGAGAAGTAGTCCTACACATTGGGTGGGACTGTGGCTGTGCCTTGTCATGAGGCTCTAAAAGTCTTCATCCTCTTTCTTTGAAGGGGCCTAAGGATGCCAGTTGGGTTGTACAAGGAGGGAATGCCATGACCTGGAGGAGCAGGCAGCCCTGAGGGGGTGTCAGGTCCCTCTCCCAATGTGGGTGCGGCAGTCTGGAAAAGACAAAAATCTTCTGTGGTTGGGCCAAGCTGCCTTTTTAAAAATTAGCTATCTGACTGTTGTCTTTACCATCTAAAAAAATTAGTGTGTCAGCCCCAGAAAGCAAAGGCAGGCACCTACCTTGAATTGATTAGCCAGAATTAGGGTCCCCAGTGGCTGGGACCTACACAAAGGTTTGCCTGTCACTCACTTAGATTTCTTTTTTTCTCACTCAGTCCTCACAGCAGAAAGAGGCCAACATTGTCACAGAGAAGCCCATGCGTGGGCAGCTTCCTCTTCCATAAAATGTGTGAGTGTGAGGGGCAGGGAGTGGGTTAGGCCAGCGGATCCCAAATCTGTCTGAACTTAAAATATGCTACATGAATGACTATTCGAGTGGACCCAGAAATCTGATATTTTTTACTTCTCCGGGGGGACTCTGATAGTCAGCTGGGGTTGGGAATCACTGGACCCCATGATCTACCCAGTCTCTTTTGTCTGGAGCATTTTAGATTATAGAAGTCCAGTTCCTCCCCTAAACCATGGTCATCAGCCCCACCTATGTAGGAAGCTTAGAAATGATTTCTTAGCAACCTGGGGGTAGTTCTATAGTTAAAGAGCTTTCTTGCTTTCCCCTGCCCATTTTTGCCTAAGATGCCTTTAGTACTTTCCCTCCTCCAACTCCCCATGTCACTTGGCATCAGGGGACAGCAAATACTCCTTGGCCCCATCTGTCCCAAGTGCCGTCTGAAGACCAGCCCCCTGCACGTCTCCTGGGAGCTTGGCGGAACCACAGGCTCTGGAGCCCCGCACCAGCCCTCCTGATCCTTTCCATTTCACCAGGGTTCCCAGGTGGCTCATGTGTACATTAAAGTCTGAGAAAGCACCGGTTCAGATCGCTGGTTCTCAACTTGGTTGTACGTTTTTTAAAACTTGGAGAGTTTTTTAAAAATGCTGATGTTTGAGTCCCAATACCCAGGATTATTTTAAATCCCACAGGGGATTCTAATGTGCAATAAAACAAGAACTAGATGAGCGCTTTAAGATAAAATGTCAAATGAGATTTGCTTAGCAGGAAGGTTGTAGCGAGGGGTTCTGTGTATCATCACTGCTTGGGGTGGATTAAACGGATGGATGTGTTTGGAGTGTGGGTGAAACAAAGAACTAAAGAGTTCTTCCACACATAGGGTTGGCTCTGAAACCCTCCAGTCAAAACAGGAGAGAAGAGCAGAGTTCGTCGAGATGTTCATTGCTTCCATGGAATTGAGATTTCTCTGGAGCCTACCGGGGTGGGCCACACTCTCTGGAGCAGCGCTGGTTCCCCCCGGGCCTTGAGAGGAGCTCACTCAGGAGAACACAGCCCCAGGACGTAGACGCTCTCTCCCTCCAGCAGAAAGCTGTTTCTTATACTCTAACTTCCACATATTCCTTTTCTGTCAGAAGCTAAGCATGTGTCGTGTGTGTAGTGAGAGAGAACAGCAGTCCATGTGGAAAAATTAACAAAAGGCTCTATGGAAAATTTCAATTCTGTGACTTTGAGCTGGAGTTGATTCCCAGAGCCCTTGCCCATCCCACATCATCCTGACAGCAGCTGGCTGTGATCTCGGACCCCTCCACCCAATGGGCCGTAGAGGGCTGGTTGGTGGATTACAAGATTCAGGCTTGACTTTGGTTTGGACAGAACTATCTGTCCCCCAATGTTCTCACCTGTGTTCTATCTACCTCACTCTTTTGAACTCACCGAGAAGTAGCACTGGGAGTGAAGACCAGTGAGACAAAGGTGCGGGATAGGTCTTCACAACCCCAGTCTGCAGGACCGCGCTGCTGTCCCTGAGCTCTGGTGGCCCCTGGCCTCCTCGGCGCCTGGGGACGACCCCAAGGGCACGATGAGGCTCAGAGAAGCTTCAACAATTAAACCGGCTGCGGGCAAGTGGCAGTTTCAAGTCCTCGTGATTCAGGGTGGGAGACGCCTCTTTCCACACTGCTCAGTGGGAGGCTCTTAGAGGAAATGTTTGAAACACCAAGAAAAAGGCGCCAGCTGAGTGAGCCCTCCTGGAGCACCGTCATTGGAAAACGGTTCCCCTCCTTCTGTTTCCCTGGTGCCCTCTTCGGAGGAGCCATGCTGCACTCAGGGCAGGGAAAGAGTGTGGGGGACGAAGGGCCATGGCTGTGCAGAGGGGCTGGGCCTCCCGCCTGACCTGAGGTTGGCTTTCAGCGTGGTCGTCATTGAGGAGGCTGAGTGGCGGTCAGGTCACTGTGTCCTGGGCTGCCTCCCCTCCCCCAACCGCTCGCCATGACCCTGAGGAAGGTCCTCTGCCTCTGGCTCCCGGGCCTTCTCCGCGAATGAGGATGAGGCCACCGTGACAGCTAAGAATGCTCTCACAATTTATGAGGCTGTGACTTCTTGGGCATTTACAGCTCAGGAAAAGGAAAAAGAAAAAAAAAATGTGAGTGAGAGTGTAAGATGCTATTTTAGGACAAGAAATAGTATTTTGGGTGACTCTAAGGAAGTAATTTTGTGAAATTTCAGACAGAAGAGACAAAAAAGGACTGTATCAAATATAGAACCCAAGAAGGGTTGGCACGGCCACACTGAGCAGAGTTTCCCTGGGAACCTGTCACTAAGAGCCTGAGCGGCTCCAGGGCCAAACACCTGGGGCTCAGACTGTGGTGATCACAGTGTCTGCTGGCTGCCGCCTCCTCAGACCGGAAGCACAAAGGAAACATGTTTGGCTCCAAACCCAAGGGCACAGGAGAGGAGAGACAGATAGACAGAGGCAGAGGAGAGAGGGATTCTGAAAATAATTTGGCATTTTATTTATTTTCACTGAGTGCCCACTACCATGTGCTAGACATCCACAGCTAAGGTTCAACTTTTGGCTTTAATGATAGTGGCCCCCTATTAGAAACACCTGCCAGGGGCCTGCAGCTCTCTACTTTCCTGGGCACACATTGCCCTGTTTAACCCTTACAACAAGGCTGTGAGCTGAGCTGCGCTGGACAGTGGATCAGTGGGCCTGGGAGCAAGGATGTGGAAGCCAGACCACCAGGGTTCAAATCCTGCTTTGGCCACTTATCAACAGTGTGCTCTTGAATGTAACCTCTCTGTGGCTCAGTTTCTTCATCTTAGGAATAACAATAGTGCCTCCCTTAGAAGATTGCTGTGAAGATCAAATTGGCTAATATTTATTAATCACCTAGAAAAGTGATTAGCATATGATAAGTGCCTTAAAAATGTTGGCTATTATTACCATCGTCCCCATTTTACTCAGGGAGGTAAACCTCTGGTAGGGAAGCTGGGCTCTGAGTCAGGCAGCACTCCAGGCAGACTTATCCCCAAGCACTTGTTATTTGGGGTAATTTTCAATGTTGCCTCTTCTAGAAGCGTGTGCAGCACGTATCTGTCTCCTTAGGCCACCAGCAGGTAATTTGTCTGCATGGGGTTCCACACTGTGGCCTGTGGACATATACCACCACCCACTGAGACCAGAGATGAGTAGCTAGAGCTGGAGCTGTGCTCAGGCTTGGTGAGTTGTAGACATTGCAGCATTCCTGCATTTGCAGGCCACTCCAGACAGCTGGCACCTCCAGAAACTTCCTTGTGCTCTAGTGGGAACGATGTTTCTCTATTGCCTACAAGTCTCAAAAGTGCTATTTTAGAAAGGATTTTAAAAGTACTAACACTTGGCTCTAACCCCCCAATATTCTGAGTTAGCTGTTCTGGACTATGGGCTGGGCCTCATCATTTGTTCTAAGTTCTCCACACGACTCGAATGTGCAGCCAATTTGAGGACCACTAACCTGAGCTGTCCTCTGATAGCAGATGTGACGGTGTCCCCATGGACCATTCTCTCCTTCCTAACCTCCGACAGGGCTGGCTCATGGGCCCCAGCCAAAGACTGCATTTTCTAGCCTCCCTCACAGCAAGGTGTGGCTGTGTGATTTATTTCCGTGAGTGACAAGGTGGTGTGCCTCTTTTGGGTCTTGGCCACCTCTCTCCATTCAGTCCCTTTCCACAGGCTGGAGAGTAGCGCAGAGTAAGAGCCGCAGCTTTGGCCACACTGACAAGAGCCTCTCTCCAGGCAATGGAACCAGGATGTAGACATCCTCATTTCCAGGACCCCCCAGGGAGTTTTCACCCACCTGCCCTAAGTTGCCCCCCTCCCTTAGTACTGTTACATGGGAAAAAAATGAAATTCCATTGCTTTGAACCTCTGTGGTTTTAGGTCTTTTTGTTGAAGCAGCTAAGCCTATATATCCTAGAAAAGACCCAGTTGATTGCTTGTAAATAGGGATGAATGTCACAGTCACCTGAGGAACTTTTAAAAACTACAGATGCCCATGACCCACCTCAGCTCTAGCAAGTCAACATATCTGAGGATAAAGACATCTGTAGTTTCTATGTGATTTTTGTTTGCTTTTAAATTCTTTATTCATTGCTAACAACAGAATAAAATTATTTTGACCAAATTAATTTGATAGAGACTCAAAGAGTCAATTAGCCACATGCATAGGAAATGAAATACCAACAGGCTAATCACTAAGAGAGAACAAGAGAAAATGCTAGGTGTGCATGCTCACTGTCTTCCTTCTGTCCTTCCTCTAGTTATGATTGAGTATATACTACATTATCTTCTTCTTTTTTTTTTTAAGACTTAATCTTTTTAGGTCAGTTTTAGGTTCACAGCAAAATTGAGCAAACAGTATAGAGATTTCCCTTATACCCCTGCCCCATCACATGCACAGCCTCCCCCTTTGTGAATATTCCCCACTGGATTGGTCTATCTGTACTAATGAATGAGCCTACATTGTCATATTATTACCACCCAATGTTCATAGTTTACATTTCAGTTCATTCTTGGTGTTGTTCATTCTATAGGCTTGGAAAAATGTATCATGACACATATCATTATAGTATAATAGAGTATTTTCACTGCCCTAAACATCTTCTGTGCTCCACCTGTTCATCCTTTCCCCCAACTCCTGCCCCCCACAAGTCCTGGAAACCACTGGTCTTTTCAATATCTCCATGGTTTTGCCTTTTCCAAAATGTCATATAGGTGGAATTATATAAAATACTAGAGGCCTGGTGCATGAATTCATGCACAGGTGGGGTCCCTTGGCCTGGCCAGCAATTGAGGCCTGTCAGTAGGCCAGCCAGCAGTGGGGGAGAGACTGTGGGAGGTTGGCCTACTGGGAGGAGAAGAGGGGCTGCAGGAGGTTGGCTGTGGGAATGCACTGACCACCAGGGGGCAGCTCCTGCATTGAGCGTCTGCCCCCTGGTGGTCAGTGCACATCATAGTGACTGGTCAACCAGTCATTCTGGTTATTCCGGTGGTTAGGTCATAACAGTCACTTCGGCTTTTATATAGATAGATAGATGATAGATAGATAGATAGATAGATAGATAGATAGATAGATAGATAGATAATATTTTCAGATTGGCTTTTTTCACTTAGCAATATGCATGTAAATTTCCACCAGGTCTTTTTGTGGCTTGATATCTCATTTCTTTTTATTGCTAAACTAGAGGCCTGGTGCATGAAATGCATGCACTGGGTGGAGCGGGGTCCCTCAGCCCAGCCTGTGCCCTCTCGCAGTCTAGAAACCCTCAGGGGATGTTGCCTGCTGGCTTAGGCCCGCTTCCCATGGGGATTGGGACTAAGCTGGCAGTCGGACATCTCTCTCGCAGTCCAGGACCCCTTGCTCCTGATCGCCTGCCTGCTCACTGCTCCTTACCACTCGATTCACTACTCCTTAGCGCTGCCATGGAGGCAGGAGAGGCTCCCACCACCGCCACTGCACTCGCCAGCTGTGAGCCTGGCTTCTGGCTGAGTGGCGCTCCTCCTGCAGGAGTGCACTGACCATCAGGGGGCAGTTCCTGCATTGAGCATCTGCCCCCTGGTGGTCAGTGCACATCATAGTGACTGGTCGTTCTGGTTGTTCTGCTGTAACAGTCACTTAGGCTTTTATTATATAGATAATACTTCATTGTCTGGATGTATTACAGTCTATGTATCCATTCATCTACTGAAGAACATTTTGTTGCCTGCAAGTTTTGGCAATTAGGAATAAATTATAAACAAGCTGCTATAAACATCCATGTGCAGGTTTTTGTGTGGTCCTAGCTTTTCAACTTATTTGGGTAAATACCCAGGAACAGGATTGCTGGATCAGAAATTTGTAATTCTTAAAGCTCCACAGGTGAGTTTAATACCTATCCTGGTGAGACTCTGGGAGGGAAGCAGCCAAGACTGTTTGCTCCCCTATTCAGATACCCCAGATCTCAGGCCTCTTGAGGTGCAACACACAGGGTACTGAGCCCAGGTCTGGGTGTACTCTTACTCCCTTCCCTTCCCCAGCAGCACCTTATGTGGCACTGGGTTTCCGAAGGGAACTCAGTATGCATTTGCCAGTTGATTCCAGTGAGCCAAGAAGTGAAGAGCCATGAAGAAACAGAGAGGGGCATGTGAAAAGTCGCCATGAACTCACTTCACGCAGCAGACAGAACTGTCAAAGCAAGTGGTTCTCAACAGGCTGATATTTTGAATTAAAAAGAGGGCTTACAAAATGCATATATACACACATGTCCTTCTTTTAGTGTAAAAGGTTGCCATCAAGACTTGTGACTGGGACATCGTTTTATGGCTTAGGAGTATGTCAGGCTCTTTGTATGAAGCCAGGTAGACTGCTGAGCCTGTGCTGCCACAGCTGCTGGTTCTGGTGGCACCTGCAGGTCCTGGGGATGACAGGGGAAGTCCCTCAACATGGAAACTTTTCCAGGACTGAAGATGCTACATTCTCTTCCAAAATGGATAATTAGGCAAGGCAAGCAGCATCTGTCTCCCCAAGATCAAATCTTCTTTCAAAGCCTTCACATATGTGAGCCACCCCACCCCCAATCTGGCGCTGGTTGTCAGGACTTGGCCTTCAGAGTGCCCAAACTCAGATCACCCTCCAGACAAGCGGAGCTGCTCCCAGGGCCTTCATCCAGCATCCGCCCATGTCTGCTCATACAAATAACCCAATTAACAAGACTACTGGCACTGCTGCTGCCTTCCAGGAGGCCTCCATGATGTTAGTAACTGCATGTCTCATTGAATAGAGCCTTTTTCTAAATTGTGAAGGCCTACATACACCAAGCTCCACCTGAACTGCATCTTTTGAAACTCAGATGCCTAATGCAGAAACAATAGTAAAACTGTAACAGGACAAAGATGACATCAAGGGAGAAAATATTGCTTTGAACTCCGTGAAAGTGTTTCCTAGACTCCGAAGGCCAGAGTGTCTGCTTTCAGGGCTGATGGCAGAGTCCTTGAACTTGTCCTGCTGGGTGATGTGGGAGTGAACCTCACCTCATGGTGTGTTATTTCACCGGCTGTAATCCAAGTGTCTTGAGGATAAGGGCTGGGTCTACAATTTCACTCTCAAGGACTATTTCATATTGGAAACTGATTGGCTGATGCTTAATGGCATATGGCTTGGCCTCCGGGTCAACTTCTTCCTTCTGAGATTGTAATCGGATGTCTCAGTGCCTTTGAGGATTTGGCATCTCTCTGCCCCCAGAGTGTTCCCTCTGCTCCAAGTGGACTGTTTCCAAGACAGTGTGAAATAGCAAAGCTCACCCCATAGACTGGGCCCTCGGGGCCTATTAATGCCGGTTTCTTGATGTGTTGTCCTCAAGCTCTTCCTGCGTCCTCCAAACAGAAATTAAAGTAGATTAAGAGGTGTGTAGTGCTCGCTTCGGCCGCACATATACTAAAATTGGAACGATACAGAGATTAGCATGGCCCCTGCGCAAGGATGACACGCAAGTTCGTGAAGCGTTCCAAAAAAAAAAAAAAAAGAGGTGTGGTGGTTGAGAACTGGCACGAAACACTGACCTTATCCAAAGAGAACTGATGAAGGATCAGTGCCTGGAAAGACTACTGAACTCTTCTTCTCTATTCTAATCTGGTCTGAGCACTTTGTTATGACAAAGCCCTGAACTGTTGCTGAGAAGGAGGCTAAAGCTCTCTGAAGATACAAGGCTAAAGGGAGAAAGCAGCTTGTGGTTCCCTGGACTACAACCCTTCAACAGGCCCCCTTGGAAGCTCTTTTCATGGTGGCCCATGGCGTCAGCCCTCAGCCCCATCCTGCTCACTGTGTGCAGAGGCTTGGCCATCACTAAATCTATTTACCTGTTTCTCAGAATATTGCTCTGTCCTAGCAGAACTTTATAGGAATGTCCCTAAATTAGCCAATGATTCATTGTCATTTTTGTTTCCTAAAATGGTAGCCATTCTTTTTAATACCCTACCGGGAAATTCCTTAGCTTTCTATGCCCACAGCTAACCTAAATCTCACTGGGGACCCCTGCTTAGGGCCTGATGGACCAATCACAGTCTGGCTACTGTCTGGCTACTGGAGGAGATGGGGAAGGGTGGTGGGTGGTCAATATAGGGCAAAGTAACCACAAGGACTCTGGGATCTGACAGGCATGAAATCAGATCTAGGCTCCATCACTTGCTAGCTTCATAGCCTCTCTAAATCTGTATTTTATCTATGAAGTGGGAATAGTAATAGTCCCATCTCATAGGGGGGTCTTACAAAGATTATAGAGAAATATAGGGAAGGCAAATGTCCAACGCTATAAGATAGCATATAGTGATTAACACAGTTCTAGCTTTATTATAATGCTATAATAATTATAGTTGTTTTCAGGGGCACAGAATTTGATTCATCATGACATAGTATCATAATTGTTCCTTCCCTGTCCCCCGCTCCTGTTTTCCTGCCCCAGAGCTCCCATTTTTTCAACATATTTATCCATTCCCTTGTTTTATATTCTGTTGTCCTTTTTTAGCACATGTACTATATTAACAATAGATTGCTTAGTTTGACTTTATAAGAAGAGTACCATGCTCTATGTAGTTCCTGGAACTTATTGTTTTGGCTCAGTGTTATCAACCAGTGTTATACCCATGTTACCAACGTTCACCTAAGTTGCTGTAGGTAGCTGGCTCATTCATTTTTCATTGTTATGTAATATTCTGTTATAGAAACATAGTACTATATAAGTTTAGACTCCTATTTGTGGGCATTTGAGGGATTTTTGGTAAACCGCTTTATTGGGGTATAAGTCACATACCTATGTACATGTCACCTATTTAGAGTATACAATTTAATGTTTTATGTTTTTTTTTTCAGATTTGTATAACCATCACTGTGGTCAATTTTAGAACATTTACTTCATCCTAAGAGGAAAGAAACCTTGTATATCTATTAGCAGTTATACACCAGTCTCCAATCTCTCAGACCCTAGCAACCAAAAATCTACTCTATGTTTCAATAGATTTGCCTATTCTGAGCATTTCTGATACATGGAGTCATAATATGTGGCCTTTTTTGACTTGCTTTTTTCATTTAATGTAATATTTTTAAGGTCTATCTATGTTTTAGTGTGCACTGGTACTTCACTTTATTGCCAAATAATATTCCATATTTTACTTATTAATTTATGAGTTTACTAGAGGCCTAGTGCATGAATTCGTGCACCAGTGGGGTCCCTTGCCATGGCCTATGGGATTGGGCTGAAACCAGCTCTCCGACATCCCCCAAGAGGTCCCGGATTGCGAGAGGGTGCAGGCCAGGTCGAGGGATCCCACTGGTGCACGATCAGGGCCGGGGAGGGATGCAGGAGGTTGGCCAGCCAGGGAGAGACCATGGGAGGGAGAGCTCCAGGGCGTGTCTGGCCTGTCACACCCAGTCCGGATCAGCTGGACCCCAGCAGCAAGCTAACCTACCAGTCAGAGCATCTGCCCCCTGGTGGTCAGGGCACATCATAGGGACTGGTCCACCAGTCAATTGTCTGCCCTCTGGTGGTTAGTGCACGTCATAGTGAGCGGTTGAGCAGCCTTAGCATATCATTAGCATATTACACTTTGATTGGTTGAATGGATGACCAGATAACCGGACACTTAGCATATTAGGCTTTTATTATATTGGGTTGTTTGTTGAAATCTTTTGCTCTTACTAACAGTGTTATTATGAACATTACACCACATTATCTGCTGGGCACACATGCAAAAGTTTCTCTGGCATGTATTCTTGGGGTGGAGCTGTTGAAACATAGGGAAGGCAAATGTCCAACACTACAGGTTAATGAAAATTGCCTCCCAAGTGTTTTAACAGTTTACATTCCCACAGCAAAATAACCATTGACCCGCATCCTTGCTAATATTTTGTATGGCCAGAATTGCTAGTTTTTTTAAATCTTGTTTATTTTATTTTGTGTTTTTAAGCAGTCAAACTACTGCTCTGCATTGGACTTGTTGCTGATAATAGCATTCTAATAGAGATTCTCCCTCCATAATTATCAGGTGTCCTTTGTAATAGTTGTAGCTTTTACCTGCCTGAACTCCGATGTCATTGTTAATACTAATGTTCTTTCTTCCTTCCCAGATGGGCTCATGTTTCGTCTCCTGGCTGGTCCCCAGTCCCACTCTACCTCTCCCAGGCAGAGAGCAGACAGGCTGTCCTATGTGCTTGGTCCTGGTAATAAACACCTCACACATATACACATGGACACACAAATGCATTCATACCTTGGGCCTCTGTCCATATCTAGATGGGAGGATAACAAAGCAAGAAGCTGATTCAATTGTTCCAACCCAGAGAGGAACACCTGGCTCTTCATTGGCAAATGCTCACCCTGCGAGTGCTGGGAAAGGAGGGATCTCGCAGGTTTGTTTTTCTGCCATTATTCATCCCTCTCCTTTGCCCGATCCATCAAATTCAAGTTGAAATGAGTGTAGCTATAATTCCTGTGCACTGAATTCTCTGCAGAATCTCATTTTATTTACTTGCTATTCTTCCCATTAATTAAAGTTCAATAGCATTTTCCCTCCAGAGGGCTCTACAAATAATGTCTACAACAAACACTTCATAGAAAGACTAATGTTGGAAATCAGTGGAGACAATAGAAGTAGAAAAGAGAGCACAGAAATTAAAGGGGCAGAGAAGCAGAGGCTTTTATGATGCTGGTGGACAAGGAGATACTCACTGTTCGGATGCTCCTGGAAGAAAGACGCATTGCTCAGCTGAGTGGCTCAACCAGAGCGAGGGCATGGAAGCTCCTCATCATTTCCCCACACCTTGCCCTGTGCATCTCTCCCATCTGACTCTTCCTGAGTTAAATCCTTTTATAATAAACCAGTCATTTAGTAAGTAAGCTGTTTCCCTAAATTCTGTGAAATATTCCAACAAACTAATTTTACCAAGGAAGGGGCCACAGGAACCTCCAGTTTATAGCCAATCAGCCAAAAGCCCAGATGACAACCTGCTCTTGAGATTGGTGTCTGAAGTGGGGGAAGGAAGCCAGTCTTATGGGACTGAGCCCTTCACCTGTGGTCTCTCCAGGCAGATAGTGTCAGACTTGAGATAAACAAGTACGTGCAGCTGGTGCCACATAATTGCTTGGAGTGGGAGGATCCCTGTGTTGAGTGAGCAGAGTGAAGTATTCAGTGAGTACTGAGTAAAGGAAAAGTTTTCCTTTATAAGGGCTCCAGGGGGAGTCTATTTCTTTGAGTCCACATTTCATATTTGTATACTTTTTCCATATGCGTTGAGATGGTTATATTGTTTTTGTTTTAAATTTTATATCTTTGATTATTTGGGAAACTGAATATTTTTAAAGTGGAAAAGCAGCAAAAGATAATGTTGAAATAAGAACAGATTCTTTAATAGCTCTGTTGACCTACAATAAACTGTATATATTGATAGTGTACAACTGGATAAGTTTTGATACATGGATAGAGCTGTGAAACCATAATTAAGATAATTAACATTTCTGTGACCCGATAAACTTTTCTCAGCCCTTACACCCTCTCATTCCCATACCACGCCCCCACCCACTACTCCCCAGGCAACCATTGAGCTACTTTCTGTCACTGTAAGTTAGTTTTCATTTTCAGGTATTTCATATAAAAGAAATGTAGTTTGAACTGTACTTTTCTCTAGCTTCTTTCAGCCTTCAGTCTCAAGAATTATACAGTCTAGGGCATGTAACTATTTCACTGCTGTTTCATGGATCAATAGTTCATTGCTTTTCATTGCTGAGCAGTATTCCATGATATGGCTGCACCACCATTTTTTACTCACTCATCCCCTGATGGACATTGGGGTTGTTTTCATTTTTTGTATGACTTATAAAATAAACATAAACATGCATGTTCCAGAATGTGTGTGGACATATGGTTTTATTTTTTCCTGGACAAACAGAGTGGCAGGGCTGTGCCACATTATGCAGTTGTTTCAGGTGGTGAGGCCAATCCACTATTTCATCAGGGCAGAAGCCTACTCGAGCATTTTTTGGAGTGCATGTTCTTAAGGCAAGTAAATTGAAGGTAAGGTACCTGAGCTCTCATGCAGAGCACTCAAAAAATGTTTACATTCGTACTTCATCTCTTCTTTGCCTGCACAATTAATGGAATTCCCCTCCTTCCCATGCAAGGATATTCAGCTATTGCCCTTGCAGAGAAATGGGGTTGTTCCCCTTGGAGTAACAGCCTTCAGTCTCAAGAATTATACAGTCTAGGGCAGCCGTGGGCAAACTACGGCCCACGGGCCGGATCCGGCCAGTTTGAAATTAATAAAACTAAATAATAATAATAATAATAAAAGACCGCCGAAACCGGTTTGGCTCAGTGGATAGAGCGTCGGCCTGCGGACTGAAAGGTCCCAGGTTCAATTCTGGTCAAGGGCATGTACCTGGGTTGCGGGCATTTCCCCAGTAGGAGATGTGCAGGAGGCAGCTGATTGATGTTTCTCTCTCATCGATGTTTCTAACTATCTCTCTCCCTTCCTCTCTGCAAAAAATCCATAAAATATATTTAAAAAAAAAAAAAAGACCGTACCCTTTTATGTAATGATGTTTACTTTGAATTTATATTAGTTCACACAAACACTCCATCCATGCTTTTGTTCCGGCCCTCCGGTCCAGTTTAAGAACCCATTGTGGCCCTCGAGTCAAAAAGTTTTCCCACCCCTGACCTAGACCTAGCTTATTCTCTTTGTCTGTCATTTCTTCATCCTTCACCGCCCTCACACAGGCTTGTGAACCCTTTGCTGAGCTGGCTCGGCCCAGATTGCACTTCACAGATACTGCATTTTTTATAAATTGAAGGTAAGACCCTCCAGCAGCAAAATGATTACAACTCGCTGAAGGCTCAGATGATGGTTAGCATTTTTAGCAATACAATATTTTAAAATTAAGATATGCACATAGTTTTTTAGACAGAACACTCTTTAATCCACACTTGCTAGACCACAGAATAGTGTAATGTAACTTTTATATGCACTGGAAAACAAATAATTCCTGGGACTGGCCTCAGTTTGAGATCCGCTTTATTGCAGTGCTCTGGAACTGACCCCAAAATATCTTCAAGGTATGCCTGTCCCTTCAGAGCAACACCTATGTTAGTGTTTAGTCAAATAACAGGTACTATAGGCTAGCTGACTTGACACATAAAGCTAACCTTTTTTTTTTTTTTTTCGATTTAGCTAAGTGTGGAAGCATTTTAAGAGGTGAAATCACATCCCAGTTACTAGGACCTAGTAGGTTGCTTTTCTGTTCAAGTTAAACATAGCAGGCTAGTGAATTGTGGGAGGCTTTGACGGTCTCAGGTGTTGACCTAACATTTCATAAAGTAGTGAGGTGGGGCATTTTTTAAAGTCCATAAGGTAGAGACAGACCCAGAACTTCCAAGAGAAGGCCCAAGGCCCCACAGCAGCTTGCATTGCTTCACAGCTGGGCCTCATTTGGGCACCTCCAAACCCCAAACAAGGAAGGGGAATCTGCAGATCTCTTTGTAGCTCCTGCTGGGTAGCCTCAGGCAGAGGCTAAATTAGCACCTCCTTAGATCCAAGAGCCAGTGTACCCAGTGGTCAGAGTGGGACCATCCAATTACAACTCCTCAGATCCATAAGGGACACTCTCAGGGGGCAGACTCAGTGAGCACCAAAGCCCCACTGAAGCAAGTCTTGCCTCATAAGGGTGTCTTCAGCACAGAAGTTCTCCCACTGTAGACACAGCTGACTCTCACAGCCAATTGGCCTGGACATCAATTCCTCCCAGTGATACCTACAACAATCAAGGCTTAACTACAACAAGACTGTGCACAATGCTCACAAAGGGGTGCACCAAGAGTGTCCACCTCAGGTAATTGAGGAGGCTGAGCCACTGGGCCCTATAGGACACCTAGCACACAAAGCCACTCTACCAACACAGAGAAACATAAAAAATGCGGAGACAAAGAAACAGGTCACAAATGACAAAAATGGAGGAAAGCAAATGACTAGATATAGAGTTCAAAACCACACTTTTAAGGTTTTTCAAGAACTTTCTAGAAACCGCCGATAAATTTAGTAAGACCCTCAAAAAATCTGGTGAGACCACTGATAAGTGTAGTGAGACCCTCAAGAAATCTAGTGAGACCCTTGAGGTTATGAAAAAAGACCAACTAGAAATTAAGCATACACTGACTGAAAGAAAGGATATTATGCAGAGTTCCAACAGCAGACTAGAGGATTGCAAGAATCAAGTCAAAGATTTGAAATACAAAGAAGCCAAAAACACCCAACTGGAAGAGCAAAATGAAAAAAGAATCCAAAAATACGAAGATAGTGTAAGGAGCCTCTGGGACAACTTCAAGCGTACCAACATCCGAATTATAAGGGTGCCAGAAGAAGAGAGAGAGCAAGATATTGAAAACCTATTCGAAGAAATAATGACAGAAAACTTCCCATACCTGGTGAAAGAAATAGACTTACAAGTCCAGGATGCACAGAGAACCCCAAACAAAAGGAATCCAAAGAGGACCACACCAAGACACATCATAATTAAAATGCCAAGAGCAAAAGACAAAGAGAGAATCTTAAAAGCAGCAAGAGAAAGAAAGTCAGTTACCTACAAGGGAGTACCCATACGACTGTCAGCTGATTTCTCAACAGAAACTATGCAGGCCAGAAGGGAGTGGCAAGAAATATTCAAAGTGATGAATGCCAAGAACCTACAACCAAGATTACTTTATCCAGCAAAGCTATCATTCAGAATTGAAGGTCAGATAAAGAGCTTCACAGATAAGGAAAAGCTAAAGGAGTTCATCACCACCAAACCAGTATTATATGAAATGCTGAAAGGTATCCTTTAACAAGAGGAAGAAAAAGAAAAAGGTAAAGATACAAATTATGAACAACAAATACATATCTATCAACAAGTGAGTCTAAAAATCAAGTGAATAAATAATCTGATTAACAGAATAAACTGGTGATTATAATAGAATCAGGGGCATAGAGGGAGTGGACTGACTATTCTTGGTGGGGAAAGGGGTGTGGGGGATGCGGGAAGAGACTGGACAAAAATCATGCACCTATGGATGAGGACAATGTGGGGGGAGGGGGAGGGCGGGGGGGGGTGGGAACTGGGTGGAGGGGAGCTATGGTGGGAAAAAAGAGGAACAACTGTAATAATCTGAACAATAAAGATTTAATTAAAAAAAAAATAAAGTCCATAAGGTAAAACATAACTGAATGGTAGTTTGGAATCTGAATCTTGTATTTGATATATCTGGAGCATTTTAATTACCATTTTCTATATCCAAACTACTTTTTTGCTTTTGGGGGTAAAAACACTCCCTGATCTTGGCTCTCCCAGTCAGAATCTGGTGCTACCTGTGTTGTCTTTTTTAAAGATAGCATAATTTTTTTTTCTAATATCTGTATCAGTTTTCTGTAACAAACTGGACACTTATAAGTATGTGATGTGCATGACATCCTATATAATAAAAGGGTAGTATGCAAATTGTCCCCTCAACCAGAGTTCTCCCAGAGTTCGACCAGGGGGTGGGCCGGCCTGCAGGGGGAAAGAAGGGGGGCCCTGGCAGCAACAGGCAACCAGGGGAAGGGAGGCAGGCCCTGGCACTGGCAGGCGGCCAGGGGAAGGGAGGGAGTACCTGGCTGGCAGCTCACAGCCAGCAGCCGCTAGGGACCCTAACAGTGCATGAATTTTGTGCACTGAGCCTCTAGTTAAATTATAAGTTAGTGGGGCTTTCGAGCAAACAATCTGCCAACATTTGAAAATACTGGTGGTCAATAACCTCTTTTCAAGGTAAGTTTTCTTCTAAATTTCAGTTGAAGAATAACTTGGATAATTGTTTGGAAAAGTAGTACAACTATGTGGCCTTGTGGATTTTAGTGTTTGCATTATAAATTATGCATATATTGTTCATAATGTCTTTATCATGACAATAAAAAAAACAAACAGTGAACTCTCAGTTATGAAAAAATACCCCCCAAAGTTAATAATTTCATTAGGGGCGGTAAGACCTTCTCATTTGAAGCAATTAGAGAATTCAAGAAAAATAAGTGACTAAATGCAAAATATATGCTATGAAAGTGAGAGAAGGGATAGGATGCTGTGGAAGTGAGAGATACATGTCCTGTAGCCAGAGACCTTGTAAAGGGACTCAGAGGAGGTAGAAATTGAGTGAGGATTTGAAAAAAGAATGAAGGCTTTGTTTGGGCTGAAAGGGAAAAGAAGGTGTCCCAGGTAGGGTTAATGGCATGGGCAAAGGTGTGGGAGGCAGAGTGTTGGATGGGCAACAAGGAGGTGTGATGGACAAAAGACATACTGCTGGAGGCAGGGCCAACCCACTAAGGAGAGAGCACTGTCTTGGTGGTATGACTTGGGTCTCCAGGGAGTAGAGGGGGCTTTGATCCACCCCAATTAATTCCTCCACCTGTATTACACTGGATCTCAATGTCACCAATAGAGGTGTGTAAAGATTTTTCATTCTTCTTGAGATCCCAATAAAATTGCACATAGTCCTTATAGGAGGAACACCCAGGTCATGCCTCAGCTGGGATATTCTCTGAGAAGAAGCGCCAAGGGGTTCTTGGGGTATGGGTGAAGCCAGGAGAAGAAGTGGAAAATTTCAATTTCCCAGAGTCTACCTTGCTTGACTGCTATGAAGAGGGCTTGGCTGTGAAGACCATTTGGGACTTGAAGATGGACAGGGCAAAGAGGGGAGTTGGGATTTAAAAACATAGTCTGACCCCTGAGTGTAGGAGCAAAGACTAAAGGTGAGAACCACTCTGTGTAAAGTATTTCACTTGGAGCCACAGGGTCTGAGGCATGGAATGGCTTCAATAAACCCCTGTTGAATGAATGGATGAATGAATGATCAGTTCAGGGCAGGTGATTAGAAAGCAGGCCATTTGCCCCATAGGATCTTGTCATTCTATTATAGGAGCATGTAATTTTTTTAGGTCCAACCCCTTCTGAGGATCTGATCCAGTTTATGGGTTTCTCTCCCCCCCGCCCCCCCACCCCGGCAAAAAAAACCCACATTTGCAGTATTATCCATTTTAGAATATTCAGAGCCCTCTTCTGCCCCAGGGACAATCCATGAAACCCTCCAGATCATCTTCAGATATGTAAAGAAATGTTGTGAGGAAAAGGAACAAGTCTACAAGTTGGAGACCAAGAGAGCTGATGTGTGGTTCCCGTTCAGATTCAAGCCTGGAAGCAGGAGAAAACTGATGGCTCAGCTGGAGGACATTCAGGCAGGCAGTGAATTCTCCTTTCTCGGTCTTTTGTTCTAGGCAGGCCTTCAACTGTTTAGACAAAGCCCTTCAACATTGGGGAGGGCCATCTGCTTTACTCAGTTTACTGATTCAAATGTTAATCATCTCCAGAAATACCCTCACAGGAACACCCAGCACCCTGTGGCCCAGTCAAATTGACACATAAAATCAACTATCACACTCTTCTTCAAAGGCTGTGGGTTGAATTACTAGAAAGGGGAAATATTCATTTTAGTCAAAGCAGTCTGAAGAAAACTCAGGATAATTTCTCAATAGGCTGTTGTGTCACATTAGACTATTAATAAATCATCTGCCATGTGTGAAATAAGCCTGGGCTATAGGAGAAGTCCCTCAGGGGATATGGAGACGTGAAAAGGAGGAAAAGGGGGGTGGGGAGGGCAAGGGTTGAATGCAGCTTTTTAGAGCATCAACCAGACCCAGATTTTCTCTATGTACATGGCCATAATTTTTAATTTTTATTTTTAATTACAACTTATATTCAATATTAATTTGTATTGGTTTCAAGTGTACATCATAGTGGTTAGACAATCATATACTTTACATTTTCCTCAAATTTTTAAGTACCCACCTGGCACCATACATCTATACTAATAAAAGGGTAATTTGCTAATTAGACTGGGAGACCTTCCGGGAGACATTCTGGATGTCCTTCCGGACAAAGCCATGGTGGTGGGGCCAAGGCAGAGGCAATTAGGGGCAATCAGGCCAGCAGGGGAGGACAGTTGGGGGCAAGCAGGCTGGGGGGGGGTGGTAATTGGGGGCAAGCAGGCTGGCAGGGGAGGGGCAGTTGGGGGGAGCTGTCTGGCGGGGCATGGCAGTTAGGGGCAAGAAGGCTGGCAGGGGGGGCAATTGGGGGCAAGCAAGCCAGCAGGGGTGGGGGGCACTTAGGGGTGAGCAAGCCAGTGGCGGGGGGAGTTGGGGGCGAGCAAGCTGGTGGGGGCCTAGCGCACTCCTGCCGGGCAGCGGGTGACAGGACGTGCTTTTCCAAATTAATGAGAGAAAATGTTGATTCTCCTGCTGCCCACGAAGGTGGAAAGTGAAGTGGGGAGACATGTGGGGAGTGAGCGAGTTTTCAATCATGGAAATAAAATGGTTAGGGTTGGGGGATGGCAGTTAGGGGCAAGTAAGTGAGCTGTCTGGTAGGGGATGGCAGTTAGGGGCAAGAAGGCCGGCAAGGGGGGCAGCTGGGGACAAGCAGGCTGAAAGGGGGTAGTTGGGGGCGAGCAAACTGGCAGGGGGGGCAGTTGGGTTTGAGCAGGATGGTGTGGGGGCAGTTGGAGGTGAGCAGGCTGGAATGGGGGTGGGCAGTTGGAGTTGATCAGGCCGGCAGGCAGAGTGGTTTGGGGCAATCAGGCAGGCAGGCAGGTGAGCGGCTGGAGCCAGCAGTCCCAGATTGCGAGAGGGATGTCCAACTGCCAGTTTAGGCCCGATTCCAAAACTGGCAGTTGGACATCCCCTGAGTGGTCCCAGATTGGAGAGGGTGCAGGCCAGGCTGCGGGACAACCCCCTCCGCCCCACCATGCACGAATTTCATGCACCAGGCCATTAGTAGTTATTATAATACTAGTAGCCCGGTGCATGAAATTCGTGCACTGGGGTAGGAGGGGGAAGGGGCCCCTCAGTCTGGCCTTCACCCTCTCCAATCTGAGACCCCTCAGGGAATGTCCAACTACCTGTTTATGCCCACACTTTTAACAGATAACAGCTCCATTGTTGTTTCTTTCTTATGCTTAAAACCATTGGAATTAGTAGGTATTCAAAGTGTATATACATTTGGGGGGACACCCTGTATATCTCTAGTCAGTGGTGAAAAAAACCAACAGCAGATTTGGGACCCCCAGACAGGGAACCTCGCTCACTCCCCACATGTCTCCCCACTTCACTTTCCACCTTCGTGGGCAGCAGGAGAATCAACGTTTTCTCTCATTAATTTGGAAAAGCACGTCCTGTCACCTGCTGCCTGGCAGGAGTGCGCTAGGCCCCAAGCAAGCGAGGCTCAGTCAGGGCAGCCTTTGCTCATGGGTGCTGGCACCCAAAGTGCACATTCCTCCTCTATAGTCGCCCTGACTAGCCCACTGTTTCACTAAGAAGATGGAATTCCTCTCCGCCTCTGGGTTCTTGATCTTGAACGCTGACCGAAGGCACCTCAGCGAGGGCTGCCTGTGCCCACCAGGTATGTCTGTCTGCATCTGCTCCCGCCTCAGCACCTGCATTAACCCCCCAGAGGTGATCTCATAGCTGCACTGGCCTCCGTGGGAACAGGGCATCACCACTCCACCCTCTCACTGTCATCTCACAGGTGCCCACCCTCAGCACCCAGAACACCCAGACACTCTCCAAAGGATGTGAGCGCATCAGAGGGGATGTGTGCACATCCTGTGGGGGTGTTAGGCATGCTGGGTTGATGGAAGTGCGGTGGAGAGGCGGGGGGGAACTTGTGCACGCCTTGGTTTGCAACTGTTGCAGGCGCGGGAGGGTGACAGTGTGCTGGGGGATGTTTGCATGCCAGGGGGGGATGTGCACACCGGAGGCCTCTGGCTTTGCAGATCCGCAAACCCCCGTGGTGCGGCCAGGAGGACGTCAGTCTGGCCAGCCACGGTGGCTGTCCCTGCGATCCTGCACCTTCTGGGCCAGGAGGTGGATCTTGCGCAGCCACTCCTGGGCGCTGATGGCCTGCAGGCGCTACTTCAGCTCAGCCTGCAGGCTCAGCTTGGTGCACTCACAGCTATCACCACCACCATGTGGGGAGTACAGGCCGCCCTCCGCCGGCCTGCCTACCCTGTCCAGAGGCTCTCTGCACTGCTCACCTGCCCAGAGTGACTGGGGCTGGGCGGAAGCCAAGCGTCCTGCCCTGCCCAACCCCGGCCGATCCGCCCCTGTGCGAGCTGCCGCCCCACCAGGAAGGGTCACGGATCCGGGTCCGGGACCACGGACAGCCTCAAGCACTGCCCCCGCCCGGCAGGGTCACGGATCCGGGTCCGGGACCGCGGACAGCCTCAAGCACTGCCCCCCGCCCGGCAGGGTCACAGATCCGTGTCTTGGTCCTGCGGATAGACTCAAGTGCTGCCCCCCGCCTGCCAGGTCATGGATCCGGGTCCCAGACCGCAGACAGCCTCAAGCGCTGCCCCCCGCCCGGCAGGTCACAGATCCAGGTCACAGACCACGGACAGCTTTGCCTGCTGCCACCCACCTTCAGTATGCAAATTAGCTGCCACCTTATTGCTTCAGGGTGGATGTCCCCACTGGGGTGCCTGGCCAGCCTGGATGAGGGGATGATGGCTGTTTGCAGCTGGTCACACCCCCTTCAGGGTGGGGGTCCCCACTGGGGTGCCTGGCCAGTCTGGGTGAGGGGCTGAGGGCTGTTTTCAGGCTGGCGGGCGACTGAAGCTCCCAACTTCTCCTTTTTTCCTTTTCTTTTTTTTTTAATTCTGGGATTTATTTACCTTCTATGGCCATCACTGGAGCTGAGAGCCGGCTTTAGCTCTGAGGCCCGGCTGCAGCTCTGAGACCTCAGCTGCTGAAAGCAGGGATCTGGGTTTGTTCTATAATTGAAACACTGTTGCGATCCTGCTGGCTAAAGCCCGGATGGCTGAAAGCAGGTTTCTGGGTTTTGTTTAACTTCTATACTTGCAACATTGTTTCTTAGAGTGCAAGCTCAGAGACTGGCAGCGGCAGGCGGGGAACCTTGGCTTCCTCCTTCACTGGAGCAAGCAAGCCTCCTGTTCGCTTCAGCTGCCTGGCTGTCGGCCGCCATCTTGGTTGGCAGTTAATTTGCATATCGCCTTGATTAGCCAATGGGAAGCGTGTCTGAGGTACAGTTAATTACCATGTTTGTCTATTATTAGATAGGACTAGAGGCCCAGTGCACAAATTTGTGCATGGGTGGGGTCCAGCCTGCCCGGCCCCAAATGGGGCAGATTGGGGCTGGGCCTGTCAGGAGGAGGAGACACCAGAAGGTTGGCCAGTGAGCCTGCCCTGATCAGGGCCCAGTCAGCTGTGGGGAGGGGCTGAGGGCAATTGGCCGGTGGACCCCACCTCCGATTGGGGTGGGGGGCTGACTGGGTGGGGCTGGCCATGGGGAAGGGCTGTGGGTGGTAGGCCGGCCAGCCCCACCCCCGAATGGGGAAGAGGGGGCCGATTGGGGCCAGTGGCCTTGGGGAGGGGCCATGGGTGGTTGGCTGGCCAGCCTTGCCCCTGATCAGAGTAGGGGGGCTGATCGGGGATGGAGCTGACTCGGGGGAGGGGCTGTGGGCTGACTGGGGTGGGTCCAGGCAGGGGAAGGGGCTGCAGGAGGTTGGCCAGCCAGCCCCACTCCCTATTGGGGTAGAGGGAGTGATCAGAGGTGGGGTCGGCCAGGGGAGGGGGTGTGAGAGGATGGCCAGCTGGCCCCACCCCCTGATTGGGCCAGTTCGCTGGTAGCAGTGGGTGTCATAGCAACCAGTCGTTCAGGTCGTTGTGGCATTCTGGTCACTGGCTTTTTATATGTGTAGATTATTGACTATATTCCCTATGCTGTACTCCATATCCCCATGACTATTTTGCAGTGTGTGTGGCTGAGTTGCTCTGTTTTAAGTCCCAGTGAGCTAGAGTATCTGTTCTGGACCATCAACCTTTTTGTGATGTTTTTTTTAAAACCAGGAACCCAGATCTTCAGGCAAGTTTAAGTGGTCCCAGTGTCCTCACACTTGGCTGCTCACCTGGAGAGTTAAAACAGACTGATTCCAAAAGTCTTGTGTCCATGTGAAACTTATTGAGGTTGGTACCTGTTCTGTGGTTTGGAAGAGAATGTCCCTTTGTTGGGAAGTACATACTGAGGTATTAAGAGAGAGCAAGAGCTAGAGAGAGAGAGAGATGATAAAGCAAATAGGTTAAAATGTTCACAGTCGGTATAAAGGACAGGTAGATATTCTTTGCCTTAGTCTTAGACTTGCAACTTTTCAAGAAGTTTGAAATTATTTCCAAATAAAAGTTAACAAAACATTTTAAAATCCAAATTCCCCAGTTTCAGAGTGTTTAATGTGTCTGCAGTTCTGCAAAGTCCTGGGGTAACACCACAGTGCTCCAGGCCCCGGCAGATAGAGGTGCCCACACCTCCTCTCCAGGCTGCCAGGAACCAGCTTGGTGCCCACTGGGGAAAGGACACATTTAGAGGTAAGCATCCTCTTTAGAGACCTTTGCCACTTTGGGGGTGTGCAGTGCGGCTGCCGCATACTTGTCACCTCCTGTTCCCTGTGGGCTCACACATTGTGTGTGACATCTGCCATTTTCTAACTGCTCAGCTGCTTGGGCTGCCTTTATCAGAGGTGGCTTTGCTGAGAAGCCCCGACAGAGGTCACCAGGGTCAGTGATCCTATAACACGGAGACAATGGCTGGGTGGGGCCTGCAGGCTCAGGGGAAGAAAATGAGAGGCATGAGAAGGGACCTGCCTTTCTCCTCCTGGACAGCAGTTAGAGAATGAGCTGGGGGAGAGGGGTGAGCTCAGGTGGTGACTTGAGAAGTAGCCCCAGGGGACCCATGTTCCAACTGTATACTTTAGCTGAGAGCTGACTTGTCCTTCCCACTTTCAATTACCAGAAAGGCAGCATTGTCTAATCTATCCATCACTTCCTTTCACCCGTCCCTTGAGACCAGAGACATGCATTTGTGAGGTGAGAGGGCAGTCTGGGCTGCATAGCAGAGCCTTACTCTGGATGCCATTAGAAGCCCTAGAGGCAGCTCACCTGGAGCTCATTAATGCCTCTTACAATCAACGTGGCAGGTGTAGCTGGCTCAGATTCTGTGTGTGGTCCACTAAGGGCCTCCAGATCTTTGTCGGCCCTGTGTCTTCCTCAGCCCCTCAGTGGTAAGCTTGCAAGATTCCATTTTTGTGTCTGGAAGACTTGGAGGCACTGTCTTTACAGGATGGACTCTCCCTGCTCTGACCTGGGGCAGGACCCAGCAGATGACAATCAGGGTCCTAGAGGGTGGGGAGGCCCTGCTTCTGTTTCACTTTTTTTTTTTTAACCACAGGGTAGGCAACCAGTAAGTGATTATATTGGACCAGAGCAAACCTGGGAGCAAGCAGTGACAGTACATCAACCAGATATCAGGAGAGAACAGAGGTGGGGGTACTAGGGAGCAGAGCAGCAAGGCAGACCCAGGCAGCAGATCAACAGAGGAATGGACAGATCTGAACTGTGTGAGGCAGGTCTTGTGTCCCTACCAGTCAAGAAGCCACCAATAGTGCTCAGCACCCACCCCCAGCAAAGCAGGGTGGTGGGGACACTCTGAGGAATCAAAGACAAATGGAACATTAAAACCTTCACACAGAACTGGGTGACATAAGTACCGAGAACTATGGAGCAGTTAGCACAGGACGGGGAAGGGGCTGGGCAGGGCTGAGATGAGGTTGGGGCTTAGATGGCATCTCAGAGTAGGTGGCCTTTTGGTTGGGCTGCAGTGGGGGAGTGGGGCTTTGCCTGTTGTCAGAGAAAAGCTCTAGACTTGACAAAGGAGACCCGGACTGATCTCCTGCACCGGCAGGTAGAACTGGCACAATCATTTAGGGCGTCTGCGTCTTCCCCTTACATGACTTCCAAGAATGATACAGCTTGAAGAGATCTGGGGCTCTCGCTGCTACAAACCACCTTCTTTTTACTCTCCCGCAGGTTCACTCCAATACCACTCCAGGCTTGGTTGGGGAAGGGAGAAGTTGGTCCAGGTCCCTAACGCATTGCCAGGGCACAGGCCATGAGATGGGGTGAAATTTTAGGAGGCAGCTTAGCAGCTCAGCTCATTTGAGAATGCCTGGATCTGACTCTCCCAGGTAGGGCAGCTGCTGGCTCAGGATGGCTCTCATAGCCTGAGGATGAAGAAAAGCACAGCAAAGACAGGAGGCCAGAAGCAAACCTCACTTTGTCCCTTCTCCTCCTCCTCCTCCTCCTTCTCCTCCTCCTCCTCCTCCTCCTCCTCCTCCTCCTCCTCCTCCTCCTCCTCCTCTTTCTTCCTTCTCTTGGCATTAGAAATGCACTTGAAAGCTCTTCTAATTCAAAACATGTCAGCCCCTTCATTCCTATTTTGGGTCCATGGCTCATACTTCAGTTGTTTGTACATCTTAAAGGGTTGCAAACTAACCTTATTTCTCATGTGCATTCCATCACTGTAGCAACTATCTTTGGGGGAAATGAAACCATGAGCACAATTCTTGGCTAGGGGAGCAGAAGAGCTGTGAGAGGCCAGCCCTCTGAGGTAGAGAAGAGTAGCACCACCCCAATAGAGGGACAGAAGGTGGGGGATGGGGCAAGACTGGGAGTTGCACTGGGAGGAGGGGAGGCCAAGGTTTGCAGGCTGTGTACACACTTCCTATCTCAAGTCCAGGTGTTAAGAACAGAGGTGGGACCATCCCTGTGACTGGGTGAGCACTGGGCTCAGGGGAAACTGGGACCATGGAGGGTGTGGTGGGCGGGTGGCCATGTCTGTCTCAGGACTGTCTTCCAAGATTGGAGAAGGGGCACCTCTTCTATGCCCCGGGCATTTGACACTGGATTATTATTACCTGTGTCACAGCCTTCAATAACTTTGTGCATGTTGGCAGGTCTGTGAGCTCCCTAGGGACAGGGGCAGAGGGTGTTTTTCTTTTCTGAATCTCCCAGTGCTCAGGAGAGCGTTGAGCCTGTATACGGCACTCAGTGAAATAAGTAACATGAAGTACTTGCTGAACTGATTCACCTTGAATGTGATGCGTCTCCAACAATGTTTAGAGCTTTGCAGTAAAGGGTCAGAGCAAGGCGGGGAGGGCTCGCCGCTGGCCAAGACTTGCTAAAAATGAGATGGAAAGAAGAAAGGACCAAAAAGCAGTTTGCTCTTGCTCTCTGGGATTAGTACTGAGTGCCTGCATCGTCATTTGTTTGTGGCATATTTAAGAACAATATATAGAAAAAATCCCCATCTTGCATCATTTCCCCAAGTCACTGGTGACTGTTCTGGTCCTGGTTCCACTGTGAGCAATATTCTATTTTCTTCTCAATTCTGGAAGCAGTGCAGGAGTCCTGGACGGTGGGGTGGGGGTTGGAGGGGCCACCCTCTCACATACTTCCTCCGGTAAATCCCTCTCTCATTATACGTACTATACCTGGCTGAATGTTCATTTAGGGCAAGGTTATTCTGCCCTGAGCTGGCCTCTGCTCTCTAAAATGGACTGGAATGTTTAAAGCAGAGATGCCTCACAGGAATGGGTAGGTTGATAGAGCAGTCTTAATAAAGTTTCCTTCTGCCGGTTATTTTCCCAAGGTGTTAAAGCCCAGGCATGGCTTGATCTTGGTTTTTATGCTATTGATCTTTCTGGTTAGCAGCATCCTGCTCAGAGAGAATTGGACTCTCATTGTCGTCTGGTTTCCTCCTCATGAGCTGAGTTGTTCCATTGGGGCAAATCTCACAGGGCAATAGCGCTGCTCTCATCAAACCTCTGCTCTACCGTTCTCTGATGTGGAGTAGAAACCTAAGCTGCTAGTCCCCAACACAGCAGGAGCAGAAAGGAGCAGAGTGAAATACCAACCACACCCTTTGCATATGACTTCTCTAATGTAAGCACAGGCCATGTTATGAATAATAAAACCATAGCTTTGTAATTCTCTTTCTCTCAGCAGCACAGAGAGTTTGCCAGCACGATCGCACCAAGCCCTGCGATATTTCTCTCAGGCAGGCACGAACCCCTCTCAGGGGTCTCCTCTGGCCCCCATTTAAAGAGAGGAGGTGAGGATTGCATTGCACCTCAGCCCTCCTGTCTCCGAAGCTTGGGCTGGACCTTGCCCGGTTCATTCTTCATGTTGCCTCTATACAAAATACACGGTGTGGGTGGGGATAATTAGGCAACATTAAATGGCTTGCTTTACCAATTGAGAAAGAGGAAGCGAAACATTCCCAGGAATGCATCTCAGAGGGATCAAATATGTCACAGACACTAACTGTGTCTGGGCCATCTGCGCCTCTACTCGGGTCCCCTTTGCACTTGGGCTACCCCAGCATCAGTGTCTGCCATGCGGGCAGGATCCAGCTGGTGACATTCAATCCATCACTGGCCTCCCACATCAGGGGACACTTCCCTGGGGACGCAGGCAGCTGGACAGCAGTGGCTCCCACAGATCAATAGGCAAACTTGCCTATTTTCCAGCAAGTTTCAGCCAGAACTTAGTGACTAAAAAGTTTAGTTCCTCTTTTTTGTTATTTCTCACTTCCTCTTCCTTTCCTATCCACAGCGCCCTTCCTTCCAGCCTTTTATGACTTTAATTGTTCTTCGAGCTCTGCTGGACCTACCTACTTTATGCTTTCTCTTCTCAACTCCGTCCTTTCCATTTCTCTCATCACTTTCTTGGCATTCTTGTCTACGTATATAATAGAGGAGGACCCAATATTTTAGTAACAAGATGACCCAATTTACAATCAGATTTTCTGTCGTGTGTTCTCAGTGACCCTTGCAAATCTCTCCCTATTTGCTGACCTGTACAAAACTCCTGATGAGGAGGTGGCAGGTACAAAGAAAATGAGTCTCTGAACATGTGATAGTCAGAACAATTCCTCTTTATACTCTTTATAACAATGGCTTTGGTCAAGTCAAGTGTGAATGGTGTTTGTACATATTTCCTTTTTTGGCTTAAAAAAGGAGTTAAATATTGGATCAGATCCTGTCAAGACTACTCAGCCATCCTGGGCATGGCATTTGTTGGTGTTTATTCTTGTTATCATGACATAGTTTTCTATCAAAGACATAGCAAAGCACAGAAGACCTCCAATAGAGGTCTTTTGAAAGCGGTGTCCATTTGCTATCTCAGTATATCTCAATTGGTCATTTAAGAAAGAAACCCTTTTGCCGAAACCGGTTTGGCTCAGTGGATAGAGTGTCGGCCTGCGGACTGAAAGGTCCCAGGTTCGATTCCGGTCTAGGGCATGCACCTGGGTTGTGGGCACATCCCCAGGGGAGATGTGCAGGAGGCAGCTGGTCGATGTTTCTCTCTCATCGATGTTTCTCTCTATCTCTCTCCCTTCCTCTCTGTGAAAAATCAATAAAATATATTTTTTTTAAAAAAAAAAAAGAAAGAAACCCTTTTCTGTTTAACTGATACTAGGTATTCAACCCTCACTGCCATTACTGCCCCCACCCCACTGACACAGGAGAACAGTTTCGGAAGCAGGGGTGTTGCTGGTCTTGTTTGTGTGTAGCCCAGCCCTAGCACGGTGCCTGGCACAAATAGCATTCAATGAACATTTGTTGAGTGAATGAGCAAGTACATCAACAGAGGTTGTCATGGGAGATGCTAGAGGACCATATGCTGGAGTCAGGTGCTTCAGAGAATAACTGTCCATGTAGAACAAAGGGAAGATTCACTGGAACAACAGGAGAAAACCAGAGAAAGTCAAAATCGTTGTGGTCTTGCCCAGATCTTTCAACCTACCAATCATCCAAAACATGCATTTCTGTTTAGTATACAAAATATTTATTGCAGCTTTTACTCTGCCAGACACTATGCTAAACTCCTGTGATAACAAAATAAATAGGGCATGTCCCCGTCTTCAAAGAGTTCTTGGTGTAGCAAGGAAGCAAACAATTTTTTAAAGTTAAAATGTTCTACTCCCATGTATTGCGTTGTACTGAACTGAACCAATGTACATATTTTTTTTAATCTGATGAACCACCCTGGCCAGAGTGGCTCAGTTGGTTGGAGCATCATCCCATGCACAGAAAGGTGGTGGGTTCGATTCCTAGTCAGGAAACACCCTGGTTGCAAGTTCAATCCTTGGTTGGGGTGCGTACAGGAGGCAACGGACTGATGTTTCTCTCTCACATCTCTCTCTCTCTCTCAATAAAAATAAATAAATAAAACTAAAAAGATGAAGATCTGATGAAGCAGTCAATTTGAATTACCATTCTGTGTGTGTCTGTTTCCTACATGTTCGCACTGGCATAGCACAAGGACAGCAGACCATTCTCACAGTCAGTGCCTGGAGGAAACACTCTATTTGGGTTGAGTTCATATGTCCTTCTTTTCTTCAATTGTTTGCTCTTGAGTTTTGCGTTTGTCAGCATCCTTTCTCCCTAGCTGCACCTAGCATCTTTGATGGGAGTCGTCACCAGTAACCTAGCAACCCCTCATTCATATTTGTCACAGAAAGAGCACTCATTGCATAAAGACCTGGCCGGTCTCACTCTCTGACCCCATTGTTACTTTAGAAAAAGGTCCCTTGTCTACAGCTCTCTCTGAGAAACATGCTGGGACGTAAACTAATGCGTCTGGAGTGGCCCATCTGTTGACAGCACGCTAATCAATGAGCTCATGTATTTGTATTCCATTTCCTGCCCTGGCTACCAGTGGTTCTTAGCAGAAGAATTGTAGGTCTGGCCCATCACAGAAACCTGGAATCTTAGAGATGGATATGGTAAGAGAAAACTGGGTTTTCCTATATTAAACTACAGCAGGCCCGAGAATAGGGGAGAGAAACAAGGGAGGTTAACAGCTGTGGGCAAAAACAAAAGACTATTTACACTCCTGAGTGGATGTTGAAACTTTGAATCAAGTTCCAGGTGGCCATTTCCATTAGCTAGAGCAGGGGTGGGCAAACTTTTTGACTCAAGGGCCACAATGGGTTCTTAAACTGGACCGGAGGGCCGGAACAAAAGCATCGATGGAGTGTTTGTGTGAACTAATATAAATTCAAAGTAAACATCATTACATAAAAGGGTACGGTCTTTTTTTTCAATAGTTTTATTCATTTCAAATGGGCCGGATCCGGCCTGCGGGCCGTAATTTGCCCGCGGCTGAGCTAGAGAGAGCAGCCAACCATCAGAGGCCACTGCATCCTGCTTAAGTGTAAACTTGTCACACTGTGGCCTATAGCCAGTAAAAAAGTAACAAGTGCTTCTTCCTTTTGGACTGTGCACCTATCCCAGGTCCCAGCACCTATCCCAGAATTGTCTCTGCCTCACCTTTTCCCGTCCCACCCTTAGCCAATGTAAAGGCTTTCAAAACAACTTTCTTCTCCAAACTCATTAGATAAAAGAGCCCCATCAATCCCAGGACGGCAGACGTGTTCATCTTTTCCACCCGGCCCTGCTGGTGGCTCAGACTGCGTGTCCCAGGACCCGTCCTTTACTGGCTAGCGTGTGGCTAAATAAACCCTTTCTCTCAGAAAAGCCTTCAGCTGTGAAGCTTTTTGCTTAACAAATAAGACCTTAGACAGCTAACATCTGCCTGATGCTAGAACTCTTTCCTTGCCACCCCAACAAATGGCCATATAACTTGTGTCCCGTTGGAGGACAAAGAGCTGTCTGTGTCTGGAGAGTGCCATTTCCAATCCCGAGCCCTTTGGCTTGTGAGAAATCTGTTTTTAGAAAGCTGATTTCTTACATTGAGCTAAAAATCACCTCCTTCCTACTTCCTTCCTATTTACTTCCTTCTGCCCTCCGCTCGACATTTCCTCACTCTTTGCTCCTATTCTTTTACTAAAATAAATTCCATGCATTACTTACTTCTTCCTCACAACTATAATATTTGAAGATAGTACTTCTTAATTTTCTCCCCACCAAGGTAAACACTCGGAGCCTTCCAACATTTTATGTCTGGCGTTGTTTCTAAAGCCCTCAGCATCTATACCCTTCTCTAGATACATGTTATTCATCTTACATTGCCTTGAATTGAACACATCTTTCAATTGTTCTTTGACCAATGTATATTATTATGATTACCTATTATTTGACACTATGTTTCCAATTAATGCAGCCTATAACTATAATAGCGTTTTAAAGCAACCACATCACACTAGAAAATCTCCAGGTATTTTGAAAAGAGAAACTGCAATGAAACCAGGTTTTCCCCATTATGCCATTGTGCAATCAATTTCCGGACCTATGTGTGTTGGCACAACATCTGCTCTATTGGCATAAGGGTGTTGTTTTCTTCAGTGCTTCCAAAGCTCATTTTGGCTTAGTCCTTTAACCCAGCGGTTCTCAACCTGTGGGTCACGACTCCCTTGGCAGTCGAATGACCCTTTCACAGGGGTCGCCTAAGACCATCCTGCATATCAGATATTTACATTACGATTCATAACAGTAGCAACATTACAGTTATGAAGTAGCAATGAAAATAATTTTATGGCTGGGTCACAACATGAGGAACTGTATTTAAAGGGCCAGAAGGCTGAGAACCACTGCTAACCCCAGCCCTTCCTCTCTCCCATACCTGCCAACGAGAATGTGAGGTCTCCAGCATCAGTGGTCCCACCTGGATGACATTTCTGCTTCTTTTTAAATTTCACCTCATGCCATGCACAGACTGTGGAAGAAGTCAATTTCTAATTGCTTGTTGGGTGGCTGAATGAATGCATCATACAAGGCTTTACCATCAACAGTCCCTTCTCCAAAACAGCTCAATGTCACCATTTAATACAGAATCTCCTCGCGTGTTTTATGTCCTAGTGTTTAGATGACGATGGGTTTATTCTGGTCATAGAAACCCCCATACTTTCTGGAAGACCTGGGAGGAATTTTCTCTCTTTAAAGGAAGGGCTGGCTGGCAACGCTTATCATTATAATTTGGTTCCTAGAGCTGCTCTTTAAGCACCAGGATAGGAATATTATCATTCCAATATGTTGGCATAAGAAAAGATGGAGAGAAAAACACACTGAGCATAATGATAGCCTGAGGCACTAGCAATTTATATCATATGGTGAGAACCATTTCTGTGAGTGGGTTTGTCTTGCTCGAGACCAACCAAGCTTTGAGAAAATATTTTCAAGTCATCTAAATCAGCAAATATTGCTCCAAGAGAGGGGAGGGTGGGCAGAGTTTATCCCCATATCCATAATTGTCAGAGCAGTTCTTTTTTGAATATCATGAGGCTTCTAATACCACCACCCATGGCAGCACCACTGAGCAAGCTGGTATTACTGATATTTTAGTGAGTTCTGGAATCTGCTCCAGCCACTGGTGACTCTAAACTGAAAATATTTTCAAGGAAAGGCTGGTAATTACTGGGTGGAGTAATGTTTATGCTCACATGAACCTTTGCCCAGGTTAGAACCAGGCTGCCCAAGTTATTCCCCTTCGCCGCCTGCAACTAGCATGGTGGTCTGCACAAGGAGGCCACTTGTCTTCAGAAATCTGCAAGGGCTGTGCCTTATCTAGAAATGAAAAGGCAACAGGGAATTTCTTAAACAAACAGAGAAGAAATTGTCAGAGAGCAAGAAAATAGATGTAGTTAGCTCTCAAAAGAAATAAAAAAACATAAACGGGAGATGATTTTTCATTTTACTCTCTACTGTGCAGGCCATTCTGAACCTTGGGGTGGGAATTCTCAACATCTCGGCCAGTTGGGATGGGCAAAGGGAGCTTAATTTCCACTTCTATGAAATTTGCCCAAACCTTGGAGTCAAGAAGACGTGTGTAACATCAGGGATATTGAACCACTAACTTGGAGTAAGGCTTGCACTGGCCACGCCGCAATATTTTTATTAAAAAGTAAGCAGGGAGTTTAATAAAAATGTAAGGCTGCCTCCTGCCCTTCAGTGCCCTTTAGACACTATGGAAATTATCGGGGCATGCCGGGTTAAGCTGCAAGAAAGGAAAGCTGCAGGAGGGTTTTGGACTCCCGTGTGTTTTGAAACAGCCACCACCTCTCTGCACCGCGTGGTTGACTATGCATCCTATGCTCTGGCCAGACCATGTTTCCTTAGAGGGCTTGAGGAGATACTGTATGCTCCGAGTCAGCTAGATGTGGGTTCAGATCACAGACACGCCACTTACTAGCTATGAAATGGTAAGCAACACACTGACGCCTTCGGGGCCTTGGTTTTTCACACTATAAGAAGGTGATGATAATATCTCCCAAGTCTGCTGTGAGAAATAAGCCAATTAATGCCTATTAAGTGCTCAACACAAAACCTGGCACACAGTAAAACAATAAAATGCTTTCTAAAACGTTATTATTTTTAGAGTAGGAGCTGAGATACAATATAGTTTTGGCAACATGAAGCTAAGCCCAGACCTGAATGTATTTAGTGAGATCTGCTACGTTGTCAGCCCTGCACTGTGCATCATGCAGTGTACGAAGGGAAGGGAAAAGCACTCCAGCATCCACAGCTTTCCTCTGGATTTTCTGTGTTCACGGAGTGCTGTTCATTAGGAAATTGAAGGTATAAACAGGCTCTCCTTTTGGGGACTAAGATGAAATGCTCAGCATGGGTCATTCAAACCTTTAAATGAACTCACAATATCATATTTGTGTTATTTCTTTCAAAATCCTCCAGCTCTAAAACATTTTTATAAGAGCTGTGGCAAGAAAGATCTGACTTTGAATATTCCTTTTCTCCCTGATCTTGTGCACCCACTTTCTGGAGAGCTACTGAGCTGCCCAGTTCAAGGACATGCCGTGGGGCAGCAGTGAGTAAAAGCAGAAAGAAAGATCTAAATATTCCACACACCTATTGTTCGCCTCTGAGAGGGTGGAAAGCATGAGGCTGTGACGACCAATAGGGCCACAGCATATGGACTCCTGAAGGTTCTTGTGTCTGTTTGGGAGCTAAAGAAGTCTGGTAGTTTGGAGCAAATTATGGGTGGTTTTTAATTTTGTTTTGAGTTACTGAGTAAATTATTAAGAGGAACTGAAAAGAGAATTATGCATGAGCCTGGATTGTGGGGGAGGCCCGGCAAGGGGGGCGGGCGCGTAGATCCGTGCAGGGCATCTGAGAGAAAGAGAGAAGCAGAGACAGACAGAGATCCCTTGCAGGAACCCAGATCTGGGCCCTTTAGGACAGGGGTGGGGAACCTTTCTCCTGCCAAGTGCCATTTGGATATTTATAACATCATTCACGGGCCGTACAAAATTATCAGCTTAAAAATTAGCCTGCTCTATTTAGTCAAACATTTACTAACTCTCCCCTAATGCCTTGGCAGGGCCAGACCAAACGATTTTGCCGGCCTTTTGTGGCCCGAGGGCCGGATGCTCCCCACCCTGCTTTAGGACATAAGGCCAAAGTGGTTAATGTTGGGATGAAAGACCAAGGGAAAGGAACCTAATATCTCCCTTCCTTTAATAGTTAGAGCCTCTTTTTCCCTAGACATAGGACACACTCTAATGAGTTCATCCTGAGTTGCAAACACCCTGTTTTCTGTGGGCATATGGACTGTAGACCTGGGTGGGGCTGACACTCACCCATTTGCCAGCCCTGGGTATGTCAGATGCTGGAGCTCTAGCAGCTCCTCGCTCCAAAGGAACATTTGGAGTCTCCAAAGTCGGGCCCTCAGAGAGCACCAGACCCCTTCCTCTGGACCTGGCCAGTGGGGCAGGGACACAGGTCTTTGCAAGTCCAAGCCTATAATGTCAATGGTCAGGATGACACTCAGTGAAAGAACACTAATAGTTTAACTCAGCAACTGAAAGTGACAGCCATAACTTGCCTCTAGTTTCCAGACCTCCCTTAGCTCTCCAAACAGTTACTAGCGGCTTCAGAAATGTCTGTAGGCCAGTCTTGGTGTTTACCCCTTCCTGCCTGTGAGCCTGCCCTCTGAGCTGCCTCCTGCCGGGGAAGGATGGGAAAGAATGGGAAAGGCCTGCTCTCCCTCAGCAGTGACCTCCAGGGACCTGTCCTCTGGTAGCTGCTGCGTGGGCCGTGGCAGAGTGGGTCCAACATGTGGAAATGTAAAGGAAGGTGCCTCTGAGATGTGATGCTTGTTTCCTTTCAAGGCAAGTTTCATTTGGACTAAAAACAAGAGTGCTTCTCTCCTTTCCTGCTCCCACTTTAAATTTAGGGATGTGGGGTCTTCAGTCCTCAGCTGTGGACGTGGGAGGAGGTCGTAGGAGCCACGGGCCCAGGAGGGAGAAGTGGCCAGCCTGTCCTCTCTGCCTGGAGGCTGACCACGATTTTGATCGGGACACAGCACAGAGGTGTCTGAGGGCCAGGCAGGCCAGTGTGGAGAATTTCACTTACAAGCTGGACCAGGAGGTCTCCGGAGAGAAGACCCAGTGCTCCTGACCGTGGAAGAGAATGGGAGGAAGCCCCCTCCCCACCTGTTTCCCATCTGAAGCTGGACCAGCAAGGAATGGGGCACAGGTAGAATGACAAAGATGAGCCAGACATATTCAGAGTTCCAGGCCACAGCACATAAGAAGCAGAGCCAAGCCAACGCGAAGGGAAGGGAGACAGTCTGAGTGGTTCTGACGAATCCCTCCTCTGGGTGGGCTCACAGCAGCTGCTCTCTGCCCCACGGCGCCAGGTTGCTCTTACTGGTGCCCTTGGTCTGCTTGCTGGAGTGACCTGTCCAGAGCACACCACTGCGTCTCCACTGGCTGGGAATAAGATGGGTCGGTTAATCCTTAGACAAACCATGATGGGTCTATAACGTGGTCTGACCCGCAACACCTCCCCAGCGGGAGATACGAGCTAAGCCCCGAGCACAGCCCCGTCCGACACAGTGGGCATCGCCAACACTGCTCTCCCACCCTGCGGGAGAGACCTGTTCCCAGCTGTCTGTACAGTGAGTTCACTGCCTTGCTGTGCAGGAGCGCGGTTTTACCACAAGGCAAATGGTTTGCCTGTTGGGCAGTCGTTCACCACGTGCTTCCAAACATGGCCCTAGACGTGATGACCCTCAGGGACAGGCCAGGACATGATGACCCTCAGGGAGAGGCCAGGGCGTGATGACCCTCGGGGACAGGCCAGGACATGATGACCCTCAGGGAGAGGCCAGGGCGTGATGACCCTCAGGGAGAGGCCAGGGCGTGATGACCCTCAGGGAGAGGCCCTAGACGTGATGACCCTCAGGGAGAGGCCAGGACGTGATGACCCTCGGGACAGGCCAGGACGTGATGACCCTCGGGAACAGGCCAGGGCGTGATGACCCTCAGGGACAGGCCCTAGACGTGATGACCCTCAGGGACAGGCCCTAGACGTGATGACCCTCAGGGAGAGGCCAGGGCGTGATGACCCTTGGGGACAGGCCAGGACGTGATGACCCTCGGGGACAGGCCAGGGCGTGATGACCCTCGGGGACAGGCCAGGCGTGATGACCCTCAGGGACAGGCCAGGGCATGATGACCCTCAGGGACAGGCCAGGACGTGATGACCCTCGGGGACAGGCCAGGGCGTGATGACCCTCAGGGACAGGCCAGGACATGATGACCCTCAGGGACAGGCCAGGGCGTGATGACCCTCAGGGACAGGCCAGGACATGATGACCCTCGGGGACAGGCCAGGGCGTGATGACCCTCGGGGACAGGCCAGGACGTGATGACCCTCGGGGACAGGCCAGGGCGTGATGACCCTCAGGGACAGGCCAGGACGTGATGACCCTCAGGGACAGGCCAGGACGTGGCTGTGGGAACACACTGACCCAGACACAACGGGAGAGGTGCACGGATCTCTCCCGAGGGCAGGGCCTCACAGGGGAGAGCAGGGAGCTGTGCGGCTTTGACCAGGTCACTTCTCATGCCTCTCCTTGTGTGAATGCCTCGTGGAGCTGATGTGCTGGTGTTTAACGATATGGGTAGTTTTCCCACAGTGAGATGTCACCTCATGCCTGTGAGAATGGCTAGCAACAAAAAGACAAAGGATGTGCACTGTTGGTGAGAATATAAATTGATGCAGAGGATGTGCACTATAGAAAAAGTATGGAGGTGCCTCAAAAAATTAACAACAGGATTACCGTATGATCCAGCAGTACCATTTCTGGGTATTTATCTGAAGGAAACAAAATCACTCTCCTGAAAAGATATCAGCATCCATGTTCATTGCAGCATTATTTACAATATGGAAACAACATCAGTGTTTACTATGGATGATAAAGAAGTGATATGCATGTATGTATATATGTATATATGTAGGGAATGGGCAAAGTAGGTTTGCAATTGTTCATATGGAAAATACAGTAATCTATAATAATAAAAGGGTAATATGCTAATTAAACTGGACATCTTCCGGACACCCTTTCTGATGAAGCCAGGGCTGGAGGAAAGCCAATCAGGTCCCGGGTGCCTGCGGGTGGCCTGGGGAAGGGAAGCCCGGGTGCCAGGTGCCAGAGGGAAGCTGAGGCCGGCAGCTGGGGGAAGAAAGGCCTACTCTTGCATGAATTTTCGTGCATCGGGCCTCTAGTTAATAAGTAAGTAATAATACAAGAATAGACTGTTTCTCTCACTCACAACTGTAAATATACTTTTGCTCACCCCTGTATCTATACACACAATGGAATATAATTCAGCCATAAGAAAGAAATCCTTTCATTTGCGACAACACGGATTGGAGGGCATTATGTTAAGTGAAATAATAAGTCAGACAGGGAAAGAAAATACTACATGATCTCACCTATGTGGAATCCAAAAGAACTGAAGGCATAGAAACAGAGGACATGGGTGGTTACTTGAGGCAGAGGTTGGGGGGCAGAGAGGGAAACGGGTGAAGCCCAGCTTAGAACCACGGTTCTCTCAACCACGTAAGAGCTGACTGCAATGTCACTGGACACCAGCCACAGAACTCCCCTGCAGCCACTCCCAAGAGGGGCTCTGCCACTACTTCTGTTCTGAGTTCATCATTTTTCCTTTCCATATTTTACTTCATTTTGTCTGCCCATAATAGTAACACATAGTTATCACAGAAAATTTAGAAAATAAAATATAAAGAAACAAACAAAAACCCTTCACTGTTTCCAAAAGCCAGCTTCCTCCTGGATTTCCCTGCCCCATCTGACCCTCTCTCTTCTCCTTGTCCAACCTCCCTGCTCTTAATCCTTATTAGCAGAAGAGTTCTCCATTAGCATTTTCAGGTCCTCCTATCTTAGGGGGCAAATATTAGCATACAAATTAGCATATTACAACCCAATTACTTTTCAATCACAAGCAATCCAAACCAGATTGGGGGTATTCTTAATTTGCATAAGTTTGGCAAAGGGGTAAGAGGCACAGTGAGAAGCTGTGGGGTCTGATGTGTCTCCAGGGGAACACAGCCGGCCTTGCTGTGGGGAGGAATGTGGCTTGGAAACAAGTAGAAAGAAGATGTAATAGGAGCGTGTGGCCATTTAACAGCAAAGGAGCCGCGCCCAGCACTCAGCACGGCCCCGGTGAGCCCCTTCTGCCCAGACAGAGAGACCCGAGCCATTTGATTTCCCAGGCTCCCTTCCAGCCCCCGCCTCCTGGGCGGCAGTGTGGCTTCAGGGCAATAGCGTTTACTGAAGGGGTTCAGTGGAGAGCGGCCATTTGCTGGCACTGTCTTCTCTGTATGTGAAGTTCACCCAGGCAGCCTGCCTAGGTCAAGTGGACATGTTAATAACTTTCGAGACTCTTCACCCCAGCCTCCCAGGAAGCCGTGTGTCTCCCAGGACAATATGTTCTAAATAAAATCTCTGGGCAGATGGCCGTAAGTGGACTAGTACATGGATGGATGGTCAATGTAACAGAATAATTGAATGGCTGCCACCCCAAACAGGCATGTTGTTTAATTACCCTAAGATCCAAAAAATCTACTGTAAATCTACTACATGGAAAGAGCTGTAGTAGGTGCTGCTAATCACAAACACCATTTTCTGGATCAACAGGAAAATGAGTTCAAGAAAATTCCTATTGAGAAATTAGAATCTAGGTATAGACAGCAGGATCTCCTCAGAGAAGCAAATGGATTTTCCAGTGTTACCCAGTGTTGGATAGCTACAGATTTCCACCCCACCCCTATTCACCTTGAAACAGCATGATGCTCCGAATTATATTCCCAAAGAGAAAACCAACTTCACAAAGTATTTGTGAGCACTGGGTGTTTGAACACTGTTAGGGAGAAGCAGAGAAATTTATAGAGCACAACACACTCATTTCACATAAAATTTCTTATTGGAGATTTTTCACTTTTTTTTGTTTGTTCTTGGCATTAAGTATTTTCTCTTAAGTTGCTCATTGATTTAACCACCTTTGCCTGGGTTCAAACTCTGTTCCAGCACTGTGCTGAGGGCTCCTGATGTGGGAGCCAGAGCCATGAGGGGCAGGACCAGAGGAGGGTGGAAGTTGCTGGCGGGGCTGGTGAAGGTGTGGACCTGTGTGGAAGGGGGGACCTGGGTGGAAGGCGGGGCCTGGGTGGAAGGCGGGACCTGGGTGGAAGGCGGGGCCTGGGTGGAAGGCGGGGCCTGGGTGGAAGGCGTGCACAGCAGAGGAGGAGCTTGTAGCAGGACGCCAGACTAACAAGAGATGGAACCTTGCATGCGTTCTAAAGGTGCTTTGCCTTGGTCTGTAGGAAACAGGAAGCCATCGGAAGATTTACTTATTGATCCGATTTCCATCTACATTTGTTTGTCCTGGCCTCCATATACTCAGGAAACACATGATTAGCATCCTCCTGCAAGAAACCTGCAGTATGTTTGCGAGCAATGACATTTCAGCAGTTGATCTTTCCTTGTTAGGCTAAATGGTCCTGATTCTTTAACCTTTCCTCATGGGACCTCTTTTCCATCTGCATTCTCTCTTCACGTGTGTCACTCTTTCTGGACTGTCTCAAGTTCTTCCCTATTTCTCAAAAGGATAATCATCAAGATGGCATGTGATTTCATAAGTGTCCGACAGGAGAGCATAACAAAGCGACTATTTCTCCTTTTCTCACGTCCAATTTTCTTGAACCAAGGTGGGGTGTTTCCCCCACGGTAACATGGTGCAGTTGGCATGTTGGCCAGCTTGGCATTACTGTTGTATCCAGGCCCCTTCCCGTATTTCTACCTGCACATCTCCAGCCGCCTTCCCATCAGCCGGCACAGTTTGGTCACAGTGTACCGCTTGCATTTACCCCTAATTACTACCAACCACGAACCATTTTGTTTTCATCATCTTAGCTTACATTTTACTTTAATTCATAAGTCCTGGACCTCTTGCCTTCTACCCCCCCATCCCCAATAACCTGGTCCTAAAAAATAAAGTGCTGGATTTGTTCTCATGAGTTGAACAGCACGTTGGCTAAACGTCTTTGAAATGGCTGAAAACAAGCTCTGGCGTCCTTTATTTTCGTGTGAATCACCAGTGTCAAACCCACTTTCTGACCATGTGTCACCCCTCTTTATAGACTCCTGTCACTTGGCATTTCTCAGGGAATATTCTGCTTTTTGGGTCTTCTCTGAAATGTTGCTGTCAGGATTTCTAGAGTAATTTTGAACCTTTCAAAGATCATGACCTCAGGATCTCTTGATTCAGGACTTTCCATGATCCCTAAAAGGATGAATATTAAATTGTTGCTTTGGCAAGGCTATCTTTTTATTTTAATTGAGAAAAATAAATTTCCTTCCTTCCTGGTGTAAATTGAGTTTATCTCATTTACCCTTGTTGAGAAGTTGTAATGGTGCTAATTAAATTAAGGGTTTCACACTGATTTGGAGGCCGTTACCAAGAGATGTTCTCAGAGACTGGTGAGCAAGCTCAGGAGAAATGGAGAGTTAACAGTGATGCAAAGACAGAAATATGTGTAAGCAGCCATTAGGTTAAGGAAATTGGTTTGCATATGAATTTTAACTATGAATTGTGAATTTTTTACCATGTAATGTTCAATTGTGAGGAATTCAGAAAATGATGCTGCCATTTTTTTTAATTCTAACTAGAGAAAGGTGGAAAAGGAAAGAGCACACAGGTGTTTTTCTCCCCCCCCCACCTTTAAAAAAAAAAAAAAAAGGCTTAGCAAAGAGGGAGAGAGTTATAGGAAAAGCTAAGAGACTTGTCCCCAGGAAAATTCATTCACTGGAGATCACATTTAAATAGAGGATTAAACTTCGCAACGCGCCTCTGCATCTGTGGCAGGAGAGCCCCGCAGGTGTCCGTGGAGGAGCAGCACTGGGCCTATGGGGAGGGACGGGGCAGAGAGGGCTGAGGGAGGGTGTCTCGGGGTCCTGAGGTGGTAGCAGAACTGGAAATGCCTTGTTGCCAGTACCACCTTCACTCAGCACCATTACCCTACCTGCCCCCCCCCCCCCCACCTTACCTCATCCCCTCAGTTAATTCAAGTAGAGCACCTGGCGTATGATGAGCACTCAAAAATGTCACTATTATGATGAAGAAAGGCAGGATACTGGACAGGCTCACAAATGAACATGGCAACTCCGCATGTAGCCTTCTGTCCTCTAAGAACCCACTGGCTGAGCGCTGCCCTGAGGACCTGGGCACTGAACACACGTGCAGGTGAGGGAGCCCAAGGAAGGGACAGGCACAAGTGGGGCTGGGGGTTGGGCCTGGTCCTGTGTCTCCACCAGAAGCCTCCGGCAGCAGATGGGAGGAGATCCTAAAAAGGGGGGGTGGAGGTCACTAAAGTGAGGATTCAGGGGAAGACAAGCTTGACTCAGCGACTGGCACCTTTGTGTCCACTGGTCCCAACAGCTGGCTCCATGCCTGTGACTGTTCACATTCAGGGGGATTTGTGAGGGTGGGGAAGGTCTGCGCACAGCCAGGAGGACAGGGGAGCTGTTCCCTGGCTGAGTTGGGCTGGGTAATTAGAGAACGTGGATGCTGGTGCCCAATTGGTAGACGTGCCTGTTGTGCTGAGACAGGTTCACAGGACAGCAGGTGCATCTGCAGCGAGAGCTGACCGATTGGATGAGGCAGTTCTCACGTAAGGAGTTGAAGTATCAACTTCCTGGGCCCCTCCCATCTGCCTTGTATCTGTCAGCTGTAGGGAAGGGCAGACATGGAATCCCCAAGCAATGCCACACACACTTCAGTACCCTAGCGAGGAAGCAACCAATATTGTCCTCTGCCTAAGGAGAAAACAGCCAAAACAGAGCATCCCAGAGCTGAGCTTGTAGACCATGTTATAAATATATACATATATATTTATATTTAAATCTTTTACCCAAAGATAATTTCCAATTTCATATACCTAAGCAAGGCCTAGGAGGCAGACCTACCAGATGCTCCCAGCACAGTTCTTCATCCCCAGATATGTCCCTCCATCAGACTCTGCCCTTCCAGACCTAAAGGGGATGGAGAGCTTTGCTGACAAGCCTCACAGGTCTGTTTCAGTACGTGAGGCTCTTATAGAGAAGACATGGTCTGGACCACGGCTATTTCATTATTGCTGTCAAGTTTCAGAATGTCTCCTGGGCTGGTGACATATGGTTAGATAATAAAGAGTTGTTGGTGAAATGCTTCAGGTATGGTTAGAGAAAAAGAAAGAAAGAAAAGAAACACACTATGGGATGGGGGTGAGAGAGTGATGGGAGGGTGGAGACTGGGCAACTCTGATTTTTACCCTATGGAAAAAAAAAAGGAAAAAAATATATAGTATAACTCATCTAAAGTGAGGCAGATTGGATTCTAAATAACAGCACTTAACTCAAAAAAAACTGTGATTCAAACAGCTCTCAACACAGAGTAGAATAATATCACGTGTGAGGCAGAACAACTGAGCTAGGAAGTGCCCATCTTTATGGGGCTAACAGGCTAATAGTGGTATTGAAAGTAGGGAAGGCTCTTTAACTGCACTCAGAAAGTTAGAGGAATAAAATACTTCCCAAAGTCTGGCTCAGTGGTTATAGTTGGCCTGCAGAGGAAAGAGAAGAAAAGCTACACTTGTGTGCTTTATTTAAACAATTTCTGCCCTTGTTAGTGGAGTTATTTTGAGCATGTTAGAGACCAATAGTTCATTAGAAATGGGACAGAGGATAGCAAAAATGCTAAGAAGAGAAGGGAATTACAGTGAGTAGGGGAGGGGGAAGGATGCTGGAGTACATAGGTGGGGGGCCTTGAGAGCCCATGAGCAGGAGTGAAAGAAACCACTAGAAGAATGCCAGATTCATTTGTTCTTTCAGCAAATATTTACTCTGTGTTGGCCCAGTAGTAGACCCAGGGGACGCAGCATGAAACAAGCAGGCGGCGTCTTTGCCCTCATGGCACCCACATTCTAGGGAGGTGGCTGGCGAGGGGGGAGCAGGACTTCATGAACATTCCATTCTGCCTGTCTGCTGAGTTTGAGGATCCCAGCTCCCTAATTCAGCCCCTGCTGCTGCTTCTGGTCACCCCTTGATCCTTCTATCTGGGAGGCCATGAGGGAAGCAGGCAATTAGGACAACAGAAGGGGTGGGGAACTGAGTTCTAGCCACCAATGTCATCTTACTTCTACTGAGACCTTAGGTCTTCCTCTCCCTTTCTTTTTAGAGGTTCATTAAAGCTGATGCACTTTCCTGGCCTACACATATTGGCCATACCCTGAAAGGTTTGTTTCATAGCCCAAAACAACGTCTGACATCATAAGCACAGTACTGAAGAAAGCCGAGCCAGCACGCAAGGTGTACAGTGGCCGGGCGAGGGGGGGGGGGTGCGGGGGGGGGGGTGGTGTTACAGTCCAAGACCTCCAGTGGATGCCTAAAACTGCAGCTAGGCATCCAAACCCTATATATACTATGCTTGTCACACACACCTTTTCACTTACAGGAAGCACTTCACAGCTTCTCTGCAGCATTTCTGAATTGCCAGCGTCACTTGAGCACAAGCACTGCAATACCACGACGGTGAACCTGACCACTGAGACGGCTACTAGGTGGCCAGTGGGTGGAGTGTATGCAGCATGGAACATGGGACAAAGAGATGACTTATGTCCCAAACAGGACGCGCGGGCTGGTGCGAGATTGCATCATACTACTCAGAACGGTATGCAATTCAGAACGTATGAATTGTTTTTTTCTGGAATTTTCCTTTTAATATTTTGGACCCTGGTTAAGAGTGGGTAAATGAAACCACAGAAAGCAAAACCTCGGGAGTGCTACTATATTTTATTTAATGCCAATCAGAACCTCATGCTGGTGATGAGAACATTTCACCCAGGCCAGGAAGCTGCTGCAGGGCAGTGTCCAAGTCCTGCCCTCCACACCTTGACCTTAACGGGATGCTCCTAGCCTTCAAGGGGAGGCTGTCTCACACCTGGTAGGTGCCCCAGCCTCTCTCTGTACCCACTGCCCACTGGGTGAGCTGGCCCTCTATCAGGAGGCTCTCCCCCTCTGCTGTGCTTTTGTCATCCTTCCCTGAAGCTTCCCTATTCAGAAAGGCTCTGATAGAGTGAAAACGTGACCAGCTCCCCAAACAGGCAGTTCTGAGAAGATATCTGCTTCCGGTCTGCTCCTGCTGCGCCAGGTCCAGCCGAAACGCTCGGATTAGAGCTTGTCAGCCCATTGTTGAAAAACTGCAGTGGGGCCCATTTATAAGCACAAAAATGAGAAATCCCAGGATGGGAAGCCTGCTTTTATTTTTAACATTTCAGAGTTGACACCTCCAAACACCTATAAAATTGGCTGCTGGCCAGAAGAGGAACAAGCAGAACTTTGGGCTGTGGGTGACACCATTCACATAGTGGAAGGTGATTTGGGGTCAAAGCATGGGCTGGAGAGAATGCTTGGTTCTCACTGCTTGGTCTTGGACATAAAGAAGAACAGCATGAGTTGTCAAACCCCATAGGAACCCTTGGGGGCACCTATGCAGGCTAGGACACCCCCAGTGCCTGTGCCACCACTAGCTTTGCTGTGCCATCGAGCTCAGTGTGCGCAGTGTGTCCATTCCTGGCTTTGGCGTGCTTCACAGCTAGGCTCCAGCCTGGCTGGCTCATGACTCTCACTGTCACCAGGCACCCCGCCCAAGGGCTTTTCTCTGCCTTTCTCTAGCTGCACCCTGTTCTCAGGCAGGCTGCTGCACACCAGCGCTTTTCTGCTGCCTCCTCTACTGCCACTGGGCCACTTGTTCCTCCCAGACAAATGCTAAAGAGGCATCTGCTCTCCAGCTGAATGGCACACTCCTGTATTTAGCCACATTGTGTAATATGTGACAATAATACCTTGTACTCAAGGTGCACCTTTTATCAGAGGGACTCCATGCACCTGCAGACATCTTCAGCACAACACCCCTGGTGGAAGGAACATGCCAAGTTGTGATCTCAGGTTCCTAGCTGGAGAGAATGAGGCCCGAGGAGGAGGGCCTGGCCCGGGTCTCCCAATGAGTCAGGAGCCAGCAAAGGACCGTGTGCTGCTCCCTAGGTTTTTTTTCTTTTTCTCTTATTTCAGTTTTTTTTTTTAATTGTCTAAAGTTTTACATATGTCTCCCCCTTCCCCGATTGACCCCCACCCCTAAGCCATTTCCACCCCGGGCAAGCCCCCACCGCCCCAGTGGTTATGTTCATTGGCCATGCTAATATGCATGCATACACGTCCTTTGGATGCTCCCTAACCTCTCCCACTCCCCTGCCATTTGTCTCTGGATCTATTTTTGTTCATCAAATTATGTTGATCATTATATCCCACATATGAGTGAGATCATGTGATATTTATCTTTCTCCGCCTGGATTATTTCACAGCATAATGCTCTCCAGTTCTATCCATGCGGTTGCAAATGGTAAAAGTTCCTTCTTTTTTATAGCAGCGTAGTATACCATTGTGTAGATGTACCACAGTTTTCTAATCCACTCATCTGCTGATGGGCACTTAGGTTGTTTCCAAATCTTAGCTATTGTAAATTGTGCTGCTAAGAACATAGGGGTTCATATATCCTTTCTGATTGGTGTTTCTGGTTTCTTGGGATATATTCCTAGAAATAGGATTACTGGATAAAATGGGAGTTCCATTTTCAACTTTTTGTGGAAACTCCATACTGTCTTCCAGGTGACTGCACCAGTCTGCAGTCCTACCAGCAGTGCACGAGGGTTCCTTTTTCTCCACATCCTCTCCAACACTTGTCGTTTGTTGATTTGTTGATGATAGCCATTCTCACAGTTGTGAGATGGTACCTCATTGTTTTGATTTGCATCTCTCAGATGATTAGTGACTGAACATGTTTTCATATGTCTCTCAGCCTTCTGTATGTCCTCTTTTAAAGTGTCTATTTAGATCCTTTTCCCATTTTTTGATTGAATCGTTTATCTTTCTTTTGTTAAGTTGTATGAGTTCTCTGTAAATTTTGGAGATCAAACCCTTATCGGAAATATCATTGGCAAATATGTTCTCTCATGCAGTGGGCTTTCTTATTGTTTTGTTGATGGTTTCTTTTGCTGTGCAGAAGCTTTTTATTTTGATGTAGTCTGATTTGTTTATTTTCTCCTTAGTCTCCATTGCCCTAGGACAGTGATGGCGAACCTTTTGAGCTCGGCATGCCAGCATTTTGAAAAAACCTAACTTAACTCTGGTGCCATGTCACATATAGAAATTTTTTGATATTTACAACCATAGTAAAACAAAGACTTATATTTTTGATATTTATTTTATATATTTAAATGCCATTTAACAAAGAAAAATCAACCAAAAAAATGAGTTTGCGTGTCACCTCTGACACGCGTGTCATAGGTTCGCCATCACTGCCCTAGGAGCTGTGTCGGTAAAGCTATCGCTATGACATATGTCTGCTATTTTGCTGCCTATGAAGTCTTGTAGGATTTTTATGGTTTTCCATCTTACATTTAAGTCCTTTAGCCATTTTGAGTTTGTTTTTGTGTATGGTGTAAGTTGGTGATCTAGTATCATTTTTTTTTTTTTGCATGCACGCATCTGACCACATTTCCCAGCACCATTTATTGACGAGACTGTCTTGACTGCATTGTATGCTCCTGCCTCCTTTGTCAAATATTAATTGAGCATAATGGCTTGGGTCCATTTCTGGGTTCTCTGTCCTGCTCCATTGGTCTATATGTCTGTTCTTGTGCCAGTACCAGGCAGTTTTGAGAACTGCGGCTTTGTAGTATAGCTTGAAATCTGGTATTGTGATCACTCCAACTTTGTTCCTCTTTCTCAGGATTGCTATGGCTATTGGGGGTCTTTTTTTTTTTTACTCCAGATGAATTTTTGGAGTTTGTTCTAGATCTTAGAAATATGCTGTTGATATTTTAATGGGGATTGCATTGAGTCTGTAGGTTACTTTGGGTGGTATGGACATTTTAATTATGTTGATTCTACCAATCCATGAACATGGTATGTTCTTCCATTTATTTATGTCTTTCTCTATCTCTTTTTTCAATGCACTGTAGTTTTCTGTCTTTTACCTCCTTAGTTAAATTTATTCCTAAGTATCTTAATTTTTTTGTTGCAATGGTAAATGGGGTTGTTTTTTAGTTTCACTTTCTGTGAGTTCATTATAAAAAGGCCATAGATTTCTGGGTGTTAATTTTGTGTTTCCTGCTACATTGCCGAATTCACTTATTAGGTCTAGTAGTTTTTTGGTGGAGTCTTTGGAATTTTCTATATACAGTATTATGTCATCTGCGAATAAGGACCGTTTTACTTCTTTTCCAATTTGGATGCCTTTTTTTTCTTATTCTTGTCTGATCGCTATGGCTAGCACTTCCAATACTATATCAAACAAGAGTGGTGAAAGTGGGCATCTCTGTCCTGTTCCCGTTCTTAAGGGAAATGAGTTTATCTTGGCCCATTGAGTATGATATTGGCTGTAGGTTTGTCATATAAGGCTTTTATTATGTTGAGGTATGATCCCTCTATTCCCACTTTGCTGAGAGTTTTTATCAAGAAAGGGTTTTGGATTTTGTCAAATGCTTTTTCTGCATCGATTGATATGATTATGTGATTTTTGTCTCTCAATTTGTTTATGCGATGCATCACATTTATTGATTTGTGGATATTGTACCATCCTTGCATCCCTGGAATAAATCCCACTTGATCATGGTGTATGATCTTTCTAATGTAATGCTGGATTCAATTTGCTAAAATTTTGTTAAGGATTTTAGCATCTATGTTCATCAAGGATATTGGCCTGTAGTTCTCGTGTGTGTGTGTGTGTGTGTGTGTGTGTGTGTGTGTGTGTGTGTGGTGTCTTTATCTGGTTTTGGAATTAGGGTAATTCTGGCTTCATAGAAAGAGCTTGGAAGTGTGCCTTCCTCTTGAATATTTTGGGATAGTCTGAGGAGGATAGGTTTTAGTTCTTCTTTGAATGCTTGATAGAACTCCCTTGTAAAGCTGTCCGGACCAGGGCTTTTGTTTGCTAAAAGATTTTTGATCATTGCTTCAATTTCTTCAGTGGTTATCAGCCTATTCAGGTTTATTCATTCTTCCTGATTGAGTTTTGGGAGCTTGTATTTTTCTAAGAATATGTCTTTTTGTCTAGGTTGTCCATTTTGTTGGAGTACAGTTGTTCATAGTATTTTTCCATAATCCTTTGTGTTTCTGTGGGATCGGTTGTTACTTCACCTCTTTCATTTCTGATTTTGTTTATTTGGGCCCTTTCTCTTTGCTTCTTGGTGAGCCTGACTAGAGTTTCATCACTCTTGTTTATTCTTTTAAAGAACAAGCTCTTGGTTTTGTTGATCTTTTGTATTGTTTTCTTTGTTTTTTTGTTTTGTCTCTATGTCATTTATTTTCGCTCCCTTTATTATTTCCTTCCTTCTGCTTACTCTGGGCTTTTCTTGTTTCTCTCTCTCTCTCTCTCTCTCTCTCTCTCTCTCTCTCTCTCTCTCTCAACTGTTTGAGTTGTAGAGTTAGTTAATTTATTACAATTTTTTCTAGGTTGTTTTTTTTTGTTTTTTGTTTGTTTGTTTGTTTGTTTTCGTTTTTTTAGGTAGGCCTGTAGAGCTATGAACTTCCCTCTCAAGACTGCTTTCACTGTGTCCCATAGATTTTGGATTGTTGTGTTTTCATTGTTATTTGTTGCCATGATGCTTTTTGTTTCTTCTTTGATCTCTTTGGCAGCCCAATCATTGTTTAATAGCATGCTGTTTAGCCTCCAGGTGTTTGATTTTTTTAATTGTTTTTATTGTATTTGATTTCTAATTTTATGCCATTGTGATCTGAGAAGATGCTTGATATGATTTCTAGCTTCTCAAATTTGAAGAGACTTTGCCTGTGCCCCACTATGTGGTCTATCTTTGAGAATGACCCATGTGCACTTAAGAAGTACGTATATTCTTTGGCTTTGGGGTGAAATGGTCTGAAGATGTCAATTAATTCCATCTGATCTAGTGAGTCATTTAAGATGTTTCTTTGCTGATTTTTTGTTTAGAGGATTTATCCAGTGGTGTTAGTGGGGTATTAAAGTCCACTACTATGACTGTATTGCTGTCAATCTCTCCCTTGATATCTTCCAGAAGTTTTTTTATGTATTTGGGTGCTCCTATATTGAGTGCATATATGTTTACCAGAGCCATATCTTCTTGTTGAATTTCCCCCTTTAGTATTATGAAGTGGCCTTCCTTATCTCTTGTTTTGGCCTTCACTTTGAGGTCTACTTTTTCAGATATAAGTATTGCTACCCCAGATTTTTTTTCATTTCCATTTACCTGAAAAACCTTTTTCCATCCCTTCACCATCAGTCTGTGTGAATCCTTTGTTCTGAGGTGGATCTTCTATAGACAGCAGATATATGGGTCATGTTTTCTTATCCACTCAGCTACCCTATGTATTTTGATTAGGGCATTTAATCCGTTTACATTTAAAGTTATTGTAGATAGGTACTTGTTTGTCACCATTTTTATTCTTTATGCCTGTGTTCCTTCTTCACTTCCTATTTCTTCTTTTAACAGCAGACTCTTTAGCATTTCTTGCATTGCTGGTTTGGTGGTAATAAACTCCCTTAGTCCTTTTTTGTCTGTGAAGCTCCTGATTTCACCCTCAACTTTTATTGATAGCCTTGCTGGGTACAGTATTCTTGGATTCAGACCCTTGCTTTACATGACTTTGTATATTTCATTCCCTTCCCTTCTGGCCTGATGTGTTTCTGTTGAGAAATCAGTTGATAGTCTGATGGTAGATCCCTTGTAGGTAACTCTGTCTCTGGCAGCCTTAAGATTCTTACTTTGTTGTTGGTGTTTGTCTATCTAATAATAGACAAACATGGTAATTAACCATACCTCTGACATGCTTCCCATTGGCTAATCAGGGCGATATGCAAATTAGCTGCCAACCAAGATGGCGGCCAGCAGCCAGGCTGCTGAAGCAAACAGGAGGCTTGCTTGCTCCAGTGATGGAGGAAGCCAAGGTTCCCCGCCTGCCACTGCCGACCTCTGAGCTGCACTCTAAGAAACAATGTTGCAATTGTAGAAGCTAAACAAACCCAAGACACCTGCTTTCAGGCAGCCTGGCCTCAGAGCTGGAGTTGCTACAGTGTTTCAATTATAGAAGCCAAACAAACCCAGATACTTGCTTTCAGCAGCCAAGGACTCAAGCTGGAGCCGAGCCTCAGAGCTAAAGCCAGCTCTCAGCTCCAGTGACAGCCATAGAAGGTAAATAAATCCCAGAATAAAAAAAGAAAAAAGAAAAAAAGGAGAGGTTGGGAGCTTCAGTCACCCACCAACCTGAAAATGGCCCTCAGCCCCTCACCCAGACTGGCCAGGCACCCCGTGGGGACCCCAACCCTGAAGGGGGTGCGACCAGCTGCAAACAGCCATCAGCCCATCAATCAAGCTGGCCAGGCACCCAAGTGGGACCCCCACCCTGATCCAGGACACCCTTCAGGGCAAACCAGCCGGCCCACACCCATGCACCAGGCCTCTATCCTATATAGTAAAAGGGTAATATGCAAACTGACCCTAACAGCAGAAGGACTGGGAATGACTGGTCACTATGACACACACTGACCACCAGGGGGCAGACGCTCAACGCAGGAGCTGCCCTCTGGTGGTCAGGGCGCTCTCACATGGGAGGAGCTCTGTTCAGCCACAAGCCAGGCTGATGGCTGCCAGTACAGCGGTGGTGGTGGGAGCCTCTCCTGCCTCCTCAGCAGCACTAAGGATGTCCGACTGCAGTTTAGGCCTGCTCCCTGCTGGCAAGTGGACATCCCCCGAGGGCTGCCAGGCTGCCAGAGGGATTTCTGATTGCCATCTTAAGCCAAATCCCCCCGGGGAGCGGGCCTAAGCCAGCAGGTGGTCATCCCCTGAGGGGTCCCAGACTGCGAGAGGGCACAGGCCGGGCTGAGGGGCCCCCTCTCCTCCCCGAGTGCACAAATGTTTGTGCACCGGGCCTCTAGTTTAATTATAATGTGTCTTGGTGTCGGTCTTTTGGGGTTCATCTTGTTTGGGACTCTGTGAGCTTTGGACTTGTGTGAGTTTTTTCTTCCCACTATCAGGAAAGTTTTCTGTCATTATTTCTTCAAACAGGTTTTCTATTCCTTACTCAATTTCCTCTCCTTCTGGCACCCCTATTATGAGGATGTTGTTTTATTTCGTGTTGTCCCAAAGTTCCCTTACACTCTCCTCCTGTTTTTTAAGGTTTTTTTCTAGATGCTGCTCTGCTTGGTTATTTTTTCCTACCTTGTCTTCTAACCCACTGATGCAGTCCTCTGCTTCTTCTAGTCTACTGTTGATGCTTTCTATTGAGTTCTTTATTGCAGCAATGTCAATTTTCACTTCTTCTTGGTTTTTCATTTCCTCTTGGTTCTTACACATATTGTTGAATTTGTCTTCCATTCTTGTCAGTGTCTTTATGACCATTGCTCTGAATTTTTTTTCTGACATACTGCTTGCCTCCATTTCATTTATTTCCTTTTCTGGTTATTCTTCCATTTCTTTCATATGGGGGCTGTTTCTTTGTCATCCCATGTTCACTCCTCTGAGGGTGTCTGGTTATGGAGCTCTCTCTCTCTTGCGTTGACTCTCTCTAGGCGATCTCTGACCTTTCCATGCATGGATTACCCACCAGCTGTGTTTAATTTGCCAATTCCAGGTGGGTGTTATTGGATTCAGCTGTTCCTTCTATCTGCTCTTTGAGAAGGCGCAGGACCTGTCTGTGTATTCGGCCGCCACCTTGTCTTCCCTGGACAAACTTTTTAGGTACCCATGCCATGGAGGCTGGAGTCTTGGTGTTCATGGGTTCACAGCTGAGGCAGCTGGTCCCTGGACATTGCAGTTGTAGGGTCCCAGGAGGTATCCAAGTTATCCCCTGTTGAAGGTAAGGCTGAGCTTCCGATCACAGCCACTATCTCCTTCAAAATGGCATGGTCTCTGTGGCAGAGCCAGCCACTCCAAGAGATTTCAGCAGTAGTAGAGGCTGCCCGGCCAGGGGAGCCTGGTCTGCCAGTCCCCAACAGTCCTGAGGAATATAACTGTCCCTCACTCACAAATGCAGACACTTCCCACACATCCATGCACTCTCCTTTCGCTCTCTCACTCACACACTATCTTGCAGCCTGCCATCTCATTGGCTGCCATCTTGGATATCCTGCGCCCTAGATTTTTATCAGACTTTCTGCTCCCTGAACTTTTAGAGCCTGCAGCTCTCCCAAAACTGGCCCTCTTCTCCCAGCACAGCATTCCTCTGCTCACACAGACATCCCTATGCCTAGACACACTTTTCACTTGCCTTAAAACCCACCCATGCATCTCAATAGAAATGCAGAAATGTTACCTTTGCTGTGGCCAGTGTTTGGCTCATGGTGGTACCTCAATGCTTGAAAGAGACATTTCCACCCAAATCCACACCTTGGCTGACTCAGGAAGTTGTGAGGAACCAAGAGAAAGTGTTCCAGAACTCTCTATAAAGGAGTTAGCCCAAATTCCATCTCTTTATAACAATGAGTGGCTGATTAGATGCTCTAGCCAGGGAAGTGGCTGTACACAGCCAGTCCTGGGGTGAGAGTCTTAAGGCTGGGGGAGAGGGGACCTCCAGGTAGGTTACTCAGACATTTCTTAAACACAAGCAGGATCTATCTTCTGAGAAAGAGCAAACCACATTATATATTAGGCGTTCAAAACTAATTGCCCTTTTTTGGTTTGTTCTATTATCGCTGATAATTGACAATCCCATTGTAGGAGATTCAGTGGTGTGCCGACAGTTCTCACAGCTGAACAAAAACAGAAACGGCAGAAAGCAATGTTGACCAGAATGGGCTTTGGCTATGGAGTGTTCCATGTTAGGGTAGGATAGTTCTATGGGTAAAGATGCAAGCTTTGTGTTCCCAAAGATGACCACACCATTGGTCTTTAACCCAGTCTCTGACACATGGTTTCTAAATCCCTATAAATTCCTAAATAATAAGAGTACTAGGAAGATCTTTTTCTCTAAAGAGGTGACTCCAAGTGGGCTCCTGGATGGCTCCATGATGGGGTCTGGTCACCAAAAAGACTAAGCCACAATTGGAAACTTGAAATTTTCATCCCTACACACTTCATCATTCAGAGACCCATGAATGAGGGGCTTGGGGGAAGGCTAGAAATGGACTTAATAATTGACCTACATGATGAAGCCTCCATCAAATCCCAATAGTACTGGATTGCTGGAAAGGTGATTCACCCCAGCTCCATGAGAACAGAAGGTCCTGCCCTCAGGACACTCCCAGACCTTACCTTATGCTTCTCTTCATTTGGATGTTCATCTGTATCCTTATCATACCCTTTAATAAACTGGTAAACTTTAAAAAAAAAAAAAAAAGATGGCCATACCAATATGTGGGTGAACCTTGAACAACATGGGTTTGAACTACATGGGTTCACATATATATGGAGTTTTTCAATAAATACAGTTGCCCTTTTGTATCCTTGGGCTTTGTGTCCATGAATTCAACCAAACAAGGATAGAATATAATATTTTTTCATCCCCAACCATGGATTCCCAACCTGGGATCAAAAATAGTGTTTCAGTTGATTGAATCTGAGGACATGAAGGGCCAACTAAAAGTAAATAAAAAGTTATACAAGAACTTTCAACTGTATGGTGATGGGTATCCATAAATCCTTATGTTGTTCAAGGGTCAACTACATACCCCATTGCACAAGTGATAATTATCTACTTCATGAAGAGCTAGAGTCTATGTCCTCTCCCCTAGAACCCAGGCAGATACTTACAGCTTCCTCAACCACTAAAACATGTGAAAGTGATGGGTGTAACTTCCATGGCTAGGGCACAGAAGGCAGTGCAGCTTTGGTCAGGTGCCTTGAATTGCTCCCTCTGAGAAAACCACGCCCAGAGGATACTAAGCAGCCCTGCAGGGAAGTGCATGTAGAGAAGAGCTAAGTGTCCCCCTTCCTGCCTATAGCGGCTTCCCTAGCATGTGAGAGGAACATCTTAGGAGCAGACTGAATAGCCCTATTAAGTCTTTGGATGACTGTAACCCCAGCCAACTTACGATTGCAACCACACGAAAGACCCTAAGGGAGAGCTGCCAGGCTGAGTCCTTACCAAATTCCCAGTCAAAAGAAGCAGAAATTATTACTGTTTTTTTAAGCCACTATGTTTTGGGGGTGATTTGTTATATAGCAGTAGATAACTGAAACACCATGGAAAGATTCTAAGCAGAAGGATGCTATGAGAAGATCTAGGCGGGGGGAAATCAATGAGGCCACTATTTGTAGAATAGAGCAAGATTCAGAGGCAGGATGACCAGTTATGGAAAATGGCGATAATCATACCTATTTTGTCGAGGCTTAAAGGTATTCTTTAAGATAGCAGATGGAAAGTGTCTAAAAGTGCCTGACTCTGAGAAGAGGCTCCATAAGTAGCTATTATTTCTGTTATCACAAGGTAGACTGGTCAAAGGTGTTATGACAGGCAGGGCTAGGAGACATAGGCAGGGAAGAGCCATTTTTAAGGTGGATATGTATGCCTCTCTTCCATTTATATCCTCCTTGCTCTGAACGCTATATCATTTAGAATAAAGTCTGGCTGAAAGAACAGAAAACCCAAAATAACAGTGGCCTCGGTAAGACAAATGTTTATGTTTCTCTGCTGTAAACAGTTCAGAGATGGTTCGATGACTCTATGGTGACCCAGGATCCTTATGAATTGAGAATGGAGAAATGGCAGTCTCTTCAATAAGTGGTGTTAGAAAACTGAATAGACACATGCCAAAAAAAGAAGAAAAAAAAAGAAAAAAAGAAAGAAAGTGGACCACTCTTTTACACCATATTAATAAAATAAGTTCAAAATAGATTTAAGACTGAAATGTCAGACCTGAAACCATAAACCCCTAGAAGAAAACATATGTGGTAAGCTTTTTGACATCTGTCTTAGCAATATCTTTTGGGGTATGTTTCTTAGGGCAAGGACAGCAAAAGCAAAAATAAACAAATGAGACTACATCAAACTAAAAAGCTTCTGCATCAACAAAATTAAAAGACAACCTACTGAATGAGGGAAGATATTCACAAATGATATATCCAATACAGGAGTAATATGCAAAATATATTAGGAATTCATACAACTCAACATAAAAAATCCAATTAAAAAATGGGCAGAATACATGAATAGAAATCTTTCTAAAGATATACAGATGCAAACAAGTGTTCAATGTCTCTAATCATCAGAGATATGCAAATTTAAATTACAAAGATATCACCTCACACCTGTCAGAATGGCTATCATCAGTAAATCAACAAACAACAAGTGCTGGTGAGGATGTGGGAAAAAAGTAACCCAATTACACTGTTGGTAAGATTGTAAAATGGTGTAGCCACTATAAAAAACTGTATGGAGGTTCCTCAAAATATTAAAAATAGAACTACCATATGAACCAGCAATTAAAATTCTGAAGAAAATAAAAACACTAATTCAAAGAGATACCTGCACCCCTATGCTCATTTCAGCATTATTTAGAATAACCAAGATATGGAAACATAGGCGTCCAGCAATAGATGAGTGGGATAAAAAAGCTGTGGTTCATATACAATGTGTCCCTAAAAAATGTATACATTCTTTAACATCTGATAGCTCAATTTTGAAAATGAAATGTATTTTAATAAACACTGCCTTTATAATTATTCAAAGTGTGTGAATACATTTTTTGAACACACTATATGTAATGGAATATTACTCAGCCATAAAAAAGAACAAAATCTTGCCATCTGCGACAATATGGCCCTAAATTGTATTATGTTAAGTGAAATAAGTCAGACAAAGAACGATTTCACTTATATGTGGAATCTAAAAAAAGAGAACAAACAAACCAGATTCAGAAATAGAGAACAAACTGATGGTTGCCAGAGGGAGAGAGTATGAGGATATGGGTGAAAGGTAAAGAGAAATAAGAGGTAAAATCTTCTATGATAAAATAAATAAGCCATGGCGATGCAGTGTACATCACAAGGAATATAGTCAATAATCTCTAATAATAAAAGGGTAATATGCTAATTAGGCTGGATGACCAGATGACCTTCTGGACAACCTTCTGGATGAAGCCGGGGCTGTGAGGGCTGAGCCCCTTACATGAATTTCATGCATTGGGCCTCTAGTGTTGTAATAACTTTGCATGGTGACAGATGGTTACTAGACTTAGTGTAGTGATTAGATAAATTTCTAATCACTATGCTATACACCTGAAACTAATATAATATTGTATGTCAACTATCTCTCTATATAAAAGTATAATATGCAAATAGACCAGATGGCAGAACGACCAGACACTATGACACGCACTGACCACCAGGGGGCAGACACTCAACCCAGGAGCTGCCTTTAGCCCACAGGCCCTGATCACCTGATCTGGGCTTGCTGGCTAACCTCTCAGTCCCTCCTCCTGGCCAGCAGGCTCCAATTGCCTGATGGGAAATGGGGAACTGAGGGCGGGTGTTGGTAGACCTAGGTGGCGCCAGGCCAAGGCAGGTGCGGGCCTCGCCCATCGCTCCACACACAGAGAGTGACTGTCAGTGGCGGGTGGGGATGACTGCTGGCAGCTGAGGAAGATGGCCCTGATTGCAGGCCAGGCCTAGGGGCCCTACCTGTGCACAGATTTTGTGCACCAGGCTTCTAGTACTTTAATAAAATAATAATAAAATTAAATTAACCATGAAAGTGAAATAAAACTAAGGAAAAAATGGCCCTGCAAGATCAAATATCCAGTTGATCTTGACAAGAAGTTGGGGCCAACTCAGCTGGGCACCCTCTTATTGGCTCTCCTTCCCTGCCTCTAACGCCCTGTTCCCCCACTCTTCTCTCCTTGGGATCGCACTCGTAATGGAGTAGTAAGCACATGATCTTGCCTCAGGCTCTGTTTACCAGGGAAGCCAGACTAAGGCAAAGCCAGTATGCCAATGGATATCTCCCCTCCATATACACTCTCCACCCTTCTCTTTCCCATTTCCTAGCCAAGAGGGGCCTGAGTGTATCTGTCTTGGGAATATGTAAGGAACTATAACAGAACAGAAGCCAGTCTTCTAGCAGGTGCAAGTGCATCCCTGCTTTGTCTAATGCTTCCCAAACTTTTCATCCCAGGTAAATTCAATGTCTTAAATTTAACAAGGTTTCTGGTTATTTCGATTAACAAAATAGTTTTGGAAATCAAAAACTGGTTATCTCTCATCAGCTCTTTTTGTTTGTTTGTTTGTTTATTTGTTTGTTTTTTGTTAATCCTTACCTGAGGATATTTTTTCCACTGATTTTTAGGGAGACTGAAGGGATGGAGGGAGGGAGAAAGAGAACTAGAGAAACATCAATGCAAGAGACACATTGATTGGTTGCCTCTCGCACGTGCCCCAACTGGGGTTGGAAATCGAACCTGCAACCTGGGTATGTGCCCTTGATTAGGAATCAAACCCTCAACCCTTTGCTTTCTGGAGAGTAGTCCAACTTAATGTAACTTGAGGGACCAGTTATCTCCAATCTCTATGACCCCCATGGAGGAGACCCTACTGTTTGCAGCCACCAAAGTGATATAGAACAGTGGTCTGTGGTCTGTGGACCACTGGTGGCCCATGAGGTCTGAAAGGTTGGCGACTGCTGATTTAAGGAAACTTTTGGAGCAGTGGTCTCCAACCGGTGGTCCGTGGACCACTGGTGGTCTGTGAGGTCCAAAAGTTTGGCGGTCACTGATATAAAAAATCCAGGTCTGTTCTAACTTGGAAGTTCAAAATCCAATTCAGCAATGACCATGCTTCTGGGAGTGCAACAGCCCACAGTTGTTTTGATGTTGTAATCACCCCTTCTCTCCCTTCTGCAAAGGCACCATAACATCTTACTAAAAAGGTTTAAGGAATTTAATGTTGTTTTAAGAATATTTAAAACAAATTCTTTAAACCCACTGACAAAATTGAAATAACCCTGGGGCTTGTGAGATATAAATTGAAGATCATGAACTCTTTTAAAAAGGTACCATCTTTCTCTAAATTTTTCATTACCTGATTTATTTATTTATTTTTATAATATATTTTTATTGATTTCAGAGAGGAAGAGAGAGAGAGATAGAAACATCAATGATGAGAGACAATCACTGATCAGCTGCCTCCTGCACACCCCTTACTGGGGATCGAGCCCACAACCCAGGCACGTGCCCTGACTGGGAATCGAACCCAGGACCCTTCAGTCCAAAGGCCGGTGCTTTATCCACTGAGAAAAACCGGCTAGGATATCATTATCTGATTAATACAACTCTATTTCACAATAAACTAGATTTTTTTTCTCTGAAAATTTGTTTTCTTAAGTCAGGATAACCAAATCTAATTCTATCTGTAGTTCTGTAGCTTGTGAATTCATTCTGTCATTCTTTTAAACTGGCCACCATAGTATTAATTCAACAAGCCATTCCCTAAGACAATGTCCCATGATTACACTTTTTGACTTAGCTGCATTAAAATCTAAGGAAATACTCAAACTTTTGAATAAAACATTCATTTTAGTTCTTTCTTCTTCCAGATGTAAGAGTTCCTGGCTACCTCCTGAATTGCTCCTATCTTTCAAAGCTGACATGTGATTACATGTCATTTGAAGAAGCACAGTTATTTCAAGAAGGTATGAACTGCTCCTAAATTATGGCTTTTCTAAACACTCACAATATTACGATGACTTCCAGGTTAGAGTTTTACCCAATCACGCTTGGTCAGTCATGGCATATTCAGAACACCTATTGTAAACAAAAAGTTCCACCCAGCTGCCAGCGGAGGGTGTGCCTCACAGGACTGGCATCAGGTTCACCTCAGGCAGCCGGCATTGAGAAAAAACAGGGTAAAGCCACGTCATCAAGGTCAGTAGGTGAATTCTAGCTCTGACTTTTAAAATTATTATTAGAAAAATATATGCTTTCTTTCCTCCTCCCTTGACTCTCCCTTTGCTGGTGTTTTTCTACACCTGAAAAAAAATGTATTTGGTCTTTACTACGCCTACATTCAAAACATAGTCTTGCAACTCAGCCAAATTTTCTGCTGAGCCAGCCAGTGGCAACAAACACCAGGGCTCACGGCAACCATAAACGTGTGTGTGTGCATGTGTTTATGGGTGGGTGGGTTGTGTGTGTGTGTGTGTGAGTGTGTGTGTGCGTGTGTGTGTGTGTGTGTGCATGCGCCAATGCAATGCAAACTTCCTAAAACACAACCCACATCCCCACCCCTGCACAAGGAACTGGATAAACAAACTCTCCGCACAGAGCCCAAGGAAAGGAATTGGGTCTAGATTTAAACCTGCGCTCCCAGGTTTCCATTCTCTGATAATGAAAGAAGGTTGCATTAATTGAATATCATGCCTCAGGCTTCAGTGTGTGATTCCTCTTTATTATTTCCAGTTTTCCTGCTTTATGGGAAGGATGGGCTTCTCTATGTTTAATGAGAGCCAGAGATTTGGGAATCCTGACAGTTGGGTCCTAACTAGTCAAGTACAGTTTCCATGACACAGAGAGCGTGAAAGGAAGCATTTTGGCCATTCTCGTGTCAGAAGCCAGAGCCTGGGACAGAGCAGACTATGGAGGTGTAGTTTGTTGTTGGTCTTTGGGAGAAAGAGTTGTGAAATCCCAGGCTAACCCCTGAGCAAAAATGATGGTGGTGATCTCTGCTCCACCAGCCTCTCACTCATAGCAGCAGCATTCACTTCCTTATCTGTAAAACGAGGGTGTTGAACTTGAGTGCTGGCTCACCCACTATGTGACTCTACAAAGTTTGTTAGTATTTGGTCAGTATTACTGGAATGCCAGGTTAATAAACAACTTGGCGGGAGTAGCATTGAAAATGCCTGTGGCACAGCTAAGGAAGATGGTAGAGGATTCATAGAGGAGAGGGGGACATCATTGGATAAATTGATTTGTTTAATACAAGAAGAGTAAATCCCAAGCAAAACTCCGGTCATAACCAGAGTTTATGACCAGCTCCTGCATAATCCTTTTTTCCTTATCAATCTGAGGAAAGGATTTAAAACTAGTGTCTTCTGCCCAGCCGACGTGCTCAGTGGTTGAGCATCGACCTATGAGTCAGGAGGTCATAGATCAATTTCTAATCAGGGGACATGCCTGGGTTGTGGGCTCGATCCCCATTGTGGGGCATGCAGGAGGCAACCAATCAATGATTCTCTCTCATCATTAATGTTTCTCTCTCTCTCTCTCTCTCTCTCTCTCTCTCTCTCTCTCTCTCCCTTCCTCTCTGAAATCAATAAATATATATTTTAAAAAAACAAGCAAAACCAATGTATTTCAATTTAGATGGGGTTGAGAGTCATGTTTTTTTTCATCAAAGGCATATGGGCACTTAAGTCTTATTTTCAATTGTGGAATGAAAGGCCCCCCCCCTTTGCCCCCCAGCAGGAATTGCGGTCATGAATGAGGGGCTCAGTGAGTGTATGTGTTTAGCAAGCAGCTTCAAGGTTCTCAAATCTGATTTCCTTATTTCTGGTGTTGAGGCTTTGCATCTTTTAGAAGTCTCATCTCTCTCTGTCTCTCTCTCTCCTTCTCTCAGCTGATAGCCTACGTTTTTGCTCACAAAAACCAACACATCCATGCTTTCTGTGGCCACATCATGCCGAGTGCAACTGGGAATACCTGTGCTGAGCCCCTCAGTGCGATGGCTCCTCCTGAGGAAGGGCCTTCCTCCCAGAAGACAGGTGCCAGGGACCCTGGCGGTCAGAAGGCGGCTCTCTCTCCCCCAGTGAGCCTGGGGCTGGCGCTGGAATAGCAGGGTATTATGAGCAAGCAGGGCTCTCCTCGCTATTTGTTTGCATTCCATCTGATGAGATGGCTGGCAAACCCCTCCAATGTCTCAGCTGCGTGGTGAGCACACTAGCCACAGGCTCTAATGTGCTCAGAGGTGATGTGTGGAGCTCACGAAAGCATCACCTGCCTCCAGTCAGGAATTCATCTGTCCCAGTGGCACCCAGATTATGAGGGAAGGATTTCGTAATCTGCCCCAACCACTCCCAAAGGAATTTCCTTCTCCCTTTGATAGGAAGGTGGAGGGGAGCAGGAAAGACATGGCAGCACTAGGCACTGGGCATTTTAAACAGAGTGAGGCTTCTTGTAAAACAGAGGAAAGTCTTTGAATCACTATTGGATATGGCAGTCCAGGCTGATAAACCCAATAAAAGAGAGGTGAGCTATGGTCACCAGCAGGGGGCGCTGGACTGCTCTCGGCTCCTGAGACAAAGAGAGTAGTAAATAGGATCATTGGGTTTCTAGCCCAGGAAGGACTTCAGACTAGTTCTGACTCAGGTGCTGTTGTTGTTGAAAGGTGTTGATTAGAGGAGTGTCTAAGACTAGAGAAATACTAAATCAGGCGGGGGCACTTAGCTGGCCACGTGGTGCCATAATCATGCACTTAGTGAGATTGTGCCTATGCCCTGAGCCATTTCCTGATATAAAATAAATATTTGAGTTGGAAGAGCTGAGTAAAGCTGCAGAATGTTCTGTAGATTCTTCACATTTTCTCGACTGCTACTGGAAGCCTTAGCGAGCCTTTTCAACACAAGAGCCTTGTTGCCATAGGTAGTTTGCACTGAGAGCCAGAGACTTCATACATTAAGAATGTTCTCCCTGGCTAGCTTGCTGTCTCTACTTGCTCTTCTGTTTCATTTGTGTAATTAGTGCCCAGACAGAATTTTCAAAAGTGTGCCACTCAAAATTGAAGGGCCAGGGGATTATGGCCCAGGGACAGTCTCCTTCCCAGCCCCTTAGGTCATTCTGATGCTAGCCTGATAATCTCCAGCTCAGAAATGGGAGTGAGCAAATACATGGCTATTGCAAGGTTCAGGTACTAGTCCTATCTCTGCCACAGGCATGATATATAAGCTGGGCAATTTATTTAAACTCTCTAGGCATTAGTTTCCTGACATATAAAAATTATGTCTAAGGTCCCATCCAACTAAACTTAAACTTAAATATGTCTGGACTGACCCCAGGGCACTTTTGGGTTGTAGGAACAGCTCAAAGTCTGATCTGGGGTGTGAGTCCTCTGAGGGTGGGTGTGCTATGTCCTCTACCTAAGCCATAACTCAGGCTCAGGGCGAACGGAGCCAGTCAGCACCACCTCAACATTTCTCAGCCCTTTCATGCAGATTTTTAAGTCATACTCCTGGATCTACTAGAAGAACAACAACAATCACCAAAATCATCCAGATCCATTAAGGCAGTGGTTGGCAAACTGTGGCTCGTGAGCCACATGCAGCTCTTTAGCCCCTTGAGTGTGGCTCTTCCACAAAATACCAACTTCTGCGCACGGGCCACAAAGTTTCAATCGCACTGTACATGCGCGCCCGCACGTGGTATTTTGTGGAAGAGCCACACTCAGGGGGCCAAAGAGCCGCATGTGGCTCGCGAGCCGCAGTTTGCCGACCACTGTACTAAGGGGACAGGGAAATCCTTCAGAGCAATTGCTTCACAGCTGTCATTTACTATCAGATTTCCATTTTTCCAAAGCCCACATCTCTAGAACACATTGTCTCTCCCTCTTCAGAGATCAATTTTCCTCTGCCTTTTGGCATTCTCTGCCATGTCTCAAATTTAATCAGCCTTTTCTCCCTCTGTCTTGGCAGTATAACCACTGAGTTCGACTCTTACTCTGAAGTTACATGGGTCCTGTATTTCAAAGAGGGAACTGAGTCAGCAGGCCAGGACTGACTAAGCATTCCCAGATTGGGCACAGTCGGTCCAATTCTCCAATTCTTAGATTGACGTAACTCCCATTGAAATTCAATGCCCAGTAACAACTACAAGCTTTATATATATAATTATGAACAAAGGTTTTTAAAAGGCTAGAGGGTAAGAAATAGGAATCTGTATCTCTGTATCAGCAATTACCTTGTGCTTATTACTATAATAGCCCAATTGTCCATGGTTTCTCTGCTTAGCTGGCACAGGCAGCCAGCCTGTTTCCTCTTGTGCCCTCTCCTAGGCCCTGCTCACTCATTGCTAATGGAACCTAGACCCTTCCCATAATGAGTTAGAGAGGAGCATGGGAAATGGAGGGCTGGAAAGATTTTATGCGCTCATCATCCCCTATGACTCACTGCTTTGTGCTTCCTTTACTTAGTGTGATGCAGTAAGTTATCTTAAACAAACACTTCACTATTTTGGAAATAAAAAGGGATACCAAGAGGTATTCAAATGCTGAGTCCTCATGGGTGCTTGGCGAGATTTAGAGAACAAGGGGAAATGGACAACTCTGGGTATCAACAGTGGGATATTCTGGAGATTGGTTCCCCCAAGATTGCAGCTCTTTGCTCCAGAAATAAGAGCTGGAAGGACATGTGACAGAAATGCTAAACTCTCTAATAGTCCTCATCCCTGGCTCTACATGAGAAACAACTTGGGGAATAAAAATTAGTGACAACTGGGTCCCACCAGTTGAAACAGAATTTATGGAAAGTAGAATCCAGGCATCAGTATTTTAAAGACTTCCTAGATGGGCCCTAGCTGGGTAGCTCTAGAGCAGGGGTGGGCAAACTTTTTGACTCAAGGGCCACAATGGGTTCTTAAACTGGACCGGAGGGCCGGAACAAAAGCATGGATGGAGTGTTTGTGTGAACTAATATAAATTCAAAGTAAACATCATTACATAAAAGGGTACGGTCTTTTTTTTTTTTTAGTTTTATTCATTTCAAACGGGCCGGATCCAGCCAGCAGGCCATAGTTTGCCCACGGCTGCTCTAGAGTGTTGTCCCTATATGCCAAGGTTTCAGGTTCAATCCCCGGTCAGAACACATATAAGAATCAGCCAATGAATGCATAAATAAGTAGAACAACACATTGATGTTTCTTTCTCTCTCTCTCTCTCTTTCTCTCATAAATAAATAAATAAATAAATAAATAAATAAATAAAGGCTCCCCAGATGAGGTTGATACACAAGGAGGGCTAAAACACCAAATTATAGAAAGGACTATTTTCTTCACTAAATACGAAAGTTGGGAGATGCCCAAACACTGAAATGAAACCATTTTAGTATTAAATAAGTAAGGTACTGTGGCTATAATATTGATAGTAGTAGCAATGAACACTTAACTGTGTGCCAAACTGTGCACTAAGCACTTGATTTGCCTAGGCCCGTGGTCGGCAAACTGCGGCTCGTGAGCCACATGGGGCTCTTTGGCCCCTTGAGTGTGGCTCTTCCACAAAATACCGACTTCTGCGCATGGGCCACGAAGTTTCAATTGCACTGTACATGCACGCCCGCACGTGGTATTTTGTGGAAGAGCCACACTCAAGGGGCCAAAGAGCTGCATGTGGCTCGCGAGCCGTAGTTTACCTACCACTGGCCTAGGCTCTCTTCATTGAAGGATACATATTATTACCCCATTTTATAGATAAAGACACCAAAGCTTAGGGAGATGGCAAGGCCAACATACCTCATGAGATCTATGTGAAAGGAAGATGTGCCTAGGTAGCACGAAAAATGCGAAGACAAGATATAGACCTGACCCTTAAGGTCCTACTTTCCAGCAGAGGAGCAAAGACATATATACGAATGACTAAGAATCCAAATGTGCCAACTGTCAGAGCTACAAAGTGTGATAGAATCACAGAACCGCAAGAGAGGGAGAGAGGATTAGGAGAGGCTTCACAGAGGAGTCAAACTGAGCTTTGAAGAATGAGCCCTGGATGGTATAGGCAGTGCTGGCTGGGGGGTTGTGGCAGGAAGAGGAGATATCTTGGGGAGAAAGCACAGTGCACAGAAATCTAAGAAAGCATCTGAGAATTGGCAACTAGCCCAGTCCAATTAAGGTTAAAAAAAGAAGCACTATATGGTGAGGAAGGTGAGGTGCCCTAAATTATGGAATCTTAAATGGGATCTAGGAGGCCACGGGGCACCCCTGCAGGTGTCTGAGCAGAGTGTGATGGCAGTGTTTCAGGAGGAGCCAGGCCAGCTGGGGCCTTCAGGAGCCTTGGAAAGTTCCTCTACAGTGGCGGTTCTCAACCTGTGGGTCACGACCCCTTTGGGGATCGAATGACCCTTTCACAGGGGTTGCCTAAGACCATCAGAAAACACATATATAATTACATATTGTTTTTGTGATTAATCACTATGCTTTAATCATGTTCAATTTGTAACAATAAAATTGGGGGTCACCACAACATGAGGAACTGTACTAAAGGGTTGCGGCATAAGGAAGGTTGAGAACCACTGCTCTACAGAGAAGTGAAGCAGGCCCAAGCCTGGGGCTGTCTGTGGATAGAAGGAGGAACAAATGCCAAAGAACCCTGGGAAGGTGTTTAGCATACAGCCCTGTCTTATCTTGCTGGCGTTGAGCGATTCTATATACGCTTCCTCAAAACCATGTTATTATCAGGAACCACACCCTACTGGGTCTGAAAACATCAGGTACTGATGTGTCCTACATGCTTTGTTAGCTGTGGTTGTTATAGGTGTTTACTGTGAAAGAGAGGGAGGGCAGCTGTCTTCTCTATATAGTTTGACTCCTGCTGCTCATGTATTTATTTAGATATTGTATGTTTTCTCAATGTCTATTATGATTCATGATAGTCAATTTTCCCTTCGAGGAAGAAAATGAGAACATGGATGCTGGCTAGGTGTGACTTCCTCATGTTTCCAGAAGGCAGAGCTTTTCAAACTTTCCACTGGTGAACTTCCATTGGGAATTCAAATTATGAGGGTGTGGCCAATTGTGAACAACTAAAAAGAATAAATTTCTTTGCATTTTGTGTTTTATCTTAAAATTTTATGTAAATCTGCAGCCCTGGCTGGTTTGGCTCAGTGAATGGAGCGTCGGCCTGCGGACGAAGGGTCCCAGGTTCTATTCCAGTCAAGGGCATGTACCTCAGTTGTGGGCACATCCCCAGTGGGGGATGTGCAGGAGGCAGCTGATCGATGTTTCTCTCTCATCGATGTTTCTGACTCTCTATCCCTCTCCCTTCCTCTCTGTAAAAAAAAAAAATCAATAAAATATTTAAAAAAAATTTATGTAAATCTGCATTCCCATAACATATCTATCCCTTCCTGTTACTCTGCACCAGGTTTACACTCTGGCTCTGTGGCGCTCTGGCTCACCTCCTTTTAACAAGAGGCCTTGGTGATTGTTCCATCTAAAATGGAACAATTGATTTAGACACGGGCCACACAAAAACCAGCTTTAAGTTGTCTATTTCACTATGATCAAAGAAAACAACTTGTCTAACTTGCTTCTTTTTTTTTACTGTATAGGTTAGCCATTGGCAAATGTTAAAATATGTCATACTAACCAGTTGATGGGAAAATGCTCTTCAATTAAAGATCCTTTCATTTACAACAAGGTCCATAGAGTAGATCAATATGAAAGTCTAAGTATCAACTTTTCCATGGTGCAAAATCTACGTGTGGGCAAACTGAGGAGGAAAATGGAGTTTTGGAGAGGAGAGGAGGCCTCGTCATTTGAGTGATATAGGTTGACAGCAGGAAACTCCTTGATTGATTATCCTTGTGAAAATTGGGTACGGTCTGTAGAGCTACATCCTCATACACAATGCCACCACTTGCTCCAAAGGCTATGAGTTCCCAAGTCTGTTTTAAGTTATTCCTCTCCTACCAAAATCCTGGCTTTCTTTCAAATCTTCAGCTTCTGATCATTAACACAGTCTTTTCAGGCTACCTTTTTATTTTCCTTCTTTGGGCTTTTTAGAGCTCATTCATTTTTATTCTATCTTGATGAAGGAGTTAAGAGATTAGGTCTTCCCATCCCATTTGTCACTTCTTGTTTTTTGTTTTTTCCAGAGATATTGCCTCTTTGATGGAGTATTAATGTCAGGTTTTCCCCTAATTCCCAACCCTTTTGTTCACTTGGATTGAATTGGGACCTTTCTTCTCACCAGTTCTTGGCTGCTGGCTCACTCACCTGTCTGTGGCAAGGTTGTATGTGGCAGGGCTAACCTTACTTGGGGATACCGGCTCCTCAATAACAAAGCCTTCCTGCCTGGGAGTCTCAAAGGCTCTTTCTGCCCCAGACCTTCTCTGGGGCACCTCACCTGACACCAATACTCCTCTTCCAATGACTATGTAGCACCGGAACCACCACGATTGGTAATGGTTTAGCATTTAGAATGGCTTAGGTAATGGAAATGGAATGGTAATGATTCATTCTAAATACTCTTCTTCGTGTCTCAAATGCCAGCCCATCCATTTTCTTTCCTGCTCAAGCTAAGTTACTGCAGATACATTAGTCACTTATTAAATATTTCTTGATTTTGATATGCTTCTATCAGGGAACTGTAGTCACAGAAACACTCAAACATGAGCCAAGGAGAAAAAAAATTATGGCAACTTCCCAACTCTATATATCCTACCATCCACTTCCTGTTTACTGTTCAAGACTGGATGAACCTGTATGTGCTATTGCCCAGGGCACATTAGAGTCACCCAAACCCCAGATAGGTGACTATTTGCTATGGAGGGGAAGGAATTGCTAACACAGACCTTGGGGACAAGTTTAGGACCACCACCTTCCAGGATTAGTATGTCCTTCCCCCTGTTGGGAAGCAGCTGGAAGGAAGGCAAAAGAGAAAGTACACCAGGATTGCAAATGTAGTCTCTGAAGTTTACAGAAAAGGAAATGTCACTCAAGACAGTTGTTATCTGCTAGAATTTCCTGAACATAATAAACTGTCCTGAAATGGACACTTTCAGGGGGTCACTTTAGGGACAGTTAAAGCTGTAGTTGGATCTGTTGTTATCTGACATTAGGGTTGGTATAGAAGAATGGTTGAGGAGAGGGGTTGGAAGCAGGAAGGAAATTGGTAATGTCTTAGAAGAGGGACTTAGGGTACGGGAGAAGGGAAAAAAAAATAAACTCTTCAATTCAAAGTCCTAAGTGGTGGATGGTTTGGATCTGATTCTATGCCCTGGCCAAGCCCTTCAATTCCTTGCAGGAGGGCAGAAGCTATTCCAGCAGTATCTCTCGCACTGGCCCAACCTGAAACAAGAGCGGGGAGTTTGCAGGGCATCATGCTGACATCAGAGAGGAGCAACCGAACAGATCCTGCCCAGTAGGGTTTTCTCCAGTCTCTGTTCTCCACCAACTCCCAGAGTTCCTACTGATTACAGTTGAAAATAATTACCCAAGATATGATGGGGAAAAGGCTGCCTTATTTATACTGTAACTTCCCACCATGGGCTTTTCTAGAAAGCAACTTCAAAGCTTTCTACCCAACAACGAAAAATTGTGAATGATCATTTCTTTCCAAAAATAAATGCAATTTCGTAAGGAATTTATCCGAACTAATGAAGCTTTGTTTCTGAGTTCCATGCCTTGTGCTGGATGAACCCGTTAAATGAATCACATAGGGAGAGCCATTTAGAACAGGCCCGCTGAACACTCTATGAAAAGGGGCCTGGCATGATATTATACCAAGATTGTCTTGGGTAGCCAGGCCTTCTCTGGCACTTGTCAGAATGATTCACCATTCTCTACATGTGAATGGGATTTCTTGTTGTCTTGATCGCAGTTAACAGTAATTCATTTCAACATAATACCATATATATACATCAATGGTGACATCAGATTTGACCCCTTTATGTCTGAAAAGAAGCACTGATGCCTCTCTTTGGAGGTCCTGTTTGGATAATGAAGCAGCCCTAGGCTGCTTTGGGCTTTCATAGAATCACTTAATCCATACTTATTGAAATCTACTATGCGGCAGATGCTATGCTGGTACTAGAGATACTCAAATTAGTAACTCAGTCTTTTCTCATAGGGAGCTGAGAATCTGGTGGGAAAAATAAGACTGACCTGCTTGCCATGTAGGTGAGAGAGTCGTGAATTGGAAGGCACAACAAATACCAACTCTGAAATGGTATGTTTTTTAAAGAAGCAGGTCTGGCTTGAGTTATAGCAAATAGAGTACATTAGTTTCCTATTGCTGTTATATCAAACTAGAGGCCCAGTGCACAAAATTTGTGCATGGGGGGGCAGTCCCCTCAGCCCAGCCTATACCCTCTCCAATCTGGGACCCCTCGGGGGATCATTGGGCCTAAACCAGCAGTCGGACATCCCTCTCACAATCCTGGACTGCTGGCTCCTAATCGCTCATGTGCCTGCCTGCTGGTCGTCCCTAACTGCCCCCCACTGCCAACCTGATTGCCCCCAACTGCCCCCCTGCTGGCCTGGTTGCCTCTTACTGCCCTTCCTGCCAGCCTGGTCACTCCTAACTGCCCCCCCCCCACCAGCATGGTTGCCCCCAACTGCCCCCCTGCCAGCCTAGATGCCCCTCACTGCTCCCTGTGTCAGCCTAATCACCCCCAACTGCCCCCCTGCTGGCCTGGTCACCCCACGCAGCCTGTTGTTCAGTCATTTGGTCATCCCTCACTAACCCTCCTGCCGGCCTGGTCATAAGCAGCTATCTTGTGAGGGTGTGAGGGTTAATTTGCATATCACCTCTTTATTATATAAGATTACCACAACATTGGGAGCTTAAAGCAACAGAAATTTATTATCTTATAGTTCCAAAGGTTGTAATTCCAACATGGGTCTCAATGGGCAAAAATCAAGGTGTTGGCAGGGCAGTGTCACTTTTCTGGAGGCTCTAAGAGAGAATCCATCTTCTTGCCCTTTCCAGCTTCCAGGGGTGGCCCACAGCCTTAGCTTATGGCTCCCTTCCTTCATCTTCAAAGCCAGCAATGTTGCATCTCTCTGACCACCCTTCCATAGTCATGCCTCTCTCTGATCATAGCTAGGAAAGGTTTTCCCTTTTTAAGAATTCCTCTGGTTAGATTAAGCCTGCAGGATAAACAAGGCTGCTCTTACCATCTCAAGGCCTTGAACTTAATAACATCCACAAAGTAAACTAACTTAGTCATAGGTTCTAGGGGTTGAGGCATAGACATCTTTGGGGGCCACTGTTCTGCCTCCCACACCGAGGACAGACTTGGCATCATGCATAGGGTACATATTTATTTGGATTTCTTTTGTGTTTTTGTTTTTCCAACCATTATCCCTTGGAGATACTGACATATATGAAAACACCATTTTCTGTGGTGGTGGATGCAGGGATGTGCTGGGTGGAACCAAGGGGAGGGTTGTTTCAAACTGTCTTGATGGAATGTGGAATTTGAAAAAGATAACCCAATTTTAAACTTATATTTGAAAGAAAAATTTTAAGAGGTCATACTCTTGCTCTCATAATGCAAAACACAGAAGGAAAAGCTCAACCACAAGCAAACCATCTCTCCTTGGCCAGTGGAGCTAAACAGAGAAAATGTATGGCCTCTGTCATCTGTGATGGGAGTGGGGCCAGAAGGGTTGGGGTACTTCTCTGGGGGTGATATTAGACTCTAAAAGGAGATTGAAAAGCACTGAGGTAGGCCAGGATAAAAGCCTTTTAACTGGTCTCCCACCCCCAAACTCTCCCCAATCAAACTCATTTTCCAATTTCTCCACCTAGTTGTGTGCACCTATGAAGAGCCCTCTGCTAAAGTGTCCTATTCATGGCTAGGCTCCCAGGTTGATTTTGGCAATGCCGGCTCAGTTCAGAGCCTCAGAAAATGTTTGTTGAATGAATGAAGTAAATTGAATGACTATTGTTTGTCATTCATGCTCAGAAAAATGCCATGGCTCCCTATTTATTCTCCACTGAATAAAATCCACTTGTTTCAAACATGCTCCCCCCACCACCACCAATTCCTTTGCTTTAGCTCTGTGTCCCCATGTCCCTCTCTTTTTCAAGCCTGTATAAGTTTGCTAGGGCTGCCGTATCAAGTACCACAGAATGGGGGGCTTAAACAACATAAATTGATTTTCTCACAGTTCCAGAGGCTGGAAGTTAGATATCATGGTGTCAGCAGAGGTGATTTCTTCTGAGGCCTTTCCTTGGCTTGTAGCTGTTTGTCTTCTGTCTGTGTCTTCACATAATCAGCCCTCTGCATCTGTCTTTGTCCAGATTTGCTCTTTCCATAAGTTCACCAGTCAGGTTGAATTAAGGCATAGCATCCTTGTCTTAACTTAATCACTTCTTTAAAGGCCTCATCTACAATTACAGTCACATCCCAAGACACATGGATTTGGGAAAACACAATTCAGTTCATATCAAAGGCCCATCTCAGTACTTTCTCTATCATATCCCTGATTTCTCTCTTTTCTGAATCTTCCTCCTTCCATCTTCTCTCCATCAGTGTTTTCCCAGCTTGTATAACACACATACCAGTACACACAGACATCCTAGAAACCATCTCTTTGCTCTGAACAGCAATGGCAATAAATATTTTTCTCCTAGTACTCAGCACTTTTACTTTGCATAATATTCCCTTCTGTTATATTTTATCCTGTTTTGTACTCTCTTGTCTCATTATACAAGGTGGGGCAAAAGTAGGTTTCCAGTTGTGAATATATGTGAAACACCAAGTTTATTCTTGTATTATTATTTGTTATTGAGTAATTATAAACCTACTTTTACCCCACCCTGTGTGTATTATATGTGTAATTTCCTCATCCAAAATGTAAGCTCTTCCTGGACATGGTTTGATACAGTTGAACATAGTAAATGTTCAATAAATATCTGATGAATAAACAAAGATGGTGGAAGATAACTATGAAGTAGTCACTTGAGAATGAGATGAGTTAAGTATATTACAGATGAATTTATTTATCACTTATTTATCTTTGAGGTAAAGGAACCAAAATTATGTGCAAGTTTGTGATTAATAAATGCTTTCTGACAAGACTAATGCTCATACCAGAAAAGCTGACTTGTTCCCATAGCATCATCATTCAGAATGGCTCAGAGACGAGGGATGTGAGTATCATTGCTGAGTACCAGTTTTGGATCTAGGCTGCCTGAGTTTGATCTTGACTCTGTGACCCTGAAAAACCTGCATAACTTCTCTGTGTCTCAGTTTCCCCATCTATGAGGAATAGTTAAAAGAAATTTTAAAAATTCTAAATGTCACCTCATAGTCTCTTGTGATACTTGGAATAGTGCCTGGCACATGGTCAACACTTGGTAAATGTTAGCTATTATTATCACCAGTAATCTCAAATGTTTTTAAAGTGCTGTTCCTTCGGCCACTCAATGGAGATCATTATATTTTGGTGCATAAATATGAAAATTTCTTCAAGAACATGACACTTCTACCCCAGGACCCACAATTAGCACTGGATATAATTCTCTTCTCTGCATTTCTGGACATTATATGATGAAGGCAGGTAGAACTTGTTCGTGTCATGGTTAGGCCTTTGTGAAATGTGACAGCCAAGTCCTTAAATATTTCTAGAAATGTCAGAACACACTAGAAGTAGCTGGGCTTGACAGTTCAAGGGCTAATTAATGCCAAACCCTGCTTCTTAGGTTGCCTCATTCACAATTCTTGGTCACTTATTTTCCTAAGTCTTACTTAAAAATATCTTCTTGCAGTTTTGCCGAAACTGGTTTGGCTCAGTGGATAGAGTGTCGGCCTGTGGACTGAAAGGTCCTAGGTTCGATTCCGGTCAGGAGCATGTACCTGGGTTGCGGGCACATCCCCAGTAGGAGATGTGCAGGAGGCGGCTGATCGATGTTTCTCTCTCATCTATGTTTCTAACTCTCTATCTCTCTCCCTTCCTCTCTGTAAAAAATCAATAAAACATATTTAAAAAATAATAAATAAATAAATAAAAATGTCTTCTTGCAGTTTCCTAGAAGGTGAGAATGCCTTGAGCAGCATCAGTGGGGAAGGGGTCTCCAACAGGCCTGTGGAGGTACAAGGAGTTGTAGGTGTGCAGGGTCTGACCTTGAACTGAATGGGGAACTGAACCATGTGCAGGACACCTGCAGGAAGTCATCCGGCCCAGCATTGAGTTTTTCTGTCTCAGAGGACGCTTCCTTCTCCCCCAACTCCCCCAAACTGTCTCAAGTGAGAAAATTTTCTAAGGTCCCACTCTTTAGTGCAAAAGCCTCATTAAAAACAAAACAAAAATATGCTAAGTTAAATAAGCCAGACACAAAAGGATAAGTATTGTACGATTCCACTTACATGAAATATCTAGACTAGGCTATTTCATAGGGACAACGTGGATTAGAGGTTACCAGGAGCTGGAGGAGTGTCAGTGGGGAGTTACTGCTTCATAGGTACAGAGTTTCTGTTGGAGGTAATATGATAAACGGGTTTTAAAAATAGATAGTGGTAATGGTAGCACAACATTCTGAATATAATTAATGACACTGATTGTATGCTTAGAAATGGTTAAAATGGGAAATTTTATGTTATATATATTTTAGCCCAATTAAAAAAAATGTTGAGAGGCAAAATAAAAAGTCATTTTCCCCACGCCGTAGTTCACACAGGATTGTCCATGCTCAGACTCTGCTGATACACAAGCAGCACCAAATACAAGTAGCTCAGAGCACACCAGATACTTGCTGTCCAGCCTCTGAGCCATTGCACATGCTGTTTCCTCTACCTGAAAGGCCCTTTCCTTCCTGTCTCTCTGGAAACTCGTGTCATCTTTAGAATTTAAAAGTCAGTTGTCCCTTCTCTCCCTGGCTTCTCTGACCCTCTCCTTTTCCCTTCCAGGATGAGTTGGTTACTTCTCCTTGGTGCCACACATTCTATTGTGATTTATTTTCTTTTTAAAAATATGGTCAAAACACACACAGTAGAATTTACCCTTTTGAGTGTGCATTTCTGACTGTTTTAATAAATACAGTTAGTACCATAACCAACACCAACACAGTTGCATCACCTCCACAAACCCCAGCCCCCGACAACTATTCTGTTGTTGGTTCCTCTAGTTTGGCCTTCTCCAGAATGTTGTATATATGAAATCTATACAGCACGTGTCATGGTCTATTGTGATGATTTTTTATTTCTGTATCTGTCCTTTGTTCTAGACCTGAGTTCCTAATATCATGGACCTTGCCTTATTCCTCTTTCCCGGAACCAAGCAGAGCATGTGGTCCATGGGACTGCCCTGTGCCTATTGGTGAAATAAACGGTTGAAAACATGATGTTTTACCCTGTTTCTAATAGTAACAAGCTGAGCAAGGTGTCCTTAGCTGGGGGATAATGGGAGGTTCCAGGCAGGAGCAGAAGCAGCTGGGAGCAAAACAGTCATAACCAGAAACCTCGAAAGGAGGTGGAGTCAGCCCAGCCCTTCCTTCCAGGTGACTGACAGGGAGCAGAATGTGGTGAGGAAATTGGTACCTGGCTACCTGGTGATCACTGGTTACCCCTGAGCCAACCCCAAAAGGCCACACCCACCAGCTGTGGCTCTAAACTGGACGTTCTGGTCCTGACCCAGGGCACCTCCCATTGCAGGGCACCTGCAGGACTCCAAGTCAGCCAGCCTCAGAGCAGCCCAGAGGGATCCAACCCGCACTCCTCCTGGATGTGATGAACAACAGTCTGGTGGGGGCAGAGAACACCAGTCTGGGGAGTGGGCCCCTCAGAACCAGCTACACCCTCCCCCATTCTTACCTGCCCCCACCCACCCCCTACAGTCACACACAGGATCCTTTGCTTGCTCTAAGACCAACCTAAATCTGAGGGGGAAAGGCATGACAAGTGGCTATTTGAGTTACTATTTTTCACTGTGGTTTTCTGTTTGCCCTCCTTAATAGGAGCTAAATATGGCCTTAATAGGAGCTAAAGTCCTGTGTTCTTGTTATTCTCTTTTCTTCCATGCTTTATTAAATCTTTTATTCGGTCTTCATTCGCACCTCCTTGAAGGCGGGACATAATCGGGTCCTCAGGTCTTTTTGGAAGCATATCCATTATTAAAAGAGAGATCATATAAGAGAAGGGCCAAGTGGTTAACAGTAAATAAATACCTGTTAAATAATGGATTCAATACTTCGTGATCAACAAGTATAGATCGTCGAAGCTAACTACATCTTTCTCAGCCCTCAGTTTGGAATGGCTGCTGCCTCTAGATCACATTCTGGTGCAGAGGTAGGAAGGAACAATTCACTCCTTATGGTACTTGTCATTTCAGTTAAATAATTAATGGGCAAGATGTAGACACTTATAGTTAAAACTAGAGGCCTGGTGCACAAAATTCATGCACAGTTAGGGATCAGGGCCAATTGGGGCTTTCTGGCTGCTGGCCAGGGCCTTCCTTCATTTTGTGCCACCCCTCGGTGATCAGCACACATCATAGTGAGTGATCAGAACCCTCCAGTTTCCCAGTTGAACTCCTGAGGGGACACTTTGCATATTAGCCTTTTATATAAATATACTAGAGGCCCGGTGCACAAAAATTTGTGCACTCGGGGGGGAAGGGGGGGTCCCTCAGCCTGGCCTGTGCCCTCTCACAGTCTGGGACCCCTCGGGAGATAACACCCTGCTGGCTTAGGCCTGCTCCCGGGTGGCAGAGGGCAGGCCCAATCCCTAGGTACAGCCCCTGGTCGTGCTCAGAGCAGGGCCGATTGGGGAGTTGCGATGCCACCTTCAGTCATGCTCAGGGTAGGGCCGATTGGGGGGTTGGGGCACTGCCCCCTGTCACACTCAGGGCAGGGCCAATGGGGAAGTTATGGCTCTACCCCATGACACACAGAGCAGGGCCTGTGTGTGTGTGTGGGGGGGGGAGGGGGTTGGGGTGCTGCACCCTGTCACACACAGAGCCTCAGGGTGATCAGGGGGTTTGGGCGCTGCCCCCTGTCATGCTGATCCCGGTGCTGGGAGGCCTGGAGGCTCCGCTGATCCCGGTGCTGGGAGGCCTGGAGGCTCCGCTGATTCTGGTGCTGGGAGGCATAGTACCCTTTTACTATATAGGATAGAGGCCTGGTGCACGGGTGGGGCTGGCTGGTTTGCCCTGAAGGGTGTCCTGGATCAGGGTGGGGGTCCCCACTGGGGTGCCTGGCCAGTCTGGGTGAGGGGCTGAGGGCTGTTTTCAGGCTGGCGGGTGACAGAAGCTCCCAACCGCTCCTTTTTTTCTTTTTTTCTTTTTTATTCTGAGCTAGCTCTAGCTCTGAGGCTCCAGCTCTTAGGCCTCCGCTGCTGAAAGCAGGTTTCTGGCCTTTGTTTGGGTTCTATAATCAAAACAATGTATAACTCCAGCTCTGAGATCCTGGCTCACTGAAAGCAGGTTTCTGGGGTTTTGTTAAGCTTCTATATTTGTTACAATGTTTCAAACTGCTGGCTCAGAAGCCGGCAAGGCAGACGGGGAATGTTGGTTTCCTCTGTCACTGAAGCAAGCAAGCCTCATGTTAGTTTCAAGCTGCCTGGCTGCTGGCCGCCATCTTGGCTGGCAGTTAATTTGCATATCGCCCTGATTAGCCAATGGGAAGGGTAGTGGTCGTACGCTAATTACCATGTTTCTCTTTTATTAGATAGGATATAGACTAGAGGCCTAGTGCATGAAATCTGTGCAAGGGTAGGGTCCCTAGCGGCTGCCGGATGCCAGCCAGGGCCTCCCTTTTCCCGGCTGCCAGCCACCATTGGCCTAGGCAGGGCTGGCCAGGGGGAGGGACCGTGAGCAGTTGGCCAGTCCCGTCCCCTGGTTGAACTCCTAGTCAAACCCCTGGTTGAGGGGACAAATTGTATAATAGGCTTTATATAGGATGCCCTTTGGAAAATATGGCATGAATGCTAAATCTATTTCTTACTATTGCAACAATTGAGAATAGCTTTTATAATCACTTTTTCTTTTTCTATAGAAGTGAAATTTTTTAAAAAACAAAACAAAAAAACAAGTCTTATGATTGGTCAGAAGACTGTTTTCCAGGCTTTTCACATTTGGAGTGACATTTCTTTTAAAATTTGTATCCCTTGCTTCATCAACCACACAGACGTGTTTTGACTCTCTCTTTAATCTTTCTGCATTGTTTAGTCTGCAGAAATGAGGAAGTGAATTGCCCCTAACATGTGCTGGTGGTCTTGATCTGGCTGTGGTCCCAGAGGCGCTGCCCACACGTGACTACAGTGGTGGCATAGAACCAGTGACCAGGCCACTGATCCAGGTCCTTATCTCAGAACCACACCACTTCATAGCAATGCATTATGCACATTAGATTTAATGTATCAATCCCACAAACATGGACATAAATCCCACAGCCACAATCCTTGAAAGCTCCTTAGCGGGTGAAGGCATGTACCAACAATCACTTGAGCCAAAGGAAATAGGTGAAGACACAGGGACACTGCCTCTCCAGAAGCCTGAAACCATCAAATGTCTGCAGGCACCTCCTGGTGTGACACAGGAGGCTGCAAAGGAGTCTCTAGGCCAGCGACCACCCATGGTCCAGAGGCTCTCACATCAAAGGTGGTCAGCATGAGACTTGGAAAGAAAACAGGTTGCACAGGTTACTTCCAAACAGAATGGAAATCCTGGTTCCACTCTGGACTGGCTATGTTCCACAGTTATGACCTCTCTGAACTTTTTCTAGAATAAAGACTAATATTTCCTGCCTCCCAGGATACTCAAAAGTATTCATCGAAGTATTATATATAAAGATTTCACAAAGCACGTAGAAGGCACAATTTCTTTTCCTTCCCCTGCCCACCTCTGAAGAACAAAGGCCTGCTGAAGCTGGCTGTGTTACAAGGTGGTGCAATGCAGAACACCACTGTCAGACAGCAGAGGAAGCACATTTCAACAGGAACAGGAAGTCAGGAAAAGTCTGGAATGTGGCACATGAGACCTGTGCTGGAGTTTGGAGATAAGCAGGGTAATGGTTGTACCTAGGGGCTCACTAAGACAGGGGAGAAGGCCAAGGAGATACAAAGGCATTAAAAATCACCCTGGTCTCACATCTTGGTCTCCAGCAGCCCTGCATCTAACACGGCCCCTAAAGCTGGGACCGGGTGAGGCCACCTTGCTAGCAGAGCTCTTGTCTCCCTGACCAGTCCTGCACTGGCCAGGCACAGGGCTTGACTTCTTCCCTTGCTTTTCTTTGAGACTGTTAGGCCTAAAACACTCCCAGCCAGATGTCCCAGGGGTTCACTGAGAGCAAATCTGTGTACATGGGAGCAAGAGGCTATAAGAATAGGCGAATGGAAGTTTGTGGAAGTAGTCATTCATCAGGCCCTGGAATCCAATTTGAAAAGCCATCTGCCTTAGCCTTCCATCAGGATAAAGAGCAGGAGCAGAGAATGGCCTCGTAGGTACAACTCCTCCACCCTGGATAACAGGCCAGCAGATGGTGCCAAGGCAGGAGGCATGTGTGGAATGGGGGAGCAGCCACTCTGACCAACACAGGGCAAGGGGCCTGGCTTCAGATCCATTTAATTACAGCTCCCACTGCCCTCAGGGGGCCTCATTTCTCAATGTCAGGTCAAGTGAGCATCTTCACTCTGCTCCCTCTTTGCTTTGTGCTTTTGGCTGCTCAACTTGAACGCTAGGCCAATCGTCGAAATGTCTTCATGTCTCCAGAACGACTCTGTGGGTTATTTGTTGCACCGAGGAGACTTGCCTTATGCAGGAACCAGAAAACACTTAAGTAGGTGACTCTGTCATCTCAATCACAGAGCTCGAGGGTCATGATTTCACTTCAATTTATCCCAAACTCAGGCTTAATCATGATAAGCCAAATAATTGTATAACTGATGGTCTCTCTACCTCATTCAATCACACATCTGGTAACACAACATCTGTAAAGGTTGCCAGGGTTTTTTGTTTGTTTGTTTGTTTGTGTTTGAATTAACAATTCTGAATGGCTTGGAGATAGTCCCAATAAGATATTGATTTCCCTGGGGAAATTTTCTTCTGATGGTCCATATTGAGCTTGAAGCCTTCAGACATATGCAAATTTGAAAATTTTTTTTCACCTGCAGCCATAGTTTCGTTTGTCTTACTCTGATAGTTCTGAGTGTTTATTACATTAGCTTGAGGAAATTTGCCACCAGTTTCTACAATTACGTGCTCAGTCATTTCACCCTAAGACCTAATGTGAGACCCCCACCGCCTCTGACCACAGCTCTGGAAGCAAGAGATGAGAGATGCAGTCAGTGTCATTGGGCACAGCTCCAGAATGGCTTCTCTTTTCAGGGGCCACTATAGCTCTCCAGATAAGTCCCAGCATGAGGCTAATGACTAAGCTGCCACTGTCACCTCCCAGACACCCTTATGTTAGATAACATGCAGCTAGTTAAATGAGAGGCCACAGATACATGCTCTTCATTCCACACACCAAGAGTAAATCAGTGAAGTTCTATAAAATATTCAAAAAATTAAGAAATCCAGATGCAAAGTAAATTCAGCCAATATGAGCCTTCCCAGTCCTTTAGCTGTTGGTCCAGAGCCAAGTGAAACTATAGGATTCCTGTAAATCTGTTGTACTTGGACAGCTCTGGGCACGCCCCCTGTATATATCATGTGATTTGGTTTGGAGTGTGCCACTGCCCAGGGAAGCCAGACTGTGTGTTACTGGTAAATGTGTTCGGGAGCAATAATGAATCCAATGGAGGACTGAGGTCTGGGTTTGAGGGAACAACCCTCAAAACCAGTGAGACAGATGGGCCAGGCTGGTCAAATGTAGTTTGGCTATAGTTTCCAATAGATATCTTTTTGTTGTTGTTGTTTTTCTTCATTTTCAGTGTTAATGGTATGCTTCAGTGTCGCTTACAGAAAGGGAAGGGCAGCAGGGCATATTGGGAAAGCTTTGGGGGGACATGGGCAGTGCTGATGCTAGTCCCCACCTGCCACCCCCAGCTGGGCTGGCACCTCTGCAAGGGTCTGTTGGCTTTGTTTCTAAGTGAGCATCACATATTTAAAAAGTGGCTTTGAAGATGAGTTTTCTCCAGTCCATTTGTTATACCACTTATTGTCAGAGCATAGCAAGTAGTCCTTTTGGGTTGACTTGTGTTTCCCAGAAAGATATGTTCAAATCCTCACCTTGGGTACCTGCGAATGTCATTTTATTTGCAACTAGGATCTTGGGAGGTGTAATCAAGTTAAGATGAAGTCATACTGGATTAGGGTGGGCCCTAATCCAATGACTGGTGTACTTATTACAAAAGCAAAATTTGGACCCAGATAGAGAAAAGGCCACATGACAACAAAGGTTCGGAAGAGAGAGATTGAAGTGATGTGTCTACCAGCCAAGGAGCACCAAGCACTGCTGGCAGCTGCCAGAGCTAGGAAAGAGGCATGGAAGGGAGCTTCCAGAAGGAACCAAACCTTCCATTCTGTTGAAGGAAACTTTGGTCTTCCAGAAGATCAAGTCTTTGATCTTGAACTTTCAGCCTCCAGAACTATGAAAGAATAGATTTCTGCCATTTAAACCCCAGTCTGTGGCATCACATTATGGCAGCCTGAGAGGACTAATAGAATGGTCATTTCACACACAGGTCAACATAACTAGAATAAGCTTTATTGGAGCCTTTACATGTCAAGGAGCATAATTTGGTCTCAATGATGGCAAAGTTTGTTTGTTTCTTTAATAGAACTAGTGTCTTCAAAACTTTTTACTGGGTGTTTTTGGAATGCTCTTAAAAAGATTAAGCAATGCACATGCATACAAATATATATTCATCCACTAAGTTGTGTTTTTTAAAAATATATCTGTGGAGACATTTAAAAAGGCAGCAGAGTAAGTGAATGCTATATAGACACGCTCCCAGGGCCAAACTGGAATTACAACTAAAATACAAAAAAAAATAAAAATCATCCTGAATAATTAACTGAAGACTAGCTGGAGAAAGCCCTGATAACCAAGGATAGAAAGTGGAGACTGCATAGAGACTGATAGGAAGAGAGAAAAAGCTGGCAGGGCTCCCAAAGACAGCAGGTAAAGTTCTGGAGAGATATCTCAGTTGTAGGGGGTTGCCTCTGAGAACTCTGAGGTTTAGTTCCCAAGCTGAGCCCTCAGCAGAGAGCACCAGAGCTGAGAAACATGCCCACACAACATCTGGCTGTGAAAAGCAGCAGAGTTGCTGTCTGCCAGGGAGAGATGGCTGGAAATGCAGTCACACTCTTAAAAAGCCAACACACAAAATTTTATGTACAGCCACTCAGCTTGGGCTCTGGCAAAGGTAGGGCAGAGTGGACTGGAACTATGAGAGCAGAAGCCAGGGTTGGGGGTTGGGGGTTTAGAGCTTGGAAGGAAGACACCCCAGTTTCCTGTGCTGAGTCATTCCCCCATGCTGAGGAGCTCAGCTTTCAAAGGCAGACCTTGGCTATCCAGGCAATTTTTGCCTGGGGGGGAGACAGTTGCCCCACCCTGTTGCGAAACCCCTTGCCCCACCCTGTGGAGTTTCTAAGGCCCATTAAGAAACTGAGATTAACAATTAGCCTCTAAGAAGCAATTACCTCACACTGTTGGAAATCCTCTCCTCACACCTGTAGACAATTGTCTGAGGGCTACTCAAGACTGAATCCAATCAGTATGCAGACAGAAGTGGGTATCTGGAGGATTTGAGTCTTTGGCTGATCTACTTAGTCAGAAACAGCTTTTGACACTGTCCTGCACCAAATATTTGGAGTCATAGCAGATCTACCTAATTATCTACTTCAAACTTTTTAAACAGGGGGCCAGTTCACTGTCCCTCAGACCGTTGGAGGGCCAGACTATAGTTTAAAAAAAAAACTAGTCAGCTGCTAAGCAACAGGCAGCGGCGGCAAAAACATCCGGCGGGCTGGATAAATGTTTTTGGCGGGCCGCATGTGGCCCACGGGCCGTAGTTTGAGGACCCCTGAGTCCTAATACATAGTCACAAATGCAAAAAGGCAGCCAAACTGGGGAGACAAAAAATGACCCCCAAATGAAAGAACAAGGGAATTCTCCAAAAGAAGAGATAAATGAAATAGAGATAAAAAATTTATTTGATATAGAGTTCAGACTAATGATGGCAAAAATGCTTAACAGAATGAGAAAAGATACAGTAAATATGAAAAAAGAACTGTCAGAAATAAAGAATGACATCACATTAATAAAAAACACATTAGAAGGAATACACAGAAGATTAGGAGAAGCTGAGGATCAGATCAGTGGGGTAGAAGACAGGGTTGAAAATAATCACTCAATCAGGGAACAAAAAAGAAAAACACAAAAAATAGGAGGACAGCCTAAGGGAGATGTGGGACAACATAAAATGTAGCAACCTATACATATAAAAGCCTAAGAGACTGGCCAACCAGCCGACTGGCCAGTAGCTATGATGTGCACTGACCACCAGTGGGCAGACGCTCAACGCAGGAGCTGCCAAGCAACAGCAACTTTGCAGAGTGCCCTCTCACACTCCGGGACCTCTCAACCAGTTGTTGGACTGCCAATTTCACCCTGATCCCCACAGGCCAGGCCCAGGGACCCCCACATGCCAGAGGGCCCCCACTCACTCCACAGATGATCCAGGTACAGTCGGCTGGGGAGGGATCATGGGAGGTTGGCTCCAGGGCATGTCTGGCTGTCTGGCCAGTCCTGCCCCACCAGCCACCTTCTAATTAATTTACTTTCAAAGTGCACAAATCCATGCACCGGGCCTCTAGTATTCACATAGTGGGGATACCAGAAATGGAAGAAAGTGAGCAAGGGATAAACAACGTGTTTGAAGAAATGATAGCAGAAAAATTCCCTGACTTGGTGAAGGAAAAAGTCACACAAGTTCAGAAGGCACAGAGTCCCAAGCAAGAAGAACCCAAACAGGCCCATGTCCAGACAAACCAAAATTAAAATGCCAAATATTAAAGACAAAGAGTAAAAATTAAAGGCAGCAAGAGTAAAGCAATTTGTGATCTACAAAGGAGCTTCCATAAAGCTGTAAGGTGACTTCTCATCAGAAACTCTACAGGCCAGAAAGGAATGGCATGAAGTGTTCAAGGTAATGAAAAGCAAGGATCTGAAACCAAGATTACTATATCCAGTAGGCTATCATTCAAAATAGATGGGGAAATAAAGAGCTACCCAGAAAACAAAAAAGGCTAAAGGAGTTTATCACCATAAGCCAACATTGCTGGAAGTGCTAAAGGAATTGCTTTAATGAGAAGAAAAAATATAGAGAGAAGCCTAGGCATATAGAATTAAAATGGCAATAAATAAGTACCTATCAATAATAACCTTAAATGAAAATGGATTAAATGCTCCAATCAAAAAACATAGGTAGCTCAGTGGTCAGCAAAATGCAGCTCGCAAGTCACATGCGACTCTTTGGCCCCTTGAGTGTGACCTTCCACAAAATATTGACTTCTGCGCATGGACCATGAAGTTTCAATTGCACTGTATGTGTGCACCCGCATATGGTATTTTGTGGAAAAGCCACACTCAAAGGGCCAAAGAGCCGCATGTGGCTCACGAGCCTCAGTTTGCCGACCACTGTGGTAGCTGAATGGATACAAAAACATGACCCAACTATATGTTGTCTACAAGAGACCCACCTCAGAACAAATGACTCACACAGGATGAGAGTGAAGGGATGGAAAAAAAATTTCCATGCAAATGGAAAAGAAAGAAAAGCTGGAGTAGCAATACTCATATCTGACAAAATAAACTTCAAAATGAAGGCCATCACAAGACACAACAAAAGTCACTACCAAATACTAAAGGGATTGACTGAAATGAACACCAAAATATATAAAAAACTTCCAGAGGGCTTTAGGGAGAGATCGATAACAATACAGTAATAGTAGGGTAATTTAACACCCTGCTGACTTCACTGGATAGATCTTCCAGACAAAAAATTAACGAGGAAACAGTGACTCTAAAAGACACACTGGATTAGATGGATTTAATTGACATTTATAGAACATTTCACCCCAAAGCAGCAAAATATACATTCTTCTCAAGTGCACATGGTTCATTCACAAAGATAGACCACATGTTAGGACACAAAACAAGTCTTTACAAGTTTAAGACCATTGAAATCATATCAAACATCTTCTTATATCACAGTGGAATAAAATTAGAAATCAACTACAATAAAATCACCCAAAGACATTCAAACACATGGAGGCTAAATAACATCTTATTAGACAACTAGAGGCCCAGTGCACGAAATTTGTGCACAGGTGCGGTCCTTAGGCCTGGCCGGCGATCAAAGTGCAAGCGTCTGGAGTGGAAGGGCAGGTCCCAGCTGCCCTCTAGGCCCTGGGCAGCACCTGGGTCCCCGGGGCCTCCACACGCCCCCCTCCGCCTGAGTCACGGCAACTGAGTCCCCACACAAAGATACAGTAAGCACAGCTGGACACTGCGAGCCAGGGCACAGTGTGGGCTTCTGGGCCTCCCAGCAGCACCACATGGAAGCTGGGCAGGCAGTGTGCTCTCTCTCCCGGGTGGCCTCACAGACCGGCTCCTGTGCAAACCTACAGTGAGCCCGACTGGCCCCTGTAGTCCTGGCAGCTGAAGCCCTGCTCACCTAGAAGCCCATTGGAGCTGGCAGCACCTCCACTGCTGCCTATTGCCAGTGCCTCATCACCAATACCTGCCATGCTCTGCACCGCCCCCTGGTGGTCAGTGCACTTCACAGTGAGCGGTGGAACTCCTGATCAAGGGGACAATTTGCATATTAGGCTTTTATTATATAGGATATCTTCCATTGATTTCAGAGAAGAAAAGAGAGGGGGAGAGATAGAAACATCAATGATGAGAGAGAATCATGGATCAGCTGCCTCCTGGACGCCCCACACTGTTTATGGATACACCTCCTAGCACAAAGGAAACTAAAAGAAAATAAACAAATGGGGCTACATCAAAATATAAACTTCTCCACAGCAAAAGAAACCATCAACAAAATGGAAAGGGAACCCACTGTATGGGAAAACATATTTGGCAATGATACATCTGATAAAAGGTTAATATCCAAAATATATAAGGAACTCATACAACTTAACAAAAAGAAGACAACCCAATTAAAAAAATGGTCAAAGGGCCTAAATAGACACTTCTCCAAAGTGGACATACAGATGGCCAAGAGACATATGAAAAAATGCTCAAGTCACGGATCATCAGAGAGACGCAAATTAAAATGATAATGAGGTATCACTCACAGCTGTCAAAATACATACCATCAGCAAATCAACAAATGATAAGTGCTGGTAAGGATGTGTAGAAAAGAGAACCCTAGTATACTGCTGGTGGGAATGCAGCCATTATGGAAAACAGCATGGAGTTTCCTCAAAAAACTGAATATGGATCTGCCATTTGACTCAGTGATCCCACTTCTGGAATATATCCAAAGAAACCTGAGCCCTAGCCAGTTTGGCTCAGTGGATAAAGCACCAACCTGTGGACTGAAGGGTCCCGGGTTTGATTCCGGTCAAGGGCACATGCTGGGTTGTGGGCTCGATCCCCAGTGTGGGGCATGCAGAAGGCCAATCAATGATTCTCTCTCATCAGTGATGCTTCTATCTCTCTCTCCCTCTCCCTTCCCCTCTGAAATCAATAAAAGTATGTAAAAAAATTTTTAAAAAGAAACCTGAAACACCAATCAGAAAGGAAGTATGCACCCCTATGTTCATAGCAGTGCAGTTTACAATAGCTAAGATCTGGGAACAGCCAAGTGCCTATCAGTGAACGAATGAATAAAAAAAGCTGTGGTTATTTATACCATGGAATACTATGCAACAGTAAAAAAGAAGGATCTCTTACCCTTTGAGACAGTAGGGAGGGACCTGGAGATTGTTATGCTAAGGGAAATAAGCCAGTCAGAGAAAGACAAGTATCACAAGATCTCACTCATATGTGAAAAGAAATATAAAGTGTGCATCTTAGCATATTATGTTTAGACTTAAACTTCTGAGACAATAAAAGGGCAAAATTAATAGAGAAAAATAAAAATATGTATCTGTGAGTTTGTTATTTTAGCAAATGAAATAAATAATTTCTATATTTCTGCAAAAAAGTGACCCATGTTTACATTTTTAGCATCATATTTATCAGTGACAGTGTGGAGTTACTGCATCCTCTAAGAGTGCAACCAATCCCCAGCCAGCACTCTGTGCTATCAGAAATGTCTGCTTATCAGCTCTGGATGGAGAATGAAATTATCCTCTGACAGAATTGATGAGGCACCACTTTACTTAGAGGCAATCTGAAGAAGAGTTAGAGGGTTAAGACTTTGATTCAAATCTTCTGGAAATTACACATTGTTACCCATACCAGAGGACACACCCATCCATCTTAATTTATGCTGACAACTAATTGATGATCTATTTAAATGAATACTCACCAAACTTGGTAACTTGGACCTCAGGGTAATTTTATTTTAGACTTATTATCAGGCTGAAGGATTCATTTTTAACTGATTGTTCTGATTTTTACAATCATGATGTCATTTTCATTGGTTCATTGGAATAGCCTTGGAGTTAGGCACTGAATAGGATTCAATGCTGCCTTTTGCACTTTCTTTCCTACCATTGTTTTGTTTGGGACTTTGGTGTTTGTTTTGTTTTCTGCCTATAACCAATCTAAAGAAGAATCAAAGGGCCCAACCAGTATGGTTCAGTGGTTGAACATCTACCTGTAAACCAGGAGGTCACAGTTCGATTTCCTGTTAGGGGACATGCCTGGGTTGTGGGCTTGATCCCCAGTAAGGGGCATGCAGGAGGCAGACAATCAAAGATTCTCTCATCTTTGATGTTTCTGTTTCTCTCTCCCTCTCCTTTCTTCTCTGAAATCAATAAAAATATATTTTAAAAATTAAAAATCAAAGGGAGATTTTAAAAGTAATTCTATAAGAGTTTATATTATCAATGGGAAATATACATAATGTTTTTAAATTAAAATGTAGAATACAAAATCAGCTTATGATTCTAAGTAAGCATATTTTTAATCAGCTTTTTTAAATTGTAAAGTTTTTAATTTACTTTATCAAAACAATTTTTAAACTAGATAGAGAGGACTTCTGGCATCTTCACACCTGAGAACTTTATGTGCCCTGGGATTAACGAGACTGAACTACCCTTCACAGTTCAATTGCCGGAGCAGAACGAAAAGGATAGTCTTAAATAGTCTTCCTTTTCTGTAGAAAGTGTGTTTTGCAGAAGATACAGATACATATTCATCACATATATATTAAATACAAAAAAATCCTGAGCTGAGAAACTGAACTGAAAAAGTAATACACAAAATGTCAATGTCAGCAGAGTTCTTTTGGGGTGATAGGAATATGAGTGATTTGTCCCTTTTTTCTACTCTTCTATATCATATATAGAAATATGTTGTTCTTTTCCAATGGTAATACGTAATATAATTAATTCTTAAAATGATCTAAGAGCAAAGCTGATGCTATGAAACATGCCCCAGACAGCTGGGAAACAACCATGGTTAATGGAGCCTGCTGTTACACTGTTGTCAAGGATGAGGAGTGGCCCAATTTGGTTGAAAAATGATCCTACCAAGGCCAAAAGACAGGCCAGCAGCAGCAGGTGCTCCAGGTGAAGTCCCAGCTGGCCAATGGCCCAAGACCAGCTTTCTCAAGGCTAAAGTGTCATGATGTCCAATCTGGCACCATTCTTGTCCCATCAAGCTCATTTTGTCCTTAATCCTGCCTCATTTGATGTGTTCAAATGAAATGCTGAGAATTTTCAGAGCAGAGAAAGCAATGAAGAGTCTGGCTCTCCAATCTGTCCATCTGGATAGACACACTCTGAATCCAGAGAACTTCTAGCACCTTCACAGTTGAGAACTTCATGTGCCCTGACATTAGTGAGAGAAACGAACTACTTATCATAGAGTATTTGAACTGGCAAAATGAAAAAGATTATTTTCAAATCAAAAAACAATGGCCTTCCTTTATATTATTGAGTGCTTATAATATGTGGAAGAAGCTCATTGTAGAAAGTGTGTTTGGCAGAGGATATACCTATAGGATGAAAATATCAATCCTAACAATATCAGAGACCCTGCTAGGAACATTCATTCATTCATTCATTCATTCACACAAGAAATCATTAATATCAGCTGTGTGCACAAATCCTTAAAGCAATGGTTCTCAAAGAATGGGCCCTGGAACCAGCAGCATTGACATCATCTGAGAACTTGTTAGAAATGCCAATTCTCAAACTCAACCCCAAAACTATTGAATTACAGTCTCTGGAGTCTAGCAATCTGTGTTATAATAAACTCTCTACATGACTCCTATGGCTGCTAAAGTTTGAAGACCACTGTTCTTGTGTATGGATGTATTGGTGGAGGAGGAATTACTGATAAGCATTTTAATTAAAAGACAAGAATAATGTGTGGAAGGAGTTCATTGTTCCAGATAAGCATACTTTATAGGGGCTTTTCAAAAGCTACTTCCTTGCATTGAATGCCTGATTCTGTGTATATTCGTAAATTTAGTGATATCACTCTCGGGATGTCAGAAAATATGTGGTTTTCTCAGTCCAATATGGTATTGATTTGAAGTATTCTTTTCTTTCTTTTTTTATTGTTTTATTGCTTAAAGTCTTACAAAAGGTATTACATATGTCTCCTTTTTCCCCCCACCCTTGACAATCCCCTGGCCTCCCCTACCCCCCAGTGTCATGTCCATTGCTTATGCTTATATGCATGCATACAAGTCCTTTGATTGGTCTCTTACCCCCCACCCCACTCCTGCCCCCCCCCCCACCCTCCCTGGCCTTCCCGCTGTAGTTTGACAGTCTGTTCAAGGCAGCTCTGCCTCTGTATCTATTTTTGTTCATAATTTTATAATGGTCTTTATTATCCATGAATGGGTGAGATCATGTGGTATTTTTCCTTCATTGACTGGCTTATTTCACTTAGCATAATGCTCTCCAGTTCCATCCATGCCGTTGCAAATGGCAAGAGTTCCTTCTTTTTTACAGCAGCATAGTATTCCATCGTGTAGATGTACTGCAGTTTTCTAATCCATTCATCTACTGATGGGCACTGAAGTATTCTTTTCAATTAACTTCTAGAATAAGACAAAGGATCCAAATTAAAAATACCTTTATTCTTTCTTGCTGATGTTCTCTGATCAGAATGTCTTTGTTTGTGCTCTTATGAAGTGGCTATATGCCAGTCCTCATGGCCCAGACCAGGTTTGTCAAAAGGTATCCTGGAAACCCTAAATGGCTATCAAAGTTGTCATTTGATAGGTTCTTGATCTACATAACTCACTTAGAGCAAACAGTTCCTACCTACTACAATGACACACACTTTTCTCTTTTCCTCTTCCCTTCTTTCTTCCTCACTGCATCATCCTTAGCCAAGACAGTAGTAATTCTGCAAAGTAGCCCCCTGATCAAATTGAGCAGGCCTGGACACAGCTGTGTTGGAAGCAATGATGCCTGGGATGGAAGCCACTGCTAGGATCTCCTGGGTACAAAGGATGTGTTCTTCTGTACAATCAGTTGTGTCTAGCATGTTTTCTGCTTCTCTGGAAAGAGATGTCCAAAGGAGCATGGCTGAGCAGTTAGCACAGCTACACAGAGACAGCTAGCTACTTACTTCATTACCTCATAAGGAATTTTGGATCCTGTCCAAAGCCCTGTTTGGGATAGAAGGTGCACACACAATTCATTTGAGGCTGTTTTTGTTGCCTCTGTGGTGGACATCCTTGTTACAGGGCTCAACTGGAGGACTGAGGATCTGTTTCCACTGACTAATGCACATATTTAATTTAAATCCCATCACAGGAGAATCTAATCACAAGAGTCACAACAGAAAATAATGTAACAACTTCCATTTATTCAGTGTTTACAATGTGCTAGGCATTATGCTGTTTCTTGATTTAAGCTCACAGCAACTCTCTAGGTTTTACTACCTCTTTTTGTAGTAAAGAAAGATTAATTTGTTCAGGATTTACAGCAAGTGAGGTATAGGAATGAGGTTTGGATTCAGCTCTGATTGACCCCCTCATGCGATGGGTCCTCTCTGATGTATCTATAGTAAAGGAACAGAACTATGATAGTTCATTCAGCTGAAGAACACACTGATTCCATCATCTATAAATGTGCCCTGGCCAGGGCTCTGATGAAGCTGTCTAGTTAGTGACTGCATTACTGAGATTTCTTAATTGAAGGGGAATTCACCAATATATGATAGATTCCAGAGCTGGTAAATAAGTTTCATCTTACTAATTCTGATTGTTAGTGGGTACCTGGACTGCTGTGTTGAGAAAAAGTCTGAGGCCATATGTAAGGCCAAGAGCCAGGAGTGCTTTAATGTTTGAGGAATATGAGGCCTGGCCTCAAGCCACTGGAGGAAATTCCAATAAATCTCTTGCAGCATACTTCCCATCTTTGGTGCATCCTGGTGGGTGTCAGGAGTCTTAAAATGTAGGCTCATACCTTGAATTTAAAGCATATGAATTTAAGTCAGTAATTATCATAGAAAATTAAGTATTATGAAGATGGGCTTCGTAAAATGTGGTGGTGTTCACAGTTCTATGTAGCATTAGGACAATGGAACACAACAGTAGATGAGATTGGAATTAATGATACAGGAGTGCCTCATTTTTAGGGAGACTAATTTTGAAAACCTGAACTCATAAAATTATAAATAAGGTTCTCAATTATACAAAAGAATTGTTGAGATGCTTTATTTTTTTATCTTAACAAAATTTAATTTTTTTAATTTTTAGTATTTTTATTTCTAAAAATTGCTTATTGTTGAGATTATTACAGATGTCCACCTGATTCCCATGATGCCCAGGCCTTCACCATCCTGTTGTTTGTGTCCATAGGTAAGGCATATATGCATATGTTCTTTAATTAATCTCTTCCCTCTGTGATTTACCAATCTGTTCCATATTTCCATGCTTCTGGTTTTATTTTCTTCATAAGTTTATTTTGTTCATTAGATTCCTTGTTTGTTTGTTTTGATTTTTAGATTCAATTGTTGATAGCTATGTATTTATTGCCATTTTATTGTTCATATTTCTTCTTCTTCTCCTTCTCCTCCTTCTCCTTCTCCTTCTCCTTCTCCTTCTCCTTCTCCTTCTCCTTCTCCTTCTCCTTCTCCTTCTCCTTCTCCTTCTCCTTCTCCTTCTCCTTCTCCTTCTTCTTCTTCTTCTTCTTCTTCTTCTTCTTCTTTCTTCTTTATTCAAGAATATCCTTCAACATTTCATGGTTTTGTGGTAATGAACTTCTTTTGCTTTTTCTTATCTATGAAGCTCTTTATCTAACCTTCAATTCTAAAGATAGCTGTGCTGGGTAGAGTAATCTTGGTTGTAGGTCCTTGCTATTTATCACTTTGAATATTTATTACCAATCCCTTCTGGCCTGCAAAGTTTCTGTTGAGAAGTCAGCTGACAGTTGTATGGGTTACCTTGTAGGTAACTAACTGCTTTCTTCTTGCTGCTTTTAAGATTCTCTCTTTATCTTTAACCTTTGGCATTTTAATAATGATGTGTCTTGGTGTGGGCCTCTTTGGGTTCCTCTTGTTTGGGATTCTCTGTGCTTTCTGGACTTGTAAGTCTATTTCTTTCACCAGGTAGGGGAATTTTTCTGTCATTTCTTCAACTAGGTTTTCAATATCTTGCTTTCACTCTTCTCCTTTGGGCATCCCATAATGCAAATGTTGATATGCTTGAAGTTGTCCCAGAGGCTCTTTACATTATCTTCATTTTTTTTTCCTTTTTGCTCTTCTGATTGGGTGTTTTTTACTTCCTCATTTTCCAAAGTGCTAATTTGATTCTCGGCATCCTCTATTCTACTGTTGATTCCCTGTAAATTAGTCTTCATTTCAGTTAGCATATGCTTAACTTCTGGCTGGTTCTTTTTCATGTCTTTGATGTTCTCACTAATTTCCTTAAAATTCTCACTGAGATTCTTGAAATTCTCACTAAGTCCCTTGAAGTTCTCATTAAGATCTTTGAGAATCCTTATAACTATTGTTTTGAACTCTGTATCCAGTAGTTTGTTTGCTTTTATTTCATTTCATTCTTTTTCTGAAGATTTCTTCTGTTCTTTCATTTGTGACATGTTTCTTTGTCTCCACATTTTGGCTGCTTCCCTGTTTGTTTCTATGTATTAGGTAAAGCTGCTATGTCTCCTGGAATTGGTAGAGTGGCCCTGTGTAGTAGGTGTCCTGTAGGACCCTGTGGCTCAGCCTCCCTGATCACCTGAACTAGGCACTCTAGATGCACCCCTGTGTGGGCTGTGTGCATTGTCTTGTTGTGGTTGAGCCTGATTGCTGTTGGTGTTGCTAGGAGGAATTGACCACCAGGCCAATTGACTGTGATGACCAGCTGCCACTTCAGTGGAACATCTGCATGCCTGCTGTGCTGGAAACACCCCTATGGAGCAGGACTTGCTTCAGTAGGGCTTTGGTGCTCACTGAGTCTGCTCCTTGAGTGTGTGTTGCTTGTGGATATGTAGGGTTGTAATCTGGCATGGACTGAAGCTGTCCCCTGGGTACACTGACTCTGGGGACCATCCTGGAAGTGCAAAGTCAGCCGCTGCCTGTGCTTTGTACCCATCAGGAACTACAGAGCCATCTGTAGATGGCTGCTACTTGTGTTTTCCTTGGAAGTTTCCAGGAGAGGCCAAGCTGTGGAACCAGGCATGCTACTGCTAGTGCCTGGCCTGGTGCCTCTTATTGAGAGGAAAGGGACACACTGACACCAGCTACTGCTTGTGTGGGAGATTTTAGGAAAGTCTTCAGCCTGAGCCAGGACAGGCATTCATATGGAATAGCCACTGCAAACAGCTTGGGTGGGGCTGCAAATTGGGTGGGGCTGCAAATTGGGTGGGCAGGATCTCAGGGAATCACCAGGGTAGAGCGAACAGTGTAAGCTAGGCTGATGGAAACTCAGATATGGCACCTGTTTGTCAGATCTGTGGTGCGGGAGGTCTCAGCATAAGAACAATGACTTCTGCTAGCATTTTTGTCTCGGGGAAAGCTGCCCCTGAGTTCTTGTCCTGGTGCCAGACAATCCAAGTCCTCCCAGTACGTCTCTTCCTAAACCACTGCCCCAGCACTGGAGTTCAGACGGAGCAAGTCCAGGGAAGTTCATGCACTAGCCCTTTAAGAGGAACTGCTTGAGACTCCAGCAACCTTTATGTCACTCAGCCACAATCCCTCCTGGTTTTCTAGCCCAAAGTTACAGGGGCTTCACTTCATAGCACTGGAACCCTGGGCTAAGGTGTCTGGTGTGGGCTGGGACCCCTTGTTCCTCATAGGAGTTCTCTGCAGCCAAGATATCCCTCCGAATTAAAAAAAATCACATGTGGATGTTGGACCAGCCCATTCCATGCCTCTGCCCCTCCTACCTTTCTCAATGTACTTTTTTCTTTACTTCTCTAGTTACAGGACTTCCATTCAGCCAGATTTCAGGCAGTTCTGAATGATGGTTGTTCAGTGTTTTAGTTGTAATTTTGGTGTGGTTGTGGGAGGCAGTGAATACCATCGTTTACCTATGCCACCATCTTGGTTTTCTCTCAGGGATGCTTTTAAATAGTAGCACTCCACCACCATATATACATATCTAAGACTTGCTGGGGATGGTTTAGAATCCCCTCTGTGATAGAAGCGGGAGGTGGGCAAGGAGCTTCACTGTTGGGAGACATTCCTTATTGATGAGCAGTCATAAATGAGCATTTATAAAACTAATGCTGGAGGATTAGATAAGGGGAATTGTGATTCAATGCCTCAAAATTTAACTTGTGTGACTTTTCAAGAACACATCTATTGAAGAAAGGCTTAGCTATCAACATTCTTGAAGAGAAAGAAAATGTCAGTGTGAGCAAAGATCTTTGTACTAAATCCTCACAGTCTGTCCAGTTAGACGGATTTTTCACAAGTGCTCAGATAGGATGATGCTATGTCCTCTGAGCAATTCAGCATCTCCAGGGAGCATTGACACACGTGGAGAAAACTTGTCTCTCAAATCAAATCAGCACCCGAGGGACCTTTAGGCCAAGAGTGACCCAGGTGGAGGCTATCCCAAGACCACTGGGGCCGCCTTGATCTGCATGGGGCCATAGTCAGAGACAGGCTCTCAGGAACCAGACTAGAATTGGATGCTATCTATACAAGCATGATGGAATTAATAAGAGTTTGTGCAATTTTTCCCAGAATACTGCAAAAAATCACTCCATTTTCTGTTCTGACTATTGAATACTTTCAACTATTAAAATTATGCAAGTCTCTGTCCACTGATTAAAGCAATTATTTCATCTTGAAAACAGCTTGCACATTCAAAATAATTTGGGGTACTGTTTATATTTAATGAATTTTCAAAGTACATTTGCAATATACTTTACTACCAGAAAAGGAGACCAATGGCACACAATCAGAATTTGAATGTATGTAAAGCTAACTTGACATTTTACATTTTATTTAAAAAGTAATTATCTTCTGGTAACTGTGGTGTTCCATAACATCCTGGATGTACCCAGTGGGTCCCCGAAGTCATCCTTTGAACCAGTCCCATGCAGAGACCTTCACTATATCATCATGGTCCTTTCTTGCCAGGCACAAGAAAGCTGATGATAACCTGATAAAGGAAGAAGAAAATGCATTTATTTAACTAAGAATTTAGTGTAAAGATAGTTTATGATTGCCACCAGAATGTGATCATTTTGTATCCTTCCTGCTTATGGCCCTCAGCCCAAACAATATATCACTGATATTTCAGCTTCATATTAAGGATGCAAATGGTTATATACATAAGCTTTACACCAAGTTATTCCTCAATCTTTTGATACTTATGATACCTCTAAGATCATCAGCTCAGCAGAATCTCTAATATTAAAGAGTTATGATTAGAACTAGAGGCCCGGTGCATGAAATTCATGCACGGGGGTGGGAGATCCCTCAGCCCCACCCACACCCTCTGCAATTCGGGGCCCCTACACCTTTTTCTTATCTAGCTAACCTCTTCACATTTAAAAAAAATGAACTGAAATACCACCTACTCTAGGAAATTCTCTTTGAACAAATCTTTACAATCTGTATTATTTTCATAGTATGTCATTCTTTTTCTTTAACAGCAACTTAGAGTGGATGCAATGTGCTTCTCATTCTTGCATCTGAATTTTTTCTCCTTGCTCTTGTAATAGCAAAGCTTATCCAATTTACATTTACCCTTCAAGGGCTTATATTTGGTTCAATTTCTAGTTGGCTCCCTGTTTTTTTAAAAAGAATATATATTTTATTGATTTTTTACAGAGAGGAAGGGAGAGGGACAAAGAGCTAGAAACATCGATGAGAGAAACATCGATCAGCTGCCTCCTGCATACCCCCTACTGGGGATATGCCCGCAACCAAGGTACATGCCCTTGACAGGAATCGAACCTGGGACCCTTGAATCCGCAGGCTGATGCTCTATCCATTGAGCCAAACCAGTTAGGGCTGCTTTTTTTTTTTAAGCAATAAATTTGGGTTGTGATAGTAAGCCTCACTTGTAATCAAGCCTGTAGGTCTCCCTATCTGAATATTTCTATAACACCTATCACTTTAGCATGCCAGAGATGGTGTTCATTTATAAAAAATAACAATAAATGCCACCTGATCACTTGCTCTTCTAGTAATATTTTATAGCAAGATGCATTATTCTAGTACTTTAACTATCACAACACTGAGGCGTGCAGAAATGAATCACACTGAACAATAGAGAATGACTCACATACCAAAGCACAGTGCCCTTGGGGCTCCCTGGTCCTGTGCCTCAGCTATCACAGCACAGCACCCAGTTCACATGGAACTCAGCTTCCTTTAAAATAGGAAGGGGTCCCACACTCATGAAGCAGCTGCTTCCACACATATTTTTATTTTATTTTATTCACAGCACATACTCTTTGTACTAGTTGTTGGAAAATCATCCTAGCAATTGCCTTTGTTCCTCTCTGTTTTGTTGCCTTAGATTCTGATGTCATTATTGCGTTTTTATCATCTACTCGCTCTAATAAGATTGTGAATTATTTAAGGGCAGGGATCATGACTTGAGCTTGTGTGTTCCCTGTCATGGTGCCTAGATAAATACTCAAATGCCATCCAGTCCAAATGACTGTGATGAGAGAGGCCTCTGATTTTTATTTAAGGGGCCTCACTTGTTCTGCACCTTTACAGAGGGGTGAGCAGTGGCTGAGGGAATTTGAGGAAACCCAGACAGAATTCTCCTCCTAAAAGATTTTGCTAAGCTAGCGCCCAGGACCGCCAGGCATTTGTCCACTTAAAACCCAGACACACAGCAATAACAAAGGCACTGGTCTCCTACTGCTAATGCCTAGGGATAAAACACCAGCCTGTAGGAACTCACCCCTGCAGTCAGGACTGGGCCACTGGGTGGACCTGGGCTGGTTCTCCTAACTCTGGGGACAGGAAGACTTCCCATGGCTGCAGGCTAGAGGCCTCAGTCTCTGCGCCACCCACCTGAACAGGTCCATAGCGCAGGCTGGTCAGCAGAGAGGCTTTTTTACCTGGGATCGCGGGGAGGCATGGCCTGGCCTGGCCTGTTCCCCCCACGATTGATCACAGCGAGGCCTGGCCTGTTCGCCCATGATCGCGGCAAGACCTGGCCTGGCCTGTTCACCCTGTGATGGGCACCGGGCTGGGGGGCATGGACCCAGGCCGTCGCTTGGCACTGGGGCAGAAACATCCACTCGGTGCCTGCGCCCATAGGCCTGGAGTGGCCAGGGGTGATCTGGGACCCCGGCTATTCAGGGCCTATGCGTGGGCCTACAGGATAGAAGCGGCCTGGGTCCCAAAGATGTTCCTAGGACCCAAGCCGCTCGGCGCCTGCATATGCAAATTAACCCACCATCTTTATTGAGTTAATTTGCATACTCTCCTGATTGGCTGGTGAGTGTAGCATAGGGGTGGTCAATTTACATGTTTCTCTTTTATTATATAAGACTAGAGGCCCGGTGCACAAAAATTTGTGCACTCGTGGGGTAGGGGGGGTCCCTCAGTCTGGCCTGTGCCCTCTCACAGTCTGGGACCCCTTGGGAGATAATGATCTGCTGGCTTAGGCCTGCTCCCGGGTGGCAGAGGGCAGGCCCAATCCCTAGGTACAGCAACTGGTCGGGCTCAAAGCAGGGCCGATTGGGGAGTTGGAGCGCCGCCACCTGTCATGCACAGAGCAGGGCGGATCAGGGGGTTGGGGCGCAGTCACTGTCACACTCAGGGCAGGGCCGATGGGGAAGTTATGGCTCTACCCCATCACACACAGAGCAGGGCCCATGGGGGGGGGCGTTGGGGTGCCACCCTCTATCACCCACAGAACAGGGCCGATCAGGGGGTTGGGGCGCTGCCACTCACACTCAGGGCAGGGCCAATGGGGAGGTTATGGCTCTACCCCGTCACACACAGAGCAGGGCCCGTGGGGGGGAGGGAGTGGTTGGGGCACCTTCCCCTGTCACAAACAGAGCAGGGCAGATAGGGAGGTTGTGGCCCCGCCCCCTGTAACACACAGAGCCGCAGGGCGATCAGTGGGTTGGGGAGCTCCCCCCTATCAGGCATAGAGCAGGGCCGATCAGGGGGCTGGGGTGCCGCCCACTGTCACACACAAAGCCGCAGGGTGATCAGGGGGTTGGGGAGCTCTCCCCTATCAGGCACAGAGCAGGGATGATCAGGGGGTTGGGGCACCTTCCTCTGTCACGAACAGAGCAGGGCGGATAGGGAGGTTGTGGCCCCGCCCCCTGTCACACACAGAGCCACAGGGCGATCAGGAGGTTTGGGTTCTGACCCCTGTCACGCTGATCCCGGTGCCAGGAGGCCTCACGGCTCCGCTGATCCCGTTGCTGGGAGGCATATTACCCTTTTACTATATAGGATAGAGGCCTGGTGCATGGGTGGGGGCAGGCTGGTTTGCCCTGAAGGGTGTCCTGGATCAGGGTGGGAGTCCCCATTGGGGTGCCTGGCCAACCTGGATGAGGGGATGATGGCTGTTTGCAGCTGGTCACACACCCTTCAGGGTGGGAGTCCCCACTGGGGTGCCTGGCCAGCCTGGGTGAGGGGATGATGGCTGTTTGCAGCTGGTCACACACCCTTCAGGGTGGGAGTCCCCACTGGGGTGCCTGGCCAGCCTGGGTGAGGGGATGATGGCTGTTTGCAGCTGGTCACACACCCTTCAGGGTGGAGGTCCCCACTGGGGTGCCTGGCCAGTCTGGGTGAGGGGCTGAGGGCTGTTTTCAGGCTGGCGGGTGACTGAAACTCCCAACTGCTCCTTTTTTTCTTTTTTCTTTTTTTTTTAATTCTGGGCCAGCTTTAGCTCTGACTCCAGCTCTGAGGCCTCTGCTGCTGAAAGCAGGTATCTGGTTTGTTTGTGTTCTATAATCGAAACACTGTATCAACTCCAGCTCTGAGATCCCGGCTCGCTGAAAGCAGGTTTCTAGGGTTTTGTTTAGCTTCTATATTTGTAACTATGTTTCAAACTGCAAGCTCAGAGGCCAGCAAGGCAGGCGGGGAACGTTGGTTTCCTCTGTCACTGAAGCAAGCAAGCCTCATGTTAGTTTCAAGCTGCCTGGCTGCCGGCCGCCATCTTGGCTGGAAGTTAATTTGCATATCACCCTGATTAGCCAATGGGAAGGGTAGCAGATGTATGCTAATTACCATGTTTCTCTTTTATTAGATAGGATTACTTCATTCCTGCTGATTGTCATAGGGCTCCAAGAGATGGCATATTGACTACTATTCTAATCCCTTAAATTGAAAGAAGTTGTATTTTAATAAATTTTTGAAAAGGAAGTCATAAATATACGTGTGTGTGTGTGTGTGTATGTTTGGTTTCTGAGAAAGCTTCATAAAATAAAATTCAAATTATTAATATATTAACTGAACTTTAGTGTTTTCATTTCAATTTTTTCTTGAGCATCTGACAACCATATAACAAGGTTTTCCAGCTTTGTTCAAGTATTATGCAGTAGGTTACTAATCAGGTAACAACTTAAATCTACCCTAGCACCCTGGTTGTCCAGGTTGTGTGGTCAAGCCTGACCATTCCTGAAACATGTTGAATGATGGTGAATGACTCGTTTGTAAAATTTCATGGACTCCAATAGGCCCTAATTTATCACATTCGGTTCATTGGTGATCATGTGACAGATGATTAATGAAGTTTGGAGTGAGTACAAATGTTACTCTCCCCTAACAAATAAGTAATTGTCCTAAGGGTTGATGATAAACATTCACTAGACTAGAGAGTAAGCTTCAAGTAATTTTTGTATTTAAATATATAATTTATAATCGGATGCATTTATTTAATATAATTTAATTTATAATATTAAATTTTAAGTATTTTAAGTATATCAATGCTCTCTCATATATGTAATATATTACATATTATTATAATATTAGAGGCCCAGTTCACGAAAATTCGTGCACTTGGGTGGAGAGGGTCCTTCAGCCCAGCCTGCACCCTCTCGCAGTCCAGGAACCCTCAGGCGATGTCTGACTGACAGTTTAGGCCTGTTCCCATGGGGAGTGGGCCTAAGCTGCAGTCTGGCCTCCCTCTGTGGGATGTGATAGGGTGGGCCAATCAGGTGATGGCCAGCTAGCTCTGCCTCCTTCTCCCCTCCCCAGATTGCCCCTCCACCGCCGCTGGTTGCTGCTACCCCCCAATCGCCATCCCCTCCCTCTGCCTCCTGGCATGCACCTTATCTGCCCTGGCACCACCTGCTCACTGGCCCCACCCCCCACCAACCGGTCAATTTGCATATTATGCTTTTATTATATAGGAAAAGTATCTAAATACCAGTCCCTTAATATGAGTTATCATGGAATAGTTTCATGAAGATAAAACCAATGATCTATTTATAGTAATGACAGTTAATCTTTTCAGAGCAAAGAAAATTGGAATTAATTTAAGTAAAAAACAAAACAAAAAAGAGTTTACTTTCTCTTTAAAATTTAATCAATAAATATAACACACAAAAGATTGGCAGTAGAATTTTGTGGTGTTTGCTATTTAGTATATATCAAGGCTGATATAGCTAAAATAATTTAAATATGTAATCCAAAATCTGTCACCTGATGGTATATAAGTTCTTGGTTTTCATCACACTTCCTTTGGAGCACCTAGGTTTTCAATTGTGCTGTTGATGCTGTCAGTTCAGTGATGTTTGTGGCATACATGGGGACTGAGAATGGGAGAAGGAAAAGGATAATGAGTTTAAACAAACTTGGCATCAATGATAACCATAGATCTTAGAAAATGTCTTCTTTGTCAAGAAAAGTGAAGTATTAAACTGTGACTAGATCTTATACAGAGTGTTAAAAATCAACCTGATATGGGACAGTGCAGCTACAATCAGTTGGGAAACCGAGAAGGTTGCTACTACCAAGAACAGTATGGGTTCAGAGTCAACTTGAGCAATATGCCATCAGTCAGATCTAAGGTCATGGTCACAGGCAACATTAGACCATTTGAACAGACAATGTACAGTGATCCCTTATGAAGACTTCACATAAACCACATAAAGCAGAGGTACCAAGACTGGTTTTGAATAATTGCTTCCATATTCATGGGGCTTAGGAAAGTCAGGAGCGTCCTGTTCTGATCCAAAAATACTTTTCTTCTCCTTATTTACAACATACTTTTTATTGATTATATTTCTTATGCTGTACTCTACATCCCCATGACTATTCTGTAACAGCCAATTTGTACTTTCTAATCCCTTCACATTTTTCACCGCCCCCCCCCCCGCCCTTCCCACTTATCTGGCAACTGTCAATATGTTCTCTGTATCTATGAGTGCTTCTGTTCTGCTTGTTTGTCTATTTTTTTTTTAGATTCCATTGTTGATAGGTATGTATTTATTGCCATTTTATTGTTCATATTTTAATCCTTTTTTCCCTTCTTCTTAAACAATACCTTTTAACATTTCATATAATATTGGTTTGATGATAAACATTCACTACACTAGAGAGTAAGCTTCAAGTAATTTTTGTATTTGTATTTGAATTCCTTTAGCTTTTTCTTATCTATGAAGCTCTTTATCTGTCCTTTGATTCTAAATAATAGCTTTGCTGGGTAGCGTAATCTTGATTGTAGGTCCTTGTTTTTATAACTTTGAATATTTCTTGCTACTCCCTCTAGCCTGAAAAGTTTCTGTTGAGAAGTCAGCTGACAGTCTCATGGGAGCTCTCTTGTAGGTAACTAACTGCTTTCTTCTTGCTGCTTTTAAGATTCTCTCTTTATCTTTAGCCCTTGGCATTTTAATAATTATGTGTCTTGGTGTGGGCCTCTTTGGGTTCCTCTTATTTTGGACTCTCTGTGCTTTCTGGATTTGTAAGCCTATTTCCTTCACCAGGTAGGGGAACTTTTATTTCATTATTTTTCCAAATAGGTTTTCAATTTCTTGCTTTCTCTCTTATCCTTCCAGTAGCCTTATGATACAAATGTTGGTATGTTTGAAGTTGTCCCAGATCTCCTAATGCTATTTTCTCTTTTTTGGATGCTTTTACATTTTGGTTTTTCTAATTAGGTGTTTTACTGTTTCCTTATTCTCCAAATCTCTGATTTGATCCTATACTTCATCTGCTCCATTGATGATTCCCTGTAATATTTTTTTTTTCATTTCAATTCCTGTATTCTTCATTTCTGGCTGGTTCTTTTTTATGTTTTCTAATTCTGTTTTTATGTTCCCTGTCTCTTTGTTGAAGTTCTCACTGAGATAATTGAGCATCCTTCTAACCAGTGTTTTGAAGTCTGCATCTAGCAGATTGCTTGTCTCTATTTTGTTTCATCCTTTCTCTGGAATTTTGTTCTGCTCTTTCATTTGGGACATGTTTCTTTGTCTCCTCACTTTGGCCACCTCCCTGTGTTGGTTTCTATGTATTAGGTAAAGCTGCTACTTCTCCAGGCTTGGTAGAGTGGCCTTATGTAGTAGGTGTTCTGGAGACTCCAGTGGCATGGCCTCCCGCTAACCTGAGCTGGGCACTCTAGGTATGACCCTGTGTGGGTTGTGTCCACCCTCCTGTTGTAGTTGAGCCTTGAATAATGACATGACAATGGAAAGGACTTACCCCCAGGCCAATGGGTGGTAGAGACTGGCTGTGACCATTGACCACCACTGGCCACTGTGGAGGATCACCTGTGCAGGGGTTCAGCTCTCAGAGCAGGACTAACTTCACTGGGGCTCTGGGGTCCACTGAGTCTTCCCTTTCAGTGTGTTGCTTGTGGAGGTTGTTGGGTGGTGCTTTGATGTGGTCTGAAGCCACCCACTGGGTGCACTGGCTTTGGGGTCTGCTGGGGGTGCAGGCCAAGATCAGCCGCTACCTCTGTTCTGCCCAGGGCCACCAGGCATGATCTACAAAGTGATCTGAAGATAGCTGCTATTTGTGCTGGAGGTATCAGGGAGAGGACAAGCTGTGAACCAAAGCTTGAACCAAAGCAACGGCCACTTAGCAAGAGATACAGGGTACACTGAGGCCAGATGCTGCTTGTTTGAGAGATTTTATGAAAATCTAAAGCATGAGACAAAAGAGGCCATTTGTATGGTAAATCCACTAGAAACAGCTTAGGTGGGCCTGAAAGTTGGGTGGGAAGAGGTCTCAGGGAATCACCAGGATAGGATAAAACAATGTGAGCCAGATTGCTGGAGTCTCAGATATGGTACCTACCTGCCAGCTCTGTGTGGAGGGGGAGTGCCTCAGAAAAGGAACAATAACCTCTGCCAATACTTTGTTTGGGCAGAAAGCTGTCCTCCCCAGCTCTCGCCCTGATGTCAGATAATTCAGTTCCTTTCTGTATGTCCCTGGTTCCTTTCAAGATGCTGCCCCAGTGCTGGAGCTCAAAGGGTGTGAATCTGAGTAAGTACATGCATAGACCTTTTAAGAGGACATGTATGGTCTTTACAGCCATAAATTATGGGGACTTCTCTTCCTGGCACTGGACTAGAGGTGCTTAGTGTGGGGCTTGGAACCCTCCTAATTTTTATCTGCCACATGTGGATGTGGGACAAGTCAGTTCCATGTCTCTGCCCCTCCTACCAATCTTGATGTGGCTTTTTCTTTAAATCCTTAGTTGTAGGAAATCCATTCAGCTAGATTTCAGGCAGTTCTAAATTATGTTTTAGTTTAGTTGTAATTTTGATGTTAATTTTCAACATAATTAAAACAACACTGGAAAGAGACTGATGAGAAATTAATATTTCATCCCTTATTATTGGCATTTTCAAAGGTTCATTTGAATTCTTTGTCTTTCAAGAGTGGAAAAGAGCTTCTCAAAAATGTAAGATTTTTAAAAATACATATGAAGGTGAAGGATAGACTGAGACAGGATGTACTTATTGCCTTGGTGAAGGACATAGATTATGTCTATACAAGACCAACCATATGGTAGAAAAGAACAAATTAAGTCTGCCAGATGTTTTATCTACATAATACGAAAAACTCCTTTGATTGAATTTTTCACTTTAATTTCTGTGTTTGATGTTGAATAAAAAAGTCACAGATAGGAGAATATGAGAAGAAAATGAAAGGTGTGCAAAAATACAGCATCAGAAATGCTTTTTGATGATAATAAAGTTTCTCCTTAATGTTTAAAGTTTTCTTTAAAGCCAGATATAATGGGTTTTATATTTATACTAGAGGCCCAGTGCAAGAAATTCATGCACGGAGGCGGGGTGGGGGGTGTCCCTCAGCCCAGCCTGCACCCTCTCCAATCTGGGACCCCTCGGGGGATGTCCAACTGCCTCTCGCAATCCAGGACTGCTGGCTCCTAACCGCTCACCTGCCTGCCTGCCTGATCACCCCAACTGCTCCCCTACCAGCCTAATTGCCCCTAACTTCTCCCCTGCTGTCTGATCTCCCCTAACCACCTTTGCCTTACCCCACACCTGGGACCCAGGATTCCCTCCTCAAGCCTGTCACAGGCACCTGGAACCTGGGCTTCCCTCTCTTTGCCTGGCCACAGGCACCCAAGACCCAGGCCAGTGTTGCTTGGGCCAGCTGCAGCCACAGGCACCCAAGACTTTGGGATGGGCAGCTTGTCTCTCTCCCAGGTCAGAGCTTGGCTGGTTCCCATTCCTCTCTCCCCAGTGTTGAGTGTCTGAGCAATTCCGGAACAAGAGTATGAGAATGCGAGGGTGTGGCAACCATTTGCATATTAGCTCTTTATTATATAGGATAGGATAGGATAGGATAGAATAGGATAGGATAGGATAGGATAGGATAGGATAGGATAGGATAGGATAGGATATATATTACCATTTTTTTGGCCTTTAGGAGCTGTTGATCTCTATGCCTAAAAACCAAAGAGGAGAGAGCTGCAGACTGAATTTTCAAATGTCCTCATCATAATCCTGATGGTTATCTTATAAAATAAACCAGTAAACCAAAGCAGAATCTAATGCAGGGAAACTAAGATTAAGGGGAAAAGATCATGAAGTCAGAGGAAATGCATGTATCACAGTCAGCAGAAGTAGGAAAATAGAGACATACAACTCTGATAGCCTGAAAAGGTCAGTTGATTGGAGACCACCTTTCTGTAGAGAAATTTGGATGCCAGCCTTGGGAACATGTATTTATTTCTCTAGGCCCTGAGGAGCCATTCATTATTTATTTTTAATTGTTTTGTTTATTAGTTGCCAACAACAGAATCCACTCTGCTAATCCAAGCTAAAGGAAAATTTATCAAACAAAGTTAGTAACTTATAGAATTTTTAGGTGAACCAATAGCAAGTGCAGCTAGATAACAGGAAACACACACACCATCAACACTCCTCTGAGTTTCCAGAAACTGCCCATACTGCCTTTGACAGAACTATACAGCCACCTCCATAGGTTACTCACTTTTGGTTCCACTTCTCTTGTGAAACCTGAGGTGCCCATGATTCATTGAGCTGAAATCATAAACCTGAGCCTTAGCTGCAAGCGAGTTTGGGAGAGGAGGTTTCTACTTTATGAAGGTGTTGACCCAAAACATGCAAGGACATACAATGATATTGGGCAGTCACTAATAACAAATGTTAACTACAGGAATGAGATGATAGTAGCTTAGCTTTAGGAAAATTAATTCAGCATGATTTGTGTAGAAGGACAGGAGTGGGAAAAGGCTGGATGTGAAAAAAAAAAAGTTAGGAGTCTGTTGCAATTGTCAAAGGAAGCAGTGATAAGATGTTTCACTATAATGCTAGTGGTAGAAACATAAGCAAGAAGGAAGATTCTGGAATCACTAAAGAGATAGGATTGACTACCTTTACCAACAATAGTGGATATCATCAACAGAAGAGGAGGTGCCATTCTGAAAAGAAAGGCTGAGTCCAGTCTGGGACACATTCAATTTTGGGAAAAACAAGATACACCCAGGTGGACAAATCCAGTGGGCAACTGGAAAGATAAATCTGGGGCTTTAGAGAGAAGTATCCAGACACAGGTATTAGTCATTACAGAGAGAGGATAATTGAAAGAATAGGACTCAGAGAGTATAGTTCAGTTAGTGTTTTTATTCTTTTTGAAATTGTTGAGTTTTTGTGTTGTTGCTGTGTGTGTGTCTTTTTTTTTTGGGGGGGGGGGTAGGTAATTCCTGATTGTCTACTTAAGTGACTTAAGGAGACCTTAACTGAGAGCTTTTCTCCCCCAGCATAAAAGAAAGTTTTACTCTTATTCAAGTAACATCTTCTTTTCTTTTGGGAGGAATGTAGCATCAGTTATATAGTTCTCCATATAACTATGTCCTGGGGTCCAGGTGACAGGGTGTATCATGAATAAGGAAAGACAAGCCTTGTTTTCATGGTAGTCATTTTTCACCTGGTATGAGAAAAAAACTAATTACACACTGGTAGATCAAGAGTACACATCACAGAAGAGAACGTTTCTGATTCTCTAACCTGAACAAGTCTCTGTGAGGAAAGGGGGGCTTGTTTCCAAGAATGTAAGTGCTATAGAGCTCGCAGCACGGGGCCTCACTGTCCCACATTTCCACTTCCAGTCTCCTAACAACAAGGCCTTCTCTGAGGCTCAGAGAAAGAGACCCTCTGCAGAGTGAATGGGAGGCTTGTTGCCCACAAAGAGTAAACTAAGTTGGGACCAGCATTTTCTTTTAAATCAAGGGACACTTTTGTTTTGAAGGACAAAACTGTCTCAGAGCAGCCTGAGCTGCCCCGTGGGGAAGGAGCTCGGTCTCCTGCTCCACTCTGATCAGACTTCAGGGCCCCTGGCACTGGCCAGAGTCAGGGTCACCAACACCCCTGGAAGGATCCTGAAATGGGAGCCCATTACCTGCTCTGTATCATCAACTTGGACACCATGTCACCGGTGCCCTCCTTCCTTCTGAGAATTCACCTACTGATGTGGAATCCTCTGAGAAGATGCCAGAGAGAGATGGACCTACATATTCAAATGGATGCCCTGCTACAGAACCAACCCTCCCAACATTTCCATTTGTTTTCTAAAGCGGAGGAGGATCTGCAGTTGCTCAATGGGGAGAGACCCACCGACACTGGGTCACTGAGAGTAGTGGTGCTGCTTCTCTGTGCACACCATCCTGTTCTCTTCATGTTGAATAGTAAATGGTTGAGTCAATCTTCAGAACTCCACCTTCCCTAGAGCACTGGAAGAAGCAGGGTGTCATTATTTAATACTAGAGGCCTGGTACATGAAATTGGTGCATGGGTGGGGCCCCTCCACCTGGCCAGCAATCCAGGCCAATCAGGGCTGATGGCCAGGGAGGGAACACAGGAGGGACCACGGAGGAACCTTGGGAGGGCTCCAGGGCATGTCAGGCCCTGTCTCGCCCAGTCCCAATCAGCTGGACCCCAACAGCAAGCTAACCTACTGGTCAGAGCATCTGCCCCTTGGTGGTCAGTGCATGTCATAGCAACTGGTTGGTTGACCACTTGGTCAGACACTTAACATATTATATATATATATATATACATACACATACTAGAGGCCTGGTGCACAAAAATTTGTGCACTCGGGGTGGGGGGTGGGTCCCTCAGCCCGGCCTGTGCCTTCTCTCAGTCTGGGACCTCTCAGGGGATGACCACCTGCTGGCTTAGGCTTGCTCCCCTGGGGATTGGGCCTAAGCCGGCAGTCAGACATCCCTCTGGCAGCCTGGCAGCCCACGGGGGATGTCCACTTGCCAGTGGGGAGCAGACCTAAACTGCAGTCAGACATCCTTAGTGCTGCTGAGGAGGCTGGAGAGGCTCCCACCACCACCACTGTACTGGCAGCCATCAGCCTTGCTTGTGGCTGAGCAGAGCTCCCCCCAGTGAGAGCGCACTGACCACCAGAGGGCAGCTCCTGCATTGAGCGTCTGCCCCCTGGTGGTCAGTGTGTGTCATAGTGTCCAGTCATTCCCAGTCTTTCTGCTATTAGGGTCAGTTTTCATATTACCCTTTTACTATATAAGATAGAGGCCTGGTGCATGGATGGGGGCAGGCTGCTTTGCCCTGAAGGGTGTCCTGGATCAGAGTGGGGGTCCCGCTGGGGTGCCTGGCCAGCCTGGGTGAGGGGCTGATGGCTGTTTGCAGCTGGTTACACCCCCTTCAGGGTGGGGCTTCCCACTGGGGTTCCTGGCCAGTCTGGGTGAGGGGCTGAGCCCGTTTTCAGGCTGGCCAGCGACTGAAGCTCCCAGCCTCTCCTTTTTTTCTTTTTTCTTTTATTCTGGGATTTATTTACCTTCTATAATTGAAACATTGTTGCTATCACTGGCGCTCCCAGCTCTGAGGCCACGGCCAGCTGAAAGCAGGTATCTGGGGTTTGTTTAGCTTCTATAATTGAAACTTTGTTGCTTTCGGAGCTCAGAGCCCGGCCGCGGCAGGTGGGGAACCTTGGCTTCCTCCATCACTGGAGCAAGCAAACCTCCTGCTCACTTCAGCTGCGTGGCTGTTGGCCGCCATTTTTGTTGGCAGTTAATTTGCATATCTTGCTGATTAGCCAATGGGAAGCGTAGCAGAGCTATGGTTAATTACCCTTTTTGTCTTTTATTAGATAGGATATATAGATTGTAACCCACGGTGCAAAATGCTCTACACACACTTTCCTTCCAGCCCCTGATCTTGGAGACCTCATGTCCTTCTAAGGCTCTGTTCACCCACTTCAGCTGCCACATGAAGTAAATTGTATCATGTGCATGGAAACCCTTTGCAGGCTCCATGAGTGTATCTTTACTTTGCTGCAGTTCTGATTACCCCAAAAATAGGAGAGACTCCCTCATTATCAGGTAACACCATCGAGGTAAGACCTCTGCTCAGCCTACTGCAGTAGTTTTAAATAAGCCATGGGTCGCCCTAGATGGTTTTGCTCAGTTGATAGAGCCACAGCCTGTGGACTGAAGGGCCTTGGGTTCAATTTTGGTCAAGGGTACATTCCTGGGTTGCTGGCTCAATCCCCAGTAGGGTCATGCGGGAGGCAACAGATCGATTCTCTCTCATCATTGATGTTTCTATCTCTCTCACTCTCTCTCTCTCTCTCTGCCTTCCTCTCTGAAATCAATAAAAATATATTAATAAAAATAAATAGGCCATGAATCAAGCATTGCTGCTCTTCATCCATCCAGTCCCCTCACACCTTCTTTTGTCTTTGCCCTCCCACCATCCCCCACACTCGCACACACTCCACTGGGGTCTGTAAAATGGGGTCAGGATTTCTATTTCAACCAAGGGTGGCACTTCTACACGGCTCTCCTTCCCCACCCATCTCTGTCCTCAGTCCTGTGAGGGCTCTCCCTCCCTCCCCTCCATCTAACTTGGTGGGCCCTGTTCTGCCCCCTCCTCCTGTGACCTCCTTTTTGCAGCCTCCCCCTTTCTCCTCTGGGGGCAGAGCTCCCCAAAGGTTTGATGGGTCAAGGGGAGGAGGAGGGAGGGACATGGAGCCTTTCTCCTGGGAGAGACACTGGGGTCAGCGGCTGCCCCCACCCAGCAGCTTTTCTAGGCCCCTGTGCAGCTTCACCCACCGCCTCCCACTGCCTCCGGCTTCCTTTCAAATTTGGACTCAGTTTCTCTGACTCAGCCCTGACCCCTCTTTGCTGCTTTCTGGGGAGTCTGAGACCACCCCTCAGCCTTGGGCAGGCATGCCTGGCCTGTTTCCCCATAATGGTGCTACCCACTCTCCTGGAGTAGTGACTGAAACTTAACAAATAAAAAGAAGCAGCTCTGAAGATTATGAATTGCGCACTGAGAATGCCACAGGCTGTGAAAGGCTGCGCAGTCCACAGCTCGTGGATCACATGTAGCAGCCTCCCATGCCACCGGTCCCTCCTGGTTCCCACCCCTGCCGGCCTCTGCCCCGGGCTTGGGCCAAACCCTGGGAGCTTCCTGATGGCTCTCACCTCACACCTCACTTTCCAGTCCAGCCCACCAGCACCCGCAGCAAGCTAACCTACTGGTCGGAGCACCTGCCCCCCCCCCCCCCCAGTGGTCAGTGCACATCATAGCGACTGGTTGAGCGGTCGAAATCCCAGCGGATCTCAGGTCAAGGGTACAATTTGCATATTCAGCTTTTATTATATAAGATGTTGGGCACCACAAATGTGTATTACTCTAAACAGTAACTGACATTGTTCCTAAGACAGAAAGAGTCCTTCATGAGACAGCTCAAGCAGGGCAAATGTGGGGGTTTCCTTCAGGAGGTTGGAGGACTGAGGGAGTTCAGGATGGCATCTCAGCTCTTGTTAGACTCAAATGTCGCACTGTCTCTTGGAGGGGCATTCTGCTGCCAAAGTTTTACAGATGGTTCTAGATGTAGCAACAGATAATTAAAGGAAAAGCAGAGTTTACACTGCTTGGCAGAGTTTACACTTCTCAAGTGTTGGCCTGGGTTGTGGGATGTCAGCTCTAGAGGACGTGGGACACTCACAAAGGCTGTCTTGGAGGAGCAGGAAGACAAAGGAAGAGGTGCTGTAACTCAGGCCTCAATACAGAAGGCCAGCAGTAATGCATGGGGCAGGTCGCCAGGAATAAGCCAGTCAGTGGTGTGAATCAGTGTGGATACTTTCCTTCCAAATGGGGGCACATTCTCAGGCCTTTCTGGGGGCCTTTAGGGACCCTAATAGTGATTGCATTAACATGTTGACCTCATGGTGTCCCAGGGCACTGGGGCTGAGATGGTGCTTCCATCAACAGAGCCCTAGGGGAGAAAAAAATGTGATATTTGCTGCAGAAACCTTCATCCCCCCCATCAGGGCAGTAGATCCAAGGTCAGCTTTTCTACCCCTTAGGCACTAAGCTACAGGAAGAGAGTGCAAAAGATTTTATCTGCCTCATTTTCCTGAAAATAATGCAATGTATCCCAGACATGCTTGGTTGCATCCTCAGGGGAAAGCTAAGATTGCAAAAGGGACCAAAAGTATCAGAAGACAGGAGTGAGAAGTCTGATTTGTCAGTTTGATCAATGATTATCTAGGAGGAAAAGAAAAAGGAAGGTCTGGGGACTCTAGGACAGAGCTCCAGGATGGTAACCCCCAGCTGCTCCTTGTCTCACACCAGCCAATGTACAAAGATGTCCTTTTACTCACCAGCTATGAGCCAATTTCCCTTGATGGGTGGTCTGACCCACTGGAGGTGGAGGTGGAGAGAATAAGACAAAGGGTAAGATAAAAGGGCCCACTGACATTCCATCTTATCATGCATGGAGGATGGTCTAGTTCTCACTGGGCTTCAGAGAAATCTTGGTGGTGCCCGGCTCCTCCTGAGGATCTCCTTCTTTCCAGGACTGGCTGGAAGCCCCACCTTCATACTTGTCCTTCTTCCTCTGTTGACATCCGTAGAAGTGTTTACAGACCACAGACCATGTTCCTGTTAACCCTCATTAGAGCCCAGGCACTAGTAATTATTGTCCTCACATTCTCAGGGCAGAACCTGAGGTCCAGAGAGGTGAACAGACTTGTTCAACATCATTCCACCCAAAGAAAAAAAAATCCTAGGATCTAGCATTTACTGAGCATTTTTTACTTCCAGCTAAGAGCTTTACTTGGCTTTATGATTTCATCATCATAACAGCTCAGGGAAATTATTGTCCCCAGTTTACAGAAGGGAAGCTGAGACACAGAGAGTAGGCATGCATCTTGCCCTTGGGCTCAGCATTTGTGGGATGTCAGTATTTATCAGGGCAACCGGGCAGTCTGGCCCCAGAGCCCTGGCTCTTCACCCCAGGGTGTGTCTCTGCAGCAACCAGAATCCTGGTGAAGGCAGAATTTGAATGCATGTCCTAGACCACCTTTCCCAGTACACAGGGAATCTTGTGGAAATGCAGGTTCTGATCCCACAGGTTTAAGATATGGCCATGGTTCTGCATTTTTTAAGAAGCTCTCAGATGACATTGATGTTGTTGGCTTGCAAACCCAGTGTGAGTAATGGCCCTCTGTATCACAGCCATTTTTTATTGGTATCTGACCTCCAACATCCATTCATTTATCTCTGATTGCCACAGCCATTGCTCCCCTCCCCCCCATACAAGCCACTGCCTTACCTAAACCTAAATGTGCCTTGTTCTTCCAATCTGACCCATCCTATGGCTGAATCAATAGGACAATAGCCCTTTACCAAGAATGAATATAGTAATCACTGGGGAGCTATTTGAACATAAACACATTTCCCCTCAATCGCAGACACTCTGATTCAGAACATCAGGAGGGCGGGGCGGGGGGGGGTGCACACTGATTCCTAGCGCTTTGTAGTGTAAATCAATCCATCCTTTCTCTTAGGCTTTCAATTTACCCATTACCTATGTAACTTACAGAAACAGGCTAGCAAACCTTGAGCACGTGTTCTTTCTGATCACACCTGGATAGGTCAACTTCTCTGCCAATCACATTGTGTACGTGCACAGGATTGGTTCTTCTGCCTCCACTCCACCCCCAGGGACACAACTTCTTAACCAAAGATATTATTCTCTGGCCATAGGTCAGCTTAGCTAATAGGCATAAATCTGAGTCTTTCGGGGAAGGATCAGAATTACTTCTGATCTCACAAGCGTAAGACTGAAGGAGCAGAGGTGTTATTCTCTCTCCCCTCAATCTCTGAGCCCAGTTTTCTAGCTGTTCTGGGTCTTGGCTGAGCAATCAGAACTCTTCAAGAAGAATCCATTCACTATAATGAGTTTCAAAGATCACCTCTCTCTATGATTAAGTTTCCCTGACTTTTTTTTTTCGTGCAGTGCCAAAGAAGGCCTCACATTGAGGAGAACTAGAAAGGCATGATTCAGGGATGTCAAATGCTCTCAGGATTCCTTCTTGCAAAATCTTTGTTAATTGTACCCAGTTTCTATAGTGATAAATTTAAAGAGACATGAAACAGCAGGATCCCAAAGACACTGGACTATTGTACTGTCCCATTAAGTGGAAACAATGGGGAGAGTCTTGAGCCTATCTCCAGGGCAACAGAAAATACCAGTCACAGTCAGATGGACTTTCTGATGAATTTTTAATAATAGAGTTTTATATACTTTGTTAATTTAAGGATGGGAAAGTTAACACATAAGGATTTATGTAAAATTACAAACCAAAAACGTATCTTTGATTTAATCCTAAATTTTCTCTTTAGGTATTTTTTTTTTATTATTTAAGACAGAATAAAATTTCTCACATCAGGAGAAAGACACTATGGAAAACCCAGAAACAACATATTAGCAAAAAATTGTTTTACTTAAAAATCTATTTTAGCATTGAAGTATAAGCAGATCAATTGGTAATATACTATAGTCTGCTCACATGCTGACATGTGGTCTTAAAATCTCTGCAAAAGAAACCATCAGCAGAACAACATGAAAGCCCACTCCATGACCAACATTCTTTCAACTGTATATATTGCAAGGTTCTAATCTCATCTTTTGTATGCTTACTTGTTACTATAAAATAGGAATAAAATGGATGGGCAGCAGACACAACTATTAAAACCTTTCATATATATTAAGACAAAACCCTTGCAGAGAATACAACAAAGCCATAAAACACTAAAAGCTATAAAATTAGAACATATAAGTTTTTATAAAAAAAAGGATAAAACATCAAATTGGTCATATTGACCCTAGTATTTTAAATTTTCACTTATCCTGCTAATTGCAAAATCTTAGAATAGGACATGGAAAGTGGGGAATATATTAATGTTACCATGAGAATCCCAAAGTTTTTTAGACCATAACTTTAAGGTAACTTTGTGCTTTTCGTTTTAATGCATAGAATGAAGAAACAGAGCAGAGTGAAAAACGCTGGCATTGTAATACTCATGGTAACAAAGTCCATGAAGACTTTGACATTAATATCTGACAGGGTTAAAAAAGGACCAGCTCAGGCCCGGCAGGCGTGGCTCAGGGGTTGAGCATCCACCTATGAACCAGGAGGTCACGGTTCAATTCCCTGTCAGGACATATGCTCGGGTTGCTGGCTCGATCCTCGATCCTTGGTGTGGAGTTTGCAGGAGGCAGCCGATCAATGATTCTCTCTCATCACAGATATTTCTATCTTTCTCTCCCTCTCGCTTCCTCTCTGAAATCAATTTAAAAAATTATATATATATATATATATATATATATATATATATATATATATATATTCTTTTTAAAGAGGACCAGCTCAGTCCTTACCTTCTGCTGATATTTGATTGGGGATAATTAAGCCACCATCAAGCTTCCAGAGAATAAAAGAGACATTTTCTCAAGTGAAAAAAAGTCCTTCTCTAAGTTCTGCCTAAATCATACCCTAGGCCTAGACACATGGGGAGAACTTCTCTTTAAAACTGGGATTAGTGAAGGTTTAATTGTTTGTAGCCACTCTTTCATTTGCTTTCACCCCAATGGTTAACATAGTATCCTGGCCCAATTCTCTGTCTCCAAGTGTTTCTGAGAGTTTTGTGCTCCCTGTGCTCCTGGAAAAGCCTAGTTGAATTTTAGGGGGCAGCTGTGGTAGTGTTTCTTTTCTTCAGGCTCCTTGGTGTCCTGCCCTATCTCGCCCCCCGCTCCCCCGACAGAGTGTCACAACTTCAGGCCAGTGCCTGGTGGCCATGCCCATGAATGCTGTGGCTCCTCAGATACCCTGCCAGATCTGATGGCCGCTTATGGGCTCTCCAGTCTTCCATCTCACTGACAGAAATCATAGGCTTCCAGCCAGTACTGCCTATAAAATCAATAGAAATGCTGAGACATGACTGAACCCGAACAGCTGAACCATCACAGATGGGAGCTGGAATCCAGTGGCAGACTCTTGTTTCCCAGTGTTCTTTCTCTCACTATTCCATAATAATAAAATCCATAATTTTTGTAATACAAAATAAAGGCAACACTTTCTAGCTTCTCCTGCAGTTAAGTGTAAGAACACATGCCTAAGCTCTGGCCAAAGAGATACAAGTGAAAACAGAAAAGAGGGGTCTAGCCTTCTTTTCTCCCTTCTTTCTGTTGGTGGGAATGTAGATGCAATGGCTGGAGCTCTAGCAGCAATCATAAGCCGTGAGATGGCCTGGAGAATGGAAACTATACATGCAAAAACTATACATGCAAATAAACAAAAAAGAGTTTGGGTACTTCTTACACTATCTAGTTAAATCTAGCTCAGAAGTAATTGTCTCCAGACTTACAGAACATAAGACAAAAATAATCTTCTTTCTTGCTTCAGTTACTGTTACATGTTACTCAGCCAAATTTGATTCTAACTATATGCTACAATTATAGAGCTAGCCATAGTCAAATAGTAATCAGGTGAATTGATTTTTCATCTTCTGGGCTCTCTTTCATGATTCTTCCCACTGTCCTCTGATGCCCTCTGTCTGCCTTGACACTAATGCCCTCCATTGAAGTGCCCATGCTCTGCAATTTTTCTAATCACTTTTCTATATGGAATACCAATCCTACATCCTACCTGCTCTGTGATATGGCAGGTGACTGAATAGGTAATGTGATAATGAAATGTATACTATGTTTTCATTCTAATCGTGCAGCGGTTCTCAACCTGTGGGTCGCGACCCCTTTGGCAGTCGAACGACCCTTTCACAGGGGTCGCCTAAGACCATCCTGCATATCAGATATTTACATTATCATTCATAACAGTAGCAACATTACAATTATCAAGTAGCAATGAAAATAATTTTATGGTTGGGTCACAACATGGGAAACTGTATTTAAAGGACCAAAAGGTTGAGAACCACTGTAATAGAGCATTCTAGTGGGGGTTAGGGTGACCAGACCACAGGAATGACTGACATAGGTAGTCTAGCTGATAACTATGGCAAGTATTTTCAGGCAGGCAGGCTTTTAGACATTTGATATAAGAAATATAATTCTGCAAACTGTCCGGCAGCTCCAAGTTCATCCATAGCATGTCAGATTCAATTAGTATTCTGAGATACTTAACTTTCTCCTTATATTGCTTACTTGTATAAAACTTGTATCTATATAATAAAAGCCTAATATGCAAATCTACTAAATGATGAAATAACTGGCAGAACAACTGGTCACTATGATGCACACTGACCACCAGGAGGCAGACGCTCAATGCAGGAGCTGCCCCCAGCCTGCAGGCCCCAGGCCAGCCAAGGCAGGTGCCAGCAGGAGGGCCCCTGATCACCCTGCCAGTTGCCCCACAGATTGGCCTCGATCTCCTGCCAGGCCTAGGAACCCTACCCGTGCATGAATTTTGTGCACCAGGCCTCTAGTTCAAAATAAGATAAATGGGGTCTGGGTGAGAAAAAATGTGAAAGTTAACACTTTAAAACATTTCAAGTTTTCAGAAATGATATTCTTTTGATTTTCCTATCATTGAAATTAGAAACAGTGTTTGAAAAAGGCCCCTACATTTAACATAACAATGTTTGGTGAAAAGTCTTTGGTTCCCCCAATAATCTTCATCAACTCGTCCTCTACCATGCAAATAAGCATGCAATCTAAGGAAAAAAAGATGTGCACCATATGGAAACACCACTTTTGGACAAGTCCCCTGGCTCCAGTTCTTCCAACAAAATTGCCATCCCAATGCCTTAGCTTTGGAAATTACGGGGCTACCATTGATTAACACAATATTATGCTTTTTGCTTCCTTGAACCATCAAAGCCAAATTACTAATTACTTATGAAAAAGTAATGATTTGTTGTTATTTCAATAGCTTATATATTAATAGGCTTTTCTCTAACTTTGCATAAGTCAGAGCTTGCTAACAGTCAGGGAAATATATAAAGAGGAAATGCAGGAGACCCCTTGAGTCATCAAATACTGCCTGAATAAACATCCACTTTTCCTTAGCCACCACTGGTATCACTTCCACTAAAAATACAGTAATTTGAGCTTGTGTCTTGGACCCCAAAGGAACAGCTTATGACAGACATGTAATTGTAAACCAACTTCCTTGAAGATAGCAGTGCCTTGAAATGAAAGGCTGGCCTTGGAAAGTAGGCAAGCAAGTAACCTCATGGTAACCTCTTATCTTTCCTTTCAGCGCCTCTTATCTTACCATCCTCTTCCTCCTTACTCTCTTTTTCATCTCACTGCTATTTACAATTATCTTCTGGCAGGAAATAAGTTTTAAAAACAAACAAACAAAAAAACTATCAAAATATCTTGTTACTCATAATTATTTTTAAAAAATCTTGTTACTTTCCCCTTTTAAGAAATGTTCCTTTACTATGTAATTGCTGTTGTTATTTTGGTGTGTGTGTGTGTGTGTGTGTGTGTGTGTGTGTGTGTGTGTGTGTTTCTAGGCCTTTACCCGCTAAGCTCACCAAGTTGGAGATCAAAGACCAGGACACAGAGTTCAGAGGCAGAAGCACACTTCTGGACTGACTTGCACTCTCCTAGGCATGTAAGGGAATATAGTCATCTGGAGACATGACTGACACAATTAACTGGTAGTCTTCTTGTGGGAGGCAAGACAATGAATAAAACAATTAGAAAACAATGTCAATTGAAGATAACTAACAATGATGTCATGTTTGAAGTCAGTCCTTGAAATAACAATGTACATGCCTAAAAATAGAGCTCAGGTGAGTAAGGAATTAGGTGGGTGGAGAGGTGTAAGAACTGGAAAGATCCAGTCAGGGCAAGGTGAGCTTACCCAACTTCAGAGGGAGCTCTCAGAATTTCTGAAGGCTATTGTTCAGGCCAGAACTTGATCCGATTAAGGTCTTTGCAAAGTTTCAATATTGAGGCATTCAGTACTGGTTAAAAGGAAATGGACTCTTGTGTATGTTCCTCCTTACTGTTCTACGAGTGGGAAAGCCACTCAGGTTACTGCGTGGGAATGACCCTTAACTCTCTTCTGTACCCATCTGTAAGAGTGCATGGGTTTTCTTCAGTAAAACCCTTTGAGGTACAAGGAGAGGAAAGAACGACAAACACTTCCACTAAAAAGCTATTAGGGGGAAATAAGTGAAAATGAAATGAGGTTTTAATCTTATTTCTAAACCACATTATGCATATATAATGTCTAATCTTTTTGTAAAATGAGTAATAATTTAGATGTACTGCACTCAATATTTAATTACCCATGAGTTCAACATAAATTTCTCCTTTTGCAAATGTAAAATCCTTGCTATTAGAAGAAAAATCCAGTCTAAGGTGAATAAAATTTTGCTTCTAATTCTAGGTATAAATAAAGCTTCCCTTTAAACATGGTTTAAATGGTTGGGCTCATCAATTTATGACTTTGTGTTCATTGAGATAGAGAGAAAATGTCCAGCATACTGACTGGCCATAGTATGGAGTGCTCAATAAACGTTAATTTATTATTTTTAATAAAGCTGTGTAATTAAGCTATAATCTGCAGTAATGCAAATTTATTGAGTATTTCAAATTTTTCATTAACGTGGCCCATGTTTTTCCACTTAGATGAGTTTAAATGTACAATGGGAACTATATGAAAATGTTCAGTTTTTTAATTATACTGGACCCTCCCTAATACTCTTATCTCAAGGTTTTGTATTAGAACTAATTCTCCCTTGTGTACTTTGGTAGACATATTATCTCAGTCATGATCTCCATTTGCAACTTATCATTATCTCACCAGTCAAACAGGTCTTCATGGACAGACAAAACCATTCTGCTTCTCCAAAGTGGGGACCTTTTAGTGCATGTGGTGGATGTCTGTATGTCATTCATTTTTAAAGAAACTGCTTCCAACCTAGTTGATTTCTGTAATGGTTTTAACAGCTATTATCTTTCCAACTTTCTTTAATGATTGGTTAGCATCTTTGGCCATATGCAAGAGATTGCTGGCTCTCACTACAAATTAAATGTAGGTAAACCAAATTATTTTAAATGCAATAGAGCTTTCAAACAAATCCTCCAGTTGCTCCTTTGCAAAGTGAAGGATTCTTTCACAAAGCCAATAATCACTTCCTAATGCATGGGTTTTGCAAATCTGGAATTTAATACATCAGATTTGTTAAAAACAGATAATGCTTCTTTATTTGCTTCTCTAAGGGTTGGTCTGTTGGCTTAATTTTAATTGAAAGAATAAAATAATCAAGACCAGATTGCTCCAATCATGTTTTGGGTTGGGTAGGGTTGACAACTAATGTGTAAAGAGCAATTTGGTATAAATGGGATGGAATGGAAGGTATTGGAGTGGGCTGGGGGGACTATGCCCTCAGATCAATAAGTTCAAGCTCCTAGCAGAGCTAAAGTTTGAATACCTTATATTTCCTTTTTAAATTTATCAGGCTCTTTGCAAGATTGCATCCTACAAAAATAAACAAACAAAAACGCAGTATTTCACAACTGATTCTGTACAAGGAGTGGTAGCAACAGAAGAGGGTGACTCCAGCACAGAGACATGTAGGCTGAACAAGGAAATGCCTAAGCTGATGTCGTAAAACAAAACCATGTGGAAAAGGACAGTGAGTTGGAGAAGTATGTTTTCCTAAACTGAAGAATAGAAACTAAAAATAAGACCTCCTTCCTATCAAGAACGGCTGGCCGTGGTGTCCTTTATGATTCTCCTTTGTGCCCCTCACTCACATGCTTCTGTCTGGTGTGGCCGCCATCCAATCCTCCAGGGAGAAAAAGAATCTTGCCTTGTCCCTGCCAGACCTTCCAAGCAAATGCAGCCTTTTGTTTCAGAGCTTTCACCTTCACAAAATGCTGAGACAGTTTCTACAAATCAGAGGAAATCTGATGGTGGGAGTGGGAGCAGGCTTGCAGAAAAAGAATTTACCTTCCTGCAACCAAGGCAGGATACATGTCAAGTCACCTCCCTGGGATGAAGGCTGGCATGGAGGTGGTCTAGACCCTGCATGCTTTCAGGCCTCCTTTCAGGAACTCTGTGCCAAGCACTGTAGGGATTAAGGAGAAAAAAGATCTATCCCACTTAAATGCTTTGCCTCTCAAGCTGTCTAAATTTTTCTCGAGATTTTTAGCTGAATGCTCTTCAGGGCGATGCATTTTCAAAAGGAAACCTCCAATTCTGACTGCTCAGCTCAGTCACCCTCTTTGAACTTCCTTTCCCAGTTCTCTGAATCCTCAGTGTGCCTTTCTGCTTGACATTGAGCATGAGGGCATTTCAGGGGATCAAGCAAAGATAATAAAAGAGCTCTGAGCTTATATAGTTTAAAAGAATGCTGTTTTCAGAAATTGTGAACAAGAGCACCATTATAAAATTTTAATTACTTATATGAATGCATTACAAATTCCTCCATCACTAGAATGTAATAACTAAAAAACTATCTTATAATGAAATGTAAATGAATTTCATCCCATGAAAATGAGACTTTAAAGTTAGCCAGGCAAACAATGGCATTTTTTTTCCTGTTGGCTCCTCAAACCTGCTGTTCCATCAAAACACAGAGGAATGTGTTCCCATCATCTAGGACATAATCCTATATAATAAAAGGGTAATATGCAAATTGTCCCCTCAACTGAGAGTTTGACCAGAGTTCGACCAGGGGGCGGGCCAGCCAGCCAACCTCCCACGTCCCCTCCCCCTGGCCGGCCAGGCCCAATTGGCCCTGGGGCAGGCTGGCCAGACCACCTGTGCACAGATTTGTGCATCAAGCCTCTAGTATTAACATAACTTTCACCATAGTTTCAAGACCCTAATTATGTAATATTCTGGGGTTTGTCCAACTACTTCAAGGATGTTGGAAACCCCTCGCCAAAAATAACTTTAAAAAAATGTAATATACATTTCTATACCTCAATCAAAAAAGTAGACAGGGGTTGTGAATAATTTTTGGAGGTGGAAGCATTAATCACCAATTATATAAATGTATTTGTTCTTTGTCAATTGCCAAGAACCCATAGGCCTGCACTCTGAAGGATGCTCGATTGAGCTTTGAAGAATGAAAGGCAAAAAAGTAAATAAACATTTATATACATTCAACTTTGACTATTTAAGGGTTAGTTATACAATTTAGGAACCTTTTCTTTTTCTTCCTGATTATACCTGGACCTTGGGCAATTGTTCCTTAGTATCTCCCCAAGAAGCTGGGTTCAGCAAAAGAGAAGATATAAGCATATTCAACTGTTCTTGCTCAGCTAAAAATATTAATATGTTGTGTCATGGCCTTATGATGGAACAATATGCAGCCACTAACTAATATATTTACAAAAAGTTGTGATGTTTGCAAAGTGTTTACAACCATGAAAAATAAAGGCAAGATTTCCAACTATATATACAATAGGAGTCCAAATTTTTTTTTAATGTAGAAAGCAAGACTAATGGGAGGAAGGAGGAGTTAGTGTTATGGGTGGAATTTGTCAGGCTTTGTGTCTTTTTCACACTTTTCCTTTTTTTCTCCTCTGGTTTTCTTTTCCACATTTCTATTAAGGATATATTACTTTTGTGTTTGTGATTTTACACAAAGTTTTAAAAGACACATTTGTTTCTATGCCTTTTTTGGCCACAGTCATTCTTCTTTGTTGTTGTTGTTAATCCTCACCTGAGGACATTTTCCCATTGATTTTTAGAGAGAGAGGAAGGGAGGGAGAGAGACAGAGAGAGAGAGAGACTAATGTGAGAGAGGCACGTTGATTGGTTGCCTTCCACATGCGACTGGAATCAAGCATCTAACCCACACCCTTCAATCTGGAGGCCGACACCCTATCCACTGAGCCAAACTGGGTAGGGCCACAGTCATTTCTAATTAATCCTCTTGTCGGTTTTGCAAAGGTTGGAATTAAAGATGCCCCTTAGGTATTGGTATAAACAGAATCCAAAAGACAGTTGTAATCCTGGCCCAGTTTCACAGAGAGTGTGGATCAGAGGCTAATTTAGACGGGGTCTGTCCAGATGCAGTACGTATTAGAGTGCATATATATCTCGTAAATGGCCCTCATGATTATTAAGGATTACCTTTGAATGGGTAAACAAAGGATACTTTTTTTTCCTCTAGGAAAAATTAGACGGCTGAGAGGTGAACAACAGCTTAAAAGGGAAACAGGCAGAAAACAGAATAGTCCCAGAAGAGACTTGGTCTTTATTTCAGTAGAAGCTGAGCATCAGAAGAGACCTCTTTTTTGAGGTCAGAGAAATTTAACTGGGAGCTCTGCAATACTGGGACCAGAGTTGAGGACCCAGCAGAAGCCCTGCTCTGGCATTCAGGAAGACCAGTTGTCTTGCAGGAGTTGGGCAGCAATCAGGATGAAGGTAGAAGGAAACAAACAGTCCTGTCTTGTGAGGCTGGACAGAGCTGTCCACGTCATGGGGGTTGAGTCACCTGAACGAAACCAGATTCTATTTTATTACCTCTGACCACCTGCCCATGGACAATTGCACCCCTGTCAATTATTATCTGGAAGAAAATTGTTTCCATCACCACACTTGGCAGAGACCGGCCTGCGTGTGTACTAGTATTGCTGGCATGATGATGATGACCTCCCAGGAAGAAAAATACAGGGAGGATGATAGATTTTTGGCCAAGGACAGAAAGAAGAATTTCAAGCTCTTAGGAGATAAAAGCAAGGACACAGAGGTCTGTGCTGTGGCAGCATACTCCAGGACATGGCTGCCACAAGCAGCAACACTAATTAAACTGACATTCCTTATTGCCACTGTTGAAGCTCCTTAGAACATTTTGGCATGTAACTTTGTCCCTGGATTATTATTAGTGTCTTTTTGGTAATCCTTTCCCTTATCTGACTTCCATGGTCGCTGTAGGGGGTCATTTTGGCTAGTCCTGTCGACTCTACCTTAAAATATATCCAGACTCATCAATTCTTCTTACCTAGTTTACGGTAAAATCTCCAAATGTATCTCCCTGCTTCTCTCCTCAAGCCTCTATCTAACACAAGACCCAGTTCTCTATATAGGAGCTAGAGGGATTTATATAAAACTTAAGTGAAATGTTGACAATATTTTGCTTAAATCCTCCATGTTCCCCCTGCATTAACATCAAGCCACACTCTTTGCTGGACTTCCAAAAACCTACACAAACTACTTACATCTGGCTTCCCTGATTTCATACTCTCCCATGTATACCAAGCTCAAGCTCCAGCAATCTTCCATTGTCTCTTCATCTCACCAAGCCTGGCTCCATCTCAGGGTCTTGCCACTTGTTGGTCCCTCTGCTTGGACAGCTCTTACCTCTACTCTTTTATTATTTTTATTTTTTTGTTTGATTTCATCACAGATATTTTTTAAGACTAAATGTTTTAAAATATAATTACCAGTCACAAATATTATGTAAAGTGACAATATTTTGCTAGGCAAAGTGACCATAGTGCTTTGCAAGCACGTTGAATTCTTCAAGGCTACACAGTGAGGTTGGGAGCATCAGCAATCTTGACTAGGAAAGAACATAGCTGAGTGAACCCTCCCCGCAAGAGGCCTCTTAGTAACTTGACCAAAGTCCAGATTCTGGCTTTCACTTTTCCCTCTACTCATTATGTTGTTTTTCTTCTTGCCATTAGGACTGAACACAAATGTTTTTCTTCAGAGAGGCCTTCTCAACTGAGCTAACCTCCCTTCCTATCACTAAGGCCCATCTCCTTGTGTCATTTTATTCCTAGCTCTTAATGCAATCTGAATTGGTTTCATATATATATAATTAGTTGTTATATTAGTTTTATGGGTTGCCATAATTAGTACCAAAGACTGGGTAGCTTAAACAACAGACATTACTTTTTCTGGTTTGATTGAGATGTACAGCATTATATAAGTTTAAAGTATACAATATAATGATTTGACTTAAATATATCATCAACAGAAATTAATTTTTTCACAGTTCTTCAGGCTAGATGTCCAAGATCAAGGTGTGAACAGGTTTGGTTTCTTCTGAGGCCTCTTTTCTTGGCTTGCAGTTGGCTGCCTCCTCACATGGTCATGCTACTATGCAAACATCCCTGCTATCTCTCTGTATGTTCTAATTTCTTCTTGGGAAGTCACCAGTCATATTACAATGGGGCCCCACTCTAATGGCCCCATTTTTAACTTATTTACTTCTGTAAAGGGTCCTCTCTCTAAATACAGTCACATTCTGATAGGGTTAGGACTTCAACATTGAAATTTTGAGAGGAACACAATTATTTATTTGCTTCTTTTGCTTACCCATTTATTTTTGTCTGCCCATACTAGAATTTCATTATCACAAGAGCAGGACTTTGTCTTTTGCTCACAGCCATGATGCTACCACCATGTCATTTCAGGGGAAGTGCTAAGTGTTTGCATAAAGCAATGATCAGTCAGTGGTTTTGCATAATTTTTATTACCTTTTCCCAATCTATTCCATTTCTCTGAAAGATTTTTATCTCTTAAACCGCACTTATTAACAGATTCTAATTTATTAATAGTTTTTATTAAATAGATTCTCCCATGAGATAGTCAATGTCATCACCTTCTAGTCCAAATATAATAAATCTGACATTTGAGTCCCATGAGCAGCTCATCAGTCATAAATATACAATTTCTATTAACCTTTTTAAAGTATTGAAAGTATCTCAAGGATTTCTTCCTCCTCTCTGTCCCATCACCATCTTTCCGGATCCCTGGCATGAAGAAACCCAAGCCGGAAACCTCCTGGATCAACCCTTATGCATTTTGCCTCCCCAAGTCTCTCAGATTTTATGAGGCACTAGAAAATGTTGGCTGAACAAGACCTCAAAATGTCACTTTTCTCTCAGGACCATATTGTTCTTTACTTGTCTGTGTGGGTCAAGTGAATTCCAGACCCACCACCAGTCAGGTTAGCTGAGCTGAAAGCAAAGGCTGAAAGGAAACTATCTGCTTTAGCTAGATAATCCATGGGGAATTGCCCATTAAGAATGATCTGTTCCAAATGTAGGTCCCTTGATGTGAAAGCTTTGTCATATCTTACAGTTAACAAAACATTGTTACAGAATGAAAACAAACATACCCATGGTACTATCCATAAAGGGTAAAGAGGGAGCCAGGTCAAAGACAAACCAACCCACTAAAGCATGGGCTTCACCAGGCAGCTGTTCTGAGAACCACAGCCCACTCCTCAAAATAAAGGTACCGACGACTGATAATCAAGAATTTTAATTTTACACTTAGCCTCATAAGAATCATTGCAAATTCAATTTCTTCGTAAACTAGAGACTTCACATACTTGATTTGCCACAGGAACTAGGACAAAATAGCACATGCACATGTGAAAAGAACACGCACAATCTCAAGTATAATTGGGGTTTAAATACAGTATTTGGAAGGAAAAAGCACCTCCAATGACAGCAAAACCCTCCCCCAAATAGTTTTATAATTGTTTTATATATTCCAAAGGAATCAACTTATTCAGAGTAAACTGGTCTGTTAATTTAATGGCCATATAGTATCAGCTCCAAAGAACCTCCAGGTGGAGGGTAAAGCTCATTCAAGCTTCCAGCACTCACCCTTCACTTTGTCTAATGTGCCTCCTGAAAGAAAATTTGAATTTAAAATTTGACAAGTACATCTTTAAAAAATGAGTTTTGGGCCACGTGCTTCCATCCTAACAGGATGAAACTTGCAAGAAAAAGAAGAATAAAGAGTCACAAGACCCGTTCAGGCCACCAAGAATTTCATAGCATCAGGACATGTACTTAAGCTTATCATCGTTTTATACCAATAATGTTAGTGGTGTGAGTTGCTTTTAAATAAATGGTAAATTTTTATTTTTATTTCTTTTACTATTTCATGATGCAGAGCTATCTGTAATTATATTTGCACAGAAAGTAGGAACACCCTTCCAAGAATAAGACAAACCCAAGAGTGAATTTGATGAGGAAATTATATCTTTAAAAGAAAGTAAACTCTAGAACCAGCATTTTATTAAGCCAATACTTATTTCTAGGTTTCTAAAGTTACTTATCTGTTTTTGCTATTTTGGAAAGAAAAGTGTATATGCATGAGCTAAGAAGAGTGACACTTATGTTCTATCTAACTCATGAGCTCTTTTCTACCTCTGTAATCTTGGACATAATATAACCTCATGAGTTGTCTTAAAGATTGCATAAAGCAAAGTATAGATGCCTATGATGCCTAACACATGGAAGTCACCAGAAAATTCCATATTCTTTGCCCCTGGTGCTACTTGATTAAAGCCATACACAGTCTGAAAACTTACAAGAGCTTCACAAATCCATTCATGTCCATGATTTTGTAATTGCTGAATCCCCCTTGGGAAAGTTAGCTAAACAGCCCAGGAATAATTTACAAATGCAAATGTTGAGAGCTAGGAGGACATAGAAAGGGTCAAGGACACTTGCCCTGGACTCCTCCTCAGGAAGAAGCAGGAACCCATCAGGGGGTTGCTGCCATCCTCTGCCCCTTGCCCTGGGCATGGCATCTGTGTTGACTGGTCCTGTTTTTCCATTCACTTACTGTTTGGCAAACTCTATGTCTGGGTGTACTGCCTCTGTCTCTCCCATTTCTCTTCTGTTTATGTTTGACCTGTATTTTATGTAGCACGTCAAAGAATTTTGGGTGAAGTGTGTTCTGAGCTCCCTAGGATTTAGGGAAAAGACAACTTTGCTGAAAAAATCATGAATAATGGAAATTGCTGGGGTTCACCATTCAAATCTTCAGGCTACCACCTGTATGTTGAGAAAATCAAGTACATCTTTGTTCAAATTTCTGAAGTGTTTTTGAAGTTTTACAAAATAAAGCATTTGGGGTAAATCCCTTGTCCTAGATTCCCTTTGATTAGGAAGTAACCTATTTTCTCAACTTTGAAGCTGGTTTAGAACTCATCTGTGTTTTCATTTTCACACTCAATCTGAGTATTTGTATTTAAAGGTAGATGGCAAGACAAAAATTCCACTAAACAAAATCGTGAAATGTTCTCTGGGACTTTACCAGGTGTAATAAGATTACTGTACTTCTCTCTTCCACAGGATCTTGATCTCACAGAAACACATATATTCCTACATTAATGTCACTTAGGCATAAGATCAGGGATGGAAAAGTGACAGAGGAAAAATAAACAGTAGGAAACATACAAAGGAACACGTCACAAAATCTTAGCCACAAAGACAAAATAGAAAATCCCTCCCCACATATCCATAGAATTTTGAAACCACCAGAAGGGCTCATATCCAAGAGCCAGTTAACAGTTGTGTCTACAAGTCAGAAACATAGAAAAATCCCCACTGGTTCTATTTTCCTGGCTTACCCAAGACAATTAGAGGAATCTTGCAAAGCAATATTTTCCCAACAGAGAATGCTAGGAGACTCCTAAAAGATGCAGAGTCCAGCTCTGGAGCCTTCCCAGTTTCTTCAGTTTAACAACAACTCAGCATTTATTGAGCAACTACTATGTACTGGACTCTGATAACATGCCAGGTAAGGTTAAGATTTTAGACATTTGTGCATGAAATGTCCTTTAAGTGAGAAGAACCTGGAACCATCTGTCCCCTAGCTCTTCACTAGGCTGACTCCCTTTTTTCAGTCAGGTCTCAGCTCAAATGCCTTCTTTTCCAATACTTCTCTAACCATTCACTCTAGAGCTGCCTCCAGCCTCCTGCCCCTTCGCATTTTATTTTATTACTCCATTTTAGTTTGTTTCCTTTAAAGATTTATGACAATGTAAGATGATCTTGTATATTCATTTCTTTAATTGTGGAGTTTATGGGCCATCTTCCCAACTAAAATACAAGCTACGTGAGAGCTGGGACTCTCCTGTCTTATCTGTGCACTCACCAGGTGTCTGACACAAAGCATGCAAATGGAGGCAAAAGCAGAGTATATATCTACCAAGGAAGTATCATTCCAATGATACACATGGCTGTCCCCAGAGTCGTCCACTGGTCCCTCTGAAGCTGACACTGTGATTGTTTGGGTGGGGTCACAGACTACTTTGGGAGTGCCGGGAGCCGGTCCATGCTTGCTGTTTCAAGGGACCTGGCATATATGGCATACTGTTCTTAATATGTTTGCTCACCTTCTTGGCACTATGTGTTTTAACCAAGGTCTCTGAGAAAGGTTGTTTCCCCAGGTAGGGATTTTCCCCTGAAGTTAGGGAGGGAATAAAACCTCTTAACTAAGTGCCAGGCGGGTAATTAATCACTTTAACTATGAACAATCATGCTTAAGCTACATAATCTTTACTCCCTGGAATGGAGATAAGAAACGCCCTAACCTTTGGAATAGAGATTGATAGGATTGGAATCAACTGGTATAAATACAGATGTAACAAGAGAACAGGACACAGAACTTGGAAGACAGAACCTACACAGAACCTAGAGACAGAAGAACTTCGCTGGAGAGAACAGGGCAAAAGATCCTGGACTGAACCTGACTACAGAAATTGGCAAGAGAACCTGACTAGAACCTGGTGACAGAACCTGGCTGGAGAACCTAGCGAGGGAACATGGCTGGAGAACCTGGAGAACCTAGCAAGAGAACATGGACACAGAACCTGGCTGGAGATCCTAACCAGAACTTCGCTGGAGATCCAGACCAGAACTTGGCTGGAGATCCTGGCTAGAGATCCTGGCTAGGCATCCTGGCTAGGCTGCTGATCAACTGAACGCTGTCTCCGTGTCATTCCTTCTTCGCCGACTCCGTCCACACCTTTGGGGACCCCTGGACCTGCTGGGGTTGGACCCCGGCATGGGAGGACACTGAGTTTCTAAGGATCAGTAGCACTAGCCAGGTAATGACTCAGGAAAAAGAGACACCAGGTGGGAGGACAAGCTCATACAAGGGCATGGATGCCAGAAAGAATTTACCAAATTCTCAGGTTTGCAAGTTTTTGTTGTAACTAAAGCAGGCATTTAAGGGTGAAAACAGGTTAAAAAAATAAGTGAGAGAAGGCACAGGTCAAATACCAAGTGAGACAAATTAAAGTATTGGGGTATAATTGAGAAATTTTTAAGCAAGGAGACAAAAAATATACTGGTGGTGATCAATCAGTGGCTTCTGAGTGAGTGAAACCTAGGTCCAAGTCCCAGTGCCACTACTTACAAGCTATATGACCTGCTGCCTGTGCCATCTCTAAAACAGGCATAGAACCCACCACCTCACATGTTTGTTGTGATGCAAAGTTATTGTGCCCTGTGCTAGACACATAAAAGTGTGCAATTGCTTTTAACTCTGATGATGATTATTGGGAATGACGTGATTCATTTATACATCTTAGAAAGAGTCTTCCAGAAACAGTGCAAAATAGATGTAATAAGCTTTCAGATTTCATGACCTGAAAAACATTTTTTAAACTTTATTCAGGTACAGTTAATGCATAATTAACTGCTCATTTTAAAGTATACAGTGTGATAAAAAAAATTTAAGAATATTTGGAGACAAATATAGAATGCTAATTTGTAAAAAAGAAAAAATAATGATGATGACCTACTATCAACTGCTTCAAAAGCAATTATTTTAACACCATAAAAGCAGGAAGAACATTCTCTCCAAACAAAGGGTGAACATTTACATTGGAGGAGAAATTGCTTTATGAAAACTCAGAACATTATTTTCAACATTTTTTCATTGTTCTCTGAGAACTCATCGTGCACTGGTGTGTTGGAACCTCTGATATTCAGATTTTATTATGGAATATAAGCCTAGATGTGGGGAGGCTATCTGGGTGGCAGTTGGTTCCAGGAAAAACTTGTGAAGAGATGAACTAAGGTTGTAGGAATGGGGGCAGAAATGTGGGCGATGGTTTAAAAAGACACTAAGAGGGTAGAATCAGTAGGGCTTGGGTATTGAGTGAGGGATTAGGGAAAAGTCAAGGATAGGTCATGGGGAGAAGGAGGCACAACATGGGAGGGGAGGAGGTTTGGTGGAGAAGCAGGTGATGCTTTGGTTTGTAATGAGTTAACTTTGGAGTTGCTGTGAGACATTCCAGAAGAGAGGTCTAACAGGACTGCTGGGATGGATGGAGCTGGAGTCCTGGGAAGCAGACTATACTTGAGATATAAAGGTGGACACCATCAGTTCAGTAGGGCATTTGAAGCCACTGGAGCAGAGGGTGTGCAGAGCAGAGAGGAGAGCAAAGGTGAGAGAAAGAAGAGCCACTGGTATTCTTTATTCCCTTCCCTCCAGGGAATTTTAATGAGCAGTCAGGCAGAGAAGCACTGTTGGAGGGAGCAGGTAAGATATTAAACTTTGTTAGGAACACCTCATGTTTATAGAGGGATTTAGAGGTTACAAAGTTCTTTTGCATATATAGTTTTTTATTAAATGTTTTCAATCATCCCCTGAGGTAGAAAGTATACCTAGGTAAGGAAACAGGATAAAATCAACAATTAAGAATCAGATGTAGTATAGAAGCTAGTGAAAAAGATGGAAAGGAAGCAAAGAGGTAGTTGGAAAACTTGGAAAGAGAGATATTGTAGAAACAGTTTTTTTAAAAAATATAATGATAGTGAGCATTTCTAGAGTGACATATCTATTAGGCATTGTGCTAAGTGTTTTGCAACTATTTCATTAGGCCCTGACAACAACTCCATGGAGAAGTTACTATTTATTAACCATATTTTACAGTTGAGATGCTCCCAGTTTACACAGATTAAGTAAACTTGCTCACAATGCTGTGAGTGGCAGAGTTGGAATCCAATCCCACGAGGTCTGACTCCAGGCCTCTCCAAGAGCAAGAGAGTGGCCAGGAGTGCCAAGGACTCCGAGAATTGATCGAGGATGACCAGGCTCAAAATGTGTCCATGGCATTTGGCAGTTAAAAATCTTAGCTTGAGAGTTTGAGTGAAGTGTGAGGGACAGAGTGGGTAAGGCTTCCCTGTCCACTCATCCATGTGTGGTTGGGATAATTGTGCATCGCACAACTCCAATTATGACAGGAGTCGCTCCTCTGGAGCTGTGAGGTATACAACCAGCACAGCCTTATGCAGAGTCCTGAGTGGAGGTTAAATGGATTTTATGGGACATGGTCCCCTGTACTTTAAAGAAGCTGATGTTGAGGGAGAAACAAGACGGGGTAAGAGAGAGAAAAGAGCACTGAGAAATGAGCCCATATTTTTGTTTGTTTGTTTTTTTAAATATGGGAGTGATTTGACATATTTTCACAATAAAGAGAAATTTCCCTGGGGTCATCCCAGCTTTTCTGAGAAATTATTTATTATTTATTTTTTTGTTAATCCTCACCTGATATTTTTCCATTGATTTTTTAGGGAGAGTGGAAGAGAGAGGGAAACATCGATGTGAGAGAGATACATCAATTGGATGCCTCCTGTAGGAGCCACAACCAGGCCCAGGCTGGGGAGGAGCCTGCAACCAAGGTATGTGCTCTTGACCAGAAAGGAAGCGGGGACCCTTTGGTCCATAGGCCAACACTCTATCCATTAGGGAACACGGGCTAGGGCTGAGGAATTATTTATAGTGCTCCTTTTCCTTTGACTTTTCCTGTTTAGGACGGCGTATTATATGGTCACCCTAAATAGAAGAACTTCGGGACAGGAGAGGCAGAAGAAGTAAGAGAGAGAAGGACAGTGTTTGTTGCAACAAGGTTCTGAGACAGTAGGAGTGGCTCCTAGGCAGGTAAGAGAGCTGAATCTTGGAAGGAGATTGCTAGGGCTTCCCCTAAAGCAGGAGGGTGATGAGATAAAAATAAGTGTGGATGCTAACAAGTTAGGGACTGGATACAAGTTTGTGAGATATCTTACTTGACTCCTTTTTTTGGCCGGTGTGGCTCAGTTGGTTGCAGTGATGTCCCATACACCAGAAGGTGGCAGGTTCAATTCCAGGTCAGGGCACATACCCAGGTTGTGGGTTTGATCCCCAGTTATGTGTGTACAGGAGGCAAGCAATCGGTGTTTGTCGCCCATCTCTCTCTGTCTGCCTTTCTCTCTCTCTCTCTCTCCCTCTCTCTCTCTCTCCAACAAAAAAGGAAGAATTCATTCCTTTTCTCTGTGAAGTAAGAAGCCATGAGGTCACAGTTTAGAGTTCAAATTCCGTGTTCAATTCACTTTACATTATTAGCCATGAGGTGAACAACATTTTCATAAATTTCACAACCTTTGCATAAACATGGTTCCTTTGGTCTCCATAAAAAAGGCAGACAAATGGGAAAAGATTTGAGCTGAGCATAAACAAACAGCTGAAAACACATGCCTGAAGAGAAGTTGGTTTAGTCCTGTCACTGTCACATATGAAAATGTTAGCATAGCAGGAAAATAGTGTGAGACAGACCTACACAAGCAACAGGCGAAGCATCCACCACTGTATCCCTCTTCATTATGATAATTATAATAGTAGCTTACTATTGAGAGCTTATTTTGTGCAAGAAAGAGTTTTGTTTTAAATGTGTATATTTTAGTGTAATATTCTAAATATACTCAACTTTTCTGAGTGTTTTTTTATGAGAAAATTGAGTAAGTCACCCAGTTTTACTCATATAGTAATTTAAATTCAGGGCCCACATTCATAACTAATAGGGTATTCCCCTCCCCTTCTCTTTCACTAGAACCTGTTGATTTAAGTTCATTTCAGGTTTTCTCTTTTAAGTCAAAGGTTGTCATTGGGATAAATTAATCATGTCTGAGTCCCCCCAGAGAAGATGATACAGTAATCTGATCGGAAAGCTCCTGGGATGGTGGACTAGATGCCCAGGCAAACAGAGCAGTTGGCTCTCTTCCTGCTGTTACCCTTACGAGACTGTTAGGCAGCTCCCCTGTGAAATCTCTAACAGGCATGCTGGAGAAGGCAACAGCTAACTGGATTATTCAGTTTAGGGAACAAGGCCATGAAATTCAACCATATAGGCAGTTGCCTAATAAGGCCTGACTTAAGTACTGAATCAGCATCAACAGAGGCCACTCTCCAACTGTGGTGGCTTCCCTGCCAATGTGAAACATTGCAAGGCTTCAAGGGCAAGCACAAGGTTTTGGAGAAATCTCTCCTTGATTCCTTATTCGGCTCTTAAATGTTAATATAATGCATAATATGTTTATTGATAAACAGTAAAGTTAGTCCCTTGGTGAATAGAAAAACACAATTTGAACAATGTGAAGTAATGATGGATCAATCAATCAATAAAAAAACTAGTATAAAAATGACTATGGTGAAGGTTATTAAGGTTGAAGAAACAGAATTTATAGTTTATGCCACAAGATTAGTGTTAAGGAGAATTCTTTTGCCTCCACTTATATAATGCTTATATAATTGTGTGTGTGCATGTTTTTTTATTTAATTGGGTTGCATTTTATTACTCTGGGTATTCAAAATTTTTTTTCTTTCATTGACTAACCCTATTATGGTGAGACAATAAAAACCAAGAATATTGATTGTGTTTTAGGATATCAATTTGGTAATACAATATATATTTATTTGGGATATTTGTCATTTTGAAGATAAAATTATGTAATAATTCAACAATTTCATAAAGCCAGTAGGAATAATTCTGTCTTTTTGTTTCTTAGAACATTTTATATGCAACTCATTCTCATGTACACTTGAAAATTACAGAGAAAACGTGGCTGTTTCTCAAGAAGTTTCTATTTCCTCATTTGTTCAAAAAGAGGGAGATGACATTATGTGTAAATCCCTTCCAGCTTGAGCATTGGCTGATTCAAAAGTGTCAGCAAAAGTGGGGTCAGGTCATGAAGGAAGGCATTATGGGATGCCAGCAAGAGGCAAACACAAAAGTTATTACTTTTCTGATGGCCTATGAATTTAAATTGTACAACGTCCATTGTTGAATATTTGCACACACAAAAATTGCTTAAAACTTGTTACCATTAAAAATGTAACTCTTATTTTTTTCAAAAATGAACTCCTTTTCACATAAAAATAGTTTTCTTTTCCATTCCTTAATTTAGTCATGGGAAAACAAATGAGCGAAGCCTTGAATATCATTTTTGTGCTCATGAAACACACTTCTAGATCTGAACATAATAATGAAAGATAATTCCTGACTTTACAGAATCACAGAACTGGGAAAAACTTTAAAAGATTCATCTCTATAATGCACTATTGGCAAGGTTTCTTGGGTGATATTAATTCACTATGCTAAGCTTTGGGGATACAAAGACCCTTAAAACTTCATGGCCATGACAGCAAGTTTAGATTCTAGAATTTCTATATCACTGATATTTCTTTTTACTTTAAAAATAAAAGAGAAAATACATACTGGGTTGAACATATTATGCAGTAGAGTGATTAATAGTCCTCCTTGGTTTTGTAGAAGTTTGTTGGTAGGAGAGGAGATAGTGGGACAAAGCTCTGTATTAGGAGTCAGCTTGATCTCCTATTAAACTGGTAGCTGCCTGATCTGTAAAATGAATATTTGAGATTTGATCATCTCCAAGACCCCTGAAGCACTTTAAAATTATCTGAATCTAAGAGGTTGTACAGATGACAACTAACTCCCAAAAAATAGACAAAATATACTGTTGGAATTCAGAGACCGTTTTCCATCCTTCTATCAAAACAAATCTTATCACAACATTTCCCAGTTTAAAACCTGTTAGTGGCTTCCATTTGCTGTCAGAGTAAATCCAAACTAATTTGCAAAACCTAAATTGCAAAGTCCTTAGTGATTGACCTCTAGTTTCTCTCTCCTGACCTTTTCTTATCCTACTCCTGCCCCACTCCCATGCAGCATTCTGAATTTCAGCCACTTCCCCTCCCTGTACTCTTTCCCTCTAGTCTAGGTTTTGGCCCACCTGTTCTCTCTTCCTGACCACACCATTAAATTGTGCACCTAAGAACATACAAGATAGCAAATTTTATATTATGCATATTTTACCATAATTTCAAAAATAAAAAATAAATTCACCCATTTAGCATGTTCAATTCAATGGTTTTCAGTATATTTATAGAATTGTGCAACCATCATCATAATCTGATTTTAGAATATTTTCATCATTCCCCCTCAAACACACACACACACACACACACACACACACACACACACACACACCATCCATATAGATCCATATAGTCATAGTAGTCACTTGGGGGGAGATATTTGTAACAGGCCATGGTTGTCATGTGATAGTCTTCTGGGACTTGACACTTGGAGACTTAGAAGTAGCTTTTGAGATTTAGTTCAACTCCTCAGATAAAGGAATGGAGGCTCAGGGGGGTTGTGTGTTGGCAAAGGTCACACAGCTTTTGATTTCCTGTGAAGTTGCTTTTCCTAATACAAAAATGATGAGTCATTTGCTTCCTTTAGATTGATGCTGACAATAGATTAATGGGATTAAGAAGATGCTATTGGATTTAGAGATCAAAGGGAACCAAGATGGCGGGTAGTTAAATGCAGGTACCCAACACCTCCCACAACCACATCAAAATTACAACTAAAATACAGAAAACCATCATTCAGAACAGCCTGAATCTGGCTGAAGAAAAGTCCTATAACTGGAGAAGTAAATAAAAAAGAACATTGAGACTGGTAGGAAGGGTGAAGGCATTGAACAGGCTGGACTGAAACCAGCCTGTAATGTTTTTATAATCAGGAGGGATTTCTTTGCTGCAGAGATCTCCCATGAGAAGCAAGGAGTCGCAGCCACACATCAGATTCCCAGCCCAGTGTCCCAGAGCTGGGAAGAGTAACTTCATGCTATAAAAACCAGTGGGGATTATGACTGAGTGACACAGAGGGTGCTAGAGACCCAGGCAGTTCCTCTTAAAGGGCCCGTGCACAAACTTACACAGTCTGCTTTCTCTGAGCTCCAGAGTCAGGCAGTGACTTTGGGGGATCCAGGACATGCAGGAAGGGATTGGATTGTCTAGCATCAAGGCAGGAAATCGGGGACAGCTTTCTCCCAGATAGGAGTGCTCACAGAAGTCATTGTTCCTGTGCTGAGACCTCACCCATTGCATAGTTGACTGGAAGCCATATATGAGCTTCCATCAATGTGTCCCACACTGTCCCCTCCACCTTGGTGATTCCCTGAGACCCCATCCCATCTAATTTGCAGCCTTACCCTTTGCTGTTTGCAGTGGCTTTTATATATGAATGGCCTGTCCAGGCTCAGGTTTCAGACTTTGCTAAAATCACTCAAGCAGCAGCTGGCATCAGCATGCCCCAAACCTATCAAATAAAAGGCCCAATACCTGGCACTAGCATCAACCTGCCTTGCTTCACAGCTGAGCCTCCCCTTGCACTTCCAAGCCCAATACAAGTAGCATCCATCTGCAGATCTCTCTGTAGCTCCTGCCAGGTGGCCCCAGGCAGTGGCTGACTTTGCATCTTCCAGAAATCCCAGAGCCAGTGTACCAGTGGGCAGCTTCAGGCCATACTAGATTACAACTCTACACATCCACAAGCTACATACTCGAGGGTCAGACTCGGTGAGCACCACAGCTCCACTGAAGCAAATTCTGCTCCATAGGGATGTCTCCTACACAGCATGTGTGCAGCTATTTCACTGTAGTCACAGCTGGTCCTCACAGCTAATTGGCCTGGAGGCCAATTCCTCCAGCAACACCAATAGCAATCAACTACATCAAGACTGTGCACACAACCCAGGTGACTGGGAAACTGAGCCACTAGACCAGGGGTGGGCAAACTTTTTGACTCGAGGGCCACAGTGGGTTTTTAAACTGGACCGGAGGGCCAGAACAAAAGCATGGATGGAGTGTGTGTGTGAACTAATATAAATTCAAAATAAACATCATTACATAAAAGGGTACGGTCTTTTTTTTTTTTTTTTAGTTTTATTCATTTCAAATGGGCCGTAGTTTTCCCATGGCTGCACTAGACCCTATAGGACACCTACTACACAAGGCCACTCTACCAATTCCAGGAGACATAGCAATTCTACCTAAGGCATAGAAACAAACACAGGGTAGCAGCCAAAATGAGGAGACAAAGAAACATGTCACAACTGAAAGAAATGGGTGCAAGCAATCTACTGGATATAGAGCTCAAAACAATGGTCATAAGGTTATTCAAGGGACTTAATGAGAGCTAAATTAAGTCATTAATTTATCTCTTAATTTATTACCAAATAAAATGGTCATAAGGCTATTCAAGGGACTTAGTGAGACTTTTGAGGATCTTAGTGTGAATTTCAAAGACATGAAAAAGGATCAGTCAGAAATTAAGCATACAATAACTGAAATAAAGAATAATTTACAGGGAATCAATGGTAGAGTAGAGGATTATAAGAATCAAATCAATGATTTGGAATATGCAGAAACAAAACCACCCAATCAGCCCTAGCTGGTTTAGCTCAGTGGATAGAGCGTTGACCTGCAGACTGAAGGGTCCTGGGTTCAGTTCTGGTAAAGGGCACATGCCCAGCTTGTGGGCTTGATCCCCAGTGGAGGGCATGCAGGAGGCAGCTAATCAATGATTCTCTCTCATCATTGATGTTTCTATCTCTCCCTCCCCTTCCCTCTGAAATCAATAAAAATATATTAAAAAGTAAAACACCCAATCAGAAGAGCAAAAAGAAAAAGAATCCAAAAATATGAAGATAGTGTAAGGAGCCTCTGGGACAACTTTAAGTGTACCAATATTTGCATTATGTTGGTGCCAGAAGGAGAGGGGAGAGAGCAGGATATTGAAAACCTACTTGAAGAAATAATGACAGAAAACTTCCCCTACCTGGTGAAAGAAATAAACTTACAAGTCCAGGAAGCACAGAGAGTCCCAAACAAGTGGAACCCAAAGAGGCCCATGTCAAGACACATCACAATTAAAACGCCAATGTTTAAAGACAAAGAGAGAATTTTAAAAGCAGCACAAAGAAAGCAGTTAGTTACCTAAAAGGGAATGCCCATACAACTATCAGCTGATTTCTCAGCAGAAACTTTGCAGGCCAGAAGGGATTGGCAAGAAATATTCAAAGTGATGAATAGCAAGGACCTACAACCAAGATTACTCAATTCAGCAAAGCTATCTATAATAATAAAAGCATAATATGCAAATTGACTGAAGGGCCGAACAGTGGAATGACCATCTGAACGACCACGCTATGACACCCACTGGCGCCAGGCCAGCCAAAGCAGTGTGATGCGATTGCTTGGGGACCCCACCATCACCCCATGATTGCCCCACAGAGGGAGGCCTAGGCCACTGACCAGCAGGCTGTGATGAGTGGGCAGGGCCTCCCTCTGTAGAGCATGATCGATTGCTCCAACAAGGGAGGCCCAGGCTACCTAGCAGCAGGACTGTGGCAGGTAGGAGGGGCCTCCCTCTTTGGGTCGACCCATTGCGGAGCCCCAGTGTGGACAGGGGCTCCCAGATTGTGAGAGGGTGCAGGCCCGGCTGAGGTACCCTCTCCGCCTCTGAGTGCACAAATTTTGTGCACCGGGTCTCTAGTCATTTATAATTGAAAGCCAGATAAAGCCCTTCCCAGACAAGAAAAAGCTAAAGAAGTTCATCACCACCAAATCAGTATTACATGAAATGTTAAAGGGTATTCTTCAAGAAGAGGAAGAAAAAGAAGAAAAAAAGTTTAAAAATATGAACAATAAAATGGCAATAAATACATATCTATCAACAATTGAATCTAAAAATAAAAATAAATAGATAAGAAATGTAATGAATAATATAAACTGATAGATAAAATAGAATCAGAGTCATGGAAACATGGAACAGACTGACAAATCTCAGAAGGAAGGGAGATCTAGAGGAGATTAACCAATGATCTTATATGCATATATGCATTACCTAATGACACAGACAATATGGTGGTGAAGGCCTGGGGTAGGGTGGGAACTGGGTGGAGAGGGGCAATGTGGGGAATAAAAGGGGACATCTGTAATACTCTCAACAATAAAGATTTAAAAAAGAAAGAAGATGCTACTCTTCCCTGCTGTGGACAACTGTGCTCTTTCTGCAGCCTCCTGGCTCACCCATTTGAGTCTGGAGGCAGAGAGTAAAGATAAGAGAATCTACATTGAGTTCAGTAATGCTCTCATGCCCTAATTCAGTGAATGAATAGTTACAATAAGTTTTACTGAGAAAAATGTCTCAGCCATTTTATAAGAGTGATTGGAAGCACAGCTAGGTACAGTGACTGCTTTTGAAAAATGTGGTCTCTTCTAGTAGTGCACAGGTAGCTGACAGCAAACAGCAACATCTTATTGGAAATGTCAAGGTCTTGGGCTCCCTTGGTGGTTGTTACACCCATGCTGCTGCGTGGCCCTTGGAAAGCTGCAAAAGAGGTGTGAATTGAAGCTTGCATAAGTCCTGCCATGTTATGCTCCTTGCCTTCCTACTTACAGTAGCATGGAGGCCCAACAAACCTTGGCCAGGGCAGTCATTGGATGAAAGTTGGTGTGACGGGTAGGTTGGGGATTAACTTTGCAAGCAAGAGCCTTCTAACTGGGTTCCAATATTCCTTCTGAACTCATTGGTCAATTGAAGCACTTTCAACTGTCCTTATTTCTGGAGGACTGGGAAGGGGGCTCTTTGCTTGCTAAACATGGTGAATGAGGAACCAAGTACCAAAGCCATGGAAAGTCATGCAGCTAGAGACTCAGAAATGTTTAGACAAAGTCCTGAAGTCTAATTGTGGTGTGAATGGGTCTTTATTTCCTCTGTGCTTTGGTTTCTCTGGGTATTTGCTCTATCCTCCAGCCTGGTTACCAACCTAACTCACCATAGAATGAGGTAGGCCGGAGGAGTACTTGGAACTTACCAGATTACTTAAGAGGCAGGCACTCTACATGTCCTGTGAGTTTCTATCCCGATGAGCCAAACCTGATTGGTTGCTATGGGGAATGAGAAGCTGTCAGACAGTGAGTTCCCTGTGCACAGTGCCTGGATTATCCATTTTTAAACTCCTGATGCCTAGCAGTGCCTGGCACAGTTGTTTGCTGAATGAAGGAGTAGTAACACTTCATACCAAATGATGCATTATTACTTACAGAGTAATCTATTTTCCCAGCATGAAGTCATTCTACTTTAAAAGTGGAAGGTAGGCAAGACTGAATTACAGATGAGGTCACATAGCTATAGGTTGGAGAGGTGGCTTTCTGACTCTAAGTCTGCTGGCATTTTTACACATGTGTGTTATTGAGACTGACCTTCCTAAAATATGCGGCCAAAGCGCTAAGAGAGATATGAATATGGATTCAGAGAGACATTTGTGTTTTCTGCATTTTGTTCCTAAATCTGGGGTAGACATATTCTTCATGTGTCTCTTGACTAATGGTATTATTTGGTGCTATTTGTTAATCACTGAAGGTATATAGGTTTTCAATTACATTTTGAGTTAAATCGAATTTAGAGGCTTGCCTGGTAAACTAGTGAATCCTCGCTTAGTTTGTAGTAGCTATTTCCTGATGTAGCTTTGGCACTCTTCACTATTACAGTTTTTGGTAATTTCAATTAATTAGATTGTAGCTCTATGGCCCTGGGTCTTCGGGAAACACATGTTCAAACATTTTCCCTGCTTAATAAGATCCATGTTCCTGTTGAACTTGTAGGGCCTCACTGGAAATCAATGATTGCCTCTGATCTTCCAAATGTAATGTTGAGACTCAGGAAATCACTACACAAAATGCTTTCAGATTGCAGGATGTGGAGAGCTCTCTGTCATTAAAACGAATGATTCTGCTTAGAAGTAAACCATATTTTAAATCTGTATGTATATTGTACATGAGGGAACTTCTCTGTACAGAATTTTCTCTCCCCTCCCCCCCCCCCCCCACCCCCCATAATTCTCCAGGTCACACCTAACTTCTGGGTCACAGCTTGGCAAAAGCTAGCTTTCCTTTCCTAGCAACTGTTACTAGGAGGGGCGTGGCTTCGAAGTCGGGCGAGGGGGACTACCCTTCCCGTGATGCTCCAGGGTGGCCTCCGTCGTGACGCACTCGGTGTCCGCGAGGGGGACGGGGGCGGCGGCCGCTAGTGGGGGGCGAGCTCCCGGAGTCCCGGACTCGCGTTCAGGCAGCTGCAGCCGCCATGTTGGCTTGAGGGGCGATGACAGGAGGTGGCTGCGGCGTTTGGCACTGAGAAGTGGAAGCGAGACAAAGCTCTGAGAGGAAGCCGTTCCGGACTGAGGAGAGGGAGGACCGGCCTCTTCCGGGGACCGGCTGGAGTCGGTGTCGCGGGACCTCGCGAGGCCGGGGAGGGGAGGGGAGGCCGGTGAGGAGAGCGGAGCCGCGAAGACGATGCGCCCCGAGAGCCGCCGCGGCCCGGAGGCGCCCGCGGCCTGAGCCCCGAGGGGCGGTGGGTCCCTGCCCGGCCCGAGCTCCCGTCCCCCGCGTGTCGCCGCGGGCTTCGGGCCTTGGCTCCCAACGAGTTAAATGCCCTTGAGCGCGGCTTCGGGCGGCCCGGCCCCCGGCCCCGGCGGCGCTCGGTAAGCCGTTTCCCCCGCCGGCCACTCAGCGCTCACGCGTCCATGTGTAGCCGCATAGTTATCTGTGTACCTCCCGCCGGGGCATTTTGCTGCTTCATGAGGACTGGACTCGGGCGCGCGTGTGAATCACTGCCGGCCCACGAAGGAGGAAGGCGCATTTAACCCCCTCCCACCGCTCCATGCCCGTGTGTCACTCGGCTCCGTCCACCTGGCGCGGCCGGTCCTGGGGCCACTGCTGACGACGACCGGGCTGCTCCCTCCCGAGTGCCCTGCGCTCCGGCCGCTCGCTCCTGGGATCGCTCCTCCGCGCACAACCTCGGCCAGGCCGCGACTTGGGCTCCCACCTCACTTAGTTTTTGGAAAGCACATCACGAACTCGTCGAGATCGTTAACGCTGGTTTCTGTGGCTGGAAGACCTCTGCACCTTTCTGTTTGTTGTGTGGGTTGTTTTCGTTTTCGTTTTGGTGTTTTTTCCCGTGAACGTCTGGCTGTTTATCAAGTGGCAAGATGTCCAGTAATGTCCCGGCGGATATGGTGAGTGAAGGCTAAGTTACGACACACTTTGATTTAATTGTGGTTTCCAATCTTATTTCATCAGAAAGGATGCAGAGGTGGGGCGAGTTTGCAGGGGCCTGTTGAGAAGCCGTCGTGCTGGGAGATTTGGAGAAGTTGGAGGTTCTGGTTTCCCCCTTTTAGCCAGTAGTGCTTTGAGGATGGGGTGTCTCACTTGGTTGCGTTTTTTCAAATCACCCAAGGCAATGGAGAAGTCGGGAAAATGTGGCGAGGTGGCTTTAAGGGGAGAAGATCCCTTTGCCAGAAGCCTCTGAACAGTGTATCCTGTATCTTAATGCCTCGGAAAACGCCGGTGACAGTGGGCAGAGCCGAGGGCGGGCGTCCCCCCAGACACGGAGGTTGGCAGGGAAACGGGATCTGTGGCGCTGACGGGCTCCCCAAGGCACTGGGTGCAGACTTGATCTTGGCGAGAACAGTGTCGTGGATCTATCTCCTCAAGAAGAAGCCCACGAGAATTTGCAGTGACTTTTTTTTGAAGTGTGTAGGACTAGGTGAACAAGTATGGCAACAAATATTAAGATGTTTGGGGATTTTCACAAATCTAGGCTCACCGTATATTGGGACTTTTAATGACTATTACAGGACTTTTAGTAGCAAATGTTTGGTAGTACCTATCCCATCACTGGACTTTTAAACGCTAGTAAAACACAATATTGAGCCTTGATCCTTGACTGTTGAGAACTCGAAACAAAAAGTATTCTTTGATGTTGCTTTTCTTTTTGTTTATAAACGTTAAGGTTGTGAGTTTGTTGACCGACGGTAGGTAGCCGCGTAGACTTACCGTGCTGGAGGTGGGTTTGTGTGAGTGTGACATTACATTTTGCAGTCCTAGGGACAAACATAATGCAGTTAACAAGAAGATGGGTAATCTTGTTTATAAAAGAATTGCTGTTAACATAGTTACATTCCATTTGAGTGTTCATGTATTCCAGCCAAAAAATAAAATTGAACTTTGTTGATTACATTTTAAAATCTCAGATGTTTCTATAGGAGCAAACTTCAGTTACAGATTTTAAAATAATTAAAAAAGTTAAGTGACCCTAAGTGGTGTGTTTTGACCTTGGTTTAAAGACATTTTGCTTATGTTGGATTTCCATTTAACGTGCTATTTAAATGTGAAGAAACCACAACATTCTGTCTTTCGGGTGGCCATGCACCAACTTTACACTCTCCTTCCTGAGTTTTAAAACTCTTGCTTTATCCTTTTGGTTTTCTCTTTCCTCCTGGTGTGCACACAGAAGAATAGTCTTCTACCCACTTAAGGAGATAACGACATGGTTTCCTCAACCCCCCTCTAGAAGTTGCCTGGAGCGGTCTCTAGACTGAGCTGGGAAATGCTGTTTCTTGTTTGGTAGGTGCTTGGGTTCATCACCTCCAGCAAAAATTTGATCTCCATAAGGCCACCATTTTATATCATCCTTCACCGTGCAAGATGTGTGCACTATTGTAGCAGAGAGTTAGAATGAAATAGATTTGTGTCATTAAAACAGTACCATCACTTTCTTTAGTCCCAGTGATGAAGAAAAGCTGAAATGTGCATAGCATCAATCACAAATTGAAATGATTTGGGAAATACTGTTTCCATGTCAGAGGGAAGATTTGGAAGCTAATGTTTGTTTCGATCACAGAACTGAGAAATAGTGGCAAGGTTTTTATTAATAGCTGCAATTATAAAATGTAATTATTTCTGTTCTAGACCTTATTTTAAGGCCTTAATGATTCTGTGGTGCTTTGAGATCCTTTGATTAAAGGTGATATGCAAGGGCACAGCAATATTATATAATAAACATAATATCTTGATGCTGTTTCAGAGTGTATCTAAGGGTACAGCTCAGATGAGATTGTTCTGCATATTTTTTATGTCTTGTTTTCTAGCTGTTGAACTTGTTGAAGGTCCATAGATTTCCCCCCCTATGTTAAAGCCTTTTAAGCCTTTATTTGCTATTACTTAGAATTTTTATTTAAGAAATACCTTCATTTGATATGCTCCTAGAATTCTTGACTTTTTGAAATATAACATGGTAAATACTGGTTAGAAGTTGTTGATTAAGTGCTTCGTATTTTTAAGCTCTTCATAGCAGTAATGGCAGTTAATTTGTGTTTTTATTCATGACTTAAAGTGAGAACAATTTTACCACTGTGAAAAGCCTCAGCCTTCCCACCCCCACCTCTTTCTACAATCTGACATTTTCCTTGCAGCATAACTCTAAATTGATCAGGATATGTGCTCTTGCAAGTATGAATACATACATTTTTGCTAGGTGCAGTAAAATTTTCACGTTTCTAAGTGCTGACAGCTAGTATGTGCTACTTAGAAAAAATGTTGCGCTCTTTTCCATGATAATGGTGCTTGTCAGTTGTACAGGAAAATCCTATTTGGGAGATGAGGTGGTCCAGTAAGGTTACAACCCTGCCATGTTTTCATTAGAGATAATTTATTCTTGAGCTACAGTAATTGCTAAATCAATTGATGTTTTTGGAAAGTCTTATGGCAATGATTGTGGTTCACTTTAAAATAGATTTTTTAGTATCTTTTCTGTTTTGTAAATATAACTCACATTATAAAATTTATTTTTAAACATTCAGTAAATTTTTGTGTTTACCATAAGGATTCTCTTTTTATAATTCAAATTTAGCAAGTTGATATATTGGAAGGGGAATAGCACCCGTAGGGAATGGATTCGCTGTACTCTTTTAAAAAAATAATTTGCAGTTGATGCCTTTCCTATTAAAATTCTGTAAATATGTTCTATAAATAATTTGCATATATTTACATAAAATATTGGCCTTTTTTTGGCTAAGAGTGATTGAGATTTACTTCCAACATAATAACTTGTGAAAAAAATCTGAGAATATCTGAACAGAATATTATAATACATTGTATATAAGTGATTCACTGCCTTTATTTTATTTTATTTTTTTCAGCCAAATCATAGGTCATGATGGGACAATATTCATTGGTTATAATTGTAGCATGAATGAGGTTAATGACTGTAGGTTTTCTGAAAGAGAATGTTTACTCTATTTGTTAGTAATAAGGCCTAAGGCTATGTAGATAGGTAGTACTTTTATTTTCTGGATAAGGAGAGTTATTAATAAATTGTATTTATAAAAGTATTATATAAAATATTTGAGTTATTATTTACAGCTTTGGACTTAAAATTGTACTTGATGATAGCTATAAAATTGAAACTCTACCTGAGAGAAATTGACAATTAGTGTGAGAATAACGGCAAAGCAATTTTGGTATTTGAAACATTTTAGGTGATAAATTAGTTTAAAAAGCCCTGTATCTTTTTGAACTGCTAATGTAGAAATTGTAGCAGATGTAAACATTTTAGTCTGGGGTTAAATGAGATAATGATAATTTGAATTTTTTCAGTACTTAATGAATTTATTGTAATGTTATATCTCTTCCATTTGTGGGAGAAATAAATACTGGAGCCCTCTGGTGGACAGGAAATTACTAAAATTAATTTCTTTTCGAAGTGAACTTTTATCACTTTTCCAACTTAAAGTAGAATGACAGGTATAAAGTATATTAGGGGAAAAGGCCATGCTAGAAAAAGGTCCAGAGAATAGAAAATGGTTAACTTTGACAAAAGAGTATATTAAGATCTAGTGCCCCAAATTTTCAGCTTACAGCTTCTTTTAATTTTTCTTTCTCTTGCTAGAGTGCTTATTTTAAGACTAAGTTGAGAGGGTTTATGAATGAACCTAAAGGGTACCAGTTCTATATTTAAGTGTGTGACAATGAACAAACAGCTTAATAAATTATGAGTCTCTAATGGAAACTTTCTCTAAATTGTTTTACTCAAATTGTCTTATATTTGGTGTTCTGAATTATTTGTTTTTATTAAAGCAAGTAGCAAATTATTTCCCTCAGCTTTCAATGCCCTTTCTGGCTCTGAATCCTCCAGTTCATGTCCCTTTCCTGTGAAAATAGTTTTTAGTCATCTTTTCTTCCTGTAAAACATTTTCTATCAGTATATTTGAGATTCTTTTATGATGCCAAATTTATATGGATATGTATCTTATATTTATATCTCTTGTACTTTCTAATGTAAAATAGACATGTAAAAACTGGTTGAGTGATTTCTTGACTCATGAAGCATTACTCTCTTTGTTACCTATGGAAAAAGTAGATTTGTTTGTTCCATACTACAACAACAACTACTACTACCACTACTACTACTACTGCTGCTGCTAATGGTGTTAAATATGAAGTCTATGATGTTTGCTTCTATTACTACTTTGAATATTAAAAAAATTCTTTAATATTAAGGTTTGAAGTTATTTAAATTAGTGGATAACGTACTAATGGCTCCACTGGTTTTCATAATTGGAACAGTAAATGTATTTTAGGAGACTGAAGTATGTGCTTCTTAAATATGCTTTTTAAGAATTCCGTTCATTCTTGGGTAAAATTGAAAGAGACTATAGAATTCATGGTAACTGAAATCTCTGGGTGAGAGATTCTGAATCAGTAAATTTTTGAATATATGAAGTGTTTTTGGAAATATCCCAATCTAATAATTTTGAATGACTGTCCTGTTAATCCTAATATGTATGAATAATTTAGCTTACATTTGATGACTTAGAGACATTATTTGAATATCATTGATTCAATTCAATTATTTTTCATTGAGTACTTCTCTGTGTAATGAAGTATCATTCTATAAACTATAACTGGCATACCCTCTGCACCTATTATAAGTTGTGAAGCTTTGTGCTTCTTCACTAGTTCAGTAATTTACTAAGTTCAATGAGGAAAGACAACTGAGATATGAAAATTAAAATATTAGAACTTCTGTTTGTTTAATTTTTGCTCCCAAAATGGGGAAGAACTGAGCTTTTATATGAATTATGGATTGGCTCTAAGACTATTTTAGGTTCACATCCAGGTGATTGCAATGGCTGGATGTGGTTTGTTGATGAAAGATGTGGGAATTCTGTAATATAGAGATCAACAGCACCATGAGCTTCTCCAAGTTCTTGCAGTTTTTCTTTTATATTATATTAGAGGCCTAATGCACGAAATTTGTGCAAGAGTAGGCCTTCTTTCACCTGGCTGCCGGCACGGGCTTCCCTCTGGCACCCGGGACCCAGGCTTCCTTCTGGCTACCGACAGGTACCCAGGACCCGGGCTTCCCTCTGGCCGCCAGCAGGAACACGGGACCCGGGCTTCCCTCGCAGCCCCGGCTTCATCTGGAAGGTCGTCTGGAAGGATGTCCAGTCTAATTATCATATTACGCTTTTATTATTATTATTACAGATTATTATAGATTAGATGACTGATGCACAGATTCGTGGACCCCCACCAGTGCACGAATCCGTGACCCGGCCTCTAGTATGCATATAAGATCTTTGGTTAATCTCTTCCCAACCCCCCTCTCCCTCCCTCCTCCCTCTGAGAATCATCAGTCTGTTCCATGTTTCCATGCCTGTGCATTGAGTGTCTGCCCCCTGGTGGTCAGTGCATGTCATAGTTACTGGTCAAATGGTTGAATGGTCGCTTAGACTTTTATATATATAGATTATAGATGTAGATATAGATATAGATAGATAGATAGATTATATAGTTACTTTTAAAAATGCTTTTTAAAAGTATGTATACTTTATATTGAGATAAGAGCAGAGGTTCATTATAAAAGTATTTAGAAGAGCTGTAGAACTCAAAGCTGCATTATGTATTTTTATTTTACAAAAGTTTAATATTCTAGATGCCGATTTTCTTCATGATGACAAGAAACTATCAATAGTATGCTACCTAGCAGATATTTTTCAGAAATCAAATACTAGGTTGTTTCTTCAAGGCAAAATTGACATTTTAACCAATAAATGAGAAAGTACCTTCTTTTCAGAAGAAACTAATGTTATGGAGAGAACATTTTGAAAACATGTTTAGATATTTCCAGTATGTTGAAAAATTCTTCCTTATAGAGAATTTCAGTGGACTTTGAATCCATTTTTTTTGAAATATAAAAAGCAACACATTTTGCTTAGTTTGCAAAAATATCTGACATCAAAAAAAATTTAATAACATTGACATCAGGTAACTGACTTTTAATAAAAGCTTGTGCATATTTGGTGATAGAATAGAAAAGTGATATAATTTAATAAACAAGTAAGCGACATATTCTTTTCTATTGATTTATGCCTCTTAGTGAGCTAGGTTTTTCAGTTTTGACTATTTCAGCTCTTAAAATCAAGTGTCAAAATACATTGAACTTTGCAAATTGAGAAACCAAGATTTTAAAAAAACAGAAGTGTATTCAATAACAGTGCTCTCACTTAACATATTAATAGTAATAGTATGTTTAGTGATTGCAAGATTAAAATAAATTAATATTTTGAATAGTTAATATATATAATATACATAAATACATGATTTATAAATGAATATGCACATATCAGAGGTATATGCTCAAGTACTTTATAGTTGGGATTTTCAGTCATAAAATTGTTTTGAAGCCATTGCATAAGATAACAAAATTGCTGAGTATTTTAAGTTCTTGTGCTTGATAATTATAGTTTTTCTGTCTCCTGCCTTGTTGAGCAATTATATTTTTCTGTGGTCAGTATGCCTACTTACCCCTCTCTATTTACAGTTGCTGACTCTTATTACTCTTGGTGTGGAAACCAGATTTTCAAAGTTTATTAGAATAAAGTATGTTAAAACTGAGGAAATGGTGTCTGAATAGAATTTTCAGGAGACAACCTATGGCAGAGTATAAGATCGTTATTTCACAGACAACCAAAAAATCTGTTTACTTGAGGGGCTTATTTTTTGGCACTTAGCATGTTTTGCAGAGATGTAGATTCTTGTTAGTGACAAACTATGTAGATGATTAAAAAATAAAATTACATGTATAACTTTATTTTATACTCATAGGGCAGAGAAGCTAATAGTGGTTCTGTACTTGTTATTCACCAGGCAGATGCTTGCCATTTTACATGATAACATTTCATCTAATCCTCACAGTGATCCTGGGGAAATACAGTTGGTATATAGATAAAATTGCTACTGCCCACTAGATGAAGACCACCAGGAATGCATCTGTAGTGGAACACGTTAGGTTTGTTGATTTGCTGCAGCAAGGAAGAGCACATACCTGAGGAACCCTTAGTAGTTTCAGGAAGAGGGATTGAACAAGTTTTGATAACATTTGGGCAGTGCAAGATGATTCTAGTTAGAGACCAGGGTCAGTAGAGACTAACTCTGTATGGAATGCTGTCACCCATGAAGTGGAAGGACGTTAGTGATTAGATGTCTTAGCCATCGTTGTTTAAGAGACAGGAGAAATGAAAGGGTTTGAGGGAGATCTTTAGTCATTTTGGAGCTGTAGCATGGCCCTGAGAGAAGTTGTTATCTATGGTCTTCTGTTCTGTTGGCCTTGTCTGTCTTTAAGAAGCATCACAGTGTGATTATCAGCAGAGATGATTTTTACTTTCTCAAAGCCTAGGTTCATAGAGGGTAAGGAGCTTCTTTGAGGTTATGTAGCTGGTAAAACGTAGAGGATAAGAATTTGGGTCTGATGGCAATAGTGATAAACATATTAAGCCCTTATCCCCTGCCATACATGAGCAAATCTTGCTAAATCCTTTAGGCACACTTTCCTAGGCAGAATACCTCAGATTCCTTCCCAAGACCTTGTGTTCCATGCAGTCACTGCTGATTGCTCTGAGCTAGCATGGTCCAGTAGAGATAACACTTGCTTAAATAGGTTTGCAAACTACTATATATATACTCCCTGGATTGGAATGATTTTAATGAAGGTAGATTGTTTTATTACTAAAATTACAAGGAGTTTTCTTTATAGTCTTTGGAACTTTGAGTTCTCTTGTGTATCTCATATATACTAACCACTTTGAATGCAGAAACTATATTGTTTTATATATGTAAAACTGATTGATAAGCAACAATTTAGTGCTTTCAGGGTATTTTGTTTTTGTCTTTATACAATAACTGCTTATGTATGATGCAAATTTTCTGTTGATTTGTTTAAATCTATTTATGATATAAATAAAATACATACATGGGCAATTTTCTATGACTAGATTTTGAGAAGGAAATGTTCTTTCCACTAAAGAAACTTGTCCAGGTTAGGCATTACATTTTTGTGAACTTAAATTAAGATGGCAATTCATCGTGTCTAGACAAAATGGTCTCTCATGATACATGTTTAATTTTTTTTACTTTCAAATAAAATTAGTGCCTTTGCCTTAGAAATATTCCTGCTTTTGTATCCTGCGTCTTTCATTTAGTCATATATCATGACAGCTACCATACCTATAATTACAGAACCACATGATTTTGAACGGATTCTGATAGATATACATAAATTGTTTAGCTGATTCTGTGGTCATGGACATTTAAGAGCTACTATAAACGAAATAATGCATATTTTAAAACATATCTCTATACTTATTGGATAATTTTCTTAGGATTAAATTCTTAAGAATATAGTTGCTGTGTGTTGGATATGTTTTAAAAATTTAGTGGGTTGGAGGAGATACATATTTACTAATTTCAAAGTATCCTTGAATTTCTGGATAAACCTCACTTCATTATTCACTGTCTTCTTTATATGCTAGATTATATTTCATTTACAATGTTTGCAATTTTCATAAACAAGATTGACTAGTAATTTTAATTTCTTGTGAAGTCTGACAGATTTAGGCATCAGGATTATGCTGACTTCATAAAATAAGCTGGAAGATGTATTTTTACTCTCTGGAAGAGTTTGTGAAGATCGATTTTATTTCATCCATAAATGTTTGGAAGAACTCGCTAGTGAAGCCATCTGGAGTTTTCTTGGGGAATATTGATTCAATTTCTTTATTACATAGAGGACTATTCGCATTTTCTATTACTGTCAGTTTTGACAAGTTTTGATTTCAAGGAATTTGCCCATTTTATCTAAATTTTCTTATTTGGCTTAAAATTTTTCACAATATTTTTATTATCTTTTTGATATTTGTAATAGTATCTTCTTTGTAAAATCTGTTTGTTGGTAATTTTGTGCTTTCTGCTTATCAGTCAGTTTTTTAAAGCCAACTTTTAGATTTAAATTTTTAAAGATATTTCTATTGGGTACTGCTTTTACCTTTATTTCTTCTGGTGGTTGTTTTTTTAATTGCTATTTTCAAGTTTCTTGAGATGGGTACTCAAATCACTAATGATCAGTCTTCTTTTTTTCATGTATGCATTTAAGTCTGACATTTCCATATAAATGCAACTTTAGCTGGATCTCACAAGTCTGATGTATTTTTATTTATCACTCAATTCAAAATATTTTTAAAATTCCACTGTGATTTTTTCTTTGACCCATGTGTTATGTACAAATAGTGTAATGTACAATATCTAAGCATTTGGCGATTTTTTTTAGCTGTATTTTTGTTGTTGATATTCAGTTTAATAGTACTGTGATCTTAGGATTATTTTTTCCATGATTCCAATCGTGAGTAACTTGTTGTTATTTGCTTTATAGTTAATTTTAGAAAATTGAGTGTGGTGCGCTTAATATTTAAATCAAATTTGTTAATTATGTTCAAAGTCTTATTTTGGGTGGTTTGTAATCAATTTAGAGAAGTGTATTAAAATCTCCAACTGTGTGAGGATTTTTCTCTATGTTCTTTTAGTTACCTCTAATTTTGCCTCATATATTTTGAGGCTAAATTAATGGCTGCAAATAAATTTACAATTATTGTTCAGCATCTATTGATTGAATCATTTTCTTTTGTGCTTAATTTAATCTCGTGTTATTTTGTACAGTAACACACTGTATAGGCTTGTGGCCTAGCAGTAATAGGCTACAACATATGGCCTAGGTGTGCAGTAGGCTATGCCATACAAACAGGTTTGTGTAAGTGCACTCTGTGATGTTCACGGTACGAAATAATATAATGACACATTTCTCAGTACCTATCCTGTGGTTAAAGAGGCACCTGATTGTATTGTGAGCTTGTGCGTGGCTTTTATTGTAATTCTGCATGGCGTTTGTAGAGTGTCTTGAACCTATGGTTTGCTATCTTTTGTCACTTTGGGAATTTTATAAGCTGGTATTCTTTAAATATTGTTTCTATTTAAATTCCTTTCCTTCTGGGACTACAGTTACATGTATGTTAGGTCATTTCACAGTTTCCACCCTCCCTTTCCCCACTATGTATCAGATTTGATATTTTTCACTGATCTATCTTCAAGTTCACTTATGTCTTTTCTGTCCAATATCCAGGTATACCCAATTATTGAGTTCTTAAGTTTGTATTTTGTATTTTCAGTCTTAAAATTTACAGAGATTCAAGTTTTCATCTACTTTTTTGGTTATATTAATCATTGTTGTAATATTCTTGTCTGATGACTGTAATATCTAGATCATCCAATAGCCTGTTTCAGTTGTCTGGGTTTTCGATCATTATATCTTTTTTTGTAGAATGCCTGGTAATGTTTTATTAACATTGTGATGAAAAATTATAGAGGATCAAAATGATATTATCTTTCTCCCGATAGGATTTCATATTTTCTGTCAGGGCAGTTAAAAAAACATGGATCACTTTGATTCATCAGTGATTGATATGACATGAGGCAGAATTCAGGGCAATCAAGAAATTCAGGTAGACTCACTCCTAGTGCGTAATGCTTATGAGATTTCACTTGAAAGTTTGGAGTATTTACTAAGATTTGTCTTTTTTGGCAGGCCCTGAATTCCAAGTGGTGTGAAGCTGATAAAAGCTGTGCTTAGCTTTTTTAGCCTCTTTGCAGCATCTTTTTATTGAGTTTTCCTGTTTGTCAGTTCTGTTGTCTATGATTCAGCATATTCCTTCTGGAAGGGCAAAAACTGAGCAGAATATAGGGCTCATTCTTTTATCTGGGAGCCTCAATTTCTGGCTACTGTGGTAGTACATAATTCTAATTTTTGTCTTCCTTACCCAGTGAAACTGATACCAGGGCCTGGATTTTATTTTCTGTGTGGCTCTGTGCCCTGTACTGGTAATTGGCAGATACCTTGAGGGGAAAAAGTAGGGATCTTCTCATTGTGTTTCCTTCTCTAGGAGCTCTTGACCCCTAATGTCCTGGCACTCTTAATTGCTCTCTCCATATCTCAGATAGCAGGATTTTTTGTTTATTAGTTTTGTATTTTATTTCTCACTTTCATAGTTGTTTTCAGTGGGAAATTTGGTCTGATACCGCTATTCTGTCATAGCTTGACCCAATTGCCCTTTCTTTTTGTATAGCTAAAATTAATTAAATAATTAACCTTGGCACCATCAGCCAAACAGGTTGCTTAAGTTAGACATCTAGGAGTCATCCTTGATTCCTCTCTTTCCCTCATCCCCCAAATTCAATCCATTTCAAAATATACCTGGAATCCATCAACTTTTCTTTATTTTCATACTACCACCCTGTTGCGAGCCATCTCTCTCACCTGGACTGCTGTATTGGTCTTGGGACTAATTCTTCCACTTCTGTTCACATTCCCCTGTAATACATTTTCCAGAAATAGCTTGAGTGATCTTTATGAGACATAAATTGAATTATCTTTTCCTCTGAAAAACAGGAAATTTCAGGTTCCCATCCTATATAATAAAAGCCTAATATGCTAAGTGTCTGGTCGTCCGTTCAATCAATCAAAGTGTAATATGCTAATGATATGCTAAGGCTGCTCAACCACTTGCTATGAGGTGCACTGACCACCAGGGGCCAGATGCTCCGACCCATAGGTTAGCTTGCTGCTGGGGTCTAGCCGATCAGCACTGAGTGAGATGGGCCAGACGTGCCCTGGAGCCCTCCCGCTGTCCCTCCCCAGCTGGCCAACTTCCTGTATCCCTCTCCAGCCACTATCATGGGTGGGTGGGTGGGAGGTAATCAACCAAAGACCAACCTATATAATAAAAGGCTAATATGCAAATGAACTGAATGGCAGAATGACTGGTCACTATGATGCGCACTGACCACCAGGGGGCAGACGCTCAACACAGGAGCCGCCCCCTGGTTGTCAGTGCACTCCCACAGGGGGAGCACCACTCAGCCAGAAGCCAGGCTCACAGCTGGCGAGCACAGCCCTGGTGGTGGCAGCCTCTCACACCACTGCATCAGTTGGACATCCCCTGAGGGGTCCTGAACTGCGAGAGGGTGCAGACCAGGCTGAGGGACACCCTTCCCCCCGACCCCCCCAGTGCACGTACACTGGGTCTCTAGCTGAAAAATAAATTCTCGTGGCTTAAGATCACAGATCCTTACCAAGGCCCTGCAGAGTCCTACAACATCTGGCTCCTGTGTGTCTCTATGATCTTACCTCATTGGCTTAATATGTTTCCATTATACTGGTTCCTCTCAGTTCCTCACATAAGCCAAAAGCTCTTCACATAGCTGGGGTGAGCTTTAGCGTGTATCATCATTGTTTTGCCTAAAACAGTGGTTGGCAAACCGTGGCTCGCAAGCCTCATGCGGCTCTTTGGCCCCTTGAGTGTGGCTCTTCCACAAAATACCACATGCGGGCGTGGATGTACAGTGCGGTTGAAACTTCATGGCCCATGCGCAGAAGTTGGTTTTCAGCCTGGGTGAGTCTATTTTGAAGAAGTGGCATTAGAAGAAGTGGGGATACGTTCGCTAAGTTCGACCCTTCAGATTGAGGACGTTTTTAGCAAAGGCCAGCTTAGGAGTACCCTAATTAAGTTAATATCAATGTACCTACCTATATAGTTTAAGTTTCAAAAATTTGGCTCTCAAAAGAAATTTCAATTGTTGTACGTTGATATTTGGCTCTGTTGACTAATGAGTTTGCCGACCACTGGCCTAAAACACTTGCCAGTATACTTCGTGTGTGTGTGTGGTTTTGTGTTTTACATTTAGGTCTAGGGCTCATTTTGAGTTAATTTTTGTGACACTTCCACACCCTCATATCAATGCTTGCTTAGGTTTTCTGTCTACAGAAACACTTTTTTAAAAATATATTTTTATTGATTTCAGAGATGAAGGGAGAGAGAGAAGTAGATAGAAACATCAATAATGAGAGAGAATCATTGGTTGGCTGCCTCCTGCACGCCCCCTCTTGGGGATAGAGCCTGCAACCTGGGCAGGTGCCCTTGACTGGAATCGAACCAGGGACCCTTTAGTCCGCAGGCTGATGCTCTATCCACTAAGCCAAACCAATCAGGACAGAAACACTTTTCCTGACCACATCTAAAGTTGAATTTTCTCTCTCACTTGGTTTCTGTCTCAGGTCCTTACTGGCTTTCTCCATAGCACTCGTCACACTTTGTAATTCATTTGTCTGTCTTTCCAGTAGGCCATATATTCTGAGAATAGGTATGTGTCTTTTTCACTTGCTACTATAGCCAGCATCTGGAATGGCACCTTTTGTGTAGTAGGTAGTTTCTTCATGAATATTTGTGGATTAAAGAAGTAAACAACTGTGATAAATGCTCTGCCAAACTTATTACTTAAAATATATTTAATACCCCCAAAAATATCTCAGAACAAGTCTATCAGGTAAGTAGGTGGTAGTGTTAGCAGCATTTGATTAATAAGGAAAATGAGGCATAATCATTGTGTTCTTGGATATTTTTATTTTTCTAACATTTTGGCCATTCTTTACCTTTCTTATGTCATATCCTTTTCCTATATCACTATATCTTAAAACTAATGGCTATGATTATACTAATATTTCAGTATTTCAATTTTACCTACTTGCCTTTGCTTAACATTTAATAATAGCCAAAATGTCAGAAAAGAAATTAGAAATTTGGAAAATCGAGAAAGTGTTGATACTTAAAGTGGTATATTTGTGGTGTGTCTATCAAGTATTGTGAATGATGTTTCAAGCTATAAAATTCTCTCATTACTTTGTAACTGTAAATAGAATGTTACAATTAATTAGGTATATTTGAATATATTATATGTATAAAATACATATTTTAAGAAAACTTTGAGCCTTTTTTACTTAAAAGACTGTTTAGTTATACAGATTTTTAGTTTTGGCACTCAAAATAATCAGTAGAATTTCCATGTTAGATATTTTATATACTATAGAGTCTACATGTAATAATCCTGCTCTTTTTATTTCTTTGCATTATTCATTCAATCAAATCAACAAGTATTGGTTGAACACATGCTATATGCCAGGCACTGTTTTAGGCTCTGGTGTGCAGTGGTGAATAAAATGAAACAAAGTACATAAGTAAAATGTATAGTATGTTAGCTATTGATAAGTACTATAGATAAGAATAAAGCAGGAGAGGGTTGGAGAGTATGCCTGTGTTGTCCAATTTTAAAAAGTGTGATCAGGGAGAGCTCACTAAGATGTTGACATTTGTACAGAGAGGTCTGAAGGAGACAGGGAGCAAGCCATCCAGATATCTTGGGGAATCCCCTTACGGACAGAGGGATTATTGCCTCTTGATTTCTTGGTTCCTTTACAGTTTCTCTTGCTGTTTCTTCTACCAGTCCTTCCCTTAAATTTTTGTATTTCTCGAGGGTTTTTGTTTTCTGCCCTTCTTTGTGATCTAAGTGGTCATTATCTTATTCAGTAATGTGTGCAACAAACATTTATTAGATACCATTGTGCCAGATACTCGAAATCGCACAGCGCCGCCTACCCAAGAGTCCCTGGTCCGGCCCTGCCTCGCTCCCCGGTCCCCACAGCAGCTGCAGCCACTGCAGGTCTGGCCCTGCCTCCCTCTCTGGCCCTTGAAGCAGGCCGGGCCGCTGCTGATCAGGCCCTCCCCCAGCGCAGGCCCTTGGAGGCCTCTGCTGCCCCGCCCCCGACGCTGCCCATGCAACCTCCTACTGTCTGATCGACCCCTTACCGGGTCCTGATTAATTAGCATATTTCTCTATTTTACATATATAGATAGATGGATGTAGATATAGATTGTCATCAGCCTTTTTAAAAAACTTTTCAGATCTTATTCTACATGACATAGAAAGATGTAATCAAGTTTATTAGAATTCTTTTTTTAAAAAGTATGGCTTTGATTTTTTTCTGAGAGAGAGAGAGAGAGAGAGAGAAAGAGAGAGAGAGAGAAAGAGAGGAAGGAAGGAAGGAAGGAAGGAAGGAAGGAAGGAAGGAAGGAAGGAAGGAAGGAAGGAAGAAAGAAAAAGAAAAAGAAACATCCTTTGGCTGGCTCCTGCACACCTCCCACTGGGGACTGAGTCTGCAACCTGTGCATGTACCCTGACCTGGAATCCTACCTGCGACCTTTTGGTGCATGGGATGATCCTTAATCCACTGAGTCACTTCAGTTGTGCTAGAATTCTCTTTTTAAAAAAGCAAATACTCTTAAGAACCTGGGAGTCATCACTGACCTCTCTTTAACCCCCAGTAAGAATGTAAAATTAGCCCTCAGGAAAGAAGAGAGGGCTAAAAATATAAATTAGTGTGGGCATTTAATTGAAGAAAAAATAATACCAATATGAGATTACATGAATTCACCCAGAGAGAGGGAGGGCAGCGTAAAAGTACAGTGGTGAATTTTGTGTTTTTTTGGGGTTTTTTTTCGCAGTGGAGAATTTTAAAAGTGACTAAAGGAACAGAATTACAGGAAAAGTAAAAAAAAAAAAAAAGTTTTATATCTTGAAAGCTGTTCAAGGAGAGACTCAGGGAGGAGTGGTTGGGTAAAGCATACACTGAAGGGCGGTGAAGAATAAGGACTAAAGTCCATCTTGTGTAATCTGGTGAAGGCTGTATCTTAACTCGTCAAGTGTGGTCAAAACTGTTTTTGTTTCAATTCTCAGTTTTCTTTCATATTGAAGTGTTAGGCACAGAAGAATTAAGTATGTCCACTTTTTTTGAAGTTATTACTGTTTTTGCAGCTTCTGTATTCATATCTAACTTTTCTCAACCTTTTTTATTTGTTAAAATGTTTTGTTTTGCTCCTGTATATAATCTGGACAAGTATTAATAATATTTGTTTTTTGCTCTAAGATTGAGCCTTTTAAAATCATACAGAAGTACAGGATCTAATAGGATTGTTGGTTCCATAGCAACCATTCAGTTCATGTTTTGGTGCAGGGTTTACTAAGAGATGTTGTTGTTTCTTGTTAAATTCTCTATATCCAGAGAAAGACATTTTACTAAAAAATTGGGACTTGCCTTTCAGAGGTGTTGTCAGAATTCCAGCTGGCACAGGAGGTAGCAAAAGGCTCTTTCATTTCCCAGAGTACTGTCTACCTTACTCTTTGGGACTTAGGACAGACAGCCAAGAAAAATAAAAAGCTGGGAAGATATTTTTCTTAAATATTTTTATTATGAAATAGAGGTGAGTTCACTCTTAAGTTGTGTGTAGTGTAGATGTAAGCTTATTATTATATCTTTTATTTTCAAATTTGCCAATACGTGAGTCATTTGTGAAATCTCATTTCTTAATTAGAACCACTAGATATACAGCTGAAGTCTTCCTGGACCAGTTTAAGCGGCCATCCCAGTTGGACAAAAGGGAGAGCAGTCTATCCTGAAATTGTAAAATTATTTTCTTGATTCCGAGGTGACTTGAAAAACTATGTAAATTATAGTTACCTGTGAAGTACAGCAAAGATAATCACAAGGACAAAAAGGAGATGTCCCAGAATAGGTACATCAGATAGTACTAGTACAAAGGCAAGAACAGTAATACCTTTTACTCTATTTGAAAACAGTCACGGATGTGGTCATTTATTATTAATTTTTGCTGAAGAGTTAAGTTTCTGAGATTGTCCTTATATTGTTAATCTTAGCATCTGATAGTTTTAAAAAATAAACTAGATTAAGGAAAGGTAATCATAATAATGCAATATCAAGTAGGTTAATGTGATTGCCACTCAGCAATGGGTGAGATGTAACTTATCTCTAGAGTGAATTGAATGACATCATCCTTTCTGTGATCTCTTGGTATACTTGACCTTTTCTAAAGGAAGTGTTTATTTGGCTTGCCTTATTTTGCCCTTTCTTGTCCATAGTCTATTTATTTTATATATTTGTACTTAAATATAAACCTTTTTTATTGTTTTATTCTAATTGTGTTACTGACTAGAAAAACAATAGGATTATTGTAAAATAGAAAACATTTTAAAACATATAATGCCATTTACAAAATTTTGTTACTTAGTATAAATGCTGTGAATGTTTTGTTCTCTTACCCTCTATCTAGACTTGGTGGGGGGAGTGTTTGTACAGTTGATGATTCATTTTGATATGTTCTGATTTGGGGAGGTTTTAAAGATCAAATTTAACTATGTAGGCAGTTTACATTCACTCATTAGAAACCTTCAAGTCTTTGAGTTTTTCCAAATAATAAAATTGGCTTCTTTTTAGCTCATCTTTATCTGTACCATTTTTCCTTTTTAAAATGCAATGTTCTTTCTGGGGATTCTGTAGAGTCTAATATGGATGTACCAGTGACAAAAAACATTTTGCTAATTTTAATTCATGAATCCCCCTATAGTTAAAGCAAAATAAACATTTGCCTAAACAAGAGTACTTCATTTCAGTAGAATCAAAAGGAGGCGGAGTTTGAATTTATGTATATTTGAGATTTGCAGAAATGATTATTTTAGAAGTCCTTGGGACATCACAGAAGGACTTAATTTTTTTTAAACTCCCTACCCTTCCCCCCCCTCCCCATTAATACATTGCATTGTCTTATCCTACTTGTATGTTTGGAAATACATATATATGGTATATAGATATAACATCTCTATATGAGATTTTTTAAAAATAATCGTATACTTTAAGTTTTATTTATAGTTTATTTACTCCCCCTTCCACCTGTCTAAAGTAAAAAAAAAATCTCTAAATGTATGATTTACAAAATTTATACATTTTGTTTAGAAAGCCAACCAAAGAAGTTAGCATGTTCTTTTGGAAAGGACAGAGTCTTCAAGTTCCAGGTGAAATTAATATCTGCAAAGCAATAAATAGAACAATCTTACTGTATTTTCAAGTTTTTAAATGAGATTTAAACTCAGGCATTCTGTTTCCAAAGCCTATTGTGTGACAATGTAACACCTCTGGAATTCTGGTAAGACGCACTGTATGTATTAAATACTAAGTATATTAGACATGAGGCAGTTCATTTTATGTACACGTGATAAGATTTTAGAGCAAAAAGGCAGCACTCATTAAACAAATAGTAGTAAATAAGCTAAGGGTTGACTTTACTATCTTTAGTATGCATTTTGTATCATGATCATAATCTAACATGCTGATTTGAGCAATATTCATAAGTTTATTTTTTCAGTTGAAAGAAGAAAGTAGAATGGAAGACAACTCAAGGGGAGAAAAACCCTTGAATATAATGTTTTAAAATGTCTACTACTGTTTCAAATATAGGAACCATGAATGCACAATAAACTCCAAGACTGCAAGGAGTCTGGGAGTAGTGTAAATCTAGAATTCATTCAATGTTACTATAAAAAATATAAGGACCTCTCAATCAGATTCTTCTAATCTCTGGTACATCTCTTTTGTAGAGTCACTAACATACCACTATCACTAAAGGTCTTCGTTAGAGAACCTTTACAGAAACGAAACAAAATACCAGGTGCTGGAAGTTAAGAGACATTGTTAGGCTTATCTAAACACCATAAATCATTCTATTAAGCTGACATGTAGAATCTGTGACATTCTGAAGTGGTTGAATTTTACCCTTGCAATTATCTGTAGAAAAATTTGGGGAGAAAGGGATTATTCTTGAGTTATCACCTGTGATAGAGGTCTCAGGTCTTTTAATCAGCTTTGACATTAATGAATGTTGCTCCTTAATTCTTTTGAGAGGGGAGTCCTTGGATCCTTTCAAAATTGTCTCTCTCCAATTTGCTAATATGATTCTCTTCTCTCTCTCTCTCTCTCTCTCTCTCATTGTTGTTGTTAAATGATTTCCTTTTTGGTAGAAAGAACACATTTTATTTTAGAAAACTGCTCATGAAAAATCTATATAATTTGTAGTGCCCTAGTATTTTAATTCATTATTATAAGTAATTATCCAGGATTGGTTGCTGAAAACATAACTGCTTTTATTAGATCAAATCTTCTAATTCCATGAATAGGTAGGTTAATTTTCTCCAGATATATGGAAGTTTTGTTATAGCAGTCTCCTTAGTTTATGCACTTATCTCACTCTTTTATTCATAGGCAGCTGTATTTCTTATGAACTCTGTAATTATGTTTTTTTATTCCAGAATTTCTACTATGGATGATACATACTACAACCATACAACTTTACTTAGCCTTTCTCTTCCATCTTATATTATTTTTCATTTTCTGTCCCAAAGCTAACTTACTAGTTTTACAGTTGGATTTAACTTATTTATTTATGTATTTACTTTTTATTTTATCAATTTACTTTTTATTTCACAGTTTGCATTCAGTATTAGTTTGAATCCGTTTCAGGTATACTACATAGTGGTTACATAAGTCATATACTTCAAAGTACTCCACTCCCCCCCCCCCTATATTTCCAGTACCCACCTAACACAATACATAGTTATTACAGTCTTATTGACTGTACTAGAGGCCCGGAGCACAAAAATTTGTGCACTGGCAGGGGGAGGGGGGTGTCCCTCAGCCCCACTTGTGCCCTCTCACAGTCTGGGACCCCTCGGGAGATAACCACCTGCTGGCTTAGGCCCGCTCCCTGGGTGGCAGATGGCAGGCCTGATCCCTTGGTGCCTGCCCCACCTCCCCGGGTTGCGCACATGGCCGGGCCGATCGGGGAGTTGGGGCGCCGCCCCCGGTCGTGCACAGGGCAGGGCCGATCAGGGGGTTGGGGTGCCGCCCCGGGTCACGCACTCGGCAGGGCCCATCAGGGGTTTGGGGCGCTGCCCCCAGTCGTGCACAGGGCAGGGCTGATCAGGGGGTTGGGGCGCTGCCCCTGGTCGCGCATAGGGCAGGGCCGATTGGGGGTTGGGGCACCGCCCCCAGTCATGCACAGGGCAGGGCTGATCAGGGGATTGGGGTGCAAGAATAGGGCTTCCTCGGGCTGATTGCACCACCAAGCCCCGCCGCCCAGGGCCGCACACGGGGGTCCTGGCTGGGGACAGGGCTTAGGTGGCACACAGGGGCCTGGATGGCGGCTCGTGCTGGCCCGCCCTGGCTGCAGTATGCAAATTAGCCGCCATCTTTGTTGGCGGTTAATTCAAATATCGTGCTGATTAGCCAATTGGAGGCGTAACAAAGGTATGGTCAATTACCATGTTTGTCTATTATTAGATAGGATTTCCTATGCCGTACTTTTCATCCCCATGACTATTTTGTAACTACCAATCTGTACTTATCAATCTCTTTACTGTTTTTACCAATCGAGTCAACTCTTTTAGATTATAACATTGAATCACTTGGGTGGGATTTTGTAAGCATTGTTTTAACTTTTATGAAAAATTTCAGACAAACACAGAAGTGGAGAGAATAGTATAATGAAACCCCATGTACTCATGTCCCAAATTCAATAATTATTAACTAATGGTCAATAATGTTTTATCTGTAATCTGCTGTACTTGCCCTTCCTGGATTATTTTTAATCAAATCCCAAATATTATATATGATATTTGATGTATATGTATGAGATATACACCTCTTTAAAAATAACCATAATACTCATCACAGTTTCAAAATTAACAGTAATTGCCTAGTTTTATAAAACATACAGCTATAAAGCATATAAAGACAAATTTTTATGCTAAGTTTTAGCAATATGAAGACACTAAAAATTAACATTTCAAAATGTGTTTAGCATTAAAGTGTTTTTTGTCTTATGAATGTTGAGAAGTGGAGAAGTCATAGGAAATACAGTATTTTTTAGTTCTCTGTTTTTCTATCTTACCTCTAAAAGAAGTAAAAAATATTCTGACTTTGCTGTTCGAATTTACAAACTATTATACATTGGCTACTAATGTTGAAAACAAGCACATTTGTAACTATGAAATAAGAACTTTTAAAATAAGTAACACTATTTTTGAAAGGTTGAAAAAATTGTGTCAAGATTTAGAGATCGTTTTTGAATAGGAAAATATCATTCAGGAGATTGATTGGCTTTGATTTGGGAAATCACTAGGTTGCTGTTGTCCTCTTTTATTGGAAGGGAAAGGATAGCATCTGTATCTCTGGTAAAGTGACCTAGTTTGTTCTCTTTTTCCTTTGCTCTATAATAGATTAGTAGTTATTTAAATAATTGATGTTAAGTGTCTCTGAATCCCTGTGGTTTGAAGGCTCGATAGATACTATTAACTTTCTTTTCCTGACTAAAAAGGATGTGTTAGTATTTTTGTTTCCTTAGTCACTCTAAATTTAGACTTTTTGATAATGAATTAGCAAGCTTGTGTGTTGAACTAGAGATAAAATATGGCTGTTTTCTTATTTTTAGCTTTATTTTTTGCGTCTCTTTTTTCACTCCTTGATACAATTAAGGGTTAATGGAGAGTTACAAATAAATGTTTGCAAACAGTTCAAACTATAAAGTTACTTTTCTATTGCTCTTGAACTGAATAAAAGCAAAAATTTTTAAAAATTCTCTGAATCAATTTTCATTTGGAATCCTTGGTTTACAGAGAAAGTGTTTAATTCAGGCTGCCATTTTACTTAGCTGCCTACTCTCCCACTCTCTCAAAACTTTGGCCCAGTTCCGGATTAGAGCAGGGATTGGCCACATGCACAAGAACGTACATGCTTGTATTCGTGTACATGGGAATTTGCACTTGAATTTCCCTTTTAACAAATGATAATGATCTGTTGACTGGAGTTTCATTTTTTGGTGTGTTTTTTTAATTTGTGATTACGTTCTGCTTTTAGAATTGGATCACAAGATTGACATTTAAAAAATAAAATACCTCAAGAACCCTATCCTTTCTGATGCATTTAAGCTATCTTATTTATGGTCCCTTTCCTGTTCCTTCCCAATCCATTCTCTCATTCCCACCAGTGCAGCTAGCCTATTATATCATAACCCTGCACTCTCAATCTTCACAGGTGGAGAGGGTCTAAAGCAATGATTAAAACATAAGAGCAAGGCTGGGTGACTTAAATCATATGTTTAAAAATTCAAGGTTTCTGCTGTTTCTACAGATTTGTCAAACAGGAGGCAAAGTAAACAGAGAAACAAATTTAGTTGTTATCTTTTATATTTTCATTTTAAACACTATAGCATCCTGAGCTATAGTAACTAGTAGCCTTTTCCCACATTGACATTAAAAATCTAAGACTCAAAAATGCTTTTGTTTCTTCTTTCCAGAATGAATAAAATATAGTCAATAAGAAATTAAAGTATTCACCTTCTACCCATGATTTCAAAGATTGAAGTAGCATTTTGCACTGTAGCTTAGACTTGAACAGTCAGTCCTCAGCACAATATGTTGAAAATAAAGAGGAAACAACACAGCAGCATTGCTACAGTTTTGGTCTTGATCTTGAGGATTGTTACATGCAGCTAAGGTCATGTGTGTTCCATATTTTGAATTGAGACCTGATACAATTTAGGGTGAATAATCCCTAATTTAGCTAGTGGTTATCTGTATAGCAATCCCTGTTCCTTAAGGCATAGCCAAGACCAAGAAAATAACAGTCTCCAAACAGCAAAAATTCTTGTAACCAACTTGGTATACTTTATTCCTAGAAGATTTTCAGAATTCAACATTAACAGCATAGTTGCTCTTAATTTAGACACAATTTAAAACTGATTAACTCAGCCCATAATAAGAGATATGCTCCCTAAGTAGCCATAACTGGTAGCTTCTCTGATAAAAATTTCTTATTATTTGTTGGTTTCAAAACGTTCATAAAATAAAACTATACCAATTGCTTAGGAACAGGAAATTTTTTGTCTTGACACCAAAGTCTGAGAGAAATTTCTTGCATAGACCTTTATTAGGAGATATAAGTAATATATAATATAGTAGCTTTCTCCAAGTAAATATAATAAGGAGTTTTTAATGGTATAACTCCTAGTCACAATTGGATAAAAAATGATTTTTCAAAGAACAGCACTGACCAATAGTAACACAGTGCAACAATATATATAATTTTAAATTTTTTATTAGCTACATTAAAAAAGTAAAAGAAACAGGTGAAGTTAATTTTAATATATTTAACCCAACATATCAAAAATATTATCTCTAACTAATTATCGAGTTATCTGTAATTAATATAAATGATTATGGTATTTTAAATGTTTTCATACCAAGTCTTTGAAATTGACTTACAGCACTTGTCAATTGAGATGTTAAATTTTTATCAGAAAAAGTCATAAAATATTTCGTAACATTTACAGTCAAAAAGTAAATATATGGATCCAAATTCCAAACATACTTAGAATTTTCCAGTAACTGAATCTCACATATCAGATTTAAATTTAAATTAATTTCAAATGCTTAGTATCCACGTATAACCAATAGCTACCATATTGAACAGTGCAGCTGGAGAATACTAGAGTAGAAAAAACTTACCCAGAAGTATACATCAAAATCGCCTGGGGCCTTGAACATATGTGCCCTTGGAAATGATTCAATCACTCGAGTGCTTCCTTGGCATATGTATTTTGGAAAAGTTTCCCAGGTATATTCTGATTTACACTCTTAGTTAAGAATCACTGATCCTGAGAATTAGTTGCATATACTTAAAATAATGTGACCAGGAGTTCCTGCAACTACATTTTTTGTAAAGGTTGTAGCAGCAGGAACATGGATTCAGGTATTCTGTGTTCCCAGCCTGAAAACTCTTAGAATTGGTTTTTTAAAAGATTGTTCTATTGATTTTTTTGGGGGGGGAGGGGAGAGAAAAAAAATCAATGCTATAGTGAAACATCTATCAGCTGCCTCTTGCATGCCCCCTACCAGGGACTGAGCCCAGAACCTGGGTATATGCCCTCAGCGAGAATCGAACTGGCACAGGACGACCCTCAATGAACTGAGCCACACCAGCCAGGGCTAGAATTGAAATTTGAATTGGCTAAATACTGTGCCAGCTTGAAAGGGAGGGTTTACATGGAGAATAATATACAGGAGATGAAGAATAGGGAGTGACTGTCAATAAATGAATGGAGAGAATTGTGGACTTCAAGACATAATTCCTATGGTTCCCTGGGGAAAATCCTTGAGGGCCACAGGAATTAAGCTAGACCCTATAAGATTAGATGGGAGAGCACTCCAAGGATGGAATTTCAACCCATATTGGGGAAGACATTTTGAAATGAGATGCAAAGCCAGATTAACAGAGGAACTTTTGTTTACTCAAAAGGTAGCATGAAGGCACATGGATATTTGAGAGAAGGAAGGAATGCTTTTAGCTGGAGGAAAAACCCACCTTTAAAAAATAAAGGTGACTCTATTGATAGTGACTATCAATAAACGCATTTATCTTATATAACAAGAAATCTGGAGAAAACTATTCTGGGTCTGGTATAACAGCTTAATGATGTCAACAAGCTGCCAGGTTTTTTTTCATTATTAGAGACTAGATTTTCATCTTTGTGCTTGTTGTCCTGTGGTTTCAAGATAGCTATGTGGGTATGACTATCACAGCCCGGTCAAAGGCAGAGGGCAAAGGATGGAGTGGAGGGCATAGCACTGACAGCCCAACTACCATTTTCCTTCAGCTCTCTTATCAGCAAAGAGTAAAATTTCCTAGAAGACGCATCAGTCTTTCTTGTACCCCATTGTACAGAACTAAATCACATAGCCACTACTTGTTGCAGTGGAGTTTGCTATAGTTCTAATGTCTTCTTGTATTAAACATTACTTCTTTTTTAAAAAAAATATATTTCTTTATTGATTTCAGAGAGGAGGGAAGAGGGAGAGAGAGATAGAAACGTCAATGAGAGAGAATCATTGATCTGCTGCCTCCTGCACGCCCCCCACTGGGGATGGAGCCTGCAACCCGGGCATTTGCCCTTGGCCGGAATCGAACCTGGGACCCTTCAGTCCGCAGGCTGACGCTCTATCCACTGAGCCAAACCGGCTAGGGCAAACATTACTTCTTTTTAAAGTACCGTTACTTAGGAAGGAATGAAATGAACTAATATGGCATGTATCTGTTAGTATCCTCTACAGCACTTTCCCACAAGTTGTCTTTTGTTTGTTTCTTTGTTTACATATCCAATATGTTCATAGTAGGTGCTAATTTGTTTTTTCTGAGTGCATGATGAATACCACCGAGAGATGCTTGTATTATTTGGGAAAATGAAAGAAAGAGCATTTACATACTATTGAGCGTTATCACACTGTGTTAAAAACATTAATAGTCTTTAGATAGTAAATATTTTCTTAATTAACTTTTCTAGTAGCAAAAGGAAACTTAAAAACTTGTAACTTGAACTGACTTCTAGATTTAACTTTAGAGATCACTGAATATAATTACTACCTCCCTAATATGGGAACATGCATAATAGTATGCTATTTTACATTTTTATGAAAAGTTTACAAAATACTTTTAAATACATGTTGTGTCATTTGAGCTTCAAAACAAATTCTGAATAGGTAGGCTATTATCTGTATGTAAGCCCTAGACTTGCCATCAGGCATGTGACCTTGGGTAAGTCATCTGCAAAATGAGAAAAGGAGAGTGCTATGAGTATCATTTGCATTAAAATATAGGAAAACATTTTGCAAACAACAGTATGAGCTGGCCAGTGTGGCTCAATGGTTGAGTATCAATCTATGAACTGGAAGGTTACAGTTCAATTCCTGGTCAGGGCACATGGTCAGATTGCGGGCTCAATCCCCAGTGTGGGGTGTGCAGGAGGCAGCCAATCAATGATTCTCTCTCATCATTGATGTTTCTATCTTTCCTTTCCTCTCTGAAATTAATAAAAATATATTTTTAAAATACACACAAAAAACGGTATGAAACAGATGTTGGTAGTAAGTAGTTGTTGGTGTTAAAACTGAGCATCCAGGACAGTCAGGTATGTAGTATGTCCAGGATGTCACAGCTATTAAGTGGTAGGGCCGATAACCAAACCCAGGCTCTATAGTAAACTGGAAAAATCTAGGGTTTTGAGTAATAACATATTAGAATGTCTTCATAACTTTGTGTTTTTTGACAGGCAATACCATGTACTTTTTTAGAAACCATGCAATAAATTGGTAGTTATTTTCCTAATTCCAAAATTCGTGCACTGGTAGGGTCCCTAGCAGCTGCCAGCTGCTGGCCGGGGGCTTCCCTCCTCCCAGCTGCCTCCCGCCTCTGGCCAGAGCCTTTCTCCCTTCCCCCAGCCACCTGCCGCCACTGCCGCTGGCCAGGGCCTTTCTCTCTTCCCCTGGCTGGCCCCACCCCTTGGTCGAACTCTCGGAAGAACTCCTGGTTGAGGGGACAATTTGCGTACTATGCTTTTATTATATAGGACTAGAGGCCCGATGCAAAAAATTCATGCAAGAGTAGGCCTTCCTTCCCCTGGCTGCCGGCACTGGCTTCCCTCTGGCCGCTGCCAGGCATCTGGGATCCTGGGCTTCCCTCGCAGCCTTGGCTTCGTCCAGAAGCATGTCCAGTCTAACCTATTATGCTTTTATTATAGATTTTATAGATAGTAAGATCATGCTTTAAGTTTATTAATTGAACAAATATATATGGTACAGAATGCATTGAGTATACATAGAAAAATAAGCAGTGTGTGGCACCATTTAATAAGTTTGCTACAAAGTTAATTTGCTAGCTTTACATTAAATATTTAATATTAAAAGATGTAGCCCTACCGGTTTGGCTCAGTGGATAGAACATCGCCCTTGGACAGAAGGGTCCCGAGTTCTAGTGTGACCATAGTCTTGTACCTTGGTTGTAGGCTCAATCCCCAGTAGGGGGCATGCAGGAGGTAGCTATTCTATGTTTCTCTCTCATCGGTGTTTCTAACTCTCTATCCCTCGCCCTTCCTCTCTGTAAAATAAAAAAAAATATGTATATTTTAAAAATTTGTATAAGGACTCTGGAATAGGTCATTAATTAAAGCTGCCTACACAGTGATTCCTTTTCTATCAGTTTTTTCTTTAGCAAACAGGCTTTCAGAATTCCATTATATATACCTGATACCTCCTGAAAGTACTATAAAAGCTATTTAATGAACATTTGTTAATGATAATTGTGATTTTGCCCACTACAAAGAATTCATAAAGTAAATTATAAATTGCATAATCCATTAAAATAAATAAATAATTCTTTAAAAAATTTAGAAAGTATAGAAAATATTTTTAAAGTTGCAGAAAAATCATCCATATTGTTCCCACCCAAAGATGACTAGTGTAAATATTTTGGTTTATTTGTTGCTAATCTTGTAAGTAGTAATGGTTAAAAGTAAATCTTGAATCAACTTTGCCATCTCTTCTTCAGAGTTCTTTAGATTTTTCACCCCCCCAAACTACAAGCAAAGCTCATTATTGTTAAATCAAATACAGCCCTCAAGGAAGCAGTGGTGCAAATTTTCACTTGACACTATGTTCACAATTACTAAACTAATTCATACTTCAATGAACAACAATAAAAAGTTACTGTCACTACTGGAGGAAAAAAGAGCTCTAAAAATTAATAGAATTAATATGGCAAACTGGATGTAGAATTGTGCTTGAAAAAGTAATTAGGTAGAGAGGAGAGAGAGAAGGGGTAAAGGCAATGAGAATTGAAGTATGGAATACTAGATTCATAGAACTCAGAAGCAGTATAGGGAGCTAGACTAGCAAGCTAGATTCTTGTCCAGCTCTCCATTTTATTATGGGCTGGGAGTCAGGCCATATCTATATATATAAAAGGCTAAGCATCCGTCCGGCAACTATGATGTGCAATGACCACCAGAGGGCAGACCTTAACACAGGAGCTGCCGAGCTGTAGTGACTTGGCAATAGTGGTTCTTGGGTGATGCACCTAGAACCAGAGAAGAGGGAGCCCGATTCTGGGGTGCATCACCCAAGAGCTGCCCTCTCACAATCCGGGACCCCCTCGGGGGATGTCAGAGAGTCAGTTTCAGCCCTATCTTTTCAGGCCAGGCTGAGGGACTCCTCCTGCTGAAGGGACCCTGCTCATTCCGCCAACGACCTTTGAACCGTGGTGGCTCCCCAGGTGCAGCCAGCTGGGGAGGGACTGTGGGAGGTTGGCCCCAGGGCATGTCCAACCCATCTTGCCCAGTCCCACCCCACTGGCCATCTTCTAATTAATTTTCTTTCAGTGTGCATGAATCCTTGCACCGGGGCACTAGTATTGTATAAAAGCCAGGATTAGGAGAATCCAAGGCCCCTGACTTCCAGTTTATTTGTTATTCTCCTATGCACAAAACAGCAAAAAGTAGCCCTGACTTTATAGAAAATGAATTATATAAATGTTAACATTCATTATATGAAATTTGTGGTACCCATATTCTCTTTAACAGTTGAATCTCTATGGAAAAGAAATGAGAATAGTAGAAACTTTCTAATTCAAAAACCTGAATTCAAATTCTGACCAGTTTCTTTTTGATAGCATTGATCTTTGTGATTTCATCATTTTAAGCAACACTACGTATTAAGTGATATAATATGGTATATATTAAAAATTAATTGGGAAATACAGCCCCACAGTAGGAAAAAAAAAAGGTGATTATTGTAAGACCTGAAAACTGCTCCATTGATGCACAAGCTACTGAATAAACCATTACTAATTACAAAACTAAATAAAAGAATTATGAGTATGCAGATATATCACTGGGTTAAGGAAGATGACAAAGCCAATGCCAATGTATCTTTTCAGTCAATGGCTATGTGATATACACAGAAGCAAATTTTGGAATAAACAAAATGTTTTTTAATACAGTCAGTATTTAAGCTAAAGAACTCCTCACTTAGTATTCACAATGAAGAAAATACCTTGGTACAGTTTTAAAAGGCATTAGACTGGAGTCAATAAATATAGGGTACCCCCCCCCCAAAAAAAATGTACACACACTTTGAATAATTATAAAGGCAGTGCTTATTAAAATACATTTCATTTTCAAAATTGAGCTATCAGCTGTTAAAGTGTGTATACAGTTTTTTGGGACACCCTGTATATGGCTCCCTTTTACCTTAGCTCTGGCCGCCCTGCTCTTTGCTCATAACAGACATGGATAATTAACCACAACTGGAGTTCCCCAAGAACATTGTCTTTTTAAAAATTTTTATATATATATTTTATTGATTTTTTACAGGGAGGAAGGGAGAGGGATAGAGAGTTAGAAACATCGATCAGCTGCCTCCTGCACACTCCCTACTGGGTATGTGCCCACAGCCAAGGTACATGCCCTTGACCAGAATCGAACCTGGGACCCTTGAGTCCGCAGGCCGATGCTCTATCCACTGAGCGAAACCAGTTGGCCGGAACATTGTCTTTGTGTTTCAACAGGTTAAAGAGCTTAATCCTGTGATTCTTAACCAAGATGATTTTGGCTCCTGGAGACCTATGGCCATGTCTGGGGATATTTTTTTATTGCCATGATTTGTTGAAGGGCAGGGTCCACTAGAGATGATATTATACATCTAACAATGCACAAAGCAGCCCCCACAACAAAGAATTATCCAGTATGAAATATCAATCATGGTGAAGTTGAGAAACCCTATCTTAGCCTTGGACTAAGAAATAGTTAGATCTATATTCAGTCTTCCAGTTCACTTGGCAAGATTTTTAATCTCAGTCTCAGTTTCCTCATCTGGAAAAAAAAAAGATAATATCTGCTTTATATAATTTTAATTCGTACAGTTTCTGACACACGGTATTGTTATTATCACTACCAACAATAATATCAAGCATATCAAAAATTTTTAGAGTGGTAAAGTTTGATGAGTACTATAAGACTTACAGTTTTTCAATTTCTTTGCTAAATTCCCCTGTTTGAGCAGTAGTAATTCACATATACTTTGTGTAACAGCTGTGTTACAGCAGAGAGAGACCACTAGAAGTCTTTTGTTTTTCCATGTGTTTTCTAATTATACAAGCTTCTGGCTACCTAATTCAGGTTCAAATGATCGAAATAATAAATAGTTTCAAGACTGAAAAATTTGTAGAATGGTTGCAGACACTCCCAGTACCTTGAGTCTTTGAGAGGATTGTTCCTTCCTAAAGCTGTGTGCTGAGATCTAGCCACTGCTCCTTGGGATCAGTTCTTCAGTAGTTGCTGGGCCTTGTTAGAGACTGTGTTTGATCATGGGAATCATGGTGTTTTCTCTTTCTCTCCAATGGCCCCCAATGATTTTATTGATGCAATTAGGGAGGATGATCAGCTAGTTCAGTACTTGTACCATGTCTTCATTAAACATGTATATTGAGCCCGGCTGGTGTTGCTCAGTGGTTGAGCATCAGTCTGTGAACCAGAAGGTCATGGTTCAATTCCCAGTCAGGGCACATCCTTGGTGTGGGGCATGCAGGAGGCAGCCGATCAGTGATTCTCTCTCATCATTGATGTTTCTATCTCTCTCCCTTCCTCTCTGAAATCAATAAAAATACATTTTAAAAACACACACAAAACATATGTATAATGATGCTACCACAAATAAATATCCACTGTGAAAAACCAGCTAATGGTGAGAGAAAGCAAAAAGAAGTGAAGACATAGAAGGAGTACACGACATTGTGATTCCTGCCCTTGAGGAGTATACTGTCTGATCAAGAAGATATAACTTACACATTTAACACTCAAAGGATTTATAGATCTAAGTGTATGGCAGACCTCATATATAAGGTAGTAAATAATTGAGCAAGGTTAGGAAAAGGACAAATCAAAAATAACCATTTCATTTGATTGAAGCTAATTACTACTTACATATAAATATGAGGCTTATGGCACTTTAAGGTCTTATAATTTACAGTAAATGTCCATACTTATTTTATTTGATCTTTGCAGTAGCCAAAAAGATAAAGTAACAGTTATTAAAGTGCCTCCCAAATGTATGTAGGTAATGTGATATAAATTAAGTTGTAGATTTAAAAATATATTGGGGAATGTCAGTGTAGAATTAGAAGAGTAATAGTCTTTCTCCAGCACTAGCCTGGCCAGTGGACATAAATGTGTTAGGAGACCTTGAAGAAGAAGGGGTATTCACTTGATGTCTCTATAGAGGCATTACACTCCTTTAATTCTAAAGTTCTGTTTGAACTCCCCAAGGATACTTTACTCACAAACTAAGCCTGTTTTCTTTACTGTCGGTATTACATTTCTTTCACAAGTTAGCAAAGCATGTAGAACACTTTTCTATCTCCTTTTTCTGATCTGAAGACATGTTGGGGTGTTTTTGTTGTTGTTTTTAAATCCTCCCCCAAGGATATGTTTTTATTGATTTGAGAGGAAAGGACAGAAAAATATTGATTGATTGCCTCCCCAGTGTGCCCGACTGGGGATCGAATCCACAACCTAGGTATGTGCCCTGCGCAGGAATTGAACCCACAACCAACTGAGCCACCCTGGCAGGTCTCATGAAATATCTTTTATTTGGGAAGACAAAAACCAATAGAACACAGGTGCTAAAATAGGGAGAATAAGAAAAATACATCACAAAGTCGTTTTTTTTTATAACCTGTTTGATAGGTTGTGTTTTTATAAGGTATTTATACTAATTAATTTATAAATAATTGATTTACAAATATATTAACTGTTTATTCCATAATTGAAATGTCAGTGGTTAAAGAAAAGAGACACTTAACAAACCATGTTCTCTTACATGACAGGTAGTCTCTGTCCTCAAAATTTTCTCCTAACTCTTCCTATAATTTCCCTAAATGTAGAATATGAAGCCCACCCTGAAGGGGCTGTGGCCAGTCTGAAAACGGTCCTCAGCCCCTCACCGAAGCTGGCCAGGCACCCCAGCGGGACCCCCACCCTGATCCGGGACACCCTTCAGGGAAAACCAGCCAGCCCCAACCCATGCACCAGGCCTCTATCCTATCTAATAAAAGACAAAAAGGGTAATTAACCGTACCTTCGCTATGCTTCCCATTGCCTAATCAGGGTGATATGCAAATTAACTGCCAACAAAGATGGCGGCCGGCAGCCACGCAGCTGAGCGAACATGAGCTGAAGCGAACATGAGGCTTGCTTGCTCCAGTGATGGAGGAAGCCAAGGTTCCCGGCTGCCTGCCGCAGCCCAGCTCTGAGCCCGAAAGCAACAATGTTTCAATTATAGAAACTAAACAAACTCCAGATACCTGCTTTCATCTGGCCGTGGCCTCAGAGCTGGGAGTGCCCGTGATGGCAACAATTTTTCAATTATAGAAGGTAAATAAATCTCAGAATAAAAAAGAAAAGAAAAAAAGGAGAGGCTGGGACCTTCAGTCGCTGGCCAGCCTGGAAATGGCCCTCAACCCCTCACCCAGACTGGCCAGGCACCCCAGTGGGGACCCCCACCCTAAAGGGGGTGTGGCCAGCCTGAAAACAACCATCAGCACCTCATCCAGGCTGGCCAGGCACCCCAGCGGGACCCCCACCCTGATCCGGGACACCCTTCAGGGCAAACCAGCTGGTCCCCACCTGTGCACCAGGCCTCTGTCCTATATAGTAAAAGGGTCATATGCAAACTGACCCTAACAGCAGAAAGACTGGGAATGACTGGTCACTATGACACACACTGATCACCAAGGGGCAGACACTTAATGCAGGAGCTGCATCCTGGTGGTCAGTGCACTCCCACAAGGGGAGCTCTGCTAAGCCACAAGCCAGGCTGACGGCTGCCAGTACAGCAGTGGTGGTGGGAGCCTCTCCCACCTCCTCAGCAGCGCTAAGGGTGTCCGACTACAGCTTAGGCCGGCTCCCCGCTGACAAGTGGACATCCCCCGAGGGCTGCCGGGCTGCCAGAGGGATGTCTCATTGCCAGCTTAGGACCAAGCCCCCCAGGGAGTAGGCCTAAGCCAGCAGGTGGTCATCCCCCGAGGGTTCCCAGACTGCGAGAGGGCACAGGCTGGACTGAGGGTCGCCCCCCCCCCACCCCCAAGTGCACAAATTTTTGTGCACCGGGCCTCTAGTCCTATATAATAAAAGGGTAATATGCAAATTGACCCTAACAGCAGAATGACTGGGAGTGACTGGTCACTATGACACACACTGACCACCAGGGGGCAGACGCTCAAGGCAGGAGCTGCCCCCTGGTGGTCACTGCGCTCCCACAGGGGTAGCTCTGCTCAGTCACAAGCCAGGCTGATGGCTGCCAGTACAGCAGTGGTGGTGGGAGCCTCTCCCACCTCCTCATCAGCGCTAAGGATGTCCGACTGCAGCTTATGTCTGCTCCCTGCTGGCAAGTGGGCATCCTCTGAGGGCTCCCGGACTGCCAGAGGGATGTCTGACTGCCAGCTTAGGCCCAGTCCCCCGGGGAGCAGGCCTAAGCCAGCAGGTGGTTATCCCCCGAGGGTTCCCAGACTGCGAGAAGGCACAGGCCAGGCTGAGGGATCCCCCCTCCCCAAGTGCACAAATTTTTGTGCACTGGGCCTCTAATATAATTATAACTTTTTAAAAACTTTTCATTATAGAAAGTTTCAAGCATTCATTAAAGTACAAAAGATAGTCTAAAAGACCCCTATGTACCTATCACGATGATTTAAAAATTAATGGCATATACTTATTATTTTTTTAAAATAAGGACATGTTCATTGTTTTTTAGAGAGAGAGAGAAAAAAAAAGAGAAAGATCAATTAGTTTCTTTTAGCATGCATCTTGACTAGGGCTAGGGATCGAACCCACAACCTAGGTATGTGTCCTGACTGGGAATCGATCCTTTCACCTTTTGATGTATGGGGCAGTGCTCCAACCAACTGAACCATACCAGTCAGGCTATATCATTTTTAACTCTGTATCAGATAACTTTCTTATCTCCATTTCTTTTATCTCTTCTTCTGGAGAATTCTCTTGTTCTTTAATTTGTGGGTTGTTTTTTTGTCTCATTTTGGCTGTCTGTTTGGGTTTGTGACTGTATTAAGTAGATCTGCTGTGCCTCTCAATTTCTAGTGCAGGACAGTGTCAAAAGCTTTTTCTGTCTAATTAGATCAAAGCCTGTCTAAAAACTCAAAGCCTCCAGACACTGCCTCTGCCTACAGACTGGTAGGATTTAGTCTTGAATTGCCCTCAGGCAATTGTCCACAGGTTTGGGGAGTATTTTTTTTTAGTAGGATGGAGCAATTGCTTCTGCCTGGAGGCTATTATTCGCAGTCTCTTATTGGGCCTCAGAAACTCCCCATAGTGGTGCAGGGTGTTTTTCAATAGGGTGGGTCAACCCCCAGGTAAAGTCGCCTATATAGCTAATGCCTGTGTGAGAAAGATGTCCTTTGCAGCGTGAGGGAGTGACTCAGCACAGGAAGTCAGGGTGTCTGCCTTCTGAGTTCTAACCCCTAAGCCCCTGATCCTGGCTTCTGCACCTCCCTCTGCCTCCAGTCCACTCTGCTGTCCCTCTGCCAGAGCACAAGGTGGGTGACTCCTTAGGGAAATTTGTGCATTGGCTCTTTCAGAGGGTGCCTAAATTTCCAGCCATCTCTCCCTGGCAGGCAGCAACCCCACAGCTTTTCACAGCCAGATGTTATGTGGATACCCTTCTCAGTTGTGCTCTGTTGGGGGGCCCAGCTTTGGGATTAGACCCTAGTGTTCTCAGTGGCAATCCCCCACAGCTGGGATATCTCTCCGGAAATTCAGATGCTGTCAGTGGGTGCCCGGCCAACCCTTTCGAGCCTCCGCCCCTCCTACCAGTCTCTGTAAGGTCTCCACTTTCTATCCTCAGTTATCAGGGTTCTGTCCCGCAAGTCTTCTATTGATTATTTAGGAAGTTTTTCTGTGTTTTAGTTGTAATTCCAATTTGGTCCTGGGAGCGTGTCAGAGCAGTATCCACTTACTCTGCCACCATTTTTAATCTATTTATATCATTCTTACTACATCTGGTCACCACCATCCTTCCCCACCGATTATTTTTAATAGAGTATTTTAAAACAAATCCCAGATATCTTGTCATTTCCTCTTAAATTTTGTAGGTATGAATCCTTAACAGATAAGAATATCTATAATCATGACTTCATTATATGACAGTAATTCCTTGGTAACACTTAATCCCCAGTCCATATTCAAATTTCCCTGATTAATAGTTGGTTTGTTCAAATTGACATCTAAAAAGGGTTTGCACATTGCATTTGATTGTCACTTAAATCAGCGGTCACCAAACTTTTGGACCTCACGAATCACCAGTGGTCCGTGGACCACCAGTTGGAGACCGCTGGAAATGTCTTTTATTTTTGAGGTTCCATCTCTCTCCATCCCCCTTTCTCTCTCCTATGCCATTGATTTGTTGGAAGAAAAGGACTTACATCCTGAAGAATATACTACATGTTAAATTTGGTTAAGTTGTGCTTTTTCATAGTATCATTTTATACCTTCCTCTATTCCCCAGTTTTCCTGCAAACTTAGAGTCAATTAGATTCAGGTTCACTGTAATTCCACTTCTTAAAAATTGCGATATAATTCACACACAATAAAAATTCACCCTTTCAAAGTGTACAATTCAGTGGATGTTTAGAATATTCATAAACTTTTACAAATATCTGTTTAAGGTTATGTATTGATTGGTTGATGAAAATGTTGTGACCACAGACTCACAACCTAAGCCTGTATTTCCCCAAAAGATGTAATGGTTCAGTAGTTCATTCTTCACAGGACTGTGTAGAATGGAACTACTGTGAATAACAACAATCAACCATACCTGAGGACTGGAGTTGTTGGATCGTAGGACAAATCTACGTTTAACATTTTGAGGACCGCTATACTATTTTCCAGAATGATTACACCCTGTAACATTCCCATCAGCAATATTTGAGAATTCCAATTTCACCACATCTTTGCCAACACTTGGTTGTCTTTTTAATATAGCAAACCTAGTGGGTTTGAAAAGATATCTCATTGTGGTTTTGATTTTTATTTCTTTGATGACTAACTAATGATGTAAATCTTTTCATGCACTTATTGGTCAGTGTACTTTCAATTTAAAAAATATGTAATTGAGATGATGTAGCTTGTGATAAGTTTATTTACATTAATGTAATAACATGTACGAGAATTTAAGGTTCAGTTTTTGTAAGTTTATTTTATTAGTTTTATAAGAATTCTTAAGTAATTGAAAAGATTTGCCATAAGGTAGTTGAAATAGCTAAAAGGTAAAAAGAGTCTATTCAGTTATAATTGCAGTTTAAAATCTAAGGAATTAATGGAAAGCTACTCATAAGTGATACATTTTGACAGATTTGTAAATTGAATAAAAATTAAAGGTAACTTTAAAAGCTAGTGCTAACTTTTTGAATTTGTAATTTTCATAAATCAAGAATTAATTTAACAAACCAAAATGGAAATAAACTTCTAAATATAAGTTTCTGTGTACAAAAAATATTTGTGGGACACAAAAGCTACTTCTGTGAGCTCAAAAGCAACTCATTATTATTTCTATTAGGATAGCTCTAATAATGCCTCCTCCTTTGCAATGAATCTTTATCATCAGTTCTCTTTTCTGTCTTTTCCATCTCCATCATAAAAATTGACCAGCAGAACTAAATTATTTTTGGTGTCATTGAAAATAAAAACTTTAAAATTACTTATTTTAAAAAAACAAAACTCCAACCACCACTACAACCACTCACAGACTTTTAAAAAAATGGTCCTCAGTATTGGTTTTGTATCTCATCAGAAGCTCTGACTTGGTAGAGACTGTGGAGTTTTATTTTAACTTGTGTGGACCAGATTGCTTGGAGCAATATTGGACAAGTTATTTATTTAGTAGAAGTAGTTTCAAGAATACCAGTGTGATTCACAAGGAATTATACACTTTTTTTACTTTTTATTTTTTAAAAAATATTTATTGTTGACAGTATTACAAATGCTCCTCTTTGTTCCCCCCATTGTCCCTCTCCACCCGTTCTGCCCTGCCCCAGGCCTTCACCACCCTATTGTCTATGTCCATAGGTAATGCATCTATGTATATAAGATCTTTGGTTAATCTCTTCCTGTCCTCCCTCCCCCTTCCCTCTAAGATTTGCCAGTCTCTTCCATGTTTCCATGTCTCTGATCCTATTTTATTCATCAGTTTATTTTGTTCATTAGATTTCTTGTTCATTTATTTTGATTTTTAGATTCAGTTGTTGATACATATGTATTTATTGCCATTTTATTGTCCATGTTTTTTATCTCCTCATTCTTTTTCCTCTTTCTTCGTCCTCTTCTTCACCTTCTTCTCCTTCTCCTCCTTCAACATAATACTGATTTGGTGGGGATGAACTCCTTTAGCTTTTCCTTGTCTATGAAGCTCTTTATCTGCCCTTCAATTCTAAATAGCTTTGCTGGGTAGAGTAATCTTGGTTGTAGTTCCTTGCTGTTCATCATTTTGAATATTTCTCATCAATCCCTTCTGGCCTGCAAAGTTTCTGTTGAGAAATCAGCTGACAGTCATATGGGTGCTCCCTTGTAGATAACTAACTGCTTTTCTGTTGCTGCTTTTAAGATTCTCTCTTTAACCCTTGGCATTTATTTATGACTAGAGGCCCCAGTTCACAGAATTCATGCACTGGGGATGGGGGAGATCCCTCAGCTTGGCCTATGCCCTCTTGCAGTCTGGGACCCCTTGCTCCTTATCACTCGCCTGCTTGCTGCTCCCTACTGCTCAGCTCACTGCTCCTTAGTGTTGCTGCGAAGGCTCCTGCCACCGCTGCTGCACTCACCAGCCATGAGCCTGGCTTCTGGCTGAGCTGTGCTCCCCCTGTGGGAGCGCACTGACCACCAGGGGGCAGCTCCTATGTTGAGTGTCTACCCTCTGGTGGTCAGTTCATAGTGACCAGTCATTCCACTGTTCGGTCAATTTGCATATTAGGGTTTATTATATAGGATGTGTGTTGGTGTGGGCCTCTTTAGGTTCCACTTGTTTGGGACTCTCTGTGCTTCCTGGACTTGTAAGTCTATTTCTTTCACAAGGTAAGGGAAATTTTCTGTCATTATTTATTCAAATAGGTTTTCAATATCTTGCTCTCTCTCCCCTCCTTCTGGCATCCCCATAAATGCTTGAAGTTGTCCCAGAGGCTTCTATTTTTTTATTCTTTTTGCTTCTGATTGGGTGTTTTTTGCTTCCTCATATTCCAAATTGCTGATTTGATTCTCGGAATCTTCTACTCTACTTTTGAGTCCCTGTAAATTGTTCTTTATTTCAGTTAGTGTATGCTTACTAGTAATTTCTGACTTGTCCTTTTTTGTGTCTTTGAAATTCTCACTAAGATCCTTGAAACTCTTACTAACTCCCTTGAAACTCTCATTAAGTCCCTTGAAGCTCTCATTAAGATTTTTGAGCAAACTTAAAACCATTGTTTTGACTTTATAGCTGGTAGTTCGCTTTCTTCCATTTATTTCACTTGTGACATGTTTCTTTGTCTCCTCATTTTGGCTGCTTCCCTGTGTTTGTTTCTATTAGGTAGAGCTAGTATGTCTCCTGGAATTGGTAGAGTGGCCTTGTGTAGTAGGTGTCCTGTAGGGTGCAGTGGCTCAGCCTCCAAGTCACCTGGGCTGTGTGCACAGTCTTGTTGTAGTTGATTGCTGTTGGTGTTGCTGGGAGGAAATAACCTCCAGGCCAATTAGCTGTGAGCACAGCTGCGACTACAGTGGAACAGCTGCACACATGCTGTGTAGGAGACATCCCTATGGAGCAGAATTTGCTTCAGTGGAGCTGTGGTGCTCACTGAGTCTGACCCTCGAGTGTGTAGCGTGTGGATGTGTAGAGTTGTAATCTAGTATGGCCTGAAGCTGACCACTGGGTACACTGGCTCTGGGGTCTCTGAAAGATGCAAAGTCAGCCACTGCCTGGGGCCACCTGGCAGGAGCTACAGAGAGATCTGCAGATGGATGCTACTTATATTGGGCTTGGAAGTCCCCAGGGGAGGCTCAGCTGTGAAGCAAGGCAGGTTGATGCTAGTGCCAGGTCTTGGGCACTAGCATTGATAGGTTTGGGGCATGCTGATGCCAGCTGCTGCTGCTTTGAGAGATTTTAGCAAAGTCTGAAACCTGAGCCTGGACAGGCCATTCATATGTGAAAGCCCTGCAATTTGGGTGAGTCTGCAAATTGGATAGGGTAGGGTCTCAGGGAATCACTAGGTCATAGGGAACAGTGTGGGCCAAGGTGATGGAAACTCAGCTATGGCTGCCAGTCAGCTCTGTGATGGGGGATGTCCCAGTACAGGAACAATGACCCCAGAGAGCACCCTTGCCTGGGAGAAAGCCATCTGGAAGTTCCTGCCCAGATGCCAGACAATCCAGTTCCTCCCCATATGTTCCTGGTTCCCCGCAAGCTTTTACCCCAGTGCTTGAGCTCAGGGAAAGCAGACTGTGTATGTTTGTGTGCCGGCCCTTTAAGAGGAAGTGACTGGGACTCCAGCAGCCTCCATGTCACTCAGCCACAATCCCTGATGATTTTTATAACCCCAAATTATGGGACTTCTCTTTCCAGCTCTGGAACCCTGGGAGTGGGGTCTGCTGTGCGACTGGGACCCCTTGCTCCTCACAGGAGGCCTCTGCAGAGACAGTCTTCCTCCTGATTAAAAATAATGCCACATGTGGTGTCAGACCAGCCTGTTATGCATCTCCACCCCTCCTACCTGTTTCGATGTACTTTCTTCTTTACTTCTCTAGTTGTAGGACTTCCATTTAGCCAGATTTCAGCTGTTCTGAATGTTGGTGGTTCTGTATTTCAGTTGTAATTTTGATGTGGTTGTGGAAAGCAGCAAGTACTGATTACCATCTTTGTTCTCTGCAGATTGTTTTTGAGCAGAAATGATGATTCTAAAGTCAAGCTGCAAGTCACGGGAGAAGGAGGTGTCCCTAATTTGTGGGTTCATGTAGTGTGATCACAGCCCTATGTTTTCTGCTGCTCCACAGCTGTTCTGTTCACTTACACGTTGGTTAAGGGCTAGATTTTTATTTCACACTCATGCTTCCATAAAAGGTGTTTAAGGTATCCAGGATTATTGACCTCAATTGTCTGCAAGTTATGGGGTCAACAAATAGTTCATACTTCACACCTTTAAGGATTTTTCTTTTTTTCCCTCTTAGTTGGAGCTATGTTTCTTCATTTCTTTCACTTTAATTTGAATCATTATTGAGCTTTCTTTTCTTCTTCCATCCTTCACCCATCCCTATTCTTCTTTTCTTCACAGAAAAACTAGTCTAAAAATAGGCCCATACAGAACAGTGAATCTTTGTGATTTGAACCCATGTAAGTAGCTTCTTTGAATCTTTGTTCTTTGGGGCAAGATAGTGCTACCAAGATTAGTATTGCCAAGATCAGTGGTGGAGGAAAATTGACAGAAAATGAACAAATGAAAATGTCAAGCTATAACTTTGCCCCAGTAATTATAAGACAACACTAAAAACTGAAATCAAAATTTAATTCAAGCCCTGGCCTGTGTTTCTCAGTGATTAGAGCATCCGCCTATGCACCGAAGGATTGCAGGTTCGATTCTGGTCAGTGGCACATACCTGGGTTGCAGGTTTGATCCCCGGCCCCCATTGAGGTGTGTATGGGAAGCAGTCAGTCGATGTGTCTCTCACATAGATGTTTCTCTCTTTTTCCCCCTCCCTTCCACTCTCTCTAAAAAATCAATGGAAAAATATCCTTGGGTAAGGATTAACAACAACAAAAAAGTTAATTCAGTATATTTCTGGAGTGATTAGAAGTCATGGCAATATTTGCCCTTGCAGTTAACTTCCTGACCGAGATTTTTGTTTTGTGTTATTTTTTGTTTAAGCGAGACAGCTAATATTTTTTTATTTAGGAAGCATATATTTTCGAGACAAATGGGGAAGTGTATATGCTTCAGCTTATCCAGGAGCTCTGACGATATAGAAGTAAATTCTATATATACGTATGTGAGCAATTCCTGAAATAACAATGACTAAGTGAAGTAATGAAACATACTTCAGGAGAACCTTAAAGTATGAGATGAGTCATTTGAACAAAGTAAAACCATGATGTACTTTAAAAAATTTGGATTCTCCGTATAAACTGCCTAAAACATTTCAATAGTCCTAGTCAACTGAACAGTGGTTAAAAAACACAGACCTTGGACCTAGGGTTGCTTGGAGACCCTGCTCAGGTACTTCTTAGCTGTTGGCCCTTGGACCTGTATTTAGTCTCTGTTATAGTTTCCTCCTCTGTAAACATGGATGTAATAATAGCAATTTTCCTGTCAGTTGCTGTGAGGATTATATGAGGCAATGTATGTAAAATAGCTAAAAGAGAACCTGGGTGTTTGGGATTATTAATAATGTTGTGATTATTAATAATAGTTTTCACTGCATATTAGGTATACTTTAGTCATGTTATGAGGTTAAATAGACTTAGGAATTCCCTGGGAAATTAACTGCCATATATAGTCTTTTTCTATAGAAATGTAATCCAGGTTACAAACAATGGATTTACAAATGTGAAGCCTTGGGACATAACAGCTTACTAGTATATATTAAAATTGGTTAGAGTCCAAAGTATTCAATATTTGCTAGATTAAAGCCATTAATAGTAGAGTTGTTCCTGGAAGGCATTAAGTTCTGTGCACATAAAAGCTTATGAAAAATGATCAAAACCATTGACTTTATTCCTGAGTGAATAGTATGAATACTGGAATATGAAATGAATGTTTCAAGTCTTAGCACTTAAGAATGCCAAGAAAAGACTGTATTGGCTCCAATAGGCAATAATCATAACAGTAACTTTGGGTAGAATTCTGCCTTTGTTTTTTTGCTACCTGCTTACAATTAGTTCTTCCCCACAACTGCTGCTGCAAAAAAAACCCATAATCAGATACATAGTCAATTTCATGATCTCAGAAGCACATATGGGAAGTTTACCTGCTGATTTCTGTTGCTTTGGTAGGTCTTGAATATTAAAGCACTCACATAGTAGGTCCATGATAAGTGCCTGATAAACATTTGTTGCATGGATGAGTTGTAGTGCACAGGATTGATGAGAGCAAGATGCATGAGGGAAGGGGTACAGAATGCCCAAGAAAGACCAATTGTGGTATACTTAACGAGTAATATGGGTCTAAACTAGGATATTGACAGATGAATATGGGTGGGGGGAGAATACATACAGAAGGAAAAACTAACAAAACCTGGTAACTGTGTAGCTATGGAAAAATAGTTGTGATCAAAATACCATTTAAAATAATATCACTAGCAGCCTCACTTGTTGAAGAATCCATGTTCTTCATTATCTCTACTAATTTCTAGGATCATTATTGATTCTCTAAATTAAATTAACCTTTACCTAGGTTTCCACCTGAAAAAAAGTAAACTAGGCCACAAAAGGTCAGCATACACATTGGTATATCCATGTGTGTGTATGTGTAGAGCTATTACATATTCCCTTACCATTACATATTCCCTTGCTATTACATGTTGGGTTGCTTTTGAAGAAACTGGGGAAAAATAATTTTATTATATTCCTTAAGAAAGCATTTTATGCTGTAGTCATACTTTCTGAAAATAAAAATCTAATTCTTTTAATGAGAAGTCCAGAAGCTCATACCTTTGTCTGACTTTTATATCTGTTTTATGGTGTTAGTTATTCTGAATTATTATTGATATAACAGCAATTTTTGAAATTCCTCACATATTGTTGCAGTTGTGTTAATAGACACAAATGTAGGCTATTTTATTGATTAAAAGTTAGCACATTGTTCAGCATATAGTCCAAATGAGAGGATTGTCATAATAACTGACTTGAATCAGTTTACTTAGATTTCTAACTGTCTTCTGGTTTCTTTATAACTTGAGATAATTTTTCTTTAACTCAAAAGCTAAGTCTAAATTTGCAACAAGTATTATGTGGTATTTTCTAATTCAGTGTGGCAGTTCTTTATTTCCTGAATTCTTTCTTTTGTAATGATGCATTCTGCTCTTTTCATGTCCATGTCTTTAGATAATTGTCTAATCTTCTCATAACAATCTTTCCTGTTTATAAATATTCCTTCTTTTTGCTGTTTGTTAGTCATTTACTTTTTCCCAGTTCATCTGTTTTTCTGCTTAACAATTTCTTTGTCAAATTTTTACTTTTAGTTTTAATTTAAACTTTACTACTCTGTGGTTCTCTTTATTTCTGGTCTTTGAAACCATATCTTTTGCTTTCTGTATTGTAATACTAAATGTTTTCGTGCTTATGGATTTATATTCTGTAACCACTTTGTATGAGCATTCAGCGTTTTCTTGAAATGAATAGCACCAGTGATTATATTAATTAACATTCTTAGCTTAGATGGTATGTGTTACGTAGTTGCAGGATTTTATGCTATCTTTTACTGGTAATGGTGTTTAATATTATATACTGATCCTGATACATTTGTTACATTTGCCCATCTTACTCCTGCTTGTACAGAGCTCTGCCTGTGAATAATTTGTCATGCTGATCCTAAGTAAGCTGATAAATTATTTATTAGGATTTAAAATTTTAATTAACAACAATTAATATAACACAATTGTATTCAAGTACAAATTCACGAGGATTCCAGAGACATCCTATCTAATAATAGACAAAGATTGAAATTAACCGTACCTCTGCTACACTTCCCATTGGCTAATCAGCAAGATATGCAAATTAACCGCCAACCAAGATAGCGGCTAATTTGCATATGTAGGCGCCAAGCAATGGAGCAAAGCCCACTGGCTCCGGGCAGGAGCAGCAAGCGAAGGCCAGCGTGGCGAGCAAAGAGCGAAGCCAGCCGAACCGGCGAGAGCAGAGAGCTAAGCCCCTCGCACCACTGTGCAGGCTCCGTCCTCAGGAGCCGAGCGGCTGCGAGAGCAGAGAGCAGAGAGCTAAGCCCCTCACTGCTGCGCTGGCTCCGCTCCAGGGACCTGAGCAAAGAGCAAAGCCCGCCGCAACGGTTCCTACTGGCAAAGAGCAAAGGCCTGGGTTCCGGCCGTCGGAGGAAAACTGGTGCCAGCAGCAGGGGAAGGGCAGACTGCAAGAGGGCGCAGGTTGGGCTGAGGGACCCACCCGAGTGCACAGGTTTCTGTGCCCCGGGCCTCTAGTTAATTTATAAATGAGAACTTCAATCTTAAGAACACATGAGGCCATAGCTATCTGGGACACCACTAAGGACAGTATTCCTAGTCACAGGTTGATGCAAATTGCCTGTGCAAGCTGAATAAGACTGCAGAGCACAGGCAGTCTAAATTGTTTTCTTCATAGACAGAGTGTATTCTTCTTAAATAGGAGAACTTGCTATCACTTTTGAATAGATTGAAAGGCATATGGTAAAGAATAGGATGATTTTTTTTAGGGTTTTTTTTTTTTCCTTCTTCGGGTCAGCTGATTTTCATTATCACTGTGGTCTGTTTCAGTGCCTGTATTCCATGATAGTTTTGTGTGGAAAATAATGTGTCATCACCAACTTTGTATAACAGTAAAACATGTTACAGTGTATTTTTTCTTGGTAATTGTTGGTAGATTCACTTTCTCATTGTACTTAAAGTATCCTAGTACCTTTACATTATTGAAATATTTTAGGATAGTCTGAAATATTCTGGTACATTATTCATTCATCTTACAATATATTAAATACCTGTTATTTTTCAAGCATAGGTAACTATCTAAGTTAACTATATGAATTAATTTAAAATGTATACTGGTATTTTTTTCTCTTTTGATAAAAGCAGGATTTAATTAGGAAACAAAACACAGCCAAAGATACCTCATTTCTAAAACCAGTCTATAGCCAGTCACACATGCAAGAGACTGTGCTGTTTGATATAAGTTAGCAATTTCTGAAAGAAGAGAACTATTAAAGTGTCTTAAGACTGATTTCCACCATCAAGGAGCATGATTGATTGCAAAGTTAAAACACATAGGTAAACTGTCGCTTCAAGAAAATGATATATGTGTAGAATGGCCTTATAATTTATTGTTTAGATTGAAATACTTTTGAGGGCCCTGTTCATAATAGTGAGAAAGCAAATATAAATCAGAAATGTCCCAGGCAAACATAGACACATGGGGTCTCCCTGATACTCACTTGTGATTGGATAGGAACTCTGAGGGAAAAATGAGCAGTGTAGGCCAGAGTGGTCACATAGGCTTCAAAGAAGGCATTAGAACTTCAATGAGGAAAATCATTCTTGTGATTCTTGCCAGGATAGAAATATATTCATTTATAATGAATATACCAATTTGGATGGTATAGAAATTTGGGTAGAGAAATACTAGTAGTTAGATTAGGCTGAGAAGTTTGGGTTATGAACTACATGATCTTCAGAAGTTACTTAACCTTAGTGACCCAGTTTGCCATCAACAGCATGGAGATAGCAGTACTTATCTCATAAGGTTGTACAACAATTAACTATGTCCTCCTGGAAAGTACTGTGTTAACTACCTGTGGCACACTGACAAAATTTTAAACCATTGAAAGTGTTTGGCAGTGTGCAGAATGGATTGGGGATGAGAAAGGCAGAAGAGAGGATTTTTAAAGAATTTAGTAAGTGATGAAGTGGAGATGAGAAAAAGGGGCTGAGTAAATTATGACTCTGAGCTTCCAAGCCTGCATGACTGGGAAACCAGGAGAATTTAGCAAAAAAATAGTAAGTCAGAAGGGTTACCTGTTATTTAGGAAGAAAAAGTTCAAATTTAAACATGACAATTTTGAGGGGAGAATAGCCAGTTAGAAATGGTCAGCTGGCAGTTGGAGGAATAAAAGTGGTGCTCATGAAGAATGAGTTTGGGAATGTTCCAAATACGTAGGTAGCAGTTGAAGCCTTGGGCATAGATGATGATCTCTCTCAAGGATAGAGTGTAGGGGAAAAAAACGATTGATGAGGGAAACATGGAAGCCCATATTTGAAGTACAAGAGGAAAAAAACAACTAAAAGGGAGAATCAAAGAAACAGGTATAGTATTTCCCAGAGTCTGTTTTACCAAACATTAAATCTATAGTGTGGTAACAGGGCATATAGGAAAGGAAATTGGTTCCGTGGTTAAATTCTACAACTCTGTTAAAGTTAAATTAGTTCATTGCAAGAATTATGTTTTTTAGTATGTTAATATACCCGGCAAATCTCCAAGAGGGAAATACATGAAGTAATGGTTTGCAGATTTATCTGTTTGCTGAACCCTCTTCGCCCCAGAATACTTCATAGAGACTAGTGCTCCATAAAACACACTTGGGGAATTATAGAAACCTAATGAGGAAAGAGTTTCAAGAAGGAAGGAATTAAACTTGTCAAATGTAGAGAGATTAAGGAACATGAGAAATGAGAAGAAGCTATTAGATTGTTTTATTAAGTTATCATACATGGCCTTTAAGAATATAGTTCAGTAGCATGGAGGACCCAGTGCACTCTCCCTTCCTCCTTTCCTCACTCCCAAGCTCCAAGGGCCCTTCTTTTGCCTCTATGACGTGTTTCCTAAGCCTGTTTATTCTAGGAATTACTTTTTCTACCTCTGCGATTTACCAAATAAATGTTCTTTTATAGTTGGGAAAAAAAAATACAGTTCAGTAACGGGCAGTCGGACATCCCTGGAGGGGTCCCAGATTGGAGAGGGTGCAGGTTGGGCTGAGGGACACCATCAGGCCTCTAGCTAAGGATAAGAGTTATTGATGAGGAAATGAAGGCAGTAGGTTTACATCATTCCACTTCTGTTAATTCTAATATAAAGTGTGATTGATAGGAACAAATTGGTCATTACTGAATATTTTTGTATCCTATGTATATTTTATTATACATAATAAATTCTTATTTTTCTAAGTAATATGACCTTTTGTTTAATGCTAATTAGATTATATTAGAACTGGAAGGGACTTTAACAGTCATGTAGGACAATCCCTCAGAGAACCATTAGTTTCCCTTTTATAGGGTAAAGGCACACATTAAAATTATTTTCTAACCACAGCCTAAGTCTAAACTAATTTTTCATGCTTAAAAAATAAAAGTAGCCCTAACTGGTTTGGCTCAGTGGATGGAGCATCGGCCTGTGGAATGAAGGGTCCCAGGTTCGATTCCGGTCAAGGGCATGTACCTTGGTTGCAGGCATGTCCCCAGTAGGGGGTGTGGAAGAGGCAGCTGATTGATGTTTCTCCCTCATCGATGTTTCTAAATCTCTATTCCTCTCTGTAAAAAATAATATGAAAAAATAATATAAAATATATTTAAAAAAATAAAACTATATGGGAAAGGTAAGCCTTATCAATTGTGTGTTTTTAAGGGGTCATCTTATGTGAATTTTACTCTAATATTAAAGACCATCTTTGAGTATAACCTATCCTTTCATATAGCAATGATACAAATATTTAACTCATAGTTATGCTGTAAAGAGGAAAGTGACTTTGACATCCTCTCACAATCACTGTAAATAGATAATTTTTACAGCCATTTCAACATTTTTTTATGATAAAATATTATGCATTAGGACTGATGACTGATTTCTTTATTATGGGTATATTAGGTTCCACATCATCACACTATGCCCAACAAATTTAAAAATCAATAAGTAACCTGAATTTTCGTGACCTGCTTGGGTTAGCATCACTGCCTCCTCCTGAGATGGTTGAATGCTATAGAGCAAACCCAGAGTATTGTAGAGTTAGTGACTGTTTTTGATTGTTGTTATCTTCTATAGCATCCAGCCTAGCATCTTGTTTAATAAACATTGGTGTGCTAAGTCTTTTGAAGTTTCTGCTGCAAGTAGACCAATCCTAAACACTCTGGCATAAGCCCATGTTCCCCTTGGAGAGGCACACATTCATTTTGGCAGATAGAAGATTCTGAGAAGTTTTTCAGTGAAGAAACTTTGGAATTTTTAAAAAATATATTTTTGGCTTTTTAGATTGTAGTAAAATATACATAATATTTACCATCTTAACCATCTTTAAATGTATAGTTTAGTGGTATTCAAGATATTCATAATCTTGTGCAACTATCAACATCATCCATCTCCAGAACTCTTTTCATCTTGCAAAACTGCAACTGTGCTCATTCAATAGTAACCCTCCTTCCCCATTTACTTCGGCTCCTGACAGACACCTTTGTTGACTTTTTAAAACTGGCATTTCCAAACTTATTTTATAGTAAATAAGGACTCTTTTTCTCTTAACATTTACTTATATTCCCTAGATGTTCCATCACTCAGAGAAAAATGCAGGATTATTTTTTATTTAGTACTAGCCACGCGTTGCTGTGGCTCAGTCTGGTTAAATGGAAAAGAAAGAAAAGAGAAAGCGCACATTTCTAATATGTTTAATTTCACAATGCTTGTGGATATACAATATTTTTTGTTGTTCCATTGTCTGTGCAGATATAGAGATTGTCTGGTTTGCCGACTCTAGAACATGCAACATATAATTGTCCATGTGAAAAGCAATCTGTGTCTAGATCTAAACCGCACAATTCTAAAGATTGGCCCTGAGCTTTATTGATGGTGATTGCAAACACCAATCAAATTGGGAATTGCAATCTCTTAAATTGAAATGGCATATCCGTTGGAATCAAAGGAATACGAGGAATGAGGACATCTTCACCTCTGAAAGGTCCTGTCAAGATTGTTGCTTCTATGACGTTGCTCATTAATTTTTTTTACTGCTAGCCGCGTGCCATTGCAAAGCTTTGGCTGGTTGATATTTCGCAACATGATAATTGGCACGCTGATTTTCAATTGCAGTACGTGCGGTGGCATCCCTGGCAGATCGAGTGAATTCAAAAATTCTGTTGCATAATTAACCGCTTCATCTGCTTCCACAACAGTGTCGACAGACTTGTATGTGACTGCCTCGCTTTGAATGTTAGACTGAATAATATTGTTAAGTTCGTAGATATCTTTCTTCTTGGCTGCAAGAATAGCTCATTCACTCAGCCAGTCGTGATTCTTAGAATTGGTTTGAATATTGAGAAATACCTTTTCAACAAATTTTTCTTTTGATGTCACTAAATTGCAGAAGTTATGAGGCAATGAAATTCGTCCTGAGGTCAGATCAACCAGCACTTTTCCGTTCCCAATTTCCAGCAATTGATGTGAGAATATCTCAGCTGATCGATCGTTTTGCAGCTGGACACGCATATTTGTAGTTAATTTTATCTACAATTTATAATTGTAAACAGAAACATTGAAATGGAATCGTAAAATATTTAGTATAGTGTGTGTTGCTTTTACATCCAACAGATGGCGCTGTTTTTCAAAAAAAGCATGTTTTTACCTATCACAGTTGCGACATATATATAATAGTAGGTATATAGGTATATAAAAACATGCGCGTATTCAAATGCAATGTTGTGTCAAAATTTCAAAGCAATCAGTGATGAACTTTCGGAGATTTAAGATTTTGAACAAACGAACATTTACATTTTTATTTATATAGATGTGTCAGATTAAGGATATTTTTCTCAAAAATTTCATGAATCCCAAGAGAAAAGCAAGCTCTTCTGAAATGTCTATTTGAGTAAGACATGAATTCAGTGTTTAGAAAGATATAGGGGGAGGTTGAGAGGGTGTTTTGGGGAGACAGTGAGTATGCTAGAGCAAACTTTATGTAGGAGAGAGAAAACCTGGGCTCCTGTTCTACTTTGCCACTAACTAGCTAGCGTTTCAGGGCCTTTTCCCCTGTCTGTTCCATATGAGCTGGGACTATTAGTAGTCTTAAAAGTTGAATGATTGAAGACTATTTTAAAAGACATGGAATTTAAAAAGTAGTAGTGAGAATTTGATGATAAAATAGAAGAAGTAAAAGGGAAAAAATCTGAGATATGGGCAGAGAAAAGAGAATTGTCATCTTCCTGAAATACATGAAAATATACACTGAGTGGCCAGATTATTTTGACTACCTGACGTTTGTAGGCAAATTAGTTATAATTTCATGCTGAAGTTGCTAGAGGGCCAGACCATTATAAATAGGGAAGCAGGTTGTTTACCATGACAATAGAAGTGATTTTTTTTCTGAAGATATGTGTAAACGCGATTTAACAGCCTTTGAACATGGGATGATTATATATATATATATATATATATATATATATATATATATATATATATATACACACACACATACATATATACTAGAGGCCCGGTGCACAAAAATTTGTGCACTCGGGGGGAAGGGGGGTCCCTCAGCCCGGCCTGTGCCCTCTCGCAGTATGGGACCCCTCGGGAGATAACGACCTCCTGGCTTAGGCCTGCTCCTGGGTGGCAGAGGGCAGGCCCAATCCCTAGGTGCAGCCCCTGGTCGGGCTCAGAGCAGGGCTGATTGGGGAGTTGGGGCGCCGCCCCTGTCATGCACAGAGCAGGGCAGATCAGGAGGTTGCGATGCCACCCTCAGTCACGCTCAGGGTAGGGCTGATTGGGGGGTTGGGGCACCACCCCCTGTCACACTCAAGGCAGGGTCGAGGGGCAGGTTGCGGCGCCACCCCCTGTCATGCACAGAGCAGGGCCAATCAGGGGATTGGGGCACTGCCCCCTATCACTCACAGAGCAGGGCTCATCAGGGGGGTTGGGGCTCCGTACCCTGTCACGCACAGAGCAGGGTCGATCAGGGGGTTGGGGAGCTCCCCCTGTCATGCACAGAGCAGGGCCGATCAGGGGGTTGGGGAGCTCCCCCCTGTCACTCACAGAGTAGGGCCGATAGGGGAGTTGGGGCACCGCCCCCTGTCACACACAGAGCAGGGCGGATCAGGGGTTTGGGGCTCCGCACCCTGTCACACTCAGGGCAGGGCTGATGGGGAGGTTATGGCTCTACCCCGTCACACACAGAGCAGGGCCCGTTGGGGGTGGGGGGGGTGGGGGCACCGCACCCTGTCACACACAGAGCAGGGCCAATCAGGGGGTTGGAGCACCGCAGCCTGTCACACACAGAGCCGCAGAGCGATCAGGGGGTTGGGGAGCTCCCCCCTATCAGGCACAGAGCAGGGCTGATCAGGGGGTTGAGGCGCCTTCCCCTGTCACAAACAGAGCAGGGCGGATAGGGAGGTTGTGGCCCCGCCCCCTGTCACACACAGAGCCGCAGGGCGATCAGGGGGTTTGGGCGCTGCCCCTGTCACGCTGATCCCGGTGCTGGGAGGCCTCTTGGCTCCGCTGATCCCGGTGCTGGGAGGCATATTACCCTTTTACCATATAGGATAGCAGCCTGGTGCATGGGTGGGGGTTGGCTAGTTTGCCCTGAAGGGTTTCCTGGATCAGGGTGAGGGTCCCCACTGGGGTGCCTGGCCAGCCTGGATGAGGGGATGATGGCTGTTTGCAGCTGGTCACACACCCTTCAGTGTGGGGGTCCCCACTGAGGTGCCTGGCCAGTCTGGGTGAGGGGCTGAGGGCTGTTTTCAGGCTGGCGGGTGACTGAAGCTCCCAACCACTCCTTTTTTTCATTTTTTTTTTTTATTCTGGGCCAGCTTTAGCTCTGAGGCTCCAGCTCTTAGGCCTCTGCTGCTGAAAGCAGGTTTCTGGCCTTTGTTTACCTTCTGTATTTGAAACAATGTTGCGATCCTGCTGGCTGAAGCCCAGCAACTAAAGCAGGTTTCTGGGGTTTGTTTAGCTTCTATATTTGTAACATAGTGGCTTAGAGTTGCAGCTCAGAGGCCGGCAACGGCAGGCGGGGAACGTTGGAGTCCTCCGTCACTGAAGCAAGCAAGCCTCCTGTTCGCTTCCAGTTGCCTGGCTGCCGGCCGCCATCTTGGCTGGCAGTTAATTTGCATATCTCGCTGATTAGCCAATGGGAAGGGTAGCGGTCGTACGCTAATTACCATGTTTCTCTTTTATTAGATAGGATATATATATATATATATATATATATATATATATATATACACACACACACACACACACACACACACACACACATACATACATACTAGAGGCCCGGTGCACAAAAATTTGTGCACTCGGGGGTAGGGAGTCCCTCAGCCCAGCCTATGCCCTCTCGCAGTCTGGGACCCCTTGGGGGTGACCACTTGGTGGCTTAGGCCTGCTCCCTGGGGGATTGGGCCCAAGTTGGCAATCAGACATCCCTCTGTATTGTGATTTGATAAACTGTTGATGGGTATGATGATGATAATAATAGATCATTTGTGATACTAGCTTAATTACGTCCTTGCTATGTGCCAGTCACTAAAATGGTGTGTAAGTTTTAAACTACATTATTTGATTCTGAATTGTACTTATAAGAACCTAGCATTTTCTTTGTTTCTTTATTGATGAGATAAAAAATAATCAGAAAGCAAGTAGGCTAATTATTACTGTTAATTCATTTTTGTAGCCCAGAAGCAATTCTTCATGTTCAGTACTTAAAAAATAATTTAATGAGTAAATAGTTGGCATTTCATATAATTCAAGAAGTATTAATACTGCTTTGGAATATAGTGCTTCACCTTCATTTTAAAAATGAGTTAAATGTTCTGGAAATTTACCTTTCTCATAAAATGAGATGTTTTATTTGGGAAGTTAAGCTAGAGATCTCTCTGGCAACCTCTTTACCTATCTTTCAGGATAGGTGTTTCTACAATTAAAAATAGACTTCCACTGAGTTTTTACCCATAAAGATTTAATATTTCATATAAATTAGAATTGACATCCTGCTGAGTGCTAAGAAGAATGCAGAAAAAAATTCCATAGTTTTAATTCATTTGTCAAATCTCAGTGCACCTTGTTTATGATCCCATACTAGAAGTATATTCATAGACAAGAATTCAGGTGTGTTTTCTTAGAGGTTAAAATGTGTTGTCATGAGTGCCTTAAAATAACTTCTTCACAAATAGAACTACTCCTTTCCTGTGGGGAATAGGAATATTTCTTGGCTTCCCTAATTTAATTTTGAAATTCTTTTTTTTCTACAATTAAAAATAAATTCAGTTTCATTATTTCATCCAGGATGGTTAGGTTCAGGAGGATTTATTGATGCCATCCCCTCTCAGACATATATCAGCAAGAGTGTGTGTGGATTGGGGTGGGGAGTGTAGGGCACCAAGCCTTACAAGCAGAAGGAACAACCAGTTTAAAGGCCTTGAGGAACTGAAAGAAGATACCTGTGACTGGAGCATAGTGAGACCAAGAGTGGTCCAGATGATGATGGAGAATAACAGTGGAGACTATGGTGAGGAATTTGCTAGGGCCACCTGGTTCATTCTAGCAGAGTGGTGAGCAGCAGGTATTAATTGTTAGCACACCTGGATTCAAATCTCACTCAGCTTCCCTACTTCCTAAAGTCTCTATAAACTCATTCCCACAACTCTAAAATGGTAGTAATACCTGCTTCAGAGCCTGGCTAGGTGGTGTGCACTACCTGAAATATAGTAAACCACACAACAAATGGCAGGCTGCTAGCACTTTACCTCTTTATTCACTGTACCATGCATACCCTACTCTGGATTCTAAGATTCACAGGCTTTTCTTTCTGTTACTTTTAAAATTCATTCAGCAAATATTTATTGGGCACTTAAAATTTTATATCCTAGCTAACTCTCTTTGCCTTAATTATATTTGTATGTCTTTCTCATAGCTTCAAGGTTATGAAATTCTCAAGCAGCAAGCATAGCATCTGCTTCAGAAAATGCTTGAATAAATGGACACCTAATAGAAAGTTTATGGAACATGATTACTATAATTCAGCATGCAGTTGTTTGGATGATTTGTTTTAAATCAGTCCTATGTAAAAAACAAAACAAAACATATTTCTTGTCGCCCTCATTTCATTTTACTTCAACAGAAATTTAAAACATGCCAGTTACAAAATCATAACTCTAGAAAAATAGAAAATATGTTTTTTTATTTTCTATTTTCAAATTCACACATGTTTTCTATTTTCAATTTCTAAATTCACACATTGCCTCAAAATAAGTTACTGTTAGGTTTATGTCTTTTTTCAAGATTAAGTAGCTACTTTAATACAGTATTTTTTAAACAGCTATCTTCAAATGTAAATAAGACAGGTAAGTAAAGACAGACATATACCATATAAACTTTTAGCAAGTTGAATGCTTGCTTTTTAAAAAAAAAAAAAAAAATCTGTTTACTTTGAGATCATTATAGATTTACATGCCTTTATAGGAAATAGTAGAGAAATCCCATATATCCTTTACCTAGTTTTCCCTAGTGGTAATATCTTGCATAACTGTGGTACAATAGCCCAATAGGAAATTGACACTGGTAAAATCCATAGACTTCATTCAGATTTCTCTAGTTTCCATGCACAGATTTGTGTCTGTGTGTATATTTAGTTCTGTGCAGTTTTATCACATGTGCAGATTCATATGACTATTTACCACAGTAAGATACAGGATAGTTCCAGCACCAGGATCCCTTGTGTTTCCCTTTTGTAAGCACAGCCAGCTATGCCTCTTTCTCAAACCTGGCCACACGATTCATAATTGTGTCATTTCAAGAATATTATACAAATGGAATCAGACAGCCTGTAATCTTTTGGGTTCCCTGTTTTTATTCAGTATAATCCCCTTGAGATAAATGGAGAGCTTTTAAAAAGTGATTTGTAAAGAAAGTCTAACATCTTTCCCACTGGGCCTATTGCCTGGTCTCTGGCAGAAAAGGTAGGAATTGGCATTACAAAGGCAAAGGTGCTTCCCTGGAATGTGAGGTAGAGTACCTCATTAGTCATGTTATTCAGAGACTCTCAGAGAAATTGGGATTTCCTTTTCTGATCTACTAGAGGCCTAGTTCACAACATTCACGCACTGGGGCGGGTGTTCAGCCCGGCCTGCACTCTCTTGCAGTCTGGGACCCCTCGGAGGATGTCCAACTGCCAGCCTAGGCCCGCTCCTGCAACTGCTGCTGCACTCGCCAGAATTGAACCAGCTTCTGGCTGAGCAGCGCTCCCCCCATGGGAGCGCTTTGACCACCAGGGGGCAGCTCCTGCTTTGAGTGTCTGCCCCCTGGTAGTCATTAAGCGTAATAGCAACCAGTCATTCTGCCACTCAGTCCATTTGCATATTAGGGTTTTATTATATAGGATGTGTTGATCTCTTGGTAGAAAATAGTCCTATTTCTTTTTTTTCCTTCTTCTTCTTCTATTAGTCCTATTTCTTTTAAAGGGCATGGTCCATCTCCATAATTGTCTGTTCAATGTCCAAAGACCATTCCAGTTAAGTCCATCTTTCATTCCCTTTCTCTCCATCCTCTTAATTTTTTTTAAATCCTGACCAATTGAAAACAAATCACTGTTGAATTAAGTTTTAGGTGAGATTTTGCCAAATTGATGTAATCAATTTGACTGAAAACTTTTATTTTAAACTTAAAATTACATGCATGGAAGAGTTGTTGTTTCCATTTGCCTTACAGGAAATGATCATGGTAGTTCTACCTCACTAATAGTCTTGTTTTGATTTGTTTTGCTTCAAAAGTAATTATAAAATATATAATTCATTTGAATGATCTAAATGCCATCCCTTGGGAATTTTATTATGTAATAGGAACTCCATCTCATATCAAGTCATCCAGAGCCTTGATAGTTTTCTTTTTAGACAAGTATGTATATGTAGTATAGCATATTTTAAGCTGTAAATAGGAATATTGTTTCTAACTTATTGATATGTCAGGAATCCCACTACCTCACAATCAGAGCTTCTTTTAGAGTATTTTATAGATTGACTTAGCTTGGCTTCAAATAAGTAAAAAGGTCTTTCATTAATAAATATTTAAATAATTGGTACATAATCTTTCAAAGGAAAATAGCTCACAGTTGGAACTATATCTATATCTCCATATCACTACCAAGAAGTTATTATTATTCATCCCCATTCAACATAATGCACTGGCCCTGGCCATTTGATAAAATGCCCAGAATGCTGAAGCCTAGATTTGAGTCTTAGTGCTAATGTTTCCAGTCTGCATTTCCACTTGCATCTTGAAACTAAAGAAACTGAAATATTAGTCAACAAATATTGGTTGAACACCTGCTATGTTCCACGCAATGTGTTACTTTCCTCATCAACTTAATTTTGTGGATTTATTGATGTTATTTTAATGTTTGGACATAAATTTCTTTCCTGAAGCAGTCTTTATCTGTTATTGTCAGTTTTAGGTAATTTTGACTATAAGATTTGGTCATTTCTTAGAGTTATGTATTTATGGGCTTACTCTCACATCATCATATTTCCCTCCTTCTGCATTCTACATAGGTGATTAGGTTTCCTCTAAGTAGATTTTAAAAATCTTACCTCGCTTTTTGTTCTCATTTTGTAGTCCAAAGCCACTTCAAACTCTGCCACGAGTTACAAACTCAAATGTTTTCTGGGGCCACACAGGTATCCTAATATATATAAAGAGCTAGGTGCCATCACGACCAAATGGGCAACTGGTCACCATGAAGTGCATGGAGCACTTCTCGGTCACCCCCCTCCCCCGGCCCCTGAGCTGCTCACCATGATGGGGGGCTGGCAGCAGGGCAGGACTGGGGACTGTTGAGCGGTGGTGGCGGCTGCTTCACAGGGTGGCCATGACTTACCAGAGCAGTCACCTGGGCATCAGCAAGTTTCTCAAAGCAGTTGCGGGGTGGGGGGACTTATGTGAAGCGACGCTGTCACGGGGTGGGGGGAGCCTCGTGGAGCAGTGGCGGGGAGGGGGAGTTTAGCGGAGTGTCCAATGGCAAGCTCTGCAGGGCGGCAGCAAGCTTCACGAAGCAATTGAGGGGTGGGGATGCTTCATGGAGCAGTTGCGGGGCTCGTGGAGCAGTCGAGGGGCCGCAAACATTGCGGAGCGTGCCGGGGTGGGGAACTTCACCTAGCATCGCAGGGCGGCGGAGGCCAGGCTAGACCTAGGGACCCTAACTATGCACAGTTTTGTGCACGCTGGGCCTCTAGTAATAAGTATATGAAGCAGGCCAATGTAAAGTAAGTAGGAATTGATAGGGTCTGTGTAAACAAATTTTTTAGATAATTCATTTTCAAATAAGAAAGTGAAATATCAGTTTATTGGTGACAGTGATGTGTACCAGTTTTAAAATAGGAAATACTAAGAACTTTGCAGCATGAACCCAAATCCAGCTAGTGCTAATGTATTTATGGGGTGAGGTATATGTATTGTTTTATTTTAATTTATTGTGGACATCTCTCCATGTCAAATTACGTAGATCTATATTTTATATCATTTAACAACTGTGCCAGTTTCAATTGTAAGGATGCATGGTCATTTATTTTCCATTCCCATGTTGATATCAGGAAAAATCTAAAATATGCTTTGACGTCACCATTGCAAATTCTAAAGATAAAGTCATTTTTCTTTATTTTAAAATATCCTAGCAAATAAAGAGGGAATATGCTAATTGACCCTCATGCCATCGCAAATATGGCGGCACCCACAGCCAATAAGGAGGGAGTATACTAATTGACTGCCACACCCTCAAAGATGGCAGTGCCCACAGCCAATAAGGAGGGAATATGCTAATTGCTGCCCCACCCTTAAAGATGGCAGCGCCCACAGCCAATAAGGAGGGAGTATACTAATTGACTGCCACACCCTCAAAGATGGCAGTGCCCACAGCCACAAGATGGTGGCACCCAGTCCCCTCAGCCCCACTGTGGTGGCAGGCGTGCGGCAAGGCTGGGCCTGCCCCGAGGTGGGCCCAGCCTTGCCACGTGCCTGCCTCCGGAATTCCCCAGTCCCCTCAGCCCCCCAGCCACCCAGGGCCGGCCTGAGGTTTAGGCAAGCCTCGGCTGTCGGCTGCCCAGCTGCTCAGGGCTGGCCCGAAGGGCAGGCAAGCCTTGAATGGCAGCTGCCCAGCCAACACCCAAGGTACAGGCAAGCCTCAGATGGTGGCTGCCCAGCCGCCCAGGGCCGCCCGAGGCTCAGGTAACCAGGGCCAGCCGAGGCTTGTGCTGCCGGCAGTGGCAGCAGCAGAGGTGTGATGGGGGTGTCGCCTTGCCCTGATTGCTGGGTTGCCTCCCGGACTGTGAGAGGGGGCAGGCTGGGCTGAGGGACCTCCCTCCAGTGCATGAATTTTCATGCACCGGGCCTCTAGTAATTTCAATAAAAGTCCAATAGAAATTATTTTTAAACTTAAAAGATTATTCTAAGGAATAGTAGATCATATCATTTGCATAATTCTTAGGAAGCTTTAATTTAGTTATATTTCTTTCCGGTTAAACATAAATTTAGCTGAACCATTTTGAAGATCACTATTTCTTGGGCATTGATGACTAACAGACCCTTATACAGTAGTTTGAAGCCTAAAGAAGATTCTATGTAAATTCACAGCATAATATATATGCATCAACATTCACACATAAAGAGACAGCGACGAATAGTGATGTATCTGTTAGAACTAAAGTTCACATCATATTGTGTAGATGTCCTTGCTTTAAGAATCACTCATTACTTGTTCATTATAGGAGATAAGTAAAGTGGTGATTTCTTACAGTTTAATCATTTTGGCAAACCACTACTTGAATTTAGTTCAAGTGGAACTTACTAAGTTTCTGGATTATATCATTTCTTTATGGGAGTGTGATTTCATCAGTTTGCTTCCTGTATTAAGCCCTTTGGTCTAATTTCATTCTAGTCAGGAAAGATAGCAAGAAAGTTTTACTGGACATATATTAAGAGTTTTTCCTCTGGAATATAGCCTTTTAAAAAACTTTTTTATTGAAATTGAAAGTATAATGCAGTTAAAATACATTTTCTAATTTGGAATCCAGTTCTACTTCATCTGATATGGAATCCAGTCACACCCCATTGAATGTAGAATTGTTTGTGTGTAGCATTTTTTTAGATGAGATATTTTATAACTTTTAACACATTTTCAAAGTGGTGAGGTGCTGGGAGTGGCACTGGCCATTGTGGTGGTAGATAGTAGATCAGTGCCCTGATGTCTTAATGATGCTGCAGCAGGCACCAATTTATTCATTGTAGCCTTTGCCGTATTAAAGATGTTTTGGCATTTTTTTATAAGGAAAAAAATATTAGTAACTGAAGATGAGAGCTTGGGTAACTTGTGACCATTAGTAACTGAAGATGAGAGCTTAGGTAACTTGTGACCTGGCACAATTCAAACAGGCACAAGACATTCTCTATTCTTTATATGTAAAGATGCTGGGCTAGTCCTAGGGCTCAGCTCTGGAGCAGACTCAACTTTTGGAAAGGTCTTCTCTGCTATCTTAACAGAGGGCCAGAAGTATAAAAAACCACACTTGTTATTTCTTATATGGAAATGAATGGATGGTGTGGTTTAAAAAAATAATAATATCAAGTTAATTGTGGAAAAGATAAGAATTAAGAAGTTAAGCCCAGCCTACATGGCTAAGCATTGACCTATGAACCAGGAGGTCATAGTTCAATTCCCAGTCAGGGCACATGCCCAGGTTATGGGCTTGATCTCCATTGTTGAAGGCGTGCAGGAGGCAGCCGATCAGTGATTCTCTCTCATCACTGATGTTTCTATCTCTCTTTCCCTCTCTGAAATCAATAAAAATATATTTCAAAAAAATAATTTAAAAGTTAAGAATAGCATGTAAACAAATACATATTTAGTAAGAACAATAAGTTCTTTGGATCTCAAAATTTTTAATTCTATTATCCACCTTAGGTTTTTCACTAAGAATCTATATTCTTTGTCATATATAGCTCTTCCTCCTCCTCCCTAGGAAAATACATCATCATGCATTTTGGATTAAAGTAACTGCTATCATTGATTCCTCTATTAACCATAATAAAGTTCTTTAAAGTTATAGTTTCTTGTTAATTTGATTAAGTTTCAAATGATTGTATAGGTTAAAATATTTTATATAATTTATTTTCTCCTTATTTTCTCTAAGAAGTAGATTATCAACTAAATTTTTCCCCGTTTAGTGAAATGAACTGTAGGGTCACCACTTTAATTTTCAATGGAAAATATGCATTCTATACTAATAGTGATAACCTGAAGAAGTCCAATTCTGAATATTGTTGGAAGTAAAATTTAAAGGCATAATGAATTTTGGTTTTCCTTTGTTCATGTATTGTGACAAATATATCTGCTCCCCCTCATATATATTAAACTAGAGGCCCAGTGCACGAAATTTGTGCACAGGGGCAGGAGGGTGTGTCCATCAGCCTGACCTGCACCCTCTCCAGTCTGGGAGCCCTCAGGGGATGTCCTACTGATGGCTTAGGCCCATTCCCTGTGGTTCTCTGCATTCTGCAGGGCCTGCCTGCTTCACACCACAGTGACTGCCAAGCAGGCCGTGCTGAGTGCTGCCTGCGGGCAACACTTGCCTGCTCCCTGGTCGCCGTGGCGACGGCCAAGGAGGCCGTGCTGGGAGCTGCCTGCAGGCTGCTCTTCCCTGCTCCTGGGTCACTGCAGCAACGGCCAAGCAGGCCATGCTGGGAGCTGCCTGCGGATGGCATTTGCCTGCTCCTGGGTCGCTGCGGTGACAGCCAAGCAGGCTATGCTGGGAGCTGCCTCCTACCTGCTGTCAGTCTCCACAGAGATGATGAGGTTAATTTGCATACTCATTCCTGATTGGCTGGTGAGCGTAGCAGAGGGACGGTCAATTTACATGTTTTTCTTTTGTTATATAGGATATCCTATATAATAAAAGCCTAATATGCTAAGTGTCCAGTCATCCGGTCATCCGTTCAACCAATCAAAGCATAATATGCTAATGGTATGCTAAGGCCACTCAACTACTCACTATGATGTTCACTGACCACTAGAGGGCAGACAGTCGATTGGTTGACCAGTCGCTATGACGTGCACTGACCACCAGGGGGCATACGCTCCAACTGGTAGATTAGCTTACTGCTGGGGTCCGGTCGATCAGGACTGAGCGACATGGGCCAGACACACCCTGGAGCTCTCCCACGCTCCCTTCCCGGCTGGCCAACCTCCTGTGTCCTTCCCCGGCCCCAATCATGCACCAGTGGGGTCCCTCGGCTTGTCCGGTGCCCTCTCGCAATCTGGGACCCCTTGGGGGATTTCGAAGAGCTGGTTTCGGCCCGATCCCACAGGCAAGGCCAAAGGACCCCACTGGCACACGAATTAGTGCACCAGGCCTCTAGTTAGAAATAAAATTATATATCAAATTCCCATTCTCTAAAAAAATTTTTACAGAGCTTAAGTTAAACACAAATGAGAAATTGGTAATAATTTAGAATATGACTGAAATAAAAAACTGAGTCATTTATTACTTTAAAATTTCAAGGTTTATATTAAAAGCATCATTGTCTTCTTTCAGATCAATTTGCGCCTCATCTTGGTAAGCGGAAAGACAAAAGAGTTCCTGTTTTCTCCGAATGACTCTGCTTCTGACATTGCCAAGCATGTGTATGACAACTGGCCAATGGGTGAGTGGTGTTTTTCCTATTGAGAATGAATAATGTTACTTCTTCATGCCCTTACCTTATTTCACAAACATTTTGAAAAAGTTTTAAATATCCTATATAATGAAGAACTAATATGCTAATTAGAGCAGACAGCAGAACAACTTTCTGGAATGACCAGTGGGCGGGGGGAGGGGCCTTGAGGCCGAGAGGTAGCCGGGGCTGCGAGGGCTGAGCCCCCTGCACGAATTTCATGCATCGGGCCTATAGTATAAGAGATAAAAAGAACAAACTAATTGATGGTATAAGGATCAAAGGTAAAGGGGACCACCTTCCCTATTTTGCTGTTCAGCTATCTCACTACAAAATGGTAAAGGCTCCACAATGCCAGGTCCCTGTTTTTGACTTAGAACTGCTTGATATAAATGAAAACTATTTTTAAAAGTAAAACATAATGTAGCAAACATACACGTTCATATAAGTAAACCCATTTATGCTGAGACACAAAGTAAAGGAAAAGAAAAACTACCTTAACAGATTATAATACATTCTCTTTGGTCTATTCTATACATAGCCTATTTAAAATTGAGTTTGACACAAAGTTAATTTCTAATTTATGTCACTTCATAAGTTTTCTGAACTACTTACAAGGTCAAGAAGGTATAAAGTCTTTATGTGCTTTACATATTTAAGCTAGTATCCATGGCACCAAAATTAGGGGGTGACACTCCTTCTTTTCTCTGGTTTTCTCTGTAATAAGACTCCATCTTGCCTTCCTAATGTGAGTCTTTAGTTTATGTTCTTCCTTTGAACTTTCCCCATGTTCTCTTGACCCTTTTATGGCATGTACCATAGTGATATGACTGTTTCAGCTGATTTTACTTAATTTTACTAGTCAAAGCAATTTGGACTTTTAAAGGACAAGACTTGTTTCAACGAAGAACACAGTATATACAAATGATTAAATTACTTCAGTGTCTGTCAACCTTAAATAATATATGGAATTTTTTTGGAGGAAGAAAATTCTTATAGATTCCTTAGTGCTGGCTTAAGTTATTTTTATCACAATGTTTATTTTTAAAGATAGAAACATGAAATCCAGTTAAAACTCTTTATCCTTATTAACTCATATACCATAAAACTAAAACAAATCCACAAGGAAAATGCAAACATAACTCTAAAACCAATAATATTCAAATTAAAAACATTATTGTACCCTATGATGTATTTTTACTAAAACCAACTTAAGGCTTGCACCGTAAGTGTGTTACTGTTGGCTTGGCGTGCATGTGTTCTGCTTGGGGAATGAGGACCCAGTCACCACAGAACCTTCATTCACACCGTGTACCACATTGCCATTCAGCCTTCACTCAGCAACAATTGATTGATAATGTATTAAATCAACCTCTGTTCTTTCGTTGTTAGCCTCTTGACAATTAAAGAAGTCCTATTTGGCATCAGTTCAATCATAAACTTAAACACATACATGGTCTTTAAAATCCCAAGGCTGTATACTTGGTTATGAAGTGATTATTTGAATTATATAGAATATTTCTTTCAGATTATCATTAAAATGAAAACACAATTTAAAAATTCTTGAAGAGGACTTTCAAACCCTAAGAATATGTCTTTGTGGATTCATAGATCTGAGTTTAAGAAACACTGAGACAAATACTTTCAAATAACTAGATCTTTCTTCCCATTGGTAACCAAGGGTCAAGTCAGTGTTAGTCCTGAATCAGGGAGCTACTGAAGCTAAAGATTGTAGGTAAGAAGGAATTTCAGAAAAGATGAAGTGGACCTAAACTTAGGGCTCTTGGGATATTGGAATTTTCTCATAGCCAGGAGCCAGGCAGGACAGATAGCTGTCAGTATGAAAAGCATTTTTAAAATACCTGTTTAGTAGTGATGTTTTACTAAGTATGACACAACATTACTTTTGTGATTTTGGAGGAAAAGGAGGGTAAAGATAGATAGCTTTTGACATCTATGGATATTCTAGAAAAGATCACACAGGACAAAAACAGTCTCAAAAATTTATTTTTTGAGGGCAACATTGTAATTTGAGCTAAAAGATATACTTTTCAAGTGCAGGTCTTTGCCATAAGTAGTGTCCCAAATGAATGAACCATCTACCAGCATTGGAAATTTATTGTATCAATCCTATGCTATGTACACACAAAAAGTTTTTGAAAATTTTTTTATTTTTTATTGATTTTTAGGAGAGGAAGGGGGAGGGAGAGAGTGAGAAACATCTATGTGAGAGCAAAATATGGATTGGCTGCCTCCCGCATGCCCCCTACCCAAGATCAAGCCTGCAACCATGGCATATGCCCTGACCAGGAATCAAACCAGCAACCTTTCCGTGCATGGATCAGTGCCTAACCAACTGAGCCACACCAGCCAGGGCAAAAGTTTTGAACCCAGCTTTTCCTCAGTTTGTCAGTTGTACTCAGCAATTTTAGACAATGCAGGGAATAAAAATAAATAATTTTTATTATCTATAAAATATTTATGTTAAAGATCCATTTCTACATTATATCACATAAATGCACCAAAAGTCAACAAATGTAGATATTTATTGTTGCTAGTAATAAAACTGTAGTAAAAATTGCTCCTTGAAGCATTGTTCTTCTGTAGTTCTCTAAATTTCAGATCCTCTGAGATGGAAGGGAGTTAGCATATTAAATCAGTGGTGTATGCAGGAATCAGGACACTCTGTGTAAGATAATGAAATAGGAGGGTTGGGTAGGGGCTGGGAGGAGTTGGGAATAGGGGAAAATGGGAGATATCTATAATACTATCAACAACAAAAATATATTAAAACAAAACTAAAAGATAATGAAATATGTGGCTTCAAGTTTCTGCAGCTCAAAAATGCTTTCCTGTGAATTGGACATTTGCTGTAATTTGTCTTCTGTATCTATGAAACACTTGCCTCTTGACCAGAAATATTCTAATAAACCATAATTTTGGATGTGATGGATTCAGAGTAATCCATACAAAAGTGTTCAAGGCTTATTTGACTTTTCTTCTAGAAGAGGAGGGATCTAGGAACTCTAGAGTCAGGAGTGAAGGCTTGCTGGGGGAGGGAAGGGGGACAGGAGAAAAGGCTGGAGGAGTCTAGGGGAAAGGGAGACAGGAGAAATTACATTCATTTTTTCACTACCGAGTTTGTTGTGCTGAGTCACTGAGAGGCACTGGTTTTATCAAATTCATATTCATTATTTTACATACACACAAAAAAATGGCAAAAGGAAAGTGCTCTACTTAGCCCCATTCTCTGCTATCACTTCCTCTTCGGGATTGTTTTTAAAATATATTTTTATTGATTTCAGAGAGGAAGGAGGAGCGAGAGAGAGAGATAGAAACATCAGTGATGAGAGAATCATTGATAAGCTGCCTCCTGCATGCCCCGGATTGGGGATCGAACCTGCAACCCAGGGAATATGCCCTGACCCGGAGTTGAACCAGTGACTTTCTGGTTCATAGGTCGACACTCAACCACTGAAGCACACCTGCTAGGCTCTTTGGGATATTTTAAACTAGTGTATGTGTTGAGAGTTATCATCTGATAATAGGAGCTTCTGTAAGAAACAAACACATCATACTAGAATTGTTGAGAAAGATAATGATGGAAATCTCAAATCTCTATCAAAATCAGAGCTTAATTATATCGACAAGCTAGAGAAAATTACTGACCCCATAGCCTCTCACACGCCAGTGTCCTCACACCATCATGTTAACAGAGCAGTGTTTCATGAGTTTCTTAAGTAGTGTTTCAAAATGAACTATTCTGTTCCTCATCATGCCCACCAGTTCGTCTTTTGACTTTTTTTATGCACTTTCCATCATACCTTCTAATATATGGGGTGTTTTGGTTTTTTTTTCAAGTTTCTCTTAAGTAGTTTGGGTAAAGTGAATTAAAGTTGTGTCTTCTGTAATATTTATAAAATGGCTTCAAAAAGACAATAAAGTAATAAGTCACCATTGTCCAAAAGTAAACACAAATTTTTTGTCATTCTCTTTTAAAATTTTTGTTCTCCAGTTTTAGTGAGATACAAATTTTTTTGTTATTCTCTATAGCAGTATATTAATTCTTTTTAAAATCTATGTGAAACATATTGTTTCTAACCTCATATATGTTAACAGGTACAAATATCCTGTTAAAATATCCTCTGTTAATTACTGGTAATTGAAATTAATTTTTAAATGATGTTTCTCTTCACCTGGGATTAGATTTTTTGCAGCTTGTTTTTTGGTTTTGTGGTTTTTTTTAATTTTTAAACTTCAGGACTCTATTTTGGCACATGTTAGTGTTCTTAAAAAGCAAAAACTAGTCTTTCCACAGTTCTGACTATTTAAGGCGAAGAACTAGCAAGAACTGAGACCACACCCTACTTGGTTTGGCTCAGTGGATAGAGCATCAGCCTGCGGACTGAAGGGTCCCAGGTTCGATTTCGGCCAAGGGCACCTGCCTGGGTTGCAGGCTTGATCCCCAGTAGGGGGCATGCAGGAGGCAGCAATCAATGATTCTCGCTCATCATTGATGTTTCTATCTCTCTTTCCCTCTCCCTTCCTCTCTGAAATCAATAAAGATACAAACAAAAAAAAAAACTGAGCCCGCAATGATTGCATGAGTAGTGCCTGCTTTTACTGAAGTGGAAGCTCCAAGTGTCTTCCTTGATGTATTCTATTTGAGTTGATCAGAAGTTTAGAACAATGCAGTAGTATTTTAATTTTGTGTTGAAATACACCTAACAAGTTCACTGGTTCTTTTCAGACTGGGAAGAAGAGCAGGTCAGCAGCCCAAATATTCTACGACTTATTTACCAAGGACGATTTCTACATGGAAATGTCACATTAGGAGGTAATATTTGCCTTTGTAATGGGATTTAATGTCTGTCTCATGGCAGCATTATCCATTTGTTTATTTAATGCTAATGTCTGATTTTACTAAAAAATTTTAACTCCAAACTTAATGTGAATTCTGCCTAGTTTTTATGTCCACTTCTTTGTATTTTGCATTCTGTTAAATTTAATTTTAGCATTATAGTGTTTACTACCTTGTGAAAAAACTCTGTCTATAACTATCTTATAAATATAATCTTATTTATTTCTGGATAATATAATTTAAATGTAATATTTAAAGTTAAAGCCAGACAAACTAGGAAAAATTTGTAATTGGTTTTCAAATATAATGATGAAGGAATGTTTTCAGTTTGACTTTAACTGTTGTAATGGCCATTCATGCAAGAATAATGAGTAACATTAGAGAGACAGTCTCATATAGTGGCTGAAAGAGCAGATTTTAGAGCCAGACAGTCCACGTTGCACCCTGGCTCCACTGCTCACTGGCTGTGTAACCTTGGCAACTGACTTAACTGCTTTGTGTCCTAGTTTCCACATAGTAAATGGAATAGCCATAGCACCTGCCTCCTAGGTTGGGAGGGTTAAATTTTAGTGCGAAGCTTTTAGAACAGTGTTTGGCACATAGTAAACACTTGTTAGTAATTACTTCTCTTTACATGTGATTGGAGAAATGTAGCTCAATGGTGCCCTCTTATGGGTACATTTTCTACCATCATCAGGGTTTGTTTTGTTTTTAGTACATGTATTTCAGAAGTATTCTGATGATCAGAAGTTTGTAGGCAAATGATCTACTTCAGCAGTCACCAACCGGTGGTCCACAGACCACTGGTGGTCCATGAGGTCCGAAAGGTTGGCGACCGCTAATCTACTTTAATATATCTTCATTTAAATTACAATCTGACTTTTGTCTCTAAAACTAACATGAAATGTTTAATTTGTTTTTCCTTGAAGGTAGAATATTTTCATTCATTCCTTCAGCATATACTTAGTCCTATGTGCCAAAACTGTGCTAACCAGTTGAAGATATACCAGTAAAAGGTAAACAAGATAGAATCTCTTCCTTCAAGGTGCTCTAATAATATATAGAAACAGATAAAATCCAATATTAAAATATTGTGTGATCAGTGCTGGAGTAGATAAGTGCAAATTATAAGTATAATAATATCAAGTAGGTAGAACATTTCAGGATAATTTTCACAAATACCACATTTCAGTGGCAGTGTAATAACTGGTCTAAGGGGTGCTGCTACCTACTAAGAGATATCTGCCATTTCAAATACAGTTACTGGCTGGTAGTCCTTTTTATAGCTCTTTGTGTAGTCACATGGACCAACTCTTAGTGTAAGAATTGACCATTAGCTCCCTGGCTGCATTGGACATTCATTCAAGAGGGGACCATGTTTTAGTCTCTTTTTCAGTGTTTGTGTCTCACACAAGCTCTTGTACTGTTGATGGGTAAATGTTGAGTGAAGTTAATCTATTGACAACGTAAATGAATCTTGAGACTCCGTTTCCCTTGAGTATTGATCTATATGAGCAATTTCCCACCAACTTGGATTCTTTATCTTTTTGTTATGCCCCACAGTTCCAACTATGGAATTAAAGATTGTGGAATTTGTGTTAAAAATCAAACTATTGATTTCATTCCTATTAAAATTTAAAATTTTACCACTATTTTTTGGGAATTTTTTTGAAATAATTAACAGATTGACTTATTGTTATTGTCATACTGTGGTGCTGTCAGTGTTTTCAAAAACAAAATAAACCATCGCTGGTTTTAGTGATTTAGGCAGATAGCATAGGAGCATAACCTAGTCCTTTCAAGTTGATCAGTATATCTGGGTGTTTGATAAAGGTTGAGTAATATTCAACTATTTGGTTTTTTTATTGCATCTTTTCTTTTTAGTCTTCCTTTGTCCTTGAATGTGGATAATGAAGAAGACAGCACACAGGGTCATAGCAGCTGTCTTCCCATATTCTAATGGCAAGTGTGGGGAAGGCTTCAGCTTGTGACTTTCTCTGTAGCCCGGTGACTTAGATGTTGGCCCAACAGCTGGAAGTCAAAAGCAGACAGATTTCTATTCAATACCAGAAGAATATTTGAACAGTGGTGCTGCCTAAAGAAAGAATGGACCTCCGTGAGAAGGAGTGAGGTCCTTGTTATTGGTGACATTCAAGTAGAGGATGAATACTGCCATGGGTAGGGGTTAGTCATTATGTTAAACCAGGAGACCTGGGTATTCTCTGCCACTGTTGAGACTTTGTGGTTTAATAAGTTTCAGGTTTACTAGTAAATTTTTGTTAACAAGTTTCTTAAACATAGCCCTGAACCCCTTTTCTAAATTTCAGTTACATAGAATTTCAATCTGCTAAAGAAAAGGTGTGATAACAGCCTTACTAATTGGGGATAAAGAAGATCAGCTACAGGTTTGACATTCAGTACATTCCAGATCAGTGTTTCCCAAAATGTGGATGAGCTGGTGAGCTTGAGACTCCCTTGGATACTCTTAACAAGCACATTTCTGCATGCCCTCTCTCTCCCTTCCATCTCCCATCTTCTACTGAATCGAAGTCCTGGTGATGTTCATGTGAAGGTTGAAAACCTCTGTTCTGGATATTGTGCAGTTTCATAGCAGAAAGCAGAAGCATCCGCAGTGAAGGAAATACAAAGCATTTCGGATCCTTGTGCCCTCTTCCTTCAGCTTCTTTGATGCTATTAGTATCAGTACCTATTCTTTCTAGTTAAAATTAAAATGGAGAAGAAAAACAATAGCCTCATCAGTCCAAGTTTTAGCTTCAAATGGCCAGCTTCTCAGCAGCTTTCCAGGCCTGCCCAACATTTCTCTAAATTGCCATCTCAGTTCTCTGCCCTGTTTCCTGAGATCCATTTTCCTTGCTGTCTCAAAAGGCTGATATTAATGATGGCTATGGCAACACTTACTGATTGCATTCTTTGTGTCAAGCCCTGAACTAAGCACTTCCTTGGATTGTTTAATTTAGTCAATAGAACTGTTAAGGGGCAGGTGACAGAATTACTATTTCCAATTTAAGTGGAGGAAATTGAGGCTTAGGGAGGGGAGGTCAGTAACACACAACTCCTTTCACATAGTTGGTGAATAGCAGAGGTGTGATTTTTACTCAGGTCTGACATAGTAGAGTCAACAAGATGGTATGACAGTGATGCACAGCTGGGCATGTGTACATATTAAATTCAGTCAGGCTTTCCCAATACATTTAGTGACATTTTTAATATGACATCTTATTTGCATTTTAATATTAAGTCAGGTTTAGGAGATTATCCACAAAAAGGCCCTCCTTTTTCCATTATCATGTGTATTTATGGGCCATCATGCTTCATTTGAATTTCAGAAGTTAAGAGACTAGACCAAATAATGGCTAGCTAATTTTTAATACCTTGATTACATGAACTATTAAGATTGAAGATAATTGGGACTCTTTTAATCCACAAGTTGAACATCATCCAACAGAGTAAGATTTAAAAGACAGATAGCAAGCAGGAGGATCATACTTGCTAAGTAATGGTCCTAAGCTTGCCTTCAGTTTGTAATTAGGGAAGAGCAAGTAGTTTGGGATGTCAGAACTCAAAGGTCACAAGGACGGAAATAACTAGAAGTTAGATACACTGGATCTTCTAATTCTATATACAGAATAGCAAAGGAATGTACCATGAAACTTGATGTTTTATGGAACCTCTATGCTGTTTTTCATAGTGGCTGCATCCACTTACAGTCCCACCACCAGTACACTGAGTGTCCCTTCATCCACATCCTCGCCAACACTTGTTTCTTTTCTTTTTTATGACAGCCATTCTAACAAGATGTGTGATGATATCTCATTGTGGTTTTTATTTGCATTTCCCTGATATTTAGTGAGGTTGAGCATCTTTTCATGTGTTTGTTCACCATCTGTGTGTCTTCTTTGGAAAAATGCCTTTTCAGGTTTTCTGCCCATTTTTAAAATGGATTATTTGTTGTTTTATGCTGAGTTTTATAAGTTTTTTTTTTATATATTTTGGATGTTAACTCCTTATTAGGTATAACATTTGCAAATATTTTCTCCCATTCAGTAGGTTTCGTTTTTGTTTTGTTCAAAGTTTCCTTTGCTGTGCAAAAGCTTTTTCTTTAATGTAACCTTATTTATTTATTTTTTTCATTTTGTTGCCCTTGCCTAAGGAGACACATCCAAAAATGTATTTCTAAGACCAATGTCAAAGAGTTGACTGCTTGTGTTTTCTTCTAGGAGTTTTATGGTTTCAGGTCTTAAATCAAGTCTTTAATCCATTTTGTGTTCATTTTTTTATAGGGTATAACAAAGTGGTCCTGTTTAATTCTTTTGCTTGTAGCTATCCAGTTTTCCCACCACCATTTATTGAATACTTTTCCCCATTGTATATTCTTGCCTCCTTTGTTGTAAATTTAATGGACTATATAAGCATAGTTTTCTTTCTGTGCTCTTTATTCTGTTCCATGACCTATATGTCTGTTTTGTGCCAATACCATACAGTTTAGATTACTATAGCTTTGTAGTATAGTTTGAAATCACAGGGAGTGAGGTCTCCAACTTCAATTTCATTTACCTCTGCTCTGGTCTTTATTACTTCCTTCTACTAACTTTGGGCTCCCCCCCCCCCTACTTTCCTTAGTATAAAATTAGATTATTTGAGATTTTTCTTGTTTCTTCAGGTAGGCCTATATTGATGTAAAGTTCCTTCTTAGAATGGCATTTGTTGCATCCCATAGATTTTGTAACATTTCCATTTTCATTTGTCTCAAGATATTTTTTTAATTTCCTCTTTCAATTCTTCATTGATCCATTGGTTTTTTGGTAGCATTATGTTCGGTCTTCACATATGTTCTTTCCAGTTTTCCTCTTACAATTAATTCCTGGTTTCATGTCATTGTGGTCAGAAAAGATGCCTGATGTTTTCAGTCTTTTTAAATTTATTGAAATGTTTTGTGGGCTAACATTTTATCTATCCTGGAGAATGTTCATGTTCATTTAAAAAGAATGTGTATTCTACTGTTTGGGAATGGAAAGTTCTGTATATACCTATTAAGCCCATCTAGTCTAATGTTTCCTTATTGATTTTGTCTGGATGATCTGTCCATTGATGAAAGTAGGATGTTTCAGTCCCCTACTATTATTGTATTACTGCCAATCTCTCTCTTTATGTCTGTTAATATTTGCTGTATATATTTAGGTGCTCCTGTTAGGTGCATAGATTTTTGTGTTATATTCTCTAGTTGGATGATCTCTTTATTATTATGTCATAACCTTGTGTTTTGTTACAGTGTTTATTTTTTTAAGTAAAGCTACCCAGCTTTCTTTTCATTTCCGTTTGCATGGAATATGTTTTTCCATCTACTTTCAGTCTGTGTGTATCTCTAGATCTGAAGTGAGTCTCTTATAGGTAGCATATGTGTGCATCTTTTTTTTTTATCCAGTCACCCACCCTATATCTTTTGAATGGAGCACTTAGTCCATTTACATTTAAAGTAATTATTGGTAGGTAGGTACTTATTACCATTTTGTTTTCATACTTGCTTTATATGTGGTTGGTCTACTACCTTTATTACACGTTTGCCCTTATTAGTGAGATTTTCTTTTTACATATTTTCTTATTTCTAGTTTTAGTCTTTTCAAGCTTAAATAATTGTCTTTAACATTTCTTATAATGCTAGTTTAATGATGATAAACTCCTTTAGCTTTTGCTTGTCTGAGAAACTATTTCTCCTTCAATTCCAAATGATAATCTTGCCTGGTAGAGTATTCTTAGTTGTAGGTTTTTCCCTTTTATCATGTTGAATATATCATGCCACTCCCTTCTGGCCTGCAAATTTTCTGTTGAAAAATCAGCTGTAAGTTTTTTGAGAGCTTCCTTCTAGGTAACTGTCTTTCTCTTGCTGCTTTTAAGAGTCTCTTTATCTTTAACATTTAAAAAATATATATTTCTATTGATTTCAGAGAGTAAATGAGAGGGAGAGAGAGACAGAAACATCTGTGTTGAGAATCATTGATCAGCTGCCTCCTGGAGGTCCCATACTGGGAATTGAGCCCACAACCCTGACATGTGCCCTGACCAGGAATCGAACCATGACCTCCTGGTTTGTAGGTTGACACTCAACCACCGAGCCATACCGGCCAGGCTATCTTTAACTTTTTTAACATTTCAGTGAGTCTCTGGGTTCATCTTGTTTGAAACTCTTTATACTTCCTGGAGTTGAATGTCATTTCCTTTACAAGGTTAGGGATGTTTTCAGCCATTGTTTCTTCAGATAGGTTTCTGTCCCTTTCTCTCCCCTTCCTCTGAGATTCATATGGTGTGAATGTTAATATGCTTGATGTTGTCCCAGGTGTCCCTTATGCCAACCTTATTCTTTTAAATTCCTTTTTCTTTTTTTTAATCTCCCAATTGGGTTATTTCCTTTATCCTGATTGTTGATACATTCTTCTGCATCATCTGATCTGCTGTTGATTCCCTTTAGTGTATTTTTCATTTCAGTTGTTATAGTCCTCAGTTCTGATAGTTTTTTTTTAATCTTTTTTATCTCTGTTGGAGTTCTATACTTATCAGCAGAGTTTGATGAGAGTCTTTATGACTGTTACTTTGAACTCTTTATCCAGTAGACAGCTTACTTCCTTTTAGTTTAGTTCTTTTTTGGGGGCAATGTCCTTTTTGTTTGTTTGTAACATATGCTTTTGTCTGTTTCTATGCATTAGGAAGATGAGTTACATCTCCTGGCCTTGAAAAAGTGACCTTATTGAGAAGGTGTACTGTGGGGCCCGGGGGTAGAATCCTTTCTTGTCACCAGAGCCAGATGCTCCAGAGATGTGGACTAGTGTGGCCTTCGGTTGTGGTTGGTCCCCAACTGCTAAGGACACACTGGCAGGCGCGGCTGGTTCCTGGCCCTCTGGCTGTGGCCTGGCCACAACTGTTGTGGGCATACTCGTGTGCAGGGCAGCTCTTTGGTGTGAATGGCTTCAAGGCCCAGCTTCGGCTACTGGAGACACACTGCACTGTGCTGGTGCTGACTGAGGCTGTTCACCAGGTGTAGCAGGGCAGGAGTCCCTTTGGAAGGCAGGCAGCTAGATGAGTCTTCAGGGAAACACCGGAGTGGAATGAACATTCTTAGCAAGGTTAAAGAAGAGTGTCAGAAGTGATGCCTGCCAGCATCAGACCAGCTAGGTGGAAGGAGAGTTTAAAAGGAGGGAAATGGTGTCCACCAGCACTCTTGCCCCTGGGGAAAGTTTCAGTAGATCCCTATCCCTCAAATTAGTCAGTATATCACCTTCGCATACGGCCCAAATACTTTTTAAATTGCTACCTTTGTGCTCATTTCCTACAGCCCTTTGACTCTCCTAGGTGTAAGCTCCACTGGTTTTCATATTTTCTGGGGGCTCCTCTTCCTGGTGCAGGTCCTCTAGGCCGGGGCTAGGATCCCTCCCTCTTTAGAGGGCACATCACAGTTGTGATGTCCCTCCCGCTTGTGGGTCACCGCACTGCAGCGAGGGCAGGGCAGGTCCTGGCTAGACTGAGTCTCTGCCCCTCCTGCCCCTCTAATGTGGCTTTTCCTTTGTGTCCGTAGCTGTAGACAATTCGTTGTTAGCCTTCAGGCCATTCTCAGAGATGGCTGTGCTTTGTTCGTTGTAGTTTTGATATCAGGGCAAGGAGGTGAGCTTTGGATCTTCCTACTCCACCATCTTGAACCTGAATTCTGAGCCTTGCTCTTGAATGCCAATTTAGCTTGTCCGTGAGATTGTTCCTTGTGGTTGGTGCATTGTCCCTGTAACTTTGTCCCTGGTGCATTGTTTCCAGATCACCAAGTCACTGCCCTCCAAAATAATTTTTTTTTATTCCTTTTTCCTCTTTTCTAAAGGTTATTTCCAATATTAACCAGTTATACATTTTCTTTTGTCGCCTTCCTTAAACAGTGTGGTTTATGTATCAAGCTAATGGCCATATCTGAACTTCTGAATTGTAAAAAATTATTTTTGATAGTATTAACCTAATTTCATTTTTTAAGAGATACTCTATCCAGGATGCAGTTTAACCTGTTGAGGAAGTCATACAAAAAGCAAAAAATGCATTAAATGGTTTCAGTTCTGGTTAGTGATTTCGATAAGTTGATGAATATGTAACAAATTGTCTTCTTTCACACAGCATTAAAACTTCCTTTTGGCAAAACAACAGTGATGCATTTGGTGGCCAGAGAGACGTTGCCAGAGCCAAACTCTCAAGGTAAGCCAGGCGTTGGAGAAGGGTCTCATTTGAGCCACAGAGACAAGCATTCAAAAATGGCTCAGTTTTGCCCTAGCCAGTTGGTTCAGTGGATAAAGTATTGGCCTGCAGACTGAAGGGTCCTAGGTTCGATTCCAGCCAAGGGCACATAATCTGGTTTGCGGACTCAATCCCCCAATGGGGGGTATGCAGGAGGCAGCCGATTAGTGGTTCTGTCTCATCATTGATGTTTCTATCTCTCTATCCCTCTCCCTTCCTCTCTGAAATCAAAATATATATATGTATGTATTTTTTTAAAAGGCTCAGTTTTTCTTGAACAGGAATTCTTAGGGAAAGGAAGTTTTCATAGTTTATGAATGGAATGTGTTGAGCAAATAACCAGACATTCTGGAAATAGATTAAAATTAACAGCATTTATTATAGCTTTTTAATAGCAAAAAATGCAAACATTAAAAAAACACTATTATAATTCTTGTGTTGGGTGCCTTCCTTTCCACTTCCTCCTACCTCCAATTGAAGCATTATTATAAACAAGGCTTTTCTTCATTTTCTCCAGGTCAGAGGAATCGTGAGAAGACTGGAGAGAGTAATTGTTGTGTAATCTTGTAAACACTGTCTGCTAAGTGTGATGTGATGTCATCCTTGTCTTTCATGCTGCTGGGACAGAAGAGACCCAACATTGCTTCAGAAACCCTTAGGAAGTCTGCCTGTAAAGCCATGGAACTGAATGATCACATGAACACTGTCATCTTCTCTCATGAAAGTAAAAAGAACCAAGAACATTTTTCACTATGATTTTCTATTCCTAGTATTTTTGTTTATGTTGAGCAGTTTTAAAATACTGGTTTTTGAATGCAGTCAATCTCCAAGGGAAAAGTTAACCAAGTTACTTCTCATAGCAGAAGCCTTTCTGCTGCCACAAAAATTTTATCACCAGAACTAACAAATCAACTGTTCCAAATACAGTTTGCACTAAAAAAGTTTGACATTATTTTTTTCATCAGCAGAATTTATAGTGTAGTTTATGGTACCTAGAAATACTCATGTATACAATTCCACACTGGAAAACACTCAGCAGTTAATGTAGTTAATTACTGGGCCAACTGGAGAGGGGAAAAAATGGAAAAGAAACTAAAATGTTGGGTGAATTCTACCTAAGTCAGCTGTGGTGGCTGCACTGGCACGGACACTAAACTGAGTGTGATGATCTTCACCGCAGGAAGTGAAGAAAAAAATGTGCCTGGTGTTTGAAGGACTCAATAGAGAGCTGATGAGCAATTTGTTTTCCTGTAACACATGCACTCTTCAGTCATAAGTAACCGAATGCTAGTTCACACAGCACAAAAGGGATGAATGTGCTTCCTAGCCTTAATGTGGAGGGGTAAGTTCTAATCACTCATAGACTTTCATGATTGGGCAGAAGTATTAGAAAACCTCATTTACTGTTCAATTTTATGTATTTGAATATCAGTAGATGGAATTTTTTCATAATTTTTGCTCATCTATAATTGTGTCCAGTGTCAGACTTATTCATTAGAGAGTTCAGATGAATTCTTAAAATTAAAAAATTCTCCATAATAACTGACTTCTTTCTTTATGTAGTTTGCATTTGGTATTAGTGCTTGCAATTGTATTAAAATCAATTATTTTGTTTTAAATCAATAATTTAAAAATGAATATGCTAAAAACAATTTGCACAGCACTAAAGCATGAGCTAGTTTCATCTAAACCTGTAAAAATATAAAAGATTTTATATTTTTTCACTGGGGAGAAATTTTCTTCCTAGATGAAATTACAAATATGTGTAGATTATATTTAATAAAAAAACTTATAAAATACCTAACTATAGAACTTAAATATAGATTGGCGTGTAGTATATAGAACAATAATCCATATTAATAACTTTAGCCTTTATAAAATGAAGTTGCAGGCTGACATGTTCTGTATTTAAATAAGTGTCCACGGTCCTTACAAACATTAAGTGTAAAGGGTTTCAGATTGTCAGCTTTGTTTAATGATAATCAGATTATTTTATTCATTGTTAATGCATTGATGAAAAGGCTTTATATGCAGTAGGTCTACGAAAATATTGTTCATACTGATAGAATTAAATTTGTATAGAGCAGAGTTTTAAAAACGAATGTAAATAGCACTAAACATTTTTTTCCGCAACCTGTACTTATAGATTCTTTCTGTAAACTAAATAAAAAAGTATCGTGCATTTCGGTGGTCATTCTAAAAGGTCTTGATTAGGTTAATAATTGTTTAAGTGCTGTCATTCATGTTACATTTGTCTTCTACTTTTATTTCTTAATTTTTAAAAATTTGTTTAATTACTATTCTATTGTTAGTTTTGGGAGTTATTTACAATGTATCTTTGATATTTAATCTGGCTAATTTGCGCACAGTCAAAACAGTGGTTAGAATTATGTAGTCTCTGTTATCACTAAATGTTATATTCAAGAGATGTTAAATATTTATATGCTTTGTTGACTAGCTCAAATGTGAGTTCTATTAGTGTTGACTAAAGAAGAATCTGGTAATTAATTGGGCAATTTAGTCATGTATGGCTCTCTTCTTCTTTTGTAAAACAAACTACTGGTAATTATTTTTAATACCTATTTTAATTCTATTTACTTTTCTGTTTTTCCATAGTTAAAAACTATCAGCTAATTGTGATTGAATTTTTACGACGGTTAAAAATATTCTCTACTGGTTTTTAATATATTTTTCTGTGTGCTCCCATGTTATACATTTCCCTCTCACAAGACCTCAATTTAAAGTTTGCAGAATGGATAAACTTGTTTATTATTAGAGAAAGAATTATGTCACTTAATATTTAATATTGTTGTGCAAATGAAAAAAAATAAAAAATAACAGTAAAATTATATACTGAAAACACCAAAAATATAGATGCCTTAATAGTATATTCATGAAAATACTCAGTTATCTCTTTAAAATAGTTCCTTGGACTGCCTGATGTCTGAAATATGATTGGTCATAGCCACGGCTACTACTGAAGGTCCCTCTGCCAAAACAACAGCTCACTTACCAAAAGGTGGAAGCTGCATAGACCCAGTAATGTAAATAAAGCCTGAATCATGGGCCTGTGACTCTGCCCAGCGCTTGGTATCTATCACACTTCTTTTACATAAATTATCCTAGACTTTACGTGTTCTGGACAAGGCTAAGCTTTCCTTCACCATTAAACCTCAGCATGTCTCCTTGATCTGAACTATTTGCTTTCTCTTCAAGATAAGTTGTATCTTATCCTGTCATGAAAAACATAGTATCTCACATTGTCATTCATATTAAATGAGGTTTTCTCATAACAAACATTTATCCTTAGTTTTATGTCATCTTGACCTTTGTTATAGTAATTTCTGTTAGCTGATTGTGGTAAACAATGTTTAATGTGAAAAGAAATTAAAAATTTCTTCATCTGTTGTAGAATACTTCCTTTAAATTATTCATAATTTTGGTGTATTTTCCTGTTCTTTATCTCTCTACTGTTTTTCTTTTTTCCCTTCAATTTACTTTATTACATTCTTCAGTAAAATCAGTATTGTGTGTGCCAGCCTTTATTCTTCTGAGAAGGGATCAACCAAAATTTAGTGTGCCATCCTTAATGGTAACTCACAGGCATGTCTTCAAGTTTTCCACTAACATTTCCATAATATAGTCTCTTGTTAGCCAGACAGTGATTTGGGTGAGATGAGGGCTTGAGAGAAGAGTATAAAATCTAGAATTATGATGGACACACAAGTGCAGACTGCTGCCCATTATCCAGGCACACTTTCCCTGGCCCAGGCGGAAAAGGTATGTCAGTAACTCTACAATTCAAGTGATACTAAAGGAGTTGGTTGGGTAAGCACACACACGCTTCTTAATGAATCTGGAAGGGATTTAAGTCTTACACTGAGACTTCCATAGGTTTCAGAGTAGAGTTCCACATTCAAACATTTAGTATCTGATTTGTTTCTACAGACTTTTCCTGTGCCTTATTTTGGTGATGTCTACAATGTAGTGAGAAATTTCACTCTTTTTAATTTATTTTAAATACTAGAGGCCCGGTGCACAAAAATTTGCGCACTCGGGGTGATCCCTCAGCCCAGCCTGTGCCCTCTTGCAGTCTGGAACCCCTCGGGGGATGACCACCTGCTGACTTAGGCCTGCTCCCTGGGGGGATCGGGTCTAAGCTGGCAGTCAGACATCCCTCTGGCAGCCCAGGAGCCTTTGGGGGATGTCCACTTGCCAGCGGGGAGCAGGCCTAAGCTGCAGTCGGACATCCTTAGCGCTGCTGAGGAGGCAAAAAAGGCTCCCACCACCATCACTGTACTGGCAGCTGTCAGCCTGACTTGTGGCTGAGCAGAGCTCCCCTTGTGAGAACACACTGACCACCAGGGGGCAGTGCCTACATTGATCATCTGCCCCCTGGTGGTCAGTGTGTGCCATAGTGACCAGTCATTCGCAGTTGTTCTGCTGTTAGGGTCAATTTGCATATTACCCTTTTATTATATAGGAGTGCCTGGCCAGCCTAGGTGAAGGAAGGGCTGATGGCTGTTTGCAGGCTGGCCACAGCACCTTCAGGGTGGGGGGTCCCCGCTGGGGTGCCTGGCCAGTCTGGAATAGGGGCTGATGGCTGTTTGCAGGCTGGCCACCGCCCCCAGCCACCCAAGCTCCCAGTGGAGGCTGGCTGGAAGCAGGTATCTGGGATTTATTTAGCTTCTATAATTGAAACTTTGTTGCCATGAGTGGAGCCCACATCCGGCTCAGGGCCGGCGGGAAGTTGGCTTCCTCCATGGCCCGGGCAACCAAGCCTCCTGCTTGCTCCAGCTCTGGGGCTGCTGGCCGCCATCTTGGTTGGGTTAATTTGCATATAGTTGCTCTGATTGGCTGGTGGGCATGGCTTTGGGCCTTGCGAAGGTACAGTCAATTAGCATCTTTGTCTTTTATTAGTGTAGATATTTTTATTGATTTTAGAGAGGAAGGGAAAGAGAAACATCAATGAGAGAGAGAAACATTGGGTGCGTGTTGGACATTGGATGATGCTCAACTGAGAGCCACACTGGCCAGGGCAACTTTGCTGTATTTAAATAACTTGAAGGAACAGACTCTAGAAGTAGTAACTGACCATCAGTAGAGCTAGAACCTCAAGGTTCCAATTGGTCTTTCATTTGTCCAGACATTCCATGTGAGTGTTTATTCAGGTCCCAGTAGATTGATTGCCTTTAAGATGGTTTTTCCAGCATTCTGCAGCCTGGCTTCCTTCACATCCTCCATCCTTATCTCACTGTTTTGTTTTTCACTAGGGGCATTGCTTTCCTGAATTCCTCTAATTTGTATGCTTCCCCCAGCCCCACTCCCACACACACACTTTCTTAGATGCCCTTTTGATCATTTGAACAGTCCTTTTTGACTGACACTCATTTGGTCCTCAGATTTCAGAATCCCATAAGAATTCCTGGACTTTGAAGTCAGCCCTGGTTTCAAGCTGGGTGACTGAACAAATTACTTAACCTTTGGACTTCTGTTTTGTTCATATATAGAATAAGAATAATACCTACTTTGAAGGGCTGTAAGAGTTACTTGTAAATAAACATGTAGAGCACATTTTGCCCAAGAACCCATTTTGTTACCAGAAAGAGGACAAGCCTAGGGTTTGTGCAGAAAAGATTTCATATGCGTCTAGGTAATTTTCCAAAGTACATTTATTAAGACTGGGAACAGTGAAACAAGGGGAGCCTAAGTGGGGCTGCTTTAGCACAGGGAAGTCCAAAAATAGGGGCCTCGGGGACAGGTTCAGAAGGTTAGCCCAGGACCAGCTACTGGTTGCAAGCCTCCTGGGGTCCCTTAGAGGTTAGGAGATCCATGCCTGGAGGTGAAGGTTGTGGGGGAGAGAGTGAGCACTGGGACCTTTGTTTTGAAGGTTTTAAAGGCTGGGAGTTTAGGGGAGGTCTTGAGGGAGGACCTTGATAGAATATTCATCAGCTTGATCCTGAGGTGCCAAAATGAGATTCATTCCCTTAACTTCATCTTTCCATGGGTGGGGTTGGAAAATGGCACTAATTGGCTTTCTGTTATCTATCTCCCTGAGTGGAGTGATTTAAAGCTCTTTGCTCTCTGGGTTGAGAAGTGTAAACCATTTATGTGTCCTTGGTTTAGGGAAGGTAGGATTTTGTGGTTTACTGGATGGCTGTAAACTGCTTAGTTGTTTATTTATCTTAGTTTCCCTATTCTGCTTGACCTGGCTTACTAGCATCTCTCAATTTGACAAACTGGAAAACCTGTCAAAGGCTTTTTGTTAGACATTAAGTACTAGGCATTAACATGTTCTCCAGACTTTACAAATATAGCTTACAAGACTGGTGCAGCCATATGGAAAACAGTATAGAGTTTCCTCAAAAAATTAAATATGGAACTGCATTTGATCCAGTGATCCCACTTCTGGGAATATAGCCTAAGAAACCCCAAAACACAGATCAGAAGGAATGTATGCACCCCTATGTTCATAGCAGCACAATTACAATAGCTAAGATCCGAAAACAACCCAAGTGCCTATGAGTAGATGAGTGGATAAAAAAGCTGTGGTACATTTATATCATGGAATACTATCCTATCTAATAATAGACAAACATGGTAATTAACCATACCTCTGCTACGCTTCCCATTGACTATCAGGGTGATATGCAAATTAACTACCAACTAAGATGGCAGCCGGCAGCTAGGCAGCTGAAGTGAACAGGAGGCTTGCTTGCTCCAGTGATGGAGGAAGCCAAGGTTCCCCGCCTGCCGCAACCAGGCTCTGAGCTGCTCTCTAAGAAACAATGTTGCAATTATAGAAGCTAAACAAACCCCAGATACCTGCTTTCAGCTGTCAGAGCTGGAGCGAGCAGGACTGCAACAGTGTTTCAATTATGGAACCCAAACAAACCCCAGATACCTGCTTTCAGCCAGCTGGCATCAGAGCTGGAGCCACAACAAAGTTTCAAGTACAGAAGGTAAATAAATCCCAGAATAAAAAAAAAAAGAGAGAGACGGGGAGCTTCAGTTGCAAGCTTGGCCCGCCTGAAAACAGCCCTCAGCCCCTCATCCAGGCTGGCCAGGCACCCCAGTGGGGACCCCCACCCTAAAGGGGGTGTAGGCAGCCTGAAAACAGACATCAGCCCCTCACCCAGGCTGGCCAGGCACCCAAGCGGGACCCCCCCGACCCTGATCCAGGACACCCTTCAGGGCAAAATAGCCGCCCCCCACTGGTGCACCAGGCCTCTGTCCTATATAGTAAAAGGGTAATATGCAAACTGATCCTAACAGCAGAACGACTGGGAATGACTGGTCACTATGACACACACTGACCACCAGGGGGCAGACGCTCAATGCAGGAGCTGCCCTCTGGTGGTCAGTGAGCTCCCAATGGAGGAGCTCTGCTCAGCCACAAGCCAGGCTGATGGCTGCCAGTACAGTGGTGGTGGTGGGAGCCTCTCCTGCCTCCTCAGCAGCACTAAGGATGTCTGACTGCAGCTTAGGTTTGCTCCCCGCTGGCAAGTGGACATCCCCCGAGGGCTGCTGGGCTGCCAGAGGGATGTCTGAGTGCCAGCTTAGGCCCAATCCCCGGGGGAGCAGGCCTCAGTCAGCAGGTGGTCATCCCTCGAGGGGTCCCAGACTGTGAGAGGGCACAGGCCGGGCTGAGGGACCTCCCCCCACCGAGTTCACAAATTTTTGTGCACCAGGCCTCTAGTCTACACTAATAAAAGAGAAACATGCAAATTGGTGTTACTCCACTATGCCCACCAGCCAATCAGTGACTATGCAAATTAACCCAACAAAGATGGCGGTTAATTTGCATACACAGGCACAGAGTGAAGACTGAAGACTCTGGCCGGAGTGAAGACTAAAGACTGAAGACTGAAGAGGCTGGCTTCTCTGCTGTGGCCGCAGTGGAGGAGCCAAGCCTCACTGCGGCCACAGCAGAGAAGCCAAGCCTTGCTGTGGCTGGACCAAAGGCCTGGGTCCCGGGTGCTGGAGGAAAACCGGTGCCAGCAGCCAGGGGGAGGAAGGCCTATTGCGCAAATCTTTGTGCAACGGGCTTCTAGTTCAGCAATAGAAAAGAAGAATCTCTTATCCTTTGAGACAGCATGGAAAGACCTGGAGGTTATCATGCTAAGTGAAATAAGTCAGTCAGAGAAAGACAAGTATCACATGATCTCACTCAGATGTGGAATCTAATAAATAAAATAAACTGATGAATGGAGTGGATCCAGCATCATGGAAGCATGGAACAGAGTGCAAAGTCTCAGAGGGAAGGCAGGGTAGGGTGAGTGGGTGGGAAGTAATCAACCAAGAACCCTGTATGCATATATGCATGGCTCATGGACACAGACAATGGGGCAGAGCTGAGGGGGGTCAATGGTGGTTATATGTAAAACTTTCAACAATAAAGAATTATCCTATCTAATAAAGAGGGAATATGCTAATTTACCCCCATTCCATTGCAAAGATGGCGGCGCCCACAGCCAATAAGGAGGGAATATACTAATTGACTGGCCTGCCCTCAAAGATGGTGCCATGGCCAATAAGGAGGGAATATGGTCATTGCCCTGCCCTCAAAAATGGTAGCACCCACAGCCACAAGGTGGCGATACCCAGTCCCCTCAGCCCTGCTGGGGCAGCAGGGCACTCCCCATGCCTGCCTCCAGAGACCCCCAGTCCTCTCAGCCCCCCAGCTGCCCAGCACCGGCCTGAGGGATAGGCAAGCCTCAGCGGTCGGCTGCCTAGCCACCCAGGGCTGCCTGAGGCTTAGGTAACCAGGGTCAGCCAAGGCTTGCGCTGCCGGCAGTGGCAGCAGTAGAGGTGTGATGGGGTGTCGCCTTCCCCTGATTGCCAGGTGGCCTTCTGCACCTGAGGGCTCCCGGACTGTGAGAGGGGGCAGGCCTGGCTGAGGGACCCCCCTCCAGGGCATGAATTTTCATGCACCAGGCCTCTAATATATATATATCCTATCTAATAAAAGACAAAAAGGGTAATTAACCATACCTCCGCTATGCTTCCCATTGGCTAATCAGGGCGATATGCAAATTAACTGCCAAGAAAGATGGCGGTAACTGCCAACAAAGATGGCGGTTAATTTGCATATGTAGGCGCCAAGCGATGGAGCGAAGCTGGCTGGCCCTGGGCAGGAGCAGCGAGCGAAGGCCGGCGTGGCGAGTGAAGAGCAAAGAGGGGGGCCCGCCAGCCCGCACGCTCTGCAGCCTCCACCACGTGCCCAGGGCCCGTGAGTGGTGGGCCCGGGGCTTAGCTAAGGCTTAGCGAATACTCCCTGGTGGCCCCACAGCAGGGAATCCTGGAAGTCTCCTGACAGGAGGGCAGCCGGGAGAGCCAAGTGGGGCAGGGGCTGCAGGGAGCCATGGAGGAGCAGAGCGGCCGGAGCCAAGTTCCTGGGAGTCTGAGGAGAGTGCTTGACAGGAGCCCGGACTGCAAAGAAGGAAGAGGAAGCGGCCACGGGGAGCTCTTCCAATCCCCCGGCACGGACACCCTACCGCAGCCCCCACACCCCCGGGGGGACGGGGAGGCTGACTGGACAGAGAGAAGACCCAGCCTTGGGGGTAGCTGCAGCCCATATCTCCGACTCCCAATCTCTTCCCCCACCACCCCAGCCAGGGGCTCCCACAAAAATAGCACACCTGTGACAACCCATCAGCGCCCCCGAGGCACCCGAGGCCCATGGCCTGCCACTGCTGGGCCCCCTCCACTGGGGCCAGGCACGCCTCTCCTCCCTACAACTCCAGACCCGGGTGAAGGCAGGCCTAAGCAGCCCCTCAGGGTCAGACTCATCCCCCCCAACACCCCCTCCCCAACAGCAGTGGTGCTGTCTCCGCAGCAGAAGTGCACTGAACCTTGCCAGGGGTGCGACTAAACCCGCCCTCCTAGCCCACCTGGCCCCACCCTGGCCCAGCCCCTGCCCTTCTCCAGGAGAATGGAGCCCCGCCCTGAGCACATACAGCTGCAAAAAGGCCATGTACAATTTAAAGAATGGTGTCAAGTGGGGAGGTTTGACAGTTACTCCCCCTTCAGCCTTGCCACCCCCCTAGCACCCCCTTAGCACTCCCTCCTCCCCCTATCCAGCGTCTCCAGGGATGACCACCGCTACAGGGCTACTGGCCAGAGTCTGACCCTCTGAGGCCTGTGGAACCCTCTGCAAAGCTTCCATAGCTACAGTCACAGGAAACAATCATGCCCTCCTCCCCTAATCAGCACCTGCTACCTGAGAGAGTACCCATGAGCTTAAAAATAACAATCCCTTGCCGAAACCGGTTTGGCTCAGTGGATAGAGCGTCGGCCTGCGGACTGAAAGGTCCCAGGTTCGATTCCGGTCAAGGGCATGTACCTGGGTTGCGGGCACATCCCCAGTAGGAGATGTGCAGGAGGCAGCTGATCGATGTTTCTCTCTCATTGATGTTTCTAACTCTCTATCTCTCTCCCTTCCTCTCTGTAAAAAATCAATAAAATATATTAAAAAAAAAAATAACAATCCCTTCCCGTTTAGGCATCACTTACTTGATGAAAAATTTCTAGGTTTATTAGCTCAGAACCTCCTCATGACAACAGTGAGGTAGGCGGAGAAGAGATTACAATTCCCATGGTATATGCGAAATGCAGAAATGAAGCTCAGAGAGGAAAAGTGTCAAGCACAGTGGTTCCCAAGGTGCAGCACACGCCCCACGGGGTCGGGGGGAGGGGGGGGAGGCAATTTGATTTTAAGTGGAGACAATTCTAGAATGAGTTAACAGTGAATTTTTTGCATTTCTTATGTTCGAAGGGGCCTCATCTACAGCGTATCCTATATAATGAAAGGCTAATATGTAAATGACTGAATGATGGAATGACTGGTCACTATGCTGTGCGCTGACCACCAGGGGGCAGACACTCAATGCAGGAGCTGCCCTCTGCTGGTCAGTGTGCTCCCACAGGGGGAAAGCTGCTCCGCCAGAAGCCAGGCTCACAGCTGGCAAGCAGAGCAGCAGTGGTGGGAGCCTCTCCCGCCTCCGTGGCAATGCTAAGGATGTCCGACTGACAGCTTAGGCCCACTAAGCCATCAGTTGGACGTCCCCCCAGGGCTCCCAGACTGTGAGAGGGCACAGGCCATACTGAGGGACCGCCCCCCCCAGTGCATGAATTTTGTGCACCGGGCCTCTAGTGTGTATATATAATAAAAGAGAAACATGCAAATTGACCGTACCTCCAAAAAACCCACAAGTCACGCCCACAAGCCAATCAGGAGTGAATATGCAAATTAACCCAACTAAGATGACAGCGGCCATGGAGCTGGAGTGAGCAGGAAGCTTGGGTTGCCCCCAGCAATGGAGGAAGCCAAGCTTCCTGACTGCCCTGCCAGCCCTGAGCCCCATTTAAGGCTAGAAAGCTTCAATTATAGAAGATAAATAAATCCCAAATACCTGCTTCCAGCCTGTGGCTGTGGCGGCCTGAAAACGGCCATCAGCCCCTCACCCAGGCTGGCCAGGCACCCCAGCGGAGACCCCCACCCTGAAGGAGCTGTGGCCAGCCTGCAAACAGCCCTCGGCCCCTCACCCAGGCTGGCCACACCCCAATAGGGTGAGGGTCCACAATGGGAGGTTGGCCAGCCTGCAAAGAGCCATCAGCCCCTCACCCAGGCTGGCCAGGCACCCCAGCGGGACCCCCACCCTGATCCAGGACACCCTTCAGGGCAAACCAGCCGGCCCCAACCCGTGCACCAGGCCTCTATGCTATATAATAAAAGGGTAAGATGCAAATTGACCTAACAGCAGAGTGGCTGGGAATGACTGGTCACTATGACACACACTGACCACTAGGAGGCAGATGCTCAATGCAGGAACTGCCCCCTGGTGGTCAGTGCATTCCCACAGGGGGAGCTCTGCTCAGCCACAAGCCAGGCTGAAGGCTGCCAGTACAGTGGTGGTGGTGGGAGCCTCTCCTGCCTCCTCAGCAGCACTAAGGATGTCCGACTGCAGTTTAGGCCTGCTCCTCACTGGCAAGTGGACATCTCCAAAGGGCTCCTGGGCTGCCAGAGGGATGTCTGACTGCCAGCTTAGGCCTGATCCCCTGGGGAGTGGGCCTAAGCCAGCAGGTGGACATCCCCTGAGGGGTCCCAGACTGTGGGAATATCTTAACAATTAGCCTTAGATTAGAAGAAAAATAGAGGACCCAGTAATTCACTACTGGGACATGGCTTCAGAAACAGATTAGACACCAGGTTGTAGAGCTTGCACAGTAAGAGAAGAACTAGACATATTAACACAAGGACGTAACTCAACATTTGAGGTGGGATTTGTTGACTGAGATGTAAAAATGCATGTATACATTGCTGAAAAGAGACAGGTCTGCTCAGGGTGGGAAAGAGCTCTAGGGCAAGAAGAACCCACATGGAGCTTCACAGACCAAAAAGCTTACCAGTAAGTGGGTGCGGAGTAGTTGAATCATGATGGAGAACAGACAAAAATATCATGGGATACTCCTGCATATTTGCTCAGATTCAGGCATCCGTTTCTGAATCTGTTATCGGAAAGGGGACCTGGCCCTTAGTGGGTCTGCCTAGAGCTGATGAATAGTGTGTGGGTTCTTGACTTCATGCAGGAAAAATTTCACACTCGAGTCCAGGTGAATTTTAAAGGATGTTTATTAAAGCTGGGGACAACGAAACAGGAAAGGGCTGGGGTAATGAGCCTAGGCTGGTCTGCTTTGGCTCACTACGAAGTCAGAGGAAAGGGGGCCATGGGGACAGGTTCAGGGGGTTTGCCTGGGACAAACTGCTGCTGCCCATTGCTGCCCTGGTTGCATGCCTCCTGGGGCCCCTTAGAGCTTAGGAGACGCATGCCTGTGGGGGAAGAAACGGGGGAAGGAAAATGCACAGCACCCTCCTGGGAGGGAAATCATGAGCTGGGACCTTAGTTTTTAGGGGTTTTAAAAGCTGGGCATTTAGGGAAGAACCTCAAAATAATATTCATTAGTTTTATGCTGGTGTGCCAAAATGATATTTATTTCCTTAACTTCATCTGTCCTTGGATGTGGTTGGCAAATGGCACTAATTGAATTTCTGCTCTGTCCCTCCCTGAGTAGGGTGATTTAAGCTCTTTACCATCTGGTTGGGGGTGGGGGCAGGGAGAAGTGCAAACTATTTACTCTTAAGTGTCCTTGGTTGAGGGAAGATAGGATTTATTAGGTGTCTGCAGTCTGCTGGTTAATTATCTGCCTCAGGTTCCCTACTCCACTTGTCCTGGCTTACTAGCCCCGTCTCACACCGACCTGAGGAAAGCACTGAGGCAAGTGCTGTAACAACGAGGCATCTTATTTACTGAGAGAACTATTGACCCTTGCTGACAATGCCATCCCGTAGGTTATCACAAGTCATGAACTGCTGTACTTGGGTTCATTGGAACTCAGAGAGAATGAATGATTCCAGTGGAAATGTTAGGAGTCTGCAGAGGAAACGTTGTGACCCAGATTTTCATGATGACGCACCTTTTCAAGGCAGATCCTGGCGATTGCTTCTCTGACTTTCTCCCTTCTTCCTTGCTGGCTGAGCTCTGATTTTCTTGGAGGGGATGGGGCTGTTTGTCCTCCCCCAAGTGGCTCAGGGAAGTGTGGCTTTATCCCAGCCCAGGGGCCAACCCCATGCCCTTTGGTGTGGTTGATTTAGGAGTGGGCCTACGACCCAAACCTGGCCAAGGAGACTTGAGGGGAGCTCCCCTGTGGAGGCCCTGGGATAAGTTCTCACTCACAAAAAGCTTAGAAGAGACTAGGTGTTCTCCTTCAGAACATTGACTGAAACGGCCACACCAACCCTGAGACCCTGCTGGGAGCCAGCCTGAGGGCGGAGCCAGCACGCTGAAGGTACAGGGTAGAAAGAAGATACCTGGCCCCCAGGACATCGCAGGGCTGCTGGTTCTGCCCAGCATAAACCCCGCTGCCCTAGACTTTTATTTTTGTTAATCCTCACCCAAGGATATTATTTCCATTGATTTTCAGAGAGGGTAGAGGGAGGGAGGGAGGAGGAGAGAGAGAAACATCAATGTGAGAGAGATACATTAATCAGTTGCCTCCCACATGCTCCTGTTATATTGTAAATCAGCAAACTAAACAGAGGATGCCTTAACCAATCAATCAGTAAGCCGAATTTTGGAGCCTTTATTACACCAGCGGTCTCAGAGGAGTTGTCTCTCAAAGTCTGAGAAAAGCAACTTGGAGGAAGTTTTCCCTTTATATCCTCTAGATCCTTTGTCTCCCCAGTATGGATTTCCGGACCCTTTGCAGGCTTTTCAAAGAGCTCTATGTAGATGTTTGTTGCAAGAAGCTTGTAGCCTTGAGCACAGCACGACTCAGTAGCCTTGAGCATTTCAGATAACTGGAGGGCACCTGGCATGGGAGTGGCTAGGGCCAGCAACGGAACAGCTTGTAAGGTCAGACAGTTGAGCTTATTTTCTCTATTATTCAAGCAAGCACGCGTGTTTACAGAAGCCAAGAATAGCAGGGTTAGTTCACAGAACAAAGGACTATCTGTGTTTAGTGGAAATTTTCAAACCGCAGTTTTTACAAAATAGAGGTTACTATGCTTCATACCTTGACCAGGGCTGGGGGATTAACCCTACAATCCAGGTACATGCCCTTGACTGAAAATTGAACCTATGACCCTTTGGTCTGTGGGCCAATGCTCTAACCACTGAGCAACTGGCCTGGGCTACTTTAGATTCTTGATGGGCAATCTAATATATTTGCCAATGTAAGAAACATTCAAACCAGAGAGAATTTTGTGAGTTTATTTAAGCCAAACTGACAATAACTGCCAGGAAGCAAAATCTCAATGAACTGAGAAAGTACTCTGAAAAAAAAATGGCAGTTTGCACCTTATTTTATACATTACAATCAAAAGAGAAGGCGTAAGTGGGCTACATGAAATCTGGGTGATAGATTAGGAAGGTGGGAGAAAGCAAAGCTGGGAAGCCTCTGTAATTGGATAAAAAAGTAAAATGATAGAGACATATTTCTTTTACATAGGTGGGTACAGGGTAGTTAACAGTCAACAATTAACAAGATAGAAGTAAAATGAGGACAGTTGTGTTCTCCACTTCAGGTGCAGTACCTGTGCTTTGAGGGGTCTGGAAAAAGGAAAATTACTTTGACGTTCCAAAGGTATGTTATTGTAGGTGCAAAAAGGCAATAGACAGGCTCAATGAAGGTAAAGATTGACTTTTGTCAGGGAGGATTCTAGCTTAGGACGTGACTACCAGCCATAAACTGCTTTCGGACCATCCTATGTGGTTATTTTAGGTCTCCTAGTTTGTAAGGCCTCCCCTTAGCTTGTCAGGGTTAGTATGTGACCCCTTTTCATCCATAATTTCTTAGAGTTTTTTCCTATTTCTGTTACTGGTGGAAATGGTGGAAATACTGTTCTTGCAATATCCTGAGAAAATGAATTTTCTAAGACTAGCACTGGAGGATGAGATATTGTAGAAAGCTTTATTTCTATGGACTCAAGTCCCTAAGTTCCCAAGGTCCCCTTTCTCATTGTGCTGCCCAAGAAGTGTAGCTGTGGCTTCAGCAGAGTGAAGATCAAAGCCAGTGTCCAGAGTTCCCGCTCCATGTTAAGGCACAGTCTGATGCAGCATCAGGCCAGTTTAGTTTGTTTCCTGCTGCAGTCCATTGTGTGTGGAGCTCACGTGGCTGTGGCCATGCAGCCATGGAGGCAACATGTCAGGGAAAAAGCCAAAGGAGTCAGAGAGCCAGGAAAGAGAGATCCATTTTCTAGGGGATTATATATTCCCAAGTTTTCATGGGCTTGCAATGGCCCTTCCCCCTCTGACCAATGATTTCTGTTCACAGGTTTGACTGACAGGCATCTTACCCACACCACCCTGACTTTACTGCACATGGCCCATGCCCACTTTGTCCAGTCCCTTCCCTCAGTGATCTGTGGGGAATGAGCTGGTGGTTCCCTGGGGAGTGTGAAGTCACAACTTCCTGCTGAAGCTGCCCAAATAACATGCCTATAATGTCTGGCCTTCCCTTTGCTCCTTTCCTATTATTAATAACTAGCTAATTACAACGTGTCACTTCCGCTCATAAAGCATCCCTAATGATACATAGGAGGGAGGGTTACATTTCAATACATACTTCAGACTTTATGAAATTAGCTTACAAAAAGATGAGAAAAAATAGGAAGATGATTCTGTATTCAGCTCTCCCAAAAATACATCTCTGACTGTATGAGCACAAATTATAATAATAAAAGTGTAATATGCTAATTAGACCAGAAGGCCAGATGACATTCTGGACAACCTCCTGGACGAAGCTGGGGCTGCGAGGGCCGAGCCCCTTGCACGAATTTTGTGCACCTGGCCTCTAGTACTGATGATGAAGGGAAAAGACATCTAAAGAGACCATTATGGCTACAAATCAGCTCTCTAATCTTATAATTTTTTAAAAATATATTTTATTGATTTTTTACAGAGAGGAAGGGAGAGAGATAGAGAGTTAGAAACATCAATGAGAGAGAAACATTGATCAGCTGCCTCCTGCACACCCCCCACAGGGGATGTGCCTGCAACCAAGGTACATACCCTTGACCGGAATCGATTATAAGATTAGGGACATGAGCAGAATGAGGGTTTGGATCTATAAATGAAGGATTAATAGCAGATGTCAACCACCTCTGAGAAAAATGTTAGAAAGGCCTGCAGTAAGCTGGAGTTGACAGAAAATAATAAAAAGTGTTTGCTTTGTTCAAAACAGAAGAGCAGTGAAAAACACACACCAACAGAGCAAAAACAGAAGAGCAGCGCAGGGCTGCACTGCTGGTGGTCAGCCCTGCCTTCTTCAGCTGGATTCAATCTGAGCACTTGTGGCTTGGAGCAGTTGCCTTGGTTTTTGCAGATGACCAAAACAGAACCATGTAAATGTTTCAGAGGAATGCAGTGGAAAGATGGGGACAAGTGTCGTTAAGATGGCATTGGAAACCAAGTGAGATGATGGAGACAGGCACAAGGGGCCATCTGCTGTGGGAGTAAGTCGCCAGGCCCAGATAACTAACACTTCGGGATTCTAAGAGAATTCATGCACTCTCCATGCAATATTGTCCTCTGCCTACCTCTTGGTGCCATTGTCAGGAGTGAAGGGGTATCCCAGACCCTTACCTTCCTATGGCTCTGGCACAGGCTCACCACCACTGCCTGCTCTGAGACACAGAAGACCCAGACACCAGGCCCCCTCTCAGTGTCCTCACCATGATCCCATGTGGCCCTAGGATGCCCACTTCCTGTCCCATTTCCTACCACTTACCCATTCCCCACTCCAGGAACTCAAGATCCAGTAGAAACCTGCATTTGGCCTCTGCCTGGTCCCTGGAAGTCCCTTTGGTTCTTCACTCAGACTCCATCTCTCCCCTGAGGGGCCTATCTCCCTGCGATCCTGGGAGTGTTATGCTTTCAAAGGCTATCATTTACTGAGTGCTCACCCAGTAACAAGCACTGTTTTATGGTCATGATGTAGGCCTATTTACAGGTGATAAAACAGGCCCAGAGAAGTACAGTGTGTGTGTGTGTGTGTATATATATATATATACATATATATATATATATATATATATATATATATATGAAGTTTATTTTATCAGGCAGAGATTGTTCTTAAAAATATTCTTTTTTTCCTACTTTTAAAATTTATATTTGTTCATTGTAGGACATCTCATGATTATGGGAAAGTATAAGGAAAGTAAACTAATCCCTCCTCTGGAATCAACTATTATTATCTTTATAAATTTCTCCTAGTCCTCTGTATTAACATGTATACATTAAAAAGTGTACTCCATACAGAGTTTATGTTGTTTTTCGTCTTTAACATATCATAAGCATATCTTCAATATTGTCTTATTTAACAACACATTTGTTTATATTTATATAATACTCCATTTCACGGGCATATTATTTTTATTTATGCAATTAATAAAAGTTTAGTGTTAAAACTATAATGAAATATCAATACATCCTCACTAGAATGGCTGAAATGAAAAGGATTGACAATATTAAGTGTTAGCAAGATGTGAAGCAACCACCTGGCCGGTGTGGCTCACTATGAACCAGGAGGTCATGGTTCAATTCCCAGTCAGGGCACATGCCTGGGTTGTGGGCTTGATCCCCAGGGTGCAGGAGGCAGCCAACCATTATTAATTCTCTCTCATTACTGATGTTTCTATCTCCTTCTTTCTCTCCCTTTCTCTCTCTGAAATCAATAAAAACATATTTTAAAAATATATATGTGAAGCAATCAAAACACTCATATATTCCTAATGAGAATGTAATTGAGAACAACTGTATTACAAAACCATTTTGTAGTATCAACCAAGTATATGTATATCCTGTGACCCAGAAACTCTTCTCCTGGATAAATATCCAACAGAAAAAAAACTGTGTCTGCCCATAAAAGACACGTACCAGAATCTTCACAGCCACTTTATTCATAAACAAGGAGCATCCCAAATGTCCATCAACAGTAGAGTGGACTTTAATATTGTGCAACAATCATATTAAGGAAAGAAGCCAGACATGAAAGAATACATACTGTGTGAGCTCATTTAAATCAAGTCCACAAACAGGCAAAACTAGTCATTGAAATAGCAACAGAATAGTGGTCAGCTTTGGTGGGGAGGGCTGCTACTAACTAGAAGAGAGTGAGGGGTGCTGAAATGTTCAATATATCATTCAAAACCACTTCTCTGCAAAAAAAAAAAATGACTCATGATACAGTCTGAAGATGTCTGTCTGCTATCTTTACTAGTACATTTGAATGATATATTGATTTGTGTTTTTCTGGGGAACTAGAGATTTCTTTGTTTTTATACCTAAAGTTCAATACCTTCTCCAGGTTCTGCCTTAAAACAGAACCTTCAGGATCAAAAGCTCCAAGAACACAGAAAGTGCTTTCACATCTGCAGATTCAATTCTGTCTGGGGAAGTTTTTGTATCTATCTTTGAGTATATCATTTGCTCCACTTGTCAATCCTCTTCTTCAGGGACACCTGAAGATAATGTTGGTTATCTTCATGTCTACACCATATCTATCATCTTCTCTATTTGCCTGAACATTTGTGTTTATTCCATTTGAAGTCACTGAGATTACCTCAGGTCTTTCTTCTATGTCTGCACGTGGATTTTTAGTTATGTCTAATCCTTTCAATTTTTTAAAAATTTTAGATAGAGAGGAAGGTGGAGGGTGGAGAGAGAGAGAGAGAGAGAGAGAGAGAGAGACATTGATCCATTGCCTCCCGTACATACCCTGACCAAGGATTGAACCTGCTACCTGGGTATGTGCCCTGACTAGGAATCGAACCTGCCACCTTTTGATGTATGGGATGGTGCTTCAACTAACCGAGCCACTCAGGCCAGGGCTAGTCCTTTCATTTCTTTTTAAAATTTATACTTTAGTCCTCTCATTGTGATGTTCTGGAGTTTATGGAAATAGGCAGGGGAGTCAGAGAATGGAGGGAAATAGAAGGACACTCAGGTGCAGCTATGTGTGTCTCTGTTGGAGGAGCTGCACCCTGCACTCTGCGGATGAGTCGTGAGTGTCTGAAGCCAGCACTCCCACCACCTAGTTGAGGGCACTTACATTTCCCTTTGGGATTACCCTCAAGGGTCAGATTGTTCTTTCAACTCGGGGATAGTCCTAGAATCCTCATTTCTGCTAAAGAATCAGCTCTATTTTTCACTATCTCCCATTCCTCTACCCTTGACTCTTTGTAAAGTGTTTTTTCTATTTCTTTTTCTTGTTGCTGGTCACAAAGAGGGAAAAACAGCAAACTCTATGGACTCTTATTGTTTTGAATAGTTATCCAATCACTTGTTTTTGGTGATTACCAACTATCTTTGATGCGTCCTTCTCATTCATTTGTTAGCCATTCATTGGGTGCCTAAGCTGTGCATTGGGGCACTCAGAGGTCAAGGACCTGTGATATAGTCTCTGCTCATAGGGTTTATGTCGTTGTCCAGCTCCCCAGTCGGCAAATACTCTCGGTTTCATACTAGTTATCGTTCCCTTCCTCCCCTCGCCTACCACCCATACCTTCATTGTCTCTGACATGCGTGTAGTACAGCCGCAGCCTCCTACACGGTCTTTTACTTAAGACTCCCGGAGACAGATTCAGCCCGAATAATGTTTGTAGATAAATCTTTTCAAAATCACTTTCTTCCTGGCTTTCCCTGGCCAAGTGCTTGTTACTGCTGACCCCATAAATCCAACCTCCCACACCCAGCTCTCCATCCTGCAGCCCCCGTTCTCCCTCCGCAGTGAATATGGAGAAATGGCTTGTTCAACATCTCTTCCAAGCCCTTTCTAGAGCATTCCTTCAGGTGCTGCACGCGTGAAAGCAAAAAACCTCCTTTCCTGACTCCCGTGCAGCGGGAGTTCCAGCTGTAATTTAAGTGTCTCCTCCTGGCTGCACACAGGTACCATTATGATTCACCCCAAGGTGTGTGGAGCGGGAAACTGGGCATGAAGCGTCTGTTTCGCTGGCCTGGAGTGTGGCAGGGGCAGGGGTTCGGGTTTGGAAGCAATGACTGCCTGGTTTGTAGGCAGTATTTTAAGCTGACAGCTTTCTGATCACTACAGAGGCCTCAGCCCAGCTTGCCGGGTGGATAAGGGGCCAATTCTTGGAGGCTCAGCTTAGAGACTTTATTTTTTCTGCTTTCTGAGTCTCATGCGCTGCTTAAGTTCTTTCTGCTTTAACCAGTTAACATGGCTCCTGGATTTTGCAGTCATTAACTCTGGGCAATATGTTACCCAGCTTTAATTCTCACTGTCCCCCAAAACCTATCAGGCTGGTCTCCTTTCAGGTCTCAGAAGTGCACCCTATTCATCCCTGCCTTGTGCCTTACTCGTCCCCTCACTATCCTATGACATGTAACCACCCCTGGCTCCTCTGCTTCAGACCTCAGGCGAGCCGTGTCTCCGCCCGAGCTTCTCTGACCCCCGTGGTCCCCGCTAGTCCTCCTCACCAGACAGGGCAGCACAGCCTGAGTCCGCGTGGCTGGCGGTGTCAGCTCTTCCACTCCAACTTGATTGTTGAAAAACCAGTCCTTGGTCTCCTTTGCAACAAAACGTAGAGGTTGGACCACCTGAGCACTGCCTTCTCTTTCAATTCTAATGTTGTTGAAACTTTAAGAAAAGCTACTTCCCAATTCAAGAGTGCCCAGCTGCTCTTAAACACCTTTCACTTAAAACTCCGGGGCCTCTTTATCTCCTGACACCTTTCTTCCCTGGTTGACCAAACACATGGGGACAGTTCACTGTCACGGGTGGAAAGCAGTTGGTGCTCTGGCAGAGCAGGGCTCCGAGTGATGAGAAGCACCATCCTCTTCAACAGGCAGCTCCTTCTCCCAGCGTGGCCACCGGCATGTGGGCAAAGTAAACAAGTTGCACATACTCAATTAGCCAGCCTGTCACCTGAGACCTCCCCACCAGCCAAGGCCTAGTGGGTGAGGGTCCAAAGCAAGCTCTAAGCAGAAGTCCTAAAGGAAGTCTGCACAGGCCAGCAGCAAGAGCGCTCACAGCACTGGACCTCACTGTGGGCCCTGGAGCTTGGGGGTGAGTGCCCTGGCAGAGGAACTAGGCCAGTGCGACACCCTTCCGCTTCAGAGAAACTAGCCGGTGTGATCCCCACACCGCAGAGGCTGTGTCATCAGGTAAGTAGGTCAAAGCAATTCATCAAGGCTCCTGGAGGAGGAAACGGGTTCCGAGGCCATCCCAGGGCACACGAGTTCCGGGAGATGCTCACTGCTCCTGCCCCGATCTGTCCCTGCTCTTAGCCTGTTCTTCATCCAGCAGCTACAGCCCATTACTTGAACCACCCACAGAAATGCCTTCCTAGAGGGAGACGAGTCTCACCTTTAATCAAAGGATGATGTAAAGAGTGGCCAGCTGACAGATGCTTGTGTTTATGTACATGGCTTCTCATGCACATCCTAGAAGCTGTAAGAGCTGCTTTAGGAAAACAAATAAAGCATGTAAGTAATTTATTTGAGTCAGGAATGACTTCAGACTTATCCTGTTTCCATCTGCTTTGACCTCTTCAGTCGCTGGTCCCTTCCTGCACACAAACACACACATGTGCCTGGCCCACACCCTTGTGGCTTAGAGGCCTCGCACTGGCCTATTCATTTAGACTCTGGCCTGGCATCTCCTTGGAGCCTTGCTTCTAGTAATTGTCATCCCCACCCTGCTCACATCCCCAGACGCCCCCCAAAACTGAGCCCAGACCATTTTGACCCCCATTTTCTAAGAGAGGTAAATCGGGCAGCTCCTGAATGTTGGGAGACTTTGGACATAATTATTGATCCCATAATTACAAAAGATCTTTGTGGCAAATTTTCCAGAAAGTTTCTTTTTCTTGATGAATTGCTTTGACCTACTTATCGGATCAGCAGCCGGCAGTCTGTTCCTTGGTTGCCTGGAAACTCCCAGCTCTGCCTTACACCCATTAGCAGCAGCCACCTTAGCCCACTTTTCTGTTTATTGTCTACACAGCTGCCCAGCCTCTATATGACCCCTGTTGCTAACGTGGAAAAGCACAAGCTCCAAGTCTGGTTCTGAGTCCCAGACCCACCATAAACTAGTCAAATGCATGTGGGCACCCACGTGAGCTTCTCCAAACATCAGCTTCCCCACGCGAAAACACCTCGACTCCAAGCGGTTTTTTATCACTAATGAAATCTGATGAACTGACGTCCGCACAGAACCATACACAGGGAAAGATGTGAACTCTCTTTCCTTTTTCTTTTTAAATGTACTCATCCTGGCTTCTTTTTTGTTTACTTACTTTATTTTTTTATTGATTTCAGAGAGGAATGGAGGGGGAGAAGGAGATAGAAACATCAATGATGAGAGAGAATCATTATTGGCTGCCTCCTGCATGCCCCCTACTGGGTATTGAGCCCATAGCCCGGGCATGTGCCTTTGACAGGAATCAAACCAGGGACCCTTCAGTCTGCAGGCCGACACTCCATTCACTGAGCCAAACTGGTGGGAGGCAGGCCAGGTATCCACACTGAACCTGAAGTTAAAATTGGGGCTCTGTGGTACCTGACCCACAGCTGCTAAAATGCCTGGATTTTAAACAACAGAATGATCAGAACCTAGTGCTTGACAGGGTGGGGTCGGAACCTGAGCCACAAATGCAAATTTGTTCTCTGGTCTCAGTTCCCAAAACTTCGCTGGAGATCCCCAAGTCCAGTTCCCAAGTGAGAAATGTAGCTGTAAATAGTCGAGAACGGGCCCCGAGAGCATACAAAGCATGAGCGCCAGACGCATGTCACTGCACCGCGCGCGCCCGGCCTGGACCCTGGTGCTGAGCACTTAAAGTACGCGCCTGCAAGTAAGTTTGTGCTTTTAAGTTTGAGACACACAGTGTCAAGCTCGTTTCTTCTCTTCAGTTTAATTTGGGCGGGCATTCCGCTGAGCAAATGACCCCTTCAGCAGCACTGAGGGAGAATGGACTCATCGGAGGGGGACTGGGGCTCTCTGCAGAGCAAGCAGCAGCCCTATTCCTGTCACTTACAAGCCTGTGCCGTCTTGTCAGGGAGAGAAGTGAAAGGGGAACAAGAAACTCCTAAGAGAACCAAACCCAACAAGTGTTTATGGGCAGGGAACCACCGGTCCCAGTGGGTTTCCCTCTATTTATTGGAACGCCCTCCAACGGTTTCCTAGAGCTGCCATAGTCAAGTACCATAGTCCGGGTTCCTTAAACATGGAAATTTGTTGTCTCGCTGTTATGGAGGCTGGAAGTCAAGGTGCCAGCAGGCTGATTCCCTCTGAGGCTGTGAGAAAGAATCTGTGCCTTGCCTCTGACTTAGCTTCTGGTGGTTGCTGAAAATCTCTGATGTCCTTTGGCTTCTAGAAGCATCTCCCCAATCTCTGCCTTCATGTTCACATGGCATCCTCCCTGTCTGCATGTCTGTGTCCAAATCTTCCCTTTTTATAAGGACACCAGTCATATTGGAGTAGGGGGCCCAGCCTACTCCATTAGAACCCCATCTTCTAATTACATCTGTAAGGACCCCATTTCCAAGGCAGGGCACATTCAGAAGTCCTGGGAGTGAGGACTTCAACATATGAATTTATAAGGAACATAATTCCACCCATAACATCTATGTGGCACACCTTTGCTAGATGCTGAGAGATAGAAAGATACGTTGATACACAGCCTGTGCTTGATTTACACACAATCCAGGGTGGGCACGCCCAGTAGAGTATTCTGAAAACTGGGATACAGTTGGTGAGAGGCACATGGGAACATGAGTCAAGTTCCAAAGGAGGAACCTTAGAGGAAGAACATTTGGTATTGGGTTGAGAGGCAAGACCTTTAAATTGCATCCTAGTGAAGCCGAGGGAGATTTTAGAAAGATCTGGGGCTGCGTTCACCACTTTCAAAGTCTGGCATTGGTTTGACATTTTTAGTCATCTTCGGTGTATCTTCAGTCTATCTAGAATATAAAGCTGTACAGCTGATGTTAAATCCAATACACTGTGGAGTGTAAGCGGTCTGACCTAGAATGTTAAAGGTACCTGTTTTTTAAAATTGATTTTAGAGCCCACCAGTGTGGCTCAGTAGTTGAACATTGACCTGTGAACCAAGAGGTCATGGTCAGAGCACATGCCCGGGTTGTGTGCTCCATCTCCAGTGGGGGGCGTGCAGGAGGCAGCCGGTTGATGATTGTCTCTCATCATTGATGTTTCTATCTCTCCCTTCCTCTCTGAAATAAATAAAAATATATAGTAAAAAACTGATTTTAGAGAGGGGGAAAGTGAGAGAGAAGGGGAGAGAGAGAGTGAGAAATACGTCGATCGGTTGCCTCCAGTATGTGCCTTGACCAGGAATTAAAATTGAGACCTTCCCATGCAGGGGACGATGCTCCAACTAACTGAGCCATACAAGCCAGGGCTGGCCTAGAACTTTAAGTGAAAATACCTAAAGTTTCAAATAATAAGTAATGATAAGACTATAATTCTAGTTTAAATAGTTTAGGAAATTTACTGAATTAAGTCTGTAATCAATGTTCAAATATTCATGAAAAATTGTTCTCCTAATGTGGTTTATTAATATTGTGTTGTGTTTAATAAAGGAAGCATTAATTGTCATAAAATAAATAGTAAAATTATATGAAAATACTGAATTATGGGCTGAATTGTCCCCCAACCCCCACCCCCGAATTTATATGTTGAAGTCTGAACCTCCAGTACTCCAGAATGTGACTGTATAAGAGGCAGGGTCTTTAAAGAGGTGGTTAAAACTAAAATAGCTTTTGGAATGGGCCCTAATTCAATATGACCAGCGATCCTTTTAAGAAGAGGAGATGAGATTGTACAGAAAGAGACCCCTGGCATGTGCACACACAGAGAAAAGACCCTGTGAGGACATAGAAAAAGGCACCATCTGCAAGCCAAGAAGAAAGGCCTGGGGAGAAACCAAACCTGCTGATTTCTGAATCTTGAACTTCCAGCCTCCAGACTGTGAGGCAATGAACCTCTGTTGGTTAAGCTCCCACACTGTTATTCATGTACAATCCTCAGGGTTCCTGTTTGTTTGTCTGTTTGTATTTGGTATGATTTGTTTCTTAATGTTTAATTCAAAATAACAAATGACTACCTCCTCTTCCTACCCAAACCTCATTTCCTCTCCCATGTAGCCCTCAGGACAGTTTGGAGTGTGTGAGTACACATGCCTAGAGGGTTTTTTAAAATAAATGTTATGACATTGTCCATATTACTCTGAAAATTTTTTCTTTTACTTATATGATTCTGAGGTATTTCTGTATTTCAACATTTTCCTATTGATATACTTTTAAATTGTTTCCAGTTTAAATAGTGTAGTTTCTTTAAAAGGAATAGGAATGGTTATACCAACTTGAATAAATTGTCACACCTCTGAGTATTGCCAAAATAAGCAGTCTTTAGTTTCTAAAGAATTCAGCAAAGCCATACTCCTTAATTTAATGATTTCAATGAAAAAAAAAAAAAAAAAAGATCTCCAATAGAGCAATGTTACTTTTTCCAAAACAACTTGTACCCAAGCTGAAGTGGGTTTCTGATTTGTTAGTGCCTAATTGCCTAGGAAGCCGATTAAATGTTGCAGATAAGGTTGGTGGAACTGTGCTTCTTTAGCCCTTAGCTACAATCCTGTGAAGGTACAAAGTGACCATTTTAGTTTTATTGTGACTTGGTTTGGGCCTGATTCTTTTCAGTTATAATCAACCCCTACGCCACAAAAGGATGATGTTATTTATTTTGGGCATTGAGTAATGCACCAGGTATGAAAGCCCAATTCACTGCTACCTTTGAGAGACTTAACTGTTTCACAATGCTTTTGGTGCATACTAATGTTTTATTTTATTTGCAAAGAATTTTTACTTTAACTATAGTCATAAATGCTTTGTCAATTATTATTTGTACATTTTACCCACTCAATTTAGCAGTAAATAACTTTTATTTGAACTCTAAAGCAAAAGCAAACAATCTGAAAGGATGTGTGCTGATTTTTCAAAATCTATGAATTTCACTTAAAAATCAGTTTGAGGCAAACAGAGTGCCGAGTGTCCTAATGCAAGTGGATATTAAGTACCTATTAGGTCGTGGGTACAATACACAACTTTAACTAAAACAGCGATATGTAAATATTTTTTTAGATATTTGCAAATCAATTAAAACATAAACTCTGTGGTCCTGAACACAAAACGCAATGCAAGCTTTTGTCTTAAGTTGTCATCAAGCCCTACACCTCCCTCCAAAGCTCCATCAGGTTCTCCAGAGATGAGGCGTTCACCACAGAGCTGCTCTGGAAGTGCATGGAATAGGTCTCTGAAACCTTTAACCTTAATAATAGTGGCAGTATCAACAGTAACAGCAGGAGTACTTGTTATCCAGCTTAATAAATGAGCCGTCTACAATTAAAGTGTTAAAGGATTGTTGGTGCTTACAGGAATTGGAACTTGAGGTAAGCCTCCACCAATATTCTCACAGACAAAGTTCTCCCTTCTCCTCCTACTCTATCAACTGTCCCCAGAGGCAAGAAAACCCTCTCCATTTATACGTCTGACCCTAGAGATTTCCCTGCTTCACTTTCTCCCACCTCCTTAATCTACCACTGATAGATTTCATGCACCTGGCTTATATTCTCTTCTTTAACTCTAAATGCACAAGAAAGTGCAAAATACCATTCTCCAGAGCATTTTATTTCTTTCTTCCTTTATTTTAAGAGAGGAAAGAGGAGGAACGGAAGGAGAGAAGGAGGAATGGGGAAGGAGAATGAGGGAGAGAGAGAGAGAGAGAGAGAGAGAGAGAGAGAGAGAGAGAGAGAGAATCAGTTGCCTCCTGCACACGGCTCGACCTGACCGGGAATCTAACCGGTACTTGGGTATGTGCCCTGCCTGGGACTCCAACCTGCCACCTTGTAGTGCATGGGACCACGCTCCAACCAACTAAGCCACACTGGCCAGACCCAAAGCATTTTCTTGATCTAATGCGATCTTGCTTCTGGGTATGTCCTCAAACTTTTGCTTCTGGGTATGTCCTCAAACTTTTGGCTCAAATAAACTCATAACATTTTTCTTTAGGTTTGAACATTCTTTCATCTACATAGTAATCAAATAATCCAGCAAGTGAAGCACATCAGATAAAAGGAGTGAGGTCATGGGATTTTGTCAAAGAGGACGCACAGAGGCTGGCTAGGTCTGGAGGGGCTCCCCAGAGGAAGGAGGCAGAGGGTCCTAGTGTAGAGTGGCAGAGGGAGCATGGCTCTTTCCACATGCACAGAGCAGGCTGGGGTGGCTGGAGTTCAAGTCTCCATGTGGACAGCTAGCTGAAAGGAAGGCCAAAGCCAGAGCATCTGGGCTCTTTGAGACCCTATTTAAAATTTTATTCTTTATCTGAATACTAGAGGTCTGGTGCACAAAAGTTTGTGCACTCATGGGGCTGGGGGGGAGGGGGTGGGGGGGGTGTTCCTCAGCCTGGCCTGCGCCCTCTCACAGTCTGGGACCCCTTGGGGGATGACCATCTGCTGGCTTAGGCCTGCTCCCCCGGGGATTGGACCTAAGCTGGCAGTCAGACATCCCTCTGGCAGCCCATGATGTCCACTTGCCAGCAGGGAGCAGGCCTAAGCTGCAGCCAGACATCCTTAGCACTGCTGAGGAGGTGGGAGAGGCTCCTGCCACCACCGCTGTGCTGGCAGCCGTCAGCCTGGCTTGTGGCTGAGCAGAGCTCCCCCTGTGGGAGTGCACTGACAACCAGGGGGCAGCTCCTGCATTGAGCGTCTGCCCCCTGGTGGTAAGTGTGTGTCATAGTGACCAGTCATTCCTAGTCATTCTGCTGATGGGGTCAGTTTGCATATTACCCTTTTATTATATAGGATTAATAGGAAGCTATTAAATAGTTTTAAGTGTTAGAGGGGCAGTGACATTACCAGGCATGAAGATATTTCCAAGTATCTTCATGTATTGCTGTACTTTTCTTCTAAGAAAGTACTTAGAACTTCTAAGTCAGCACATTTGTTTCTGGGAAGAATTCACACTGTGCCTTCTTGGATAGCAAAGACAAAGACAGGGTCAAGGTTACACTCCAGAAATAATCACTGTGAAAGCCAAACTCTGATTTGTAAGAACAGAGCTTTTAGTGAATCAAAGCCAAAGTCCAGCAACTGACAGTTGTTGGCACCAATTAACACCAACGGGAATCCCCAAACTGGGGTGCGGTGAAAAAGGAAACTTATTCAGGGCAAACAGTGATATAGCATGGCTGTGAAAACAGCACTGCTGTGGAACAGCTCAATTGTGATGCAGCGAGAGTGTAACCACCGGTTGTGAGGCTGCCCTGGAACCAGGCATCCCTGGGGCCTGGCCCATCTTCAGTTAAGCAGCTCTGCTCCACCATGGCCCACTCCAAGATGGACTGGTCAGCTCTGCTCTGGTGAGACATCTTCCTAGCTGGGGCACTCCCCAAGCCAGAAAGGAGCTGGCTTGTCTATGTATTAGAGGCCCAATGCATGAAATTCATGTAAGGCGGCTCAGCCCTCTTAGCCCTGGCTGCTGCCTTGGTCCTCACAGCAGCCTGGCTGCCTCGCGGCCCTGCCCCCCACCCACTGGTCATTCTGGAAGGTCATCCTGGAAGATTGCTCCAGAAGGTCATTCTGCTGTCCAGTCTAATTAGCATATTAGCTCTTTATTATCCTATATAATAAAAGAGAAACATGCAAATTGACCATCCCTTTGCTACGCTCACCAGCCAATCAGGAGTGGATATGCAAATTAACCGACAAAATTGGTGGGTTAATTTGCATACACAGGTGCCTGGTGGAGAGCCAGCAGCTTTGGGGGATGTGGCTCCCTCGGTAACTGGGCGGAGAGCAGAGCAGGAGAGCTGGAGGCTTGGGGGGACATGGCTCTCTCAGTCTCTCCCAGCATGGGGAGCACCAGGAATTCTGGGAATAGTAGTTCTGATGGCAGACCCAGGACCGGAAGTGGAAGCCCAGAGCGTGGGGAGCACCAGGAATGCTGGGAATTATAGTTCTGGTGGCAGACAGATCTCCTAGACACTAGAGGAAAGTGAGCCTGGAGCGGTGGGGGATGGAGGGAAAGCAAAGGTGAGGGACATAAGTAAGTTAAGAGTGTCTAGGAAAAATTAAAGGGAAGATATGCTAAAACTTCCAGGAAATCTCCACCAATGAAGCAAAGAAAAAAAAAGCCTTTAGTATTCTGTGAGCAACAAACCAAACTGAGTTGGGGGTCTCAGACAATTCACTCATATGATCGCAAAGACAGACAGAAACTCCCGGATTGGAGAGGGCTCCCAGATTGGAGAGGGTGCAGGTCAGGCTGAGGGACCCCTCCGCCCCCATGCATGAATCTTCATGCACTGGGCCCCTAATATTGGATATAAAATCCCAGCAAACAGAATAGCAGAATGACCAGAATGACCAGAATGACCAGAACAACCAGAACGACCATTGGCTATGACATGCACTGCAGAAGCCATCCAGCCTTATCCGGGCCCCGATTGCTCTCCCCCAGGGCGGCCCAGCCCCTGATCAACCCCCAAACCCCAATCAGGGGTGGGGCCAGCAAGGGCAGGCTGGCCAGACCCCACCCATGCACAAATTCATGCACCAGGCCTCTAGTATTGACAGAAGTTCCCACTCCTGGTCCCTGATTAGTTCATCCTCATGCAAATGAGAATGCCACATCCTCCTTTGAGTGGTAAAAGGCACTGTTGTTATTGGTCAGAGTAGAGTTTCTCTGATTGGTCAGAGGTACACAGCTCTGATGGCATGGGGAAAGCCTCAGTCCTATTGGTTGAAATAGGATTCCAGAGAACTGTTATAAGGGCTGGCTCAGATGGCAAAGTCACAGTGCAGGCAGTTCAGTGGCAGGGAGTTTAGTGCAGAGGCAGGCTTCTTTATGAGTGCAGTTTTCATGAGAGAACCCTATGCAGTTATAGCTGCTAGGCTCTGCTTTTTTATTTATTTTATTTTTTATTTTTATTTTTTTAAATATATTTTATTGCTTTCTCACAGAGAGGAAGGGAGAGGGATAGTGAGTTAGAAATATCAATGAGAGAGAAACATTGATCAGCTGCCTCCTGCACACCCTTTACTGGGAATGTATACGCAACCAAGGTACATGCCCTTGACGGGAATCAAACCTGGGACCCTTCAGTCCACAGGCCGACACTCTATCCACTGAGCCAAACAGGTTAGGGCTGCTTTTTTAAAGTTATTATTATTTGAGCGCAGTTAGCTTCTAGGAGCCCTTCTTAGTCCTCAGGGCTCACAGTCCTGAAGAGACCAGGAGAGGTAATAAACTAGACTATATGGCAGGAGGAGAGAAGTGGACGAGGAGTATGAGCACCCTAATGTCCATCCACTTACCCCTTCTTCTTTTTTAAAAAATATACTTTTATTGATTTTAGAGAGGAGGAGAGAGAAATGTGTCAATGATGAGAGAGAATTGCCTCCAACTAGGGATGGAGACCGCAATCTGGGCATTGCCGTGACTGGGAATTGAATCATGACCTCCTGGTTTATAGGTTGATGCTCAACCACTGAGCCACACCAGCCAGGCTACCCCTTCTTAAAAAACACACATGTTTTTATTGATTTTAAAGAGAGAGAGAAACATAGATGGCAGAGAAACATCTATCTGCTGCCCCCTGCACTGGGAATCGAACAGCAGCATTTTGGTGCTGGAATGGTCACCTGACTAAATTTTAACCAATGAAATATAAGAATTGTCATGTATGGCTTTCATAAATTATCCTTAAAAGGAAAAAGTATGTTCTTCCTCTCGGCATATTCCTTCCTGCTGGCAGTAGACTTTTAAGTTAAACTTAACAGATCTTATGATTTTACTTATAAATCTTTTTAAATCATGTAATTATTCACAAGAAGACTTTGGAATTAGTTAATTAAATTCCCTTGGACACATCATAGTACATTTATAATGAAAATATATTTAATTTTCTTTTTAAGTACTTTGGTCATATAATAAAACTTTTCTAGACACTTAAATAATGCTTGCAAAATTAATAAGTCAATACTTATGCATGTGGTGGGAATTAATGTCCCTTAAATGGGGGCCACTGGCTGCATCAGACAGCCTCACAGAGCCCAGCAGTCCAGGAGGGGCCTGGCATTACACACTTTTAGGAGAGAGTGGGGATAGATGAGAAGGCACCTGTGCCCATAAAAGCAGAACAGGCCTGGATGACCAAGGGCAAGGTGCAAACCTGCCCAAGTTGCCCATGCAGTTGGCTCTGCCTCAGCCACACCTTCCAACGGAAGATGGACAGAATGGCCTTCATGTGCCTGATCCACATCAAACTTAGGGAGTCCTCCTTCTCTGCCCCTTTTTCTTTTCAAACTCTGCCCATGGTGCAAGGCAAATTCAAGACCTCTGTCCTTGATGACTCAGGTCCCCAGTAATGGCCCCATCTTGGAACTTTGGTTTGTGCATTCTCTCTCTCCCTCCTCTCTAATGTTTCATATATATATATATATATATATATATATAGTCAAGCAATTCACACATTTCTTAAAGGCCAGTAAATCTTACCTTTCTAAAAATTTTTTTTGTTTTATTGATTTTTAGAAAGAGAGGTAAGGAGAGGACTAGAGATAGAAACATCAATGAGAGAGGAACATCATCCATCTGCTGCGTCCTGCACACCCCCTACTGGGGTTCAAACCCACAACCAGGCATGTGCCCTGACCAGGATTCGAACCAGCAACCTCTTGGTTCTTGGGTCGACACTCAACCACTGAACTACACTGGCCAGGCCTTACCTTTTTTTTTTTTTTTAAAGCCTCATAGTACTTACCACAGAGCTAGTCACGTGGTAGAAACAGTAATCAGCACACACTCATTTATTGACGAATCCCATAGTAACTCTGTGGGGTAGTTCCTATAATTCACATTAAAACAGTCCCACATAGGCCTGGCCGGTGTTATGAGCATCAGCCTGTACACTGAAGAGTCACAGGTTCAATTCCCAGTCAAGGACATCTACTTGGGTTGCAAGCTTGTTCCCAGGCCACTGTCGGGTGCATCTGGGAGGCAACCAACTGATGTGTCTCTATCACATAATTATTTTTCTCTCTCTCCTTTCCTCCCTCCCTTCCATTCTATTTAAAAGCAGTGGAAAAATATCCTTGGGTAAGAATTAACAACAACAAAACAAAACAAAAAAACACCAAAAAAAGGCAGTCCTGCATTAACTATATGATGTTTTGCAGTTGTGGTTAGTTCAAGCTTCAGTGCTAGAGAAGTCAAATAGTATTTTTGAGAATCTGCGCTCCAGAAATACTGAGTCAACATGCAAACATGATACCGAAATATTTCTTGTGCTATCGCTCTCCCCTCAACATTTACTGAAAAGGCCTTAAGATCTGGGCATGATCAGGAGGTCACCCTCTCTTGGTTTACATGAGCCCACTGTTGGGAGGGTCAAACTGATGAAGGGGCATCTGTGTTCAAAAGAAGCTTGGCAGGAAGGCATTCATATTGCTCCTTTCCAATTGCCAGTCTCCTGATGAATGTCTCTGAGGGAGTCCCTGTAAGTCAGTAGAATTCCACAACAAACACGAATACCATTGGGTCAAATGCCTTCAAGTGACAGCCACTCAGCCTCCAGGAAACCAACCCTCGGGGAATGACTCCAAATGGATTCTCCCTGTTCCATATTCTACCCAGTGCTAAATAGCAAGGTTCCAGATCCTGCAAACACTTACCCAAACCTGATATGCACAGGCAGTTTCATTTCCTCATTTGTTCCTCAATAAAGCCTTGTGACAGATTTCATCTTGTCACCATTCTGCACCTGAGGAAACTGAGGCCTGAGCGAAGGATTTTTCTGTGCAGCAGTTTTTGCATCTGATGCTGACAGTTTGTTGACAAGCCTTCTCCCTTCCTGTCATATCTCAGCAATGACATACAATATTGCTTTGTCTGGGAACCAGAGGACACCATACCTAACAAGATTGTGTTAGGACTAGATGACATTCCTTCAAACTTATGAATTTGGCCCAAGTCACGGGAGAGTGTTTGAAACCCGATCCAGAGGGTTCCTTATTCTTTGGTGGAACAGCTTGGAGGTCAAAAGGATTCCACAGGTGTGGACAGATGGTTAAGGAACAATAGTGCCAGCGCTGAGGCCAGCACAGAAGCTTCCCAGCTTGTGGCTAGCACATCTAGTAATTAGTCACATTTAATTTGTCACTCAGGGAGAGGGCAAAAACTAAAGCATGCTTTGTATTGGATGGTATGTCAAGACAAGTCTGTAAGACTTGAATCCTGTCACAGCTCAGCGATAGCCCCATCCTGGGCATGCCCCAACCCCAACCCCACTCCCACCAGCAGCCTTGCTTTCCTGCATGTAGAACAATGCACAAAGCCAGATGCCAAGCACCCACGTTGTCACTGGCTCTCTCCACATAAGAGGCCCAGTCCATGACAAGACAACGATGGCATCCTTGCAGAGTAATTCCAGAGGCTGCAAGGGGCTGAACATGGTATGGGAGAGGCTACTTCTGGCTGGGTGGGTTGGGGAGGTAGCAGAGGCCCTGGGGCCAGTATGGGGACTCCAATCCCTGAGAAGGGGGCCCACAGGCTCCCCTTGGGCTCCCTGAGCACTCATCCCACTTTAGCCAAGCCCATACAGTGGAGCAGAGCCATCCATCTGACTGTCTTCTCCACTGTGGCCAAAGTCGGAAAGTATGGTCCACTCTCCAGTGGCTCTGGCTGTGGAGCTGAGAACCCTCTGTGGCGACGGCTGATGGGCCTGAAATGTTTATCCTCTCACAGGGGGTGGAAACCAGAGGGAAGCCAAATGCTTGTGCCCCAAGTCTGCACCCGGAAACAATGACCGTGGCCGTTCCTCCAGGCCAGGTGTTCCTGTTGCTCAGCGAACAGCTAAGGTCTTAAAGCCATTGCATTAACCCGGACCCAGCTGGGTGGAAGGGTGAGCAGTGTGCTTACGATCTTCAAAGCCCCCTCTGAGGAGTCGCTGTGGCTTGGCTGACAGACATGTGGGCTGTCCCTCCTGCTTGCTGGAGACAGTCAGCATCTGCCTGTGCTAGATGCCCCTCCTGCTGCAGCCCAGCAATGCCTGCTCGGCTCTGGCTCCCACAATCGCTTATTAACAGGAATCTGTGCTCATGCCTTCAAAAGGAAAAAAGGCATGGGTGGAGACCTTAGTTGTTACTGCAAACCCCTTCCCCCAAAAACATGATGCCGCCATGAATTCAGCTCCCAGGAGCTGAGGTGAGCAGAGCTGCGCCTCTATTTTCAATGTGCTGGCAATCACCTGGAGGGCTGGGTGAAATGCTGGTTCAGAGGTGGGGGCCTGCCCTGAGATATTTTTTCATTGTTTAAAGTATTATATATGTCTCATTTCCCCCCGATTGACTCCCCACTCTCCCATCCCCCAGCCACTCTGACCTGAGATTTTGGATTTCTAATGTCCTCTCAAAGGATGCGAAGGCCACTGCTCTGCGGAGCACACTTTGAGGAGCAGGCACTGCTACACAGCGCCTTCACAAAGGCTGTTCCCTCCTCCAGGAAGGATGCCTGCCTCGGGCGTGCCTGCCGTAAATGTCCCTTAAATCCTATCAAAGGAGAGAGGGAGGGAGGGAGGGAGGGAGAGAGAGAGAGAGAGAAAGAGAGAGAGGGGGGGGGTTTATAAGTAGTTGTTGGCAATGTTGGTAATACCTGAGAGCTAGTTTTATTATAGAAGGCTTGACCTTTTGACCTTCAGGGTTGACCTATGATGTTGGGACAGCTGCTGGTGGCATTAGATCCCTCTTTTCCTCAGACCCTTGGGTCAGGATGGGACTGTGTTTCTCTGCCTAAATGCAGCCTGCAGGGCGGGGGGCCCAGTGCTCTAGGTGCAACCTGAGGGCCGCATGAAGAACACCGTGCTGGCAGCTAAGCATTCTGGAGACAAAGGAGGCCATGCCCCAATGTGACTTCCTGCACCCAGTTCACCTGGGTGCTTGCCTTCAATGCAGATTCCAGGGACCCACTTCCCACTCGCCTCACTGATATCCGTGGGGCAGCTGGGAATTCTATTACATGCTGGTTTTGAACCTTGCTTTTTTCTCGGGAAGCCAGGGAAGACCTTGGTGCGAGCAGGATGGCAAGAAGCCGTCTGCCTGTGGACAGCTCCCCCCGTTAGCAAGGAACCCTGGGGCATCCGTATTTTTCCACAGTGCACGCACACCTGCTCTGTAAGCACTCTTGGAGTTCCAGCTAAGGACTTGGCTTTCTTTCCTGATGGTAGATGACAGGAGCTCTGTTCTCCGTGGAAAGCCATGTACCCTTCATGAGCAGCCCCCTTCCTAGAGCTTTAAGATGAGCCAAGAGATGATGATCCCATCTTAAACATGCCACGTACCTTGAAAATATGGAGGTATTTCTACAAACAGCACCCAAAGCAACCAAGTGGGGAGCATAATGCTGACAAGAGAACTCCAGCTTCTCAGGCAGGAGGGATCTGGTGGACAAATGTCGGGAGGCCTCTCCAAGGAGCTGAGCCCGTCTAGAAGTGCTGTGTGGCCAGCTTGTGAGGAACATTGTTGGCAAAGAGCCACACAAGATCTAGGCCAGACCTGCTGCTGCATGCAACACTAGGTGCATTGATCAACATCTAAGGTGTTTCCCACACTCACAGGAAGTCACTGCCCTCTTCCCCCACGAAGGAATCGAGGACTGTCAGGATCAGAAAAGTTTCTGTGGATTTCTCCTGAAGGTTTAAGGGTCTGAAAATCCTGCAGCTGGTTGGGAGCCAGCTCTGATTACTTTAAATGCATAAAAGGATGTATTTGAGCATCTGGCCTGGAAATCGACCTAATCTGTCTATAGCATAATTGGTTCGGGAAGAGCTGGAAGACAAATTGAGGCTGGTGGGTATAAATAGAAGAAAAAGTGGCAGAAGGAGAGCGAGATGGGTGAGCTCAGACACAAAACACAAACAAAAGCTGCTTGGGAGAGCAGAGGACTCATTTGCATCTGGGCCCAGAACTGGACTGGCGTGAGGGGCTGGCTTCCAGAGTCTGCCCCCGAAGAGCAGGAACCAAAATCAACATCCACACAATCGTGCAGTCCCTGAGCATATTGCCACAGGTGGCCCCAAATTGCCCTTGTTAGTGAATCAAGAACACAAACAATTCATAAAAATCAGAGAATTTAGACTCAAGGCTGAGGCAGGGGTATGAGCAGAACAAAGGTCAGGGGAAGATGACTTCGTGGTCACTTTATATCTTTGTTCCCTTTGCCTGTGGTTGCGAGGCAGAGCCTCGTTACCATGCAGGCCATCAGTGGGCACCGATGACAGTTGGCCTGTGTTGGGTGGTAAAGGCATCTCCTTGTCTAATAGAGCCTCAGCGCAGCAAGGAGGGAACCAGGAGTTAAACATGTTGGTTGCTAAACCGAAGCTCATTTGTTAGGAGAAGTCAAACAGGTGTGACTTCTATCTTTACCAACAGATACTTATAATGAAAAAGAAAATTTTCATTGGCTTACAAACACTGAAAGCATTTTCCAAGAGTATCAAAAAGAGCCTGGGGCAGACCGTGGCCAGTGTTGCTAAGTGGTCAGAGTGTTGGCCTGCACACTGTAGCATCTCTCTGGTTTGATTCCTGGTCAGGGGCATGTACCTGGGTTGCAGGTTGGATCTCCAGCATAGGGAGGCAACCAATCCCATCGATTTTTCTCTCTCTCCCCCTCCACCCTCCCTTCCATTCTCTTTTTTTAAAAAATCAATGGAAAAAATATCCTTTGGTGAGGATTAACAAAATAACCACACAATGAAACAAAAAAAGAGCCTGGGACAGGCCGTGGCAGTGAGAGAGGACACAGCCAGCTGCACGCAACAGCACAGCAGTAAACAATGACGCTGCCCCTTTCAGAGCCCGAGCATGACCCACCCAAGTAAGCCTCTGCGCATCTCCTTCTGATGGCCTGTGCTTCATGACATCCCTTTCGCATTTGTCATGACAGCATTGTTTTCTGTGTCTGCTTTCTTTTGCATTTGCACCCCATGCAGTTAAATTTCATGCTTCCAAAATGAAGAATCAAACTGCCATTTCTCCTCTCTTTAGAGGAAATTAGTCGTATTTCCCCCATAATTCATGGGCAAGCGCTATGGCTGTGGACAGAGCATTAGCAACTCCAGACGTAAATTAGCTTCTGTTCCTGGTGAGGCCCGAGGTGCTGAAGGAGATCTGGCAATTTCGACTTCGGGAAGGGGAGCTGGACAGCGTCAGAGCGGTGTGAGGTGCTGGTTATTTAACCGTCTTCAGTGAAGGATGCCAACACCTCTGTCAGGTGTGCCAGGATGACCCACTTCATGCCAGTTGTCACAGGGTAATCGTTAAGAGCACCCTCTAGCTCTAAGGTGTCTCAGTTTGATTGATAAATAATACCACCACTCTAATGAAAGTGAAAATGAAGTGAATAGCAAAAGCTTATCTTGTGAAAAAAGCCGGACAAAAAAAGGTACATATTACATGATTTCATTATCTGACTGGTCCAGAATAGGCAAACACATAGAGACAGAAAGTAGATTCATGGTTGCCGGGGGCTGCAGGTGTTTGGGGAGATATGGGGAGTGACTATGAATGGGTAAGGGATTCCTTTTGAGAGAAAGAAAAATGTCCTAAAGTTGATTGTGGTGACAATAGCAAGATTGTGAATATACTAAAAAACCATAGGATTGTACGCCATATAAATTATAGCTCAATAAAGTAGCTATATTAAAACAAAGGTTTAAAAAGAGTTAAACCACAGAAATAGAAGGGAAAAACAGAAAAGCTTGCAGTGTCTTTCTGTCAGTGAGCACTCTATGCTAAGGGTCTCCGGAGAGAGGCTATTCATTCTGAGGGGTGTGGTAACTCTGCTTGACCTCTGGAGGGCCCTTGCACACAACTCCTGCAAGTTCACAGCCTTGTTGGAGCAAGAAAAAGAGTGTGAGGTTCTCCAGTGTCATTGCTAAGAATCAAGGTATGCCGAATGGCCTTTCAATGGTCAAGAGTGTTGGCGGGTGACCAGAATCCTCAAGGTAGAGACAGGGGAAGGTGGCAGAAAGTTCTGAGTGGGACTTGTCCCACCTCAGTCACGGTCATGCCCTTTGTCAGTGGGTCTCCATTTAGGTGGGAGGGGGGAGGTTACAGGGTGAGGGTGGAGCTAGGTGTGGAGACAGGAGTTTGTCCCCAGAGGAATTAAGTCCATTATCTCACATGTAGCCCAGAGTGGGGACAGTCCTGCCCACTTAGGTCTGGAACTCTAGAAAGCAAAGGGCAACCACAGAGTGTTCACCTGACAGGAATACCCCTCAGATCTTTTGAAAATATTATGGAATCTAGATAGCACCCCATTCCCAATCTGTCTACTAGCACTGGGAATCCTTATTCAAAGGAAGGGAGTTGAACTTGAAATCTGAGAAATCTGAAAATTTATTTTGTACATTTTTATATCTTTAACCCCAGGAAGAGTGTAGCTCTCAGCAGAAGCTGTTTGGGTGGATGTATGGATGGGTGGATGGGTGGACAACACACATAGGCTCAGATGAGCAGAAAAGGCTACCATGCAATGTGGTGTCCCAGCCCAAGGCCAGGGTCTCCAACAGAGGGCGCTCTCTGCCTGAAAAAGCAAAGCTAGGTCCAGGGCCAGAGAAGTAGGTGATGGGGGGTAACAGAGGTCTGGGCTCATTGCAAACTAGAGGCAGGGAGATGGGGTGTCCTAACCTAGGAGCTGGGGACGGCACTGTGCCCCAATGTCCACACACTTAGGGCAGGAAGGAGACAGACCTGTTCTCCTTTGGGCCTTTCCTCGGCATTAGGAAAAGAAAACCTAGCCCTCGGGTGAGGGTAGCACCAATGTGCAGTTTTTTCATCACTCTATCCCCAAGTGTCCAGCACAGTGACTGGCACAGGTAAGGCACACGGTGCTTCTCAAATGGAATGAATGAATGAGTGTAGAAAAACTAGATCTGAGCTGGGCCATACTATTTTAGACTACAAAACCATGTATCCATTCCTAGGCTACATTTCTGGCCTCTATCTGGTCTGTGTCAGAAAGAGGGTTACACATAAATTCCTGCAAACCACCCAGTGGTTTGTCCACCAGACACAGCTGAGTACTGACAATGGTGAGCCTAACTAGCTTCACAAGGAGGAAGGCTTCTGGGAGATCCATCCCCACTCCCCAAATCATGTGCACAAACACAGGACAACACAAAGAACGAACAGTATGGAAACTCAGAGCACAGCTCTCCACAGAGGCCAGCCTGCTAGGCCACAGTGAGAGTGTCCATCTGACACTTGGGGAGTCAGATGGCTTGTTGGGCTAACAGGGGAGTCCAGGAATGAGTGGCATGGAGCTGGAGAATCTGCTATTGAGCAGCTCAGGAAACCTGCCAAGAAGAGGGCAGTGAGGACTGCATGGGAGGGCCAGCAAGAGGAGCTGCCCCCAGGGGCCCGGGGCTCAGCACAAGCCCACCTTCAGCCTCCCACTGTGGACAGCCGTCCTGACTCCCAGGAGGACAATCAATAACAAATGTGAACAAAGTGAGTCTCTCATAACAGCCTGTTCTGCCAAAGAGCTGGTGATCGCAGCCCGTGCATCAGTGAGGAAGAGGGTCTGGAAGGTTTCTTTTTCCTTGTGGGTTTGGAGTTCTCTGTCAGCTCGAGCTGTTGAAAGCACTTGTGAACTGTTATTTCTTGTTTTAAATTCTTCTGGGACGAACTCCACAGAATCTAGGATGTTAGAGCTAAAGGGGAAAAGGGATAGACCTTCAAAATCTGTCCCTTTATTTAGAGTTAGAGAAAGTGGTGGCTGGTGACTGACTCCCACCCCACCACACACATTCAATCTCTCTCTCTCTCTCTCTCTCTCTCTCTCTCTCTCTCTCTCTCTCACACACACACACACACACACACACACACACACACACAGAAAAGAGTAGTAAGACAAACCTGCCTTATGTTAAACACCAACTAACAGACATCACTTTGGCATCTCATTTGTGGCTACTCAGCTCACACCTGGAGGGCCAGCTCTGACCATGGTGGAGACCACGGGGGAACCTGCCAGCATTTTGCCAATCCGTGTGGACTCCCAACCACCCAACCATGAAACACCTCCCTGACTCCTGGAGACTTGGAAATTGTTCTTAGAGAGAAACTAGAAAAATTCACACACAAAGGATGGGAGTAGGTATCTGTGGGAATTATTGGTCAAATGTGACCAAAGAAATTGGAATCATTTAAAAACTCAAGGTGACTCGTGAGGTGATCACGCAGTAAGCAGGGTCCTGACCGTGCTGTTGAGAGAACGGCGGTGGAATCGCGGTGACCGTGCAGCCAGAAGCCCTGTAGGGAGAGAGGAGGTTGAGAAGCCAAGCTGGCTGTGCACCCTGGTGGAGGGAAGTGCTCCTAGATGTCCCAAGGCTGCCCGCCAGGCTGCCCCCAGAGTCGGGCTAGGAGAAGGGGGTCGGTCCCTCTGTACCTGAGCCGGTGACTTTTCTGAAGATGGGGCACCACCTGCATTACATGTCTGCCCTCTGCACTGGGCCGGTGGTGTCCTCCCTTTCTCGGTTACACTTCTCACTGTGAATAGGTAACCTCTGACTCTGGGGGTGGAGACTACTGGAATGTAGCTCATGAGAGAGAGCCCCAGACCAGGAGCTGCAGTTGCCCCTCTCGGTTTCCTAGGGAAGCCTTCACAAAGCACCATCAACTTGGTGGCCAAAACAACAGTCATGTAGTCTCTCCCAGTTCTGGAAGCCACATCCAAAACTAAGCTGTCGGCAGGGCCATGCTGCCTCTGAAGACACTAGAGGAGGATCCTTTTTTCCTCCTCCAGCTTCTGGTGGCTCCAGTGTTCCCTGGCTTGTGGCCACATCACTCCAGTCTTCGTCTCCATCTTCACGTGGCCCCTTCTCCTGTAAGTCTGGGTCTCAAACCTCCCTCTGCTTTTCTCATTAGGAACCTGTTGGTGGATTTAGAACCCACCCTAAATCCAAGATGATTCATCTCATAAGCCTAAACTTAGTTATATCTGCAAAGACACTTTCCCAAAATCAGGTCACATTCCCAGGTTCTGGGGTTAGGTCTTGGGCATACCTTTTGGGGGTCACAGTTGAACGCACTACACCGATGCACGTCAGGGTCCTGGGCCTGCCATGCGGTGCCAGCCTCTGGAAGGTGCAAACTTTCTCAGGGATCGCCAACCCCTGGGACCTCCTGGGGCAACTGACTCACCAGGGAATCCCGTGGCTGTCCCAACTTGCTCTTATTTTAAATCGATTTTGCTGACCAGCTCAGTCCTGTCATTGCATCGGAAAAGCACCTGGGAAGGCCTAACTGACCCCAGCCGCCTCTCAACTTTGAGAACCACATCACCTAACAGGCAGGTCCTGCTTTAACAAGCAGGGCTGGAACTTCTCCCTCCGTAGTTACCACCTCAGCAACTACCTACACAGAAGATTCCCATGAAGGTTGGGTGTGGAATCAAAAGAGGCCATGTTGAAGTCATTCATAAAAGCCACAATTTCCTCACCTTTCCCCCCAAGGGAACCATAAAGAGGCTTTGGCCTGACACTGCCAAATCTAGATTTACCTTCTGCTTTGGCCATCAGCCCTGACAGTGTAGGCTGGCACCGCAGGAAATAAGAAATACCACTCTGCTGACGTGTGGGAAGTGTTGAAGGGGTTGGCTGGAGCATAACTGTCTGGATCTCCTGGAAGGTCAGGTGAAAATTGGACTCAAATAAATGGTGGTGGAATTGGGAATGAAAGTCCTAAGATGTCTTTAATTGTGTAGTGTGGGTGAAATGGAATGTTGCCCAGGTCAGTTGAGATTCTTGATGGGTTATTAGATCCTGTTTCATGGGGAAATAGTAACTGCATAATTACTAGGGCTGAGATGACAATAGGAGGATAAAGTAAAAATCAGACAATCTGGAGGGAGTGGCTTTATTAGCTGACAGACCCTCAGATTCAGGCGAGGAAGCTGCTACTGCTGCACTTCAGAAGGATGTTTGTTCCCTGTTAGAACATTCCCTCTAACCACGGGGGCTGTCATTGTGAGTAATAAAATGATCCCACTATCTCATGTTCTAGAAAGGTAAAAGATCATAGGGTAGGCCTTGTCCTGCATGAATAAACTAGCACATACAAAAGATAGATGTGCCATTGGTCTGTAAATAGAAAATAATTTATCCATAATTTATATCTCAGGTTACAATGAAAAGGCAGCTACTGTGTCTGATGTGTAGGGTATGTCTAGGAGTAGTCCTGTTAGAATTTGTAAAATTTCTAAGAAAGAACCAAAATTTCATCATGGTGAGAGACAGGGTAGGGCAAAAGTAGTTTTACAGTGAAACATGGTTTATTCTTTTTTTTTAAAATACATTTTATTGATTTTTTACAGAGAGGAAGGAAGAGGGATAGAGAGTTAGAAACATCGATGAGAGAGAAACTTCGATAAGCCGCCTCCTGCACACTCCCCACTGGGGATGTGCCCGCAACCAAGGTACATGCCCTTGACTGGAATCGAACCTGGGACCCTGGAGTCCGCAGGCCGACGTTCCATCTGCTGAGCCAAACCAGTCAGGGCGATTCTTGTAATATTATTTATTAATTATTGTATTATTTTCCATATGAACAATTGTAAACTTACTGTATTTGATGGGGTTGATAAATCCATGAATTGTTGATAATTTGATTAGTGGGTGAGATTTTCAGATGTTGGTCATTAATGGTCTCATAGTTGAAATGGAATGATGATTTTTCATGTCATTGGTCATGGTTATATTTTGTGTGAGAATAACAACTTGTATTTAAGTATTGTTTCTGTGATAGTTTTGTAGGTTTTTCTTAAAACTTTCACCTATTTATGGCATTCTAGGGTTAATTGTAAGTGGTGGAATTGTTTGTGGTATTGCAATGAATTTTGGTCGATCTTTTTAGGTTTAATAGTTTTTAAGTTTACTTGGGGGGCGGGCGTTAGTTACACAATGGCTATGGCTACTGAGTGATATCCCAAGGTCTTAGTTTCTGCTATAACTGTCTTGAGGATGTTTCTTTTGGGATTGTTGATGAAGGTTATAATAGTTTTATACATTTTGAAAATGATGAGGTAGAAAATGTGTTAAGTTTAATGGATTAGAGGGTTGAATAATTTATGGTCTAGAAATTCTGGTGGGTTTTTTCTTTTTGTTTGTTTGTTTTGTTTGATTTTTAGTGAGGAAGCTATTGGCATCACTGCATTAAATAACTACGGGACTTGCCTAGTTTATTATTCTTTTATGGTTATATCATAACTGACTGGAAGTCAATTGTCCTATTTAATACTAGAAGAATAAGGTCATCTTTAATAGATAGAGACATATAGGAATAGTCAAAATACATCTACAAAATATCAGTATCAGGTGCTAAACGATGGTTAGAGGTAAAGAGGAATCTTGGTTGATGGAGAAAGCAGACAATGAGAAAAGTGGAGCTGATTATTCTGTGCAATCTATGGAAGCTTGTGACTGTGGAAAATGTTGAGCCATAGACTTCATCTGAAATTGTAAATGATGTTTCATAACATTCTGAGGCTTGCAGTAATGGGGAACAAATTCCTGGAGAAAGCATAATGAATAGGGCTTGAAGTAGCTGCGATTTCCTTCCATTACTGTGGTGAGCTCAGGTGCTGGAGACTCTGGAAGCTAACAGACTGCAGTATTAAGAAGGAGCATTTCCAGGAGATGGAGAGGGTGAATGCCTAGTGTGGGTATTGGGGCTAGGCTTGAATGTAAAGAGCTCAGAGTAAACTGGGGAAAAAGAAGACTTCTGAAATAGTAAATAGGAGTATCCCATATCAGAGTCCTTGTTGGACAGTTAGTGTATGATGACCTTGACATGTGCTTTCTCAAATATGTTTCATCATCATTGGTATATGGTCAGTCCATTGGTTCATAATTAGGGCTATCATTTAACTCAACAATAGGGATGTTGAGTTAAAATGGAAACATGGGACCAAACCAGATGTCATGAGTAGGGCCCAGAGGGCTACTGCATGGACAGGTCCAGCTTCTGGGGTGGCTGCCAGTCCCAGGGAACAGCCCTGAAGAACATGTGCTGGCTCTATTAGTGCCTGGGAAGCCTGGAACAGAAATGGGAAGGGCATGGCCACTTAGAGGCAGGGCACAGAGGTTCAGAACTTAGACTCCAAAATCAGCATGGGTTTGAATCCCGGATCTACCATTGAACAAGTGTGTGATCTTGGGCAAGTTTCTTAGCCTCTCTGAGCTTCATCTGAAATGGGGGTTGTTGTGACAATTATAAAATTTCCAGGTAAACTAATTACCATTTTACTCCTTAACTGGATCACATTGTGTGTTCAATAAATGCTGGTTTGGGTTATTATTCAGAGGAAGCAAATTCACTAATCATACCCCTTTATCTGACCCCTCAAAGCTCAAGGTTAATGAACTGGAAACAGAATTGTGAAAGAGTCAATCCTCCCCCTCCCCCCCCCCCACCCCCCCCCCACCCCCCCATGAATTCCTCCTCTTTCCGGCCTATTTGTCATTACAAATACTTTTTTTTTGGTCACTTAGAGATACAAACTTTCTCTTGATGATCTAATTTCTGTAAAATGCAAGGTTAAATTCTAAATAGAAGGAGCCAGGTGAAGGAAGTTACTAGAAAATGCTATGCCTTGTCTCCTAAGAATAGTCTTGGTTATCTGGAAGAATGTCTGACATTGCCTCTCAGGCTGCAGCTCTCTCACTGTGTCCTCTGAACAGGAACTAATTTCATTCCAACAAAACCTGTGTGGCATGTGGAACATCTGATAACCTGCCTCTGCTCACCTCCCACATGCTCCTGTGGGACTCGACCTGGCCTGCTCCTGGTCTTCTCCTAGGAGGGCGAGATGTGATGTGTCCTGTTAAGCCGTGTATGCTGGAAAGTTCCCTGGGTGCAGAGGATAAAGGGACTTGGAAGGAGGGAGGATGCAGGAGAAATTTCATGGGCGTGGTGGACGTGGTTTGGAGAGCAGTTCCAAGGGAGGCACCAGCAGAAACAGGCTCCGAGGCCAGAGTGACAGTGCGAGTTTTTGTAAAGCACAGCAGGCTTATATTGGGGTTCAGCAAATGAGGCTTCACTGAACAATAATAATATCAAGTGCAGCTGAGGATTTGGATGGGAAAGACGGAGAGGAATGCACCTGGGAGGGTTTTGGTGGAGCCCAGGAAGCCGGTGAGAGGCTAGGGAGCAGAGGGTGGAGACTCTAGAGTCCCTGCTTCGTGCTGGAGCCAGCCTGGGAGCAGGAAATGAGTCACCAGTGGCACCTGGGCCAGTGGGCAGGACACCTCTAAAGTGAGAGCCCTGGATTTCACTGACAGGGATGCTATAGTCAATAACTGTTTGCTGACTGAGCCCATTGGTGAGTCATCTGAAAGGTTGGGCAAGCCCAGCTCTGGCAGGGCTCTGTCCACCAGGAGCCAAGATGTCTGCAGCTCAGTCATGGGCTTTTTGTGGCTTCTGTAATATTAGCCTGAACTTCTCCCTCCCTCATCTGTCTCCTAAGGAAACCGAGAGGATTATCTGGTTCATCTTTCCAAAGCTATTTGTAGGCCCTCTACAGAATGCAGAGCTTACTATAGTAGTGATACTGTATTTTGAATTCACATCTATTTTCTCTTGAAAACTTTGGGCAGCTTTATCGGTGGTAGAGTGGATTTTCTTACAGTATAGTTTAACTTTCATTTATTTGTCTCCAAAGACATATAAGGTGAACTCTGCATGCAGGATCTTAATCAGAATCACTTACTCATTCACTGTGTTGTTAGTCGTTTTATTATTGAGTTGCGGGAGTTCTTGATATGTTCTAAGTATAAATCCTTTGTCATATTCCCAATATATAGCTTACCTATTATTTTTTTCAATGGTGCTTTTGATGAGTAGCACATTTTATAAAGTTCAGTTTGTCAATTGGCTAGTGTTCTTTGTGTCTCATCTAAGTAATTTTTGCCTATTCTAAGGTTGAAAAGATATTCTCCTATGTATAATTCTATAAACGTTATAGTCTTGGCTTTTTCATTTAGGTGTATAATTCATAATTAAGTTGGGAGTATGGTATGAAGTAGCATCAAAATGTATTTTGTCTATGTGGACATCCAGTTGTTCAGCACCATTGGTTGAAAAAGCTTTCCTTTCCCCACTGAATTGCTTGGGCAGCTGTAGTGAATACAAATTGAGCATGTAATTTGGAATCTGTTTTTAGACTATATTTCATTCCATTGCTGTATAAACATATCCTTCTGCCAATACCATGCTTTTCTTTCTTTTATTAGTCTTTATTTTATGTTGAATTTACTCCCAGGCCATAGTATTTTTTCCTCGGTTTCTCCTGGGTTGCCTTTTTTTTCTGTGGAACCTCCTCTTCTGGTTTAGGAACCACCTGCTCTTTCTCAGGAAGGATCCTCTCAGTGTGGCAGGGAGAGCCCATGTGGGTCAATCCACCCAGGAGCTCTCTGTTCTGTGCCGCATCTTGGGAGCTTTGTTCACCTGGATGCGCTCAATGGTCAGAGAATCTACATCGAAACCCTTAAGTTCAGTATTGCCCTCTGCATTTTTAAGCATGTGCAGCAAAATTCTTTTTGGTCTACTAACCTTGTGTCCGGCCCCTCTGTTTGGTCTAGGCACAGCTACCACCTCCATCATTGTATGACAGAGTGACACACACTGCTTCTGTAAAGTGACCTCCTTGTGGTATGCATACCCTTGATGGCCTGGGGATTTTCACTGTGTCCTTAAAGTGAACATGCACATTTGAACCTCCTGATTTGCATGATTTTATGGGATTTTCTGAGTCAAGTGGATAGAGAACCATTTTCAGAGGTCACCTCAGGCCATTTTTTGGGAAGAGACCATACTTTCTTAATTAATGTACTGTTGTAGTTATTCTTGAAACCTTGTTCAGAATTATTATTATTTTATAGTTTATGGCTAATTTACAGTAAATTTTTCATCTTGTTCAAAATTGTTTGTCTATTCTAAGTCCTTTCTGCTTTTTTATAATTTTTAGAGTGAGCTTACAAATTTCTACAATGAAAGCTTTCTTGGATTTGCATGGGATTGCATTGAATCTATAGATCAATGTGAGGAGAAATGAAGTCATAACAATATTGCCTTTCAATCTATGGACATGATGTATGTTTCTATTTATTTGGATTTTCTTTACTTTCTCTCAGAAATATATGTATTTTTAAATGTAAAGGTCTTGAACATATTTGTTAAATTTATTTCTAAATATTTTATGTTTATATGCAATAGTAATGTGGCTTTATTAAATTTCATTTTCTGTTTATTGTTAAAATATAAAAATACATCTAATTTTTTTATATTAACTTTGTGTCTTACAACCTTACTAAATTCGCTTATTATTCCTAGCAACTTTTTGGGGGGATGGAGACTGAGATTCCTTGGGATTTCCTATGTATGCAATCATGTCAACTGTGAATAAAGAGATTTTTACTGCTTTCTTTACACTCTTACACCTTCCCTTATTGTACTGTAGGCCTTGCAGTACTATGTTGAAAAGAAGTGGTGTGAGTGGAAATCCTTATCTTATCCCCTATTTTAGGGGAAAACATTGAATTTTGCATCATTAATATGGTTTTAGCCATATGTTTTTCAAAGATGTCTTTTATTAGATTGCCATGGGCTGGACAGCATTCCTTCACTTCCATTCACATGTTGAAGCCCTAACTTCCAGGACCTCAGAATGTGACTGTATTTAGAGATTGGGTCTTTAAAGAGGTAATGAGGTTTCAAGAGTGGACCCTAATTCAATATGACTGGTGTTTTTACAAGAAGAGGAAATTACATCACAGGCATAGAGTGAAGATCATGTGAGGACACACAGAGAAGATGGACTCTGTGAGCTAAGGAGAGAGGCCTTGGAAGAAACCAACCCTGCTGACACCTTCATCTTGGACTTCTGCCTCCAGCACTGCGAGATTAACGCTGTCACTTAAGCTGCCCATCTGTGGTGCTTTGTTATGGTGGTCCGAGCAAGCTAATGCATAGATTGAGGAGTGACTCTCATTCCTAGTTTGCTCAGAGCATGTGTGTTTTTTTAAATTATAAACAGGTGTTGATTTTTGTCAATTTTTTTTGGCTTCTACTAAAATGACATTCTTCTGTATTTTGTTAATGAGGTGAGTTGCATTAATTATTAAAATAAAACCCCAACCTTGCATTCCTGGGATAAACCCCAATTGTTCATGATATGTTGTCCTTTTACATATTGCTGAGTTTGATTTGCTAATATTTTATTAAGGATTTTTGTATTTCTGTTTAGGAGGAATATTGGTCTGTATTTATTTATTTATGGTGATATTGTTATCTGGTTTTGATATCAGGGTGTATCATTCAAGGTTGAATCAGAGAAACACAACCAACAGGAGCTATATTAAGAAAACTAGCCGAAACCGGTTTGGCTCAGTGGATAGAGCATCAGCCTGCGGACTGAAGGGTCCCAGGTTCGATTTCAGTCAAGGGCATGTACCTGGGTTGCAGGCACATCCCCAGTAGGGAGTGTGCAGGAGGCGGCTGATCGATGTTTCTCTCTCATCAATGTTTCTAATTCTCTATCTCTCTCCCTTCCTCTCTGTAAAAAATCAATAAAATATATATATATATATATATATATATATATATATATATATATATATATAAAACTAGACTGCCTAGTTCAAATCCAGGAATATGCGACTGTGGGGGCAGATGAGGCAAGTGTGAAATCCATAGGCTGCAAGAAGGGAGGCTGGAACTCCGGGCATGAGCTAAGGCTGCTTCCAATAGTGCGATTTCTGCTTCAGGGAAGCAAAAACTCTGCTCTTTAGGCCTTTCAACTTATTGAACCCGCTCACCCAGAGTATCTAACATTATCTCTCTTGCTTTAAGTGAACTGGTTCTGGACTTTGACCACATTTACAAAATGCCTGACCAGCAAACTTTGTGTACGCAGACAAGTCAACACACCAAAAAGACCATCACAGTGTCATGCTGCTTCATTAAGTGAGTTGGAAAGCATTTCCTCTTTCTATATCTTTTTAAAAAATATAACTCATAGCTCAGCTGGCATGGCTCAGTGGTTGAGCATCGACTTATGAACCAGAAGGTCATGGTTCAAGTCCTGGTCAGGGCACATGCCAGGGTTGCGGGCTCAATCCCCATTGCAGGGCATGCAGGAGGCAGCCGATCAATGATTCTCTCTCATCATTGATATTTCTATTTCTCTCTTCCTCTCCATTCTTCTCTGATACCAATAAAATACTTTAAAAAATAATTCATATTCCATAAAATACATCATTTTTAAATGTACAATTTTGTGGTTTACTAAATATTTACACACAATTGTATAACATCACCACTACCTGATTCCAGAACATTTTCCCTACCCCAACAAGAAAGTGTGCCTCCTCCATACTTCCTTCCCCACTGTGGGAGTGTTCCCTGCAGTGAAGGGATGATGGAAAAGTTCTGGGGTTGAGTGGTGGTGATGGCTACACAACAATGTGAATGGAGTTAATGCCACTGGATTATACTCTTAAAGTGGTAAGTTTTAGGGTATGTATATTTTACCACAATAAGAAAATAATAAATGCAATCAAAGATGATTTCATTCCTTATTTTATAGATGAAGGACACAAAGTACAGATATCAAGGAACTTGCTCAGAGTTGCTCTAGGGAGAGGCAAAATTAGAATCTGCACACAGAGTGAGTTCAATTTGATGTTTGTCTTTTTCCAAGACATTTACTGGGGCAATGTTTTAATAGCATTAAGTTGTGGGAACAACTTAAGTGCCTGATGTGGTTCGGTTGTAGATAACCCAGTCAGTATGATGTGAAGCCATTAAACTTACATTTGTCAAGACTTTGTTAAGGCATGGTTGAATTATTTTCAATTTATTTATACATCATGTGGAAAATTGGCATATATAAAAATAAGTTTACATTAAGACCACAGTTTTATGTTTTAAAATTTCACACATGTATAGTTTAAGTATGTTTAAGCATAAATATAAGGGATTATATCCAAATCATAATGAGGCTATTTGGGGATTATAAAACTTGAAGTGACTTTTTTTTCATACTTTTCCTAGAGTTTCCGTATTAGTTACCTAATTACTGAATAACAAATTATCCCCAAACTTAGTAACTTAAACATTACACAATATTTATTCTCTCTCGCAGTTTCTGGGAGAATCTGGGAGCAGCTTGACTGGATAGTTGTGGCTTGTGATGTCTCGTTATGAGGTGTTGGCACAGGCTGCAGTCATTTGGAGTTTTAACTAGGTTTGCAGGATCTGCTTCCAATGTGTCCCATTCACCTGGTCGGCAAATGGGTTCCTCTCCACAATAATCCTTGAGTGTCTTTACAACATGGCAGCTGACTTCCCCTAGAGCACTGCTACCCCCCAGACCAAGGGAGGAGCTAACGATGCCTTTGATGACCTCGCCTCAGATGTCACACACAGTCACTTCCACAATACTCTGTTAGACACACACATGAATCCTGATTCAATGGATGGATTCCAGGAGGTGAGCATCACCGTGGAGGTTGGCTGCCAGAGTTTCAAACTTTCTAAATGAACTATGTGGGAAAATGGAGTATGATTAGAGGGGTAGATTCTGGGGCCAGACTGCCTAGTCAAATCCTAGTTCATACACATATAATGGTTTCATCAAATATCAAAATGTATATAGTCCTGTGTAGATACTTAACCAATATGTGTTACACCCTCTTCAATTATTAGTGAGAATGAAAATAGTAACCAGCTCACAGAAATATTGTGAGCATTCAATGAGCTGATATATGCGAGCATACCATCTGGTCCATAATAAGTGCTATATAAGCCTTAGCTACTATTATTTTTTAATTTTAAAGTCATAAAACTGATTAAATGGAATAATTATTTAACAGCTAGTGATATAGTATGAATCCAATCATATAAAAATGTATACATGTATTTTAAAAGTTCATTATTTTGTTAATGTCATTGGTCTCTGAGTCATGGTATTATAGGGTGTGACTTTTAATTTTTTCTTTTTCTTTCTATTTTTATGGTATTCGTGTTTTCGGTTGAGAGCCTTATTTGTATTACAATCAGAAAAATAATAATTTACTTTTTAAACACTCACTGTGTAACAGCAAATACTTACTTAACTGTTGCATTTGTTTACATCAACAAACATGGAGACTAGCTACGTTGAAAGTTATCTAGTCAAAGTGTAAATACTAGTTCCCTTCATCTCAAACTTAAAAGGAAAACCTCAAAGCCAATATCAGGGGGGAAAAAGGCAAGCTTTATCTACTTTGGCTGCAGTTTTTCCCCATCAAGGTGAGTATGAGCAACCCTGAACTTGGTTATAGTGCCGCAAAGTTCAGCAAACATTCAGGATACACAGCAGTGTGTGGAGTACTGTGGTAGGCACTGGAAGGCAATGAGGCTTGATGTTTATTGTGATATTTATTAGAAGAAAGGGATTTGATGCTGTGATGCTTGTGATTCTCTGTGCCCTTAATTTGCTGAATCAACCCTGAAGAAATTGTTTCACTTCCCCAAAGCTGCTTTCACACTGTAACTAGCCACCCACCCACCCATTCAGCAAAGCCACACATATGAACCAAGTTTAAAGAAGATCCTAGCTGCAAACCTGGTAGAAACTATGCGGCCCAAATGGTCTGCTCAGATCCCACCCAGTTCCTCAAACAAATGCTGATTCCAACAAATGTGGATTCCAGATAGGGGGTCATTCTCACATGTATGATTTCCCTTTTAATTTTTTTTATTGATTTTTGAGAAAGAGGAGGGGAGAGGGAGAGAGAGAGAGAGAGAGAGAGAGAGAACTAACATCAATGTGAATGAGAAACATCAATTGGTTGTCTCTTGTACACACCCCAACCAGGGATCAACCTCCAACCTGGATATGTGCCCTGATGGGGAATTGAACCTGTAACCTTTTGGTGTATGAGATAATGCTCCAACCAACTGAGCCACCTCATCAGGCCAGGCCCTTTTTATTTTTTACTTTATAATTATCAGGAACAAGATTCCTCTTTATTTCTAAAACAAATCCAGTCAGTCAAATATCTACCTTTACTTTTTCTCTTAGAATTATGATAATTTTACAGAAAAATCCTAAATATGATACAGAGTTCCCATATGTCCTGCAGGCAATTTTTATTAATACTAGCATCTTTAATTGCCACAGTACATTTGTCAAAACTAAGAAATTAACATTAGTCCAATTACCATCAACTGAACTCCAGACATATTTGTGTGGTAGGCAGTTAGATAGACATAAGCAGAGTAGGAACTATACATAGGTCAGGTGCAGAGGGTCACCAGGGTGGAGAGTCCAGGTGCCTAGCAATGGGCAAAGCTACAAGCCCTTGCATGACCACTCCCTTAGGTATTAACCCCTGGAGATGATATCTAGACTTCAGCTGTATTTCAGCTCCAGGCCCAGAAAAACAGCAAAACCAGATGGAGCAACACCATGGCTGACATCAGGACTAGCTTTAATGACTAATAACTTCCTGCCTTGGCACTGACCAATCAGTGGAGACCACAACCCAAAGGAGATACACCTAGAAAGCTAATGAATATTCTATTGAAGTCCTCCCTTGAGACTTCCAGATAAAGGCCCTTAGGACAGAGGACCCAGAGAGGCTCTCTCTAAGGAGCACACACATGCCTTTTTCCACCCCTTTCCTCACTCCCTTGTCTCTCTCTTTCTCCCATGCTCGAAGGGCCCTTCTTTTGCCTCTTTAACTAATTTCCTGAGCCCATTCCTTCTACAGCTCACTTCCTCTACTTCTGTGACTTTCTAAATAAACTTTCTCTTATAGCTTGAGTCTTGGCTCTGAATTCCTTCCTAGCTAGAACTCAAGTACCAAGGTTGCTGAACAGAGGTCTGGTCTGACTCTACCAGCCTAATACTTGGTGCCATTTCACCACAACCAACTGCATTTCACCAATTTTTTCACTAATGTCCTTTTCCTGTTCCAGAATCTTATTTGGGATTCCACATTGTACTTAGTCATTATGTCTCCTTAGTCTTCTCCAGTCTTTGACAGTTTCTCAATCTTTTCTTGTTTATTGTGAACTTGACAGCTTTGAAGAGTGCTGGCCAGATATTTTGTCAAATGTTCCTTAATTTGGGTTTGTCTGATGTTTTCTTTGGTTAAACTATGGTATGTATTTGAAGAAGACCCAGAGGTAAAGTGCCTGAGAGGAAATTTATTTTTTTATGACTTCTCAATGTCTTTAATGCTAATGGATGAATTCTCAAGAGGAAAAGCTTTTTCTTATAGAACAAATTTCAAGGAAAATATATCAAAGGTTAACTTTCTTATGTATCCTTTATTTCTCCTGTATGTTTCCACCCCATTATATTTGCTATCAGATATCTGAGTTTGTTCTCAACACTTTAAATCTGCACAGCAATAAATGGTCTTGGCTTTTTCTTTCAATGGTCTTGTCACACCCCATGCTGGGCTAGTTGCAGTGGGAGGGGCTGAAGTCACAAAGTGGTTAACATGGATCCCTACTCTCAAACTCACTTTTAGTTGGAGAGGCAGGTTGGTGCAAAATGATCTAAACCAACTTGTTTTCATGGTCATCAGGTCCTTCTTGGTGGATGACAGTGGCTTCCAGTGATTAGAAATGCTTGGAAGAACACAGGTGCCTCCTGCCCAACCACCTCCCTACCAGGTGGTGTGTAATAATGACAGCAAGTCTTAGGCCACATTCTGAAATGTGAATGGACTTTTGTTTGCAAGCAAGTGCAAACACCATGCTCTCTGTTCTTTCGGACATTCCAATAAACACTTTGCATGAAAGTTTGACCAGAGGCAAATGTGACTGTGTTCTGACAACAGATCAACTCAATCACACCAAATGGTAAAGCCTCCAGTAAGTGAAAACCCAGAAATGACTGGGGTTTAGACCTCAGGTTCTTTCTATTCTATTCAAGAGAGGACAGACATGGCTGTATAAGTCTTTTGGCTCCATTGTACAAGTCTAGCTTGATCACTGCTCACTCTCTAAGTGGAAGATGGCCTACATCCCTTACCCAAGGAACAAGTCTTCTGGTAGAGAATTAAATAAGGATTTTTTTTGTTTTTGTTTTTTAATTAATTAAATCTTTATTGTTCAGATTATTACATTTGTTCCTCTTTTTTCCCCCCATAACTCCCCTCCTCCCAGTTCCCGCCCCACCCTCCGCCCTCACTCCCCACCCACTGTCCTCATCCATGGGTACACGATTTTTGTCCAGTCTCTTCCCGCATCTCCCACACCCCTTTCCCCCCCAAAAATAGTCAGTCCATTCCCTTTCTACGTCCCTGATTCTATTATGATCACCCGATTATTTATTCAGTTGGTTCTTAGATTCACTTGTTGATAGATGCATGTTTGTTGTTCATAATTTGTATCTTTACCTTTTTTCTTCTTCTTTCTCTTCTTAAAGGATACCTTTCAGCATTTCATATAATACTGGTTTGGTGGTGATGAACTCCTTTAGCTTTTCCTTATCTGTGAAGCTCTTTATCTGACCTTCAATTCTGAATGATAGCTTTGCAGGATAAAGTAATCTTGGTTGTAGGTTCTTGGCATTCATCACTTTGACTATTTCTTGCCACTCCCTTCTGGCCTGCATAGTTTCTGTTGAGAAATCAGCTGACAATCGTATGGGTATTCCCTTGTAGGTAATTGAGTTTCTTTCTCTTGCTGCTTTTAAGATTCTCTCTTTGTCTTTTGCTCTTGGCATTTTAATTATGATGTGTCTTGGTGTGGTCCTCTTTGGATTCCTTTTGTTTGGGGTTCTCTGCGCTTCCTGGACCTGTAAGTCTATTTCTTTCACCAGGTGGGGGAAGTTTTCTGTCATTATTTCTTCAAATAGGTTTTCAATATCTTGCTCTCTCTCATCTTCTGGCACCCCTATAATTCTGATGTTGGTACGCTTGAAGCTGTCCCAGAGGCTCCTTACACTACCTTCGTATTTTCGGATTCTTTTTTCATTTTGCTTTTCCAGTTGGGTGTTTTTTGCTTCTTTGCATTTCAAATCTTTGACTTGATTCTTGAGCTCCTCTGGTCTGCTGTTGGGTGTCTGTATAGTATTCGTTATTTCAGTCCGTGTATGCTTAATTTCTAGTTGGTTCTTTATCACAACATCGAGGGCCTCATTAGATTTCTTGAGGATCTCACTACATTTATCGGCGGTCTCACCAGTCTTTTCGAGGGCCTTACTAAGTTTATCGGCAGCTTCTAGACAGTTCTTGAGAGACCTTAAAAGTGTGGTTTTGAGCTCTATATCTTCCATTTCTGACATTTGCGTCCTGTTTCTTTGTCTCCGCATTTTTTTAATCTTTTCTTGGTGCACCCCCTAGTGGTCTTTGTGCGCAGTCTTGTTGTAGTTAAGCCTTGATTGTTGTCAGCAATACCGGGGATGTTTTGACCTCCAGGCTAACTGGCTATGAGAGTCAGCTGTGTCTGCAGTGGGAGAGCTTCTGTGCTGGATCTCTAGGGCGGTGCTAATCTAGTGTTTGCCTGAGGCTATCCGGCAAATGGCTCTGCGCAGGGCTTGGGCAGGGCAGGTCCCCGGGGATCTACAGGGCGGGTGAAGCGAGCAGTTATGGCTGCTCTCAGTTCCATCCCTAGGGGCTCTGCCTCACAGAGTCCCAGCAACTGCTGCAAACCTCGGAGAGAAAGCTGCCTTCGAGTTCCGACCGAAGCCAGACAGTCCCGCTTCTCCCGTTTGAGTCTGGGTCCCTAGAGACTCGCCGGGATCTGGAGCTCAGAGTCTGAAACTCCCTCCTGATGGAAAACAACAACCACGCCCTCCGCCGCCAGCCCACTCCGCGCACACTCCGCACCTGAGTATTTCACTTCAGCACTGCGCCTCCTCTGAGTCTGGGTATGATATTCTCTTTCCTCCTAGTTGTAGAATTTCCACTCAGCCAGCCTTCCTGTGGTTCTGGATGATGTCCATTCCGTCTTTTAGTTGTATTTTTGATTGGTTGTTCGAGGCAGCAATCTCCGGCGTTAACCTATGCCGCCATCTTGGTTTCCCCTCCTAAATAAGGATATTTGAAGTGGTGCAGCCCCCCTCTAGACTGGTGAGACTTGCCAGGGTTTTTAAAGTGTTCACTAATCACTCCTAATGTATGAGTTCCTCATTAAGATTATTTCAAATACTAACTAAAAGCTTCAGGTTGTGGATTAAAATTAATTTACACTGTTAGAAACAAAAATTGAAGTAATTATAAATAGTGTGATAAGAACAGGTAAAGCTATGTATGAGGCCCTCTGAGAGCCCATCTATGGAGCTGGGTTGGGTAAGGGTGGGGTTCACAGTAGGGGGGTTAGAGAAGCTTTCAGAGAAGGCGATCTTAACCAGAGCTCCGAAAAAATGACTGGATATTTACCTGGGAGGCCAAGGTGAGGAAGGGATTCCAGGTGGAGGGAGGAGGCAGGAAAGGGCCCAGAGGCAGGAAGAGGCTTGGAATAGGCATGGCCATGGCGTGGGAATCACAGAGGAGAGGGTGGCAGTGATGGAGATGGGAAAGGTAAGGAAGTACAAGTCTTAAAGTTCACCCCAGACTGAGAAGTGTGGATTTGATCCTATGGGTAACAGGAAACTACTAGAGGGTTTTATTTTATTTTTTTTAATGCTCATCCTCCCACCCTCTCTCCTTTGGCACCTATCAGTTTGTTTTCTGTATCTATGGGTCTGCTTCTGTTTGTTTTGTTTGTTCATTTGTGTGCTTTTAAAAAATTCCACTTATGAGTAAAGTCATATGGCATTTGTCTTTCTGTCTGACTTATTTCACTTAGCATAATACTCTCTATGTTCACCCATGTTGTCACAAATGGTAGGATTTCCTTCTTTTTCATGTCTGTACAATATACCATTATGTATATGTATCACATCTTCTCTATCCAATCATGTATTGATGGACATCTAGGTTGTTTCCATATCTTGGCTATTGTAGATAATGCTTCAATGAACACGGGAGTGGACATATCTTTTCAAATTGGTGTTTTTGCATTAGAAGACTTTAAGTAGGATGGAAACTACATGATCAGATTTCTATTTTCCAGTGATAGCTCTAGCAGCACACAGAGGGAAGGTGGGAGGAAGAAGGAACTTGAATCAGAGTGGCCAGTTAGAAATTAGGGTAATGGTTTTGGCAAGAGACATAAACAACAGTGTTTGTGAGGGAGCTATAATAAAATTACCATATTGAACACTTACTCTGAGCCAGGATCTATGCTAAGCAAATTCCATATATTAATTCATTTCATCCTCATAAACTTACAAGGTTGGTACTGTTATCATCTCCATTTTAAAAATAAAGAGAGGCCCAGATAAACTTGCCAAATACCATATGCCCAATTATATTTGCATTTTATATAAACAAGGAGTATTTTCAGTATAAATATGTCTTATACTTTGCACATAATTTTTTTATATTTACTATAAATATGCAATACGTTTTGGAATCTGGCACCCCTAGGCCTAGAAAGGTGAAGTGAGTTGCTCAAGGTGTCTTAGCCGCCAAGTTGCAGTGCTAGAATCGGAATGGGGCAGGCTGCTGAGAGCTGCGCTGGGCTCCATGGGGTCTCCACTCAGCCACCTGCACAGGTAAAGCAGGGCGGGGTCTCCGCCCACCCGTGGGAACCTCACCCAAGCAGTTGGAGTTAATCACCAGGGAGCCCTTCCTTTGCCCTTTTAATCTTCCTGTTCTCTGAAGGTCTGTTTCTTAGAAGAGGTTGCAAAGCTCCCCTAAGCCTTAAGTCTTCATGCTTAGAACAAAACCCTGCCCTGTGATTAAGTAACTACCTCTCCCAACTTTCACTGCCTGGAGGGATCTGAAGGCATGTCAGGATTTCCATTTCCCTCAGCAAATGAGCGTTATAATTAGGAGCTTACTCAACTTGATCTTCACTGCACTCACTGCTCTGCTTTCCTGTTGCTACCAGCCTGGGATATAAAACATAATTAAACAGAAGCTTTAACAGATTTAATAAGCTTTCACCTGGGGCACAAAAGATAATTGTACTTTTAACATTGGAATGTTTCTCATGTTTGGCAAATGAATCCCAGGTGTGGGCAGTACAATGTGGTCCAGGGTGGGATTACTACCCTTAAGAGTTTTGTGAAGAAGGCAGATATGAAAACCAGACCCAGAACAATTGGGATGTGGAGGGGGCTGTGGGAGTCCATAGCAGGGAGCTTGTGTGCCCTGGAGGAAGGTGGGATCATGAGGACCTGGCTCCTCAGACTTGCCCACGGGCATCCCTGAGAGTGTGTTAGCAATGCAGTACATGCCCCTCCCCCTGAGACCTACAGCATCAACCTGCATTTTAACAAGATCTAAGGATGACTCCTATGCACATTAAAATTTGAGAAGCATTATCTTGAAGAACACCTGAGATGACACATAAAATGGATCAGGAAGGATGAATAGTTCTCCAGGTGGGGTCTAAAGGGATGGCATTGGAGGGAGGAATAGCATAAGCAAAGGCATAGAGTTGTGAAGAGAAATGATAGTAGCCCTTTATCTATGGGATATGTTCCAAGACCCCAGTGGATGCCTGAAAACATATTTATACTGTTGTTGTTTTTTTCCTATGCATACACATCTTTTCACTTAAAGAGAGTACTTTATGGCTTCTCTTGGGCAAATCCGAATTGCCAGCATCACTACATCTTATAGTTTGGGGTCATTATTAAGTAAAATAAGGGTTCCTTGACACAAGCACTGCAAAACCACAACAAGATAGAGCAGGATAGTGTGAGAATTCATCACTTTATTCAGAACAAAGCACAATTTAAAACTTAAGAATTGTTTCTTTCTGGAATTTTCCACTTAATATTTTTGGGTCAGAGTCAAACTCAGAAAGCAAAACCACATATAAGGAAGGGACTCTTGTAGTTGGGAAACCACACAAAGCTTTGGTGTGATGGTACCTGGGGAGTGATTGATGGGTAGGGGACTGGAAAGGCTGGCAAAGAGCCTTAGAGGGGCAAGATCAAGGCTAGCTTGTGGAGAGGAGAAGCAGAGTTTGTCACCTCAGAATATGCCTTTTGGGGGGTATTGATTGTTTTAAGTTTGTTATTTTAAGAAACAAGAGTCAAGAAGAACCTTTGCCCTTTCTAACCATCTAAAAGAATTTAAATAGAGGACCTGCTCCAGTAAGGGAGCCATCTTCATAGATAACTATGTTTTAATATAAACTAGGTGTGATAAAAGGGAGGGACCTAGCAAGGCCCCTTTGACCAAAGTCCTCACTGTATCCCACTGTTAAAGTTGGCTCAGGAAACATTTGTTTAGCAAACATTTGCTTTCCATCTCCATGTGAATTGCCTTCCTGCCCTTTGAAGTCCCAAACCACAACTGCAAGCCCCCCTCCCCCCATGTTCCCTTTCTCCTTAGCTAAGACCTTAACTGTCCCATTTGTCCTCTGGCCCCCTATCTTCTTATTGAACCCCTGTATATACATATACAGTAAATTTGGTTATTTCTCCTGTAACCTGTCTCTTGATTAATTTGATTATTATTCCAGCCAGAAGAACTTAGGAGGGTAGAAGGAAAATTATTTTTTTCTTCGCTACATTTTATTGCTTCATCAGAAGGGTTTGATTTTTTTTTTTTCAAAGAAAAATTTTCAGCAGTTTGTGAGCCAAATACAGTCCCTGCTCTCTAGTACTTGTATCTTGTCACCTTAAAGATGCCTGAGAAAGTGGTACACCATGCAGAGGAGGAAGTGGAGACTTTTGTGTTCCAGGCAGAAATTGCTGAAGTCTGAAGACTTGGAAGACCTCTTGGCAGTCAAGCACTTCTCTGTAGAAGGTCAGCTGGAATTCGGGGCATTGCTACTCATCCCCCATTGGGCTCCCTTTGACTTCTTTGAGAACAAGAAGAACAACAAAAACTCTATGTCCATCATCTATATATCTATATATAGAAAAGCCAAGCGACCGGAACTCCGGAACAACTGGAACAACCGTTTGCTTTGATGTGCACTGTGGCCCCAACCGTCCCCCCCACCCCCCAATTGAGGGTGGGGCCGGTCAGCCAACCTCCCATGTCCCCTCCTGCTGGCCGGCCCTGCCCCAATTGGCCCCAATCAGGGCGGGCCGGCCGGATCCCACCTGTGCACGAATTCATGCACCAGGCCTCTAGTGTGCTCATAATGGACAGCTGTGATGAGTTGATACCAGAGTACCTCAACTTCATCTGCGGTGTGATTGACTCTAAGGACCTGCCCCTGAACATCTCCTGAGAAATGCTCCAGCAAAGTAAACTCTTGAAGGTCATTCGTAAAAATATTGTTAAGAAGTGCCTTGAGCTCTGCTCTGTGCTGGCAGAAGACAAGGAGAACTATAAGAACTATAAGAAGGAGAACTATTCTATGAAGCATTCTCTAATAACCTAAAGCTTGGACTCCATGAGGACTCGACTAGTTGGGGATGCCTTTCTGAGCTTCTGCACTATCACACCTCCCAGTCTGGAGGTGAAATGACTTCTCTTTCAGAATATGTCTTTCATCTGAAGAAGACCCAGAAGTCCATCTATTATATCACTGGGGAGAGCAAGTTGCCAACTCTGCTTTTGTGGAGCGATTTGGAAATGGGGCTTTAGAGTAGTGTATATGAAGGAGCCGATCGATGAGTACTGTGTGCAGCAGCTCAAGGTGTTTGAATGAAAAAGCTTGGTCTCAATTACCAAGGAGGGCCTGGCACTACCTGAGGATGAAGAGGAGAAAAAGAAAACGGAAGAGAGCAAGGCCAAGTTTGAGAACTTCTGCAAACTCATGAAAGCAATCTTGGATAAGAAGGTTGAGAAGGCAACAGTCTCCAATAGGCTTGTGTCTTCACCCTGCTGCATTGTGACTAGCACCTATGACTGGACAGCTAATATGGAGTGTATCATGAAAGCCCAGACACTTCGGGACAACTTTATAATGGACTACATGATGGCCAAAAAGTACCTGGAGATCAACCCTGACCAACCCATTGTGGAGACTCTGCACCAGAAGGTGGAGGCAGACAAGAATGACAAGGCTGTCAAGGGCCTTGTGGTGTTACTGTTTAAAACTGTGCTGCTCTCTTCTGACTTTTCACTTGAAGATCATCAGACCTACTCCAACTGCATCTACTGCATGATCAAGCTAGGCCGAGGCACTGATGAAGATGAAGTGACAGCAGAAGAACCCAGTGCTGCTGTTCCTGATGAGATACCCCCTTGAGGGTGATGAGGATGACTCTTGCATGGAAGAAGTAGATTAAGAGTTTCTATTTGCAGATCTTGCATCCTCTATGTAGTGTCTTCATGGCTCTCCCAGCAGCCCTGCATGGCCCTGGTCCACCTGGTTTCCCCTAACTGATATTTAGTAGTTTTTTCTCTCCTGTCTTTGCCTAAGGCAGGTTACAATGGCCTCAAGCCTTCTCTTCTCATATTTGATATTAGGTTTGGATGTCCTGTATTGTGGGTTTTTGAAATTTTGTTCTGAAATTAAAGTATGCAAAATAAAGAAGATGCAGTTTTTAAAATTTTTTCCTTCATACAAAAATATAAGTAAAAAGTATAAAATAATGAAGGTAAAGTACAAATTAAACATTGCAGATACAGCCTTCTGTGCATTCCCACCCACCTCCATTCTATTCACCGCCCTTCTTCCTGGACCTAACTATTATTTTGAGTTTGGTGTTTTTTATGCATCGCTTTTAGTTTTTATACAATATTTAGATACAGAAATAATATTGTTTTGCCTGCTAGGCAATGATATGTATTTTACTGCAACTTTTCTGACTCAACATTATGTTTGAAATCTATCTATGGTAATACACAAGGCTTTGGGTAATTCGTTTTTTAACTATCACATAGTACAGAAGAATACATCACTACTTACCTGTCTAGTCTCCTAATGATAAATGAGGGTTTGTGGGTCTCCTATGCACATACTTGAGTTTCTCTGAGGAACATCTCTAGGAACGGAGTTGCTGGGGCATAGAGTGTACACCCCCTCAATTTCACTAGACAGGCTGTTTTCTAAAATGCTTGTACCTACTTGCACTCCTACCAGGAAAGTATGAAAGTTTCTGTTTCTCCACATCCTCTCTAACACTTGATATTGTCATACTTAAAATTTTTTTTTTGCCAATTTGATGATAGTGGAATGGCATCTCACCTTCAGTTCCTCAGTTACTAAGTAGAGCATGTTATCAGGTCCCTCTTTTGTATATTTCCAGTTAATATCAATTGTCTGCTTCCCTATTGAGTTGGTTGACTCAAATTGATATGTAGAGTTATTAATATTTTCTGGACACAGCTCTTTTATTAGTTTTCTGTATTTACATTTTTTCTCTCAGACTTTGGTTGGCTTTTTCATGTTGTTTATGGTATCTTTTCTTGTATGCAAGTTTTCCAATATCAATGTAATTGAATGAATCTATGTTTTCCTTTATGTTTTGTGTGCATACCTTAGACTTTATTTCCTTCCTTGACATCATGCAGATGTCCTATATTTTTTCCTTCTAAGAGTTTTGCTTTCCTCATTGAGTCTAATTTTATTTTCTTATATTGACAATCAGTTGTCCCATGGCCACTTATTGACTAGTCCATCCTTGCCCTCTGACTTGTAGTGTTACTACTGTCAGAGACCAACATTTCCTGGGTGCATGTTCCATTGCTGTCCTGTCCCACCAGCCTGTGTGTCTCTTCCTGCTCCTATGGCAAACAGTCCTATTGACAGTGCTTAATGATAAGGAATGACATCTGAGAAGGTGACATTTCCAATAGTCCTGGTAATTTGACCCTGTGTTCTTGCACACACACTTCAGAGTTGTCCTGTAAAGTTACACACAGCAGTCACTGAAGTAATGATTTTCATTGCACTGAACTTATATAATAATTTGAGAGAGATTTGGTATTTTTTAAATGGTCATCCCATCCACAAACAAGAAATAGCTTTTCCTTTATTAGGTCTTATGTCTTTCTATAAAATGTTATAGTTTTCTAGTAAAGGTCATGTGGATTTTTAGAGTTTTTTCTTTGATACCTTCCCTTATGTTTTCTATTGCTATTATGAATTATTGATTTTAAATTATACTTTCATTTTTGTTGGATTTGTTTTGCAGATGGTTTGTGCTTTCAGAACAAGTAACTTACGAGTTGACCATTATTTTTATATATATATTTTTTTATTGATTTCAGAGAGGAAGGGAGAGGGAGAGATAGAAGCATCAGTGATGAGAGAGAATCATTGATGGGGAGTCAAGCCTGCAACCCAAGTATGTGCCCTGACCAGGAATTGAACTGTGACCTCTTGTGTCATAGATGGATGCTCAACCACTGAGCCACATTGGCTGGGCTTGACCATTATTTTATAAACTAGAGGCTTGGTGCATGAAAATTCATGCACTGGAGGGGGGGGTCCCTCAGCTGGGCCTGCCCCCTATGACAGTTCAGGAGCCCTCAGGGGTGGGAGGAAACCCGGCAATCAGGGAAAGGTGACTCCTCATCACACCTCTGCTGCTGCCACTGCTGGCAGCACAAGCCTCAGCCGGCCCTGGTTACCTGAGCCTCGGGCGGCCCTGTGCGGTTGGGCAGCCGCCATCCAAAGGTAGCTTGTGCCTTGGGCCGGCTCTGGGCAGCTGGGGGGCTGAGGGGACACAGCCAATAAGCATATTCCCTCCTTATTGGCTGTGGGCGCCGCCATTTTGAGGTGGCATGAGGGTCAATTAGCATATTCCCTCTTTATTAGATAGGATATGAGTTGACCATTACAGGTCCTGTTGCTGGTTTGCCTGTCCAGTGCTCAGCTAATGCAAGAGTGTGGTACTAACTCATTTGCTCTGGCCCATTTTACAAATCACTTATCACCTAGTTCTGCTGTGCGGCTGATAACCTCTTCTGCTAGGGAGCAGTTTCTTCTTTCATCCTAGAAAAATATATATTGTTTACTCTGTTTTGTGAGTTATAGATACACAGAGAGTCATCTGAGAAAGCTATGCTGGTTCAGTGAACTGGCTCAAAAAGCGAGGACTAAATAAAGATGACTCCTTCCATCTCCCAGATCAGCTCACAGACTTACAACACATTAACTGCCCCAAATCCATATAGTCATGCCACTTAAACAAATAGGAATAGACACCCCACCCCCAAGTCTTCGATATTTATTTTAATGTTCCCGAGAATAGAAAACATTAAAGTGAGGAGAAGTGTGATTTGTCTTGGGGCTGCAGCCCTATCCTAGGAGATAATCCAGACTCTACATCTCTCAAAAGAAATAATGTCACTCCAATAAATATGATTTCTCTTTTAAAAAGTGAAGGTCCCATAAGAATATCAAGTCCGCTCTTGTCCTGCCCTCCCCACAGAGACACTGCCTGCATTTTCTCTTCATTTCCTTCATGTATTAGTTTCTTATTGTTGCTGTAATGAGTCATTAACAACTCTACAGCCTGAATAGCACCCATTTATTTTGTGATAGTTCTGGAAGTCAGAAGCCCTAGGGATCTCACAGGCTAAAGTCAAGATGTCAACAGGACTGCGTGTTCTTTAGGATCCTACAGGGGAGAATTTGTTTCCTTACCTTTTCCACCTAGAGCCGTGGTCGGCAAACCGCGGCTCGTGAGCCACATGCAGCTCTTTGGCCCCTTGAGTGTGGCTCTTCCACAAAATACCACATGCGGGCCCACACGTACAGTGCGATTGAAACTTCGTGGCCCATGCGCAGAAGTCGGTTTTTTGTGGAAGAGTCAGTATTTTGTGGAAGAGCCATACTGAAGGGGCCAAAGAGCCGCATGTGGCTCACGAGCTGCAGTTTGCCGAGCCGCGGTTTGCCGACCACTGATAGAGGAATGCATTCCTTGGCTCATGAATCCTATCTCCAAAGCCAGCTGCACTGCTCTGATTTTGCCTTCCTCATTGCATCTTTCTCCTCCCTGATTACCTTGAGCCACCGGGATATCCCAGGATAATCTCCCATCTTAAAATCCTTAACTTCATCAAATCTGCTCAATGCCACTTGCTGTGTGAGGTCACACATTACCAGGTTTCAGAGGTCAGGCTGTTGGCATCTTTGAGGGGCACTATTCTGCCTACCACACTTTTAGACCAACGTTTTTTAAACTAAAAGTTGACTCATTAGTGACTCACAGAGTCAATTTAGTAGGTTGAAATCAACATTTTAAAATAAAATCAGAGTAGCTTGCCTCTAGTAAGGTTAAGTATTGTTTCATTGAGTAAGGTTTCGTACCATTTAATGGACTTTGGGTTTCGTGTGTGTGTGTGTGTGTGTGTGTGTGTGTGTGTGTGTGTGTGACATTGGTTAGCAATACAAATAGAAACTATGTTTCTTACTGTGAGCTTTGATAGGAAAGCAACTATGGAACTATCATAATAACCTGGGCTTTCTGCCTCAGGGCTCTCCAATCCATCCTCCACACTGCTGCCAGAAAATTCCTCTTAAAAATACATTGGACATGCCACTCTGCTTAAAATTCTCTGAAGGCTCTCACAGCGAGTTAGACATTCTCTGCTTGGTCCTCCAGACCCTTTGCACTTTCCATCATGGACTGCCTCAACCAGGATCCTTGGCCTTGACTTTCACGTGGGTGTGGACATTGGGAAGCACTGACAAAGGTCAGAGGACTGGAAGAGAGAGGAATTTAGGGTACTTTCCCCCACCTTCTTCTCTGCCAGGCAAGACCAGCTTCATGGGTCTGCAACCTGTACAGCCTCACAGGGCCCCGTGTTCAGAAAGACTTCATGCTTGGCTTAGTGCCCTGCTATTTCCAACTTGGAATTCTTAATAATTTTTGAACAAGGGCCTTCATTGTCATTTTGCACTGGGCCCTGCAAATTATGTCACTAGTTCTGTTGTCAGGCCAGAGGTGGCAGTGACAAAGGCACAGCACTTGTCTGAGACCCATTTCCTACAACTGCAACTTACCTGCTGGCCTCAGCAGTTCTAACCAGGAGCTAGCTTCCTGCTGTTGCTGGCAGTTCCCTTTAACATACCCACTTTTTAAGTAGTCCCTTCGTTAAATTCACTTCACCACTTGCAAGAGTTCCAAATGTTTCCTGTCAGGACCCTGACTGATAAAACAGTCTACTGGACAAACTCCAAAATCTTGGCATTAGTGTCTAGACCAAGGGTGGGCAAACCTTTTGACTCGAGGGCCACAATGGGTTCTTTTTTTTTTTTTTTTAATATATTTTTTTGATTCTTCACAGAGAGAAAGGGAGAGAGATAGTTAGAAACATCGATGAGAGAGAAACATCGATCAGCTGCCTCCTGCACATCTCCCACTGGGGATGTGCCCGCAACCCAGGTACATGCCCTTGACCGGAATGGAACCTGGGACCTCTCAGTCCGCAGGCCGACGCTCCATCCACTGAGCCAAACCGGTTTCGGCCACAATGGGTTCTTAAACTGGACCGGAGGGCTGGAACAAAAGCATGGATGGAGTGTTTGTGTGAACTAATATAAATTCAAAGTAAACATCATTACATAAAAGGGTACGGTCTTTTTTTTTTTTTCTTTTTTTTTTTAGTTTTATTCATTTCAAATAGGCCGGATCCGGCCCGCAGGCCGTAGTTTGCCCACGGCTGGTCTAGACTCTTCACAATTTATGCCCCTCCCCCCAACACCCATCTTTGTAGTTTTTTCTACCATGCTACCTCCTTCATGCTATAATCCAGCTCCATCAATCTTCTTCTTGTTCTCACAAATATGCTTTGCCTTTCCAGGTCTGTGCTGTAAATGCTAAAGATTCCCCAATACACATTTTCCACTTCTTCCATATTAATAAAATTTTAGCTGTTCATATTGCTACCCACATTAAGGAGCATGTTCCAATTTCCCTTGTAGGAAGTGTGGCCATGTAGCTAAAATCTGGCTAGTGTTTGTGTGGTGGGCAGATTCCAGGAACTGTCCCTAAGGACTCCTGGATCATTACCTCCGCTGGTTCTTCTCTGTCCCTTTTTTAAATATTGTGGCCTGAAATGCAGCATCTTGGACTACAAGGATGAGGAACCTCCTCAGGGTGGTAGAATAAAGATGTGGAATCTGTGTCCCTGGAGATTTTATGGAACACAGTCTTCTTACCAGCTCTGGATTAATGCCTAAGGGAATAAGGACTTTGACATAAAGGAGAAATAAACTCTTCTTATGACACTAATATTTGGGATTTCTATTTCTTACCAATGAACCTGATCCTAACTAATGTTATACCCACCATCATTTACTAATTAAATATTTATCAAGAACCTCATTTCCCAAGCATGGAGCAAACAAGAGTGAGAAGGGCCAAGAGTGTGGGTCTTTTGACTGCTTGAGGTCATGGAGGTGGTCAAAATGGTCCTGCCCATAACATATTAGAAGTGGCCTGAGGACCTGAAAATACACCTCTCCCAAAAATACAAACAGCCAATAGATATATGAAAATATGTTCAATCTCACTGGCAATTAGGGAAATGCAAATAAAACTACAGTGAAATACCACCTTACACCAGTTAAAGTGTTGGAGAGGTTGTGGAAAAAAATGGAATACTCATTCACTGCTGGTGGGAATGTAGACTGGTACAAACACTATGGAAAGCAGTCTGTAGAGTCCTCAAAAAATTAAAAATAGACCTACCATATGACCCAATAACCTCACTCTTAGGTATATACCCAAAAAAACTCAAAATCATTTATATGCAAAGATATTTGCACCCCTATGCTCATAGAAGCATTATTCATGGTGGTAAAGACATGGAAACAGCCAAAGTGCCCTGCAAGAGAGGACTGGATAAAGAAGGTGTGGTACATGTACACAATGGAGTACTACACGGCCATAAGAAAGGATGTAATAGCATCATTTACAACCACATGGATGGACCTTGAGATTATTATGTGAAGTGAAAAAAGTCAGACATAAAAAGCTAAGAACGATATGATTTCACTCATATGTGGGCTATAGAACTGAAACTTAGGAACACAAACAGCAGTGTGGTGGTTGCCAGAGGGAAGGGGGTGCGGGGAGAAAGGGATCCTAATATGAGGTGACAGGAGAAGATTTGACTTTAGGTGGTGGGCACATAATACTATATACAGATTTTGTAACTTAATAATCCACACATGAAACCTATATGTCCATGTTGACTAATGTCACCCCAATAGAATTTAAATTAAAAAAAAGAAGTGCCCCTAACTGGAGCTTTAATCTCCACCTAAGTTATCAGAGAAAAATATTCAATACAGTATTATAAATGCACAACTTTAACCAGCCTCTCCATTCAGTTTGTCATTTACAATTCAGAGTAATCATAGTGGCACAATTTGAATCAAGGAAGACATATAATAAGCGCATATATTTTTAGAAGGCTGCTTCAGTCTCACGGGGAAAAAAACAGATAGCTAAGAAATATAACCAGAAAAGAGGTAAAATTCATAGTCTAGGTCAGAAAATTTAATGCATTCTCATATGAATCAGAGGACAATGCCAGGGCTGAAGATTTCTAGGGCATCTTGAGTGATTCGTACACTGACTCATTTCAGTGTGTTGCTGGTTCCATCAGGGATGGATTCTGAAGGGCTGCCATGTACGGTCAGAATGAATAAAATCCACATCACAGATGCTATTATGAGGCTTCCAGCCTCTCTGGAGCTGTGAGTGCAGCCATGAGGGAGACATGGGGACAAGGAGCAGAAGAGGCAGCTTGCTTAGAATGAAACCTCACATGTCTGAGATGGAATATAATGGCCTCTAAAAATAGGTGCTAAGAAACCATTCTGTCAGGAAATAATATATCACAAAGTTAAGCTTTCCACTTATGAACTTCAGAAAAGCTTTTCTTTTTCTCTGCTGTGATCTAAAGGGGGAAAAGCCCTTCAGCATGTGGAAATGCAAGAACTCAGGATTTAGACATGGGGATTCTGTGCCCTCTTTATCTAGGTCATTTTTTTAAATGACATTGAACTAGCAGGGGCAATGAGATCCTTCAGCTCAGTGTAGTGTCTCATATTAGTGGACTGAGGTTCTGGGGACTGGGTTCCCAGAAAACCAGTACCTTCAGCAAAATACTCACTCCCATCCTCACCCCCACCTTCATCCAGTGCTTTCATCCCAGAAGTGCTGTAAAATCATCCTTTGGAGTTGAAGATGCTTCAAACATAAACGACTGCTGATGGTGACTGAGCGGGAAGGAGCACGGGTGAAAGGATAGCGTAAGGGGAAGTGTTCAGGACTGAACTGTGTCCCCCCAAATGCCCCTGTTGAGGCTCTAACCCCGCAATGTGACTGTATTTGGAGATTCAGCCTTTAAAGAACTAATTAAGTTAAGTGAGGTCATAAAGGTGGGTCCTAATTCGATAGGACCGATGTCCTTATAAAAAGAGGAAAAGACACTAGGACACTAAACAGAGAAGAGGATGTGTGAGGTCACAGCGAGAGGACAGACGCGTACTAGCCAAGGAGCGCGCTCTCAGGAGGACCCAGCCTGCCCACACCCTGATCTTGGGCTTCCAGCCTCCAGAACGGTGAGAAAATTAATCTCTGCTGTGTAAGCCCCCAGCCTGTGGAATTTTGCTCTGACAACCCCAGGAGACTAATACCGGAAGTCACATTTATTAATCATCCTCTAGGTGACAAACTTAACACATGCCATTAAGTTCATGCTCACAACAGCCCTGGAATGTAGGGAAAAGCAGAGAAAACAAAAGTATAGAGAGAGCGGCACTCTGGTCACAGAATGGGGGAATCTAAAGCTGGACTCATGTTTAATTTAAAGCCAAACTGTTTTCACTGTGTTAGAGGTTCTCAAGTATTGGTGTGCTTCACAGCTATTTATGGAGTTTGCTAAAAGTTTTGAGGCCTCTTTCCCACACCAGGTCTTCGGCATGAGGCCCTGGCCTCTGTGTTTTCCTAAGCTCCCAGGGGTGCTGACTGGCCGCCCTGCCCCCGCTCCCCAGGCTCGAGGAAAGTTTCCTGTCCGTTGTTTTTTCAACATTGCATGGTAAGACTAGTAAAGCTAATATACTATCTTTCCTAACCTCTCACCTTTGCTGGAACTCCAAAAGCTTTAATTTTCATTAGCCTGTTGCGGGGCAAGTTTCCAATAACATCAATTTAAAATACAAACATCAACTCTGATTTGGCACGTGATTTTCCATGATCACAGAACCCTGGTGGCTCTGTTTCCGAGGGTCTGTCTTTATTTATTTATTTATTTATTTTTAATATATTTTATTGATTTTTTACAGAGAGGAAGGGAGAGAGATAGAGAGTTAGAAACATCGATGGGAGAGAAACATCGATCAGCCGCCTCCTGCACATCTCCTACTGGGGATGTGCCCGCAACCCAGGTACATGCCCTTGACCGGAATCGAACCTGGGACCTTTCAGTCTGCAGGCTGACGCTCTATCCACTGAGCCAAACCGGTTTCGGCTCCGAGGGTCTGTCTTGCTCTGCAATCTGACGTATTCGTATATGAGTCTCAGAATTTTACTATGGAAATCTCTGTAGTCTATGAGCCATTTACTGTCAACCACACCCAATACCACAAATCTCAGCAGGATGAAACGCCAAATTGTTTTTGGAAAGCTAATAACTACTCCTTAATTCTTAATGCTTTGTGAATCTAATATTCTGTTTATTGTATTCTCATAAAATTGTGTACCCAGAGTTACTTCTGCCAGGGTATTATCATTTTGTGAAGGGAACAAGACAAATCTAGATATTCCTTCCCTATTTTCTTGAGCTGTCTAATTAGTCTTAAGGAGAAAGATACTCATATTTTCTTAATTCCAGAGAATATCTTTTCTTTGCATGTCACATCCCCAAGGTGTGGATCTGCTGAGCTGCTTCACAATCAGGCAGGAACATAATTTGCTTCTAAGTGATATTTTTGAGGCCCGGTTCTTGATTTCTTCTTCACTCTTTGAGGAATGCAATAAATTCAGAAACTCGGTTTGGCTTTGAGAATTGTTGCTTATTCCCCAACTGTTTCTCTAGGGAACAAGAGGGAATAAGAGGAAGCGAGAAGGCAAAAATCAATGGAGACTGCATAACTGGGCTCTGTGCCTCCATCGGGTGTGAACCTGAGCAAGTGCACTCTCGGCAGGTGGAGGCTGTGGGCCCTGGGTGGCCAGTGGACCGGCAGGCAGGGGGCTGCTATCAGCTCAGACAGAGGCAGCTGCAGGGTACAGCAGTCCTGCTCCTTGCAGCTCAGAGGAAAACTAGTACAGGAAGAACGCAGCTCTCCAAGAAGGCCCTGCAGAGAAGAGCCGCAGCACCGGCTCTGCGGAAGGAAGGCATGTGCAGGCTCTGCTCTCACACCAGGAGGAGGGGAAAGGTGAGGAAACACATGCTCAGGGGAGGACCTGGAAGCAGCAAATGGTATAAGGTGGCCGTGGTCTGAACACAGGGCACCTGGCTCCAAGTTCAGTTTGCATCGTTTGTGATCAGAGATCCGCCTTATGTTAGGCGATTCCTACTCCCAAGGGTAGAAGGAATAAGAGCTTTTGTCCCAAAGCAGCCACAGAGTGGCAGGGCCCCGAAGATTCCACACATAACTTCCACTACTACCATGGGATTAAGGGGACCCCTCTTTAGGTTGGACCACAGGGCAAGTTTAACAAGCCATGATTCTCTCCAAACATTTCCCACTAAGATTATAGCTGTCCCTCTAATCATTCAAATTTTCCTTTCAAACACTCCTATCCCATCTAGCCCAGGACTTCAGTTCTTTCCTCCTGTCGACCTTAAGCAATCTATGCCCGGAAAAGATGCACAGGTCAAAACTGACCCTATACTTAGAAATGCAGCGTGTGAAAATGTGCACGTATTGATGTGGAAATGGGCTGGAAGGGTGTCACTGAGCCAGAGGGTGGGTACCTTTGGGGAAGGGAGTGGAGCCAGAGCAGGGCCCAAGAGAGACTGATGTTTCACCACTGCTATTTGTTTCCATGTATATCTTTATAATTTTAAAAATGCCAAGAAATGTTTGATGAGTTGACAACATTTTAATTGAATAAAATAATTCTTGCCTGGAGCAAAAAAGGGTATACAGACAATAGCTTAAGAGAATTGAATTAATTTCCAATACCCTCATATTTGAGTCCACTTTTCTTAAAAATAATATACTATGCAATAGTCAAGATCCAAAAAAAGGAATACGAATAACAGGATGGCCCTGGCTGGGTGACTCGGTTGGAGCACCATCCTGTATAGCAAAAATGGTTGCGGATTCGATTCTCCGTCAGGCATATACCGAGATTGTGGATTCAATCCCAGGTTGGGGTGTGTACGGAAGGCAGCTGATTGGTGTTTCTCTCTTACATCAATATTTCTCTCTCTTCCTTCCTCTCTCTCTAAAAAACTAACCAATAAAAACATATCCTCAGGTGAGGATTAAAAGGGGGAAAAGAATAACACAGTGGTGCCCATGTCCTTATTTCCTAGCTTCGGAAATCAGACACTGCCACTACAGAGAAGCTGCCCCTCACACACCCTGCCACTGGCACATGACCATTCTATGAGAAGTGAGAACTGATGTAGGAGTTGTCCTATGTTTTACAGATGGGAATTCCAGAAAAGGCCTCTCAGGAAGCAAAGAGAAGGGGTTCAAGGAAAGCCTTGGGGTGATTTTGCATTGTTTTGTGTCACCTGCGATAATGCTTTCTTCCTTTGGCAAGAAGGGATTAGGCAGAGGATGTCTGAGACAAAGGCAGCAGTGTGCTGTGGGCAGCTGCCCCTCAGAGCTGTGCTATGATTGGCCTACTTCCTGGGAGCATGTTCCCTGTCCTGTCCGCTGTGCCTGTGGCGGTCGTTCCCTGTCCTGTCCGCTGTGCCTGTGGCGGTCATCCGCTCATTATGTGTGCGTCACCAGGCACCTAATCAGCATCAGCTTTGTGGCCTTGACGTTAAATGACACTTGCTTCCTGCAAACTGTAATCAAAGGAAATAGAGAGTGCTGGCGAATAAAACATTTTGTGTTCTTTTCTATTAGCACTTGAAATTGAGTTTTTTCTAATACGTTTTTGCATTCTGCAAGCTCAATCAAACGCAATGGATGTGTCTGTGGAAATTAATGATGTAATTAAAGAATCAGTTCCCCCTGGGTCATTTGCTGGTGGTTACAGATGTTCTTCACCCCTTTTTCTCAGCAGAGTTGATGAAGCCCAGGTTGATTTTATGTAAATAAACTATGGAACGCTCACAAAGATAAGATATAAATAAGAACCACAAACTAAACTTTTTCCCAATGGCGAAGACTCTGTTTCTGATTATTCTAAAACCCCCTTTTTGAGGGGGAGGAGGAAATAAGTATGTTTTGAGATTCTGTTGTTGTTTGTTTTCCTGGAAGAAATGACATTTAAATAATTCTGCGTATATTAACTTACCTGTATGTTAGTGCCAAGTGATCAGGCTTGCAGTGCTCCTCAGGTTTATAATTGTACATGGGACGTGACGATTTGTACCTTGTCTAAGGAAGTGCCCAGGGCTCTGTCAACAGGCAGCAGCAGCTTTACATGTATGTCAGTTTGCGTAGATGTCAAGGGACAGCAAACACACACCAGAATAGTCCCTCTCATGTCCTCATAATTAGAGAGAGGACACGGTGGGTCTGCCTCATCCATCCATCATGGAGTCAGGATGGGAATGGAAATGACTCACTGATCAAAATAGCAGAATTAGATCCATCTGGTTCAGACGCCTCTCCTCAACACATCCAGAGAGTTCCTCTCACTGGGAAAATTAAAAAGACAAAAGGAAACCAAATGAGAACTAAAAAATGTTATCTATCATTTACCTAAAATCACAATATCTGATATATAGTCAGATATCTATATATGTATAAGCCCAGCGACCATTACAGCAGAATGACCAGAATGACTGGTTGCTATGACACATGCTGACCACCAGGGGGCAGACACTCAACGCAGGAGCTGCCCCCTGGTGGTCAGTGTGCTCCCACAGTGGGAGCACTGCTCAGCCAGAAGCTGGGCTCACAGCTGGCGAGTGCAGTGGTGGTAGCAGGAGCCTCTTCCACCTCCGCTGCAGCACTAGAGAGTGGCGAGCCAAGTGGTAAGGAGTGAGCAGGCAGGCAGTTAGGAGCGAGCAGGTAGGTGGTTAGGAGAGAGCAGGCAGGTGGTTAGGAGCAAGGGGTCCCAGATTGTGAGAGGGTGCAGGCCGGGCTGAGGACCCCTCACCCCATGCATGAATTTTGTGCATTGGGCCTCTCGTATAGCATTATATCTCAGTGGTTCTCAACCTGTGGGTCGCAAACAATGAAAATACATCCTGCATATCAGATATTTACATTATGATTCATAACAGTAGCAAAATTATGGTTATGAAGTAGCAACGAAAATAATTTTATGGTTGGGGGTCACCACAACATGAGGAACTGTATTAAAGGGTCACGGCATTGGGAAGATTGAGAACCACTGTTATATCTAATGTAATTTACTGAGCATTAACTAAAATATAACCAAATTTACGATGATTTCAAATAACAGCTACGTTTTCAAAATGGCTCTGCTGCCAGCCTCTCCTCCCTGACCCACCCTGTGGCCCTCAGCCCGGTGCAGGAGGGGCTGCCCTCCTGGTCTTGTTACTCTTCTTTCACCAGCCCGATTAAGTATGTCTGCTGCACCTCTCAGCCTCTGTCTCATCTAGATTTCATGCCAATGTGGTCATGCCATTTGTCCTAACAAATCAGATAACAGAGGTGAGCCATAATTATTTTACCCTCGTTTAATAGAAAAAAAAAATGAGGCCAGAGATGCTCCAACTTGCCCAAGATCCTGTTAGTCAATGCTGAAGTCAGAGCTAGGATTCCAAATTCCAAGCCCCCAGTACCTTTCTTCACACCATATGCTCTTGTCTTATAAGAACAATTGAAAGATGCTAATTAAGAAAATGCTAATTAACCAGTGCACCTTGAGAAACCAACAGCACATACAGGAATGTCAAAAGGAGACGTTCATTTGCATAGACATGATGTATCTTCTTAGAGATTGTAAAACCATATTCTCGGGATGTTTTTACTGAGATTCGAGGAATGACACTTGCTTAAGGCGACTGTTTCGCGGAATCCCAGGAACCCTGAAGTCCTGTGGGTTGTGCTGCGTTTGGATTTGCCATCTGTTTCTTAGCAGATGTGTTAGCATTTCAAGGCAGCAGGAGAAAAGTCAGAAAATTAGCTAGAAGAATATAATGCCCTTATGTAATAGCTGCTTTCATGAAGTTAACATCAGGTTCTTCTTTGGCCAGCAATGACTAATTCTTGAAATGATTCAGTTTCCTTTTGCCACAGCTTGTTGAATAGTTTTCTTACATAATCTTTTGTCAAAACTTTTCTGTTAAACACACACACTCACACACACACACACACACACACACACAAACTATGACAACTAACAAATATAAAGGAAAATTGTAGCCATTTCCACGGAATAAGGTTAAACTCAGGGTCTGGTTTCACCTTCACCTTGAACTCGACTAGTGCCAACAAGGCCCAACTCTACCAGCAAAGCAGAGAAGTGTTATTCTCTCAGAATGAAGCTGACTGTCCTTTCTCCGTTGAGAGAGGGCACTCTGGAGGCAGCTGTGCTTGCCCTGGCTCCAAGGTTCATGGGTTGATTGATCCCCATAACCAGAGATTCACAGCTCACACTCTGCTAAATTCCCTTAAAGTTGCATTTTGGAAGGTAAGTCCTGAGCTAGAGACATTTTCTGCTCGAACATGGTGAGGTTTTTGGTGGAGAGAGTGGATACACCCTCTGTGGTTTGTTCCTCCTGCATCTAACTTTAGCCCAAATAGTATCTAGACTCCAGGGAGGGGTCAGGGCTGAGCCTGCTGCCTCCTGCAGGCTTCCAGGGCTCTGGATGATTCCTGAGCTGCCACACCCTGCGCTGCATGGCCTCTTCCCTGAAATGCGACATAGTGGATGGTGTTGGCATTTTCCCTGGCATGGAAGCCATGCATACCTATACTCAGAAGAGGACTGAAGGCTGCTGGAGGAAAAGAGGTCTCAAGTTTACAAATTCCTGTTCCCTCTTGGAGTCCACAGTACTTACGCCAATGTGGAGGTTTAAATAAACATCTTGCATGAGATAGACAGGTCACATTGTCCTGGGGGATCAAAATAAATCCACACATTTTCACCCTCAAGATCTACTTCTCACTCCTGTTTTATGTGAATTAATGTTTGACTGCAGCGCTGCTGCACATGCCCTCCCTTTGGGACCACAGCTGCCATTGTATCCTCTGCTCAGGACACTGTTGGCTACCACACCTGAGCGGGGAGAGGACTGAGAAAACCACAGCAGTGGCTCTTATAACTGGAATCAGCTCTCCACGCTTTGCTCATGTTTCATTGGCCAAAGCAAGTCAGGTGGCCACACTGACTTGGGTTAAGTATAAGGGTTAAGTATAAGGCTCCTCCAGGCAAAGCTAGTGCATATTTGTGAACAATAAAACAAGCAGTGATGCTAATTAAATGTTAGACCCATAATTTCTAACACTTTCAGTTCACAAGAGTTGGGGTAGGCCAGAGACCACCCGGCTTGCTCACCCTCAGCTGTCACCAAACCACTATTTACTTGGGACTGGTGTCCTTTGAACTACATCCATCTCGACTAATTTTTTCCTTTAATAACATAAATAGTAACATAAATAATAAATAAATATATTCTTCTTGTGAAATATGCAGACAATAAAAATGGAACAAGAAAAGTCTGATAGTTCCTAAAACAATTAAAAATTGGACTACCATAGGATCGAGCCATCCCGCTTCTGCGTGTATCGCCAAGAGAAAGGAAAACAGGGTCTGGAAGAGATATTTTCACACCCATATTTATAGCAGCTTTATTCACAATAGCCAAAAGGTAGAAGCAACCCAAGTGTCCACCTACAGAAAAATGGATAAATTGAACGTATTTATATACAATGAAATATTATTCAGCCTTAAAAAGAAAGGAATTCTGACACATGCTACAGCATAGGTGAATATTGAAAACATTTATCTAAGGGAAATAAGTCAGTCACAAAAAGACAAATACTGTATGATTCCTCTTGTATGAAGTAGTCAAATTCATGGAGACAGGAAGTGGAATGGTGGCTGCCAGGGTCTGAGGGGAGGGAGGAAAATGGGGGTCATAGAGTTTGTTTTGCAAGATGAGAAAGTGCTAGAGATCTGTTGCCCAGCAATGTGGATATACTTAGCGCCCCTGAGCTCTGTACTTAAAATGGCTAAGATGGTAAATTTTATGTTTTATTTTTACTGCAATTAAAAGATTAAAAATTTTTTAAATTAAAATCAAAGCAAGAGTCTCTTTGATGAGCACTTTCCAACCTCATTTACCTCCCTAAGGTTAATATCTGCTTATTAATTTGGAGTGTATCCTTACACATTGCTGATGTGCTTACACACATTCCTACATAGATAAAAATATAAACAGTTTGTCCACACAAACAGCTGTTTTCTACTTCACATATATTACAAAGCATTACATATATTTTCAGCCATATGGTTTTGCATCTGATAGTACAGAGTGAGGCAAAAGTAGGTTTACAATTGCTCTTATGGAAAATAATACAATAATTAGTAAACAGTAATATAAGAATAAAGTCTGTGTTTCACATACAACTGTAAAGAGATATTTTAATGCTGGTTTATATTGGTCTAGATTTTAAAAAATTGCTACAGTGATCAATAGCATGAAAGTATAATCAATTATTTAACCATTTTAATGGACATTAAAGTTAGTTTACAACTTTTCTCTTTGAGCCTATGTGAAAGTATTTCTCTATATTAGATAACTAAAAATGCTTTCTGGGGCCATCAGGTGTGTGTATTTAGTTTTTTAATTTGCGCCGCCACGTTGCCCTCCGAAAGAGCTGAACCACCCAGAGAGCAGGACATGTCCATTTCCCCACTTTCTCAACACCTGCTACGATCAGTCTCTTCAATTTTTTTGCCAAACTGATGTTTGGCAATGATATTTCCTCCCTGTTTAGTTTGCATTTCCCTGATTGCTATTGCAGTTGAGGATCTTTTCGTTCAGTTGCTGGTTATATGTGTGCTTTCCTCTTAATTGTCTTCTCACATTCTTTGTCCACTGCCCTCATTTCTTAAATCCTCACCCGAGGATATGTTTTATTGATTTTAGAGAGAGAGGAAGGGGAAAGAGAGAGAGAGAAGGAAACAAACAAACATCTGTGAGAGGGAAACATGGATCGGTTGCCTCCTGTACTTGCTCCAACTGGTGATCGAACCGGTAACCTCTTTAATGTACAGGCCGACGTTCCAACCGACTGCGCGGCCCAGCCAGGGCCCGCTTTGCTTTTTCACTCTCTCTTCACGCATTTGTAAGAGTTATTTATATATTCTGTCTGTTCACCCCTTGTCTTTTATTACATAAGTTGCAAATACCTTTGTGCACCATTTGTTTTTCGACAGCCTGTTTTTAGTTTTTCCACTTGCTGCTTCCAAGTACAACCATTGTCATTTACTAAGTTCCTATGCACACATACGTCTGTTTCTGCACTAACTACTGCGTTCCACTGACCTGCTTATTCCTTCCCTTTTATGTCACCCTGTCTAAATTACTATAACGTACCGTGCACTTTGAAACCCTCATTAGTCTCCCATTTGAAAGTCAACCTTGCTGGCCTGGCGCAGACTCTTCCCACTGAATTTCTGATAACATTTGACATGGGTTGTAAGATTTGGGTTGGGGAAGCAAGTTTTGACTGGTGTTGCAAAGAAGAATATATAGATTAATTGGGGGACAACTGATATTTTAAAAATATTGACTCATCCAAACTAGGAATGTGGTTTATCTCTCCATTTATTCAGATGCTCTTTTTGTCCTTTTATGTTTTCAATAGAGGCCTGATGCACGAAATTCATGCAAGAATAGGCCTTCCTTCTCCTGGCTGTTGTCACCAGCTTCCCTCTAGCACCTGGGACCTGGGCTTTGCAACACGCTTCATCCAGAAGGTCATCTGGAAGGACATCTGGAAGGACATCCTGTCTAATTAGCATATTACACTTTTATTATTATAGATATTTTTTCTCACAAGTGTTACCTTTTGCTTATTGAGTTTATTCCTAGGGATTTTAGAGGTTTGTTGGTGTTGTGAATGGCATTGTTTTCAATTGCATTTTTTACATTTTCAGTTACATTGCTTTTGGTGAACATATAGGGAAGCTAACACTTATCATACAGTGATTTTGTACCCATCCACACTGAAACACTCTTATTGGTTAAACAGGTTATAAGTTATTCTTTTTTATTTTATGGGTGAATAATCATGTAGTTCTAAATCAAAGACATTTTTGTCTTTGCTTCATAATATTCATGTCTTATTTCTTTTTATTATCATATGGTCTAAAGATTTCTAGCACAATAAATGGTACTGCAGTCCTTCCTTGCTCTTTTAATAGTAATGCTTCTAATTTTTTATGATTCCATATGATGTTTTCAGATTTCTGACATAGACACCTATAAAATCAGACTCTCAGTAAGAAACCAATGGCAATTTGAAATAGCATAGTAACTTTATTTGATGATTATTATTTCAGAATTTGAAATAGCATTAATAAAGGGAGTACAGTCAATCCTCAATGTCCAGTATTCCATATTTACAAATTTATAATCTTAAAATAAATACTGTGGTGGCTACAGTTATTCACAGACGCGTAGAGTGGTGAAAATTTGTCACTGCCATGCAGCTTCCCAGCTGAGGTTGAGCGAGGTGGCACGGCCTTCTTGCTCAGGCCCTCTTGCGGCAAACAAGTGTCCTTTTCACAGTCTACTTAGTGACATGTTTTTCATATTTTTGTGCTTTGATTGGCAATTTTTATATTTAAAATGGTCCCCAAGCATAATGCTGAAGTGCTGTGTAGTGTTTCTAAGAGCAAAAGGGCTGCTATGTGCCTTACAGAGAAAATCTGTGTGTTAGATCACCTTCATGCAGGTGTGAGTTATAGTGCTGCTGACGGTGACTTCACTGTCCATGAGTCAACAGTATATGTTATATGAGGTGTCTTTAAACAGAAACATATATAAAACAAAGTTCTGCATTCACCATTGACAAAATGTGAGCAGAGGCTTGCAGGAACCTCACCCTGTATTTCCCCTAGGAGCAATGGTTCAGTGTTCCCTGATTCAGGTTCTCTACAACTTTATAGAACAGAACAACTGTGACTAACACGAATTTGTATTAATGAAGACTTAAGTGCAGGGTGCCTCAAAGGGTAAGGTAGCACCCCAAGGCTTAGAGGCAGCTGCGCTTTCACTGCCTCTAAGTCAAAGGGATAACAGATGGAGTGATGCCCAGGGCCCAGAGGGCCAGAGTCCACAGAGTCAGCTGCCCCAAGAGCTACAGTGACAACCCAGGTCACCTTGCAGGGAGGGAGACAGAGGAACAAATACCATGGCCTCGCTCTTCCCTTTCCTCAAATTTCCTGCCAAGGTTCCTATTGGTCCCCGCAGGAGAGGAGAGCAGTTGACACATCTCTGCAGATGAGTGAAGATTGAACTTAGGGACATAGGGAATATAGTGTGGCATATCAATTGAATAAATGGTCCCTGCATTCCTAATTTACTAAAGAGTTTTTTGAAGATGTATTAGGAATTATTGTTGAATTTCACCAAATTATTTTTTAGGATTTATAGTTTTCTCTATTAATCTGCGTAGGTTGTGAATTACATGAATAGATGTTCTAAGCATTTCTGGGATCATTCAACTTGATCACTTTGCCTTACCTTTTTAATATCCTAATTCTATTTGCCAGTGTTTTATTTTGGATTTTGGATCAGTCGAGTTTTCTACTTTAGTGTTGGTATCTTGGTAAATCTAGCCTTCAGAAATTAAATAGGAAGATTTTCATTTTTCTTACGTTTTGTCCTGGTTTTTATAACATAGGAATTATTGCTTCCTTGAAAATTTTTGAGAATTCTTAGAATTTTCTGGATAGTTTCTCCTTAGAGTTTTATCAGTTTGTTCTTCATATTTCATTTTTCTTCCTTTTTAAAAGTCACTTTGGTGTCCTGCTTCTTTGCTATCAGAGAGAGAGGAGTTATTCACTATCATAGATATTGGCAGACTGCTTTCCAAAATGCGTTGTAGCAATTCACACACCTGCCAGCAGCACATGAGGCTTCTTTCTTGGAATCTTTGCCAGGACCACTTGTTTTAATTATTGCAACTCCAAGGAATAAAATTCTGTTGTGTTGACTTGCTGCCCTCGGTGCACAGACAAGATCAAGTTCATCATCAAGGGACAGCCTTTGGAAGCTGGACTGGATGAAATCACTGAGGCTCGGAGAGACAGAGGGCATGGCAGCCCCTCAACGTGAGTCGTTATCAGGACAGCTCTAAGATCCGTGCCTTTTGTTAGACACAACATTCTCCCTGAAAGTCCACCTTTTATTTACTTATTTTATTAAAGGTATTGGGGTGACATTGGTCAACATGAATAAATTGGTTTCAGTTGTGGGTTTCTATGTTACAAGATCTGTATATTGCATTGTGTGCCCACCACTCAAAAGTCCACCTTTTATTTATTTATTTATTTTTTTTGTTAATCCTCAGCCAAGGATATTCTTCCATTGGTTTTTAGAGAGAGTGGAAAGGAGGGGGAAAGATAGAGAGAAAGAAACATCAATGTGAGAGAGGCACATCAATTGGTTGCCTCCCACAGGAGTCCCAACCGGGGCTGGGGATGGAGCCTGCACCTGGGGTATGTGCCCTTGACTGGAATCGAAACCAGGACCGTTCAGTCCACAGGCCAACGCTCTATCCACTGAGCTAAACCAGATAGGGCAAAAGCCCACCTTTTAAGAGGAAGGATAAGTTTCTATCAATAATAACTTTAAATGTAAATGGATTAAATGCCCCAGTCAAAAGGCATAGGGTAACTGAGTGGATAAGAAAACATGACCCGTATATCTGCTGTCTACAGGAAACCCACCTCAGAAAAAAAGATGCACACAGACTGATGGTGAAGGGATGGAAAAAGGTTTTTCAGGCCAATGGAAGTGAAAAAAAGCCGGGGTAGCAATACTTATATCTGACAAATTAGATCTCAAAGTGAAGGACATAAAAAGAGATCAAGAAGGCCACTTCATAATACTAAAGGGAGCAGTCCAACAAGAAGAAATAACTCTGGTAAATATATATGCACCCAATATAGGAGCACCCAAATAGGTAAGAAATCTTCTGGAGGAGATCAAGGGAGAGATTGACAGCAATACAATCATAGTAGGGGACCTTAACACCCCATTATCACCACTGGACAAATCCTCTAAACAGAAACTCAGCAAAGAAACATCAATCCTAAATGACTCACTAGATCAGATGGAATTAATTGACATCTTCAGAACATTTCACCCCAAAGCCACAGAATATACATTCTCCTCAAGTGCACATTTGTCATCTTCAAAGATAGACCATATATTGGGTCACAGACAAAGTCTCTTCAAATTCAAGAAAATTGAAATCATATCAAGCATCTTCTCAGACCATAAAGTCATAAAACTGGAAATAGACTACAACAAAAACAATCCAGAAAAATCAAACACATGGAGACTAAATAGCATGCTATTAAACAACGACTGGGTTACCAGTGAGATCAAAGAAGAAATAAAAAACATCATGGCAACAAACGACAATGAAAACACAGCAATCCAAAACCTATGGGACACAGAAAAAGCAGTCTTGAGAGGGAAGTTCATAGCTCTACAAGCCTACTGCAAGAAACAAGAAACAATGAGAATAAATGACCTAACTCTACAACTCAAAGAGTTAGAAAGAGAGCAACAAAAAAAGGCCACAGTAAGCAGAAGGAAGGAAATAACAAAGATCAGAGCGGAGATAAACGACATAGAGACCAAAAAAACAATACATAAGATCAACAAAACCAAGAGCTGGTTCTTGGAAAGGATAAACAAGATTGATACACCTCTAGCCAGGCTCACCAGGAAACAAAGAGAGAGGACCCAAATAAACAAAATCAGAAATGAAAGAGGAGAAATAACAACAGACCCCATAGAAATACAAAAGATTGTTAGAAAATACTATGAACAACTCTACTCCAACACACTAGACAACCTGGAGGAAATGGACATATTCCTAGAAAAATACAACCTTCCAAAACTTAATCAGGAAGAATCTAAAAATCTCAACAGGCCAATAACTATGGAGGAAATCAAAGCAGTAATCAAAAAGCTTCCAGCAAACAAAAGCCCAGGGCCAGATGGCTTCACAGGGGAGTTTTACCAAACATTCAAGGAAGACCTAAAACCTATCCTCCTCAGACTATGTCAAAAGATACAAGAGGAAGGAACACTTCCAAGCTCATTCTATGAAGCCAACATTACCCTAATCCCAAAACCAGATAAAGACAATACAATGAAAGAGAATTATAGGCCAATATCCCTCATGAACATAGATGCCAAAATCCTCAACAAAATCCTAGCAAATCGGATCCAGCAGTACATCAAAAAGATCATACACCATGACCAAGTAGGATTTATCCCAGGGATGCAAGGATGGTACAATATCCGCAAATCAATAAATGTGATACATCACATAAACAAATTGAGAGAGGAAAAACCACAGTCATATCAATTGATGCAGAAAAAGCATTTGACAAAATCCAACACCCTTTCTTGATAAAAACTCTCAGCAAGATAGGAATTGAGGGATCATACCTCAACATAATAAAAGCCATATATGACAAACCCACAGCCAACATAATCAATGGGCAAAAACTAAAACCATTCCCCCTAAAAACAGGAACAAGACAGGGATGCCCCCTCTCACCACTCCTGTTCAACACAGTACTGGAAGTACTAGCCGTTGCGATGAGACAAGAAGAAGAAATAAAAGGCATCCAGATTGGAAAAGAAGAAGTAAAACTGTCCTTATTTGCAGATGACATGATACTGTACACAAAGAACCCTAAAGACTCCATCAAAAAATTACTAGACTTAATAAATGAATTCGGCAATGTAGCAGGATACAAAATTAATGCTAAGAAACCCATGGCATTTCTTTACACCAATAGTGAACTTACAGAAAGTGAAACTACAGAAGCAATCCCATTTACCATTGCACCAAAAAAATTAAAATACCTAGGAATAAACTTAACTAAGGAGGTAAAAGACTTATATGCCAAAAACTACAGGACACTGAAAAAAGAGATAGAGGAAGACATAAACAGATGGAAGAATATACCGTGTTCATGGATTGGTAGAATCAACATCATCAAAATGTCCATACTACCCAAAGCAATCTATAGATTCAATGCAATCCCCATTAAATTACCAACGGCATATTTCACAAATCTAGAACGAACGTTCCAAAAATTCATCTGGAATAAAAAAAGACCCCGAATAGCTGCAGCAATCCTGAGAAAGAAGAACAAAGTAGGTAGGATCTCAATACCAGATATCAAACTGTATTACAAAGCCACTCTTCTTAAAACAGCTTGGTACTGGCACAAGAACAGACATATAGATCAATGGAATAGAATAGAGACCCCAGAAATCGACCCAAACCACTATGCCCAATTAATATTCGACAAAGGAGGCAAGAGCATACAATGGAGTCAAGACAGTCTCTTCAATAAATGGTGTTGGGAAAATTGGACAGATACATGCAAAAAGATGGAACTAGACCACCAACTCACACCATACACAAAAATAAACTCAAAATGGATAAAAGACTTAAACGTAAGACGGGAAACCATAAAAATACTAGAGGAATCCACAGGCAGCGAAATTGCAAACATATGCCGAAGGAATTTCTTCTCTGATAATGCTCCTAGGGCAATGGAAACTAAAGAGAAAATAAACAAATGGGACTACATCAAAATAAAAAGCTTCTGCACAGCAAAGGAAACCACCAACAAAACAACAAGAAGACCCACTACATGGGAGAACATATTTGCCAATGATACCACAGATAAGGGTTTAATTTCCAACATTTACAGGGATCTCATGAAACTTAACAAAAGGAAGATAAACAATCCAATAAAAAAATGGGCAATGGACCTAGATGGACACTTTTCAAAAGAGGACATACAGAAGGCCGAAAGACATATGAAAACATGCTCAAAGTCACTAATTATACAAGAGATGCAAATCAAAATGACAACGCGTTATCATCTCACACCTGTCAGAATGGCTATCATCAACAAATCAACAAACAACAAGTGTTGGAGAGGATGTGGAGAAAAAGGAACTCTTCTGCACTGCTGGTGGGAATGCAGACTGGTGCAGCCACTATGGAAGACAGTATGGAGTGTCCTCAAAAAACTAAAAATGGAACTCCCATTTTACCCAGTGATCCCACTACTAGGAATATATCCCAAGAAACCAGAAACGCCAATCAGAAAGAATATATGCACCCCTATGTTCATAGCAGCACAATTCACCATAGCTAAGATTTGGAAACAGCCTAAGTGCCCATCAGCAGATGAGTGGATTAGAAAACTGTGGTACATATACACAATGGAATACTATGCTGCAGTAAAAAAAAAAAAAAAAAAAAAAAAAAAAAAAAAAAAAGGAACTCTTGCCTTTTGCAACAGCATGGATGGAACTGGAGAGCATTATGCTAAGTGAAATAAGCCAGTCAGAGAAAGATAAATACCACATGATCTCACTCATTTTGGATTATAGAGAACAACATAGACTGATGAAAAGGGACAGATCCAAAGACTGAGAAACAGCGATCAGGCTATCAATCCCCAGAAGGAAAGTAGGGGAGGGCGGGGGTAAGGGGAAGAGATCAACCGAAGGACTTGTATACATGTATATAAGCCAAACCAATGGACATGGACAACGGGGGGATGGGAGCATGAGTGTGCGGGGTCGTGGGGGGGGGGGGTAGGTTGGGGGTTAATGGGGGGGGATGAGGACACATTTGTAATACCTTAACTAATAATAATTAAAAAAAGAGGAAGGATAATTTACTATGGCCCTAAAATTCCTGGCAGAATGAGCTCATCATTATGAAGATCATGGATATATCCAAATATTTGGTGCTTTGATGAGCACAAACATCCAGATACATCTCATAGATTCTCACAGGCTTCTTCTCACTGCACTTTTATTTTTTAACTTTCCCTATTTTAAATCCTCATACTGTCCACTCTTCTTTGAGAATCAAGTTAGGCCTGTTTGTGGTTGGAATTTAGGAACATAGGGAATATAGTGGCATGGCATATCAAGGTAACAAGTGTGAGGACAAATGGCCCTGAAGGTACGCAGCTTCGGATAAAAGCCAGCTACACATGAGGCTGCGATAGCATACATTTTTTAAAAAATGTGTCCAGCTTACTGGATTTTTCAGCCTGGTGTTGCATGGTTTCCAAAGCCCTTCAAGTGTGTCTAGTAGGTAGTGGGAAAGGAAGACTTTGGCCCCAGCGCCTTCCTCTTTCCATGGGTCAGAATAGGCCAACAATTGCACCAGGAAAACAACCAGATAATGTTTTTGAAGAGCAAAATTATAGTCACTTTATTCTTACTCAAAGGGAGTGAGAAGAAAAACACCAAGAGACACCATATGTGTCTCCTTCAGCAAGAGCCTAGTTGTTGCGAAGTCCCTTGTATATAAAGTTTTTCTCCCCGAAACAAAAATTTATTCCAGTTCAGCTGGGTTGAACTAAGCACACACTCTTGGAGTTCCTTTATGCAGCACATCCAGGAAGACTGCACTGGTTTTGCCTGGGTTTCAAGGATATTTTACACACATAGCATGTTTGCAGTGCAACTTTCTTAGGTGAGTCTTCTTCAAATTAAAGTCATATTACTATCACTCTTGAGTTCAAGAAATACACATTTTCTCTTCTCTAATGTTATTCACTCTCTTCTATGGCAAAAGTTAAACCCTAAGGTCTGCTGCAGAAACTAAAATAATAGAGAGACAAAGATCCAATTGCTTTGAAGAGTCATTCATTATTAATCACATTCGCTGTGGCACAGGTGGCCTGTGGTCATGGTTTAAAGAACATGTTTCTGACGGAAGAAAATCATTCTGGTTTTCACAGAGCTGCAATCACTGATACAGTCTAGGGGTACCCACCTAAAAATGAGAACACTCTCCTATGCTGGGATATTTATTCAGTACCTTCCCCATGCTCTCTGTACGGACCCAACTTTTGTCTCCCTTCTCACTGACAGCCAATTTCACAGTTTCTATTTCTTCCCATTCTCTCCTCCCTGTTTCTCTCCTCCATTGTAGTGAGGAGAACACTGTCCATTATAGAGCATCCCATCCCAGCTCTCCCAGGACATCAAAGCATCCATTTCCCACAACTTCTACCACCCTCTCAATCACCTACGCTTACCCAGTCTTGCAAACACTTCCTTTTATTCCTTCTGAGCTTTATTGGCATATGTTTATTCATTTTTTAAAATTTCAAGTTTGTAAAATCATCAAAAAGAACTGAAACATATATGTCAAAAACCCTTCATTCAATCTCCACAACCTCCTATCACTCCCAGGTGGTAGCCACTGTTGACAGCTGAGTGTATATTTTTTATCAGACATTTATAATGTACTAGAGGCCTGGTGCACAAAAATTTGTGCACTTGGGGGGGTCACTCAGCCCGGCCTGTGCCCTCTTGCAGTCTGGGACTCCTCGGGAGATGATCACCTGCTGGCTTCGGCCTGCTCCCTGGGGGATTGGGCCTAAGCTGGCAGTCAGACATCCCTCTGGCAGCCCGGGAGCCCTCGGGGGATGTCCACTTGCCAGCGGGGAGCAGGCCTAAGCTGCAGTCGGACATCCTTAGCACTGTTGAGGAGGTAGGAGAGGCTCCCACCACCACTGCTGTATTGGCAGCCGTCAGCCTGGCTTGTGGCTGAGCAGAGCTCCCCCTGTGGGAGTGCACTGACCAACAGGGGGCAGCTCCGGCATTGAGCGTCTGCTCCCTGGTGGTCAGTGTGTGTCATAGTGACCAGTCATTCCCAGTCATTCTGCTGTTAGGGTCAATTTGCATAGTACCCTTTTATTATATAGGATAGAGGCCTGGTGCATGGGTGGGGGCCGGCTGGTTTGCCCTTCAGGGTGTCCTGGATCAGGGTGGGGGTCCTGCTCGGGTGCCTGGCCAGCCTGGGTGAGAGGTTGAGGGCCATTTTCAGACTGGCCACACCCCCTTCAAGGTGTGGTTCCCCACTGGAGTGCCTGGCCAGCCTGGGTGAGGGGCTGATGGCTGTTTGCAGGCTGGCCACTGCCCCCAGCCACCCAAGCTCCCAGTAGAGGCTGGCTGGAAGCAGGTATCTGGGATTTATTTATCTTCTATAATTGAAACTTTGTTGCCTTGAGTGGAGGCCACAGCTGGCCAGGGCAGGCGGAAAGCTTGGCTTCCTCCATCGCCGGGGCAACCAAGCCTCCTGCTCACTCCAGCTCCATGGCTGCTGGCTGCCATCCTGGTTGGGTTAATTTGCATATCGTCACTCTGATTGGCTGGTGGGCGTGGCTTGGGGCATAGCAAAGGTGCAGTAAATTTGCATGTTTCTCTTTTATTAGATTAGATAAACAAATGTACAGCTATTTTGTAGGGGTTTTTTTACCCTCATGGGAACATATTACACACATTTGTAGTTTGTTTTTTGCTTTTTGTGTTGTTTTTAAAATCACTTGAGACATGCAAACAATATAAAAGTCTAGGTTATAAACATAAAAGTCCTTCTTGGGTGTATTTACCCATGAAGTTGAGCTGTCCTATCATTGCTTTGGGTCAACAAGAAAAAAAAGTAAAAGAAAAATAATTCATCATCCAAAATAATTGCAAAGCAAAATAATTGCAAAGCAATTTGAATCTTTATTATAGTTTCTTTTACTCCCTGTAACTCCATTTCTCCTTTTACACACACACACACACACACACACACACACACACACACACGAGTACTGATGGACAATCAGTCCTAGTCTTTGACTATCATAAGTAGTGCTGCATCCTGCATAGACACCTTTGCCCACGAGTGAATATTCTATAGCACAGATTTCTAGAAGTGCAAATGCTTTATTAGAATGACATTCATTTAAAATTTTGTTAGATCCTGCCGAATGCCTCCCAAAACAGCTCTACCACCTACATGCTCACTGACAGGGAGGGACAGCCTCACTGGGTCTCCCCCTCCACATTCACATGTAGCATGATCAACCTCTTAAAAGTTCTTTTACCTTTGCCAATCTAATGGGTTAAAAGTAGGATTCCATATTTAACTCAAATTTTCTTTTGCTGTCTTATACTTTATAAGAATTTTTTATCTGCCCATTGTTTGCCTTTATTTGTGATGACCTTCACCATGAGAAACTGTTTAACTTTTCTGTAGTCAAATTTGTCAGATTTGCCTCTATGTTTTCTTGTGGACACGCTGTTGTCTCAGCACCATTTATGAAAGAGATCCTCCTTTCCGACTCCACTGCAGGATCATTTTGTTGTTACCAAGTGTCTATATATACCTCGGACTTGGCTGAGCATCACTGATTTTGTCCATGCTGGTGCTGATACCATGCTGTCTTTGACTGTGGTATATTTTTAACATCTGGTAGATCATGTACTGTTGCATTTTTCTTCTTAGAGAATGTCTTGGTTATTTTTTATCTATAATATTCCATATTTATTATAGTATCAGCTTGTCAAGTTATACAAAGTGCTGTTGCTATTTTTTATTGGAACTATAAAACTCTACAGACCACTTTGGGAAGAATTGGTATCTTTACAATGTCAAGAACTATGAAGGGTCTGAGAGTTTATCTTGTGTGAAGCTAACATTAGCCTGTCACAGTTTCAGGGATGCTGGCAGAAAACACAAGACCTCTGGATCAAAGAACCCTATTACTCACAGGGCAGTGTAATAGCATTAGCATGAGTGCACTTGTTGCCAGTTCTGAGTCACAATTCCCACAGAGCAATGCAAGACCAGATGATATCTAAGCACCTAGTGGATCATGTTGAAGAGATGAACTCTGAGTTTAGGAAATCCAGATCTTCTATAATAGGAAGTAAGCAAATTGTCTAATACACACATCCTGAGGAGATAAGTCAGTGATTCTTCCCAATAGGTGCAGATATATGAGAGATCCGTGGAGAATGGTCTCCCAACATAAAATATTGAATCTTTCATGGTACACCCCTTTATTATTTAGCTCTTCTTTATCTTATTACTCTTCTGCTTCATCTCAATAATGCTTTTTTAGTTTCCTGTACACACATTATTAGAATTATTCCCAGGTATTTTATATATATACTAGAGGCCCGGTGCACAAAATTTGTGCACTCTGGGGAGGGGAGTCCCTCAGCCCAGCCTGTGCCCTCTCACAGTCCAGGACCTCTTGGGGGATGTCAGACATCCTTAGTGCTGCTGTGGAGGTGGGAGAGGCTCCCACCACCGCCGCTGTGTTTTCCAGCCATGAGCCCGGCTCAGGGCTTTTGGCTGAGCAGTGTTCCCCTGTGGAAGCACACTGACCACCAGGGGGCAGCTCCTGTGTTGAGTGTCTGCCTGCTGGTGGCCAATGTGCATCATAGTGACCAGTTGTTCTGCTGTTTGGTCAATTTGCATATTAGCCTTATATTATCTAGGATATATTTTGTTGTTGCTGTTGTTGTTAATCCCCACTTGAGGATATTTTTCCATTGATTTTTCAGGAGAGTGGAAGAGAGAGGGAAAGACAGAGAGAAACATCGATGTGAGAGAAACACATCAATTGGTTGCCTCCTGCATGAGCCCCAACCAGGGCCTGGCTGAGGAGGATCCTGCAACCAAAGTATGTGTCCTTGACCAGAATCAAACCCAGGACCCTTTGGTCCACAGGCTGAGGCTCTATTCACTGAGCCAAACTGGCTAGGCCCAGGTATTTTATATTGTTAAAAATTGTTTGTGGCTTAATTTTTTAAATCTCACTTTCAAAAACTCATTTGCCCGTACACAGAAATGCAACTGATTTTTATTAATTGATGTTGTACCTAGCAACCTTGCTACATTAGCTAATTCTAATAGTTATTTATTGATAATTTAAAAATTTTCATGGATACAATTATGTCATTTGTGAATAAGGGTAGTTTTATTTTTTTCTTTCTAATATATATAAAACTAGTTTATTTTTATTGCTTTACTGTCCTGGCTAGATTATCCAGTATAATTTTTAATAGAAGTGGTGATGATGGGCATCCTATTCTAAGTCCTGATATCAGAAGAAACGCTTTTAATGCTTGACCAATAAGCATGGTGTTGGCTGTAGGTTTCATATAAATACACTGTATTAGTTCTTTTCTATTCCTTGTTTGTTGAGTTTTTGTTTTTCCTTTATCATGAAATGTTGACTTTTATGAAATGTTTTCTCTAAATTTATTGAGTTCATTATCTCATTTACCCCCTTTACTCTCTTAATTTATGAATTACACTAGAGGCCTAGTGCACGAAATTCATGCACTGGGGGGGGGGGTCCCTCAGCCCGGGCTGCACCCTCTCACAGTCTGGGACCCCTTGGGGGATGTCTGCCTGCTGCCACGGAGGTGGGAGAGGCTCCCACCACTGCCGTGGCGCTCGCCAGCCATGAGCCCAGCTCAAGACTTCTGGCTGAGCAGTGCTCCTACTGTGGGAGAACACTGACCATCAGCTCCTGCATTGAGAATCTGCCCCCTGGTGGTCAGTGCGCATCATAGCAACTGGTCGTTCTGCCCTTTAGTCAATTTGCCTATTATCATTTTATTATATAGAATAGTTTTTACAACCTTTAAATTAACCTTCTGGAATAAACCTAACTTAGTCATGCTGTATTGTTCTTTCATATAATATCCTATCATGTTTGTGTATCAATTTTATGCTGGGTCATAAAACTATTAGATGGACCCCTATGAAATTGATGCTAATCAAACACTTTTTTACCTACACAAACAGGCATTTCATAAGGTTCATCCTAATAATGTTGAGTACTCCTACTTTGTTTTATTTTGTTTATTTGTAAGAGATTGCAATAAATTAGCACTATTGCTTCCTTAAATGTCTGGAAGAAAATATTGACAGATCTATGTAGGTTTTTAATTATAAATCAAACTCTTTAATATTTACATGACATTCAAAAATTTCTATTCTTGCTGAATACTGTTTTTTCGTAAGCTGTACTTTTATTTAACAAATTGAACATTACTCTAAATTTTAAAAATATTGTTGTAAAAGTATTTATAGTATCTTATGGTGTTTTAATTTCCATGGGGTCTGTGGCATTCCATTTCTTTATTCCGTCCTTGGTTATTTGTATATTTTCTTTTTTTTCTTAATTAGTGTTGCCATGAGTATATAAATTTATTAATCTTTTCAAAGAATCATATCTTGATTATGTTGCTCTTCTCTTTTATTATTTGCTTTCTATATTATTTAGTTACTAGAGGCCCGGTGCATGACATTCATGCACCCGGGATGCGGGCCTAAGCCGCAGTCAGACATCCTTAGCACTGCCACGGAGGTGGGCTGCTGTGCTCACCAGCTGTCAGCCCGGCTTGTGGCTGAGTGGCACTCCCCCTGTGTGAACGCACTGACCACCAAGGGGCAGCTCCTGCATTGAGTATCTGCCCCCTGGTGGTCAGTGCACATCCTAGCAACTGGTCATTCCACTGTTTGGTCAATTTGCATATTGCTCCTTTATTATATAGGATATGTTTATAGTATTTATTATTTATTTGTTATAGAACAGAATTTTTATTTATTAATAAAAAACGTTTTCTTTATGAGACCAAATGCCCCTTGATTCCAGCGTTTCTTGGAATATGTAATGTAGATTTTTCTATAGTAAATTTGGAAGTTATAAGAAATAAGAATATATTCATGATTTTTTTCTTGTACTTACTTGGATTTAATTTATTGTTCTTTTTCTATTTGCTCATGATAGTTACTTAGATAATCAAATTATCCCATCTTTCTTCTTTCCTAAATATTCATGTAAGTTTACAAATTACTCTTTAAGTACATTTTAATTACATTCTACAAATGTTGATATGTAATATTTTTATTATTTTTTAGTTTAAAATATTTGAAAATTCCCATTTTTGATGAATGGGTTATTTAGAGTTTATTTCATAATTTTCAAATATGTAGATATTTTCTAAGCACCACTTTGTCATTTATTTCTAGTTGTTGTTATTGTTAATCCTCACTCAAGGATATTTTTCCATTGATTTTTAGAGAGAGTGGAAGAGAGAGGGAAAAACAGAGAGAAACATCGATTGATTGCCTCCTGAATGAGCCTGGACCAGGGCCTGGGCCAGGGAGGTGCCTACAACTTAGGTACATGCCCTTGACTGGAATCGAACCCGGGATCCTTCAGTCCGCAGGCTGACGCTCTATCCATGAGCCAAACTGGCTAGGGATATTTCTAGTTTTAATGAGGATAATAAAAGAAAATAACTGTATGATTTCAGTTCTTTGACATCTTCTGTAGCAATTTTTATAAATTTTTTTGTGCATTTGAAAATAATGGATAGTCTGCTGTTTGACTCAATAGATTTAGAAAAGATATAAAGCATGAGTGTTCTATATTTGAAAATTAAATCAGCTTAGTTAATTATGTTGTTCAGATTTTCTGTACCCTGACTAAGTTTTTCTTTGCTTGTTCTACATTTACACCTGGGAGAGGTGTGCAAAGTTGAATTGAATGTTTCAGTTCTGAAACTTCCTGCTATAGTTGTAAACTTCCCCTCTTAGGACCTGTCAGCTTTTACTTTACATATTTAAAGCTATGTTATTACGTACATACAGATTTAGAATTATTATATCTCTTTAGGCCATTTATCATTATAAATTTCTCTCTATAGCCATAATACTGCTTTTTTTTTTTTTTTTTTGTCAAAGTCTGTTTTGACAGTAATATAGCGAGTAGTCCTTTGATAAATTACATGGTATATTTTTTCCATCCTTTTACTTTTAAATTTATGTTTTTATGTTTCTATTATACAAACAATAAATGGGAGTTAGTTTTATTTAATGCAGTTTGGCAATCTTATATTTTAGTTAGATAATTTAATCTTTTCTATTTATTCCAATAACTGATATATTTGGGTATAAATGTTTCATCTAATTATCTGATAATTTTTAATCCTTTTCCAAAAGGACTTTAGGATATATTAACTTCATTTATTCCCCACCCTGACCTCTATGCCACTGTTATTATATACTAGTGGCCCGGTGCATGGATTCGTGCACATTGAAAGGAAATGTGCAGGGCGGGACTGGGCAAGATGGGCTGGACATGCCCTAGAGCCAATCTCCCACGGTTCCTCCCCTGCTGGCCGCACCTGGGGCAGCACCAGGGCTCAAAAGGCATCTGCGGAGTGAGCAGGGTCCCTCCAGCTGGTGGGGTCCCTCAACCTGGTCTGCAGGAATCAGGCCAAAACCGGCAGTCCAACATCCCCCGAGGGGTCCCAGAGTGCAAGAGGGCACTCTGCAAAGTTGCTGTCGCTCGGCAGCTCCTGTGTTGAACATCTGCCCCCTGGTGGTCAGTGCGCGTCATACCTACTGGCCGCTTAGCCTTTTATATATCTAGATTTTGTGTATTGTGTATATTTGAAAAATCACAAGAGCTTATTTTTATCCAAGCAAAATTAACCTCAATATTCACAAAAGACACCAAAGACAGAAAGTGGAGACTGCATATAGACTGGTAAGAGGGGCGGAGGCACGAAAAGGCTGTCGCGGCTCCCGTAGACAGCAACTGAAGTTCTGGAAAGATATCTCAGCTGTGGGGGACTGCCATTGAGAACTCTGGGATCTAATCTCAAGCTGGGCACCCCAAGAGAGAGCACCATAACTGAGAAGGGTACACACATAACATCTGACTCTGAAAAGCAGCCGTGTTACTGTCTGCCAGGGAGAGGGGGCTAGAAATTCAGGCACCCTCTTAAAGAGCCAATGCACAAAATTCCCTGTGGAGCCACTCACCTGGTGCTCCAGCAGAGGGAGGGCAGAGTGGACTGAAGCTCTGTGAGCAGAAGCCAGGACTGGGGGCTCTGGGGTACAGCTCAGAAGGCAGACACCCCAGTTTCCTCTGCAGAATCATTCCCTCACACTGCAGAGGCCATCTTTCTCATGCAGACTATTGCTATAAAGGTGGCTTTGCCTGGAAGAAAGACAGTTAATGAACCGCATTAGAAAACACCTTGCCCCACCCTGTGGCATTTCTGAGGCCTATTAAGAGACTGAGAATAACAATTAGCCTCCAGGTAGAAGCAACTGCCCCGCCTGTTTAAAAAACTCGCACCCCAACTGAGGACAATTGCCTAAGACAGACTACTCCAGACTGAATCTTTTTTGTTTGTTTGTTTGTTATTCTTTTTTTTAATTGTTTTAAGTATTACATGTCTCCTTTTTTTGTCTGATTAACCCCCCTGCCACTCCCACCCCCTAGGGCAAGCCCCCACTGCCACAGTGTCTGTGTCCATTGGTCATGCTAATATGCATGCATACAAGTCCTTTGGTTGATCTCTAACCCCCGCCCCCTCCACCCCCTACCTTCTCCCCAAGGTTGGATGGACTATTCAGTGCCACCTTGTCTCTGGATCCATTTTGTTCATCGGTTTATGTTGATCATTATATCCCACATATGAGTGAGATCATGTGATATTTATCTTTCTCAGATTGGCTTATTTTGCTGAGCATAATGCTCTCCAGTTCCATCCATGCTGTTGCAAATGGTAAAAGTTCCTTCTTTTTGATAGCAGTGTAGTATTCCATTGTGTAAATGGGCCATAGGTTTTTAATCCACTCATACGCTGATGGGCACTTATGCTGTTTCCAAACCTTAGCTATTGTAAATTGTCCTGCTATGAACATAGGAGTGCATATGTCCTTTCTGATCGGCATTTCTGCTTTTTTGGGATACATTCCCAGAAGTGGGATCACTGGGTCAAATGGGAGTTTCATTTTTAATTTTTTGAGGAAACTCCATACTTTTTTCCACAGTGGCTGTACCAGTCTGCATTTCCACCAGCAGTGCACAAGGGTTCCTTTTTCTCCACATCCTTTCCAGCAGTTGTTGTTTGTTGATTTATTAATGAGAGCCATTCTGACAAGTGTGAGTTGGTACTTTATTGTTGTTTTGATTTGCATCTCTCAGATGATTAGTGACTTTGAGCATGTTTTCATATGTCTCTCTGCCTTACATACGTCTTCTTTTGAAAAGTGTCTATTTGGGTCCTTTGCCCATTTTCTTTATTGGATCATTTATCTTCCTTTTGTTAAGTTGTATGAGTTCCCTGTAAACTTTGGAGATTAAACCCTTATCTGAAATAGCATTGGCAAATACGTTCTCCCATGTGGTGGGCTTTCTTGTTATTCTGTTGATAGTTTCTTTTGCTGTGCAGAAGATTTTTATTTTAATGTAGTCCCATTTGTTTATTTTCTTCTTAGTTTCAATTGTCCTAGGTGCTCTATTAGTAAAGATATTGCTACAACGTATGTCTGCTATTTTGCTGCTTATGGAGTCTTCTAATATTTTTATGCTGTCCCATCTTACATTTATGTCCTTTAACCATTTTGAGTTTGTTTTGGTGTATGGTGTAAATTGGTGATCTAGTTTCATTTTTTTGCATGTATCTGACCAAATTTCCCAGCACCAGTTATTGAAGAGACTGTCTTGACTCCATTGTATGTTCTTGCCTCCTTTTCAATATTAATTAAGCATAATGGCTTCGGTGGATTTCTGGGTTCTCTGTTCTCTTCCATTGGTCTATATGTCTGCTCTTGTACAAGTACCAGGCAGTTTTGAGAACTGTGGCTGGGTAATATAGCTTGATATCTGGTGTTGTGTTCCCTCCAACATTGGTTTTCTTTCTCAGGATTGCTGCAGCTATTCTGTTTTGTTTTTGTTTTTTATTCCAGATGAATATTTGGTGAGTTTGTTCTAGGTCTGTGAAGTATGCAGTTGGTATTTTAATGGGGAGTGCATCGACACTAATAAAAGACAAACATGCAAATTTACCATACCTTCGCTACACCTTAAGCCACGCCCACCAGCCAATCAGAGCGACTGTATGCAAATTAACCCAACCAATATGACTGCCAGCAGCCACGGAGCTGGAGCAAGCAGGAGGCTTGGTTGCCCCAATGATGGAGGAAGCTAAGCTTCCCGCCTGCCTCGCAGGCTCTGAGCTCCACTCAAAGCAACAGAGTTTCAATTATAGAGGGTAAATAAACCCCAGATACCTGCTTTCAGTCAGCCCTCGCCACAGAGCTGGAGCAAGCAGGAGGCTTCCCTCCCACCAGCCCTGGCCAGCTCTGAGCTCCTCTCAAGGCTACAAAATTTCAATTATAGAAGGATAATAACTCCGAGAAAAAAAAAAAAAAAGGAGAGGCTGGGAGCTTGGCCAGCCTGAAAATGGCCCTCAGCCCCTCACCCAGACTGGCCAGGAACCCCAGTGGGGACCCTGACCCTGAAGGGGGTGTGACCAGCTGCAAACAGCCATCAGCCCCTCACCCAGGCTGGCCAGGCACCCCAGCAGGACCCTCACCCTGATCCGGGACACTCTTCAGTGAAAACCAGCCGGCCCCCACCCGTGCACCAGGCCTCTATCCTATATAGTAAAAGGGTAATATGCAAACTGACCCTAACAGCACAAAAGACTGGGAATGACTGGTCACTATGACACACACTGACCACCAGGGGGTAGACACTCAATGCAGGAGCTGTCCTCTGGTGGTCAGTGCGCTCCCACTAGGGGAGCTCTGCTCAGCCACAAGCCAGGCTGATGGCTGCCAGTACAGTGGTGGTGGTAGGAGCCTCTCCTACCTCCTCAGCAGTGCTAAGGATGTCCAACTGCAGCTTAGGTCTGCTCCCCCCTGGCAAGTGGACATCCACCGAGGGCTGCTGGGCTGCCAGAGGGATGTCTGATTGCCAGCTTAGGCCCAATCCCCCGGGGAGCAGGCCTAAGCCAGCAGGTGGTCATCCCCCGAGGGGTCCCAGACTGCGAGAGGGCACAGGCCGGGCTAAGGGACACACCCCCTCCCCCCGAGTGAACAAATTTTTTTAAAAATATATTTTATTGATTTTTTACAGAGAGGAAGGGAGAGAGATAGTTAGAAACATCGATGAAAGAGAAACATTGATCAGCTGCCTCCTGTACATCTCCCACTGGGGATGTGCCCGCAACCCAGGTACATGCCCTTGACCAGAATCGAACCTGGGACCTTTCAGTCCGTAAGCTGACGCTCAATCCACTGAGCCCAACTGGTTTCGGCTGAGTGCACAAATTTTTGTGCACCGGGCCTCTAGTGCTTTATAATTGGATATTTATGAAGTTTCTTCTTTTGCACTCAATGCAGGAGCTGTCCTCTGGTGGTCAGTGCGCTCCCACATACACGTGGGACATACAATTTTGTGGACATCTATCGTAATTTTCTTGCTGCTGTATTTTCTTACAAAGTTGTACAGTGTAAGGAAGACTCTTCCTCTTAGGGTAGGCACACTTTCTACCATGACACAGCCACAAATACAGCTGGCTTCAAAGGTCTCCTGAAAAATTTGGCAGAGGTTTAATTTTACTCTTTGTCAATGAACTAATAATCAAATCTTCTAAACCCAAGGACCATTCTTTCAATCCTAATGGACATCAGACATGTCATTTGCTGTTTCTTCTGCCGGGCAATGCTTGCCAAGTATCATAATTCTCCCCACGGTGGACAACTCCTAGGATAGAAAAGCTGTATGTGTCAGAACTCTTGGATGTAAATGACGGAAACCCAAGACAGGGGGCTTTGGCAAAAAAGAGCACCTCACTGGCTCCTATACCCAGATGGTGGCCTCAGGGAGCCTGGAAAGAAGACTTGAGTCCTAGGAGCACTCACTTCATCCCTCCCCACTGAGTTGATTTCTCTGGATGTGGGCCCACCTGGTTCTCTCAGGATGGCTGATTCCTCACAGCTGCTACTGGGGCTGCAGGGGGCTCCCCACTGACATCTGTCCAGCTCAGCTGAGAGTGAGGAAAAAGACTTCTCTTCCAATTCCAAAAGGACTTGGGAAGGCTTCTGAGGCGACCCCAATGTAGGTCACCTGCCACACACCAGGGACACTCACTGTAGTGGGGGTAAGGGGAGATGACAAACTGGCTTGGGTCTAGGGCAGGGCTGGGCAACTTTTTGTGAATGCGTGCCAAAACCAGCAAAATCTCTGACTCAAAATTCTTCTGCGTGCCAACCCTAATTTTTTGAGAACATGTTACGCCTACTTGATATCTCTTAAGGTGTACGTATGTGACGAACCTTGAAGAAATAATAAAATTCATTCGAGCAACAAAACAGTATATGATGATGAAAAATACATTTATTTTTTAATGTATACATGTACACTGATAGTCCAACAGAAAACTTTATGACTCCGTTTGATATTATCAGTGGGACTTTTGCTGCTGCATCACTGATGACAGAGATTTTACATCAGTTTATATTTCGTGACCTTCAGAGATATGCACGAGCTACTACTTTCATCCATCAGGCTACTCCTATTACGAGACTTAACAAAATTCATCACTGAGAACAAAGATTCACAAGCGTATGAGGATGAAAACATGGAGAGTAATGCTGTTGCAAAGTTTTTTAAACAGAAAAAATTTTCTGGAATGGCATTCCAAGTCCTCAATAGTTCGTTTTTGACACTATTGAAATTGGTCTTCTCCTCTCTCGTCAATCCATGTCTATGGTCTTTAAGATAACTTGTTATGTAAAACTATTTATTTATATAAGATGCACCTACACTGAATTTATCTGAAAAATAAAAAAGTCGATATTAAGAAAAAAATTGTAAATGGAAGATTATAAGAGAGGGTTTTGCGTGCCAGCGAAAGTTACTGGCGTGCCAGGGGTTGCCCACCCCTGGTCTAGGGCCTCTGAGCCCAGAAAAATGCCTATGCTGAGGGAGGTGGGGTTTAGTGAGATAGCAGTTCCTGTTAACACGGTAGTAGGAGAGGCTGGGAGTGATGAGAGCAGAATCTCCCAGAAAAGGGGACAACTCTGGTTCTGAAAGATGTGAAGGAGCTGGCCAGGCAGCAGTGTAGGTCCTCTGAAGAGTGTCAGCTGTGTTCCCACCTCCCCACCCGGACTCCCAGGAAAGCAGGACCGTGAGGTTGTACCACTCAGTCCTTACAGGGCCAAAGTGCTGATGATAAGAACACCCTTTATTATGGAAGAAGCAATGCTTCCATCTTAGCATTTTGTGGGACCTCACAAATCAGTCTGGTGTCAGAGTCAATAGCATTGTCCTCCAGGCCTATGCTATGGCCAGGCATGGTGCACATGCTTTACATGCATATTGTTATGTATTCATCATAGGCACTATCATCCCTGTCTTAGAAATGAGGAGGGAGAAACGTGAAGTAATTTGCCTAAGTGTATATGGCTTAGGAGATGGGAAGCCAGGAACTGAAGACATGTTCTCCGACTCCAGAGCCCACACACTTACCTGACTCAATTAGCTGCCTTGAAATGCTTAGAAAATGGAGTGGCTCCATGATCTGCTGAATAGTAAATATTATTAACACAGTTTTAGGTTTACAAAAACATTGAGGAAAAAGTCCAGAGTTTCCAGATACTCCCTTCCCCCAGTTTCCCTTATTATTAACATTTTGCATTGGTGTGGTACATTTGTTACAATTGATGAACCAATATTGCTACATTATTATTAGCTAAATCCTAGTTTATGTTGGGGTTCGCTCTGTGTTGTTCATTCTGTGGGTTGACAAATGTATAATGACATGCGTTCATCATTCAGACCAGGTTCACTGACCTAAACTCTCCTGTGCTTCACTTATTCATTCCTGTCTCCTACAGCCCCACAAAACTCTGGAAACCACTGATCTTTTTACCGTCTCCATAATTCTGCCTTTGCCAGAACGTCATATAGCAATATGCATTTAAGGTTCTTCATGTCTTTTCATGGCTTGGTAGCTCATTTCTTTTTACCAGTAAATAATATTCCATAGTCTGGATGTGCTACAGTTTATCTATTCACCTATTGAAGGGTGTTTTGGTTTCTTGCAATTTGGCTGCTATAACTGTTCATGTGAAAGTTGTGGTCCGGACACGACTCATTTGGGTAAATACCAAGAAGCATGATTGCTGAGTAAATATGGTTAGACTACATTTAGTTTGTAAGAAAACGCCAAACTGCCCTAAGTTGCTATACCATTTTGCATTCTCAGCAATAAATGAGAATGCCTATTGCTCCACATTCTCATCAGCATTTGGTATTGACAGTGTTTTGGACTTCAGCTATTCAATAGATGTGCAGTGGTATCGCATTGTTGTTTTAATTTGCAATTTCCTAACAACAAATGATGTTAAGTATATTTTCATATGTTTATTTTCCATCTGTATAACTACTCTTTTATTGAAGTACTTAGAGGTCCGATGCACAAAATTCATGAAAGGCCTTCCTTCCCCTGGCTGCCAGCACTGGCTCCCCTCTGGCACCCGGGACCCGGGCTTTCCTCGCAGTCCCAGCTTCATCTTTGACATGGAAGCATGCAATAGACTGACGGATCTCAGAAGGTAGGGGAGGAGGGGCAGGAAGACATTAACCAAAGAACTTATATGCATAATCCATGGACACAGATAGTAGTGCAGTAGGCCTAGAGGGGTGGAGGGGTAAATGGGGGCAAAAGGGGAGACATCGGTAATACTTTAAACAATAAAGATAAATTAAAAACAGAAAACTCATTACCAAGACCAATGTTGAGGTGCTTTTTCTCTATGTTTTCTTCTGGGAGTTTTATAGTATCAGGTCTATGGGTTTTGTGTGTGTTTCTTTATTTTTTAATCCTCAACCAAGAATATGTTTTTATTGATTTTGAGAGAGAGAGGAAGGGAGAGAGAGAAACGCTGATCCTGTATGAGCCCTGATTGGAATCAAACCCACAACCTAGGTATGTGCTCTTATGGGGAATTGAACCCGCAAGCTTTTTTGGTGTACAGGATGATGCTCTAACCAACCGAGCCACCCGGCCAGGACAGGTCTATGTTTAAGGCTTTGACCCACTTTTAATTAATTTTTGTGAGTGTCATATATATATTTAGTTTGTAAGAAAACACCAAACTGTCCGAAGTTGCTGTACCATTTTGCATTCTCAGCAATAAATGAGAATGCCTATTGCTCCACAAATTTATATATATATAAAATTTCCAGTTTTATGTTTATTGAATATATATTTTTCATTCTTAACATGAAGCTCATAACTATCTAGCAGGTAGTAAAACCTTTCTAGCTGAGACTAAGAGAGGACAAGCATAATTCCCCTAGGCCAGCAGATGGCAGGAAATGCAAGTTTAAAACCACATCTGTCTGACTGATTCTGTGCACTTATATGCATACCAGAGGCCCAGTGCGTGAAATTCATGTATGGGGGGGGGGGGATGGTGGGGGGTCCATCAGCCTGGCCTGCACCCTCTCCAATCCGAGACCCCTTGGGGGATGTCTGACTGCCGGTTTAGGCCCAATCCCTGGGATCAGACCTAAACTGGCAGTCGGACATCCCTCTCACAATTCGGGACTACTGGCTCCTAACTGTTCACTTGCCTGCCTGCCTGCCTGATCACCCTTAACCACTCTGCCTGCCACTCTGATCGCCCCCAACTGCCCCCCTTGCCAGCCTGATTGCCCCTACTGCCCCCCTGTGCTGGCCTGCTCACCCCCAACTGCCCCCCCCCCCCTTGTTGGCCTGCTCACCCCCAACTGCCCCCCCTTGCTGGCCTGCTTGCCCCCAACCGCCCCCCCTTCCAGCCTGATTACCCCAAACTGCCCCCACCACCAGCCTAATTGCCCCCAACTGCCCACCCCTGCCAGCCTGCTTGCCCCCAACTGCCCCCCCCCCCCCACTGGCCTGATTGCCCCCAACTGCCCCACCTTGCTGGCTTGCTTGCCCCCAACTGCCCCCCTGCCTGCAGGGAACCAATTCCAGCATGTCATAATTTCAAGAGTTTCATCAAAAGGTTGATGAGACTTGGGGACTCAACAGGGTTGAGTCACACATGTAGTCACCTGTTGGGAATGGCTAAAGGCATTTCCCCAAACCTTAATAGGAAACTGGTTGTGGCTGCCAGACAGTTAAAGGGCATCTTAATCTACATGTTATTGCCTCCTGTTGGCCAAACGCCTGTACAGCCATAGGCTATTCTCCAAACTGACAATGCTACTGTACCCTTTGAAACCTTACCCTTTGAAGTGTATTATCTCCACCTTGCCTTAGGACAAATTGTGTTAATAAAAGCAAGGGTCCTAGACGAGGAGGGAGTCTTCAGTTCCTTTAGCTGAAGGTCCTCTGACCCCCAATGCCTTACAAAATTATATCTTGTCTCTGGACTCTTTATTAGTCCCCGGATTCCTATGTCATCTACACATATCCCCTTTTCCAGATTCCTGAACCCTTCTAGATGCTGGGACAAGAACCCGGCACCTGCTAGCCTGCTCGCCCCTAACTGCCCCCCCACCAGCCTGATCGCCCCCAACTGCCCCCCCCCACCCCCGCCAGCCTGCTTGCCCCCAGTGCCCTCCTGCCGGCCTGCTCATCCCCAACTGCCCCCCTCCCCCCACCCTGCTGTCAGCCTGATTGCCCCTAACCGCCTCTGCCCCACCACCATGGCTTTGTCTGGAAGGTCTCCCGGTCTAATTAGCATATTACCATTTTATTAGTATAGATATGCATAACACATGGACACAAACATCCATGCTGCCTAATGGTGCTAGGCTGGGACTTGGTCTGTTAACTTTAACCTTCGATGGTGCTCTCTGCAGCCTATATTCTAGCACCTCCATTCCTTCCTTATCTTCTTTGGAATCTGGGCTAGTTGCTCTTTGATTCTAATCAAGGTTGCCTATCGCTCATGGTTCCACTGGACCTGCAATTTGAAGTCCAACCTGGCTAAAATTTAGCTTTACTTAAAATATCCAGCCAGGTTTCTGTCTCTGTCCTTCCCCCAGCTTTTTTTTCTAACTTTTTACAGAGCCCTTGAGCGCCCCCCTCCCCCTCTCCCCCTACCCCCTTCCGCCAAAGTTCACACTGAGTCCTTTTTGCTGGGAAGTTGCTTGCTTATGGGCCTTGTCAATAAGGATCCCTTAGGAAGCCTGTTGAGTAGGACTGCTAATCTGAGCACAGTGTTAAAAATCCCCTTGGTTAAGTTCCACTTATACTCCCATCAGAGTCTGAACACTTGCTCTCAGAATTTATAAATATTAACTCTATGTTCCCCCTCTGTGTTACCCAAACAGAGCAACTCCACAGTCTACTAAATTTATTGCCAAAACTTTTTTTAATACTTCACAATCATATTTCAAACATATTTCTAATAAGAATGTAAGATTTATGAGCTTCAAGCACAGGTGAAATAGCTTGCAGAAGACCACACAGTAAACAAAGTGGTAGCGTTCCAGTTCAAATCCAGATCTGGTGCCAAAGGCAAAGTGGCTGGTCCTTGAATCACACTGGATGAGAAGGGGGGCACTCTTTGATGGTAAAGAAGGCTATTGGGAGTCAGAAAAAGCCCCAGCAGGTAGAATTTCTTAGTGTAATTTGGGAGCATTTCACCACTGTACAATTGAAACTGGGATGTAGTTTTAAAACAAGGCATAGTCACTTATTATGATGCCAAGCACTGTCCAAAGTGCCTTACAAATATTAGTCCCTTTTTATATTTCACTAGAGGCCCAGTACACGAATTCGTGCACCAGTGGGGTCCCTTGGCATGGCCTGCAGGATCAGGCCGAAACTGGCTCTCTGACATCCCCCGAGGGGTCCCAGATTGAGAGAGGGTATAGGCCAGGTCAAGGGACCCCACTGGTGCACGATCAGGGTGGGGGAGTGATGCAGGAGGTTGGCCAGCCGGGGAGGGGCTGTGGGAAGGCTCCACGGTGTGTCTGGCCCATCTCGCTCAATCCCGATTGGCCAGACTCCAGCAGCAAGCTAGGGTGGAGGATCTGCACCCTGGTAGTCATAGGAGCAGTTGAGTGACCTTAGCATATCATTAGCATATTACACTTTGATTGGTTGAACAGACGACTGGACACTTAGCATATTAGGCTTTTATTATATAGGATTATAATCTTTTCCCAAGTTAGCACCGTGTGGTTATATGCTGTATAAGTTGCTAGTATAATTATAAGAGTATCATGTCCATTGGCTGACAATGAGCCCCCTTTACTGACCAAGGACATTTGACTGGCAGGAGGTGTGGAAAGGATTCCAACGCCATGGACACTGACTGACCTATAGGTTTTGGTTTCCCTACAAAGTCAGGAGGAGACTGTCAGGATGGCTCATCTCCCCCATGTCACAGGTTACTGGATCTCTACAGATTGCGCTCCTTTGTTTTTTGGAGCAAAGAGAGACAACAAAGAGGTTGCTGGTGAGGTGAGTAGTGTGGGATTTGTGTTCAAATTTCTGTCATCTCTGGGACAGTGACTCGGGAAGAAAGCGCTTGACCAGCTCTCTGGCCAGGTGTGCTGGTCCTTCCCTCCAGGGGCGTAGGCAGATGCAGGCTTTGGGGCCTTTCCTGGCAAAGGGCAAGGATAAGTTATTTATAAAAAGCAAGGGCATAACAATAAAATAAAAGGCAATTGTATAATTATCTTTTAAAACCCGTTTAAGTCCCTCCCATATCTTTGACTTTTGGAAAAGGAAAACGTGTTGGCTCGCTGTGCTCCCTGGTCAGGGCGAGGCACGGTCCTCCTCGCCCAGGCCGCGGGGTCTGGCAGCCGGGACCTCAGGATGCGGCTGCCAAAAAGGGCGGGGCGACGAGGGAAGGATGGCGCCACCGCTTCATCGCGCTCCTCCCGCTCCCGCTCCCGCCCGGCGCGTGTCGCTCTCATTGGTTCCCCGGTGACGTGACCGCGCGCGCCGGGGCTGCCAGGTCGGAGGCGGGCGCGGGGCTGATGAAACCAGGCGCGGATCTTACCGCCACTCCATTCAGTCCCCGCAGGCAGGTGTGAGCGGTCCACGCGGCGCGGCCACCGGCTCCACTAACGGCATCACCGCTCCAGCGCCCGTCCTTCCGCCCCAGCCTCCGCCGCCGGGCGGTCCTGCCTGCGTCCCGCGTCCGCCGGCTCGGTGAGTGCCCGGCCCGCCGCCCGGGGCAGCTCCGGGTCCGGGTCACCTTGGGCCCCGGGCGCGTGGGGCCGTGGGAGGGCGGCGCGGCCTCACCCTGGGTGCCGGCACCCTCCGCGTGGCCGGGGCAGGGCGGAGCGCGCCATTTTAGCCCGTGTTGTGTCCCTCCGGCGCGGCGTGGCGCATGATGCAACCCGAGTGAGGAGCGTGGCCACCTGGCCCCGCGCGCCCGCCGTCTCCGGGCCGCGCGTGGACGCCCGCGTGGTGTACGGGCCGGGGCGGGCCGGCGCAGCTTCCGGCGACACTCCCGTGCGTGGCGCGGGCACAGCACTGCGACCCGCCACGCGGTCTGCGACGTGACATCCGCCACGGGCGCCAGTCCCCCGGCGTCCCTGCGGGTGGTCCCGCGGCAGGTGGCCGGCGCGGGGAGCGCCCCGCAACCCCGCACGCTGGCCTAGACGCCCACCTCCTCTCCCCTGACACTCCGGATGCGCACCCCTTACCTGGGGCCCCGGGTTTTCCCAGGGAAGTCCGGTCCGGGTGCTCGGACTTGGCCTGAAAAGCATCCTGAGTTCGGAGCCGGAGGAAGTCCTTCCGGCTTCATAACGACCATGTCTTCCCGGCGTGTTCCCGGCCGCGTAGGCCAGGCATTCCTTCCAGACCGTGCGTGCGCGCCGAGCGGTGTGCTGTGCACCGCGGCTGCTCCTGCGCCCGCCTTCCCAGTGGGTGTGGGGACCAGCCAGGATGGAGTTTGACTTGCGGGAGCCGGACAGCCAGACCTGTGCCTTCTGGAAGGAAACTCGGCTCAGCACGCAGGGTCAGGCTCTCCCGTGGAAGTCACCTGAAGTTGGATTCATTCCAGATTGACTTCCAGGAGGAGAGGGTTGGGGGTTCAGCCCGAGGTACAGTCCCTAAAATGTGCTCTTAAACATGTAGCCGGTAGGACTGCATATGTTAGCCGCGGGCTGAATTTCCTAATTGCGTTTAGTATGAATTGTAAGTTATTTAAGATTTGTCTTGACATTGCTTGCCTTTTATGTTTGGTTCAGATAATAGGAAACCGTGGTAGGGTTATCTCCCTGATAATTTTCAGTTGGTCTCAGTGGAAATTATTATTTTTATATGAACAGATCCTTCTGTATTTAAAACAAAAGGTCTTATTTAAGTCACTCAATCAGAAATTTAGGGGATAAAGTCAACAATGGATTAAAATAGTTTTAAAGGTTTAGCATATTAAGATTATGTTTAATCATTATACATAAAATTTAAAGGATGTCAGAGGAGTTTGACTAAACAAACAGGACAAAATTTAATAGAGATCAGAAATATGCTCACATGTTTGAATATGGATTTGAGCCACATGGGTGCTCTTAGGTGTTATAATTATTTGCTTTAGAAGGAAAAAAAAGTCTTGAAGGACAAGATTGCTGACCTCAGGAGCTTGAATTCTAATTACATTTGGTAGAAGGTTCTATTCCTTGATAGGATTAAATGCATGTTTTACTGTTTTTCTAGTCTAGTGTCTTTCTACTAAGGCCAGTAACGATGTTGGAGGGCCCAGCATTATGTCTAATTGAATTAATCCCTGTCGTGAGCAAGGGAGCATCCCTGAAAAGAGTCACTCACAGACATTAGTGTGGGCATATTGCTACTTGACATAATTGTCGTGGCTGAAAGTGACCCCACATTGGATTGTTAAAAGGTGTCCAATCCCTATTCATTACTATGTATTTGGAGGGCAGATTTGAAACAGGCAATAAGTGCATTTTTTATTATGGAGAGAAATACTGCCTGCAGTTGTCCAGGCCAGAGGCACTTTCTGAGGTGTCCATCATTCTACCTGGCCCTTGGTCCTCACACCAAGTGGGACCTGTGGTGGGGCCGTAGTGTTTTTCTTTATTTTTATTAAAGTTTTTTAATTGATTTTAGAGAGAGGAAGGGGGATGGAGAGAGAAACATTGATGTGAGAAACATCAGTTACCTCCCATACCTGCCCCTTGGGACCTGCAGCTTGGGCATGTGCCCTGACCGGGAATCGAACCTGCCACCTTTCCGGGTATGAGACCATGGTCCAACCAATTGAGCCACACCAGCAGGGCACCTAGTGTTCTTCTGTGTGATTGGCCTCTTCAGATCGGGGCCCTCTACCACCGTGGGTCCCCTAGGCCACAAGGCCTGTGCTTGTACTTTGAGTGAGGGTAGGGAACCATTGGAGGCTCTCATGGTGACTTTCAACCCCGTGTAGAGAAGAGATAAGGGAGAGGGGCAGATATGAAAGCAGGGAGACTTGTAACTAATTCTGGAATAAAACCTCTAGGCTATTTCTGCACAGGAGAGAGTGGCCGAGTAGTTTTGGTGAGAGGTGAGGGCAGCTTGGACCCGGGTAGCCATGGCAGACATGCGAGGAGGTTGGTTTCTGCTCCCCTGTAGATTTTAAAGGTGGACTCAGCAGGATTGGCCAGTGGAGTCCCTGTGAGGTGGGAATGAGGTCTGCTATGAGTGTAAGAGGAATAGAGCTGCCACATTAGCAAGATGGGGGAAGCTAGGAAAGAGCAGGTGGGGAAGGGCTGAAGCCATAACTGCCACTTCACCCTCAAGGGACAGGGCTGAAGGACATCTACTTTCCTAGGGGCCCTTCCTAGGCTCCGTGACTGGTAGCCACCTGCCCCAGATCGGAGGCATTCTTTTTCTCACCTAACTTTCATGCCTCCTCACACCTGACCAGAGGTTCTCCCAGTGCCTGCAGCCTCCCTCTGCTCCCCTGCCACCCTTCAGTGGCTAGCTTGGCGGTGGGTGGGTTTGTCCTGTTGTCAGGATGAAGACCCTTTGCCACTTGGGGTTCTGAAGCCACAGGGTGTACCTGCTTTTTCATTTCTGTGCCTTTAGGACCACCTTCAAGGGGTTTCTTGGGCCTTAGGCAATGGGCATTGGATCCCAGGCCAAGGTTTCATCCACCTCAAGATTTAGGTGTCTTCTAGTCAAGATATATAGCAGTAGGATCTTCAGTGGCAGAACATCTGCCTTGTACACTATAGGAATTCTCTTTTTCTTCCTCCATAATCCCCGTTCACCCCATACCACAACTCCAAAGCAGTTTTGAAAATAACTACCCCTGCCCTAACCAGTTTGGCTCAGTGGATAGAGCGTCTGCCTGCGGACTCAACGGTCCCAGGTTTGATTCTGGTCAAGGGCATGCACCTTGGTTGCGGGCATATACCCAGTAGGGAGTGTGCAGGAGGTAGCTGATCGATGTTTCTCTCTCATCGATGTTTCTAACTCTCTATCCCTTTCCCATCCTCTCTGTAAAAATATCAATAAAATATATTTTTTTTTTTTCAAAAAGAAAATACCCCTGCAGTTCAAAGGGAGCCATAATTTATCATGGAAGGATTAATGTGCTTGCCACCTGGGAATCTGCTGGAAGAACAAGCAGCACATTGGTTGAACAATTGAGTGGGCAGCTAACTATGTTCGTTTCACTCCAGAGGCACTCCTTCAGGCACCTGGTGCCCGCCGAGCTGTGGGTGAAGCATGGACCTCACACGTTGCTCAGGTACAAAGCTCCTCAAAAGGATCCCCCCCATGAGCTTAGTAGAAAGACACTAGACTAGAATTCAAGGCTCACCCATCCTGCTACACCCAGTGACCTCCATTTGGCTTCCCCCCCTGGTTATTGTTATACATTTGCTGCAAGGCCTGGAGTTAGAATGGTGTGCTGAGGGAAGAGGCCTTCACAGCTTCAGTGTGCGGAGATGAGCTGCCATGGGACAAGGACGCTTCTAGGAGCCAAGGGCAGGCGGTGCCCATGCTGGGGACAGAGCAACCTTAGGCTTTGCAGCTGTCTGTGTGTGCAGCCTCCAGAAAGTCCTTGAGACTTTCTGAACCTGGTAGACCTGCTCTGTCTGTCGATTGGGGAAGATTCTGTGAAAGAATAAAGGGACTAGACCAGAGGTCCTCAAACTTTTTAAACGGGGCCAGTTTACTGTCCCTCAGACATTCCACACATGCGCACTGCGGGCCCAGGACGAGTCAGCTGCTAAGCAGGACAGGCAGCGGCGGCAAAAACACCCAGTGGGCCGGATAAATGTTTTCGGCGGGCCGCATGTGGCCTGCGGACCGTAGTTTGAGGACCCCTGGACTAGACTAAATCAGTACATTTAGATTCCTTTCATGAAATATGTTATTTCATGAAATAAGCCTACTGTTCTGATGATGGCAATTAGAAGTCCAGCTCAGGGAAACCTTTAAAGGCTAAGGTGAGAGGGACTTACATGGAGATAGGAGTAAGAGCCTCCCTTCCCTGAGTAGGATCGGGTACATTTATGCATCATCTCTTCCTTGTTCCTGGATGGACCTTTCTCTCTCTCTTGTGTAGGGAGGGAACGGCAGTTTTGGTTCCTTAACATTCTATATTCCTCCTGTAGTGCTTTCTTAACAAGATTCTGTCAGTTCGTGACTGTGAGAACAATCAAATGTGTTTCCACTTGTTTAAGAGCGGGTCCTACACTGCCTGCATGCTCCATGCATGGTGGGCTCTGCAATGTAGAGAATATCAGTGCTGGTCTGAGCTGCAGGGGAGTAGCCTTGGCTCGGTGTGGCCAGCCTGAACTGCTCACAGGGCCATGCATGATGTGGGTGGAGGAGATGCCATAGGCCAGCGGTTCTCAACCTGTGGGTCGTGACCCCTTTGGCAGTCGAACGACCCTTTCACAGGGGTCGCCTAAGATCATCCTGCATATCAGATATTTACATTACGATTCATAACAGTAGCAACATTACAGTTATGAAGTAGCAACGAAAATAATTTTATGGTTGGGTCACAACATGAGGAACTGTATTTAAAGGGCCAGAAGGTTGAGAACCACTGCCATAGGCCTTCCCGCAAAAAGGGTGGATCTCAGATGGGGCTCCACTTATAGGAGGAGTGCCTGTTCTAAGATCTCTCTCAGAGCCATGTTTAACTTTTCCATGTTGCTTGCATAATAATTGACTTCTAGTGCTTTCTTTATAGGAGTGATGTAATCCACTTACACACTTAACACAGCTTCTGGCACAGATTAAATGCTTGAGATAAACGTTAGCTGTTATACTGGAAAGAGCTCAGTTCTTTGATTTAGATGTGGAGAGAAATCATATTTATAACAACTTTATCTTGCTATACCATTTTACCAAGGTGTTAACATGTAGTCGCATTACCTTGTTGTGTCTGCATTGCAGGGGCGGTGTAGTGCCAGGGTGTTGTGGGGACATTGATCCTCTGCTGATCTTGGTCCAGGATCTCTGGATATGGTCCTAGTTCTTGTACATTGATTGTCCCCTGTAGGCCTGGAGGGCTCTCTTTATCACTGACCTTTCACAGTTGAGATCATGGAGGGCTTCCTGTGGCCTTTTTGCCACAGTGGGCAAGGGGAACACGGGCGGGGGGGAGCACAGTCTCTGGGCCTGTGTTGGCTTTGAATGCCCTGATGACCTCGAAGCTATTCTCTCTTTGGAACCAGATTTTTCCCTGCGTGTGGGGTTTAGGGTTCCTGAGGTCTCAGATCCGCATATCTTAGGTTGGGCCTCTTGAACCTCTGAAAGGGAGATCTCACAGCCCCATTCTTAGTGCTTGCCTGCGTGTGTGTAGGAAAGTGTGTGCATGTGTGTGTTTGTGTCTTTTTGGGGGGTGTCTACCCTCGTCATAGTCCCCAGCCATTTTGTCCAGATTACCTGAGGGCTTTGGGTTTAAAAATCAAAGTCCCAAACCTAGGGCCATCTATGTTTTCCACCTGGTTCCTCCTTCCTGGAGGTGGTGCCATGCAGTCCTCTAGTGCCTCGAGATGGGGATGCATTACTTGGGGCAGCAGGGAGAAGGGACGGCAGCAAAACTGTCTCACCGTATTTCTCCATACTGTTCTGTTACCTTCCTACCTGCGATGAAGGTGCTGGAATTGATCTTGTAAAGTTGGCGTGCAGATGTGTTCTGTTTCCCGTATCTTCTGATCTGCCTACCAAGTGCCATTAACCAGAGTCTTGTACACATATGGGAAGGAAGGGAGCTGAGCTGGCTGAGATCAGGAGTCAAGCTCAAGCTTAGGACTCATTGTGTCCTCAGCACTTTGTTTCCATTTAGTCCTCACCACCTCTGAGGAGGTTGGCGCTGCTGTTTTGACCGATGGGGAAACAGAGGCACTGAAGTGATGTAAGCTGCCCGCAGGCACACAGGTAGGTAGAGAGTGGCAGAGCAAGGAGTTGCTCTGGGGGCCTGGCCTGAGTCCTCCCACCAAGTGTGCTGTAGGGCCGTGGGCATCAGCCTCACCGGGGGCCTCGGCCTCCTTGGGACCGTGTTCTGCACGCCATGTGCACGGGGCAGGGCCAGGTGCCCAGGTTTTAGCGTAGGAACCTGAAGGTGCTTCCCCCCACCCCCCTCCTCCTTACTGAGTGAGTCTGGGAGGTGCAGGGGCCTGCTGCTCTGCTGCTGGACAGCGCCCTGCTTTTCCCTCTGTCCAGTTCTCTGCGGTCTTTGAACCCCGGTCTTTCCTCCTGGAGCCCCAGCAGCAGAGCTCTCGGTACAGCTGGCACTATGTCCTGGGACGGCGGTGTTGGGCGGTGGACAGAACCTGGGGCTGGCATGTATGAGGGAGGCCGCATGGCATTGTTTTAGGGTTGGTAGTTTGGCATTCACATTCCCAGAGTCAGGCTGGATGGGGGACTTCCTGTCCAGGCCCCAGGGGAGCCCAGTTCTATTTGTCTCCACCTGGTCATCTCCACGTGGGGATGCAGGAATCTGCAGCCCTGTGCAGGAATTTTGTGGGAGCTGAACTCTGTTTATAGGGAAAAGTCGCTTCCAGACTATACTCCATACTTTTCAGGACCAGTGGTGGAGGAGTGGTCCTGCCCTCAGATTGCTACCTTGCTGACTGCTGTCCTGTGGTGAGGTAGGGAAGTTCCTCCTTCCTTGGAAAGCACTTCTTTGACCTCCTCACAACGCATGGGCCATCTGTGTTGGGGTGACTCCCCAGCAGGTCCACCCCTTCCTGCCTTTCAACCTTTCTCTCCCCCCTTTTTTACTTTTATTAGCATTTATTTTATATTGAATTTACTCCTGAGCCATATGTTTTTGTTTTTTCAGTTTTTCTTCTGTGCAACCACCTCTTCAGGTTTAGGGACCATATGCTCTTTTTCAGTGAGGATCATCTCCATGTGGCAGAGAGAGCTCATGGATGAGCTGATCCCCCCATGAGCTCTGTAAGTTCTGTGTTACCTCTTGGGAGCTTTGTTCTCCTAGAGAGCTCAATGAACCATAGAATCTATATCTAAACCCTGCAGTTCAGCATTGCTCTCTGCATTTTTAACCATGTGTAGCAAAATTCAGCACTCTTTTAAAAAAATCTTGATTGTTCAGAGAGTATTACAGATGTCCTTTCTCCCCACCCCCACTCCACCCCCCTATTGCTTTTCTCCATCTGGATCTTGCCCTACCCCAAGTCTATTGTCTGTGTCCATGAGTTATGCATATTCTATATAATAAAACCCTAATATGCAAATCGACCGAACAGTGATATGACAGGTCACTATGATGCACACTGACCACCAATGGGCAGATGCTCAACACAGGAGCTGTCCCCTAGTGGTCAGTGCGCTCCCATAGGGGGAGTGCCGCTCAGCCAGAAGCTGGGCTTACAGCTGGCGAGCACAGTGACAGCGGGGGGAGCCCCTCCCGCCTCTGCTGTAGGTGGGTGGTAAGGAGCGAAGGGTCCCGGACTGTGAGAGGGTGCAGGCTGGCTGAGGGACCTCCCCCCGGCCCCCCAATGCACTAAATTTTGTGCACCGGGCCTCTAGTCTACACTAATAAAAGAGAAACATGCAAATTGGTGTCACTCTGCTACGCCCACCAGCCAATCGGATGAGTATGCAAATTAACCCAACAAAGATGGCGGTTAATTTGCATATGCAGGCACAGAGCGCAGACTGAAAACTGAAGGCTCCAGCCAAAGTGAAGACTGAAGACTGAAGACTGAAGAAGCTTGGCTTCTCCGCTGCGGCCACAGTAGAGAAGCCAAGCCTCGCTGGGGCTGCAGCAGAGAACCCAAACCTTGCTGCGGCCGGACCAAAGGCCTGGGTCCCGGGTGCTGGAGGAAAACGGGTGCCAGCAGCCAGGGGGAGGAAGGCCTAATGCACGAATCTCTTCATGCAACAGGCCTCTAGTATGTATATAAGTTCTTTGTTAATTTCCTCCTGTCCCTTTTCCCCCCTTCCCTTTGAAATGTGTCAGCCTATTTCATGCCTCTCATTCTATTTTATTCATCAGTTTATTTTTTTCTTTAGATTCCTTTGTTTAATTTGAATTTTAAATTCAATTGTTGATAGATACGCATTTATTGTCATTTTAATGTTCATATTTTTTATCTTCTTATTTCTTCTTAAAGAAGACCTTTTAACAGTTTATATAATACTGGTTTGGTGGTGGTGAACTCCTTTACCTTTTCTTGTCTGGGAAGTTCTTTATCTGACCTTCAATTTTAAATGATAACTTTGCTGGGTAGAGTAATCTTGGTTGTCAGACCTTGCTTTTCATTAATTTGAATATTTCTTGTCACTCCCTCTGGCCTGCAAAGTGCCACAAACCCTGTGTGCAGCCCCACTGTTTGACCATCTATCCCCCCCCCCCCCCCCCCAACCACCATTGTAATGACGAATGGCACACATTGCTTCTGTAAAGTGACATCCTTCAGATACCTAGTGGCTTTTGGGTATGCATAGCCTTGATGGCCTGGGCGGTTTCATGGGTGTTCTTAAAGTGAACACGAAGCGTTGAACCTCTTGATTTACATTATTTTTGCGGTTTTCAAATGAGTAGCGAATTATTTTCAGAGGTCACCTCAGGCAGTTTACGGAAAAGCTCTCTCAACTTTCTTTTGGATAATATTTCAGACTTAAACACTGCAGGTGTAGTACAAGGAATTCCTATGGACCCTTTTCTCAAATTCACCAGTTTTTCATTCTTTCTTTCTATTGATTGATTGATCTCCACACATAGACTTGTTTTTCCTAACCACAGCACAGAGTCAAAGTCAGGAAATTTAACACTGAGTCAGCATTATTATTTAGCCCACAGTCCATATTCAACTTTCAGTTTGCTACCATTTATATTTGGTGTTTTTTGTAGGAGTAGAACTTTCAAAGGAATGAACTGTGGTCAGATATTCTATCTCAAAAGCCTCCTTAAGAAAAAAACATGTTTCTAAAATTTAGAATGCTCGTTGTGAAAAATTTGGAAAGTACAGAAATGCAAAAAAGGAGGAGAAAAAAGCACTCACAATTCCAGCACAAAAGCTTAGTGCTGTGCCAGGTGGAGAGCTCGTGAGAGGTGCTGGAAGACCCAGCTCTGTGTTCTGGTCACCGGAACCTGCACTCACACACCCAGGCAGCAGCCCAGAGCCAGTACGGGGCTGTGGGGAAGAGAGGGCTCCTGATTGGAGCCAACCCAACTTCATGCCCCTGCCCACCACTTGGGTGGCTGCCACCTGGGCAAGTGAACTGAATGACCGCAGGGTGGGGCAGGGTGTAGGTCATTATTAAATACCCAAAACTCATTCAAGACCTGAGAAGTGTTGCAGGTCCCCTCTTGTCTGCTCTATACCCCTTTCCCCCCGAGACTTAGCAAAGGGGCAAGGATGGGCATGGGGCCTTGGTCGGGAGAAACACCGCTGGCTCTTGGCAAACATCTCATAATTATTTAATACTACTTTTGTTATCCTCTTGGCCCCCTACCAGTGGGCCAGTGGAGAAAGAAGAGGTGAAACTCTAAGTTGTGAATTTTGCTTTTTGTTAGTGACTGCTCACTTTCCTAGGGGAAGGTTTAAGAACCGTTTGAAGTGTGGCTCTTCCTCTGCCTTTCATGTATCAAGGCCATTCCCTTTGCCATCACCTGCAATAACTGAGTGGGGCTCCACTTTTTCCTGGCCAATAAAAGGATCTTTGCTGAGTGAGTCTTGTTTTGGGAACGATTTTTTCTTAGAAGCTGCTGTTGCGTTGTCCACGGCTCCCGGTCATCTGTTTCTCAGTTTCCCTGAGCTGGTAATGTACATTGTGTATGAAGAGACCTCTGAAGGTCGTGATCAAAAGCCTCAAGTATTTTTCATGTGTTTGTTTTTTCTTCCCCTGCACCAGACCCTCCCTTGAAGGAGCTGGCCTTGAGAGTGACTGTGGCGGGCAGCTGCCTGGGGTGTGCACACCCCGCTGGGGCACGGAATGCCTAACCTGGATGGGCCAGGATGGCAGGGCTCTTCTTCAAAGAAATCCTTTGAAGTGCAAACATTTCCTTTCCTGAAAAGAAGGGAAATTGAAATTGTTCTGTGCAGACAATGTTCTCTTAGATCAAAGAGGGAGTGAGGCTTATAAAGGGAGATTCACAATAGACCTACTGTGGCACGGTGGAGATGTGACTGTGTTGATGTCAATGTCCACTGCCCGGAGTGTGAGTTGGTGAGTTGATATTTTCCTTTAAAAAAAAAAAAATTTATTGAGGTCCTAAATCTAGACCTGACAATGTTATATTTAACTATGTCTCTCTTTTGTGTTTTTATATTGTGTTAAGCATTTAGAAAGACCTTTTGGGAAATTATGACACCTCCATGATGGAAAATTTGGTAGCTAATAGAAATGGCGTTTTCATAGGACATTTGATCTAATAGGAAAATCTTTACTGTTCAAAGTGAAAAATATCTGGATGGAATTTTTCCTATTGAGTGTTATCTTAATGCAACACATGTATTTATACAGAAAGGAGTGTTTGAACGGCCTTTTGTTTTGCTTAGAAAACAAATATTCTTTAACAAGGCTGTGTGTATAATTCTGAAAATAATTGTAAAGAAAGGGAATTGATCCTACAGAACAAGAGCACAGGGACATAACAGCTAGCATCGGATAACTTGCCTCCTTTATTTAAACCGCACAAATCTCTGTCCTTGTTTCTCATAAACTTCTTTTATTTATTATACTTCTCAATAAAAATAAACAGTGTAAGAATCCAGAATACTTAATTTACAGTCTCTTAAAATTTTATCTCTAAGTTACAAATATCATCACCACTGTTAGTATTCGAGAAGATTCCTCCAAAACTTGATTTTAAGCTGTTGTTTTGCTAATATTCTGTGAAATAAGGGATACTCTGTCGTTGTCATTATATAACATGTCCCCTTGAACCTACAAACAACGTTTTAGCAGCTAGTTTGGTTTTTTAAAAAACAGCTTTTGTTGGAAGACATGTCTTTTTCGCTAAATGTCAATGTTGGGAGACATTAGGCAAAAACATTCCTTAATTTTTTGAGTAACTGTACTGAACTGGGAAGACTGTCTCTCTAGTCTGAATTTGATACAATCAGAATTTGGGAAAATTATCCGATAATTTTCCCTAGGATTTGGGCCCAGTTACTGAAAGACTGTCTTGGGTCTGTTGTCTGGTGAGGTGAGGGCATAGCTTCCTTGGACCATTTTGAGTGGGGGCAGAGCCTGGGCACAGGCCGTGGCTGGAACATTCCTGTTGCTCTGGCTGCCGGCCTGTTAACATCTTGCCTGAGGATCTGCAAGGGAGTTCTTGTGGAATCGCCCTGGGGAGCCTTTGAGTTGGTGGGAGATGAATGTGGAACGTCCTGGGTTGGCTGGCTCTGACACTCCAGCTGGCCCCTAAAAACCCCAGCAGGGGTCTCTCCCACTAGGTGTGTGGCCATGTAGTACAGAAACACCATTTGCCCTGAAGAGGAGGCCCTCCCTGGGAGCCATGAGAGAGGGAGAGGAGCTTTCCCTCCACACTTAAGCAGCCCTGCCCCAAATTTAAATGAGTGGATGACTCAGAAACTGTAGTCCTCTTTCCTTCTTCTGTAATTACTGTTAGACTGTCTGAAGCTTACAGGACTTTATTACTTGTCTGGGCATGGGAAGGACTCCTGGAAATTTTGTGCCCTGAGGGCCACATACCTTCCAGGTCTAGACCTCATGAAAGGCCTGCATCTACACATGCAAACTGTACACTGATTAAAAAAAAAAAAAAAGTGTAAACCCAGGGACAAGACTAACCATGTCATATTTTGTTTCTGGAAATTTAGCACACAAAACAAGAGACATTTTCTCCGAATAGTGCATCTTGGGCGACTTTTTGATTTGCCTCTCCATCTGTATCTAAAAAGCATATAGGTAGGTATACACATGCATTGGACAGACATGGAAATACAGGCAGGTATTAAGGATAGAGAAAATACATTTTAGTGAGTCTACAAGTTCAGTAATTTACATAATGTAATAGGGTCTTCCAAACCCTAAAGTCAAAAACTTCAGATGTCTTAAACAACCTAGGCCAGGACATGCATACACACAACCCCCTAAGCCTGCATAAGGTTTACTTACATTGGGTTCTGGATAATAGGGATGAATGGCTAAAGGTAAAAGGGCAGGCCCACCTGGGTCCCAGAAGTGCTGGACTCTGCCAACAGGGGAGACCTGCTTTTGAATAGTCAGGGAAGAACTTGGCTGCATTTGCCTGTCATTCAATTAAAAGCTTGGTGCCTCATGTATATATTTGCACTGGGAAATCTGAGGTAAGCGAAGTCTGCAAAGCGGACAGTGGTCCTGCTTCCCCAAGTGCTTTACTGAAAATGTTCTGAAAGTGTCGCGAAGTTCCCTGAATTCCTTGATCTAAATGGAGTTCTTGTACTTTCTCACAGGGGAAGAAGTGGGGAGAAGCAATGGGGATGGAGTGTTACTGCGTTAAGTTGTATATGATTTTTATTTTTGCTGGGTTGTCTGGTTCATTAATTCATATGCTCATTAGAAAGCTTTCTGTTAAGTGACATGGAAACATCATTGACATTGTTCTTCAAAATGTGGGACTCGTGACCCTTCTGTAAAGGGTGGAGAGCCAAGACTAGAACTGGGGAGAGCTTTGGATGGTGGGGTTAGGGTGTGGTCGGCATGGGCGAACTGATTGTGCCCTGCGGTGGCTTTCGCATTTTGCATTCTTCATGTAGCACCCCCCTATGAAATCCCACCATAGCACTGTTTCTTTGGGGAAATCAGATTTAATTTATGCCACCTCATGTGGAAATATAGAGGGCAGTTTATAATCACCTTGTTCACACCTTTCAGTCTCTAGAAACTTGCACATTTTAGATTTGTCTCACCAGGTGTTGAGATGAGCAGTGTGTTGCATGGGCGAAACTTTGCAGTTGGGCCTGTGAATAATTGTGCTGCTTATAACACTCACCTTGGCAGAGAGGAAAATCCACCAGCCAAGGAAATGTGTCTTGATAGTTCAGCAAAGCAGCCAGGGGAGAAAATGAAGACACATTTTAAGGTGTGAAAAAAGCCCATAAAGGAGAAGGCTGTGCTGTCCAGCTCAAGGAACCCCCTCCCTCCATGTGTGTTCGTGGGTTGTCTGAGCAGGGCGAGGGGTAACCCATAAAGCAGGGACGTTTCATGAATGTGCTGGGAAGCCGGATATGGTGAACATGGCTTGATGAAAGGTGCTTAGAGCCTGCAGTCCTCTGTCCCCTGCTGCCTGGCCCTGAGGTCCTCCTGGGACCCAACACCTCCTCCTCTCTGAGTGCCCTCTGGCTTGCCTCCTCCTCTCGTAGGCACAGGCCAGGAGTCCAGAGACCAGAAATGTTGAGCAGGGACTACAAAAAGAAAAGGCCCTGGGCCCAGTGTCCAGATCCTCCCCCTTCCTTGGAATACTCCAGAAGAGCCTTGCTAGTCACAACTGTACATTTCCTCATGCCTCTGGCAGTGAGCAGCATTGGGGCAGGTCATTCCTGCTCTTGATGCAGCCCCCTGGGTGCTTGCAGACAGGTGGGGTCAGGAACTTCCTCCCTGGGCAGCCTGTGGCTGGTAACGGCCCCTAGACAACAGTAACCTTTTGTGTGGGGCATCTCCTGCTGAGGCTTTGGAAAACTGGGATAGGCCCTGAGAAGTTTCAGCCCCACACTATCTCACCAGGGAGGAAGCTTGAGGGAGGTTATTTTCAAAGGATCAGACAGCCATACACATACAACTATATACGGGCCCTGCCAAAGGGAAAAGAAAGCAAGCTGGCTTGTGTTAACCCCCCCGTTGGAATTTAGGATGAAGCCCTTCTGTAGCAGTGCTTCTAGAAAGAGTTGTCTTCTGCCAGAAATGTTTCTTTTGGGAAATCCTTCAGTGTTCCTACCTCTACTTCTCTCTTCCTCCTCTGAGACACATACTCTGCCTGCCTGGTGGGATAGAGACACAGTGATGTTAAAGCTGAGAGAGAAGGGGAAGGGTCTTGCCTGCTATCAGGTACACATGCAGAAATAAGGGCAAACATGACTCTGTGAACTAAACTGCTTTGGATGGGCTGAGACCGGAGCCCATCCTAGGGGGTGCTGAAGGACCACTGCTTTCTGTAATCTGGGTTAGACCAGCCGGAGACGAAAGGGGGCACCCTGTTAAGGGCACTCTGCCCAAGCCCTTTAGATTTGCCTTATCAGACCTGACCCCTTGATGGGCGAGCCTTCTTATTTGGATATGCAGATGCGCGCATATGAAAATAACACGCCCTTGCGTTGAGTTCACAGAAGGTTCAAAGGAAGACAAAGGATGGCAAATAGTCAGGTTTGCAAAAAAGGCTTCAATTGTGCAGCCGAAGTTCAGATGCTTTAAATCTGCTCTGTGGACAGAAATCCGATAAGGGTTATATTACAGAGGAGGGGAACGTTCTGATCTGCCAGTCCCAAGGAAAACTTCGCTTTTGTTTGGGGGTGGCGGAGAGTTCATATGAGGAGTGACGAAGATTTGGGACTTCCCAGTCTGGCAATACCGAGAGAAGGAGTGACCGTAAGACTCTTGGAGGCCGTGGCAGGTCGAACCACGGATTTATCACCCAGCTTTGGAAGTCAGAGCTTGTCCCTTGTCTGGATTCTCAAATGTTTTAAAATAAGTAGGAAGCAAAAAGTGCTTTCCACAGCCCATGATAAATGGACAACCAGCGGGAGCAGAGGTGTGAAAAGGAGGAGTCTCAGGAAGAATGTCCTTGTTGGTAGCGCGGGGGAGCCAGGGGTGCCTGGGTTGTCTTCTAACAGCGCTATATGGACATGTCTGCTCACAAAGATTGCCTTGCGAGCTTTCCCAAAGACAGGACTCTTGGCCAGAGAAGACCATGTTTGACTGAGGTATTATTTCTTACGTTTTTGGCATTTCAGAGTGGAGCAGGACACCTATCCGTGTTGTCGTTGTGAAGTGAGTTGCAGCCCCAGGATGGACACAGCCCTCTCGTCTGAATGTGGAGCCCCACTTGGAGCTGAATTCCTGGAGTTTTCTGTGTTCTTTCTGAGATGTCCTCTTCTAGCCCATCTCCCCCTTACTCGGGACCTCTGAGGGCCAGCCTCCAGCTCCTCCTAAGCCTGACATTTTGCAGCTACACGAAGTATATGTTTGATCTGAAATTAGTATTGTTGCTGTCAGCCTTTAGAAAGTGGGGAGAACTGGAGACCCAAGAAACAATGACATAATGCCAATGACACCAATTTTAAGGCCAGGTTACCTGCATTAATGAACTCCCAGATTGGCCCGTCTCATCTGAGAGAGCGGTGTGGCTCTTTCTGCCTGCAGAAAGCATCCTGTTTCTTGACTGCCAGTACCAGGAGTTTCTGCCCTTATTCACGGAGCATTAGGCAGCACTGAGTATTAATGATGTTTGGTGAGAATTAATAAGTATGTCTTCAGCTCTCAAGGGGTATAGGTCCTTCTTAGGAAGTTGCAAGGCAGCGGCAGGTGACCAGTGCTGCCACCAGTGTCCCTCCATGAGGACAGAAATAGATTCCTTTGGGCCAAGTTTGTAAATTTATGCATATAGCAGATCCAAAAGCTCAATTCAGCTTTTATGTTGGCTACCCGTGATCTGTTTGCAGATTCTAAATTTGCGGACTTTTAGCAGCATGGAAAGTTGACATTGGCAAAGCAAATCTAGTTTTCTTTATAAAAATTCAAAATATACTGGGGATTTATCCTAAGTTAGAGGCAGGATACAGTGCTGTATTTTTGAAAATATAGGTCGTCATCTTTTTTTTGAAGTTTATTGTTTTGATAAGGCGTCCCTGGGATTTCTTCCAGCACAGATCAAGGGAAATTGGCGCAGGGTTGAATAATACTTTTATGTATAAATAAGAAAATCGTGGTATTCTTAGATGTTTGTATAAGTGCTCCCATGACTAAAGAACAGTTGCAACTGTTACACAAAGGGGCTTGGAAAAATGTATCTGAACTGGCTTGGCTTCAGTTTGGGAGGTGGTAGCCTTTCTTCTCAAATTGCATCCGACTGTGCGGACTCTGTGCTTCGTTGGGAGGGAACCGGACCAGGTGCTTCATTGGGAGCGATGGCAGATGTTCTTGTTCACATGCTTGCTGGAGGCCCGCACAGACACCAGCGATTCCCGCTGCAAATCAGTAGCTGGCAAACTGGTAGAAAGGCAGACAGCTTTTGTGACTGCGGTGAGTGCCGTGGAAGGTGAAGATGCGCCTGAGACGGTATTGTTATATAAGATCTCAAAGCAGAGCTCTCCAGGAAGTGTGGCCTTTGTCCTTGTATTCATTCATTCAGCAGCTACAGTTTTGGTTGGATGCGTGAGGTGCTAGTACCGAGGTTCCCGAGGACTGCCTTCTGGGGGATCCTCTGTAGATACTGTGAAGGTGCAAGCAGTTGGCTGAGAACCCCATTTCTTTGTGATGAAGCCAACTAGAGAGAGTGCCAATCTCTGCCCACCCACCTTGTCCCCCGGAGAACTAAGGTCCTACAGTTAGGCTAAACCTGCTCACAGCTGCTTGCCTCTCTGCTTACGTAGGCAGTCTTATGGTCTGTCATCAGTCCTCACAGATTCTCTACTTTTATTTACAGCTCCCCAAACCTCCATCTTTCTGAAGTCCTTCGTGTTTGGACATGTCCCTTTTTGTTGTTTATGTTCTTTCTCCCCTATTTTTGTATATTTTTCTATGTTTTTGTGTCTGTCCTTTCTCCCCTGTTAAATTACAAGCCCCTGTAGGGCAGGGACCACCTCGCTTTTTCTGTCGCCGGTGGTTCCTAACTGTGGGTGCAGTGGACGCTCAGTACACAACCCTCGGATGCAGGATCCCGGGACTCCGGTGGATCGGGCTTCTCTGGGTGGGAGTGTGATCGGCACTGGGTCAGGTGGTCCAGCTCTGGCGCCTTTCCCACCTACCTTTGGTGTCTGTGCCACGCACTTTGACCTTCCCTTTGAAGAAGGATTGTGAAGCAACATTATACACGTAAAGATCAACAAAGAAGAGTGGATGATTCCCGGGCAGAAATGCAAGTTAAAAGGCAGGAAACGGGTTTGGAGGGGACGAGCGAGCGGAAAGAAATGCCCTTGAAATTCTTCTTTAATCATTTGTTTTTAGAGATGGAAAGTGGAACACGGAGAACAAACATTTTCATTCAATGTATACACAGTTTGGCAAAACAAATAACTGGGCTTTGTGAGTGTCCAGATGGCTGGGCAGTCTTTTTCTGTTGAGTTCAGAGTAGAATAAGTGGGAGAAGCTGCCCCTGTGACGAAATGCAAGGTAAAATTCCACTTTTGGGATTGAGAGTCAGCATATGCCAAGGCCTCTGGGTGGGGTGGTGTCGCCAGGGGAGTGCCCACAGCCCGCAGTGTGTGACCGGCTTCTTTCTAAAGGAGGCACCTCAGTGCACAGCTCCTGGCACGAAAAGGAAGCGCTGTGATCCAGGCTGCGGTTGCTGTCAGGCCCCGACACCCCCGCAGAGGACTATGGTCGTTTGCTCTACAGAAACGGCAATAGTTAAATATTCACAAATAAAAATCTGGTTAAAAACTTGGTCATTATTAATTTCATTGTTTATATTTATTTCTTACATTTCTTAATAGTTTGAACTCAGTTTAAGCATTTCTAGGCAATTGCCCTCCAATTTCCCATCTGAGTTAGTACAGATGGAAATAAATTAAACAATAAGCTTATTTTTATATTTTAAGCTCTATATTTGTATAGTCATTTGTCAGTTATAGAACACCATCATATAACATAAAAATCTACTTATTTAGAGTTCCTGCTTAATCTCCATAGCACTTTATGAGTTGGTTATTAATATGATTTCTTATAGATGAACAAACTACTGTAGTAACAATAATAATAATAGCAGCAAGCATACAGCACTTACTGTGTGCTAGCAACTATGTGCATTGCATATATTTATTCATTTGAACCTTCCCAAACTCTGAAGTAGCTATTACTACCATTATCCTCATCTTATAGAGGGGAAAGGAAGCTCATTAAGTAACTTGACCATATTTTGAATCCAGTTTTACCTGAGATTTTAGCCTCTTCACCATGGGGAGCAGGTAGGGATGGGGTGGAGAGGTGTACATGAATTACTCATTTTCAGATGGTAAGACTGAAACAGAAGTAGAGTGACTTGCCCAAGATCGCACAGCCAGGGGCAGGCAAGTCTCCTGACTCCTCCTCAGATCAGTGAGCAGATGCAAAATGAGCCACATGAAAAACATGTTTCACTCAGGGAGTACTTAGTTCAACAAACTCAGTAACGTAGCTTGATCGAGTGGGCAGGCCTTCCCACCCAGGTGCCCTGAGCCGTGGCATTCTTCTCCATGCATGGAAAGGTCAGAAGACTTTTATCTCGTTTAACTGAATTTGTGTGATGTTGACTGCGATGTCTGTCTAGCTGGAGGCCTTGCTGTGTTCACGGTTGGGCTTAGCCACAGAGGTGGATCCTGGGGGGCGGGCGGGAACTGGCCCAGTGAAGTGGCTTTGGGATGAGGCCACATCAGCCACTTAGAGCCCTGATAAGCATCATTGAGATTCTCTGAGGCTCAGTCTTCTCATTTATAAAGTGAGGATTGACTGTGCATGTGGAAAACTTACCAGTGTCTGCAACATATCAGCTGTGCAGATTTTACTATATTACATTGAGGATTGTGTTGTTATAATGCAGTGTGTTGTTGTAACTGGTCACTAGAATCTGTCCGGCATTTTTTTATTCTAGGGGAGGTCTGTGTAACTCACTGTAGAGGGAGGAGGGTGAGCCACTAGATGGCTGAAAGCCCCATCCAGCTGTGTGAGTATATAATAGAGGCATAGTACTTGGCAGTGGCGTGGACGGCCAGCATTCCTCAGGTGACATCAGCAGTCATGGACATCCAGAGCTCGCTGCCCATAAGGCTTCGCCATTAGGGCCCCTGCAGGGAGCAGATGGCGTTCTCAGAGTAGGTAGTCTGAGGTGAGTTAATAAAGCTGCTGTTTAAGAAGCCTTTGGGTGTGACAGCGGACCCTGAGCAACCCTGGAACCCTAGGCCTGGAGGGAGCAGAAGAGAGTTGGTGACCACAGCTTCCATCAAGGAGGCCATCCCCCTCCCTCTCCTGTCAGTGCCCAAATTGCTAGGAGCACTAGTGGAAAAGGGTGGATGGAGAGTGGCCCTGGGGCAAATGGGATGTCACTTCAGGCTTCGGAGGACAAAGACCAGCTACATGTGCAGCCCCACATTTTGGGTTGTTTCAGACAAGCCTCAGTTCTTAATGTGTAGTCGAAATGATCGGACAGAGGCCCATTTTGAAAGCATTTAAGCTGATGGCTTCTTCGGTAAAATTTCTTCAATTACTTGGAGCAAGTTTGTCTAGGTCATTCAGAGTATTTGGACTTCCATGGTAAAATAAAAGTGTAGATTAGATCATGAAAAGGGCGAGAGAAAATATATTAAGCTTTTTGGGCCACATGTAGTCTCTGTCGAATAATTGGTCTATTCCTCCTCTTCCTCTTCCTCCTTTTTAAAAAAAACAATAAAAACCATTCTTAATTTGTGGTCAGTACAAAAATGGGCCAATGCCATAGTTTGACACCTCGTGGACTAGATATTTTGTTTCCCTAAGTGTGTTGTGTGACAGATGATTTTAGGGCATGCACAAACATGTTCATCTTAATAGTGTAAGTGCAAATGCATATTAGAAAAAATATGTACTGGAAACGTCCAGAGCTCACTGCCCATAAGGCTCTGGCCATAGGGTCCCTGCAGAAAAGAGAAGGCCTTTTATTTGGGTGGTGGGGCTGGTTAATCTGGTCTCAGATCACTTTGGTGCTCCATTTATGAGAGTAATACAAGGTTTTTTTAAATCATTGAAAGGCAGGTGCCTTTAAGAACAGCATTAGGAATAACTGTATGCATGCTGCCTGGATACAACAAAAACTCATGACAGCGGTATACAAATAGGCTGGTTTGGAATGTACTAGGTCATCTTGTAATCAATCCCTTCTTACTAAACACTGGTGTCCCTTGATTATTTCATATTTCATACTAGAAGCCCAGTGCGTGAATTGGTGCACGAGTCCCTCAGGGTGGCTTGAGGAGATTGGGCCCCAGCTCGCGCCCCCAGCCTCGCAGCCCCACCTGGCACTCTGCCTTGGCCTGGCACTGCCCCCTCACCTGCTCCACCATCCCGCCTGCAGGGCGATCGATCAGGGCTGGGCCTCCCTGCCTGGCTCCCTCAGCACCTGGGAGCTCTGCGCCCTGCCGCTGCCACCGCTGGTCGCTGTCTGCAGGGTGATCTGCGGGACGATTGGGCCACCGTTGGCACCCACCTCAGCCTGGCACTGCCCGCTCATCTGCTCCACCGTCCGCCACAGTCCTGCTCTCATCGGGGCCAGCGGCGCCTCCACTGCAGTCCATTGCCAGCGCAGTGTTGCTGATGCCGGCCATGTTCCGCACCTCCCCCTGGTGGTCAGCGCACCCCATAGCAAGCAGTCGAACTCCCGGTCTCCCTGTCAAACAACCGCCCAAGGGGACAATTTGCATATTAGGCTTTTATTATGTAGGATGTAGCCTGTTGGGACCATTTCGTGCAGGTGAAAATGTTCTCAAGAAGAAATCTTGTGTGAGTTTAGCGGAAAAAATGGGAGGACAGAGCCATCTTTAAATTAGGTCCGTACTGCTAAATGGCAGGTGTGTGTGGTTCCATGCCGCCTGTGCCTCCTTCCCTGGGAGAGAATAGTCTCCTGTGGGGAGCCCTTTGCATCATAAATCACTCCCTGCACATTGCATTTCCCTGACTGTGTTCATATGTAGAATTGCAGTGATGCAGCCAAGTGATTTAGCCCCAGGAGAACAAATTAAGGCAATCAAAGCACAGAAACTCAGAACCCAAAGCTTGCAAGTGCTTGCTTAATTCCCTTTGGTAATCCGTGGGCTGGTGCAGGCAGGCTCCTCTGAACCTGGCTGCCCTTGGCAGCTTCTGGCCACGTCTAAGGCTGCTTCAGAGCAGCCGCACCCTGGGACACATCCATTGGTGGGAGGACGGAGCAGGCTAACACCTGCCTGCAGGAAGTAGTACAAGAGCTTGTCAATGCCCAGGAGAGTCGCATGAACTCACCTGTCAGGTGTGCCTGGGCAGACAAAGGGTTGTCTCCAAGCCTCCTGAACATTCCAGACCTTCAGTGCGGGAAGCATTTCCAAATGTGTCTCCTGTACATCCCACTTCCCAAGCGGGGCACGTTTTTTCCCCTGCCTCACTGTATGTGTACCTTGCTGGTCTTAGAAAATACTGTGTTGGAGCTAAGATACTTTGTTAAATTTGTTACTGCCTGTGATCGTGTGCCTCCTGATTACCTATGAAAGCTGTCCCTTTTTCTCTGAGATCCTGGACCATGTGTACACAGAGTGAGAGGGGTCCCCTCTTCCCATCCCCTGTACTTGTCGTCTAAACCAGCCAATGCTGCAGTCTTCCTCAATTTTATTATTCTATGTCCTGTTGCCATGGAATATTTAAGCTGTGAATTAAAACTGGAGTTTATGTTCCCACTGGAACCGGAGATATGGCAGTAACAGGAGCCAGTTTCATGTTCCTGAAACTCAACTCGAAATGGGTCTCCCACAGAATAGCTGCTGTGCAGCTGGAGTGGACATCTTCTTTCCCACGCACCCAGAGCTCTAATGGTTGGTTTTGGGGGTAGGCGGGAGAGTTTTGACTTGAAGCAGAATGAAAGTATGTAGACAAAGTGCTCCTCTCCTCCCCTCCCCTCCCTTCTTCTTTCCACAGCTTCATTAATGGTAATTTACACACCATAAAGATCATCCATCTAAAGTATAAATCCAGTGGCTTTCATCAGGGATAAGAACCAAAGTTGTCTTCAGAACCTGTTTTTTAAGTGGGAGGATGGTCCCTGTGTCTAATTCAAGTTTTACTGTAATGACATTACGGCCCATTGCCCCAGGGGACTGATTGTAGGTACATGGACTCTCAGTCCTGTTAAAAATCATGGAGCATAAGGGTGGATTTCGAGTTAGTCATGCGGAGGTCTGAACCAAGATTCCTCTTTAAATAGCTGGTTTTTCATACGTGAGCTGGTGTAAAAGCTGTATAAGCTTCAAGGGGCCAGATTGAGTGTTAAATGACATGACACTCAGTGCCTTACAAGAGGGCCCTGGTACATAGTAGGCACTTAATGTAAATGTTAGCCATCATCATCATCATTGTTGTTGTCATTACTAGAGGCCTGGTGCATGAAATTCGTGCATGGGTGCAGTCCCTAGGCCTGGCTGGCGATCGAAGCACAAGCATCTGGTGTGGAAGGGCAGGTCCCGGCTACCTTCTGGACCCTGGGCCCTGCACATCCCCCTCCACCTGAGTCACGGCACCCGAGTCCCCACGCGGAGATGTGGTGAGTGCAGCCTGATGCCGCGGGCCGGGGCACAGCGTGGGCCTCTGGGCTGCCCAGTGGTGCCACACGGAAGCCAGGTGGGCAGTGTGCTCTCTCCCAGCCCGCCTCGCCGACTGGCTCCTGCAGGAACCCACAGGGAGCCCGACTGGCCCCTGCAGTCGGTCTTGGCGGCTGCGGCCTGGCTCACCCAGAAGAGGCTGCACGGGTGCAGGGCAGGCTCCTCTCAGGCACCCGGCACCTGAGCATGGGGGCTTTCCTGGAGCAGGAGCGCTGGTGTTCCGGGGGAGGGTAGCAGACGGAGTGAGAGCAAGCTCAGTGGACACCCTGCATTCTCACCACACCTCTATCCCTGTCACCCCCGCCCCCAGGTAACTGGCGAGAGGTCACAGCTCCCCACCCGGGCGCTGTGGGAGGTTGGTTGCTACTACCCACTCCCAGTTCCCCGTCCCAGCCTGGGGCCTGGCCCTGATCAGGCGATCAGGGCCTGCTGGCTGCTGGTCGCTGTCTGCAGGGCAATCGATCAGGTCCAGGCTTTTATTATATAGGATAGAATTATTATTGTTATTGGGGACATGTCTGGCTTAGGCATGTGTTTATTATAGCAGGACCAGAGTAAGGATTCTGAGCGTAGTTGGTGACAGCATTTAAAGAGTGGGGAGGCAAGGATGGAATGGAAAAGCAGCCTGTTCTTCCATACCTGCCCTCCCCCAGCACCAGTCCTCCCTTCCTCTTTCCCCGCTATTTTTCTGCCCTAATCATTTTTGCCTTTCACAGTCTGAGAGGATCTCTGCATTAGATGACTTGTCAGTCCCTTCCAACTCTTAGAACCTGTGATTTTGTTTTTCAAATTCTCAGGTTTTAAAAAACAAAGAGGTTCACGCTCACTGGTAGGCAGAGCCTTTCTGGGAAGGAAGCTACCGTTCTGGTCTCTGGGCACTGCCTCATCTTTGTGCTCCTTCAGAGCCACAGTGCAGAGATGTCCTTCACTCTTAAACACCCAAACAGCGGGTTTTCATAACAAGAGGAATTTTTTATAAGGTGGCAATGGAGCCTTAATATCAAAGTTGAGTTGCTTACCTGCTCTGAGCTCCCACACCTCATCTGTGAACGGGGGTGAGGGATCCTCTCTGGAGGCTCAGCACAGCACAGACACGTAGCACAGGTCAGCCCCGTCGCCTCACCGGAAGCCCCACCTGGCAGTCGCCTCTCTAACCTTGTCATCATCTTCGAGTTACATGCAGAGGAGTGAATCTCAGGCAGTTCTGCAAGATACCCGAGCGGCTCTTAGAAATGAGGACCCGGATGAGGAGGGGAAGCTTGTCGTTCACACTGCATCTTTTAATCCCTTATTTTTTCTTCTGCTTGCCTCTCAGTTATTCTCAATCCTGGTTTGGGGACATCGAGGGTTCTCCAGGGATGTGGTAACACAGTTTTTATGATGAATACATACTCATTTGCAAACATTGTTTGTGGTGTTGGTTTTTTAAAAAATAAAACATTATTTAACAATAATTTTTAAGCCAGTTCACTTAAAAACATATGAGTAGAGCACGTTGCAGCCCACACAGCTCCATACAGAAGGCAGGCTTCCTCCACCTCGGTGGCCATCGTTCTTGGTGTGGGGCTGTGCCCTGCCCTGTAAGACGGTCAGCGGCATTCCTGGCTTCTACACACTCGGTGCCAACACCACCAGCTCTCAGCTGTGACAACCAAATATGTCTCCAGACATTGCGAACTGTTCCTTAGGGCCAAGTTACCCCCCGCTAAAAACCTGTCCTGCAGCCTCTGACTTGGCCCTCCCCTAGTGGGCCTTCCCCAGGAGATCTGTGCGGATGGGAGGAATGGCCTGCACTGGCCTGTCCTGGTGCACAGCCGAGGGTCCTGGGCCTTCAGAGGAGCATTTCACGTCTCAGAGGAAGGATGAATCACCAGGTTGTGAGGCCAGTGGTCCTTTCCTTGGTACTGGAGTCATTTTTCTTTTTAATAAAAATTTTTAAATCCTGTTTTTATAGAGAGTGGAAGGGAAAGAAGGGGGAGAGAAAAAGAGAGGGAGAGAAACATGGATGAGAGACAAATTGATTGGTTGTCTCCTGAACACGCCCCCAACTGAGCCAGGGATCAAACCTGCGACCCAGCTACATGCCCTTGACTGGGAATCAAATCCGAGACCCTTCGAGGCTTGGGCAGATGCTCTAACCATTGAGAATACTGGCCAGGGCTGGACTGGGCTGGAGTAATTTTAATTATTGAAGAGTTGGGGGTAGGAGGAACATTTGGCTATTTCCTTGAGCACATTTCCTGTTGAGTTTGTAATTTTTTCTCCCTGATAAGCATTGTAGAACCACAGTGTCTGTCTAGATTGTGCGATCTTTCAAACAGCTTTTCTGTTTAAATGTTATTGCTGCCTTAGGGAGTAGACAGAAACTGGTGTGGGTCCTAGTACAGGTGGAATTAGGGTGGACATTGGCAATTGAGAGGAGAGGTGGGACACTCACGTTTTCAAGTAGACACTGGAGTCCATTTGTGAGTTTGCCTGGGAACCATTAGCAACAGCTGTGGAAACCTCTGTCATCAGGCAAAGATACATATAACTGAGGGACTGGTAAGTGGGAATGTACTGTGCGGTCATAGAGCTACGGAAGTCAGGAAGTGTGGGTAAGATGGGAGTGTAGCGGAACATGATATGTAAAAGTATTTTGGTTTCTGGTACCGTCCAAGCCTGCCCCTTGCTAGTTAACAAGAGTTTGGTGATATTTTGTATAAATCCAAAGTTCAGAGTTTCAAGACTGGTAGGCTAAGGGACAGGGGAGTCACTCCTAAGTTCCTGTGGCCCAGAAAACCATTTTGGAGTCACCATCCTCACAGTACCCATATTGCAGGCTCATAAAAAGAGGGGAAGGAAGTGGAGAGCCTGAGCACGGTCTGGATCCGTTGGTGCCTGGAGGCCTCAGGGTTCAGGGGACATTGTGGGCTCCAGTCTGGACTGTCACCTGCCTCTCTCCTTGAAGAGGAAGCCAGCGCAGTCAGCTCCGCACAGTGCGTTCCAGCCTCGCAGCCCACGTTCCCTTTTAACAAACGAGCTCAGGCTAAAACGGCAAAACTATTTACTAGTATGCCAGAGAAAAAATGGAATTATGGTTTGCTTTTACAAACTATAAATCCCTCCTTTCAGAACTCTGAGACCTTGCTTATTTCTCCCTTTGGCTGTGGGAACGTGGCCATCCCAAAGGAGCTCTGTTCTGCCACAGTTCTTGTTTGGAGTCAGTGAACTTAGAAATCCCCTGACTGCCTTGATCTGTGCTTCCAATTGTAGCTTCATTCCTGACAGTAATGCTGATGTCTGGCCTTCTCGTGGGATAGAGCATTGGTTATGTCATTGGGCCTCACCTTATTTCTAATTATTTAATGGAATTGCATTAGGGGACCAGAAGTGTGCTACCTCCACTTAATAATTCACCCATTCTTATTTTTTGAAACGGTGTTCCCAGTAATAGAGTGTAAACACCATGAAAACAGGTATTTTGGTCTCGTTAGTTCACTGCTGCATTCCTGGTTTCTGGAACTGTGTGTGGCAGGCACTCAGGCATGCGGCATGAAGAACAGGATAAACCTCACAGGCAAAGCACATATTTAAGTTAGCAAAACGTTGGGCATTATGTTTAATAAAACAAAAAAATTTGCTTTTGCCTGAATGGAAGGATCTGATTCCTTGGCTTATACATTGTTTAGTGGAAGTCCATTTGTGGATGTTTTCCCGTTTTTTTAGGTACATTTCTCCCGCCTGTGACGGTTTCTGTGTGCTCCTTGAAATCTGGCACAGGTGTGGCATTGGAGTGCTGCTTGCTGTATTTATGAAATAAATTGAATGCTTTAGGCATGAGGTGTATGTGGCATTCTCATTACTGACTTTAGCAAGTGCATCTTCAAATCTGAAAAAATGGAATTCATTGGTTGAACATTCTTGGATTGAAGAAAGGCAGCGCTAATGGATTCGTTTGCCAGGCGTTTGGTCCCATTGATCCTGATGAGTTCACCCACACTAACGCACAGCCTCTCTTTCTTTGAGACTTGTCAGAGGAGGGTGAGGTGCTTCCAGGACAGGACTGTGAATAGAGCAGGGGTCACCCCCAGGCTGCTTTAGCGAGCCTGAAGGAAGTCCCACTGCTTTCCTGACTTGAGTGGGTGCTAGGCTTGGCTGTGCTCACATCACTGGGCAGCCCAGCAAGCAGCGGTTCTCAAACTGTGTGGTCTCAAAGCCTCCTCACACTTTTAGACTATTTAGGGCTTTCCAGAGCTTTGGCTTAGATGAGTTATATGTATCAGTATTTATCACGTCACTAATATTCATGTATTAATCCACTCAAAAATGACATCAGTAAAACCTCTTATCTTAACATGAATAACATTGTAATAAAAATAACTATTTTCTAAAACAATAGAATTTAATGGGAGTGTTGTCTTACATATTTACACATTTCTTTACTGTTTAGCTTAATAGAAGGCAACCGGGTTCTTACGTCTGCTGTGCATCCGTCAGGGTTGATGTATTGTTTTAGATGAAGTATGTAAAGATGGCCTCAGAGAACTCTTGGGAAGAGGACTACTTTAGGAGCCTTTCCAGATAATGGTGGTTATTCTCTCTTGATACTACATGAAAACTCACAGGCAGTGGTGGGTTCCACTGTGGAATCTGAAACCGCATCAGTGAGCTTTTGTGCTGTAAACTACACGGGCCTGTTCTGCCATATGAGTTACCTGTCACCTGGGTATGGCCTGTTTTACTGCATTATTGCACAGTTGAGCTATGCAGATCTGACAGGTTGACACATTTCATCACATAATATTTTTCTGAAAATTTGGGAAGCTGTTGGCGATCTTGGTGATGGACGCAAATTTTCCAAAGTTCTGATTTTTGTGTGTGTTTGCTTGAAAGCTCCAATTTTATCATTGACAACAAAGATTACCAGCTGTTTGCCCCCAGATTCTACTTTCGCTCCAGAGTTTTCTTCTTAAAGTATAGTCATGGCTCTTGGCTGCCCCTCCCTTCCCCCAAGAATAAAGCGCAGTTTTCTTGACTTCATCATATGGACTTTGACGACTTCATCCCAGCCCCAGCACTTGGACAGTTTCCAGGCTTGTTTCCACATTGTGTGTGTGTGTGTGTGTGTGTGTGTGTGTGTGTAGCTTAAAACATCGCATATTTATTACCTTACAGTTCTGAAGGTCAGAAGTTTGAAATAGGTCTCACTGGGCTCAGATCAGGGCATTGGCAGAGATCTGCTTCTTTAAGGCTTTTGAGAGAATCTGTCCCCGGTCTCTGCCAGCTTGTAGGAGCTGCCTGCCTTCCTTGGCTCATGCCCCCTGACAGTGGTGGATGGAGTCTATCCGACATGGCATCCCTGTGACACTGGACTCTCCCACTTCCTTTTCCACCTTTTAAGGACTCTGGTGTAATCACGGTGCACGTCATGTAATCATGAGGCCACCCAGGAAAATCTTCCCATCTCAAGTTCAGCTGATGTTTTGTTTGTTTTTTCCTTTTTTCCATAATTTTAATTCCCCTTGTTATGGAGCCTAACATAGTCACAGGTTCCTGAAGTTAGGATTTGGTCTTTGGGACCCTTATTCTGGCTGTCACACTCAAGCCTCCACAGTTTTACATTTAGGCCCCCTCCCCGCCCTTATGATGGGTAAAGTCGTCCTCTCTTAACATCACCTCATCGCAAAAGCCTTTCCAGAAGGCTCTAGGTGGGGCCAACTCCGTTCTCTTCTACCAAGACAGAGCCTCAGGTATGAATCAGCACCTGGGCGCAGTCGCACAGTAGGGTGCCTGTCAGTCTCCTCTGTTGGGCTGTGAACCTGAGCCTTATTCATCCTTGTTTTTCTCAGTTCCCTTGTGGTACTTGGCACATGGTAGAGCATCAAGAAATAGCAAAATATTAATGATTTGGGGCTATCTTTAAGTGAATGTTGAGTTTCTTTGTTGTGATAATGATGTCATCGTTATGTAGGACTGTCTTTCTTGGGATTTACCATTCGCTATTATAGGTCACTTGCAAATGGTTCACGACAAAAGCATGTATTTCTACAAAGATATGGCAAATGCTAAATATTGGTAAATGCAGATGAAGAGTGTAAATGTTCATCTAACTTTTCTATAGTGTTGGACATTTTCAAAATAGAAAGTGGAAAAGAATGAAATCAACATGTGATGAAGTGCATGGCTGTGTCGGTTGGGATTGCTGGGAAGCCGGTTCACTGCTGTTGAGGTGTTAAAACTAGCTGTTGATTGAGTCTTCATTGGGTTTGGCATAGTGATCATCCTCTCGGGGCTCACATGCGGTGCAGGTCATCTTCAGGAAGCCTGATGAAACCTCCCCAGCTCTGAGTGAGTGTGTACGTGCAAAGTAGAAATGATAAGATTGAGAAAGCAGAGGACTTTCTGTGCCACTCATCTGGAAGGTTCTTCCTAACATGCCCTCAGGGAAGTCGGACCTCACTGCATCCAGACAGTGGCCCCTCCAGTCACCGACCTCATTCTTTCTGGGATTGCAGGCCACTCCACCAGGCACGTCAGCAGTGCACATGCTACATTTAGAACAATCTGTGGCCTGTCTGGGTGTCTGCTCAGTGCCCACGTGTCAGCTGGTAGAAGAGAGCTCCCTCATGAAATGGTTGACTATACAGATTGGAGTGTGACTGTTTCCTGAGGGAACCAGCTAAGGTTTTCTGCCCCCACTGACCTTGGTTCTCAGTGCCAGTGTCAGGAGAGGGTTCACTCCCCTCTGTGGTCCCTAGCAAGGGCCTCAGTGCTCTGTCTCACATGCCCTAGATTTGTGGAAACAGCCTGTGTGGCGGATGCTTAGATAGCATCCTTATCTATGTACTAGAGGCCCAGTGCATGAAATTCGTGCACGGGTAGGGTCCCTAGGCCTGGCCGACGATCAGGGCTGACTTGTGAGGCGACTGGCGGTGTGATCGGGTCCCCGCTTGCACCTGCCTTGGCTTGGCACCACCCGCTTGCCGGCCCTGCCCCCTGCCGCCACTGCCAGTCACCTCCCTCTGCGGGGTAACCGGTGGGGTGATCACGGGGTCCCCACTTGCACCCGTCTTGGCTGGCCTGGCGCCACCAGCTCCGGTCTTGCCGCTGCCACTGGTCGGGGCCTGTGGGCTGGGGGCAGCTCCTGCATTGAGCGTCTGCCCCCTGGTGGTGAGTGCACGTCATAGTGACCAGTCATTTCGCAGTTCAGTCAATTTGCATATTAGGGTTTTATATAAATAGACGTAAAAGCCTAAGCGATCGAATGACCGAACGACTGGTCACTATGACATGCACTGACCACCAGGGGGCAGATGCTCAATGCAGGAGCTGCTTCCTGGTGGTAAGCACCACTCAGCTGACTGACAGGTGCCAGATGCAGGGCTTACGGCTGGCAAGTGCCGCTGCAGCGGCGTGAGCCTCTCCCAATCGGGACTGACTGGGTGTGAGCCTTCAGCCAGCGTAGCGGGGCCGGGATGAGCAGGAGTGGCAGGCAGCATTGGACTGCCGATTTTGGCCTAATCCCCACAGGCCACGCCAAGGGACCCCACTGGTGCACGAATTCGTGCACTGGCCCTCTAGTTTAAAATATGATCTTCCATTTATAGAGGTGATGTGGTAGCATGCCTGGGTTCAAGGCCATCTTGTCGGTTTCCTGTTTTCGAAATTCCCCCATTGATGCCCCTGCCTGGTGGTGCTTCACCCCATGTCTGCCCACTCCCTGTGATGTAACCTCCCCGCTCTCATCCCATCTTAGTTTGCATTACAGCTGGGAGTCCTTCCTGTTGCTGAGCCAAATGGAATCATTCCTCTTGTAACAGCCACAGGCATGGAGATTCTGGGGCCAAAGAGATTGTGTCTAATGCCTCTTCTTTGCCTCTCAGGAGCCTGAAGCCCCCAGCTCATCCCTACTGAGACATCCTTGCTCCAAGACCCAGGTGATCGTTGGGTGACAAGTCCTCGCATCATATTCCAGGTATAGTCTGCCCATCAGCACCCCAGCAGGATGGTCGTCACTTATGTGCTAGAATATATTAACTTAGACCTTTGGTAGGTTGTTGACTTTTTAAGTGAACTGACAGCTAAAACCCTCTGTTGTTGTTCTTTTAAAATTTATAGCTTCTGTGCTTTTTCAGGATCACCTAGTACTTCCATCTCATCAGAAAACAGGTTTGCCTTTTCACAGTGGTGGGTTTCTTAAATTCCTACATTTCTTTCAAATAGAACTCTTTTTTTAAAGAGATTTTTAAAAATTGATATTTTTCTTTAGAGAGGATGGTGGGGGGGAGAGCAACATCAGTGATGATAGAAAAGCATCGATCAGCTGCCTCCTGCATGCCCCCTACCCAGGATGGAGCCCAAAACCTGGGCATGTGCCCTGACCGGGAATTGAACTGTGACTTCCTGGTTCATGGATTGATGTTCAACCACTGAGCAACACTGGCTGGGTCCAACATAATTCTTTTTTTTTTTTTTTAATATATTTTATTGATTTTTTACAGAGAGGAAGGGAGAGGGATAGGGAGTTAGAAACATCGATGAGAGAGAAACATCAATCAGCTTCCTCCTGCACACTCCCTACTGGGGATGTGCCCGCAACCAAGGTACATGCCCTTGACTGGAATCGAACCCGGGACCCTTGAGTCCACAGTCCGACGCTCTCTCCACTGAGCCAAACCGGTCAGGGCAACAACATAATTCTTTTTTTTTTTTTTTTTTTTTACAACATAATTCTTAATACCTACAGATGGTAAGGCCTTCTGCACAAAGGCCTCGTCCACAGGGTGTGCTCCTGGTGCGGACGGCGAGTGCCATGGGTCCGCAGCATGTGGAGGCGCCTGTGCTCCGTGGCTGCTGGCTGCTCCCTGACGGTGTGCACAGTGTGCCAGTGACACAGTGGGCTGTGTTTCTGCCTTTGACCACGGAGGACTTTGCATTTCTCAAGGTAGTGGCAGGCTCCAGTTTCTTTCCTACTCCTAAACTCTTACTCTTGCTCCTACTTCTCTCCCTCTTCTATTTTTCACTCTTTTACTTAAGAATTCTTTTGCAGCATGTTCTGGGATTTAGGTGCCATCAGGATCTGCTATAGATAGTGTGTTTTATGCAGGTTCTTGGGTTCCTAGAGTCCTGAGGGGGCATTGGAGCCAGGAGGAGGTGGGGGGGTTTGGGGAGGTCAAGGCTAGCTAGTGGGTCTTGGCATACTATTTCTCTTTAAATTAGAGTAGCTCCTGTTTTATCTGACTCTTGCATTTGGTTTTGGCATAGGATGTAATGACGGGGGGAAGTTTTTCTATTAAAATATTTGAAAGCCTAGCTGGTTTTGCTCAGTGGATAGAGCATCGGCCTACAGACCGAAGGGTCACGGGTTCAATTCCGGTCAAGGGCACGCATTTCAGTTGCAGGCTCCTCCCTGGCCTGGGCCCTGGTTGGGCTGGTGTAGATGTGTTTCTCTCACATCAATGTTCCTCTCTGTCTTTCCCTTTTTTTTCTACTTTCCCTAAAAATGAATGGAAAAATATCCTCAAGTGAGGTTGAAAAAAAATAATTTAAAAAATACTTGAAAGTTTTTTTCTTTTCAGTTATTCTTTGATTAAGAAAAACTATTTACCACAGGGACTTCATCATTATCACTGTTTTATTTACCACAAAAAAATGGAGGTTGTTTTCAGGTGTGTGTGTGTATAAAGAATGTCACCTGACTTACCCTGCTCTCACATTCTTACATTCCTTGGGAGCCATTCTGAGCCTTCCTCCCGAGTGTTTTGCTATATTAAGAATGCTCACGTAATCAGGGATCAGCAGCCCACACCGTCTTTCATCAGAGGAACTTTGTGGGGGATCTAGCCAGTGCCCTTTGCCACACATCAGCATCTCCGAGCAGCTGCCTGCAGGAGAAGGAAGGAGGAGGGCATCCCACAGCTCCTAGTTCCTGGGGGTTTTCCGCTATAAGTAAGCACCTTATTTTTGAGGCTGTTGCACCTTGTAAATGTCAGAAGCAAAGGTGCAGAGTTACCAGGTGAAGCAGGGGCCTGCTCACACCCCCATGTCCTCCCTGGGCAGCAGGAGTCAGCTGCCTCGGGAGAAATGCGATGTGGGAGCCTGGACTCTTTAAAAGCCCCCCGGGCTCTATATCTGTCTGCGCCCAAGCAGCGAGGGGCACCTTCACTCACCTCACACCTGTGCTGGACACAGCCAGTGTTTAAGGAAATGAAACCCACGGTCCTATCCCTGGAAGCAGTGTCGGGGCGGGAGGCACGGCATTTTAGAAAAACATTAATGTGTCTTTATAACTGAGGCTTCTGACCAGATGCAGAGATGTCCCCAGGTGGATTTTCACACTTTATGCCTCTGTCCTCACTTCATGAAATGGACTGTTTTCCCCCATGAAAGTAGTAGCCTCTGCGACAGACAGTTAAACCTTCTCCTGGTCCTGCACTCCTTCCACGGAGCCCCATCACCCTTCAGCCCCCCCGCCCTGACACTGCTTCCGGACATAGGACTGTGGGTTTCATTTCCTTAAACACTGGCTGTGTCAAGCACAGGTGTGAGGTGAGTGAATGTGCCCCTCGCTGCTTGGGCGCAGACAAATGGAGACCCCGGGAGGCTTTTAAAGAGTCCAGGCTCCCACATCACATTTCTCCCGAGGCAGATGGACTCCTGCTGCCCAGGGAGGACATGGGGTGTGAGCAGGCCCCTGCTTCACCTCTAGACCGGACCATTTTTTTGTAGTTTTAGTCTCCCCTCCTGACCCACACTTTTGGTTAGTTCTGTCATGTGAGTTCCCCGCACTCCGTAGCTTCTGCCCGCACACGGTTCCTCCTGTGCACTGAAAGAGCTGTGGGTGCTCAGAGAGCAAATGGTGCAGTCAGCTGCTGGCTGGCCCCGGTGTGCGCTCAGGTCAGGCTCAGGCAGGAGGGCCTAGTGCTCTGATTGGGGAACTCTGAGACTGAAGACATTGTAGCCATAAGTCATAAGGGGCCTGGTTGCTGTCCGTGTTGCGATTAGAGGGGGTGAGAGGAGTGGCAGTGATGACACGCCCCGTTCTTTCCCTTTGCAGGTTTGATCAGCAGAATGGGATGCAAGGTGCTCCTCAGCCTTGGTCAGCAGATGCTGAGGCGGAAGGTGGTGGACTGCAGCCGCGAGGACAGCCGGCTGTCCCGCTGCCTGAACACCTTCGACCTGGTGGCGCTGGGGGTGGGCAGCACGCTGGGGGCCGGCGTGTACGTCCTGGCCGGCGCTGTGGCCCGTGAGAACTCTGGCCCTGCCATTGTCATCTCCTTCCTGATCGCGGCGCTGGCCTCCGTGCTGGCTGGCCTTTGTTACGGCGAGTTTGGTGCTCGTGTCCCCAAGACCGGCTCGGCATATCTCTACAGCTACGTCACTGTTGGGGAGCTCTGGGCCTTCATCACAGGGTGGAACCTCATCCTCTCCTACATCATCGGTGAGTCGTCCACTTCCGTCGTTCGCACTTCCCTACTTTGCTCCAAACAGACCAAGTCTAGTTTCTTCCGAGGAGAACCTCCTTGCCTGACCATTATCCGTCCTCCTTTTTGCTTCTTCCTCTTACGGAAGGCAGAGGCACCGCTGGCCCTCCAGCTGCTCTTGGTGTTCATGGTCGGGTGTGCTGGGGTGTAGAGGGGACAAGCCCGGCCAGCAAGGAGGTCGTTCCTGTTAACATGGAAGGCATAGAACCGTGGGATGTTTCTAATTAGTTAAAAAGGATTTAGTCTCTTTTAGTGAAGTTTTTTTTGACTACTAGAGTAAAGTCATCATGGACATAGGAAGATGGGGGGGATATAGAAAAGCATGAAGAAGAAAGTAGAAATTACCCAATCTGAGAACTGGGAGGTAGTAATTCTCTCATTCATTCATTCTCTCAACAAATATTTATTGAGCACTTGTTCTGTGCACGGCATTTTGCTAGATATTAGGGATGCAATGAAGAAAAAAAGACAGTCTCTGTTCATGAGAATTTACTGTTTAGGGATTTGACCATTGTTCATATTTTTGTGAATTTAAATGCATATTTTTGGCACAGTATCTCTCTTTCTGCATAGAACAATAGATAGTAAACATGCCTCACAGTGTTAACTGTTTTTCCATAGTAACATTCCTCATGGTTGTATACCATTGTATTGAAACAAACACCTGAATAAAAGAATAACCAAAGGCTTTGCATGGCCAGTTCACAGCAGTAGAAATGCAAATAGCCATTAAACATTCCACTTACATTTTATCAGGCTTTTTTGTAATATTATCAAAAGACAGTAAGATGTGGTAAGCTGAGCCTGTGAGTACTGGGAATATCATGCGCGGTACTGTGTGTGGCCTCTGTGTGGGCGCCACTGCCACACACCCAGGCTACCTTCCCTTTCAGCCCTGCGCTGTCTGCTCAGAACCAACCTGGCTTACTCCTCCAACTTCCAAAATAAATTTCATAACAGTGAAACTTGTAAGTGCAAACACTCACACAAGCTGAGGTCTCTCGGTGGGAATGCAACAATTTTAGATGGGCTGTTGTGTTTCCAGAAGATTTACCAGGGCACGACACAGGAGAGCGTGAGGCCTGATCGTCCTAGAGTACCGATGATGCTTCTTTGCCAGAGCGCCATTGGCCTATGTGGGGTCATGCATGTGTCATGTGCCACTGCAGGAACTGCTCACCCTTAGCTGCCGGGGAGGGCAGTTTTTCCAGCCAACACGGGGTTTTAAAGCCCTGACTCAGAGCTGGGGGTGGGGGAGGCCAGGCAGCCCCTCTCAGCCAGCAGGGTGGGGCTCGGGAGCCCCATCAGCAGTGAGCCGGCCTCTGGGGGAGATGGGAGACCATGTGTCTTCACTGGGTTGTGGCCTTGACGGACAGATTTCATAATAGGCGAGCTGCTCAGCACAAAGAAATGTGGTTTAATTTTTGAGTTGTTGGGAAAATACTTATCATGAAACCAAATAGCAAAATTGAGTCTGCAGGTCACCCTGGCAAGCAAACTCCTGAGGGTGATCCAGACCGCAATCACCAGCAAAACCCCCTTTGAGAAAGGAAAGGAAAATGCTATGCGTGACTATGGGAATTTTAGCGATATTTCCTGAGGAACGGCACTAGGAAAGCAGGGACTTTATTCAGATTGAGAGAGAGGGAGAAGGAGAGCGCACAGTCAGCTGTTGTTGGCATTGGGAGTGCTGCCTCCATTTGCGTTCCTCATGGCGGGGGTGCAGGGAGAGAACTTTGTCTGCCAGCAGGTGCTTGGGGACCTGTGGCTGTGAGCCCAGGGTCAGGCACAGAGTGGCAGAGGTGAGTCAGCCGCGTGTGATGCCCTGGTCTCCTCTTGCTGGGAGAGCAGTGTTCACCAGGAGAGTCTTGGAAAAGAAGCTCCCGAGCAAGGTGCACACTGCTCACTGCGGCCTGGGAGTGCCTTGAGCCATCAGTTACATGGCTTGCCATCAGTGTTTCTTTTTTTATGAAATAAAATAGGTAGAATTGAATAAACACTCTCTGAGTGCCTCTCAGGTAGCAAGGGGTAACATTGTTTTGTAAATTCTTTACTAATAATTTGGTTATATGTGTGTTGGGGGTAACATGTTCTATAAAACTTTTATTAATCATGTAGTTATATATTTGAAACACATGTATACACGTGTGTTAGGCAGCGGCAGAAAATACGTTTTCCCCCCCAGGCCCTAGAAGCTTCCTTGACCTTTTCATTTCACTGTGAACACTGGTTGACCCTTCTGAGTGTGCATGCTGAGGTCTGCCTGCGGCAGAGTCCCATGCACCATCTGAGACCCCGCACGGCTGCTGTAAACGTCCAGCTTAATGACAAATACTTTGTTAATTGCTTTCTTTCACATTCCTCTGATATGTGTTGTTTTGTGACAGGTACTTCAAGTGTGGCAAGAGCCTGGAGTGCAACGTTTGATGAGCTGATTGGCAAACCCATTGGGGAGTTCTCTCGGACTCACATGTCTCTGAACGCCCCTGGAGTGCTGGCCACAAACCCAGACATCTTTGCTGTGATCATAATTCTCATCTTAACAGGTACACCCACACAGTGAGAGGGCCATCAGGTTGAGGCAGGGGTCCAAGAAGACAGGTTCCTACTGGGGGTCTCTAGAAAGACCAGGTTTTCTTCTTTTTCTCTTTCTCCCCTCCACCCCTATTTTCTTTCTGTAATTAATACAGACATCTTTTTTTGTCTTAATGGCTTATGATACATTCACAGTAGGGCTGGCCTATTTAATAGCTGCCGAGTTGTGTATCATTTAGCTAACAGAGAACCTCAGGTGTTTATTTGACTATTGAGTAACATTTTTTTAGTACTTCAGGCTTTTTGTGCAAGTGACTCAGGAATACACTGTTGATCCTGTGATGACCATTTGGGAAGGAAAGTTGGTGTTCATCAGCCAGGTTGAGGTGCAGGGACGAAGTCTGGAACACTAACAGGCGTCTGGGGTGTCAGAGACGTCTCAGTTGGTTTTACACCTATTGGTGGTCAAAACACCCTTTAAGCAAATAAATTTTATGACAAAGTTATGGATACAGAATTTAAAAATGCCTGATAGTACTTGCCCACAGCTGATAGCAGCCTCTTCTTACATGTATCTGTGTTGAAGCCACTAGGTGGGGGTTTTGCTGACATAAACATTAAGTTGATGAAATGCAGATAAATTCTCTTTTGTGGTTAGAAAACCTTGCATGGCTTTTAAAAACAACCCATCTAATTTTGCCCACTGTGTAATTGAAATCATTTTGCACAGGCCAGACTCAGCAGTATTTCTGGTCCAGTGGTAGGAACATGTATCAGAAATTAAGTTTTCACTACTCAGATTTTCATAAGCACGAGAGGGAGGGACACAAAAGGAGAGATACAGCTGAGTGTGGTGTCTTCCCTGTGATGAATCACTCTATTCTCTTCTAATGTCTGCATTTCAGAATTCAGTCTGTTATGTGAGCCTCTTTTATTGTAGAATTAGAGGCCCAGTACAAGAAATTCGTGCACTCGGGGTGTGGGAGGGGGTCCCTCAGCCCGGTCTGCACCCTCTTGCAGTCCGGGAGCCCTTGGGGGATGTCCAACTGATGGCTTAGGCCCGCTACTCCCGGGGAGCGGGCCTAAGCCATCCGTCAGACATCCTTAGTGCTGCCATGGAGGCAGGAGAGGCTCCTGCCACCGCTACTACGCTTGCCAGCTGTGAGCCTGGCTTCTGGCTGAGCTGCGCTCCCCCTGTGGGAGCACACTGACCACCAGGGGGCAGCTCCTGCATTGAGTGTCTGCCCCCTGGTGGTCAGTGTGCATCATAGCGACTGGTCTTTCCACAGTTTGGTCAATTTGCATGTTAGCCTTTTATTATATAGGTTATATAAAAGACACAATGCAGAGCAGTGATCTCAAATCATAAATTGTGTTGTGTGTTCACTGGGTACTTTTTCATGCCTCTTTTCTTGCTGACAGTTTGCACAGAACTCACCAGGTGGCATCTTTACCCCAAGGTGATCCTGCATTGTCATGTGGTTTCTGGGCATTTTTATCACCTGATGTGTTTTTTAATGTGAGTTTACGAGCTAGAACTAGTCTGGCCTAGTGCTTACGGGGTGGCAGTTCCACAACCACAGACACTGTCATTGCAGATGTTGCTAACACCCACACGGCGATCTGAATAATTTCCGATCTGAAAAACTCATTCTACTAAGAAACTGAGCAAAGTGTCTCCTTGGAGAAACTAAAATCCTGCTCCTGAGGGTGGTTCTCATAAAATACTTTAATGAGTGGGAGGGTGCAAGAAGAGGCGCTCATTTCATCTCCTGGGGGGCTTGATGCCCCCATCTCTGCAGCCCTGGTGCCCCCTGGATGGCATCCTCATAGCATTGTTAAACGTCTTGATCACTGCCTCTAGAAAGATCACGAATTCAGCCCCATCCCCAGAGGTTCACAGAAGTCTTTAGAATTTGATGCCATGTGAGTTCTTGTTAAGTCATCGCCCTCATTCCCGTCCCCATCCCAGAAAGGACTTGCCTGGTATGAGGTTAATGCTCCATGTTTCCTGTGTATGCACATTTTCAGGACTTTTAACTGTTGGTGTGAAAGAGTCAGCTATGGTCAACAAAGTATTCACTTGTGTCAACGTTCTGGTCCTGGGCTTCATCGTGGTGTCAGGCTTTGTGAAAGGATCGCTTAAAAACTGGCAGTTCACGGAGGAGTATTTGCACAACAACTCTGGTCTCCTGTGCTCCAACAAGTGAGTTGCTCCCTCTGCCCGTCCCTTGGCATGTGGAGTTGGTGTGTCTGGGGGATGGAACTGGCTAGAACCATACGAGTCTTCTTTTCAGTAATGTGATTTGAATTTGAACATTTTATTAATTTTTTTTGTAGTGACATAGCTGAGGGTGTTTTATTGGTTTAAGATAAATTTTATTCCCCTCAACTAGACAGAACATGGTATGACAAGGACGCTTATGGTGAAACCAGAGTTTTCATTCTAATTCCATCATGTACACAGTTGAGGATCACTGTCAGACTCACTAAGTAATCCCTTTTTTCTCTTATTCTGTTTCATGACCTTCTTCTGAGTTTTGTGATCAGAAAAGATTTTCTCTGCAATACCATGGTGATACCACTTTATTTCAAAATGTTTAATAACCCAGAAAAAGAAATATGTGGAACTTTTATCAAAGTTTTTCAGAATTACTAAAGTATCAAACTGTGATTCTAATAATCTCTTTCTCCCACACTTGACTTGGGTTGTATCAGCCCTGAAAAGCTGTGGCCCCATCCCCCTGACCTGTCTCTGGCTCAGGGCACTCAGGGCTAGAGGCAGGTGATAGGCGGGTTTACAAAAGCCAAATAATCATAATGTATCTTTTTTTAAAATTTTTTATTTTACTGATTTTTTACAGAGAGGAAGGGAGAGGGATAGAGAGTTAGAAACATTGATGAGAGAGAAGCATCGATCATCCCCTACCGGGGATGTGCCCGCAACCAAGGTACATTGCCCTTGACCGGAATCGAACCTGAGACCCTTCAGTCTGCAGGCCGAGGCTCTATCCACTGAGCCAAACTGGTTAGGGCCATAATGTATCTTTTTTGTCAGATTTTCAGGTGAAACTTAGGGTCCTGGGATGGAGAACAGGGAGTGTGATTTTGCCCATGAGTCTATTTTAATTACTGCTAAAGGTTAAACTGCTCAGATAGAGATTCTTCTAAACTGTGGTAGCTTTAAAATGATGTCTCACATCCCGGAATGAGCAGTTTAGTTGGCCGGCCAGAGAGGCTGTATATAGGCTTTCAGGGACCCAGGTCGTGGCGCACCTGGTTGTTCTGTCATCTCTGAGGATGCTGTCCTTACCTACCTGGCTGGAGCTGGGCTGTGGGTGCTGGCATCATCCAGCTGTCCCAGAAAGGGAGCAAGTGTGGAGCAGAGTGTTCCCAGTGCTTTTAAGGACAGATCCCGGAGACACACGCTTCTTTTGCCCCCATTCGGCTGCAGAATCCAGTAGCCAGCCACATGTAGCTGCAAGGGAGGCTGAGGCACTGGGGGTCTGAGTGGTCACATGCCAACTTGGTTGCTGGTTGTTAAGGGCCAGGTGCCCAGTTGCCTGATTAATGGGCAGGCATTGATGTATGACTAGTTCATGACCAGACACCAATAGGAAAGTATTGAATTAAGTGCACAAAACTTCACTAACTCTAATATTATATGGGTAGTACTTCAAATAAAAAGAGCCTTTTAGTCTTTGGAGACTAAATCCTATTACAGAGAAATGAGGACTTTTAATACATATACCCAAACATTCCTGAGTCACATTTATGCCAAATTTCTTGGTGCCCATTCACTTATGGAGGAGTAAAGCCAAATCAAAAATCTTTGAAGAAACAGTCAACTTTGAAAACCTTGGGTGCTGTCTTACTGGTTGCTGTTTACAGGTCAGGAATTAAATGTTTCCTAGTTGTCAGTCAAGATTTAATTTTACGGTTTTTATGAAGAGGTTGTCCGTGCCAGCTGATGGTGTGTGCTTTCATCAGTCATCCTTACCCTGACTGTCCTAGCAACAGTGAACTCTGCTGGCCTCCCAAGTGGCGTTGGTAGCCCAGCCCTTGGTCCTGTGTGAGACGCCTTCAGCTGCATCTGCCTCCAGCCCTGGGACACGCCATGGAGGGCAGCGAGTCAGCCACTTTAAGAGGTGGAGTGCAGTAGGACAGGAACATGGCTTGCTTGTTTATTTTATTAAAATCTGTAAGATTCTTCCTTTTTCTTTTTTTAACCAGCTCTAGATCTGTATTTTTGACAATGGCCACACAGTCTTTCATGAAATAGTTTGTCTCTCTGAAGTTCTAAGGCATTACCCAAAAAAACCATATCGCATGGAGGGGCTTCATCATGTGTGGGTTAGGGGGCAGTTCCCACCGCACCCTGCTGCGATCGTAGGAGTCCGCTCAGCAGGGTGTCCCGTTCTTTGTGATTCACAGAGCCCGTGGGAGCGGCTGCGGTGTGGACTGTGGACCACACTTTGCTGACGTACCTGTCCTGGGCTGCCTTTTTTTGTGTCGGGGTTGGTGGTTCATGTCAGTAAATGACAAGCTTCCGTTTCAGTCTGGTAACCATTTTCCCCACATCTGTCACTTGTGCATTTCTTGGGGTTTCCCCCAGGTTGCTGCTGAGCCACTGTAAGTCCCACAATTAGGGTCTTCATGCTTCACATCCAGTGGCTCATGGCAGCTTCTGGAACTGAGAAATGTAATTATCCCAGAGGAATCGGTAAAAGGTTAATCCTCATTGGAAAGTAATTGGATCCAAATTATCTGTTTATTTCATTTGCTCATTGATAAATCAAACTGAAAGCAACTTTGCTGAAATGAGTTGCTAACTCAACCTCAGTGCATCAGTGCTCATAGAGTTGGAATATTCTTTCATTCCTGTTCTCAGGTTGGGAGGCGAAGTGGTCTGGGAGGAGGGGCGGTGGGGAGGTATGACCGTCCTCGCCCTGGGGGCTCTGTGGTAAGTGACAAGAAGCCTGCAGCCAAGTGGAAAATGTGGCCACAGGGGCGGGCTGGAGCTGCACTTCTCAGACAGAAGGAGCGGGGCTGCTCTTCAGGGGGCTGAGGCTCACGAGTAGTTGGTGAGAGGCAGGGCCTGGGGTAGACTGATGCCAGAGAGTGCCGCCCAGGCGAGACCCGGCAAGGGCTGAGCCCCACTCTTGAAGCTTAGACGTAGTGTTTACTTTAGAGTCACAGGGTTTGATCCTTTGGGACTGTTTTCTGGATCTTTAAGGACTTCGGGGTTCACAAAATGTGCTTGACTTTGAATTCATTACTTCAGCAAACAACTGATCCCCGCCCATGAGCCCAGCTGTGCTAGGCACCAGCCTCTACCTGAAGCATCCCAGCTGCTCACTGTGTGTGCGTGGGTGCTTAGGAAACATTGTTTTGTTGTCCGAAACTGAGCAGTTTTCAAACCTCAGTGACTTTGGAAATGCTTGTTTTGGGACCTGAGTTACTGGCAGATACGGAGACTTTTGCAGTTCGTTCCTACATCTGGGGCCCCTGCACTGCCCGGCTCCATTTCTTTCTCCAGGATTCTGGGGGAGAGGCTGCATTCGTTGGTCTCTCCTCTATCCTGAGGATACCCCGTCACAGTCCCTCTGTTCCATCCCCACCCCACGTCTATATTTAGAAGAGGCTTCTGGGAAGGGCATAGTGTGCACCATTGTGGTCAGGACCACACCCAGCGGAGGCCTGTTGTCCACAGTCGGACGCAGTGGCTGGCGACAGCTGCCGGGGTCATGGCCTGAGGGTCTGGAGCAGTGGTCATAAGTCAGGTAGTGGTGTTTACAATGGCTTGTCTTTGGGACCATGAAGCGAGTGTTGTGATCTTTGCTGTGACTCGTTGTTTTCCTAGTGAGACGAAAGAAGGGAATCCCGGTGTCGGTGGGTTCATGCCCTTCGGGTTCTCCGGTGTCCTGTCAGGAGCAGCCACCTGCTTCTATGCCTTCGTGGGCTTTGACTGCATCGCCACCACAGGTATGCCTGAGCGCTGTCGGGAGCCCCTGCCCCGCCCTCTAGCTCTCCAGACAGGCCAGCCTCATTTTACCCACGGGTCACTATTTTCCTTCCTGTGGGTTTGTGTCAGTCCCCAAGCTTCCACACCTGAGTAATGTGTAGATTGCAGCTTCCTGCTGATCTTTCCTACCCTTATCACTTCCCCAAGTCCCAGGTCACAGTTCCTGGCAGGAAACTGCATCCTGAACGTGACTAACCCTTCTACTAGAATGGGATAATGACAGACAGGGCTACAGCCTGACTTCATATCTGTGCATCATCCGGGAGAAGCGAAGCCATTAAAAATATTGTCATCCTGGCGAATTGAATAGTCTAGGCTCCATTGGACCTCCCAAATCTCCCTGCCAAAGGAAACAAGTCTTTTCCTTGGCGGAACCATGATGTAAAGGCCGAGAACACCATCTAGGGCCTAGGGGTCACTGGTCTGTGTGGCAGAGGGCCACCCTGTGTTTCCAGAGCCCAGGGAGGCATTTGTGGTGGCACAGACTCCCTGGACACTGACAGGCCTGGGGCCTCATGGTTTGTGGTTGTCCCTCCTGGCTGCTTCTAGGTGAAGAAGTCAAGAACCCCCAGAAGGCCATCCCCGTGGGCATCGTCGCCTCCCTCCTGATCTGCTTCATCGCCTATTTTGGGGTGTCGGCTGCCCTCACACTCATGATGCCATACTTCTGCCTGGACAAGGATAGCCCCCTGCCTGAGGCCTTCAAGCACGTGGGCTGGGATAGCGCCAAGTATGCGGTGGCCATTGGCTCCCTCTGTGCTTTGTCTACGAGGTGAGGATTCTCAGGTTCTTGGGTTGATGTCAGGTGTGGTGGGCCAGGTAAAGCTGGACACGCAGGTCTGCTCTTAAAGTTACTCTTTTCCCTGGAAATGGAGCCAGTGCCCCAACCCTGATTCTCTGGCTTTTCCTTGTTGCTATTAATCACCCTAGAGTTATTCGTGTTACTGGTCTCCTTGAAGAACCCGAGGCCCACTTTTTTACATCATCTGCTCAGCAAGGGACTGCCTTTCTGTCCCCGACTTTGGCCACTGGACCAGGCCAGCTCTTTGAACACTGCATTTTGGCCTCAGTTTGGCCATAACGTGGAGGTAACCTTGAAAAAGGGAGAGTGCCTTTTAATGAGAGGCATGTTGCCCCTGGTATGTCCTGTTAGCCCACATGAACAGTTACTATTTGTAAATGTCGATTTACCATAGAGATGTCCTCATGAACGCTGGGGTGCTTTTATTTTCTGTTTGAGTCAGCTGGAAATAACTGTAGGAATAAATGTAAAATTTGACTTCCAGAAAAACGACTAGTTTGTGCTGGTTTGTTAGGCTTTTCCTTTTCTTAGACTTATACATACTTTCTCCAGGCCTGGTATATGGAATTCTGAGGTTATATAGCTTGGTGGCGGCAGTCCTGGCGAGAGTCCAGGGCTCCTACTCCTCAGGTCAACTGGGCCTGGTTAGATCCTGGTGCCTTGGTTCCTGGGAAGCTCCTCTAACTGATGCCTTTTCTTCCATCTAGCCTTTTAGGTTCCATGTTTCCCATGCCTCGAGTTATCTATGCCATGGCTGAAGATGGACTGCTATTTAAATTTTTGGCCAAAATCAACAATAGGACCAAAACACCAGTAATCGCCACGTTAACCTCAGGAGCCATCGCTGGTAAGACCTGGAACTAATTTCACACACTAATATTTCAACAGTTAAGTCATTATTGTTCCCTAGGGAAACATCCTCAATTGTACTGCAGTCTCTGAGAAATTTTAACTTTTGTTTTCTAGCCTTAGACCTGGTTTATTGCAAGGTAACTGCCCTTCCAACACAAGGCAGAGGCGAGTGCTCCAGGGGATGTGATGGAATTCCCACTAAGTTTGAATTCTTCTGTTATTATTATCCTCTCATTGGCCCGAGCTTAGGATAATGGTCCCTCAAAGCCACTAGTCTTCTCCTTTTCTGAGTGTCCCTGAGTCGATTTTGGTAAGATGACATCTTGCATTTACAAGCCAAGTGAGAGTTTGTGTTATTACTAGAAATTTAGTGTCCTTGTATCTTAGCCTGTGAATTCCCTGGGAAACGAGGATCCCTTATGATTGGTGTTGTATAAAATGTACCACTTTGCCCTGGCCGGGGTGGCTCAGTTGGTTGGAGCTGTATCCCATGCACCAAGGGGTTGCAGGTTCAATTCTTGGTCAGGGCACATTAGCTGGGTTGCAGGTTCAATCCCCAGCACTTTGAGCCTATGTGATGATCTAGAGGCCCCAGATTTAAGGAATGATGGGGGTCAGGGGGTGGGGGTGGGGGAGGGCAGGGCTGAAATTTATTTGCACTGCATGCTGTTTGTTGTATACATTTCCTCCTCTAATGACTGGACTGCATTTCGTAGCAGGAAAGGCAGTGTGATCCCATTGTACAGAGGTGGAAGTGGAGGCACAGAGAGGTGAAGGCAGAATGCAGACCCATAGTGTAGATCTGGCTCTTGGTTCCTGGTTTGTTTTTATGCCAAAGAGGCTGGCTCCTTCCAGGGTGCGAGAAGAGCATCGGGTCTTTTGGTAAATTAAGACACGTGACACCAGCCAATTTGTGCCATAGGGACTTGTCAAACGGCCATTGATAGGACATCTTATCTTAAATGAACGTGTTGTTATTAGTAGGATTTATGCCTTTAGCAAAGTGTGCTTCATTTTGTGGATTAACATTACATAATGGAAGAAAGCTAGCTTTTTATTATTTACTAAATTTGTCCTGTAATTTTACATTTCTTTTTTATTTGTTTTTTGTTAATCCTCACCCAAGGATATTTTTTCCATTGATTTTAAGAGAGAGTAGAAGGAAGGGGAGGAGGTTGGGGGGAGAAGGGAGAGAGAGAGAAAGAGAGAGAGACACACACATTGATGTGAGAGAGACACATCGATATGAGAGAGACAGATTGATTGTTGTCTCCCACACTTGCCCCAACTGGGGCTGGGGATTAAACATGCAACCCAGGTACATGCCCTTGACCCTTCAGTGTGATGCTCCAACCATTAAGACACATTGGCTAGGGCTGTAATACATTTTTTAGAGTGATCGCAGTGGTCAGGTTAAGGGACACATGTCAGAATACAACCACTATATTTAAGGGATTAAGGCATTGGAAACCATGAAATTTTTTTCAGTATTTACATGTAATTTGATTATATTAAAGACTGGCCTTAATTTCCTTCCTGTGCTGATTAAGGGAGATGAAACTATCGTCATTAAAGTGACTACAAAGTACATTCACTAAACTTCTTTTTTTGGTGGGAGTGTAAATAAGTATTAAGTTTTCTAAAATCACCTCCCATGTTGTCGCGATTTCTCTGAGTGGGAATGCAGGTGCTTGTGGTGTGCATAGTAGGTCACCGTTCTATTTATCTGCAAGTCGTCTTTGCTCCTAAATCTTACTATTTATTCACAATCTAAATTTGTTTTAGCTGCAGTGATTTATAGGAGCTTGAGAAGTGTTTGTGGAAAAGCAATGGTTTTGTGTTATGCTTTAACTTGCCTCGATTGTGAATGATTTGAAAATACCCCAAAGTAGACCTAGCCAAGTTATTGTTTAAATGGGAAACAACCTCTATACGCATGTAAATACACATACACATTCTCACAAAAAGTACAAAGAATTTTCAAATAAGCATGCATGTGTTGTTGTTTTTAAGTGTGGTCATGGTGAAGGGCTTGAAATTGTTTGGGAATAACACTGCTTTCCATGCTCAACTGTCTGGGTCAGGAGCCTCGTCCACCTCCTCATCATTGTTGCTGACAGATGCATATGTCTTGGATGATATACCAGAGACTGTTCTTACCTCTTCAGTAGTGTATAGCATGTTCAGCGAGTGCTGGGTGGATGATGAATGAATAGATGCATGGCTGATGGATAGATTGGATGGCTGATGGATGGATGGATGATAGATGGGTGGGTGGATGGATGATGAATGGGTAGGTGGATAGCTGTACATGATTTATCTATGAGTCATCATCATATAGAAGAAGAAACACTGGACTTGGAATCACAAGAACTAGTTTAAATTCTGACTTTTCCACCTAGCTATGTGACCTTAGGTAACTCTCCCAACCTTGTCTGAATTTCAGCTTCTCCATCTGTAGTCTAGTTACCATCTATTGAGGACTGTGTACATGATTGAATCCTGAGCTTTTCTTCCTGTAAGCATCTTTCCATGGAAGGGCCTGGGGTTGGGGGGCAAGAAAAATGCACCTCTGTGGGTGCAGGTGGGTGGTGGTTCTGGGTGTCAGTCTGTGTAGAGGGCCATCCATGGATCCTGATGTTTGTCTCCTCCCCAGCTGTGATGGCCTTTCTCTTTGACCTGAAGGACTTGGTGGATCTCATGTCCATCGGTACTCTCCTGGCTTACTCTTTGGTGGCTGCCTGTGTGTTGGTCTTACGGTATGTATGGCTTTTCTGGGTCCCATGACGGAAATGCACATGAACCCTCCTAGCCTCTTAGCAGTTCAAATTATTGGTTTATACAGTGCAAATTTTAGGTTGTTGATAACTCCTTTGGGAACTTCCCAGGAGAGGGTGGGGATATGGTGGTTGAGAGCCTACTTATAGAGAATATCCATGAAAAGATTCAGGGGTGGCCCCACCTCCTTCTGTCATGTGCCCTCATTTTTCTGGCTGGATGTTAGGAGAATAGAGACAGGTTCTCATCCAAGCTGCTGAGCCTGGATCTTGGGATCAGCTTTTTTGAAGGTTTTGGTGATGATTTCAATATGGTCCAGCTTCTTGGGACAGAGTAGACTGGGGACTGGCCCTGATGAGAGTTGGGAGAATCCAATGAAACTTAGGTCACTGTGATGACCTTCAAAACTCAGGTTACTGCGGTGCTTCAGTGCACGCTGCTGGAGAAAGGCGTTCCATTATATGGTGTGGGATGGCTGAGGTTGATGTTCAGGAAGACTTTCCAGGTTCTGGTGATAACAAAGCAGCCCGGGCTTAAGCTTGGTGTCTCGGCTACTCCAGGGCACCCCAGCAAAGCATACCTCCTGGTGCCAATTTTTCTTTGTTCTAGAAGGACAGGGCTCTGCTTCCCAAGTCCCAGAAATGGCCCAAGGTAGCATTCATCATGAGACCATGTCCTCATGGAGACTCTTAGTGTTGGTCACCTGGCAGGAGCCTCCGTGTTTCTTCCCAGGCATTTATACTTACAAGGCCATTATCCCGTTTCTCATGTGTCAGCATCTAATGTATGTAAAACCTGGGTTGAGCCTTGGTGGTGATTGTATAAGATCAGCTAAAACTAGTTTACTACCACTTTTTGCTTCCCAAGGGCTCAATGCTTCAATCTTCTCCAAGGTCCCACCACCTTCTTAATTGACCTCATGGTATTACATTTAGTGAATCAGTGAAAATATGGTGAATATCTTTAAGCTTACTTTTAGACTGTATGCAAAGTAATTCATAAGGCACTCGGTTTTCCAAGACTGGTGGAAAAGATTTGAGTTTCGTTCATTTTGGGTAGGAGGATAAGAGGCCTCATTTAAAATGACTGCTCCATTCGCAAGTAGCTTGTATCTTGGAAATCATGCCACTGAACTCTATAGATTTATTTATGCCAAGGCATTGGAGTTTTAAAATAAATTGATCCAATTAAGTCTCACAATATCTCAAAGCCATCAGCCTGCAGACACATTTCTCCAGCTTTCTGCACCAAATAGGATCCTGATGTTGCTTTCTATTTCTGTCTGTGCATTTAGTTCCCTGCAGCCTGGTTTTGTTGGAAGTGGCCTAGTATCTTAAGTTTCCAAGGGCTAGTGCTACTCTCAGAGCCAGAGAAACCATCTCAAGACATTTCTCTGGGCTGGTTTATGGTGGAGGTCAAGTTGTCTCAAAACAGAGACACCAAAGAAGGCTGTTGCCAGAAGGTGAGACCCAGGTCTCCTCTGTTTCCACTTTGCCAGAGAAGACATCATTCTGACCATCTTCTTCCCGTTTGATGCCTTACGTCCTAGGAAACTTATCTTTGAAGGCTTTCTAAGAAACTGAATTATTGCTTGTTCTTTTGCTTAATGAAAACATGTTGGTCACATTTGTCTGCAGGTATCAGCCAGAGCAACCTAACATGGTATACCAGATGGCCAGAACTACCGATGACCTGGATCAAGTAGACCAGAATGAATTGGTGAGCACCAGCGATTCCCAGACAGGCTTTTTACCAGAAGCAGAAAAGTTTTCTTTGAAAATATTACTTTCACCCCCAAACATGGAGCCCTCCAGATTCTCTGGGCTAATCGTGAACATTTCAACCAGCCTCATAGGTAAGAGCCTGCCCTTCCTTGGAATGTGTCTGGGGTCCTGCTTGTTGGCATTGCACGGTTTCTTGTCACTGGGTATGGGGGTGGGTGTCAGAAGTCCTGCTGCTGGATGGACTGTGCTACCGGTTATTCTGTCCTCATTGCAGGTGATGCCTACAGAAATAGAACCTCCCTCTCCATAGGTTTTGGGGAGAGCTGAGGGTATCATGGGAACTTGAGAAATGGTTGAGATGCATCTCTCTTTCTCTCCCTCTGTCTCTGTCTTCAGCAATTCTTATCATCATCTTCTGCATCGTGACTGTGCTTGGAAAGGAGGCTCTGACAAACGTGGAGTTGTGGGCCATCTTCATGCTCATCGTCTCTGCTGTCCTCTGCTCAGTAGTCACGGTCATCATCTGGAGGCAGCCTGAGAGCAAGACCAAGCTCTCCTTTAAGGTGAGCAGCTCTGCCTGTGCTTCTGCAGGGAGCTGCCCGATGGGACACACCCCGCACGGGCTCTCCCAGGTGTGGGTGTTTGGCGGGAGGTGCTTCCTGGCCAGCCTCAGGGGAACATGGGCCATGGGCACAGACAGTGCCTGGTGGGGACCTGACCCTCGTTCTCAATGGTGTGGCTCCACCTCACCCACCGGGGCTTCTCACAAATGCCATCCAGGTGGATTGTGTATCATCACCAAGCCTTGGAGGTACACTTTTAAATTTCACAAATAGTAGAATAGTTCAACCTTAGAGGTAAAGTGGAATCCTTCTTCTAGCCCCTGCTTTAATGGGAATATAGCAGGAGTGGAAAATAAGAATAGAGCTTTCTTCGGCAATTAGTTGCTTAGACCCAAGCTCCCGCCTGTTAGGGTTTGCCTGCATGGGGGTGTATTTACGTTGGAGGAGTTGGGGGTGCAAGGGTAGGATTGGCCCTCGCTTCCTCTTCCCAACGTAAAGATGGCAGCCGATATAGATCTCAGAGGTCCATGTAAGTGTCAGGTGCAGGATGTTTTCTAGGTCGTCTTGTTAAATGATGCAAACAGGTGCCAGCTCCAACTCTGCTGTCAGGGCTGACGCTCCACCTTGTGTCTTCGCAGGTGCCCTTTCTGCCAGTCCTTCCCGTCCTGAGCATCTTCGTGAATGTCTATCTCATGATGCAGCTGGACCGAGGCACCTGGGTCCGGTTTGCGGTGTGGATGTTGATAGGTATGTCCCATACTCCAGTGTATCCTGAGACCTCCCACCCCTGCTCATCACTCATGTCCCTGCTACTTACTTGGCAGATGGCTAATGTCTTTGAACCTCCTCAGTTCAGATTTCAAAACACAGTAGAAACACAGGTATTCAACAGTTTTCTCTCAGATAACAAGGAGCTCCTGGTAGGTTGTGGGTCCTTCCCTCTTTTTCAGATACTTTTCATTTTAATAGCCTCTTGCCTGAGGTAGTTATGTTATTGGGCAAGAGCTTGAGGTTAACAAGAGCAAGGCTGTGAGCATGAGCCTGCTGTCAATGAAGCACCAGTCGTTTCCACCCCCAGTAGGAAAGTCGGGACGTCACCTCTTTTCGTGGGCGGTGGGCACTGGCAGGGCCTGCAGGGGCTTGGGGTGTCACCTTGTGGGTGCTGGTCCTGTCTGGGACTGACCGTGGCCTGGCCTCTCTCCGGGCCTCTCCCTCTGGGGATAGCAGGAGGTGGATCAGGTTTTTTCCTCAGTGTCCAGTCTGAGTGCTGATGAAGGGCGACTGGCCTTGACCTATGTCCCTCCGTGTCCCTGACAAGAGCAGAAATCTCAGGACCAGGTTTTGCTAAACCTCTCAGTCTGGGGCCACACCTTCGGGTAGACGGCTGCTGCTATGCCATCTCCAGGGTGGTACTTTGCTACCCCAGTCTCTGCAGATCCCTCACTCCCCTCAGAGTCTAACCTGTGTTTAGCTGGACAGGCATCTCCTGTAGAGTCATTCTGTGCGAGCTGGCTCAGTCTGCGCTCAGCCCACTGTGGCCATTCCTTGAGACTGCAGAGCCAGGTGCTTACTTCCTGCCAGAGGTGCAGGGACTGCTTCTGAGCATCCCTATGTAAGCGCCTGGCTTCTGGGCATTACCTACTTCCTGTACTTTTGGTAGCTGAGTTGGGTCCGCCTTTAAGGACCACTCTCCTTATGTCACCAGCAAAAGGGTGGCCCCAGGGCCACCTGGGTCACAGTCTCTGGACAGTAGTTAGAATCACAGATCTCTGGACCAGACTGATTCGTATGGTACACTCATTCCCAGGTGACCCGAATGCCCCCTGCAGTGGGAGTCACGGCCACAGAGAAAAGGAGCAGCCGGGACCGTGCAGACTGCACGGAGACCCACGCTGGCAGGGAGAAGCACAGCTTCTGCAGTGTCCGTCTTGACCCTTCCAGTGGCCACAAGCCCCCCAATTAGGTGGTCAGTGGATGAACCTGAGGGATTGATGTCCCTTCCAGGGGCCCCCAACTGAGCAGTTCCCCTGCTCAGGAGCTTCCCTGGTATGACGCTCTCCAGAGGGTCACCTCTGCTGGACCTGTTTGGAGAGTTGTGTTGTTACTTTAAGTGTAAAGTGTAGAGAGTGGAGGCTCAGCTCAGAGCAGGCAGCGTGGAGAGTCTTTGCTAAGCCCCAGGCTGTGCTGTCTGCTTCCTTGGACCCCATCTGCTCTGTTCACTGCTCTCTGCTCTTGGCCTGCAGGCTTTGCCATCTACTTTGGCTATGGGCTGTGGCACAGCGAGGAGGCATCCCTGGTCGCTAAACAAGCAAAGACTGCTGATGGCAATTTGGACCACTGCAAATGACGCACAGCCGCATCCACCGGAGGTGACAGAGCACCCAGATGCACCTTGCTGTCTCCACCAATGCAACAGGACCCCCCACAACCGCAAGGCTCCTGAGCAGCAGAAGGTGCACTGCCTGGACTACAGCCACAGCCCACATCTCAAAGGCCTGCCTGTCATGCTCTCGGGCAGGCTCACCAGGCGGTTACTTCTGACAGCTCCCTCCAGGGCCGCTTGGCTGTGGCTGCCACTGCGTCTCCTAACTTCCCTCCGAACAGAAAGCAGCTCCTCCTGCCGTGCTGCTGTGGCCCCAGGCAGGATGGAGATCTCCTTCTCATTACTGGGCACCCAGGGCTGTGTCCCAGGCACCGTTCTGGTATTGAAAACGCGGCTACTCCAGACTCATAGTAGCCTCTCCCCGCTCAGCTGGAACAGCCGGCCCTCAGTACAAGATGAGTACCACGAAACAGTATGCCTCCACAGGCCCGCCCCGAGCCAAAGGACAGCTTGCTCCAAAAGAAAAAACAAAGATTGGTTTTCTTTTCCTGCCCCTGCCCTCTGAGTTGTTTCCAGAAGGGGTCTTAGTGTGACTCCTTCTCCACTCCGCCACCTTGACAGAGCGAGAAGACAGCGGGAAGGAGGCAGGGCTGGGGCCGGCCGCACTCCAGAACGCGTGTGCACGGGGGACCTCCTTCAGCCACATTCCCGCCGGGCCCAGCCTGTTCTTGCTGCTCTGGCATCTCATTGCTGCTCTGTGTCCTGAGCAACTGGAACGTGACACTGTTTATGGAGGATTGGCCTCAAGTTAGCAGCGCTCAAAACACCCTTTTCCGTGGGTCTCTGCCGTTCACTGAGCCCTGTCCTCTGATGCTTGCGGGTCAGTGTTCGGGGTCTTGTAAGGTTCCCAGGACAGGTGTCCGCTCGTTCTGAGGTGACAGTGAACGTTCCTCCCCACACTTGTGGCCCCTGCCACGATCTCGTTGGCCCTTCTCTCAAGTGTAATCAGATTGAGTCCTCCTGTTGGTTTCTGTGAATCACTCCACCAATCAAGTTGGTGCTTAACATTAACTTGGAAAATGGCCAAATGATTAGCCTGTGCCGTCAGTGTATTGTTCAGAGTGTGGGGCCCCACACTCGACGGTTGGGGTATATTGCTGTCCCTCTGGTGTACCTGTTGTCCAGATGCCCTGGGTTTGTTTAGAGGTTTGTAACCCGGCCCAGCCCCCTGCTCCATACGTCTCCACAGTGAGCTGCTCTCTGCGGCACTCGCAGGCCGAAGCTGGAGAAAACAAACACCAGTCCCATCGTCCTCGTCAGGGTGTCGTCCGGGAGACAGGAGGCCCTTGTTGATGGAGGTAGAGGGAGACAGACATTTCACACAACACAGAACATGTAAATGCTGCCGTCAAAGCTTATTTTCCCATTTCTTCCCCCCTGGCCTTTGGCACAAATCTGGTCGAAAGAAGCTGGTAAGTTGACAGCACTTGTCTTTTGTCCTGCCCAGAAGACTCTTGGAGAAAAGTTTGAGTTTGTGAAACAGCCAGACGGCTAGGCTGGCCGCTGGAGGACGGCTGGGCAGTCAGCCTGCCGGGGCAGGGCCCTTGGTCAGGCCCCAGGTGGATTTCCAAAGAAAGGTATTTAAATTTATGTAGATTGGTGCTGTAAACTATTTTGATAAATATTAACTTATTTTGTTTGGGTTTGGTTGTCTGCTATTTTCTTGGGCCTGTTAGCTGTCCGCTCCATGTGGCTGATATTTTCCCACATAAAGAACTAGAGGGAGGTGTGTCTAAAAGAGATTTTTTTTTTTTTTAATTTCTCTTTCTGGTTGAAATATCCATGAATTTTCTGGGTGATCGGAGAGCAGAGAGCAGTGAACAGAGCAGATGGGGTCCAAGGAAAGTGCCCAACAGACTGTGATCACAGTTGACCTTTTCACTAGCAACACCCATCCTTCTGCAAACTGAAAAGGTGCGATTCTCCTGCACGACAGGCCAGAGCCAGACCTGCTCACAGAAGGCGGGGCTCAGGCTAAGGAGAATCCCTCACCCTCCCTCCGGGCAGAGCCCCAGTGTGGGGCAGGGCCCCGAGGGTGACTCAGACGTAGTGCACTCTTGCTGAGAGTAGTTTGTTCTCTTCCTGTCTGAGGGCCATGACATAGGGATGGTATTGGGGCTAACCTCTCAATGTGAATAGACTTAAAACACCTCATCCTGCCCCTGAAATACACACACACACACACACACACACACACACACACACACACAGGCAAAAAGAAAATCCACCGAAAGTGCTCCTCCCACCAAACAAGAATAGGATTGTCAGTTTTGCAGCTTGGCCAGTATTTTCCTACACAAATTTCACACATCTGGAGACCCTCTGGGGATGTTGTGTCTACTCATCTGTGCCCCAGCCCCAAATGCTGAGGAGGGAAAGACCCTTTGTGCTGAGTAAGTGCCCCTTCCTGCCTCTGAAGTCCCATCAGCATGTTTCCAGGGCCTGAGAACTCACAAAGGAGCAAATTGGAGCCCCAGGGCCTCTGCTGAAGAGGGAGAGAGAAGGGGTTTCCAAGGAAACAGCCGGCCTCTGGGGCCTTCCAGAATGGGGACCCTTGGCCTCTGCACATGCCCCACCCTGCCCCATCAGCTCACACTCCCTCCCCCCAACGCTGAGCTGGGTTTGTTTTTCCAAACCAAGAAGGAGTAGTGATAGAGCCATCTTTTCTAGGCTGTTTTGGAAGGACTGTTGCCAGAACCCCTCACATGTTGCCCACCTTTGGCTTTATTCCATTGCGTTATCAGGCAATCAGCCACCTGCTCCCATGTGCTGCCTCCTGCTGTGTGTTCCTGCCCCAGCTCCCAAGGCCCTGACACACTGCCCTCTGCCCCTGTGGCAAGGCCCGTTCACACTTGGATGAGGCACCTGGCCCTGCCTGATGCTTGACCACTGCATTGGTTCTGCTGCATGCGTGGGGGTGGGAAGGTGGATTCTGCCAGGTCTCCCCTCCACTCCCACCACTAAGGCTGTCTAAATTGACTAGGTTTTGCAATCCCAATAGGATGGCCTCTAACCTAACATTGGAGACAGACCTATGAGGTCAGGGTGGGAGGCTGGGTTCCTTGGGTGAGTGTGGACACACCTCATGGAGGCCCTGCCTGTTAGGTAAGCTCACTGGCATTTTGGGGAGCTCTGCCTAGCTTTGTACCAGGCCCCACTGTTACACATCTAATACAAGCCATCACCATGAAGACAGGCCCCATGAGCAGCGTGTTCCAGGATGGATGGAGAGGGAGGTTTTGTGGGCACATCCACTCTGCTGGGCGAAGGTGTGTGATGTGTATTTATGGAACTGGTTAGTTCCCTTTCAATGGAACTAGATATGTTATGTATAATCTAAACTATATCTGTTTGCCATCATAAGGAGAGTATTGTACTTAAGGTTCCTTGGGGAGAGGAGATGTAGATTTTGTCAGACTCTCCTGGACTTTTTTTTGGTAATGAAATGCTTTATTACCATCCAGTGGTGTAAGAAGCTACACTCTGTATTTCCTCATCATCAGTGTGATGCCTGAAAATTAGGCCAAAAAATGTCAACTGACGTTCATCTCCGTCACTATAATCCAGATTTTGTGCCCATTGCTTGCTGAAGTAGCACTCTCTTTCAAGGGGACATGGACTGGCCAAGGGTCTCAGGCGCAGTTACCAAGGAGCCATCCTGGATCGTTCTCCAGGAGTGGAGCTTGAGATGGATGACCTTGGCCGTGAAGTCCAGGCGATTTTCTCAGGGTGTGAGAGTGTCCGCAGGCTCAGGAAGCAGGGCAAGGAAGATGCACTTAGACTTTGCTAGTTTAGTAACAAGGTATGATCTTGTGTTTCTTGATGACAAACTTTTTAATTTGAGAACTTATTCTCCTATTTGAGAAGCTATAATATATATTTAAAATAAGTTTCCTGTTTAAGTTGTGCCTTTCAGCATCACTGGGTGCAAGGAGCACCAAGGGTGATGATCCCCATGAGGGCTGGCTTATCACCAAACCTGAAGAGCTGTGGTTTCTCCAGTAAACGTTTTCTTCTATTGTATTGAACATGGAGCCATTATTAAATGAGTTTTGTTTTTTATTATGTAAATTGTAAAATATTTTTTGTTTGATGCTCTATTTTTCTAATAGTTTTCTTACAGTTATGATACTAGAGTTAGATTTTAACGCTAACTGCAAATCAGGTTGGTCTCTGCTGGCCCCTCCTGTTTTCACTTTATTTTAAGAACGAGCTTAGATGTTGTCCATCACTTTTTTAAAATGTGAAACTGCATCCCATTTTCGCTGACAACACTGTGCATCGACAACTTCTTACTGTACTTTGTGTTGTAAAATCAAACTGTTTTGTGGTACATTATCTCATGCTTCTGCAAATTCTAATAAATTCTGTAGCTTCAGTGTGCACGGTGTCCATCTCAAGAATTCCAGCAGCTTTGGCCAGGTCCCCAGGAGTGGCAGTGCCCCATGGAGAGGTCCAGATCCCGCGCTTTGCTTCTTTAGCATCTTCCGCCTCCCCACAGGCCGGTATTCTATCCCCTCCTTCAGCCATTGGGTGGAAATCCTTATTCCAACAATAAGCTGGGAAACCCAGAGCCAGGAACCCCTAGAGCCCTCATTTATGATCCCCTGTCGCTATCTCCCCGCTGCCCACTCTCCGGACTTGGCTTGGGTTTGGGCCCCAGAGATTTCATTTGCTGAAGGACTTGGGTATGGGGTGCAGCTAAACCCCTCACACCAGAACACCCCTCCACACCCACCATTGCTTAGAGAGGATGGGTGCATGCAGGGCAGGGAGAGGGTGGAGAGGATTGTAGCTGTTCTAATACTTGATCTATCTGTCCCCATTCCCCCTTGAGAAAGGATCATTTTCTTGCAAGGGAGGCAAATTCATTCAAATTGACCATAGCTCTCAGACACTGACACACAGTGATCCAGTGATCACATTGGGCAAATCTGCTGCCAGAAAGACAAGGCCTAACCTGTGTGTCATCTCAGCTGATGCCAGTGCTGGAGGGGACACCCAGGAGAGCAGAGAGAAGGGCAGGGAGCTGCTGTTGGGCCTGGCGCTGGCGGCTTGTCATGGGGGATAAAATCCTGACGACCAGGCACATCACCCGGTGGTCGGCCAGATGGTAAACGAATACAAACCCGACCCGATGGTGTGGAAGTGTCCCCAGCATGTCCCCAGGGTGTGCAGTGTCTGGGGACGCGGGCAGGCAGGAGTCCATTGCACCTCCCAGGGCAACTTCTCAGAGGTCTCCAGTGAGCCCAATCCCTGGCCTTCAGGATCAGTGGGCGTCAGTGTCTCGGAGAGCCCAGAACTGGGACAGGACCATGGTGGCAGGGGATGTGAGTGTCGGCTGAGCACTGGCCGGAGCTGAGCCAGGTGAAGCCTCTTCCAGCAGTGCCACACTGCCACCTCGTGGCCTGCCACAGGGTCTCCAGCCTTTCCTGGGAAACCTTGAGCCCCAGAAAGGATCCAGGTTGCAGGCCTCGGGAGAGTCTCCGAAGCACCTTTTCCCTGCACAGTTTGGTTTTGATACACTTCTGCTGAATCCAGAGCTGTGCCAACAGCTTGGCGTTCGCAGTAACAAGGAATCCTGTAAAGGCTCTTCACCAGGTGACAGCCAGGAATGGCGGCCACCTTGCACACCGGCTACTCTAGCCCAGCCTGGCTCAGCCCCCAGAGCAAGGCGGGGTTGGAGTACCTACTGGGGGTAACACTGCTGGCCCCTCTTCAAAGGGAACAGTTTCGTTTGAGCAAATCAAGCCTTCCTACCAACCCATCAATGCGGTCATTGAAAAATGCGCTGTGAGAAAAGGCTCAGGGACCAAACTGGCAGCCCTTTGGCCTGTTTCAGATGGCCAGCACCTAATCCTCGGGGACTCAGGTTGGGTAGGGGAATGGAGAAGCTGTGCAGGTTACACTTTCCCAAGGATACGTTAACATTTCACTTCGCAAAACAATGAAGTTGGCCCTGGTGGGGGAGCTCAGTTTGAGTGTCATTCCAATACACCAAGGCTGTGGGTTTGACCCCGATCAGGACACATACAAGAAGCAACCAGTGAGTGCATACAGAAGTGGAACAACAAATTGATGTTTCTCTCTTTTTCTCAAATCATTAAATAGAAAACATTTTTTAAAAACACAATGAAGTCACTTGTTGAGTGCCTGCCGGTGGTCTGCAGTCACTGGAGAGGGGATGCAATACACCCCCTGCTACATTAACCTGGGCGCAGGGAAGACGGAAGTCACCACCCAGAGAGCAGCAGCCGTGCGCGGTGGCCTGCTGGTTGTCCGTGCAGTGGGTGCCCTAGCGTGCTGCGCCCAGCCAGGACCCTGGGTCACGTGCAGCAGAGTGACTCCAGCTTAGAGCTGTGTAGAATCTCATCCCCCCCATGTCTTGGCTGGAAGAGCCTCAGAGACTTGAACTAGCGACCACCCCCACCCTCACCCCTGCTCCTCCCCCCCGGGGAAGGGGGCGGAGAACAGAGCTGGGCTGGCTGAACCCAGGGAGCCTGTTGTTTTGTTTTTAAGAGGTTTGAGAGAAGCAGAGTGGTTAAAAAAGATATTAAGCAAACTTAAGTGATTTAATTGCCCTTGTCTTAACAACTTTGGGTGTTTTTTGTGTATATTTAAGCATTTGATCCAAACATTCCAGTGGGCAGAATGCTGATTCGTAATAACATTGTGCAGTCCCAGAGATCTGGTTTGATGCCTATACTCCAGTGATGGCGAACCTATGACACGCGAACTCATTGTTTTGGTTGATTTTCCTTTGTTAAATGGCATTTAAATATATAAAATAAATATCAAAAATATAAGCCTTTGTTTTACTATGGTTGCAAATATCAAAAAATTTCTACATGTGACACGGCACCAGAGTTAAGTTAGGGTTTTTCAAAATGCTGACACGCCGAACTCAAAAGGTTCGCCATCACTGCATACTCTGAGGCAGCACCAGCTGTGCAAACAGGTGAGACACCTCGTTTTATTGTGCTTTGATTTATTGCACCTCACACATGTTGCATTTTTTACAAACTGAAGGCAAGGCCTTCCACTAGTTAAAAGATTACAACTTGCTTTATTGCAATATTTGCTTTATTGTAGTCTGGAACCGAACCCGAGTATCTCCGCAGTATGCCTGTACCCACTTCCGGGTTTCTACCTGAGCATCGCTCCTTCCGCTGAGATGAGTGACCCAAGTCCCACGCAGGGAGAGCCGGCTGTGCCAGGCTCCTTGCACAGAGGAGGTGACCAAGTGGTTGACTTTAGAGGTCTCGCCTGCCTGCTGCAAACCAGCTGTGAGAGGGGAGAGTTCTCTGCAGACAGGAGGAAGCGGCTCTAACGTCGTCACTCCCTGCACATGCCAGTGGCTGAGTCACGCGCCTGCTCAGTAAAGGTGAGACCTCACGTGTGGGGGAAAGGAATGAAAGGGGGTTATTATAAAAGTGGAGGACACAAGACACAGCAAAAGACACTAACAGGCTGGGACAGGTTGACAAGTGAATCAATAAATAGGTCGTCACTATCAATAATCTGGAAGCTGGGTGACTTAGAGGGGATTCTGTGGTCCTTGCAGGTCTGGAAATGACTCGAGGAGATTTATCATCCGCGAAAGCTCTCTTGTTCAGCAGCTGTTCAGGACGGCAGACTTGCTACAGTCTCACTAAAGTCCCTACCACTCCTATATGCCCCACAGGGAACTGACAATAGGGGTCTCCCTTGCATCCTTAAGCAGGGGCAGGCTGCCAAGCTGGCTGCAACCCACCCAGAGGTCAGGACTGGGGAGCAAGTGCTTTCAGGCTGAAACGTGCTGGCTGCACAGAGGATTATAGGAAGAGCCACAGAGCTGTCCAGGCTCCCGTGTCCCATGTTGGCATGAGAAAGCCTGACAGATCGTTGTGCACGATAAGGAACTGCTGTCTGTGACCATCACACCAGGAGGGCTCCTCCTTGCTGCTCATGAGAAAGCTCTATGGCCACCCAGGCATGAACTGGCAGGATATAGGATACATCAAACTTTTGTTGGGGGTAGAATCATAACCCTGCCTAGGGCTGAATTTGAAATCGATGGTAAAAGAATTGCACTCAATCTTTTGTGTCCCTTTCCCACTGACTCCAGCCCACCAGCCTACTAAAGACAGCGGGCTGAGCAGAGTCACTGAGCCCCCGAAAGCCAGGGCCAGGCTTCTGGAGATCCTGGGCTTCAAATATGGGTGTGGGGGGCGTTGGACCTGCTGAATCAGGGCAAGAGGTCTGGACACTCAGTGGCTGACCCTGGCAAAACACAGAAAAAAAATCCAGCCTGCCAAACACTTCCCTGGCTGCTATGGCTCCAGCCCGAATTGCCTCAAGCCTGAGGCGGTCAGGCCAAGAGTTACATCAAGTGCGTGTCACGGGAGCTCCCTCAAATTAACTTTAATATGCTTCAAACACAAATATGCAATACAGAAAGTGTAGGGGCTGGGTAAGGAATGTGAGACCCCATTCAAGCAATCACACCCAGTGTGCCAGTCCATCAACCCCTCCCCTCTCGGAAACCCGGCCAGAATCCTGCCCCAGCTCGGGGGCCCGGCAGTGGGGAAGGGCACACACTCAGCTCCCAAATGCCCAGAAAAGGTCGGTGAGGTCTGATGGGTTTGTCTGAGGCAGAGGAGCTGCGGCATCTGTAAGTGGAAACAGCTCCGGCCTGAGACGTGATGACAGGACTTCCATGTTGAGAGGTCCACGTCCTAGTAGCGTGCAGAGTGGTGGAAGGAGCACAATGGCTGCCACCCCTCCTGTTCCAGGACAACGGCCAGAGGTGACGGGAGTCCATGGTGAAGGACGAGGCCAGGGCGATGTAGGAATTAGCTCAAGTGCGCATGGTGAGGGCTGGTCAGGGCAGAGCTCCAGTCCTCCTGGTGAGGGATTATTTAGTGCTGACATCACCACGCCTTGGCCACAACCGGCTAACACGCTGTAGCACACCCTGACAGAACACTGGAGCCGGTGTTGCTGTGTAACTGCGTTCAGCAGGCGTCCCTGTGGACGCAGCTCCTAACTGGAGAGCTGAGCTACCGCTGACACTGTGTTTGGAGGCGGTGCCGCGAGAAGGAGACATAACTGTGTGCTTTGTGAACAAGGCATAATCGACTCTAATGGAATGCCCGGCTCAATGTCACAGCATCATGCAGAGCCATGAGAGGAGAAACGTTCCTTCGATGGGCATCTACTGTGTATGTCCCCAGCATGGGGGGATACTATTGGGGGTTTGCTAGAAACAAGATGGAACTCAAGCAGAAGCCCAACCTTGACTCAGGCAGGGAACACAGACCAGGTCTGTGTTCATGTGAGCGAAGCAGGCAGGCCTTTGGGCAAGCCGACCCCTCCCTTCTGTGGGCCGTCTCTTCCCCACCACAGATGACCCTGCCTGAGTCCACTTGCCTTGGTCATACTCAGACTGCCCTGTGCTCAGGACAATTTCCAGGGGCCTTAGGGAGGGAAGTACAGGGGCTCTGTCACAAACAGGAAACAAAGGCATCATTATCATCATATCAATTGTTAAAACTACTTCCCTGTTGGGTGTCATGCTCCTAACCTTCCACAGCACTACAGGAATACCTCTCATGTTCTAATTCTACCATTTCAGAGACAGGTGCCAGTCCAGCAGCCAGTGACCACTGGCTGGAGTTTCCGTGGGCTCCTCTGTGTGGAAGGACCGTTTGGGTCCTAGATGGAGCACTGTCAGCTGTGGCATTGCTCGATGATCCTGCAGAAAATATACCTGGGTTCCTGGAGGGTCAAGGGATGGTCTAGCTCAGCGTGGAATTGGTCCCCCAGGACGGAAGAACTGGTTTTCTGGAAGCCCCTGCTAGAACCCCTGAGCCATCTCAATGCACAGTGATGGGACTGAGTTACTGAACCGAACTGAAGGGGAGATTGCTATGAATGGGGGCCTGAGGGTCATATCGGTGGGTTGACCACTCGCAGCATCAGATCAGAGCAAACCACCTAGACTGCCAGAGCGTCCCTGCCCTGGGCTCAGCCAGGGCACAGATCCTGTCAGCAGTTTTCCTCTTGAGGCCGCAGGGCGAATGGTCTTGGTCAACTCCAAGGTCATCCTCACCCTCCCTCCAGAAGGGCTTTCTCTCCCATATTTCCCCCGAGGGAGCAATAGCTGAAGGACAGATTCCAGGATGCCATTTAGGAAAAAAGCAAAACTTGTGTTTACAAGACTATAGATGATTCACTGTCATGTCGAAACATCCAAAAAGCTGCCAAACCCCGCAGGGCTTCCCACTGCGCTCCCTTAGCCACTCACCACAGGAGCCTTGATAATTAAAACCTGCGAATGGAATAATGGTGACTTCAGATCATGTTGACTAAGAAGCTGATTGTTCCAAAGGCAGTTACCGTTCACAAGTCGCTGGTGTTTGTGTTAAATACAGTACCACTTGGTGGCAGGTCGAAAGGCGCTTCTTCTCAGTATCTTTTTTTTTTTTCTTTTCTATTTTGGGTAGAAATATTCTTGGGAAGCTAGATAGAAATGCATTTTCATTTCCCAAGTATTCTTAGGCACAAGTTAGAAAACTGCTGACCTTCACCAAAATATGTCAGCACTTCATGTTATAAAAAATGCAATTTAGAACCACCGCGTGTGCAGATACGTTCATTGACATATCTACACACATCGGTGCAGCACACAATGATTATTCGGTATAGATTCCAAACTGAACTATCTGTCACTAACCTGAAATTCTGCAGTGAAAATTCATTGCTCAAAAACAATTGGCATTTCTTTCTTTTGGCTCTAACTACGGTCCAACGTTTGCACATCAGACACGACCGCCTCAGTGGCAACGCCAGGGAAGAGCAGTGTGACTGGGGAGGGCGCCGCTGAGCAGCTCCTGAGCATGCGCGGGGCGGCCGTGGTGAAGACTCCCCCAGGTGGAAGCGCGGGTGCGTGAGGGGCCGCAGCTCCGAGGGCCGCGTGGCGTTGTCATCTGGGCGTGGTGCCCACTTTGGCGGGTGAGGAGGGTCCGGAGGAGGAGCCGCGGTAAACAGGGGACGTGGGGGTGAGTTTAACTGGGCTGGTTGGGTCCCCAGTTTGGAGCTTCCAGAGCAACTCTTCATTGGTGCGGCTCAGCCTCTTCTTCTCCTGGGCCTCCTTCTCCGCGTACTCCTGCAGGTTGGCGTTCTCCTCCGACAGCTGTCTGCACGGGGAGAGGACAGTCATGCCACAGGCCTCAGCTCGGATACGCCAGGCCAAGGACGCCTGCGGGGGCAGCGGGGGTAAGTCGGACCCTAACCCACAGTCTCGGGTTGAACCACTGTTGCTGCTTGTCCCACCACCACATCGGTTCTCCCTCCCCTCTTCCTGCCCCCTCCCCCCTCCCATTCAGCCCGGTGATGGCTCAGCCCTCATGGACAAAAATAGCCTCCCACTGGCTGTTTTATTGCACACCAACCCAAGTGGTGGTGGTGGGGGGGGGGGGGTGTATCTCCACATCCTTCCCTGGAAGTTGGGGACCTCAGAGCAGGGGACCAAGATAGAGACGATGTCACCAGGAGCAGCTGCATTTGGCTACATGGCTTCTCTCTGGCACATTCCATCTCTGCTGTCCTCTGTCAGGGCCAGCCCTTCACTGCCAGGGCCAGGCTGGCCCATGGCGACAGCTCAGCAGCCAAGGGAGACGTGGGTCTGCACTGCTGAGCTGGCCATGCACAGGGTGGCGCACATGGGGTTCCCTTTTCCCTGGGAACCCCCAGCGGCCCCTCTCCAAAATCCGCCCTGGGAACAAACCTGAGCAACACCCAGCCGCGTCGGTCGGGGCTCCTGCCATATGCTTTCCGACGGTCGGGGAGGCCTCACAGCGCAGAGGAGTGAGGTAAATTGGATGTTGGGACACAAACAGGACCCTCAAGCTCAGCAGCAAAGCCACTTTGCGGGTGGCACATGGTTTGTGAGTTTAGACACCTGCTCTGCCTACCTCGTGACGACAGTATTCTGGTCAATCCTTGCTCTGAGATCTTCGTTCTGCTGCTGGAGAACTTGGATTTTCTCCTCCAGGATAATGTTCTTTTCCGCCTGGAAAGGGTGCAGTGTTAGGAGGCCTCTGGCAGGGCCGTCTGACAGGAAGGAGACCAGTGCCCTTGGAGGGTTATCAAGAAGCGTGTTTTGCAAACTACAGTGTGTAGTGCACTGGTGGCTTGTAAAATTAGGTTACAGGGATGTGGTCGGCATTTGTTGAAAACAGAATAAAGCAGAAGAGAAAATACCAGAATGTGCTGTATATAGTAAAAGTAAGTATAGTTTTATATATTTTAGATATATAGTTTTATTTCACATATATTATGAACGTGTGTGTATGTATATACTGGAATCCTGTGTAGAATATATTTTTTATAGTGAGTGTCCCCAGGCCGTTGCCATTGTTAGAGATATGCCGTGATCAGCACCAGGACCTAGTCTGGCTAACGGGTCCCATGGGCCCCCCTGTACTGCATTACCCTCCCTTGCTGGGTGCACCCTATGACATTCTAAATGAATGGAGAGATGGAAACATGGACACATTTTCCCTTCTGAGACTATGGCCAGCCAGGAATGCAAAGCACAAGACCATCTTGGCACATTCTCAGAAAAATCACAGCACCCAGGGCTGTTACTGCTCCACAATTTATACCATTCTCTCTGTCAGAGGGTCTCACCGGGCCCGAGACCTAGCTGAAGTACAGTTCCATTCTAATATGAAGTTTAAAATAAATTATTTTTGAAAAGAACGTAACAAATTCTATATTAGTGTAGTTAATCTTTAAGGAAAACGTTCACCTCTCCAAGAATAAGGGTTAGGAATCAGAGCCAAAGAATGGACCTCTGTCCCTGCTCTTCATCAAGACACTCTCACCCAGCCCTCCACTTTGCTCTAAGGAAGTGGGATGTGATTAAAACAGTACCCTACCCCATATACACAACTGCTTCTGGAGTGAGAAGTCATGAATGCCTGCAGAAAGCCTAAAACATGGCTAAAAACAGCCACATCAGCCTCTAGGCTTGTCAGTGATTGAACAACTGGGTGCAGATGGCCCAGCCTGGAGGAGGAGGGTTGCTGTCCTCACATTGGTTGGACTACAGGCAGGACCAGGAGGGCAGGCCTCTGTCCCCGAGCTCCCAGTGGTCTTAGGTGTTGTCTTGCTGGGAAGCTCTGGGCTGCCGAGGGCTCTGGTGCCACGTGGCCAACGTTAGCCAGGATGCTGGTATCAGACACTCACATCCAAGTCTGCCCCCTCCTAACTGATGAGCACCGGGCAGAAAGCGATGTCTGCGAAAGGGGACAATGCTAGACAAGAGAGGGCCGTGACAACTGAATGTGAAACTGAGGTCTCCAGCAGCTCCTGATTAGGGCAACCAGCTCCAAGGATATTTCAGAACCACGGAGAACTTCAACAGTTAGACCAGATGATTGGTTACTGAGGGGGTAAGTTAAAGATTTGCTCACTGAACGTGTGCAGGGGATGTCTCAGGTATGTACACGTGTACAGAGAAGCTCTGGAAAGTGTTAACAGTAGTGGAAATATATTTTAATTTTCTTATTTCTGTTTATCTTATCATTTTTTTAAAATATATTTTTATTGATTTCAGAGAGGGAGAGAGAGATAGAAACATCAATGATGAGACAATCGTTATCGGCTGCCTCCTGCATGCCCCCTACTGGGGATTGAGCTCGCAACCCCGGCATGTGCCCCAACCGGAAATCGAACCATGACTTCAGGTTAATAGGTCGGCACTCAACCACTGAGCCACGATGGCCAGGGCTGTCTAATCCTTTTCTATAATGCACATATTTTCCTTTTATAGTATCAAAAGTTTGTTTTTCATATAACAATTTATAAAAAGGAATAAAACATAAGAATTTATCTGAGAGCCTTGGGTCAAGTTCCAGTTCAGGATGGTATCTCCTTGGAAACTGGCTTCTCTGCTACTAACCTTGGACAATCATCTCCTTGAGCCCTGGCGTGGCCCTTGTGCCTAAAGGTAGAGAATGAACTTTGGGGTGCTCTGTTCCCCAAAAGGGGCACCCTTTGCTGGTTCTGTGGAAGTCAGGCTGAAAGGTGAGGCTGAGTGGTGAGAGCGCTGGGCTGGGGTTCCCTCCCGCCTGGGGGTAGCCACTGATTGGCTTTAGCGAGATGCCCTGTCCCAGGCCCCCCTCTCTAACTTGTGAAAGCAGGCTCCCAGCACCTCCTTCACAGCCCTGCTGTTGGAACAGAGGCATGGAGAGTGCTCTGCGTGGTGCCTGGCACACGTCAGTGACGCTCCTCTGTGCTGGCTCATCACACGTCCGCCAGGGAGGAGTGAGGAAACCACTTCAGAGCCATGGGGCGGGGATGGAGGCTGCAGAGTTAGACAAAATGAGGCCACCTCTGAGACCCCTGGCTACCTAAGAAAGGCCTGGAGACTCAAGGATAGAATTCTCCACTCAGGTGGGAGCCATGGGTTCAGGGCTCGCGTCCTGAACGGTGTCAGTGTTGACATCAACGATGACAGTAAGGTTGCTAGGCTCTCCCCAGGAAATAGACCAACTCACCAGCTTTTCCAGCTCAATAATCTTCTTTTCCTGCTGGTGTATTTGCTGATTCTTCATCTCTAACACCTGCTTCAAACTCTTCATGTCTTCTTCCAAGTGCTGATAGGGAGCCAGTGCAACCTACAGGGGCAGAGAGCGACAAGCTATCTTCCCGGTCCTGGCAAAGGCCACTGCTCACCACAGTCACGGATTTCACTAAAGCTAGTCTTCTTTAACCAGCTGCCCAGGAGGCACTGGAGCATGAGGGAGAGAGAAGAACATCAGCTCACACAGCCCTCCCTGGTAGAGATGCCCACTGGTGTCCCACTGGGAATGCAACTAAAAATCCAGCTCCCTGGGGAAAAGAAGAGAGACAGCCATCACCACTGGAGAGTGTGGGGGCTGGAATGGCCGGATGCTACCAGCCCATCCCCAGAGGGAGCTGGTGCGGCGAAAGGAGTCAGTTCGACACTGGCTTTGGACAGTCACCCAGACCACTTGGTTCAGCAGGTGGCGGGGATTTCCAGGTGCCAGCTGTGCCCTTCAGAGCCCCAGCCCAGCATAGAAACAGAGCAAAGTGGTTTAAAAGCAGAAAAGGCATTTAAAAAAAGAAATGTTAGAGTGAGGTTGCCAGATGCCAACAACAACAACAACAAAAACCCCATAGTAAAGTGGGTTAAACTTGAATTTCAGATAAACAACATTATACTTAGTATAAGTATTGAAAGGGACATCCTTATACTAACTTCTCTGTAATGCAGGTTTAACTGGGTGTGATGTGCTGCATATGGCAACTGGACACCAGAGGGGAGGAATTGTGCCAGCTCTCCTGGCAAAAACTCGCTCAACCTACTAACTCGGGCCTCAGTGGAGCCTCCCCGTGCCAGCCTGAGGGAGCTGGAGAGGACAATGGCGAGGTGGTCCTGGCCGGGCCACGCTTGTCCCAGGAGCTCAGGCACAGTGGCGGGAGCCGTGTGCCCTGTGGCAGGAATTGTGTGCCCTGTGGCAGGAATAACATTTAGATGGAGAAACCCCCGTCTGAGGAGAGGTGCTGACAGGAATATGTGTAAGACCCGGGAGGGCCTGACCAGCTGTCGCTTTGGTAGCAGATTAGCACAGAGGCCCTGTCATCGGGGTGACTGCTGAGGAAGCCACAGGGCTTCCCGGGGAGAAGTCCACAGAGCCCCGCTGAGCCCCGCGGTGCTGGAGGCCGGGGATACTCGACACCTCCAGCTGCTCTTCAGTGTTTTTCTGCAAAGCCTCCTCGAAGCGTCTGGCTCGGTCTCGCAGAGACTGGCTCTGGAAGGTCAGCGTGTCCACCTGGTCCTGCAGTAATGACACAAGGAGTCCAGCTCGGTCCTCTGGGGACACAGCAGCCTGGGGAGCCGTGATGACGGCCTGTGCACACGCCATGGGCATCAAGCTGAGGCAGGTGCTCCACATGGTGTGACAGACCTCCCACGTCAGCCTCGCTCGTGTTCCAGCTGGGGTTCTCGCTGCCCCACCCCCACTTTACAGCCCAGCTCTCCCACCGGCTCCATCCGCCAGCTCCCTCTCTTTCCAGAGTCACTTCTAGCTCCTCTTGGCCTCCCTGGGCCTCAGGACTGGGGTGCAGGTCCCTGATGTGAGCGGAGGCTGTCCTCCCTTTTTAGGCCATCTGGCCCCAGTTTAGACCTTCTGTTTAGACCAGTGATGGTGAACCTTTTGAGCGCGGCGTGCCAGCATTTTGAAAAACCCTAACTTAACTCTGGTTCCGTGTCACATATAGAAATTTTTTGATATTTGCAACCATAGTAAAACAAAGATTTACATTTTTGATATTTATTTTATATATTTAAATGCCATTTAACAAAGAAAAATCAACCAAAAAAAATGAGTTTGCGTGTCACCTCTGACATGCGTGTCATAGGTTCGCCATCACTGGTGTAGACTCGCCATCACTGGTGTAGACCATGCTCCTGGCCCCCAGCACACACCAGCCACAAGGCAGCCCTCCGTGTGCCGGCTGACGGAAGGGGTGTCTGAGGGGGCACCACACCCCTTCCCTGGCTCACCCCTCCCTGGCAGCCCTAGCAAGGACTGATCATCAAAGTTCTCCGCCCAATGACACCATTTCTGTAACATTAGAACCTACGGAATTCCAATGAACTCTTCTCTCAAGAGTAATGGCCTCATCCCAGCCGACACAAGGAGCAAGGAGCAAGGTATTGTAAATTATGGAATTGTACAGAGTAACACTGTAATGTATGAGGTGCCTGGCTTGACTGCTTTCTTCAGCATGGCAGACAACCCTGTTTGGCAAACCAGCCTTGGTTTTTTTCTTGTGCTCTTTTTTTGTTTCTTTGTTTCCAGTTACTCCTATTTCATCTTAAATAACAAAAGCCCCCACAGTGCCATTAAAAGCAAAGGCTGGGTACTAGGGCAATGCAGTAGTCAGCGGGACCTGTACCCACAGGCCCTGGGTATTAGGGCAATGCAGTAGTCAGTGGGAGCCTGTACCCACAGGCCCTGGGTATTAGGGCAATGCAGTAGTCAGTGGGAGCCTGTACCCACAGGCCCTGGGTATTAGGGCAATGCAGTAGTCAGTGGGAGCCTGTACCCACAGGCCCTGGGTATTAGGGCAATGCAGTAGTCAGCGGGACCTGTACCCACAGGCCCTGGGTATTAGGGCAATGCAGTAGTCAGTGGGAGCCTGTACCCACAGGCCCTGGGTATTAGGGCAATGCAGTAGTCAGTGGGAGCCTGTACCCACAGGCCCTGGGTACTAGGGCAATGCAGTAGTCAGCGGGAGCCTGTACCCACAGGCCCTGGCGATGTAGGCAGTGGTGCTCTGGAAGCTAACTACCACACCCCCGGTGCCTCCCCAGGCCGCGCGGCACCAGCTGTGTCAGCGCTGTCAGAGGTTGCATTTCTTTCAAGCCTCTCCTCCTCCATCAAAAAGCAGAACAGCAAAAGCGCATCAGGCAAATACCACCTAGGATGGACCTCAAATATCCAACTGGTGTTTCTGCCACATTCACCATGACTCAACACCAACCCACAGGCCCACGCGGTGCGCAGCAGTCACACGGCACAGGCTGCTTCCAATTGGATTGGCTCCTGTATGTCCAGGGTGAGGCCCCGCACCGGCCCCTTAGGAGCTAACCAACGGCATGATAACAATCGTGAGGATGATAAAAATAAATATAACAAATAATAATATTAGCCACGATCAGAACAGCAAGAGCTGCTGCTTATTAGCATTTGCCAGGAGCCAACCTGGTGCTGCGCACTTTACACACGTCACTCCTCGCGGAAGGTTCCGTCAGCGCCGTTTCACAGACGGGTACCCAAGGCTCACGGAGCTCACGTATTGCCCAAGGTTTCAAAGCTAGTAAGAGGGGGCGCCATGGGATTTAAGCCCGAGTTCAAATCTCTTACCACAAGCCTGCTTCTGCAGCTGCCAGTCACTGGCGGCAGTTGGCTCTAGCAGCTCCACCCTCCTTGTACCAAATAACCTCCCGCCCAAATGGGTTCTGTCTGCTGCCGGGTGTTGCCCGAGGGATGGCAGGGGCGGAATGAAGACTCCTCACGGGTGAAACAAAACCTTCTCTGCGGTTTGGGGCTGGTGGGTTTCTGTTACACCACAGTCTGGCTTTCCCTTTCCGGGCGTGCGTTCCTGAGGACAGCGCACCTGATGCTGTGAGAGGGATGCATGAGGAAGGCAGTTTGGGGTACATTTGCCGAGGATGAGCCCGTGAGGACTGCGTGTTGCAGGCCCGTTGATGGGCGGGTGGTGGGCTTACCGCAGACTGTTTCCTGTTTGGAAAATGTGGAACAGCACACTGAGTAGTGTGACATTGGTGTCACAAGCATGGGTGCTTGCGTAGACAGGGCCGCCTCTGCGTGATGCATGCTGCCAGGGGAGAGTCAGCCGTCAGAGGCAACACTCCTGGCTTTGTGTTACTTATGGTAATCAATGGGCATTCGTTGTTATTGTCATCACAATGTCCAGGTGTGAGTGTCCCCAGTATTTAAAAATTAACCTTGCTCTGATTGAGATGCCACAGCCGGGAACAGAAGCACCCTAGCTTCCCGGGCAGCTCCTCCCTGGGGCTGTGGGTGGCCATCATCTTTCCACAGAGCAGCTGGCAGGGTCTCTGGAAGGGGGAGGGGGGTGCAGGTGAGCTGGGGCCCCTTCAGAAGGAAGTCAGGCTGCTCGCTGGCATGAGACCCACATGTCGTGTAGGTTGGCAGTGGAGGCAGGGAAGGTTCTTTCCGCCTCACCCACCTCCAGGTGATTGAAGTCCTTTGTTTTAATCCCAGACATGCCCTATGGCTTCTGCCCTTCGCAGCCCCCCTTACACCACGCCCTGCCTAGCATGTGCTTCTCCCAAGTCCCTTTCCTCACACACAGCGCGGTGACTCCTCTGACCACAGGAAGTGTGGCTCAACCTTGGATCTCCGTGGCACTCATTGACAGTAGTATTCCCTTGGTGCAAGGATGTGCTACCTTTGGTGGGTGTCTGTCACTCTTTCTGCCACCACCCTCTGAGTAGACAATAAATTCCTTAGGGCAGGGGAACGTCTTATCTCCCTCTATATCCCAAATGTTTGTGGACAGGACTAACAGTGCTGCCATTAGCTTGACTGCAGGGTTAAGGAGATACTAACCTGTAATGACAGCCGCAGCTTTTCAAAACTGTCTTCCAATTCTTTCTTTTCAAGCTCATGGGTAGACATCAATTCTGGAGAGAAGACATCGGATTGTTAAGTTAGCCTTTCATCTGAAAAGGATCAAACAAGACTCTTGCCAGACTAAATGAGAAACGGGTGACTAGGGACACTGGTATACAGCAGACTTGAGCCTAAAGGGACTTCTCCATTACTTTGGAATTGTATGCGGTGTTATTTAGAAGAGAAATAAAGAGGGATAGAATAGGAGAAAGGGAGAGAAAAAGAGGGGGAAGTAAATAGAGCGCACACACACTCATTTCTATACCCCGCTCTCCCACCATCCGGGACAAGTCAGCTCCTCCATCCACGGTCCAATCAACTTGGTTGATTCTCCAAGTTTTCCAAATGGGAAAGCAACTGGGTGATCAATGTTCAGTCTCCATCTCCTTCCCATCCCAGGGCCACTCTTTCTTTCCACCACAAAGCAGCCATCTGGCCGCAGGAGGGAGCTTTCAGAGAGCTGAGCTGTGAGCAGCCTCCATGCTGCCTGGGCTCGCTGGAGAGCGACGGGTGAACAGGGCAAGCGCTGTGTCTGTGAGGCCTTTGGGCCACACTCTGAAAACCACAGATCTCTAGGCTTTGCTTGAGCAAAGAGTCGCTATGAAGACATTCAGACAGAAAGGAGGACTAATTGGATTGGTTCCTCTTGGAGAGTTTGGAACCATTCTATTCTAAGCAAAGTGTCATTCCAGTAATAATTTGCAAGTGAGGCAGAAAGAGATGTCATGTAAGACTTATTAAACAAATGGATTCTCTTTTCCTCCAGATGGGAACAGTCTGATTAACTGGGTGAAGCCCATATCATTCTGGCTACACAAGCAATTTGTTTGCATGTTATAACTGGAGGGAGGAGAGGTCTCATTAATCAGTCTGGGTCACACATGCTTCGGACAGGAGAGTACTAGAGACCAACAATTATCATTCTGGCTGGCCAGAGATGCAATTAGGAAAAGCTTTTGGTTTCCATTGATCCAAATCGTTGAACTAATAATGGAGAAGGTCTCTAAGAAATCTAGTTGTTATAACTCAAATTTACATTTGGAAAAAATTAATTTGTGCTGATTGAATTAAGATAAACCTATGTGTCTTTCTGTCTAAATGATTGGTTTTAATAGCCATTGAGCACATTGTCCTGACCATAATAATGAATGTTTTTGCTATTATTATATCTACTATATATAATGCAAAGGCCTTCGATGCGACATCTAAGCAAGGCTTTGCTAGTAAGAAAAATCTGCCAGGTCTATTTTATGAAAATCCAGCAACAAAAGGCAACAGTGTGGCTCACTGCATCATTTCCACTCGCATTCCCACTCAGAGACTGTTTATCTACAGCCCAGCGATGGGCTTTAGGACATTCAGATGACCCCAATACCCCAAGAGAGAGGCAGGCTGTATCTATCCTGGACATGGTATACACCATGCCTGACAACTGTGTACCCATAACATAATTATTTTGAGGTCATAACACTCTGCCCCACACCCAACACTGTGCTCTAAGACAATGGTTCTCAAAATGTGCTGCATATTAGAATCACCTGGGGAGCCTTAAAAAGCCCTGAAGCCTGGGCTGCACCCAAGAGCAATTAAAGTGGAATTTCTGAGGTGGGATGTACTCATCCGTGTTGTTGTTTTTTAACTCCCAGGTGGTCCCAATGGGCAGCCCAGGGTGGGAGCTGGCACATGTGCTGTTTCTGCCCCAGACGTCTTTGCTGCCAACATTTTTCTGTACAGCTAATTGGCTATAAGGCTTCTTTTCTGTAAACAGATAAAATAACTGGTTGGTAGTTTGGGGTTTGGGGTGTTGTTCAGTTTCATTTCTCCACTGATGATTCTCACTGTTACTCCCATCTTCATATTCTATGTAAATGTTAGCGAGCCCTCATAATGGTCTATGTAGGGACGAGTGGACACGTGGTGGTACTCTTAAAACAGTTAGCATTTCTTCCAGGTGAGATGACCCGTCCAAGAGTCGGTTTATTATTTTGGAACAGTGCATTGGGAGGAGAAAGGGAGGCCAAGTGCCCTCATGAATTCTCCTAGAAGAAGACAAGTCCTTAGGTTACATCTACAAAATAAAATCAGTTATTTGAGCAGCATTGCTATGAATCTATACATATTTTAAATGAAGGCTTACTTTTGTTATTCCTTTTTTATGTTTCATTAGGTCATTTTTAATGTCCCTCTATTTGTAGTGATTTTATCTTTTTTATCGCAAAATTGCCTTTGAAAGGTGTGTCCACCGAGACTGCTGTTTAATTGTGTGAGGCCCAGACAGGCCCGGGGTTTCCACGCCTACGTGACACCGGTGGTTCTTAAGCACAACGCCCTGTCAGACTCCTCCCAGGAGCTTTATACAATCTTGATGCCCAGCTGCACCCCAGACCAGCTGCCTGGGGGCCCGGAGTGGACCTAGACGGGCACCAGCCTCTAATCACAGCGCCCAGGGATTCCAACATCCAGGCAAGGTTGAGGGTAACTGCTGCAGAGGAAAGAAGTGCTACCTGGATCCTGGTTTTGCATCTTTCCTTTCCACAGCAAGCAGCACAGAGAACACACCAGGAACAAAAGGAAGGAAGAAAGGAAAGTGGGACAAGCGAGCAGGAGGTGCTCCTTGTGTCTGCAGCAGGAGGCTGGGCTCCCATGGCCTACCCTGCCGGCCACACACATCTAGGATGGTAGCTACCTTGGACTTTGTGGTCGTGGTCATCCTGCAGGATCGCGATGGCCACCGTGTGGTTGTTTTCCATCTCTAGGAGAGCAGCCTCGTGGCTGGCGGTGATATCTTCTACCTGCAGGAGAACCACAGTGACCGTTATGCGGGACGGACGGGTGGCAGGGATATCCTCACTGCCTGGAGAACAGAGATGGAACTCACAGAGTAGAAAGGTCAGTGGTCCAAAACGCAAGGAAAAGTCATTCTGCTGCGGTGACAGCCACCCTCATCCTGTGTGGAGGCAGGGGAGCCAGGATTTGGTGGGGACAGGGCAGCCCCTGGAGGCAGGCTGTCTGCAGGAGGGTGGAGGCTCCTGTGGGAATGGCTGCGTGAGCCCCCTCTTTACCATCCGGGGCCTGGCTCTGGACCATCCACTGCCCACTCCCATTCCTTCCCCTCACACCGATCTCTCTGGTGACGATGACTCAGGAAAAGAGGAGGGACCTCCCTGCTAGATGGTCTGTTCTGCGCTCCGGCGGCAGGTGGGAGCCACAGCGCACAAGGTACTGGAGGGAACTAACGCTTACTAAGCTACCTGCTACCAGCTACTCGGCTTACCCCTCCTAGCACATTGTAAAGGAAATACTTATGTCCATCTTATAGGAAACTGAGGCTCAGAGAGTTGGAAACATTTTGCCCAAGTCCCAGTAAGGGGCAGAGCCAGCAGTCGGCCCAGGTCTGTCTGACTGCACAGGCGAAGCTCCATCAAACACACCCCTGCTGCCTTCCCAGCAAGAGCAGCAACGAGTGCCCGAGGAGCCTCTCACCAAGGCCAAGGCAGCCGAGTCCTAGCCATCAGCTTGCAATCTGGGCCTCCCGTCCAGCACGAGAGGCTGCGGTCGTTTCCAGGACTTTAATCACGAGGAGCACAGCTAGCCTAGGATTTTTCACTTCCACTCTTCCTGATCTCCGCCCCCGCCCCCCACCACCAACACATGTACTGTTTTTGTTATTTCGTTGTTGTGCTGTTGTTTTTAACTTCAAATGTATGACTTACAGGAGTAATTGCCTAAAACAGCCTCTCCCCACGCTAGCAAACCAGAAGTGCTTTTCCAAATTCTTTGTCAGCCACCATTGCAAAAAATACTACTGTACATTGTAACACAGCACACAAGCACAAACCAAAGTGTCAAAAAACAATACTTTCCCCTCCTACTTGCAATAATCTGTTTGTTAAATTTTTATCTACTAGTGTGTCAAAACCTAGTGTTTGAGGAACACTGAAGCAGGAAGCGTGCCCAGGTCCTGAAGCTCCGTGGTGGACCAGTTAAACATACTGCTTCTAGCTGGTACTATTCAGCCACGCCCAGGGTCCTTTGTCCCTCAAGGGACAATTCACAGGCCGACCTTTGGTCTGAAAGGAGGAAGGGCTCTCCACAGGAACGGAAGCCCACGTGTGGAGTGGATGCATGCGAGTATTTTTGTTTTAAAATGGGGTAGATTTTCACTCCGGGTACTATAATTGCATGGGAAAATTTGCCTGACTTTCCTCTCCTAAGGTAAAAGAGAACTTCATCCATGAAAACAGAAATACCACTGGCAAAACCAACAGTGAACTCCACAGTGTTCGGATAGCTGCATCACATTTTTCAAACGAACATGATATGCAATGACTCACTTTTATTCACTGGCCATCCTTTTTTTAATTTTTAAAAATGTTTTTATTGATTTCAGAGAGGAAGGGAGAGGGAGACAGAAACATCAATGATGAGAGAGAATCATTGATTGGCTGCCTCCTGCACGCCCCCTACCGGGGATTGAGCCCACAACGCAGGCATGTGCCCTGACTGGGAATGGAACCGTGACCTCCTGGTTCATAGGTCTATACTCAAACACTGAGGTATACCAGCCAAGCTTACAGGCCATTCTTGATGAAACTATGTTTTACTTAAGGCTCAGACCTATAACTCCATTTATCAGAAAAGCTGATTACCACAGTACATAATTGTCCAATTCCTTTTTATATGAGGTTTTCATAGAATCTTCATCCAAGGCATTTCAGTCTCTTGAAAAAATAAATCACTGGTTAAAAAAAATACAAGTATATGTTTTTTCTGCTTCCCTACTGTATCAGTTGAGCCAAGATCACCCTGTCTGCAGACATAGGTCCCCACACATTATCTGGATGCTTGTTACCCAGTTCAGTTTAAAGAAAAATCTTTGATCAGTCCTTGGTGTGATTCTAATTTATTGGCTCTGACACAAATTACCATATTCCAGAAGAGTCCCCTCTGTCCCTGGCAGAGAAGATGCCCTGTCAGACAATATGACTTTATGTCTGAAGCTGAACATCACCCTTCTGGATTGTTGGGAGGCAGGTCTGTGATTTGATGGTGATTCAATCCCATGCTCAATATAGGAAGCATGATGTCTCTCTGTTACAGCCACTCACAGGTGCTTTTATGAGTGAAATACGGATCCCCTAACTCTGAAAGGCCATACACAACAAGAGGAAACCAGTATGAACCAATGAGCCAAGATTTGGGCGTAAGAATCCTTGCTCTTCAGTAAAGTTCCTATACATCTTTATGTTTTTGGAAGACTGTTCCCTCTCTGGGGAAGGAGCTGTTCACTATCGGCCATCCTCTTCTTGTCAGAGTATTAATCCCCATGACTGCTCCTCCGGGGCCCCTGGCTTCTTCCCAGGGCATGGCCTCACACTCCGAAGCGGCCAGTGAGATTTCAGCCTGAGGACACCCTGAAACCCGCTGCAGGTGTTTGAAGGGATTCAGACAAGTTGACGGAAGGGAAACATCAGATCATTGATTCATTGTCAGTCCACGGCAGGCTTAGGTGGGAGGAAGCATCCTTCTCTTGGGGCCTTAAGCCACTGCTGGGCCACTCCTTCCTTCTCCAGGGAGACGGAGCTCGGGCTGCGCCCGGAGCAGGAGTCTGGCTGCGCCCTCCGCTGGCCCCGTGGTGTGGAGAAGCAGCTGTTCCGGGGCAGGCTCCACTCCACAGGGGCCTGCAGTTCTGCTGGGCTGAGCAACAGCACAGCAAAGGGTCGGAGAGCCGCCCCCTGGATGGGTAAGATGCAGCTGCGGGCTTCCTCACTCAGCCATTTGCAACACACAACTATCTGAGGCTTTGGCCATTCCCTGAGAGACAACTTACGTTTAGAATGAAGATGCATGTGCTTTGTATCATCTCAGCTTTACTCATTAAACCCAAATCAGATTAACTTCCCATCTACTCCCATCCCAGACACACATCCCTGTCTGGTGGGACAGAGGGGGCGGCCCATGTTCACTCTCTCCAGGGTTCTCTTACGGATTTTCCTTCCCTTCGGTGCCTGCTTACATAGCCTGGGTAGCTGCTTACTCAGGGTGGGCAGCTAGCCATCCCAGAGCACCCAGTCCCACTCCATCCCTTTCCAGGATGTGCCTTCCGCCCCCACTGCAGCCCACACATGAGCAGGAGTTCAGGCGGCCCCCACCTTCCCACAGCGCCTCCTCCCGGGGTACTGAGACTCTGGGCTGTGCTGGGCGGGGCTCTGGAGCTGGAGGACTGAGGGTCCCTGGAACCTCCTTCTGTTCGAGGGCCTGTGGCTTCTGCTGGTGGCAGCTGTGCGCCTGTCACAGGAGGACTAAGGAGATGTAATGCCAGGGGATGAACCAAGTGGCCTCTGTATGTCCTCATGAAGTGCAGGATGCGGAGGCTGCCAGCTAGTCTGAAAGGGCGCTTTCCTTCAGAAAGGGAGAAAGGACGTCCTGAATCCGAGACAAAGCAACGTAAAGGCCGAGGAGGAGCACTGCTTCCCCCGGAGGGGAGGGCGCCTCTGCTCAGACTTCATTGAGCAGAGTCCACAGTGACTTCAGGGCCAGGTCAGGGAGGAGGACACAAGGCCACAGCGTCGTGGAGGACTGGGGTCAAAGGTCACATAATTGACCATTGAATTGAGGCTCTGTGGCTGAGCATCTTTGGGAAACAGTAGACAGCCCAGAGAGGACAACTGGAAGGCACTGTGTTTGGGCAAAAGGGGGCAAGCCTGTGTATTTTCAGTGAAAATCCGTTTTGTGTGCTTCGAGGTGGGGGCTCTGGCAGTTTGGCTTCTATTCATGCGGAGCTAGCTATGGCACACGTGCTGATTTTGATTAAACACCTTATGGTCATTTTGAAATAAAAATCAGGCCCAATCTTTATTGGCACTTAAGGAAGCCCGGAGGCCGGTGTCGGGGGCCACTGCATTTCAGGTCAGGCTGACGAACAACCCGACCCACCAGCCGTTCTGATGCAGTTACCGTGGGGTGAGGATGAGGAGGGTGCTTTGCCACACGTTCCTCAGTGACTCCCATGTGCTGGCAGAGGCGAGCGGACGGCTGGATTTGTCGGAGGGAGACCCTGCAGCAGTCAGAGGTGCACGTGTCTCAGCGCACGAGCTCCCAGCCTGAGCGAAGCTGCGGGAGCTCCTGCGCTGCTGGTGCGGGCGCTGGGCGGCCAGAGGTCGGGTTGGTCGACTGTGAAGCTGGTGGAGCACAACTGCGGACAGATGTCACTCTCCATAGGGTCAGCATTGCCAAATGCAAATTGTCCCCGATAAAGAAGCCTGAGGGTGGGTAGTCCGAGCTGGAGAGCTGAAACCGCAGACCTCACACCTCCCCATCGCAGCCGTGCACTGAGTTTCCTGCACAGAGCGAACGCGGATTCTACTGCATGAGAACTGGTGATGTCCTGCCTCGCCTCCCTCACTGCCTGCACTCTCTCTGCTGGCTGTGGGGGGGTGGGGGGGCGGTGAGGGGGGGCGGCTGTGGTCAGGCTGGCCACCCATGCTCCGCAGCAGGGGCCAAAGTCAGGCCTGAACGAGTCACAGGTTTCAATCATCCATCCCCCCAGCCAATGGGTGTCTGCAGCAGGTTTACTCAGACCTACAGCACTCGGGTGTTAGTTCTACCAGAAAATGTTCCCTGTCTTCACAGCTGGAAGTAAACTCTCAGTTCCTAAGCATGTCTCTGCTGCTCACCCAGGGTCAGTTCCCTCAGAACTTCCCTGGCGATCGCCTGAGGCATGGGTCAAGCACGCCCACGGTTTATAAATCTGGGCGTCTCTGGCAGGACCCTGACGTGTGCCTGGTGTGCAGTGGGCACTCCAGATATTCCTGGCCTAGGTGAAAGGGAGCTTTCACTCCGAGGGCCCCTCGAAGCACCCTCTCCTGCCTGGCAGCCACCTCCTGCCCTCCCTCCCACCTCTTGGCACTTTCTCAGCCAACCCAGAACTTTGGACCAGAAGTCTCTTCGTGGACACAGGTATAAACACGTTCTCTGTGCAAAACTGGGAGCGAATGGCCCAGGGATACAGAGGCTCAGAGCCGCTATTTGCACCGGGTTGGGGATGTATCCAAGGGCCATGCGAACACTGCAGACAGCGCAGGGACAAACGTCTGCTTACAGGGGTTATGCTCTGCGAGCTCAGGACGCAAGATGCTGGAGACCTGGTTCTAACATTAGCACCAGTGTAACTTTAGCCGTAACCTATTCTGTGTCCTGGTCTGTAAGTCTAAACAACCTTAAGCAGGCAGGTGTGTCTGGTTTCCACAGAAAAGATGCTGAATGGAATAAAATGTGTCAAATGGGAGACTTTTAATGACAACAATGGTGCTTATTATTACTCTGGTGTTCTCCCTGAGCCCATTAGACTCACAAGCCTCTGGGGGCCATCACCGTCCAGGGTGTCCACTTGGAAGCAGTGGGAGGGGGCAGCCTGAGACTTAGCGTGCTCTTTGCAAATGCCATTAGCAGACCACGAGAAACAATGCACCACTTAGAAGGCGGGTATTAAGGCAACAGAGCTTTGGGGACTTAGAAAGAGGAGAAAAGAACGGAGCAGAACTGGTCCTCATGGAAGCAGAGTCTCCGGTCAGCACCCACAGTGATGGACAGGGAGGCTCCCGCTCCTACCTGCTGCACCTGACGGGCTCCCTGGGAACCATTCTCTACTCATTCCAGATGAATCGCTCTCTCTAGTAAGACCGCTGGGCCAGCTAGCGGCATTCATGCTTTTATTTGGCAAGTTCAAACCTACAACCTACTCTGTGCAGGCACATTCAGGTACCAAAATTCTAGCAGTAAGCCTGGCAGACAATTCTCTCTTGGTGCTTGAGAGGATGGCCACAGAGTGTCTAGAGCAGCTGTGGGCAAACTACGGCCCGTGGGCCAGATCCGGCCCGTTTGAAATGAATAAAACTAAAACTAAAAAAAAAAGACCGCACCCTTTTATGTAATGATGTTTACTTTGAATTTATATTAGTTCACACAAACACTCCATCCATGCTTTTGTTCCGGCCCTCCGGTCCAGTTTAAGAACCCATTGTGGCCCTCGAGTCAAAAAGTTTGCCCACCCCTGGTCTAGAGGGAGAACTTTCTAGGCAGGAGCACACTTAGCAGAACAAGGAGAGGGAGGCCAGAAAGGCAGGAGGGGAGGAAAGGAGGCAACGGAGGAAGAAATGAAATCAGAGAGGGAACTTTGCAAGTAACTCACCTGTGGACAGGATTCCGGGCTCAAGTAGCATGGCTCCCCCTCCACCTTCCACCTGCACATCCCAACAGCAGAGACAGAGCGCAGCACAAACACACCTGCTCTTGGTGCTGACACCGGATCCGCAGCAGCTGGGCGCTGTGCTCCTCCTGAAGGCGCGTCATCTCCGCCTGGAACTGCAGCTGCAGCCGCCCCTGCAGGTCCTGGAGCTCGGCCTGCTGCTGCCAGCCCAGCTTCCTCACCTCGTCCTCAAACCGCCTCTCCAGCTCTTCCTTCTCCTTCTGCAGTTTCTCACACCTGGCTGTGTTGAAGGCTGGGGACAGAACGGCATCTTTGTGAAAACTGGAGAAGAGGCACCAGAAGGTTTCAGCATCCACGGTAGAGCATCAAGGTTAGTGTCACGACCGGGGCAAGACCCTCTTGCTTTGGAAGAGCCTCCAGTCTGTAAAGGGCTCTCCCATCTACTGCACTGCACGTGTGGGGAAGCCCGAGGTCGCCGGCTGTGGATAAAAGGGCTGTGGAGGCAAACTTGGGCTTTCTGACAGCCAGCCCCATGGTCCTGCCACTAGAGCAGGGCTCCTCTGAGGGCCCACGGACCGTGGGCATCAACATCATTGGGGGTTTGTCCGGCAGGGACTCTCCCAGGCACACTCTGGGTGGGTCAGGGGCCCTGGGGAAGCAGCCCAGGACCTAAACGTTTCATAAGGTCCTCGGTGGGCGACTCCTCTGCCCGTTGGGGCTCGAGAGAGACCTGTGCATTCCTGGGAGCTGAGACGGGACAGGCGAAGCACCAGGTTAAAGGCTGTTCTCCCCAGGCTGAAATGCTGAACTGGACATTCACAGAGGAAGTTCGGGTCTCAGTCAGGGGCCCGAGGCTGCACAGTAACCAGCACTACCCCCTTGCATAGGATGCCTCCCGGTCCCCGTCCTGGTGCGCTTCCCAGGCCGCCAGCAGAGGACAAGCCAATGACAGCAGCCACTGATCCACTGGTTCTTCGCATCGGTGCCTCCCCTGGGCTGTGGGCAAGAGGACTGCGATCATTTGCAAGATCTCTGTCTCAGCTGCAAACTGCTTCCATGAGGAGAAAAGCACCTCGGCAATCTACTATGTTTAGGTCAAGGGGTGCTGATTTTCACTCGCAGGGCACAGACGGCCAGGTGCAGGCACAGGTCATTACGGCCCACAAGGACGGTGCTGCCGCGCTCGCCTCCTGTGTGCATGCGCAGAAATCACCACTTACTTCAAAATCGAGTGAGCAGGTCGGGCTGGTTGGTGATAACCTGCACTCCAGGGGTGCTTGGCTATGGTCAGACATATACGTCCACGGTAGTTAGGCTTTGAAACACTCTGATCAGAAGTCCCGCCTTAAGGATGTGCTAATTCAAGGGCTACTTGGCCACATTTGGCACTAAAAAAGTATGTTAATCAGCACACGGGATGCTTCAAAGTATTTTCCCCCTGATGTAATGAGTGTGGGTTGATGGATAGGCACCTTGCCCTTGGACAGCGCAGCAGCCTAACACTGCCCCCAGTGGTCTTTTTGGTCAATTGCCCCAGTGTCCCATGCCCCACCCTTGTGTGGGGGAATCTGATCCACATCTGAAGTTGTGAGCAGGATCTGCCACTGTAACCAGGGTGAACAGAGGGGCGGGTGCTGGGTGCTGCTTCCCCCGGGGTAGGCAGTAAGCGGAGGCACTGTTGCGGAGAATTTCAAAGCCATAATCACCGGCTTGAATTGCCACCTTGTGTCAGCAATTCTAAAGACTGTTGGTGAAAAATACTCCTCAGAACAGTCCTTTGTTGGTCTGCACCCTAAACAATTGCTACAATTACCGTTGAGGTTTTTAACAATAATTTTCATATTTTAAAAAGATCACAGAGAAAACTTGAAAGTATGGCCCGAGGACATACTTGTACAAATAACCTTCCCTCCCCCGACCCCCGGATCATTTGAGAATAATATGCTTGACCTGCCACCAGCCCCAAATTCCTTAGTATATATATTCCCTACCAACAAGGACCTTCTCCATGATCATAATTCAGTCGTCAAAGTCTGGGAGTCAACATCGATCCAATAGCACCACTGATGCTCAGGCCCATGTAAGTCCCACTGATGGTTCTAATAATGTCCTTTCCATGACAAGTCCTGAACCAAGTCCTGTCTCCTTGCTCTCCGTTTGTCTAGGACAGCTCTCAGCCTTTCCTTGGCGTTCAGGCCCTAGACACCTTTAAAGGAGACAGGCCAGCTGTTCCCCAGAAAACCTCTCATTCGGTGCGGCTGATGTTCCCTCCTTAGATCCAGGTCCTGCATGTTTGGCAGAAATGTCAAAGAAGTGATGTTGTGTGTATGTACTCTTTTCATTTGAATGTTGATGCATTTTTTTATGTTTTTAAATGTTATTTTATTAAGGTATTACAAATAGTAGTACATATGTTAATGCGTTTTTAATTGTTTATGTAGATTCAGGAAAATCATGCTTAGTATAATCATCATCATTGCAGGATTATACTGGAAATGATTTTGTGGTAGAGAGGAGGGAGTGTTACAAAAGGTCTGGCCTAGGTTTCAAATATGTTAAATATTATATAGATATTATTGTCACAGGCCTGAGGTGAGGGGCAGATTGCTGGGAGTACACTGGGCTTCCCACCACAAGCAGTATAACAGCATCTTGCCGGCTTACTAATAAATAGGGACGTGATTAGCAGAGCTGGGCTGAGGCTTTCGATACCTGGTAGTGTGGTCATTGTGGGGGTCAGCATCCTCCTCTACCTCTGACCACTGGAGGCTACAGTCCCTATGAAAAGAACCCACAGACCAAAGTGGCTCAGGCCTGGTGGCAGGGGTGTGGGATGCCAGGGCAGGTTTCTGGGTGTCTGGGCCTCTTCGGAGGGTGCTTTTGTTTTTGTAACCATGTTAGCTGATCCCCCCTGCCCCGCCCCGTGTAGTGTATCATGCCATGGTCAATGAGATCAAAATAAAGCAGTGACAGCAATATTCTTCTGTGTTTAAAATAGGTCTGCAATGCAGTGCCCTGAGAGGAGACACACATGGCCAGGAAGCATGAGAACAGATGGTTAGCACCATTCATGATAAAATACATGCAAACTGAAGCAATACATTTTTTAAATCTAAAAGACCAATAAAAATGAAATATTCTTGTAAAATAGGAAGGGTCGGAGGAAACTGACACTCAGTGGACTATTGGTGGGAACGCAGTCAATAAGCTGCTTTGAGGGCACAATATCTTTAAAAATGTTGATGATAGAATTGGTGTCCTGGCCAGTGTGGCTGAGGGTTAGAGCATCGACCCACACACCAGAGGGTCTCAGGTTTGCTTTCTGGTCAAGGGTATGTTCCTGGGTTGCAGGTTTGATTACCGGACCTCAGGGTGCATGTGGAAGGCAACCAAACCAATTGATGTGTCTCTCTAACCTCTCTCTCTCTCCTCCCTCCCTCCCTTTCACTCTCTCTAAAAATCAATGGAAAAAATATCCTCAGGTGAGAATTAACAAGAACAACAAGAAATAAAAATAAATGGTAGGATTTGTAGCCTTAGGGAGTGACTACTAAACAGTATGGGATTTCTTTTTAGGGGGTGATGAAAATGTTTCAGAATAGACTGTAATGACAGTTGCAGAACTCTGCGAATACACTAAGAACCATTGAGTTGTACATTTTAAATGGGTAAATTGTATTTAGTACATGAATTATATCTTACAGGTTTTTACAAAAAATGAAAATTTAAAAATAACATGATAAAAAAATTACTTAGAGGATAAATTTAGATTTTTTTGGAGAAGAAAAACTCATCTTATTATTTAAAACTCTACACAACAGTGGTAAAAATATATGATGGCAAAATTAAACAAAAATGAAAACCTTATCACTATGCTGTTTCACACACACACACACACACACACACACACGGATATAGGTGGAATCAAATGGAACCTAAGATGGAATAAAACAGATAAAAAGATTATAAAATAAATAAAAATAAATCAGTTATATTGAAAAAAATAACATGAAGGTTTTAACACAAGTGCTCACAAGAACATTTGCTCAAGAGTTACTACAATGTGATTTGCCTTAGGGAACTATTGGAAAGTTAGTTAAATAAATGATAATGAATCCAATATACAGGAGTGGTCAAAAGTAGGTTTATAGTTGTAATACAAATAAATGATAATACAAGAATAAACTCTGTGCTTCACATACTCACAACTGTAACCCCACTTCTGCCCAGCCTATACATATAGAACAAATCCTATACATAATGGGCTATAGGCAACCAGTAAAAAAAATAAGGTAAAATTTTTTTTGTGATATAATGGAATGATTTCTGTAATACATTATTAAACAGAAAAGGCAAGGTAAAGAAATAGTATGCTTTCATAGTTCTATTTGTAATGGAAATGTATTTATATTTCTGTCTCTCCTCCCTCAGGAGCTTGTGTGCCTAAGTTACAGGATTCATTGCCCAGTGGACACCTGCAAATATATATATTTAACAACATTCTATTGTTGGTTTACATGCTTTACGAGTAAAAACCATTTTTCACATTACTACCATAATGAAGGAGAGACGGGGTTTGAAAAGGTTATAGTATCTGTAGGTCAGAGATGCCCTGACTCTTCTCTATCTCCTGCAATTTTAGTTATGTCAGTGGCAGGATGATTCATGGGCCTGGCTCCTGATTTGGGGGTTGGGAGGCCATTGGTTTTCATCTTTGAGCTGCCCCTGAATGTGCTGCTGCCTTAAATAAATCAGGAGCAGTAGAGGCCTGTTTCGCTGCCTCTAAATTGGCAAAGTAATCTTTTTTTTTTTTTTTTTTTTTTTACATATAATCCCCTTTTTTAGATATAGCCCCAATCTCCAAATTCCCCACTGCTATTATGTATGAGAGAGGTGATGATCTCCACCTGATGACCCCAGGCCTGCAGAAGATACTGGATAAGAAGAGCAGCTGGGGCCCCAAGGGGAAGAGCTCTAATAACAGAGTCCCTCAAGAATAATAAATATCCTCTTGCCTCTGGTAAATCTTCAAAGATGTATCTAGTCGGGCATTTTGCAGTCAGAGATTAACGGAGGCTAATTTAATGATATTAGACAACATCTGGAGTCTTCCTTTCTTCATGTGGAAACAGTTGGTACTTTGCCATAGAGGCCAACACCCCAGTAATAAATCCCTAGAACCCAAGTTGCTGAGAAAATAATTTCTAAAATAATGGGATTGTGATTGGCCAAGAGAATATATCACTCCTAATTCGTGAGCATGAGTTTAAAAACAAAAGCAGAATTAGAATCTGTTGTAAGTTTAAATATTTGAGCATATATATATATATGTGTGTGTGTGTGTGTGTGTGTGTGTGTGTGTGTGTGCATGAATATTCATAGTGTGTGTATGTGATGTTAAAATACCTAAAATATTATTACAGCTGTATTTAGAACATCCTCAGACATATCTACCTCAAAGACACCAACCTGCAGCCTGTGAGTGTGAAGCACGACAGACAACGGCCCTCGGGCCACGGCACACAATGCCGCCGAGCCTTTTGCAGTGCAGGCTTAATTTCAACCGCAGTTCACAAGTCAAGTGAGAGGGAAACCTCAGTGAGCAAGATCAAGTGACTTGAAGTAGACGCTCCAAATGTCTGATGAATAACTACAAGTTTTTGTTGGTTTACCAATGAGGTAGCAAGTTTGGTGGTTAACAGCACTAGACTTAAACTGGAGAGAAGGATCTGGCCCTACAGATCACGATAAAAACATAAAAAATGATATTATGTTGCCTCTTATGTCCCAGAGTATGCTTCAGATATATCAATTGTACAACAAATCATTGAATATGATGACACGATACTGTTCCACTAAGTGGAAATATTATGATGTCACTTTTAAGAGCTGAATGTACCCCCGCCCTTCCAGGGCCTCAAAACATGGCCTTTGGAGAGGATTTTTACAGATTTTAATTAAGTTAAAATGAGGTCATTAGAGTAGATCCTAATCCGGTATGACTGGCATCCTAATAAGAACTTAGGAATTAGGACACAGATCCCTAGAGACAGAAGAGGGTGTGAGGACACAGGGGGAAGGTGCCATCTGTACGCCATGGAGAGAGGCCTTGGAAGAAGCCAGCCCCGCCAGCAGTTTGATCTCAGATTGCTAGCCTGGGCCACTGTGAGAAAATAAGTTTGTGTTATTTGAGTCCCCCAGCCTGTGGCCTAGTTGCTGTCGTTACATATTGCTGGCAGGAGATCTCACAGTTAGGTAAATGATTAAGTTGTTTCTTTAGGAGATGGAAATAAATAAAAGGACAGAATTCAAGGAAAAAATTTACCATAAAAATTACCCATTATCTCACTAAACCAAGAAAAATGGAATTTCCAAGTGCAAAATCCTTCTTAGCTATTGAAGTCCTGTGACTTCTTTATACTCTGTTGGGCATTTCCCATGTCTTCCCACCTAACATTCTGGTGGCTACCTTACCCTCTCATGTTGAGGTATTATAAATTGTGTGGACGAAAGGGGCCACACGCTGACCTGACAAGCTCAGGGAAGGCCTGTGTGGCAGCCTAGCAGACTCAGAGACCTAAAGTAACCACAAAGGGTGGTCTGAAATTAAACTTTGACTAAAAGCAGTTATGGTGGGCAGTTATGTCCTAGGCCAGTATCTTCACTGACAAGATCAACTTTGATCCTTACTGAGCCCATTTGCCTTTTTGCCTCTAAGATAACATTCCTTTGAAGTGTCTGGGTAACTTGTAACTTCCCTTTTTCTGGAACCCCTGGGGCATAACCAAATGTTCTGGGCGCCAGGGCAGATACTACAAATTCCTTCATTATCATGTTGATTGATCCTGCACCCACCTAAGTATGTGTCCATCATTTTACTTTTTATCCTATCACAGAGGTTTCCCCCCCCCCCCCCCCCCCCGCTTTGCTTAATCCCACCTCCTTAAATCTGTCACCAATGAATTTCATGTATAAATACGAATGTAACCCTGCCATTCTCCGGAGCACTATCTCAATTCGTTGAGGTTCTGCTTCCCGGCATATGTCGACAGTTTGGCTCAAATAAACTCACAAAAATTCTTTACAGGTTTCAATGGTTTTTTTTTTACGTTAACAATTGTATGCGCTTTTGCTGGACAAACTAGTTTGTCCATACACACACACACACACACACACACACACACACATATATTGAATATATGTATATGTATATGTATATGTATATGTATATGTATATGGGCCTGTGGTCCCAGGAAAGGAGCCAAGGTTACACTCTGGTGACAGTGGGAAGCCCCGACAGTGCTCAATAGGGCTAATGAGGGCCTTCCCGGGACCCCTCTGCTGCAGCAGGAGCACAGAGGCAGGAGGCGAGGAAAGCCCGAGGCAGGTCTGATGGTGACTGGAAGGGCAGCTCCTGCGGGGGAGGGGCGGATTCACTGCGAGGTGTCTGGAGGCAAAGCCACCTTGATTTGCTCCTGGGTCAGATGAGGGAGGCAAAGGAACGACCGGAATTAAGGAGGCCTCAGGTTCTCAGTCAGAGCAAGTTGGGGTGGGGTGCCATTTAGGGAGATGGGACATCGGAGGGGGAGTCCAACTGGGGAGAAAACCACACAATAGACAGCATGCGAGTCTGCTGCACTAACAGAAGAATTCATGTACATCTACGGGCCCACAGCCCATGGACACTGCTCCGGTCCACGGTACCAGGGAGGGCCTTTCTAGATGTTGTCAATTAGTATGAAAAATGTGAAATTCAGCACTACTGCTTTTTGACACTTTAATGATTAATGATGTGATTGCATTTCACAGGGTTGCTGTGGTCAATTTTATAAAAGTGTCAAAGTCTTAAAAGCATGAGACCTCGGAACAGACTGGCTGTTACACTGCACACAGTGAGGTGGGGGCAGACTGACAGATGTGTTTTGCTCATTTGGGTGTGGAAATGGCTTGTGCAAGGACACGAGATGTGGCTTCAGTAAGACAAAAAGAGCCTTTCCTAGCTGTTAGGCGTTGTGAATGCTGCATAACAAAACAGAAAGGTTGCTCATCACTGTCACATTTTAAAGTACACTAATACAGGGTGTCCCAAAAAATGTATACGCACTTAACAGTTGATAGCTCAATTGCTGTTTCTTTCTTTTCAGATTTAACCCATTGGAGTTAATAGTATGTACACATTTTTTGGGAAACCCTGTATTTTACTTACCTGTGTCTAACTTTGGAAACAGGGCTCCCAAACTGGATGACTATATATATAAGAGGCTTCAAGGTCCCCAAATACATGTCACAATGTGCAGCACTGAAGGCCCAACCCCAACAACTGAATCTTTCACATAAGAGTGATGTTAAGTAATTCTCGGTACATTGAAGCCTGAATGTCAGCGTTTCTAGATAATGGAGGTTAGAAGGGGGAAGAGTGAAAGCCCAGGAAGGGGAGTGGTCAGGTGACATCTGGAGAGGAGGGGAAATAAAGGCAGAACCGGCCTGGCCAGGGAGGCACTTGCAGTAGGCGCACCAGGTCCGGCCTCGGTTCTAGGTTCATCCCACGCTGTGGGCGTTTCTCACCTCTGAATGGAGGAGGTTGGGCACTTCTATGGGCTGAAATGTGTTCCCCTAAATTCATGTTGCATCCCTAACCCCCAGCACCTCAGAATGTAACCATATTTTGAGATGAGATCTTTGAAGAGGTGAGTAAGTTAAAATGAGGCCTTTAAGGTGACTGTAATCAAGAGCCAGCAGGGATGTGTGTGCTCAGAGGCCATGGAGGACACAGGGAGCAGACAGGCATCTGCAATCCACGGAGAGAGGCCTCGGCAGAAACTGTTCTGCCGGCAGCCTGATCTGGACTTGGATCTGATACCCAGGACCGTGAGGACAAGCTCCCGCAGACTGGTGCAGGCGCTCTGAGTGCAGGCTGCCTCTGTCCCATGTTCCAGAATTCTGTGGATGTGTAACAGGAACCTGCTTAGGTCACAAAAAAGAGTTCTCTTATGTCCACGGTACTCTCTTAAAGAAGACAGGGGAGGGCATCCCGTTTTTATTATGATTTCTTCCCAAAGTGGACCCCTAAAGCGATAAGCTTCATCTACAGAGAAACTGTGTTTTCTGTAAAATCACGCATTCCCCAGTGCTGAGACATGAATAGTAACATAGTGCTTGACATTTGTATGTGTTTAGTTTAGAATGTTCTTCAATACACAATACTGGTCTACTTAATCTTCTCAGAAAATTTCAAGCTGGGTAAAGCAGGCATCTTTTTTTTGTTTTTCTTTAATCCTCACCAGAGGTTATTTTCTCATTGATTTTTAGAGAGAGTGGAAGAGAGAGGGAAAGACAGAGAGAAATATCGATGTGAAAGAAACACATCGATTAGTTACTTACTGCAGGAACCCTAACCAGGGCCTGGGCCAGGGAGAAGCCTGCAATCGAGGTACGTGCCCTTGACCAGAATCGAACCTGGGATCCTTGGTCCCACAGGCTGACGCTCTATCCATTGAGCCAAACCGGCTAGGGCTAAAGCAGGCATCTTTGCTCTGATTTTATAGAGTAGGCAACAGAAGCTCTGAGGGGTTAGAATCTTGTCTGAGGTGGCACAGCTGGAAAGTGAGAGCCAGGACTCCAGCCAGGTGTTCTGAAACCCCTGTGTTCTGAAACTTGGGAGAGTCCCTTTGAATGATATGACTCTAGTCTGCTTTATGTTTTGGAAGAAGCAAAAAAACAAAAAAAACAAAAAACAAAAAAAAACAGAAAGAAAGAAATATAAAGAAAAACAGTTACTAAGATCCCAATTAGTGGAAGGTTCCATTTCATAATAAATAAATACTTTGTACCATTTTTATGTGTTCTTTAAGACAAAGGATGAGTATTTCAACAAATGGCTAATGACTGACCCCATGTGTGAATATAATTGTAATGCTTCTTGGTCTGGGAGGGGAAAAATACATGGATGATTTATGGGGACAAAGGAGGGAAGAGGAAATGGACTTAAGAGGTTGGTTATAATAAGTTTTGAAGAGAATAGAAAATGCTGTCTACATGAGAACTAATAACTGCTGCCCATAAATAGGAAATGGCTTTCTGGGGAAATGGCTTTGCATGAGCTTGTTTCCTCCTTCCCTCCACATTAATGTGGGCTTGCAGAGTTCTAAAAGCATCCCCAGGCACCGGCTCACCCGCCACGCTGCCCGGGGCAGCCTGAAGGCCAGGTAATGGCTCCGTGTGGGCGCCCTGAGCATTTACTGCTCTGATTTTTTTGTCTTGTAAAAATGGCATTAAAAAGGTGACCCTATTTGTTACATTAATTGTACCGGTGACATCATCCACATGGCGAACATTCCTTTTCGAAGGAGCTTTTAATAACTTCCTCTAGAACATTTAAATAGAAACGTAAGTGGAGGTCCTGGACCCTTTGCACGGTGGAGGTGACACTACAGAGGTCTGAAAACTGGACTCCCATGGCCTTGTTACTTAGCGGGCTTCCCAGCGGCCCATCCCACAGCACGCTGTACCTTACTGTACCTTAATCCTCCACCCCATAGTGGGCTATTTGGATATGGAGACCAAGGGGCCGCTGAATTTTAAGGCATTTGTTGGTCACAGCCTTAAATGTTGTAATTCCTTCTTTAACAATGTCAAAATCATGGCCCAAGAATTCTGTGCTCTCCTTGATACCGTTGTAATTAACCTAGTTATTAATAACAGGAAAGCAGCAAAGGGAAGACCAAATATTGCAGCCATGTTATTTGGGCAGCTTTACACCCCCCAGGCAGCCACTGGTCCATTCCCCGCAGATCCCTGGGGAAAGTACTGGATGAGGGGAGATAGACGCATGCCCAGTAAAGTTGGGGTGACATGGGAAAATACCTTCCTATCAGTCACACCTGGCACGGGTCATTGGCCAGAATGGACATGACCACTGCAGGGGCACAAAATTTGGGATATTAATCCCCTAAACAAAGGAGTTTGATCTCTTGGCTCTTGGTTGACTCCTGGCTTTGGGGGGTCTTGCTCCTGCTTCCTGGCATTCTCCCATATGGCCCACAGCCATGTGGACCCCACACGCAATGGACTAATGGGCTACAACTGAGCTGATGCTTTGCCAGCCCTGGCTGCAACATGGAACAGGAACTCTGGACACTGGCTCTGATTTTAGCTCTACTGAAACCCCAGCTACACTTCTTCCAGGGCTGGGCTCAGGGAAGGGGACTATGCAGACCCAGGGATGTACTTACATGCAAATTAAAATCACTTTTCCTCCCATGAGAGCCTCAGAAAATTCTTTTTTCTCAAGATTTTGTAAGGACTCCACCCCCAGCAGTCAGTGGGGAAAGGGATACCCCAACTTTCCTGATAACATCTCCAGGCCCATGATTGGTTTTTGTATGAGGGTTTAATGCTTTCACTTTTACACAGTAATGAAGGATTAATGTTTTCAGTCTATAAAACCTCATTTTTTAAAAGACGTGCATTTCCCCATGAATGCATCCCAGCCTCTCCCCATAACCCCCAAGTACATCAAATTGACTCCGAGGAACAAAACAGTCCACCTCAAAAGGTTTCTACCCATGAACTTTAGACACAGACTTAGAAGAAGCAGAGTTTATAGGCGATCTACAGCAGCCTGAGTGAGTTTATGATTAACAGGGATATTTGCCTAATGCCCTGGCTGGACCCCGTGGCGCCCTCGCCTATGGAATCCCATCACTTAGCACAAGGCAGGGCGATTTCCATAAGGATTCACAGACGGGGACAAAGCCAGGCCCTCCCTTTCAGTCTTCGAGGAGACGGGCCCCTGGGACAGCGGCGTGGGGAAGCAGGCACACCCCTTTCGGAGTTCCTGGTCCTTCTCACCTGTGGAAGTGGAGTTGTTCTAGTTGATGTGTTTTGGTCCCCACTGCATGGCAGAGCCCATTTAATTGCTTATTGTTTCCTCCTGTGATGTGTCTAGAATAGAACAGCCACCTCACTGCTTCCATGGAATCATTCCGTCCACGCTGGTAGGCGTGACGCTCCTGTGCAGATTACCTCCCCCTAAGCCTTGGCTTCCTCACCTGTAAAATGGGGAGCACACCAGGGCTTACCTCCTAGGGCTAGAAGGTTTAAATAGGATAATTCAGAGTAGGTGCTGAGCATCCTGCCTGCCTCCATTAGTCATTCGGTGCTAGCTGTGGATTGTTTTTGAAGGGTCCATACAATCGCTGCAGTTTTACAAATGGAACCATTTCCCAATCTTCCTGAAGGCCAGGGTGGGATAATTATAAGACATACATGTATCTAGATGGGCCCAACCTGACTACTGAGGTTCAGGCTCCAGCGCAGACACTGTGGCCTCACTAAGCACTGTTTCGGTGTACTAGTAGTTGATTCGCTCTGGCCTGCTGCACCTCCAAGGACGTTTGAGGAAACGGTTATTGGATAAAGACCTGTGACCACTGAGTCTCAGAGACCTGGGAATGACTGCTTGTGTCCAATCAAAAGCCTGAAATAACCATGTCCACCTTATAGCACAGGTACAGGGTGGCCAAAGGTGCCCCTTGCCAGGAAAGCCTGTGTGACAATAATCTTCATCAGAACCCTATAGTGGTTCTCAACCTTCTGGCCCTTTAAATACAGTTCCTCATGTTGTGACCCAACCATAAAATTATTTTCGTTGCTACTTCATCACTGTAATGTTGCTACTATTATGAATCATAATGTAAATATCTGATATGCAGGATGGTCTTAGGCGACCCCTACGAAAGGGTCGTTTGACCGCCAAAGGGGTCGCGACCCACAGGTTGAGAACCGCTGCCTTAAGAGGACAAGTTCTCCATTTAGTTATTGTCTAGTTAGAATAGTACATGCCTGTTTTCTAAAATACTAGAGGCTCAGTGCACGAAATTCATGCAGGAGGGGTGGGGGTGTCCTTCAGCTCGGCCTGCACCCTCTCCAATCTGGGACCCCTTGGGGGCAGTCAGACATCCCTCTCACAATCTAGGACCACTGGCTCCTAACCACTTCTGCCTGCCAGCCTGATCGCCCCCTAACTGCTCCCCTGCTGGCCTGATCGCCCCAACTACCCTCCCTGCTGGCCCAATCACTGCTAACTGCCCTCCCTTGCTGGCCGGATCGCCCACAACTGCCCTCTTCTGCCGCAACCCGCCTCTTCCATGTGAGGCGGTGGAGATGCCGGGACAGGCCTCCTCCGCGCAGCCCAGAGCCGGGGGACCGCAGGCCTCACCGTGTGGAGCAGCCCCCGGGCCCCGCCTCCACTGTGTGCACGCCATCTTGTGGTGGCCATCTTGTGATGACATCACATTTAAGGGTGTGAGGACCACCTAGGCTTTTATTAGTATAGATAATCAGAGAAGCAAGAAGGGCCTTCATATCACACTAGGTACCAGAAGATGCAAACATTTCTCTGCCACAGTTTTCTAGGAAAAGGCCTCGGGCAGAGAGAAAGGGCGGCAGCACAGCGTCTGACCTCTCACACACCTGACGCTCTACTGAGCACCTCGTCGGGAGGGCCATCGAGCATCACAAGAATTCTGGGAAGTAGGTGCAATTCCTGCTCAATGTTCCCATTTTATCCAAGAGGAGCCTGAGCAGCAGAACCAAGTCAGTCCAGATCTGTGGCTTTCTCACTGCCATGCTCATAGCGGCCACCTGTCCTCTCCGAAGCCAGGGCTTCTCAGGCTGAGCCGCATCAGGATCACGCGCGGGCATTAAAACGCAGGCTACAGGCCCACCCAGAGCTTGAGTCAGTGGGTCTGAGAATCTGCGTTTCGAATAAGTTCCCAGGCGGTGCTGCTACTGGTGGGGCAGGGACCACACACCAGGAAGCACTTCTGTAAGCAAAGACGGTGCTGCCTAAACTTTGACAGATTATCCTGTTAAAGTGCAGGCTCTGACTCAGAGGCTGGGGTGGAGCCTGAGAGCGCGTTTAAACCACTGGTCGCAAGGCCCTGGTGCTCAGTGCTCAGCCCCCAGAGCCCTGCCGCCCTGTGTGCAGAGGACAGCAGGCTTCCCCACCTGGTCCGAAGCAGAGGGCAGACAGCATCTGTCACTAACTACAGGGCCTGCCCGCTGCTGCCCTTCCGAAGTCTAGGCCTACCTGTTCTCTCTCAGCCAGCGTGAGCTCCCAGTGCCGACCTGAGCCTGGGTGTGCAGACTTAGCTCTGAGGCTGTGTCTTTCTGGAGAGTTAGAGTCCCAGGACACTGAATTTCCTTTCAGATTCTTGCATGTGGCTTCCCATCCTCCTCACCTTTTAGTTGGAGTCATATATACAGTGACACCTTGTCCCCCTGGCCACACCATGCACCCCAGGCAGTAGGGAGGCTGGCACTGCTCACAGCTATTCTCTCCTGCCCAAGTCCTTCCTGGCTCCAAGTCACCGAGACAGATGAAGCCCTCATGGGCTCCCCCTGCTGGGATAAATGAGGAAGAAACAGGGTTTGGGAATAGAAGAGGGAAATAAGAGAGGATGGCAGAGCAGGAATAGAGGCGTTTGCATTGACTTTTTGATAAGAAGAAGAATCTGAAGAAAAGCACTGTAAATTTGGATGTAAATGCTGAGTCCATTGGGGGCAGGGAGCTGAGAAACAAGAATGAGGAGCTGATGCCTGAGGTTAGGGCTGTCCTGGGACCAGGGGCCACCAACAGGCCTGGCCATAATATGGGGAACCACACCTATTGGATGGAGAGGCAGATATTAAAACAGAACAAAACAAAAATACTCTCTCTAAGTAGGCACGCGAGGCAGAGCGCTTATAGGAAAAACAGGCAGGGTCTCTGTTCAAACATCTGTTGGACAGCTCATTACCCTGGGCAAGGCAACCACTGGTTTGCTGAATCTCATATTCCCATCTGTAAAACGGGCATAATACAAGCTAACCTGCAGCAGGGTTATTGGGAGAATTGGAAACCATGAATTTACAATTCCAGACATCCCGCAGGCATGCAAATGCAGCCTTGATTATGAATGTGTGGGTAGTCCTCAATCATCTGGTGAAAATCCCAGGGCAGGAGAGCCTAGCATGCCTCTAGCGAGTAAGTGATGGAAAAAGAAATTCATTTAAATGTACAAAATGGCATACATTTAGTCTGCTGTATTATTTTATTTAGTAAGTACAAAAGTATTTTAAGAGTTTTTCTTGTAAGCTCTGTCACCCCAAATAATTTTCCCCCTGTGCCTTAAATCCCTGGAATACAAGCTCTTGCCCATGGGATTCAGGAAACAGACCTTGACTCCCCAGCACAGCCCGAACCCTGAGGGCCCTTGGTCTGCTGGCAGCAAGGGAGACTCAGATGGATAAGTGAACAATGACAGCAATGTGACAATCACTATGAAACTGTGTATGGAAGCAGAGAAGTGCTCTGAAGCAGGCATCCCTCTCAGGACAAATGGCCCTGCTGGGGCGTCAAGGAGGTGATGGCAGACTAGTTTTCCAGGAAGCTGGGGAGGTTGGCGGGTGGGGAGAGGGAGCGGGCAGTTCAGGAGGAGGCAGTGAAGTGGGCAGGACTTTGGTGGAGGATGTGGAGAGGGGGCAGCAGGGGTGCGTCTGGCAGGGCAGCAGCAGTCCCACTACACTGTGCTAAGATGTTTGAATTCTACTTGTCTTAAGAATGATATAAAGCCACTGAAGGATCTTTCTTTATCTTAGTGTTGTTATTGTTTTTTAATCCTCAACCGAGGATATTTTTTCCATTGATTTTTAGAGAGAGGAAGGGCGGGGGGAGAAAAACATCGATGTGAGAGAGACACATGGATTGGTTGCCTCCCACATATGCCCCTACTGGGGCTGGGTAACCTTCATCAGGGGTACATGCCCTTGACAGGGAATTGAATCTGCCATCCTTTGGTCTGCGGGCCAACACTCTAACCACTGAGCAAGACTGGCCAGGCTATTATAGTGCTTTAATTTTTATATTTTGCATGCGAAAAAATTTCAAGCAACATGGAAAGGAATATAGTGAGCAGTAATGTCCCTTCCTTCCCTAGACCCCCTAGCTAGGGACAACCACGGTTCTTGTCATAGGCAGACATGCTTCTGTTTACTGATGGATTTTAATCATCAAAATGACAGAGGATGGATGTATGGGCAAGCAGAGAGGTAAAGGGTCTAGTGAGGAGGTTTTTACAAAAAACTAAGTCACTACATGAATGCATAGGATTCTAATCAACTGGACCTGGTGACTCACTGGACATCGAGTGTGAAGAAGAGGGAGAGGCAGAGTCAGTGATGGCGTCCAGCTTTCTGGACAGTTTACTCTGTGGATTGTGGTGTCAATAACTGAGCTATAGCCGAAACCAGTTTGGCTCAGTGGATGGAGCATCGGCCTGAGGACTGAAAGGTCCCAGGTTTGATTCTGGTCAAGGGCATGTACCTGGGTTGCGGGCATATCCCCCGTAGGAGATGTGCAGGAGGCAGCTGATCGATGTTTCTCTCTCATCGATGTTTCTAACTCTCTATCCCTCTCCCTTCCTCTCTGTAAAAAATCAATAAAATATATTTAAAAAAAAATAACTGAGCTATAGTTGGTGGTTGAGCCTGCCGTCTCCCGTCTCTATCTCTGCCTTTTACTGATAATATACTTCAAGTTTTAATTCAAATGACTCGGCATTCCAGCCTCCCTAGTCGGTCCTTGTGGCCCCGTGATTCTGCTGGCGTCAATGGGATGTGAAGAAGTGACATGGCAACATCTAAGTCATGATCCACAAGGAAGCTGCTTGTCCTCTGCTTGCTCTGCTTCGCTTCCCCTCAGGCTGAAACACTCCTGCCCACACCAGCCTCAACCACACAAGCAGGGACAAAGGCTTTGGGAACAGAGCAGAGACGCATGACCATCTGGGCCTATTACATGAAAGAAAAATATCCCTCTATCATATTTATTCCATATATAAACCCCTGTATTGAGGACCACTTTGTTATAGCAATTTAGCTTGTACCTGAGCTAATTGAGGTATATAGAAATAGAGATTTTTTTGTTTGTTTTGCTCTGAGGTGGGGAGTGTGGGGCGGGTGGAGATAAAACTGTTTGACCATGAAGAGTTGTATTGCCTGTGGCACACCAAGAGGTGACCTTAAGAGAGACCAGGGCCAGAGATGTGAATTTGCCAGCTTAGGCAGTAGTTAAAGCCATAGCAGTAGATAGATAGACAGAGATCATGGAAAATGAGAGGAAAAATAGTGAAGAACAGCATCTAGGACAGACATTTGAAGGAGAGAGACACTTACTTCATTTTTATGTTACAGTCATTTGCTAACATGCCTGTTTTCCCAACTGATTATAAACTCTTTGGATTCATGGATTATAGCTTTCTCATACCTAAATAAAATATCTGGAATACTTTATTTATGCAGAACAGGCATTCAAAATTCTCTTAAGAATGGTACTCTTGAAATATTTTACATTTTAGCAATAGATATGCTTTCAATTTTCCTGTTCATGACTATAGACATAGGCCATCCGAGTCTGTCTTTAGGTGCTGGGATTTAGAGGAAAGAGCAGGTGGGCCAGGTGGGACTGTGGCAAATTTGAGAGAGTTTGAGTCCAGGTGAAGGGGCAGCTGCCATCAGTCAAAAGAACAACAACACCATAAAAAATGGGCAAAGACACTTCACAAAAGAAGACATCCAAATAACCAGTTAACACAAAAAGTGCTCAACGTCACCAAGTAATCAGGGAAATGCAAATTAAATCCATAGTGAGATATCCCTCACACCTAGGAGAGTGTCTAAAACAACAACAACAACAAAATTACTGAATGTTGGCAAGAATATGGAGAAACTGGAATTCTCAAACATTGTTGGGGACAGTGCAAAATGGTACAACCACTTTGAGAACTATTTGGTTGTGTCTCCTAATGTTAAACTCACATCTGTCCTATGACCTGGTCATTTCTCACGTAGGAATTTACCTGAGAGAAATGAAACCATCTCTGTCCCCAAAAAGACTTGTGCAAGGATATTTATAACAGCAAAAAGAGTGGAAAGAACCCAACTGTCCCTCAGCAGATAAATTAATTTTGGTATATTTATGCAAACAGAGCACGACTCAAAAATACAAAGGAACAGACTACTGATACACTCAGCAACGTGGATGAATCTCTTATGTGGTACAAAAGCATCCAGACACAAAGACTCTACACTGTCCAACCCCATTTATATGAAACCCAAGAACAGGCAAAGCTAATCTATGGTGTTAGAAGTAAGAAAGTGGTCACTTCAGAGGAATGGAGGAGGCAGAACTGCCTGGAAAAAGGCATGAGGGAACTTTCTGGAGTGATGTAAATGTCCAATATCTTGTTTAGGTGGTGATTACATGAATGTATTCATAGTCAAAGATCATCAATTTATTTAAACAACAAAATAGTCTTTTATATTATTTATCCACATATTTCCTGTAGCTCTAAGTCTGTATCATTTTGAAAGGGTATTTTCTTTGGATATGGACTTCTAGGTTGATATTTTCCCCCTCGTACAGCACTTTAAAAACACCATTCCACTGCCTCTGCTCTATTTACAATGGCACCAACTGTCACTCACATCCTTGTTCCTGGTATGTAATGTTTTTTATTTAATATTTCATCTTTGGTTTTGCTTTTCATCAGTTGACTATGATGTGCTCAGGTGTGGTTTGTCTAGTTGTATTTATCCTGTTTGGGGTTCATCAAGTTTCTTGGTTCTGCAGGTTCTTTTAAAGCCAATTTTGCAATGTTTTGGTTATCATTTGTTTTTCACATATTCCCCCCCCCCCCCCCGCCACCACCATCTCTCTCTCTTCTCCTTCTGTCAACCCAATTATGCATCTATTGGACTGCTAATGTAGTCCTACAGGTTACTGACACTCTGTTCATTTTGTAAAAAAAACCCTTTTTTCCCCTGTTCTTTTGATTAGATGTCTGTTGGTGGTCTCCAGTTCACTGACACTTTCTTTTGCAATCTCCAATCTTCTGTAAAGACCATCCAGGGGGGTTTTCATTTTAGAGATTCTACTTTTGTTAGAAATTCTCTAACATTGCCATGAGATTCATTTTTATAGTTTTAATTTCTCAGTTTACGTATTATGTTCCTCTTTTTCTAGAAGTGGTTGAATATCTATATATATAAAACCCTAATATGCAAATAGACCGACCGGTGGAACAACCGAACAACTGAACAACCAGTTGCTATGACATGTGCTGACCACCAGGGGGCGCGTGCAGAACATGGTGGGCATTGGCCATGGCGGGATGGTGGAGCAGGTGAGCAGAGGCGCCAGACCAAGGTGGGGCGCTAGTTGCTGTCACCAGAGAGCCTCTGGTGGTTACTGAAAATTCTTTGCTCCTGTGTGCCCAGTCCCGCCGGGCACTCGCACCTGCTGCCAGCACCCGGCATTGGCCCTGATCGCCCCTGAGGGCTTCTCCACCTTCCCTTCTCCTGAGGGGCGATCAGGGCAGCAGATGCCAGAGGGCTGGTGCTGAAAGCATGTGGGAGCGGTGGCAGTGGGAGCAGGGCTGCCAGCAGACAGGGCACCAGGGGCCACAGTGGGAGGGGTGGGCGGGGGCAGTGGAAAGGGCCGTGTGGGGGCACAGAGGATGGGCCAAGACCCACCCCTGAGCCCACCACAGCCTCTCGGCCCACAGTTCTTTTCAAGGTGCACGAATGTGTGCACTGGCCCCCTAGTGTTTATAATAGTTTTTAAAATTTCTTATCTGCTAGTTGCAACATGTGGGTTATTTCAATACCTGTTTCAATTGACTTCTTTTTTGTTTGATTATGGGTCCTGCATCTCTGTATGTCTAATTTTTAAAAATTATATGTTCAACACTGTGGATGATACATTGTAGGACGTTTGTATTATATTGTCTTTCTTTAACAGGTATTGAATTTATTGACAGACAGATAAATCATTAGACTCCTTTGTTTCGGTCAGGTGTGTTTTTCTTCTTTGTTAGGGTCTGTCAACTTCAGTTTTCTTTAGTCTTAGAGAGACTCTTATTGTAGGTCATGATCTTTACTCCTTATGCCTGACCTTTCTCAGATCTTGACTGTTTGCTCAAGGTGCTCAGGGAGATCTCTCCCCCACCCCCACCCCTGCTGGGCTGGAATCCCACCTCCTGGCACTGCTTGACTTCTGGTACCTCCATTCAGCTCCCAGTCCTGCAGCAGCTGTCCTCTGCCAGGCCTCTCTGTGCAGGCGCAGCCCACCCTCATCTGAGAAGATTCCTCCCTCCACCCCCTGGCAAATTCCTGGGGGCTTGCTCTGCTCAGCTTACTCCTCTTCAGTGGTTGGCCTCACAATTACTTTAATCACCTTGAACACTGGTATCTGCTTCTGCAGGTCAGTGAGATAGTGGTTATTTCCTAGAGCACCTCTCTGTGCTGTGGGTGGTAAGAGCCCCAGGCAGAGAGCTGGGGCTAATGTGGGACTCGGTGTGTTTCCCTTTTCTTGTGGTGTTCAATGCTTGAAAACAGCTGCCTCATATAATTTGTCTATTTTACAGCTGTGTGGAGTGCGATCCTCCTGACCTTGGTGGTATCTGAATGAATAAAAATAATTCATAATGACAATTAGACAAGAAAAATCAAATGTGAACCCTGACTAGTTTACAAACCCTCCTCTGAACTTCTAGCCCTCTAGAACCTTACTCAATACACTGGACTTAAATTATCTGGTTATATGTCCATCTCTCCAATACACAGGCATACTCTGAGGTCAGAGCCTGTGTCACATCCCTCTGTTACTCCTGGCACATAACGGGTATGTCTCCTGAGTTCAGTCAAGTGTATGAAGTGAAGCAGTAAATGTTCCACATTCAGTGATCAGCCCTGGGCTGGGGCTCAAGGTACAAAGAAAAACAGAGGGGTATCGTGTGCATGAGACACTCGCAAGGGGAGGTGATGGCACCTGCATAATTTGTGGATTGTCATTGAAAATACACATTTTGCAAGATGCTCGTCAGCAATTTTCATGTCAGATGTATACAGTATGTCATGTCTTTCTCTTGCTTTTTAGTATCTTCCTGAGACACCAACTGAGATCTTGCAATAGGAAGGCAGCACGTGGTCATGGTGGAGTGAGATAAGGACCCAGCTCTGTTATTCCTCATGGTTATTTGACGTGGGGTTCTCTTTTCCTCTCTATAAACATGATTTATTCATCATTAAAATGGTGGTTGTATTATCTAGCTTACCTTTCTCCTAGGGTTGTTGTCAGGATCAAATGAAATAATATGTGAAAGGGCCTTGTAAACTGTACACCATTGTAAATATTAGATTTATGAAGTCATCATTTTATGGAGGCAGCTGACTCGGAATTTCAAGAAGCTGTTTTTCCTCAGGGTAAGACAGTGGCAGCCTTTGGTATCTTAAGTTATTCTAGTCAGTCAGTTCATGGTAGGTAAGGGTGAAATCCACAGATTTAAAAATATCAATGCTAACATACATCAGAAAGCAGAATTATCTTTATTCATAAAGGAATAAATATTTTAGAGAATCACAAAATAGATATCTCCATATAAAATAACTAAAATGTGCTATGCGTATAGATGGCAAAGAATTTTATAAATATAAAAAAAAGTGTTGCTGCCAATTGGAATGAATCATTGTCTCAAAGAGAGTAGCAGTTTTGAAGTCTTGTAGCTGATAATGTATTTCCCATGGCAACCAAACCCAGTCTCTGGTACATTTAAGGGAGTTTGCAGTTTTGATATTACTGTGCGTGGGTAAGCACCTGTTTGGGATAGAAACTGAAATGACTTCAGAAAATTACATTTATTGAAATAAATCTAATCATGGCAGCTGACATCACTGGTTTGAACATTTTCCAGCTCAGAACAAATATCTTTTCCCTACGGCAGAGGTGGGCAATTCCCAGACCTGGCTGTGCTGAGTGGTCAGTCCTGCGGAGAAAGCAGTATGTTTGAAGCTATGTCATCACACTCACATTTCTGACAGCAGACTAAGTCTGCTAGATCACCCCTCCTTTAAGATAACACTCCCTGCCCCCCTGCAACAGAGGCTGGGGCAGTGATGGTACGTTTGCCCCGCCTCCCCCCGCCCACCTCCACTAACGTTGCACAATGAGAAGACTCAACTCTGCCGATCAGAGAATTTTGCATTCCACAGATTTTGATATGTTGTGTTTTTGTTTTCACTCAAAGTCAGCATATTTTCTACTTTGCCTTGGGGTCTCCTCTTTGACCCAAGTATTCTTGAAAAGTATGTTCCAGGTATTTTCATAGTATTGATTTATTGTCTAATTGTGTTATAGTCCTAAACATTTTGTATTATTTCAATTCTTTTGTGTTATTTGAGGTTTGTTTTATGGTTCAAAATACGGTCTATGTTGCTCAATGTTCTGTGTGCATCTGGAAAGGATGCTGCTGTTGGGTGGGCTGCTCTCAAAGCCAGTTCGGTCAAGTTGGTTGACACTACTGTGCAGGTCTTTTATACCCCTCCTGGCTGCCTGCTGCTGGTGCCAGCAATGCTGAGAGAGGGATGCCGAAGTCTCCAGCCATAACTATGGGCTTGTCTATTTCTCATTTCAGTTCTATCAGTTTTTGCTTCATGTGATTTGAAGCTCTGTTGTTAGGTACATATATATTTAGTATTGTTATGTAATGGCCATCTTCATCCCTACTAATATTACAGGTCTGAAGCTTACTTTGTGTGACATTAACATAGACCAGTGATGGCGAACCTTTTGAGCTCGGCATGTCAGCATTTTGAAAAACCCTAACTTAACTCTGGTGCCATGTCACATATAGAAATTTTTTGATATTTGCAACCATAGTAAAACAAAGGCTTCTATTTTTGATATTTATTTTATATATTTAAATGCCACTTAACAAAGAAAAATCAAACAAAAAAATGAGTTCGCGTGTCACCTCTGACACGCGTGTCATAGGTTCGCCATCACTGACATAGACACTCTGATTTTTCTTTTGATTGGTGTTAGCATAGTACATCTTTCTACCTATCCTTTTACTTTAAAGTTATCTGTCTTTATAATTGAAGTGGGTTTAACTGATGTGCTTAGAAGAGGTATTTTTATAAATAAGAAAATATCCATTATGTTTGTGATCCCAAGATTAATTATTTTTTTCTGGGGTAACTTCTTAAAGTTTGCATTTTGACTCAGCTTTTTTTAAAGCTGTGAGAGGAAGGAAGATGGAAGAATCTAATTTGAGGTAAGGGAATTGGCACCATGTTAAGCCCTCTCTAGTCTGCCTAATACTCCGCTAGATCCTTTGCTCTCATCGCTGAGTGTGACAGGATTATTCTCCCCAACTTACTGACAGGCAATTCTGGCCCCATAGCACGGCTGCCAGTGGTCCTCCATTTTCATGCTCCCCTTCTTCCTTAGTAATCATAATACCTGGGCAAGGTATTAGAGCACATTTACCAATCTCTTTTTTAATGCACGTTGTCTTGTGACTTAGTTCTGGCCAATGAGACCTAAGCTGAAGTGTGGTTCCTGGAAACTTTCCCCCAAAGAGAGCACTCTCTGTTTCGTTGCTCATTCCTTCCTCCACCCTCTACCCGCAGCGCAGATATGGCGGCTGTAGCACCACTGCCATGCCGGACCGCGAGGACAAGGGCCACAGTATTGGGCAATAGGACAGTGAGCCATAGGCCTCCTGGGCCCCTGTGCACTCTGTGGCCCAGAACCACACCTGCCCCTGGGGGTTCCTCCTGACTTCTATGTAAGAGAGACATAAAAATCTATCTTGAGTAAGCTTCATTCTTTGGGGAGTTTGCTTTTTGCCCCTGAACCCAAACCTAATGAACAGTCTGAGACCAATGAACATCTCATAAGTGTTATAGAATCACAATCTACTCTGCGTTTGGACAGATCCATACCAGCATCTGTTATGGTTTTGTGACAAAGTCATACAGGATTGGAAGAAAAGGCTATTTTATTTTATCTGATTTTTCAATTTACTAAATTAAAAATTACAAAAATAATTTGGTGGTGGGGCAGAGATGCCATGGAAAACTTACATACTGTGTGCAGAAGATTTAGACTTGGGTTAAGAGTAGACTCTGTCCCATACCAGTGGTATGTCCTTAGGGAAGTTACTTAATCTGTCTGGGCCCCAATTTTCTATAAAATAAAGATACCAGCACCTACTTCATTGAGTTGTTGGAATGAATAAATAAAACATATGTGACAGAGCTGGGTAAGTACCAAGCACTATGTAAATATAAGGGGTGATAATTATAAAATTGGAAGACAAGTTATAGGCATAACCCAGAAAGGTAAAGTCACTACACATACAGACTCACAGCGGTGTTTGTACGTACGTGTGGGTCGCTAGTTACAAATGAGAAGACACTGAAAAATCCATTCTAGCAGTAACTTAAAAACATAAAAAAACAACAATTTGTGGCATATTGTTACAAACATAGATTCCTATCATATCGTCACATCAAAGCTGTCAGAATCCTTTAATATTTCTTATTTTATATTATAAAACATCCCCGGTTTTTTGTTTGTTTTTTGTTTTTGCTTTAGTTCAATAGACTGACTCTAGTCCAAATGTAGATTTAACCATTTGAGTTTCTGTACAATACCCAAGAAACTCTGCCAGAATGATTGCTTTGTTCAACACTGCTTTCTGTTTTAAAACTATTCATACTAAGTGTTATTAAAGTGTTAAATAGGGATAAAAAAGAAAAGTCCATCTTCAGTCTGAAGCTGGCAGAAAGATAAAAACTCAATGGACCTGGATTGAGGTGGGAACAGCCAGAGTACAGGCTATAACAAGTTCTAGAGAGGAAGCGGGCTAAGAGGGGGTGATGGAAGCCATGTGTGGAAGCAGACGACAGCCTTGGGGACTGGGACCAGAAGGAGGGCAGCTGAGGGGACTGAGAACCTCAAAGATGAGGGGCACCTTCACACCAAGTTCAGGCAGTCACAGCTGTGAGCAGCCCGGAGGAAGGCGTAAGGCAGGAGGCGTGTCGTGGAATCGGTGCTGGCCCAGCTCAAGTTTGCATGTCTATCTCAGCAGCACTTGTGTCTGGCTGGGAGAACATCAGGGCCACCCAGGAGTGTCAGCCAGAGGCTCCATCTGAACTAGCTATGCACTGCATCTGTTTCTCTGTCTGGTGGAATTCATCTAATATATTTTTTAAGGCTCAGATTTTCTTGAAAGGAGACCTGCTTCTAGGAAGAACGTCTTCTAAGTCTATTTCAGCATTTACACCTATAAGAGCAACCCTTCACTTATCCAATATTTGACTTCCAAATTTGGAGAATGACTATGCAAAAATCAAGGCTCAGATTTTAAAAATTACATTTTGGGGGAAATTCTAAAATTGATTAAAAAAATCAAATGTTAAACCTCTTACTAGCATTTCTGCTCCTCCTTCCTTGGATGTGGTGCTGGATCCTGGCTTCCTTTCACCCCTCAACCACTTAGCTTGGGGAAGGCTTTTCCAAGGACGGACCCAGTGAAGGCCAGCTCCAAAGACAAGGCAAGAGCCATCATCCCTGGAGGGTGACTGATGGATGAAGCCCTCAGGAGGAGAACCAGAGATCCCTTTCTCCACAGAGGATACAGCGTAACACCACTGACAACAATTTTCAGCCACTCCACAAGGGACTCTACTCTTGGACCACAAAAATATCATCCCAAAGTACACGCTGGTACATATTTGGATATTATCTGTCTCTTGTCAGGTGTGTGTGTGTGTGTGTGTGTGTGTGTGTGTGTGTGTGTGTGAGAGAGAGAGAGAGAGAGAGGGAGAGAGAGAGAGAGAGAGAGAGAGAGAGAGAGAGAGAGAGAGAGATAGAGATTTAATTTCCTCTCTCTATGGCAACCCTAAATTCAATGAGATTAAATACACCATAATCTTTTACCTTTATTGACAGAATAAATATAAAAAAGGACACTTCACATACAGGTGAATTTAGAACAAACATCAAATCCTATCAAAATTTGGTCCGTACTTTTGAGACTATACTGCAGGAAAATAATACAAGAGGAAAAAAGTAATTTGCAAATAGTACATTTGTTGTTGCATAATAGCAAAAAGTGGTAAAACCCCAAATACTCAAAGGGGAAGAGTAGCTGTGGGGGTTCTGACCAGAGTATGCCAGAGGTTAAAGGCCCACTCGCCATATGCACGTGTGAGGCAATGAGACAGCAGTATTACTCTGTTAAAGGCCCCTTTGCCCTAGGCATGTTTGAGGGCAATGACTCAGCAGTAGCACTATATGCACTGCCCAAGCGCACCCTTATATGACCTGCTTATGTTAATGTAGCACAGACGTCACTAAATTGGCACAAGGCCTCTTTTGTTTGAGTGAGTATATAAGGTGCCACTGACCAGCCAGTTGTTGGCTGCTTTATTCATAATAAAGTATGTCCCACCTACCTATAGCCAGCCATGTACTCTTTCAATTTCCAGTGTCCAAAGGGGTCAAGTCCCTGGTGGCGGAACTTGGACCCAACAGTAGCTTATTCTAGTTTACAAGTATGATAGAATGTTTTATAACTATTAAATGTCAAGCATGAAAAGTTTTTTCATACCATGAAAAGATGAATGAGGAAATGCAGAGTTTTCCTTTCTGTAGGTGTGCAAATGATTAATGCCTAAAAATGATTGTGGCACCCATTGGTCCAGGGCACATTTACTGGGGTAGCAGGTTTCAGTATGTGCTCAATAATTGTACTCCTCCCCTTCCTCCATGCATCTACCCAAATCTTAGTTGTCCTACAAGGCCCATCTCAGATGGCTGATCCTCCACAGCCTTTGGTTGTAAGCTTGAGGACACGAGTTGCATCTTAGTCACCACTCATGGTACATAGCATTGGTCCACAGCTGGCCCACATGGCGCCTTTGTGCACATAGAAAAAAGCACTTCTCCATGTGGGTGGCAGCAGCCCCATGCCAGCTGTGGCACAGTGGGCTGCAGTGGGGCTGCCTTTTAGCCCCTTTCAGAGGAATGCCCTATTGCAGGCTATAACCTACTTTTTGCAGCTTCCTCCCCTCTTCCAAGTCTGAATTTACAAGCTTTAGAAATTCCTCATTTCTATTTAGAGATAGGCTTGACCATCTCTCTTTGTCTACCATCATCTGTAAGTCAGGTTTGTAAGCTTAATTCTGTTTTCCTCTCAAGGGAATACCTTGCAGGTCAAGACACTAGAATTTATGAACTTCAGTTAATGTTGAGCCCATATTCCCCTGGCTTTCTACCCTCACAAATGCAGTCTCTACAGCGGCTCAGGCACTTGCTGCCTAAGTGTCTGCTGGGGCCGGATACTGGGCTGAGTGGCTAGGCCACGGGCTGCCAAGGCCATCCGCCCTCCCCCTACCCATGGCTTGTTCATTTGGCAGGCGATTTCTGCTTCTATTCTTAGCACTAATACAGAAATGAAATAAGACAAATACAAAAAACTCAGTGTAATCTTTGTGTGGTTCTTGCTGCATGTAGAAGCTTCTGGAAAAGACAGAGGGAAGCTGCACTGGATTTGGCCCACCACACCCAGCTAGGTCAGGGTGCACACCCCCAGGTCCAAAGCTTGGCCACAGGGTGCAGACATCTCTCTGGGGAGGGATGCACCCTAGAGTGAAAGACAGCCCCCTCTGTTTTGGGTGGAAGGCACTACTAACCTAATAGCTATGAGTCACCTTTTCAGGCTGGAGGAAAAGGCGCTGGATGGCTGGGCCTGCTCTGCCCCTCTGCTCCTGGAGGGAACCACCCTGCATATATGGGCTGTCCCAGGACTACAGTGGGCGGAGGACAAGTGCTCACTGGAAAGAGAAGAATAAGGGGATAGACTATATTTATCTCACTTTTGCTGACTGCTTCTTGGGAGAAAAGAATAGCAGGTTCTCAAGAGTGAAATGGGATCAAGAAAGGGAAGATAGCAAATACTTGGTCTGATTTTTGGCTTCAAGTGAAAGCCCCAGAGTCTGGGAACCATCCTGTCAGTTGTGAGGTCTCTCATGGTTCAGACTGAACAGCAGACCAGGAGTTTCAACACGAACCTCAGCATTTGATCCACCCAAATTTGTGTTGTTGGCCTAGTGCTCTATCAGAGAGTATTTGGGGCAGGGCAGGCAGCCATGGAACACTTGCATCTTTCAGAGCGCCTCGCGTAGCCCACCACAGCTGGGCTGCTGATCCTGGCGCTCTGCCTGCCCAGGGGGGCCCACATGGAGCGTGCCTGTCACAGCACAAACAGATGGATGGATGGGCTGCCATCTGCGAGGAGCAGAGTCAAGGCCTGATTAGCTCCACTGTGAACTGTTACGAAGCTGCTTTATAACCAGAGACATAAAAAGTATGGCTCCCTGCAAGGCTGCCGCAGCCCACCGTCGTGCTGGTAAGACACTTCATTTGTCTAGCAGCTTTGCTCTGGCTTATTACATGAGGCAGAATTGCTTTTGTTACACATTCACAGGTTTCAGGAAAAGACATGCTGCCCGCTCCTCATTTTCAATGCCCTACTTACCAACTTCATCCCTGATGCTGGCAAGCTCGATTGACAGCTCTTTTTCTTTCACAAGGGCACTTTCATTCTGAAAAAACAAAACGAACACTGAGAGTCCCCTAGTTTTATGCTAGATAAGCACTTCCACATGTTTAATTAATGAATCATATTAAGCAAATATTTATAAGCTGAAGGAGAAAAGTTTCTCATTATATAAGCATATAAAAATACACAAAGCCAAGTCTTATTTATTTGGATCACATTCAAAGTGCAAAGCTTGCATATCCCATTAATACTATCCGTGGCTGTGCTTTTCTCTGTATTGCTCTTGAATAGATCACCCTTCAATACTTTTTGCATCTCTGTGTCCTTCACACTAATCTACTGTTATACATTATTATACACTGTTAATTAGCACTATGATGAGATTTTTGACTATGAAAATGCGCATGTCGTATTTCTCTGAGGGGCAGATGCTTATTTTACTAACTGCCTTCTTAAACTTGCCCTTTCATCCAAAGATGCACGGTCAGCTCCCTAATGAATAATGAGCGCAACATATAACATAAAACATTTCTCTTTGTAATTAGACCAACAATAAAACATAAGGCTTCAGAGTGGTTTTTTTTTTCTGGTGTGTGTTGAATTCTGTATCAATAGAAGGAATAAGAAGAAATCTCTCCCTTGAAGTATCATTTAGTAAAAATACACCATTTGTCACTAAATAACTGCCAAGCTAATTGCAAACAATACGTTCTATGACACAGAGAGAAGTAGCTGAAGCAGTGCTGAACATATGATCTCCGTTATGAGTCACCATAAGCGTTTGCCTTCCTTGTGATTTTATTACTACTGCAATGGCTAAGAAAGACGTGCCATGTAAATTCTCCTCAAGTGAGAGATACCAAAACATAAAGTCTCTATCATTCTGTAGAAGGTACTCCAGTCCCAAAGCAAACATTTCTGAAGAGGAGATATTGGCTAAAATGTGTTCCAAATACCTAGCATGAGTATCACCGGGGCCTGGTGAACGCTCTCTCTATTAACCCCCTTTGACTCTGGTTTTATCACTGCCGAGGAACCTGTGTCAGATTTGAACAGACAGTTTTCACAATCTTGTTTCCGTGTCTGCTGCGTTTAGACCTCGGGACCACCTGTGCCACTTTGGATTAAGGGAAGGGTTTCCGTTTACCCAAAAGGCATTTGTTAGGCAAAGTCATAATTTCATAATGTTAAAATAAAACTCTATTTGCAGAATAAACTGAGAGATATTTTGGGGCCCAGGTATCAACAGTCATTAATTAGCTTTAACTCAGAATTCACACTCTTCATCAAACACTAACACACCGAGATTCGCCCCTCCTATCCATGCTTATCTAGACGTAACATCAAGGTTCAAACTGCATTGCTCCTCAGATGGGCTCCTAACACTTCTTACCACGAAGATTTCCGTGTCTGATGGGAGAGAGGCCGTGTCAGCTTCTGACCACTGTTTCAATGAAAAGTTCCCTAGCTGTATTCACCCCCCACCCACCACCTGAACCACGCGGATTTGTCCTTGGTGTTGATTTGTCTGTTGGGTGACAGGACCTTGGCAGTGTAGCCTGCATGGGGCTGTACCTGCTGAGTGGGTAGCTATTCCGCTTTCCCTGTCGGCTTTCCCCAGCCCCCTCTGATGGCCTCTGAGTGAATATATTGCTGCTGGGACGCTGGCGCGGCCACGCTCTGCTGCCGACGGCCAGTCTGTGCAGTTTGGCGACAGGCCTTCCCTAAGTGCTTGCTCTTGAAACACCCACTTTTCTAATGTCTGAATTCTCTGCATCAATGACGCTAGCTTTTGTTTTCTGCTGGCCAAACCGGAATGACGGGTGCTGCCCTGCCATGCAATGACCAAGGCTGTGACTGCAGGAACTCTGTCCTGGGCAAGCAGTGAGCTTAAAGGGGCCTTCACTCTCTCCTCTTTGCCTCAGAAAGTTGTTCACCATCCATTGTGGTAAATAGATCCCAACAGCTGCCTTGGTAGGCCCTCGTGTTCTGCTCAATACCCAGGAGTGAGGCTGCCGCAAAGGCTCCCATGGAAAGGATCTCGTGCCACCATGCCCCTTCCGTGCCCCAGCTAAGCCAGGTCTGGGGTGGTGACGTGGGGGATGACTGGAATGCGATCCAGGCCTCCTGTTCAGCCCAGTGTTAGGCCAGTGCTTCCCTACATGGGGGATGAGAGGAAAATTCCTACCTGGTGCCAAGCACATGACTCCTGCTTTCACTCCAAAGGGCTAAAAATAGAGCTCAGGATTAGCCATCCCAACCATCCTAGTGATACAGTCCAGAAACCGCCAAGTCTAAGAAGGCCACCCTCTGTTCGTTGTGTGACAGGCTTAACTGGAACGGACCCTGGAGAACATTCATCTAAGTCCATACCAGCAGCTGTGTCTATCAGCTACCTCTCACACTTGGTCACGGACCTCTGCTTTGCACGCTGAGTTCTCTATTCCCTCCAGTGTGGCACATTGCAGCCACAGAGGAATCCAAATGAGCTGTCCCATGAGCCCTCCAGTCTCCCCGCCATGAGCCTTCAGAAGACCCCCGAGAGTCTGCTAGAGTGAAGCCTACAGTTCTCAGATATCACTCCCATGGGGCTGCTCACAATCTCTGGGGGTTACAGACGCCTGGCAAAGCATAGGACCTGCTAATCATTCCATTAACTTCAAGCAACTGGATGTGTGGCCAAGCCCAGGCAAACCTGCCACACTCTCTTATTTTAATATGTGAACCTGGTGGTAACAGGATGTGAACAAATCTCTCCTGGTTAACATCATCCACGTGATTCCTAGTGGGCACCAGCAGCTAAGCCCCTCCTTAAATTAGAAGCCAACAGAACAGACCGTAGCCAGTTTGGCTCAGTGGATAGAGCACTGGCCTGCAGACTAAAGGGTCCCAGGTTCAATTCTGGTCAAGGGCACGAACCAGAATCCAAAGCAGTTGCAGGCTCCTGACCCTGGTCGGGGTCATGCGGGAGGCAACCAATCAATGTGTCTCTTTCACATCAGTGTTTCTCTGTCTCTCCCTCTCCTTTCTATTCTCTCTAAAAATCAATGTAAAAATATCATTGGGTGAAGATTGTAAATAATAATCATCATCATCATCAGAACAGCCTATTTATTATTAAAATTGAATGTTGGGTGAATCTGAGGTGCTTTCACCCCAACTAAACCAGAAATAGGAAATTTATGCAAAACATTGTATTGAGTGCCCACTAAGTGCCAGGCAGACATGCCAGGCAGGATATTTCTGCCTTCAAGGAGCCTTTGAGCCTCCCAGGGTCAGTGAAGAAGTGAGCGATTATAAAACAGCGCAATACAACTCGATGGGGCAGGGCTGGCAGGAAGATGTTCGAGACCAGAGGATGAACAAGCAGGTGGATCTGAAGGGCAAAGCCCAGGGGAACTGGGGCTCTTTCTGGGAACCTGTCACCCACTTCAGAGGGGCCCTTCTCTTTTCCTCACCAAGGTTCTGCCTCTGGTCTGATTCTCCCTGCTAGAGTTCTTGATTGGCTACAGGGTTACTGATGACAATTTCATAAAACTCACTGTTCTGTTTTTATCAGCTCCTTCTTCCCCAACTGATATTTTTTTATAGGTGGGCATATATATGTAAAATTTAAGCATATACATGTAAGCCAAATGACTCCCAACTAATTTTTCCTATCTTTTTAGCGAGTCCCCAAATCAGTGAAGATCAGGAAAATTCAGCCACATGAGCTGAGCCACTTTTTTCCAGGCTAAACAAAAGACCCAGACAGGAAGCTGAAGAAGAAATCTACAGGATTTTGGTCTTTGAGGAAACATCCTCATCCTTTTATTGTGAATTTTTGAAATTCAAAGGGACATGCTCATGAAATTACAAAGAGATTAAGAAATGTTTCATTCTTCCCAGAAACAATATTGCTTTTCACCCCGGGTTCCAGGAGTACAGGTTATGGTTTAATTCTACGAGTTAGAACTGGGTCACGTAGGGAAACATTTTCTTCTGTATTTCAAGACGAAGCAGCCACAAGAGGACACAACAGATCTTCTAAGTCTTCAGCACTGTTTTCACGCCACATTTTCAGTATCAGATGATGGAGAATACATAACATAACCCTATGGAAATTCCTTTGGGAAGTGCCTGACCTTTCGTCTTTCATTTTGGTTGTTATGGCTTTAAGGCAGCACTGATGCCATGCTTTGACTTAATCAAGGAGTATTATTATATTATTACTTTCACATACAATTAACCACAGGCCACTGTGTTTTTGTATCTGCCTCTCTATGCAGAAATGAAGTTTAATATAGACTGGTCAAAGGGACTGTTTTACTCATATTAATATTCTCAAATACATGTCAACATCTCCTTGTGTGAAAAACGAGCAAAACGTATCTTGTTTTAAAAATCGGAGAGACTAAATATGAAGGTGCTTTGCTCCAGCCTTTGCCCTTCTGCATGGCGGGGAGTGCCAGTGGTGACAAAATGACCAGCTTGCCCAAGAGGCTGCCATTAATCTGGGGGTGTCATGCCACACCTGGATTGCTAATGGTCAATTAGAGACCGCAGAGACTTCCAGGGTCCCAAGGAGAATGAATCTGAGTGCAAAAAAGTAATACTGAGAAATTTTGGATCTCAGAGTGAGCAAAAGAAAGGAAACTTAGCCAGGCCATGATTTTTAATCCATTTATGTATCACTTAAGAAGTTTCCTGACCTTTCTAGTCACTTTCCCAAATTAACTACTGTCAGACCACCCACACATACCTGAGGGGGACAGGAGGTGCCTTCTCCCAACTCCCACCACTACCAAGAATTTAGAGAAAAGGCGTATAAGATTAGCCTCTGACATTATAGGCAACCCAGAAAAGATTAGGGTAGAGATATGCCAATTAACCCCAAAGAAACAAAGCGGTAACTAAACCAGCCAGTGAGTTATAGTGAAAAAAGAAAAGCAAAGGGAGCTTAGAAAAAACAGGCACCAAGGTAATAACAATCACATAGCCTCTCAATTGCATTGATTTCAGGCTTGAAATCAACGCCTAAACAATGTGGCTTAGATTCCCTTCTTATATCAAAGCTTCTTAAGAAGCTAGACGTTGACTTTAAGAGAAATAACACGTTTCTCAGGCAGATGAGCATTCATATGCTTGTTTTTCACTGTTAAAAAGCACAGTGGCATTCTGGTTTATACATCTAGGTTATTTCTCTTAATAACTCAATGTCCATAAGAACAAGCAGCTCTGGCAGGTTAAGGGTAAGGAGGTCTGAACCCGCAAAACTGCTGGCTTGATGCAGAGGCAGGCTGAGCCTGCAGCTTAATGTACTCTTTGGGATCCATCTGGGTGTCTCAAAGTTCTTCCTGGATTATGCATTTCCTTTAAAAATACCTGTAGAACACGTCTTTCTACAAATCGCTGCTCTGCTCTGTGGTTAAAAAAGGGCCCTGTAATACATCTGTCCAAAAGTAACCTCACAGGGGGAGCTGATCATAAATTCCTAACTGAGCAGGTCATGGTGGGTAGTCACTCCCCAGGCCTATAAAAAGGTTTATCTGTGCCTTAAGTAAGCCCTGTTCATTGCTCTCGTGCATCTATATTAACACACTAGAGGCCCAGTGCATGGATTTGTGCACCGGTGGCATCCCTGGCCTGGCCTGCAGGGATCAGGACAAAACTGGCTCTCTGATATCCCCCAAGGGGTCCTGGATTGCTAGAGGTGCAGGCCAACCTGAGGGACCCCACTGGTGCACAATTGGGACTGGGGAGGGTCGTGGGAGGTTGGCCAGCTGGGGAGGGACCACGGGAGAGCTCCAGGGTGTGTCTGGCCCATCTCACTTGGCCAGACCCCAGCAGCAAGCTAACTTACTGGTCAGAGCATCTGCCCCCTGGTGGTCAGTGCACATCATAGCAACTGGTCAAATGGTTGAACAAGCAAGCAGTTGGACACTTGGCATATTAGGCTTTTATTATATAGGATGGTCCAACTAACTGAGCCACTGGGCCAGGGCAAGTAATCCTCTTCTTTAGGCCTCTTGGAGGCAGAACCACCCTCAAGGGAGCATATAATCTTGGAAACTATCCTGTACCTTACTTTCTCCCACACTCATGTAATCTTCCATACATTTCTTCCTTAATTCCAGTTGCATAAGGAAAACTGCAAAACTGTCATTTTCTGGAGAATTTGAGATCTTTTTTTTGGTAGTGTCTTCAGTTTGGTTCAAATGAAATTATTAAAATTCTCTACAGGTTTGGATGTTTCTTTCTTAACAGCTAAAAATCCCAAGATGGACCCCACTACTTGTTAACTCAAGTTAAAAAACCTGGGTCTGGCTTTCAGCCTGGGAAATATTTCCCCACATTCCCTATGTGCTCAGACCCCACTGTGTTTACTCGCAGCTTTCACACACTGGGCTAAACACCACTACTCAGGTGCTCCTTGCTTAGAAGTCCATTCCTTCTCAACAGTTCATGAAAACTCCTCCACATTTTTCCAAATGAAATTCGTGTTCTACTTTTTACAAGAAAGCTTGCCTATAATTCCACACTAAGTTCTCTTTTGACTAGATTCCAGAAACACATAAGATCAGGACCACAGAACCTCACTTAATTATACTACACTGTTGTACTAATGTTTTAATTGCTCTATTGTTTTGTTGCCTGCTCCACTTGTAATTTCTCTGGAAAAGGTAGTGCAACCAAATAAGTTACTGCTAAAGTCCACTGGGCAAAATGTGCCTTTTAAGAATTCTTTGAGAGTCCCCACAATAAATAGGCACAGAGTAAACCAGCAATAGTCAATGAATAGGTTTTTAAAACATTGAAAACACATAAGCACAAACAGTTTTTAATAACCATTTGTTCATCTAACACATTCATAATTATTTTATACCCTAGGAAAGATTCTATAGTATCTCCCAATAAATTAATGCAGAAGAAGCATTTTCAGATTTCTTTTTCTTGGCCCCATCTCTGAAACCAATTACTTAAAAGTATCTCATTGTCATTTTAGAATCTCTTTAGCTGCACTATGATCAAACTGTTAAGAAATTATTTTTAGCCCATCTGGTGTGGCTCAGTGGTTAAGCATTGACCTATGAACCATGAGGTTACAGTTCGATTCCTAGTCAGGGCACCTGCGTGGGTTTCGGGCTTGATCCTCAGTAGGGGGCCTGCAGGAGGCAGCTAATCAGTTATTCTCATCATTGATGTTTCTATCTCTCCCTCTTTCTTCTTCTCTCTGAAGTCAATAAAAACATTTTAAAAAATTATTTTTATTTCTCAAACTTAAGGTTTTAATTTTGTATCCATATAAAATCTGAGGAAATATTTATTTTTTTCTTTTTTAAGGGTTATTAAGCTTGGCTAAAGTAACCAGAAACAACTTTAACAACATTTTTATCAGGCCTCTTTCAATGGCGATGTGATGAACTAAGAGACTTTATTATGGGATTTAAAGGAGTATTGATTTCCATCCTTGGAGATTGTATTGGAGTCCCATAATAATCTTATTATGCAATGCCTGGCCCAATAGGTAACCATTGACTAAACAGACGATTTGGACATACTGCCTGTGAAGTTATCCTGAAAAATGGGCGAATAAGTAAAACAATAATTTTTTAAAAATTTAACAAAAGAAAGCCCTCATTTCCTAAAGTGAGCACCCAGCTCGTGAATACATACCTACAGAATCTCCATCAAGAATATTATTCTAAAATATGGCAAAGAGAAGTCAGGAAATGTGGGTATAAACACGAGAAAGTTGATAGATGCCGTATAAGCTTTTAATTTTTCATCAATAAAAAATAATTTGCGTTAGGTTGAATGTTTCAAAGCCAGATTATTTGAAAGTTACTTAAATATCACACTGCTAAAGAGATGAAATAACTTTTGTAAAAATATATTTTTATTAATTTAAGAGGGGAAGGCAGAGAGAGAGATGAAAACATCAGTGATGAGAGAGAATCATGGATCAGCTGCCTCCTTCACACCCCCTATGGAGGACCAAGCCTGCAACCCAGGCATGTGTCCTGACTGGGAATTGAACCGTGATGTCCTGGTTCAACCACTGAGCAACACTGGCCAGGCGAGATGAAATAACTTTAAATTATCTTCCCAAACTAAAAAGAATGACACAGGGTTAATTATTTTCAAGAACTTGATTTGAAATAAATAAACAAAAAAGGTGGTTTCACTTTAAAATATATTTTTCTCAATACAATTATAGCTTCTATTTTTAAAAATTTTGTATCAGGTTTAGGAATAGGAACATAATATTGTACATGTAGCAAATCTGTCCCTTGTCATAAAGCTTTCTTCAATGCCTTTCTGTGACCATTCCTTTTGAAGGAAGGGCTTACTCACTTCAATGTTGGATTTGCAAACATCTGAGTGCAAATGTCTTATATTTCTATTTTTTTTGTTAAAAAGCATATAAATGTGTATATAAATATTTTAGTTCATACTCATTGAAATAGTTATTTCTATTGGAACAAAAGTACTAGGTGAGTTTAACAATAACAGTTTAATTTTCCTACGTGGTTCATAACCCGATTTTAGGTCACAGTTATAAACAGACTGATAACTAAGACGTTCCCAAGTGACCCCTTGTAATGAGTTTTATATTAAGCCATGTATTTCCTTCACCTGGTCACATGCTGCATCTCCAGCTATCTCTATAGCTGACGATTCCCACCCCTTGTTAATTCCCATTTCAGGCATCTCTGAGCAATCCCAATGAGCATGAGAATATATCACACAGACAAGATTTCTGGCTAACATATTTCTAGTAGTAAAACTAAAAGCATATCCTAATCCATCCGCAAGCTCGTAGGCAAACGTCAAAAGCAAAGAAAGGCTTTGTGTTGGAACTGTCATACAATTCTCACGTGTATTGTACTTCCAGGTCCCTGGCTGTGAATTTCCTGCCACTGATGATGGAACACACCCACAGACTCTACGCTTAGGATTCCCCTCTCTGCTATTCACCCCAGGTGATGCCAAGAAGCCCAGAGAGAATGACTGTACTGGCGCTTTCTGCTCTGCACTTACGCATAGGAATTAAAGGATGGATGCTGTTTGTAAGAAAGAGTAGTAAACTTTCAAAGTTAGCAGTTGGCGGAGAAGGACATGTCTAGCTAATCTAAATTCCTCACCAAAATATCTTAGGTCTCACAGGTGCTTTAAAACGCACTGGGAATATCCCGAGGGTTTCTTGGCACCTGGGGTTTCAAGATGTTTGAGCAGAGCCTGACTGTTTGAGGGAAATGCAACAGTTCCCTGTGGGACTGCAGGACACAGAATTATGTAAGGCTCTGCAGAGTGGGCGAGACCAGCGCGCTGGAACCAGTACGGGCAGCCTCCTGCTCACCAACAAAGCGCACACACAGGTGAGGGGAGCTGGGCAGAAGGGGCGCTTCTGGCTTTCCCTCTGCCCTTTCAGAAGAGGAGAGGGAAGGAGAGAGAGGGAAGGCAAAGTACCGTCTTGTCCAGGCACTGAAGGCAGATATAAGGCTTGCAGCAGCCGTGGCCCATCCCGGCAGGTTGGCTGGCAGGGAGACCTCCTTCATTCAACGTGTCAGTGGCAATTCCTAAGGCGAGGTAACGGCTCAAACGAAAGGGGTGCGCGGCTGGGAGCTGTCACAACTTCCATGTGGTCCCCTTGGCTACCTTGTTTCTCTAATAACTTCAGGAATCCCGGAGCCGGAGGAACAGGAGGAGGAGGGGCTCCAAGCGGCTGCGTTGGGATCCTGCTGCGGGAGAAGCAGCAGCGCGGGAGCCAGGAAGGGAGGGGGCAGGCGGAGGGAGGGTCACTTTGCCTCGGGAATCCTCAGAACGGAGCGAATCAATAGTCGCATAACAATGGAGCACCTACCAATTGCCATCTCCCGGAGAGGACCGCCAGCCCGCCCTTACCGGGAAGGGGGTGGGGTGGGGGCGGAGGCTGCCACTCCCATCCCTGCCCGAGTGAGGATGCGCCCTTGCACCACGCAGACTCGCCTGGAGAGGACGCAGGGAACACAAAAGAAGCCTGGCGGCCACGGGTAGTCTGCGCTGAGGACTAAGGACTGGGCTGCCACAGGCTTGGCTCTGCTCAGACTGTGGCTTTCAATTTTCCTGAGAAGTGAACATACTTATAAACATGATGTATCTGGCCTTTCCTTTCCTGTAACTCCTCCTCCCAGGGTATTGGCTGCCTCTGGGAAACACCAATTGCTCATTTTCAAATTTGTGTGCCATGAGCAATTTTTGCCTTGCTTGATGAAATTTTTATATTAGAAATACTAGAGGCCGGGTGCATGAATTCATGCAGGGGTGGGGAGGGGAGGCGGGAGGTTGGCTGGGGGGGAACAATTTGCATATTAGGCTTTTACTATATAGGATAATTGTGAAATTGGTTGCCCAGGCAGACATTCACAAACCTTTCAAAAGTGGCTTAAGCAAGTAAACTTGGGGTTGGGGACAAACATTTCCCCTGGGCATATCAACAGAAAAGCCTTAGAGGACTTGACTTTTCTGGGCAATTTGTAATCCTGAAAACAGTTAACAATAAAAAAAGGTAAAGAGCAAAGGGTTGTTTTTTTTTTTTTTTTTCCTAAAGAGACATGGCCTTTAAAATATATATTTGTGTAATCCTGAAAGTAAAAGATGTGAATAATAATATTTATAAGATTAATTTTGTATTTCCTGATTCTTCAAAGGAGAAATCCTGAAATGCATCATCTGCAGAAACATACAATTGCATTTTTGCCCATTAAATTTGCCAAAGACTCTTAAGTAGACAACAATTGTTAAAGCTATCTAATTTTACTAACTTGAGATTTCCCAAACAGATTTTAATTAAGTAGCACAGACTATTTAGATTTGCTTATACGACAAGGATATTTGGTGATCAAATAAGAACAGACTGAATGTTTGCCCTAAACTTGAAAGAATAAACTCAAACCTTTTTTTTAACCAACAGGTAAATTAGCATAGTCCATTAGGTGGGCAGCATGCCTGTCCCTGTCAACATTTTAAATGTCCATACATTTTGAGCCATCATTTCCACTTCTACAATAATACACACAAGAATATGCAAGGGTGTATGTGTGAGGATATTCAATTTAGCATAGTTTGTAACAGCTTAGAAATGGAAAATACTCTATAGATACACAACACCTTCCCACTGTATGGGAAGGTGACACATTGTTGAGAAAGAAGATAAACTTATAAAACAAAAGGAAAATTATATTCATATATAAAGGGTGGCCCAAAACAATGTATACTCACTCTGCATGATTATAAAGTCAGTGTTTATTAACATACAGTTCAATTTAAAAAATGTAAAAGAATCTACAGAAATAAGTAACCAACAGTCTGATCTCTGTATCCATGTCTGTTCAATTTTGTTTGTTTATGTATTTTGTTCTTTAGGTTCCACATATTAGTGGAATCATATGGTACTTGTCTTTCTCAAACTTATTTCACTTAGCATAATACTCTCTAGGTCCATCCATATTGTGGCAAATAATAAAGTCTCACTCTTTCTTATTGCTGAGTAGTATTCCATTGTATGTATGTACCACAACTTCCGTATTTATCCGCTTGTCTATTGATGGGTACTTGTGTTGCTGCCATATTTTGGCTATTGTAAATAACGCTGCTATGAACATAGGAGTGCATATATTCTTTGGAATTAGTGTTTTGAGGGTTTTTTTTTTTTAAGATATATAACCAGAAGTAGAATTGCTGGGTCATAAGACAGTTCCATTTTAATTTTTTAAAGAACCTCCATCCTGTTTTCCATAGTGGCTGCACCAACCTGCATTGCTATCATACTGCTAGTTTTCTTGAATCAGGACTCAAACTAGGTACACATATCACATTAAGTGTTAAATCTCTTAGGCCTCTTTTATCAACAGCAGTCTTCCCCCACTACTCCCACCGCCTCCCCACCCAAGCCATTGACTTACTCAGAAATCGAATGGGGTGGCTTGGAGAACGTCCCACACTCTGGATTTGCCTTTTCACTTCCTGGTAATGTCATTTCACTTTTTCTTACATCCCTAAAAGTGAAATCTAGCTCTTGAGGCTGGATGAGACTCAGGCTCTATTTATTTGGGCAGCAATACTGGGATGTAATGTTGTGGGCATCGTATCACATCCCAGCAGGAAGCACAGGATGTCTGGACATTCCATTTGTACTGACGCTATTGTGGATCAGGAGTCTCATCTCCTCCATCATAAAGTTTCCCATCAACCTTTCATCTAATGACTTCACTTGCTCATGATTACTACCTGAATCAATTATTTCATAGGAGCTGCAACATGATGCTCTGATTCTATCATCCATTTGCATTTATTAACTGGAATTTTGATGTAAGAAAAGAATTTTTTGTTATCAACTAGGGCAGTGGTTGGCAAACTCATTAGTCAACAGAGCCAAATATCAACAGTAGAGCGATTGAAATTTCTTTTGAGAGCCAAAGTTGTTAAACTTAAACTATATAGGTAGGTGCATTGTTATTAACTTAATTAGGGTACTCCTAAGGCTTAGAAAGCGCCACACTCAAGGGGCCAAAGAGCCGCATGTGGCTCGCAAGCCGCAGTTTGCCGACCATGGAACTAGTGTGATGTCAGTTCCCTGCAATACAGTTTATACAGGAAAGACAGGATAAATGCTTATTCCTTTCCTTTTAAGGGCCAATTTTCTGAAAAGACTTGGTGTTGCAATGGGATCTGATGAGGGTGTTTGCTTTCTCTCACTTTTTCAAAACATCATTTGAGTTCATGTTTTTATGTTAATATACACGATGCGTTTTAATTCATTGCAGTTATTCCGTTTAGCTGCTCAGTTTACTCATCGTCGGCCAATGGGAGTGCCTTCTTGTTGGTGCCTGTGTCCTTCTGACACGACTCACTAGTCCACCTTCCTTGCTTTCTGACACAACATGACTCTGCGCTCATCTTGAATACTTCTTGCTGGAGATCCAGGAGCAGCCTTCCCCTGCAGGATCCTTGGTTTCTTCCCGTTGAAAATGGAAATTAGATACCACAGCTGGGGCTGATTGCTGTCTTTTTTTTTTTTTTTTTATCCTCTCCTGAGGATATTTTTTTCCGTTGATTTTTAGAGAGAGTGGAAAGGAGAGGGAGAGACAGAGAAACACCATTGTGAGAGAGAAATATCAATTGGTTGCTGCCTGCAACCGGGGTTCGTGCCCTTGACCAAAATTGAACCTGGAACCCTTCAGTCCCCAGCCGATGCTCTATCCACTGAGCCAAGCCGGCTAGGGCTGTTTGCTATCTTTTAAGGGCTACCTGATAAGGATAAGCGGTCCCTTGAAGGAAGTGATATTTCCCATAGACAAAATATCCTTGAAGGAGGTCACAGAAAAACTCAGATGGGGCCTTAGGATGGAGTGGGAGAGTAACAGCTCCTGTTCAGGGGCCCTTAGAAGTGGAAAAATGCCCAATGAACTTTACTTTGAAGGAGATAAACTGGATTTTATAACATGGTAGCAAACCAAGGTTCAGGTGGGAAGGTGCCACCTAAGGAGTCCCCAAGGTATTTAGTTATCTGTAAGACAGAAAAGAAACCCTGAACTTCTTCATGACATACAGGATGGGGGTTTAGACTATTGTGATTTGGCATAAAATGAAGCTCTGACCTCACAGGCTGATGAAATCTGGAACATTCTGGCTCCTAATATTTTTAAAAGTTTGAGATGGTTTTTATTCCTGGAATATTTTATTGCATTGGAAGAGGAATTAGCATTTAGAAGTAATATGAAGGTCTATTGGTATATCTCTTCAGAGAAAGCCTTATAAACAATGCATGCTTTGGAGCAATGACTAATAATAAACATTACTTGATTATTAACAGATGCCAGGCACCATGCTTAAGTCTTGCATGCAGTACCTCATGTAACTCTCAAAAAACAGTGTGAAATTAAGCCCTATTATCACCCCCCCCCTTTTTTTTAACCTAGAAATTTCACATCTAGGATTTAGCTTTGAAGATCCATCTCTAACAATGAACAGGCTGTTCATTATAACATTGTTTTTAGCTGAAAAATATTTAAAAACAACCTAAACATACATAGAAGAGTCGGTCAATAAATTATGGTATATTAATGCAATGGAGTACTGAGCATTTTCTTAAAAAAGGAATAAAGAAGATTTATATGAATTTATTTGGAATGAGTTCCAGAGTATGTATACTGTTAAGTGAAAAACAAGCAAACAAACAAGGTGCGAACGAACATACTGTAGGGTAAGAAAAAGCATAAGGGAATAAACACTTTGTAAAAAGAAGGATAGACCAGCCATGAATCCCACATACAAAAGGGTTAGTGGGAGTGAAGCAGAAAGAACGAACGGGGGACAGGGAGGAATGTAATATAAGGGAAGAGGAGAGAGCGCCACTCCTCTGAGTTTACTATCTCATGTATTCTTGTGTGTTAAAGCAATGCCAATGTATGACATACTCATTACAATGAGAAATAATTAAAATCAACCAGCTGTTCATGGAACCCAAAATGGAATACAAACAATTAACCTTTTTTTTTAACAAATGAATAACATACCCACATTGAAGCAAATGGAGAAGAAAAAAATTAAATAACTTTGAAAAATATTATCTTAACTCTATATTATAAGGCTAAAGACAAAAAGAACTGTACATAAATGGGTGAACAATTGAAACTACTTTGTGTTTATTTTAGGATAGAGCAAAAAAGTAAATACATTGTAGGTCATGACAGTCATGTTCTCACTGTTGGAGAAAGGAGTTACACATAAGCTAAGGGGTCAGCCTAGCCCTAGAGTAAACCCTATGGTGCTGAATTCAAGGTAAGGTCTCAGAACAAACTCATTTGAGGTCTTTTTTAATATATATATATATATATATATATATATATATATATATATATTTGATTTTTTACAGAGAGGAAGGGGGAGGGATAGAGAGATAGAGAGTTAGAAACATCGATGAGAGAGAAACATCGATCAGCTGCCTCCTGCACATCTCCTACTGGGGATGTGCCCGCAACCAAGGTACATGCCCTTGACCAGAATCAAACCTGGGACCTTTCAGTCCGCAGGCCGACGATCTATCCACTGAGCCAAACTGGTCAGGGCATAATCTGAGGTCTTTAATGTATACACAAGTAGACAGCTACAGATGCGTAGAAACTTTGTACGTGACACAGATTTCACTGTACACAGTGAGAAAAGAATGGACTATTCAATAAAAGGTGTTGTAACAAATGGTTATCCATATGAAAACAAAAGTGATGGCCTAACAAAAACTAATTCCAATTGTATTAACCACTTAAATATGAAATTAAAAATGTCAAAACACTAGAAAAGATTTTAACAAGTTATTTTTTATCTTTATATATTCATTTATGTATTTATTATTTTTCTTTATTAAGGTATTACATATGTGTCCTTATCGCCCTTAATAAGATATTATTATGCTATTAAAAATTTAGTTTATCCAAAGATACTAAAAATAAAGTGAAAATCAAGTCACAAACTGGAACATTATTCTAATACACTTAAGTAATAAATAATTAGTATCTAGAATATGTAAAAAGTATTCTAATTGTTAAGAAAAAGACAAATAACAGAATAGACAAAGGAACAAAAGATATTAAGAAGTAATTCTCAGAAGAGGATCCATAAACATGCAAAAATATAGTCAATTCTTAAATATTAATCAGTAAAATGTAAATCAAAGCCACAATGAGATACACCAGCAGACTGGCAAAAATTAGAGTGTGATAATATCTCTGTTGGTCAGGATGTGGAGTACAGGGTGCAAGCATCACAGCAGGTAGAAGCATAAATTAGGACATCCACTTTGGAGAACAACGTGGCCATATAACAAAGTTGAAGACATATATGTACATACTTTGACTCAGTAATTCCACTTCTGAATATTTACCTTAAAGAGTAACGTGTGTACATGTGTACAAGCTGACATGTTTAGGAATATTCAGCTCATTTTTAATAGTGAAAAGAGAAAAGCCACCTCTCTTTTAATTAAATACTTGATATCTAAATTATGATATAGTTCTACAGTGGGATTCCAAAAACAGAAAACGAATGAGTGAGATTCACATGAATCAACATGGAAACATCTCAAAAACATAACTTTGTATGTGGGATGATGTATACAGTATGCTATTGGTATAGATGGAAAACCTTTAAAAAATAAATGTTATGTAGTTTATGTTATAAATATTTATGTGGTCAAAACATTTAAAGAAAGTCTTGGAGTTGCAGTAATGAGGCTTCAGGATGGCAGTCAGAGATTCCCACCACTTGGTATTCACACTGCCGTGCATCCTGTCCCACCCCGTGTAGGGGCGGGTCTGTGTCATCCGCAGCAGGTCTGAGGGGAATGATAATATGTCACCTCCAAATTAGGCTACAAAAGACCATGGCTTCCATCTGTGCATTCCACTTTCAGCCTCTGATCTGCTGCTATGGGGGAAAACAAGTTGCCATGCTTTGAGCAGCCTGTGGCCAAGCCCACGAGGGGGCTGCAGCCTGCAGCTTGAGGAGTGGAGGCCTGCCAACGCCAGTCAGTGAGAGGAGGGGGCTTCCAGCCCCAGGGGGACCTGGAGACCAGGGCAGCTCTGAGGACAGCTTGGCTGCCACCTCCTGACAGAGCCAGAGCCGGGACCACTAGCTTCTACCAGCTGCGTCTCTCCTGGCTACCTGACCATCAGCAGCTGTGTGAGGTAATAAAGCCTGTAGTTCCTAGCTGCTGTGTTTTGTGGTAATTTGTTATGCAACAAGAGATAACCAACATAGAATAGGTTTATTCTTGGGAGCCATGGCCCTAATATCAGGGAGAGGTACACAGAGGGCTTCACCTTACCAAAAATATTTTATTTTTGAAATAAAATATCTAAAGCAAATGCAGCAAGATGTTAGGTCTATTAAATGTGGATAATGAGCACATGTCATGATCTGATTTTTGTGCGTTTCGTGTGTTTGCGGTATCTCACAGGCAGATAGTGCTCCCCCGTGCTGTGCCTCCCTGGTAGCAGGACATCGTCCACAGCCAGGGCAAACCTGCAGTGGGTGAGGCTTCTGCTCTCTCGCTACGAAATATACCAGGTCTTTTTTGAAAGCATTAACAAGTCACTTATTCTCTGCAGGATTAAAACACAGAACTTCAGAAGCTAACTCTTTTGGGTGGGTTGTGCTATAGAATTTGGGTTTCTGTTACAATACATGAGAAACAGTATTGAACTTCACATTTTCATTTTAAAAATTGTGATGCTAGCCTGGCCCGTGTGGTTCAGTGATTGAGTGTTGGCCTATTAACCAGGCAGTCATGGTTCGATTTCCGGTCAGGGCACATGCCCGAGTTGCAGGCTCGATCCCTAGTATGGGGAATGCAGGAGGCAGCCAATCAATGATTCCCATCACTGTTGTTTCTATTTCTCTCTCCCTCTCCCTTCCTCTCTGAAATCAGTAAAAATATATTTATACATTTAAAAATAAATAAAAGTAAAAATGGTGATGCTAATAAATGTTCTAAAAGCCCTCATATTTGGATAATAAAGAAATCAAGAACAGGTTGTCAATATTATTTAAAGCTGAAAATTTTGTATAGGTCCTAGTAAAATTATTTCATTAAGAAGCAAATCAAAATTCTTAAGCCATAGCTACTTAACTTGATTATAAATGCTGATTATTCAAATGAAATTAATTATTCACAAATTTCTGAAGAACATTAAATTACTCCCCAGTGCTAGAAAAATGGGTGACTTTACTCTTTCATTAGATATATGCTGGATTATTTTCTTTTCTGGGAAATAAGGAACACAATTGAAGATTTATTGGTCAGTGTCTAAAGAACAGCAGGAACCCTGTAGTTCCACAATCAATATAGGAATCTACTTATATAAAAACCCTGGGCATAACATCATGGCCAGAAGCGTGACCAAGCGAAGGAAGTCAGTCCTGCAGGGGTCATCTTGGAAACGGCTGCGCCCTCCCCCAGCTGTTTCCCAGAGGGCAAGGTTTCAGGCAGGAACCCGCCCTCAGGGCCAGGTTTCAGGCAGGAACTCTCACTTGGAGCGGAGCTTGGAAGTATGGAGTTCGGCCTTCAAACCAGACCCTGACAGTAGGGAGGAGGCAGCCCCATTCCTCACAGAATCTGCTGTTGGATAGCTTGCTGTCAGCGGCCTGCCAGCCAGGAACCCCATTTACCTGCACCCCGGACCCTGACAGGAGTGAGGTGGGAGCCCCATTCCTCACGGAATCAAAAGGTGGCCAGCTTGCTGTCAGGGGCCTGCCAGCTAGGAATCCTATTCACCTACATATCTGTATAAAGTTTTAATACCTTATATTAGAGGTCGTGGTGGTACTCTTTTACCCACAGTGTCTACAGGAATTGCTGCAAATTTACTTCTCAGTGGAAGCACCTTTCATTCCCAATATAAATTACCAATTAGGCGGTTCTCAACCTGCGGGTCGACCCTTTGGGGGTCGAACGGCCCTTTCACAGGGGTTGCCTAAATACATCCTGCATATCAGATATTTACATTACGATTCATAACAGTAGCAAAATTACAGTTATGAAGTAGCAACAAAAATAATTTTATGGTTGGGGGTCACCACAACATGAGGAACTGTATTAAAGGGTCGCGGCATTAGGAAGGTTGAGAAACACTGCATTAAATGAAACTTCAATTTCTAGACTCAATATAAAGAGTGAAGTTGCTAAAACTATTAAAAAGGCCCAACTTCTCATTATTGATGAATGCACCATGGCATCCAGCCATGCTATAAATGCCATAGACAGATTACTAAGAGAAATTATGAGTCTGAATGTTGTATTTGGTGGGAAAATTCTCCCTCTTGGAGGGGATTTTTGACAATGTCTCAGTATTGTACCACATGCTATGTGATCAGCCATAGTACAAATGAGTTTAAAGTACTGCAATGTTTGGGGGTGTTTCAGAAAGTTGTCTCTTACAACAAATATGAGATCAGAGGATTTTGCTTATAGTGGATGGTGAGTAAAACTTGGAGATGGCAAACTTGATAGCAGTTTTCATTTAGGAATGGATATTATTGAAATCCCCTGTGAAATGATTTGTAATGGATCCATTATTGAAGCTACCTTTGGAAATACTATATCTACACTAATAAAAGACAAAGCTGCTAATTGACCGTACCTTCACTATACTCATCAGCCAATCAGGAGAGTATGCAAATTAATCCAACAAAGATGGTCATTAAATTTGCATACTGCAGGCAGATCCTGCTGCACCACCCTGTTTGGGCGGCAGCGCAATTTCCAGCCACCGCCCGCCCCAGCGCGGGATCCAGGCCTGCCGTGTGCAGCCTGGGGCGGCGGGGGAAGGGGGTCAGTGGGGGGCAGGCGGCAGTGAGATCCCCAGCTGCTGCCTGCTCCAGTGCAGGATCCAGGCCTGCCATGTGCAACCGGGGGAGATGGGGCAGGAACCGCGGGATTGGGTGTGCAATCTGCCACCAGGGGAGTGGGCCTAAGTCAGCAGGTGGCTATCTCCCGAGGGGTCCCAGACTGTGAGAGGGCACAGGTTGGGCTGAGAGACCCCCTCCCCCTGCCAGTGCACAAATTTTTGTGCACCGGGCTTCTAGTCTATAGATAATATTAAAAACATATCTAAACGTGTAATTCTTTGTCCAAAAAATGAGTATGTTTAAAAATTAAATGAAGAAATTTTGGATATACTCGATGGAGATCTTCACACATATTTGAGTGATGATTCCATTGATTCTGCAAATGATCCTGAAAAGGAAAATTTTCCCATTGAATTTCTTTCTTTTTTTTTTTTTAAGTTGGAATGTTTTTTTAAAAATAGATTTTATTGATTTTTTACAGAGAGGAAGGTAGAGGGATAGAGAGTTGGAAACATCAGATGAGAGAGAAACATCGATCAGCTGCCTCCTGCACAACCCCCACTGGGAATGTGCCCACAACGAATATACATGCCCTTGACCGGAATCGAACCTGGGACCCTTTAGTCCCCAGACTGACGCTCACTGGTTAGGGCCCCATTGAATTTCTTAATAGTATTACTCCTTTGGGAATGCCATGTCATAAATTAAAATTGAAAGTGGGTGCAATCATCATGCTATTGAGAAATCTCAATAGTAAATGGGGTCTTTGTAATGGTACAAGATTTATTATCAAAAGATTATGACCTAACATTATTGAAGCTGAAGTATTAACAGGATCTGCAGAGAGAGAGGTTGTTCTGATTCCAAGAATTGATTTGTCCCTGTCTGACACTGGCCTCCCATTTAAATTGATTCAATGATGGTTTCCCGTGATGCCAGCATTTGTGATGACTATTAATAAATCACAAGGACAAACTCTAGACAAAGTAGGCATATTCCTACCTGAACCTGTTTTCGCACATGGTCAGTTATATTTCGCTTTCTCTAGAGTTTGAAGAGCATGTTCCATTACAGTTAAAGTTCTAAATACTTCATCACAAAGAAAATTAGTCAAGCACTCTGAAAGTGTTTTCACTCTTAATGTGGTGTACAGGGAGATATTAGAATAATTTGAATCACTTTATCAGTCATTGTTTGCATCACTGTTGTTTTTATATCATGTTTTTGTTGTTTTTATATCATGTTTTTGTTGTTTTCATATCATGTTTTTGTCATTTTTATATCATGCTTCTGTTGCTGTTATATCCTTTTGTTATTCTTTATTAATAAATTTATATATTATTTTCATATACATTTTACTAATTTTTTCTCATCTCTCACACTTCTATTATAGAGAAAGGGCAAATAGCAATATTAAAATATTTCTGCTAATTAATTCCCTTTTAATGTGCACGAATTTTGTGCACCGGGCTACTAGTAGTAACAATAAGAAAAACTTCTTGAGGCTTACTGACTATACCTACATAAAACATTTTTAAACAATGACTATACCTGCATAAAAAAATCATCATTACTGAGCATGTCTGCAGTGACCTCTCATTTGGGGTTAGGGACCCCAGAAGGGGCTTTTGGTAAGGCAGAGGAAAACCAGCTTTTCTGCTTATTAGATATTTAGCTTAAAACGCTACTTTGAGCATATGTCCTTCTTTTTGCCTTGCCAATTCTGTTTTGTCATGAGCAAAGTTCTAAGGGGAAAAGGATAAGGCACATCTGTTTTCTACCCAACCTTTATGTCTTCCTCATTCTGTTTTAAATCAAGGTTGAAACTCTAGAAGTGGTTCAGAAAAGCTGATGAGGCATGGAACTGACTCTCCCCACCCCCACAAGGGCCAAGAATGAACCGATGTGGGAGTACTAAAGCTCTTTACCTCTAGACAGGACAGCTCTGTGGAGTGATTGGAACATAAATTACCCCACAGAGTGATTCTGTGTTGTAGAGCAGCATTGATGCTTTGAAGAGACAATGAAAGATCAGGGCAATCAAACATTAATCAAAATAAAGTATGAACATGCCTTCGGAGGGATGTGGGAGACAGGGCAGTAGCAGACACTGACACCCACTAAACACTATCATGCACCCCTGTAGAGCAGAAGCATAGGGGGGTCAGAGTACAGGGGGTCCTGACCCAGGTTCAAATCAAAGTGGGTCCACAGAGTCCATAGACCTCAGTGATTATGCCCTTAATTCAGCGGTTCTCAACCTGTGGGTCGTGACCCCTTTGGAGGTCGAACGACCCTTTCACAGGGGTCGCCTAAGACCATCGGAAAACACATATATAATTACATATTGTTTTTGTGATTAATCACTATGCTTTAATTATATTCAATTTGTAACAATGAAAATACATCCTGCATATCAGATATTTACATTAGGATTAATAACTGTAGCAAAATTACAGTTATGAAGTAGCAACGAACATAATTTTATGGTTGGGGGTCACCACAATATGAGGAACTGTATTAAAGGGTCGCGGCATTAGGAAGGTTGAGAACCACTGCCTTAATTCATAAAGGTGTGACCAGAATGGATGTGCTTGGCAAGTGGCAGAAACCTCTCACTGGTTCCTTCACCTGTGGAGTAACAACAATTGTAATAGGAAAGTCAAGTAGCAGCACAAGGAACTGTCCACTCTACCCCAGGTGAGATAGTAAGTGACAAACATTATTGTATCCTAGAAAGAATGGCAGAGGTTAGTGCCACTCTCGACTTAAAGGATGCAAGGCTGGTGGTCCTCATTCTATCCTCATCCATTCTCTGTCTGGCCCCTGAGAAAACCAGATGGGTCCTGGTGGAAGACACGGCTCCACCACAAATGTGACCAGACAGCAGGCTCGGTGTTCTTATGGGGTGACCTTTACTAGAGCAGCTGAACGCTGGCTCTGGTGTGCGCTGTGTGGCTATTAAGTTGGCAACTGGATTCTTCTCCCCATCAATCAAAATGGAGGCTAAGATAGTTAACCCCACATGGGATGGACATTACTCATTGAACCTTGCCTCAGGGCCACGCGAATGCTTCTGCTCTCTGTCATAGTCAAGTCTGAAGGAATGGAGGCCAGCTGGACTTTTGCAGAGTGTCACACTGGTTCACTGCAATGATGAAATCGTGTTAATTGAACTGGATGAGCAAAAAGCTGGCAAGTTCACTGAAGGCCTTGGTAAGACACAGGTGCTCAGGAGGTAAGCGATAGACTCTTCGGTTTTACAGGGGCCCGGCACATCGATCAAGTTTTCAGGGGTTCAGTGGTCTGAGGCAAGGCAGAACACTTCCCCCCAAGTAAAAGACAAGTTGTGGTACCTTGCACTTTCTAACACCAGGGAAGAGATATAACCCTTGGGGGGCAGCTTTGCATTTTGGAGGCAGTATATTCTTCACTTGAGCATAAGACTGTGTGACCCATTTGTCAGGTGATGGGGAAATGCTCTCAGCTATGGCCCCAGTAGCCTTGCCTCCTATTTGGTCTCCCTGTCCATTTGCTTCCAAAACACGACTCTGCACAGATCACCCTCCATACAGAGTCTTCTTTTCGCTCTTAGATAAAGACTGGGATCTCCATCAAAGCTTAGGGGGCCCTGCAAGGTCTGGCCTGTCAACCACCTCCCTGGCCTACTTTCTATCGGCCTCCCCTGGCCTCCTCCAGCTCCTTGGGTGTGCGTGTTGCCTCCCCTCCACAGTAATTTTTTGTTTGTTTGTTTTTGTTGTTGTTGATCCTCACTCAAGGATATTTTTTCCATTGATTTTTAGTGAGAGTGGAAAGGAGAGGGAGAGATCTATAGAGAGAAACATCAATGTGAGAGACACATCAGTTGGTTGCCTCCCGCAAACACCTTGACCAGGGCTGGGGATCAACCTGCAACTGAAGTACATGACCTTGACCAGAATCAAACCCAGGACCCTTCGGTCCATGGGTCAATACTCTATCCACTGAGCAAAACCTGCTAGGGCCCCTCCACAGTGATTTGTTACATGCAGCCAACCCCCATTCCCCCTCACCTGGCCAATCTGCTAACAATATGTTCCCTGATCTCTTTCATCAACAGCCGTGGGCAAACTACGGCCAGCGGGCCAGATACGGCCCATTTGAAATGAATAAAACTAAAAAAAAAAAAGACCGTACCCTTTTATGTAATGATGTTTACTTTGAATTTATATTAGTTCACACAAACACTCCATCCATGCTTTTGTTCCGGCCCTCCGGTCCAGTTTAAGAACACATTGTGGCCCTCGAGTCAAAAAGTTTGCCCACCCCTGATCTCAGAGCACAAGCTCCTGATCCCCCAGACTGGGTTACAGTCTCCCTACTGCCTTTTGTATTTATTTTTGTGTTGACTTGATCAACCCCTCCTTCAGAGCCAGAGCTGCATGAGCACACAGACCATGTCTGTTCTGCTCTCTGCTGTTCCTAGTACTGAGCACATTTTCTGGTCCAGAGCAGGCACCTGAACAGTCATTATCACAAAGTGGTAGAGTACTCAAAGCACACTCACCCGTGTTATCTCCACTCGCCCTCATCAGTCTCATTTTACAGATGAGAAAATGGAAACTTGGGTTCTGTGCACTTTCCAGCTCACGGAGGGATGAACATGGCTTGAATGGTAGAGAGAGCTTGTCTCAGATCCCTATCCTGCTCTGACCTACGTGTGTGACTTCTCTCTGCCCACGCATGGGGTTATGGTGAGAATTAAACAGGAAAGGTGCAGCCAGCTCCTCCCCACATGCTTGGCACATAATGAGCACACATGAATGTTAGCTAATATTAATGATGGACAGTGTATGAGGCCTCTTAGTCCCAACCCCTCTAGGTAATTCTTATTCTCCGGCAGGTCATTTTCTATACTGTAACTGTGCTCTACGCTATAGCACTGTAGCTTCTGATTATATAATGCCAAACCCTTTTGCTTCATTGTGTTAGGAATTCTAGCCATTCTCCTCCCCTGCTTACTGCAGTTGCAGGCTTTCTCCCAGCTCTGTCCGGTCTACTTTAGATGGCTCAGATTTTGTTCCTGGCACAGAGCTTCCTCTCTTTTCCTTAATTCCAGCACCACCTGTACCTGGGCAGAAGCCCAGAAACCTGTCTCGGGACCCAGATGTAGATTGCTAGCGGCGGAAAGGATTCTAGACAGCTGCAGACTGCAGTGTGGGTGGTTCTATCTCCTTCTTCTCTCCTATGTGCAATCCTCCTAAAATCAATGTGGATTTTCTTAGAAGGCATGCAAAGGCAGAGCCACTGGGACTGTCCTGGCAGCTGGTCTGCAGCAGCCTAAGCTGACCTCTGGTTCTTCTTCACTGAAAAAGGCAGAGCTCCCAGGAACCCATCTCAGGTGCATTCCTTCTCTGAGCTCAGCGATTTTCAACCTTTTTCATATCATGGACATCACGAACCAAATACTAAAATTCTGCCGCACACCAAAAAATGTATTTTTTTTTTTTGCCGATCTGACAAAAAAAAGTATAATTTCGATTCATTCACACCAAACAGCTATTGTTGTGTTGGCTGTTGTCATTTTTAATTTGACAGTTTAAAGGAAAAGAGGTCAGTGCCCCTGACTAAAAAGTCAGGTGTTGCATGTTTCAAAAATGTTTATGGCACACCAGTTGAAAACCACTGTGCTAGCAGAACTTAAACTATTGCCAAAGGAGGTGAACAAGACCACTAGCACAGTACAAGTCCCTGGGTAGGCCAAATCCAACCCCAAGAGAAAACAGTGGGAGTGGGGGAGCCCCTTCCTCCTGGGAACTCTCCACTTTAAACTCCTTGTTGTATTTCAAGATACAAACAATATAACAATACAAACTCACTGGAGCACGTCAGTTCATGGTCTGACACTGTTCTCTAGTGTCAACTGAGAATGGTCTGCCCAGCATCAGGGCTGGTTTTGGCCACTCTGGTGCAGCATTACTAAGTCCCTCTCAGGTTCTCTACCTGTTCTGCCATGGGACAGGGCACCCTGTGAACTGAGAGACCCTGGTGTTTCTTCTGTCCTGAGAGGTGGTGTGGAGCTGAGTGGGAGAGAGCACAGCTGAGGGTCAGATGCCTTCAAACCCCGGCTCTGTCTCCGAGGGCCTCGCCTGGAGGCTGGAACATATTGCCCGCTCAAAAACATGAGCACCCCCATTCCTTCCTATGCTCAGTTGTAATAGCTTTTTTTTTTTTAAAGGTCTGTTACAGATATGAATTATAAAATTTCAGAAGTATAATTTCCTTGTTCTTTGAGTGCCTTTATCTCTAACCTTGATCTTCTACTTTTCTCAACAGTAGAAAATGGTAACCTGGTTGCTTTCAGGTAAAGAGTTAAATCCTGTAATTTCTCAGTTTAGGTTTATGTAAATCAGCCACTTTCTAGTTTGAAATTTCCCTGCTGGGTTTATTTCTCTCTGACTGCACCCTGAGTGGATTCCAAGCCCCAGGGGCTCATGCCACTTGTCACAGGGATTTGTTGGTTTCAGGCTATCCTGCCATCTGACTCCTGGCCTGACAGCCTGTGAGCTGGGGTCATCTCTGCTGCTGCTGTGTCCACGCAGGCCTGCAGGGCTGCTGTCCCTGGCTTTGTCCTCAAAGGTCCTGTGAGGACTGTGGCCTCTGGTGGTCAGGTCCACACAGGCTCCTGTGCCACCTCCTATCAGTGATGTCCTTCGTCCTCTGAAGCTTTGAAGAGACTCATTCTGCCCTCACCGTCCTCCAGCCTCCAGCATCCTTTTGCTCTGGGAGCTTAGTGGGGTGGGCAAGGCAGGGTCCCCACCACTCTGGGACCCCCAAAATTATGGGGGTTCCACTGGGTTTAAGTTCCTCCTCTAGGATCCAGTCTGTAGCAGGTGCAAACAGACTAAGGCTGAAATCTTGAGATTCTTCTGGAATATTCTTTCCCCTTACCAGCTTAGATGATTTCCCTCTAATTTAGAGATACTGGGAAGCTAGGGATTGATTTCTACCCAGATTCATTGTATTTCTCAAATCTTTTTCTATCTCTCAGGCTTTTCAGGTGAAGCTGAAAACTTCACCTTGTTGAGCTTCGGGCCATGTTGCGAGCGGTGCCCTGTTACTGGTTGTTCAAGTTAGAGGCTGGGCAAAAGCACACCCATGGCTGCTCTGAAACTTATTCACCACTAACTAACACTTCGCACATTATCTTGTCACAGAGACAGCCTATTTCCATGAAGAAGTGAGAACTCAACCCCATCAAACACTAAATATATTTGTATTTCTTGTAGATTTTAAATGAACAAGACTCAAAGGACAACAGCGAAATGACCACATAAATTGTGATCATTTTTCAAATTTTATTTTAAAAATTAACATACAGTGACCCTGTGTTGTGTGTGTGATTTTTGTGCATAGTTCAGGAAATTTTACAGCAGATATAGATTTACATAACTCTGTCACAACCAGGAATAGAACAGTTGCACCACTTCCCCAAAACTCTTCCTCACACTGCCTCCCATTCCTGATCCCTGGCAACTACCAATCACTATATTTTGTCTTTTGCAAAATCTTACATAAATGGAATCAAAAGCGTGTAAGCTTTTGAGACTAGCTTCTTTCACTCAGCACAATGCCTTTGAGAATCATCCAAGTTGTTATGTGTATCAATAGCTCAATCTTTTTTAATATCTGTGGGGTCTGTGGGGATATCCCCTCTTTCATTCCTGATTCTTGTCTTTTTTCTTTCTTTGTTCTTACCATAGGTCTATCAGTTTTATCGACCATTTCAAAGAAGCAGCTTCAGTGATTCGCTCAATTATTGTTCTATTTTGAATGTCATTGATTTCTCCTCTTATCTTTATTATTTCCTTTCCTTTGCTTGCTTTGGGGTTATTTTTGTGCTATATTATAACTATGATTTTTGTTGTAAGCATATACTGTCATCCCTCTGTATTCATAGGGGATTGGTCCAGGACCATTGCAGATACCAAAATCCATGGGTGCTCAAGTTCCTTATATAAATGGTGTAGCATTTGCATATAACCTACTCACATCATCCTGTGTACTTTGAATCATTTATACATTACTTTAATACCTAATACAATGGAAATGTTATGTAAATAGTTGTTATATTGTGTTGTTGAGGGCATAATGACAAGAAAAATCTGTACATGTTTAATATAGATGCAACCATTGTAGGCCTTACTACATCAGCAATGTAACTTTTTTTCTGGATATTTTCTATCTGCAGTTGGTTGAGTTTTCAGATGCAGAACCCATGGATACAGAAGACTGTATTATTTTTCTAGTGTCTTGAGGTAGAAGCTCAGATTATTTACTTGAGACCTTCTTTTCTGAGTATTTTGTGCTATAAACATCATTCTAGTCATGTTCCACAAATTTTTAAATATTATATTTTTATTTTCCTTCAGTTTAAAATATTTTCTAATTTTCCTTGAGACTTCTTTTTGACCCATGGACTATTGAAAATTGTGCTACTTAATTTCCAAATGTGTAAAGAGTTTTCCATTATCATGCTCTTATTGATTTTTGTTTAATTTAATCAAGGCCAGATAACACACTTTATATGATTCTAAGTATTCTAAATTTGTTTGTTTTATGATTCAGAATATGGCCTATGTTGGCCAATGTCCCATGTGCACTTGAAAAAAATATGTGTTTTGTTGTTGATGGATGGACCATTTTATAAACACCAGGAAGACCCTGTCAGTTGGTGGTGTTAGTCAGTCCTTCTATATCCTTGCTGATTCTGTCTGCTGCTTCTGTTTATCACAGGGGCGGGGGGTATAATTTTGGATTTGTCTTTTTTGTTTCTTAGCTCTCAGTTTTTGCTTGATGTATGTTAAAGGTCTATTGTTAGAAGCAAACACATTTAGAATTCTTATGTTTTCTTGGTGAATTGACACTTTTATCATTATATAATATCTTCCTAACCCTGGTAATTTCCTCTTCTCTGAAGTCTACATTGTCTAATATAAATACAGCCACTTAGCTTCCTTTTGACTTGTATTTCCATGTTTTATTCTTTCTAAATCTTTTACTTTTAACCGACATATATCATTCTATTTTAAGCAAGTATCTTTCTGACAGCATAGAGTTGGATCATGTTTTTTAATCTGCTTTCTATACATACTCTGACAATGTTGGTCTTTTTAAAAAAATATTTTTTATTGATTTCAGAGAGGAAGGGAGAGGGAGAGAGAGATAGAAATATCAATGATGAGAGAGACTCATTGATTGACTTTCTCCTGCACACCTCCTACTGAGGATTGAGCCCATAACCCAGGCAAGTGCCCTTGACCGGAATCAACCGGGGACTCTTCAGTCCACAGGCCAATGCTCTATCCACTGAGCCAGACTGGCTAGGGCAATCTTGGTCTTTCAATTGGTGTGTTCAGACCACAGTTTGGCAGACTATTTTTATAATAAATATTTTGCACTTTGAGACCCATAAAGTCTGTAGCACTGCTCAACTCTTATCATAGGGAAAAGCATCCAGAATCAGGGCAAATGGAACAAGTGTGGCTGTTTCCCAATAAAACCGTATTTATACAAATAGATTTGGCCCATAGGTCAGGGTTTGCTAAAATAATTACATTATGTTTAATGTAGTTATTGAATTAAAAAATGTAAATACTTGAACTCAGACCTACCATTTTATTGTTTTCTTTTTATTCCCAGTTTTGATAATCTGTTTTTCCCTTCCTGCCTTTATTTGGGTCATTTGAATATTTTTCAGTATTCCATTTTAATTTGTTTATTGCATTTGGGCAACATCTTTTTGTATAATTTTTTAATTGTTGGTTTGTAATTATAATATACAAATTTAACTTTTCACAGGCTAATTAAACAATATTTTATCATCCCAAGCGGAATGCAGAAACCTTACTGACATATGGTCCCTCTGCACTCTCTCCTTTGTATGCACTGAAAACCCCACCAGATAATGCTATAATGTTGGTTTCCAGGTTTTAAATATATTTTAAGGAACACAGTAGGAGTTTTAAGGAACTCAATAGCTTTTTCTTGTTTGTGAAGCTCTTTATCTGACCCTCAAATCTAAATGAGAGCTTCTCTGAGTAAAGTAATCTTGGCTGTTGAGCCTTACCATTAATTACTCTGAATATTTCTTGCCACTCCCTTCTGGCCTGCAAAGTTTCTGTTGAGGAATCAGCTGATGGTCATATGGGTGCTCCCTTGTAGGTAACTGTTTTTCTCTTGCTGCTTTTAATATTCTCTCTCTGTCTTTAACCCTTGGCATTTTAATTATGATGTGTCTTGGTGTGGGCCTCTTTGGTTTCCTCTTGTTTGGGACTCTTTGCTCTTTCTAGACATGTAAGTCTATTTCTTTCATCAGGTATGGGAAGTTTTCTGCCATTATTTCTTCAAATAAGTTTTCAATATCTTTCTCTGTCTCTTCTCCTTCTGGCACACCCATAATGTGAATGTTGGTATGCTTGAAATTGCCCCAGAGGTTCTTACACTTTCTCCATATTTTTTTTTTCTTTTTGCTTTTCTAATTGAGTTTTTTTTGCTTCCTCATATCCCAAACTGCTGCTTTGATTCTTGGTATCCTCTACTGTTGAATCCCTGTAAATTGTTCTTTATTTCAGTTAGTGCATGTTTAATTTCTGACTGGTTCTTTTTCATGCCTTTGACATTCTCACTAAGATCCTTGAAAGTCTCATGAAGATCCTTGTGTAACCTTATAACCATAGTTTTGAACTCTGTATTCAGTAGTATGCTTGCTTCCATTTCTTTCATTTGTGACATGTTTCTTTGTCTCCTCATTTTGGCTGCTCCCTGTGTTTGTTTCTATGTGTTAGGTAGAGCTACTATGGCTCATGGAATTGGTAGAGTGGGCTTGTGTATTACATGGCCTATAAGATCCAGTGGCTCAGCCTCCCCTGTGACCATGCCCCAAACCTATCAATAAAAGGCCCAAGACCCAGCACTCACAGCTGGGCCTCACCTCCTGCATAGCTGGGAACATTAGGTGTGCCCCTGTGTGGGCTGTGTGCACAGTCTTATAGTTGAGCCTTGATTACTGTTGGCATCTCTGGGAGGAGTTGACCTCCAGGTCAATTGGCTGTGAGGACCAGCTGTGTCTACAGTGGGGCAACTGCTATGCAGGAGGTGAGGCCCAGCTATGAGTGCTGGGTCTTGGGCCTTTTATTGATAGGTTTGGGGCATGGTCATGCAGCTTGTTTGAGACATTTTAGCAAAGTTTGAAGCCTGAGCCAGGATAGGCCATTCATATGGAAAAGCTGCTGCAAACTAGCTTAGGTGGGGAAACAAATTGGATGGGGCGGGGTCTCAGAGAATCCCCATGGTGGAGCAAACAGTGTGCTCCAAGCTGATCGAGACTCAGATATGGCTGCCAGTCAGCCCTGTGACAGGGGTGGTCCCAGCACAGAAACAATGACCCTTGTGAGCACCCCTGTCTGGGAGAAAGCTGCCCCTGACTTCCTGCCCCAATGCCAGACAGTCCAGTTCCTCCCTGTATGTGTCTAGGGTTCACCAGAGCCACCTGGAGCTCAGAGGTGTTGAGTCCGAGTTTGTGTGCTGCCCCTTTAAAAGGGACATCTGGGTCTCCAGCAGCCTCCATGTCACTCAGCCACAATCCCCGCTGGTTTTTACAACCCATAGTACAGGGACTTCTCTTCCCAGCTCTGGAACCCTGGACTAAGGGTCTGGGACTCTTTGTTCCTCATGGGCAGCCTCCGCAGAGACCATCTCCCTCCTAATTAAAAAAGTGGCACACCTGGTTGTCGGACCAGCCATTCTGTGCCCCTGCCCCCTCCTACCAGTCTCAATATGCTTTCTCCTTTACTTCTCTAGTTGTAGAACTTCCATTCTGCCAGCTTTCAGGCAGTTCTAAATGATGGTTGTTCTGTATTTTAGTTGTAATTTTGATGTGGTTGTGGGAGGCAGTGATTACAGTTGTTTTCCTACACTGCCATCTTGAATCTCCCAGCCTTTCAGTTCTTAAGTCTAATTTTATACTCTTTAATATTATTTTATTTTTCCTATATCTAAGCATGCCTTATCTCACCTTCATTTCTAAAGAATATTATTACTGGACATAGAATTCTACACTGATAATTCTTTTCTTCCAGCACTTTAAAAATATTCTACTGGATTCTGGCCTTTATGGTTTACAAAACAAAACAAAACAAAACAAAACAAAACAAAACAAAACAAAACAAACAAAAAACTGCACTTATTTGAATTGTTGTCCCCTTATAAGTAATGCATCATTTTTCTCTGACTGCTTTCAACATTTTGTTTCTTTGCTTTTAGTTTTCAGCAGTTTGATTGTGGTATGTCTGGGCATGGATTTCATTGGGCTTAGCCTGTTTGAGGTTCACTGAGCTTCTTGAATCTGTAGGTTTATGTCTTTCACCAAATTTGGGAAATTTGGGATCATTACTTCTTCAAAAATTGTTTCAACACACAGTCTCCTTTTTAAAATTTTTATATCATCTCTCAGGTCCCTGGATCTTCTCATTGTTGTTGTTCTTTTAAAATCTATTTCTTTTCAGTTGTTCGGATTAGACACTTTCTAATTTCTATTGCTGGACCTTCAATTTTACTGATTCTTTGTCATCTCCAGCCAGTGAGTTTCTTATTTTAGTAATATTTTCCAGTTCTAAAATTTCCATTTGATTCTTCCTTCTATCTTCTACTTCCTTGATAATATATTACATCTTTCCATTCATTGTAAGAGTACTTGACTTTACTTCTTGGGGAACTTGAAAGACAGCTGCATTTAATGTCTTTGTCAAGTAAATCCAACTTCTGTGTCATCCTGAGTTTATTATCTGTTGGATGGCTTTTCCCATAGAAGTTGAGATTTTCCTATTTCTTTGTATGCTGAATAATTTTACATTGCATCCTGGGCATTTTGAAGATTATATTATGAAAGTCTGGGTCTTATTTAAGTCCTATGGAGAATTGATAGGGGGTAATTAATCAGGTGGAGTGCAGGCTTCTAGTTTCATCCAGCCTTCTGTGGGCTGTGTTTCTGGTGCCAGTTCAGATTTAAAAGCCTTTGAATGCTATTAGGATCTGTCCACGTGTGCACAGATCTGAGTCTACGTATGCTGTTAGGGTGGGATTCACACATGTGTAGCTCAGGAGTAGGCCTAGGTGCCCATAAACACTTTGAAAGGTTCACTTTCCCAAGTTTCTCCCTCTCCCCAATCTTTGCAGTCCTTTCCACTTTCCTGGAGCTCCCTTTTTAGTCCTCAGAGGCTGGGATTTTAGTACCCCACATGTTCTACACTTCTCACAACTGTGCTCACATATGTGGCTAAATGGCAGGAGAACAGAGAGAGAATAAAAGCAATGAGGTTGTCCCACCCTCATGGGACACAGTTCCAACAAGCAGAGAGAAGGTGCCCTTCCCTCGGGGTTTGGCTTTGGTAGGCTCTGGTGGCCACCACTGCTATGGCCACAATCATAAGGCCACTTGTAGGTTGGTGTTATGAGAAAATGGAGAACAAAAGGGAGATTTACTTGGCTCTCTCTGAGTGCTAGGAGTTCTCTTTCCCACTTCTGGAGCCAGAAACAGAAGGCTTCTCCTGGAGTTCCTGCCACCATGTCCAGGAGTCCACTTCCAGGTTTCAAATGGCACTGAGTTCAGGCCAGGAAATGCTGGAGAGAAAAGCTTGTAAATTCACCAGCAGTTCTGTGATACTTCAAATTCTGGTCTTTCTCCCAGTCTGCCTGCTACCTGTTACTTCCCAGAGCTCTTAGTAGCTGCTCCATGCGTTCTGCCCACAGGTGTCTGGCTGTGTTCCGTGGGGGACACAAGGCAGAGGGTGCTCTCTCCATCACACCCAGAACCAGAATTCAATTGGGATCATTTGGATCACCCACCTGGTTTGTGTGTTGGATTTTCATATAAGAAATGATGTGTGAGGAGCTGCTCATTGGTGCACATTAAGATCGGAAGAAGGAAAACTTTCTGACCATATAAAGAAAAAAAACATTCTGAATATCTCAGGTCTGAAAACTTGCTCAGGCCATTGCTTTTGGGAAAAACCATAGATAGCATCTGGTGCCTCTCACTCACCAACCATCTGATTCTGTTTTGTGGCTTGCCCTGGGCACAGTGGATGGTCTGCCATGGATGGCTTTTTATCCCAGGAGTGGGGCAAAATACTGAGTGGGGCAAAATACTGAGCTTTGGCCAACTTCATAGTTAATCTCAGCAGAGCTACAATTGTTACTTAGGATTTGGCAATTTGGGGCAATACAAAACCAATACCGGCACTGTATTGTTGAATGGAGCATGGCTTTTTCCTGCAGCCACTGAATACTGTTCTTCACTGAATGTCAGAAGTGTGATATCTCAGCATGAGGTCAAGATGCTATCTTGCATTGAGATTTTGGTCACCTGGTGTTGCTAGTTGATACAGGAATAAGGAAAATCAAAGCAGCAACACTCTCACCACTGCCTGAAAAGGAGTCCTTAACACCCGGTGGCATTTCGGAGAACTGTCACTTTCCATGCAGCCCTGGTCAGAGGCAGGGGCTGCAATAAATGTCACACATGGCTTTATCCAGCCACAATGTTGATAAGGCTAAACCCACCTCTGCATTATTCTGATCACAATACATCAATTTCATGTCTTTGTCAATGAAATACCATGGTCGGAATGGTGGAAGGAATACTGGATTGAAGTCTTGGTTTTACTGCTTACTAGCCAGGAGATTTTAGAGCAGGAACAGCCCTCTTGCTCTGTTTCTTTATTTGGAAAATGGGAATACTAAGAGCTCTCCTGCCTATCTTTGGCAATACTAAGAGGAGCAAATAGCTTTACAACTATTAGGTGAGCTATTTGACTGGGATCTTCTTGAAGGAAGACCCTGTATCATACCCATTTTATTGTTCTGACATTTTGTATCATATTCATTTTATTATTCTGACAGTTAGCAGGTGCTTGCCTAAATATAGGGTGGGGCAAAAGTAGTTTTATAGTTGTTTGTACAGAAAATAATACAATAATTAATAAATAATATACAAGAATAAACTCTGTGTTTTGCACACAAACAAATGTAAACCTACCTTTGACCCACCCTATATTTGACAAATGAAATAATCAACCAAATATTATTTGATCAAATCAACCTGAGTTATCTATAAGATGGGCACCAAAACATCTGCGTCAAAAGATGAATGAGAGCATTAAACAAGATAATCACAAAAATATAACAGGCATAGAAGTGCTCAAGACACATCAGAAATTCACAATTACTCCCCCGCCCCTCCTCCCTAAATTTTGTAGGCTTTTCAGATTTTTTTGAGATTAAAACAACAGGGTTCTCAGAATTGCAAAAGGATGTAAAATTCAGTGGGTCCAAACAGAGTCAGTCTAAACTATGAACAACTACCTTTATGCTTTCTCTGTCTTGTGGAAAACTGACCCCTTTATCATTTATTATCTGATAATATTACTTGTTCTGAAGTCTGCTTGACAAATTAATACAGCTATTCCAACTTTCTTTGGATAAAGTGTTAGCATGTGTATCTTTCTCCATCCCTTTATTTTTAATTTGACTCTTTATATTTAAATTGAGTTTCTTGAGGACAACACATAGTTGGGTTTTTAAACAATCATTTATGACAATCTCTGTCTTTTAATTGGTATGTCTGGACCACTCACATTATTGATATAGTTGCATTAATATCTATTATATCTTTGTAACTTTTCTATTTACTGCATTTCTTCCCCCACTCCCCCCATCCTCCTCTGCCTCCTCTATTCTTGTAAAATAAACATAGTTTTGTGGCTCTGTGTTTCCTTAAACTGAAACAAAAAAATGGGGAAATACTATCACTGAAAATTTCAGAAATGATATCACCTCCTATCTATTTTGTCAGCACAGTACTTAGGAGAGTCTTTGCTTTCAAGAGAACACTGTCACATAACAGGATCTCAATATTTTTTGCATTTTAAATGTTTTTCTTTCTGTTCTGATAGAGAAGAAGTGATGGACTTTCATGCTCTGTACGGGCTGAATTACAGATATAGGTGGTTTGACTCTTAGGTTTGTGCAACACATAATTGCTTTTGTGAATTATGTCATAGGCAAACTGCTTGCAGTGTACACATAAATCTCATTCTTGCTGTCTTAGTAATTTGATTGTCAGAAATAAAATGAAAAATGAAAGTTGTGTGTTTTTCATTTCAAACCTAGTTTCAATTACCTTTGGGCATGGGCGGGTCTGCAGCTCACACTTCAGTGAACAGGGGAGGGAACAGCACCTGCTCAGTGAAGAGTTCCCTGGAACCGGAGGAATGCCTGGCATGTGCTCTTCTCTCTGGGCACAGATTGCCGCTTCCACACAATGCCCTGTAGATGTCACCATCGTCACTTCTCACAGAGTACAGTGCCAGCTTCACAGTGGGCAGAAGCGAGGCCGAACTTTGCTAAACTATTTGATTGTCAAGGAACCAGGACAGTCTGTTGCCCACACCTGTGTACAACCAGAATTGCCAAGTTCTAGGGTACTTCCTCAATCTTTCTTATGTTTACCTACTGTCTGGTGCCTGTTGTTGCACAGTACTCTCACCTTTCGGCAGTTCCTCTTTCCTTGGCTTCATTGAGGAGGGGTTTGTCCTTTCAACAACACCTTTTCCCACCAGCTCCTGCTTCCTTCTCCTTTGCTCCTCCCCTGGCCCCTACAGGGGCATGTCCTGCGTCTTCTTTGGTCCTCTGTATACAATCTCATCCTTTTTCATGTCAATGCTCCCATGTTGATTTTCTAGAGCTTTCTTTTGCTCTCCTGACAGCTAACCCCAAATTTAACCCCATAATCATAATTCTTCAGCATCCTAAAGCAGAAAGAATGTTGGAAATCAAAATGGGGGTCAGGGAGGCCACCCCAGTGTGGAGGGATGCTGCTGAAACACAACCAGCACAAGCAGGATGGTAGGAACCATGCATGAATTAATTTAAGAGCAGAATTTCAGAGCCACATGTTAACTCTAAATAATGGAAGCTCCTTCCACCTGAAATTCCTGGGAGAATGGGAAACAGGACATTCCTGAAATGTGGGATGAGATTCCACACAGTTTCTTCTGAATTTCAAAGGCACAAGTTAATATTTGAGTGAAAAGTATATATTTTTAAATGAAAAAATGCCCGTCTACCGGCCCTTATCACCTCTGGAGAATTTGTTGATGCTCAGTCTGTAGTCCCATAGAAGATATTTAACAAGAGGACCCGTGACCCCTTTAAATAATCCTGAGCTATAAACACACACGGGTCCTAAATTCTTAACATTCACATTCCACAGTTTAGTGATTCTGCTCAGGAGTTGTTGGAGTGCGGTTTCGTCACTTACCCCCTGGAGCACCTTGTTCCATTCAAGCCCCAGCAAGCCCCAGAGTCGGTTCCTGACCCCAAGCCTCACTCCTGTATCTGTCCTCCCCTTTCCATCAACACCCAGATCCTCCTCCTGGCCCCCCCACCTCTCGCCTGGATCGTTAGTTATTCTGGCAGAACCTCCTAAGTGTGTCTCTGCCTGGAATTTTCTTCCTACCGCCCATCTCAACCTGCTACCACATTCCTCTTCCTCAAATGCAGCTCCAAACATCTGTGTGCCACGTCCGAACCTCGGTGCATCCTGACTGCCTCAAACAGAGTCCCTTCTCTTTAGTTTGCTCTGCCAAGTCCCCAAGCCCCTCTGCCTCATTTCCAGTTACTGGCAGTCCCACACTCCAACCCTCAGGCAAATTAGCCTCTTCCCAGCACTGTCCTGCCTTTCCCAGGGCCCTGCGCCTGCAGTGCTGGATCCTCCACCTCTGAGGCTCTGAGGCGGGAAGTCTTATTTACTCTTGAGGGCCAGTGCATAAGCCTCCGTCCTCTCTGAGGGGGGCCTGGGCCCCGGCTGGAGGAATCCTCCTTTCTGCCGTGATCTAACAAATGTCTCTCCTCCAGACTTGGAAGTCAGGGTCTGAGACCTAGTTTTCAGATCTCCCCTTTAACAAGCGGGTGTTGACTTAACCAGGATGGCGAGGGTAGGCAGTGAGGTGTCTGTGGATCAGAGGTAATTCAGAGTGTACGAGGGGAGGCGGGGTGGGACATGTGGAGGGAGGATCTCCGCATAATTCACTACAGGCAACCAGGCGCCTTACATAAAGGGCCCATGTTCCCAGCCTAACCTGGATGAAAAGGTACAGCACAGCCCACCACATGCACCTTTTGGAAAGCAGATGGCAACAGCGGGCGAGGAGAGGGCCCAGCCTCATCAGGCAGCCTCCCCACAGCCTCTCTCTCTGTGCTGGCAGTGCCCCGAGAAGCTGCAGGAGGTGGCGATAGCCTTAGAAATTCACTCAGGTTTCAAATGCTACACAGAAATTGGCTACTTACAAATGGTTTTCCCAAAGAGGAAAATCGAACATATTCTCTGAACTGTGACAGTCATAGCAGGTACATTGAAATTGGGCTACACCAATTAGCGGGCACCCTGCAATGAGCTCACCTGAGGAGGAGCTGGGCATTTTCTGGCATTTAAGTGGCAGCATTGCCTCAGTTAGAGGAAGCAAATTAAATCACAAATGCCAAGGCCCCTTCACTCCAGTCTTGTCCCTGAAGTTGGACCTTTAGTCACCACATGACAAGTTCATGGCTTAGGTGAGTGCCCCCAGGCATTTCTAGATGATGACATTGCTATTGCTAGAAGAAGGGGCACAAAACAGTTATGTGTTGCTCTATGACTTAAAATGGCTATGAAGTCACTAGGTGATAGGATTTTTTTAATCTCCATTGTAATTTTATGGGGTCACCATTGTATACATGGCCCATTGTTGACCAAAATTCAGTTATGCCAAGGATGAATGTGTTTAGGAGGGGTGTCATTTAATGAAAAAGAAAAAAACACTTATGACAAAGTGTAAGAGAGTTGAACTGAACAGGGACAACTTGTTTCTACCGTAAGTATCTATTCTTAGCTTATTACCTCATTATGAAATTTATATTGTCATCAGTGAAGTTCCAGGATTGGGAATCTTTCATAAAAGTTTAGAACTTTGCAGTTTTGAGTTTTATTTCCCACCCACTACAATGTTTTCCATTCTTGACACCCTAGGCCAAGAGTTCTTATTACTTCAAAGCCCTGTTTGATATTGGTAATAGTGTGGTATTTGGGGAATTATGCTAAAAATTTCCTTAAGTTAGAGTCCTAAGAGTGAAAACAAATACACCAGCCAGGTAGTGTGGCAATACTTACTTCTGTGATACAAAACATTATTTCAGAACAACAGTCATTGGAACAATTTACTTCACTAACATTTCCCACCAGGTTATATGCTGAACAAGTGTCAGAAATGCCAACCCAAATGCTCACATTTTCTCTAAGCCTTTAGTTATTCAACATAAAATTAAGGGAAGAAAAGCTAATCACAGGGTACTGCTTATAAGGGGGAGGGGAAAAACACTATATTTAAATGGGCATTTTTAGGATTTAGGGAGCAACGAAGAGCTTACTGTTTCCCAGTTTGATCAGGTGTAATTACTGCTCTGAGAGCTGCACTCAGTGGGGAAGTCTCAGAAGCACCGAGTCCTTTGGCTGGTGGGCACGATGGCTTCTCTGCTGCTTTTGGAGCGCTAGGGCAGACATTCATGCTGGTGAATCACCGAGATTAAAATCTAAATGTGTTAAATGGCTAAAGGAAGCAAGCCTTTATTTTATAACATGATTCTATCTCTGTCTCTTCACCCCTCCCCTTCTACACACACAGACTGTTTTGAACAAAGAACCCGGCCCAGGGCTTCTAAGCAAGGACAATGAATCTGGGCCATCTTCACACCAGGAGCTGGCGATCTGTTTTAGAGGAATCCTTCACTTTTAGAAAAAGTTCTCATGTCCTTAGAACTCTATCCACCAAACATTAGCTGGTTTACCAAAAGTGTAAAGACAAAGAGGGGGCACCACTTTGCAAACATCAGGCTCTGGGCATCCCCTTCCCACACATTCTTCTTCCATCATTATTCATCCCAAATTGTGCCCATTTTCCTCCTGGGCTCTCTCAGGTCTCCTTTTCAGACCACTTCCTTCCGAATCACAATAACTGGCATTCGCCTGAGCACATACCACTTTCTTACAGCAACAGGTGAAAATTCACCTTAGGTCATTTTCTGTTCACATCCTCTTTGTTTAACTTTTGGATTATTGTTTCATTATTTTGTTTTTTTCAATTATGTTTCCCATCTTAACTACATCAAGAGCACTTTGAAGGTTGGGGGAGAAGAAGAAGTAGCATCATAACATTGTGGAAAAATATGGGTGTGGGATATAGTGTGGCCCATAACTTTCTATTTTGCTGTCTTTGGAAGGCTGCACAATCTCCCTGGGCCTCCGTTTCCTCAACTGTCCCATGAGAATAATATCTACATCAGGTAGAGTTGTTGAGAGGGTTAACAACTATGTAAAGTACCTAAGGCATAGGAGACAGTCAATAAACAGGAGTGATATTACTATTAAGGAGCTCTGCCATCTACTGTTTTGAACCCTCTATAGAACTTTTCATATGGTAGAGGCAGGGCTGATAAAAACCTTCTACTAACATAAGTGAACTGAAGTTGCAAAGTTGAAGTTGAAATATAGAAACTATATTTAAAAATATGTACCCTTCAAAATAAGTCACCTAACTAACAACAAAAACACAGATAACGTGCATATGGCAAAATGTACATAAGTATTAAGTATAGATGATGCATATTTGGGTATTATTCTTTCTACCATTCTATATTTTTAAAAATCCTATATAATAAAAGGCTAATATGCAAGTTAACCAAATGGCAGAACAACCAGTTGCTATGATGCGCACCGACCACCAGGGGGCAGACACTCAATGCAGGAGCTGTCCCCTGGTGGTCAGTGTGCTCCCACAGGGGAGAGTGCTGCTGAGCCAGAAGCCGGCTCATGGCTGGCAAGCGCAGTGGTGGTGGCAGGAGCCTCTCCCACCTCCGTGGCAGTCGGACATCCCCTGAGGAGTCTTGGACTGTGAGAGGGCACAAGCTGGGCTGAGGGAACCCCTGCCAGTGCATGAATGCTACGCACTGGGCCTCTAGTTTATAATAAAAGATCAAATAGTGAAAGCATACATATACACACATGCACACACTTTGGGAAGAAAGAGACTGATACTTACTAATTTTTATTAAGCTTAGAAAGTACACAAATGTTTGACATTAATTTTCATGCCTTTTCTGCATAAACTAATAATACATAAAAAACAATTAAAACCATCATCTATTGTCACATTCATAAAGTTAATGATAAAAATGACAGATTAATGTAAAAATATTTAATAAATACAATAATCTTATTAAAAATAAAATGAAAATAAATACACCATGGAGAGATCAACCAAAGGACTTATATGCAAGCATATAGGCCTAACCAATGGACACAGACAACAGGGGGGTAAGGGCATGAGGGGGATAATGTGGGGATAAGGACACATATGTAATAACTTAATCAATAAAGAAATTTAAAAAATATATATAACTTAGATAAAAGTTGATGCTACAGGGCTAGGCTCACCACTTAATATGGGATCACCAGCTGAATGGTTCCCAAGATTAGCCACCAGGGACTGCTAAAGAGTAGTGTTTTGGGGAGAGAGATCTAAGATAGCACTAGGTGGATGTTACACTCACCTCTTCCTAGGACCAAACTGGATAGAACAATCAACCTGAAAACCAATGGAAGACTAACTGAAGAGAAATCTTATAACCAAGGATTTACAGAAGAAGCTACAACGAGACTGGTAGGAAGGGCAGAGACATGAAAAAACTCAGATGGTGGCTGAGGTTCCAGAGGGATATCTCAGCTGCAAAGGTTCCCCCTGAGAAGTGTGGAGTCTCAACCCCAAGCTGGGTTCCCCAGCTCAGTGAATCAGAGCTGGGAAGAGGTACCCACATAACATCTGCTATGAAAATCCATGGGGATTCTGTCCATCAGGGAGAGACATCATTCTGTTAGAGACACAGGCACCCTCTTAAAGGGCCAATGCACAAAATCTTGTTTGCAACACTGGGCTCCGGCAAACAGAAGCTGGAGAGGACTAGTCATGTGAGGAGAAACTGGGATTTGGGCTTTGGGACAGCCACCAGGATAACTGTATTGAGTCTCTCTCTTACACCACAGACAACATCTTTCTTGGGTAGAGTACACCCCGCAATGTAGCATCCACCTGGGGAAGAGCAATAGCTCCACCCTCTGGACTTCCTGTAAGCCCACACTATAGCGCTTGCACCCTGTTGAGGAGTCAGATGCCTGGGCCAGGGTGTAGAGGTCTGGGAAGACTCAGGGGGTGTCAATGACTAAGTTGTGTGATTTTGGGTGGCAACCATTCCTCCTACTTTCCTGTGAACTTGACAGGTGCCTCCCCATCATGGGAGATCTGCTAGCCCCCTCTCTGGGCTCCTGATGACCTCATCCTCCTGAATCCTGGTCACTCCACCCTGCCGAGGTCTGGGCAAAATCCAGACCTTGTGTGACTCTGAGGTGGGGCCCACTCCCTTCCACTGTCCCCCAAGCCTGACCAGTATTTCCCAGTCACAGGTGATCCACTAGCACCATTTCACCAACTCTCAGTGGCGCCACCCTGAGATCAGGCTCCTGGCAGAATCTGGGACAGACAGAGTTGTGTGGCTCTAGGAAAGGAGCCATTTTACTCTTTCACACCTGAGCAGTGCAGAGCACTCCCTTCACATGGCCAAATCCTGGTCTGCTTGAGCCTGATAAATGCTGGTGGACTCACCCTGACATCTCTCTAAGAACCTGCCACACCACAAAGGTGTGCAAGCACACAGAGGGTGGCAGCTAGACCTGGGAAATTTGCTGAGTAGCCTCAGACCCAGAACTGGCACTAAGTTTAAACCTGAGTCAATCTGGTGAACACCACTCATCCCTACTTGGTGACTCATTGAGAACCTACCTCATGCAACTCAAGTACCACCAGAGACTCTTTCAGTGACTGAACCTAGCAGGCAGCTGATAGGTGAAGGCAGATCTTAGGATGTATTGGGACTTTTGCTGATCTGCCCCAAAGTCTGGTGTGGTAAGGCAGGCCCTGGTGCACAGTTTTGTCTATACTGAACACAACCAGGGCAAGCAGAAGCAGCCAGAAACTGTGGATCACTTTATAGCTCCAAACAGGTTACCCAGGGCCATTCATAAGAAGTGTCTGACATTGGCCTGCACCAGAGTCCCTCTCAAGAGGCCCAGAACCAACACATCCAGTGGCCATCTTCAGACATCATTAGAGCTTCACAAATGACACATCCAAAGGAAGATCTTGGCGGGCACCAGAATCTGCTGAAACGAATTCTGCTTCGTGTGGTCTGCACCTGTACAGCAGTTTGTACACTAAGGACAAGTCAATCCTAACAGTAAGCAAGCCTGAAGGTCGACCCCATATAAACAGGCCAATAGAAATCAAGACTCAATTATAATAGAAGGGCCCACATAATCCACATAAGAGACATTCCTGGAACACCCATCTCAGGTGATTAAGAAGACTGCATCACTGGGTCTCACAGGACACCTACTACATAAGGTTACCCTTCCAAGACTAGAAGTCATAATAGATCTACCTAATACATAGGAATAAACACAGAGTGGCAACCAAAATGAGGAGACAAAAAACATGCTCCAGATGAAAGAACAGGAGAAATCTTCAGAAAGAGAGCTAAATGAAATGGAGGCAAGCAATTTACCAGACATAGAGTTAAAAAAATGGTCTTAAGGATGCTCAAGGAACTTAGTAAGAACTTCATCAAAGAGGTAGCAATTGTTAAAAGGGATATAGAAACCATAAAAAAAGAATCAGTCAGAAATGAAAAATATAATATCTGCAAAGAAGAATACATCAGAAGGGATAAACCGTAGGTTGGATGAAGCAGAAGGTCAAATCAATGACTTGGAAGACAAGGTAGCAGAAAACACCCAATCAGAGCAGCAAAAAGAGAAAAGAATTTTTAAAATGAGGATAGTTTAAGGGACCTTTGGGACAACATGAAGCATAACAACAACCGCATCATAGGAATACCAGCAGAAAAAGAGAGAGCGCAAAGGATCAAGAACCTATCTGAAGCAATAATGACTAAAAACTTTCCTAACCTGATGAAGGAAAAAGACACACAAGCGCAGAGTCCCAAACAAAATGAACCCAAAGAGGCCCACACCAAGACACATCATAATTAAAATGGCAAAGGTTAAAGACAAAGAGAGAATCTAAAAAGCAACAAGAGAAAAGCAGTTAATTATCTACAAGGGAGCTTCCATAAGACTTTTAGCTGATTTCTCAACAGAAACATTTCAGGCCAAAATATATTGGCATGAAATATTCAGAGTGATGAAAAGCAAGGGCCTACAACCAAGACTACTTTCCCAGCAAGACTATCATTTAAAATTGACGGAGAAAGTAAGACCTTCCAGACAAGAAAAGTTAAAGGTGTTCATTACCACCAAACCAGCATTATAAAATATGTTAAAAGGTCTTCTTTAAGAAGAACAAGTAAGAAGAAAAAGAAAGAAGAGGAAGAAGAAGAGAAGGGTGAAGAAGAGGGAGAAGAAGGAGAAGGAAGAGGAAGAGAAGGAAAAGGAGGGGGAGGAGGGAAAGAAGGAGAACAAGAAGAAAAACATGGGAATATAGCTATAAAGAATAAAATGGTATTAAATGCATAGGAATCAATAATCACTTCAAATATAAATGGCTTAAATGCTCCAATCAAGGACATTGGGGTAATTAAAGGATAAGAAAACAAAACCCATATATATGCTGTCTAAAAGAGACATCCCTCAGAATGAAAGATACACACAGACTAAAAGTAAAGGGATGGAAAAATACATTTCATGCAAATAGAAATGAAAAAAAAAACCACACACACACAAACAACTGAGGTAGTAATAGTTATATCTGACAAAATTAACTTTAAAACAAAGGTTATAATAAGAGAAAAAGAAGGACATTACATAGTGATAAAGGGAGCAATCCAACAAGAGGATATAACCCTTGTAAACACTTACGCACTCAACATAGGAGCATCTAAATATAAAAAGAAAATCTCGGTGGACAGTAAGCAAGAAATCGACAGTGATACAGTCATAGTAAGAGATTTTTTGGGGGTCTTTTTTTTAATTCTTTATTGTTGAAAGTACTACATATATCCCCATTTTCACCCATTGACCCACTCAATCTTCTAAAACTAAATCAGGAAGAATCAGAGAATATGAATAAACAGGTTACAACTAGTGAATTGAAGCAGTAATAAAAAAAACTCCCAACAAATTAAAGTCCTGGACCGGATGGCTTCACATGTGCATTTTACCAAACATTCAAAGAAGAACTAATACCTATGCTTCTCAAACTGTCCCAAAAATGTCAAGAGAAGGGAAGTCTCCCAATTTCATTTTACAAGGCCAGCATTAATGTAATTCCAAAACCATATAAAGACTGTAAAGAAAGCTAATTATAGGCCAATGTCCCTGATGAACACATATGCTATAATCCTCAACAAAATATTAGCAAATTGGATCTAGCAACACATCAAAAAGATCAGACACCATGATCAAGCGAGATTTATTCCAGGGATGCAAGGTTGTTACAATATCTGCAAATCAATAAATGTGATACACCATGTAAACATAATAAAGGATAAAAATAACATGGTCATATAGACAAATGCAAAAAAAAAAAGCACTTGATAAACTCCAGCACCCATTTATAATAAATACTTTCAGCAAAGTGGGAATAAGAGGGAAGATATCTCAACATAATAAAGGTCATACATGACAAACCCACAGCCAATGTCATATTCAATGGACAAATACTATAAGCATTTCCCTTAAGATCAGGAACAAGACAGGGATATTTGCTTTCACAATTCTTATTCAACATAGTACTGGAAGTCCTAATAATAGTAATCAGACAAGAAGAAATAAAAGGCATCCAAATTGGAAAGGAAGAAATAAAACTGTCACTACTTGCAGATGACATGATACTGTATATAGAGAACCCTAAAATTTCTACTAAAAAAAACCCCTACTAGAACTGATAAATTAATTCAGGAAAGTAGCAGGATACAAAGTAAATATCTAGAAATCGGTTGCATTTTTATACACCAATAATGAACTATCAGAAAGGGAAACTTAACAATCTCATTTACACTCATAAAAAAATACCTAGGAATAAATTTAACAAGGATGTAAAAAACCTGTGCCTGGAAAATTATAAGACATGAAAAAAAGAAATTGAAGAGAATACAAATTAGAGGAAACATATATCATGTTCATGGATAGGAAGAATTAACATCATTAAACTGTCCTCACTAACCAAACACGCTATAGATTCAACACAATTCCCATCAAGATACCAACGTTGTATTTCACAGAACTAGAACAAATATTCCAAAAGTTTATATGGAACCACAAAAGACCCTTGGTCACAACAATCTTGAGAAAGAAGACCAAAGTTGGAGAAATCACGCCATCATATCAAACTATAGAATGAGGCCATAGTAATCAAAACAGCATGGTACTGGAATAAAAAGACATATAGATCAGTGGAACAAAATAGAGAGCCCAGAACACGCCCCCCCTCCCCCATGTTTTATGGTCAATTAATATTTGACAAAGGAGACAAAAACATACAGTGGGTTAAAGACAGTCTATTCAATAAATGTTGTTGGGAAAATTGGACACACGCATGCAAAATATTGAAACTAGACCACCTTCTTACATCATACACAAGAATAAACTCACAATGAATTTAAGACTTCAATGTTAGACTTAAACCATAAAATTCCTAGAAGAAAACATAGGCAGCAAAATCTTGGATATTTCTCATTTCAATATTTTTTTCTAATATATCAACCTAAGCAAGGGAAACAAAAGAAAAATAAACAAATGGGACTACATCAACCAAAAAAATTTTTCACAGCAAAGGAAACACAATCAACAAAATGAAAAGACAGCCCACTGAATGGAACATATCCATCAAAATACATGGGATAAGGTATTAATATCCATAATTTACAAAGAACTCATAAAACTCAACATCCAAAAAACAAGCAATCCAATTAAGAAATGGGAAAGAACCTGATAGACACTTCTCCAAAGAGGTCATACAGATGGCCAACAGGCATATGAAAAGATGCTCAACACTACTTATCATCAGAGAAATGTAAATTAAAACCACAATGATATATCATGTCAGACTTATCAAAATGCTATCATCAATAAATCAACAGACAAGTGTTGGCAAAGATGTGGTGAAAAGAAAACACTGTGTAAAACAGAACAGAGTTTCCTCAAAAAATTAAAAATGGAACTGCCTTATGACCCAGCATTTCCACTTCTGGGAATATACCTGAAGAAATATGAAATACTGATCTGAAAGTATATATGCACCCCTATGTTCACTGCAGCATTATTTACAACAGCCAAGATATGAAGCAGCCCAAGTGCCCATCAGTAGATGAGTGGATAAAAAATTTGTGGTACATTTACACCATGGACTACTACTCAGATGTGAAAGGGGAAATCTTACCCTGTGCCACAGCATGGATGAGTCTGGAGAGTATTGTGCTAAATGAAAAAAGCCAGTCAGAGACAGACAAGTACCATATGATTTCACTTATATGTGGAATCTAATGAACAAAAACTAACAACAACAAAAAATAGGAACAGACTCCTCGATACAGAGAATAGACTACCAGCTCTCAGAGAAGAGGGGATTGTGGGGGCTGGATGCAAAAGGTGAAGGGATTAAGCAAAGAAAAAATCCCTCATTGACACAGAAAACAGTATGGTGATTACCAGAGGGAAAAGAGGGGTGGGGGAAGGTAGAGGAGAGTAAAAAGGGGATAAATGGTAAGGGAAGGAGACTTGATTTGGGGTGAACATGCAATACAATATACAGATGGTGTATTATAGAATTGTACACCTGAAACCTATATAATTTTATTAACCAATGTCACCCTAATAAATTCAGTAAAAATTTTTTAAAAAAGTGTAGCGTTCTCAGGAACCAGGCAGCAAGAGAAAAATAACATGGCTCCTCTTGACCCTCAGAAGTGGGAGTCCCTGAGAGTCACACTCATTACTACACTACCGTTGGTCCGGAACTCAGATATTAGCAAATCCATTTGGCAAGAGGGGAGGACCAGGCCTAGCCTCAGGGGAAGAGCTGCCTCAAACCAGTGTAAGCATGAGGCTGGTGCTGGCACTTAAATGTTGTGTCTTGCCGGGAGCCAGTCCATCCTTGCTGTTTCAAGGGACCTGGCATATATGGCATACTGTTCTTAATATGTTTGCTCACCTTCTTGGCACTATGTGTTTTAACCAAGGTCACCTCTCTGAGAAAGGTTGTTTCCCCAGGTAGGGATTTTCCCCTGAAGTTAGGGAGGGAATAAAACCTCTTAACTAAGTGCCAGGCAGGTAATTAATCACTTTAACTATGAACAATCATGCTTAAGCTACATAATCTTTACTCCCTGGAATGGAGATAAGAAACTCCCTAACCTTTGTAATAGAGATTGATAGGATTGAATCAACTGGTATAAATACAGATGTAACAAGACAGCAAGAGACAGAACTTAGGAGACAGAACCTAGGCACAGAACCTACACAGAACGTTCTCTAGGGACAGAAGAATTTCACTGGAGAGAACATGGCAAAAGATCCTGGACTGAACCTGACTACAGAAATTGGCAAGAAAACCTGACTAGAACCTGGTGACTGAACCTGGCTGGAGAACCTGGAGAACCTGGCTGGGGAACCTAGCAAGAGAACATGGACACAGAACCTGGCTGGAGATCCTAACCAGAACTTCGCTGGAGATCCAGACCAGAACTTGGCTGGAGATCCTGGCTAGAGATCCTGCCTAGGCTGCTGATCAACTGAACGCTGTCTCCCTTTCATTCCTTCTTCGCCGACTCCATCCACACCTTTGGAGACCCCTGGACCTGCTGGGGTTGGACCCCAGCAGTGTCTTAGTTAGAATCTCTGGACACTGGGCTCAGGCTGTCACAGCTGACAAATTTCATAGCCACCCTGCCAGGAGTTGTAAAGCATGGGGCAGAAATGAAAGATTCTTATCCAGCTTCTGAGTCCCTTTTTTCTAGTGACTGCCCATGTACTGAGACTTACTTAATGGCATCAGCATATTCTGGAAAAAGTATAAATCAGCAGTGCAATAGCTGGACTAGAAAAGTACTTCTATTCTTAAAGTACACCCAGGACAAAACCTTATGTACATATAGAATTAAATGAGTGCTTTGTGCTGTGTTTTAACTTTATGTATTATATCTCATTCATGTCTTATTCATCCTAATTGAGAGTAAAATATTTGAGGGTAGGACTTTGTCAGATTGCCTTGTACTAAAAAAAAAAAATGTTTTATTGAATATTTGTTCAAAGTACCTTCTCCATTAATTCACAACATTATCACGATACCCTTGGGAAGAGTTATTAGTCCTATTTGAAACTGAAGCAACTGAGACTCACACAGAGGTGACTGAATTAATGGGAGTCTGAACAACAGCAAGGATATTAATCCTTTTGGTGATGATGATGAGACTTAAAGAGAGCCAGACACTTGCTGGAGATCCATAGCTAGACAAAGGTGGAGGTGGGGCCGACTCCTTGCTGGCACTGTACCCTCTCCTCTGTGCGGGGCTTTGCAGATGAATATGCTACAGTGTAGAAAAGACACACGTGTAGAGTTCCAGCAGGGTCTCCTAACCAGAAGAGTAAAAAAGATGTTGCTGTTTCAGGCTGGCTAGAGAGGCCGTGCTCTTCATAGTGGGCATGCTTGGCTATGACCATTTCTCATACATAATAACAATGCATCAGCTTCCCACACGAGTGACACTGAGAATTCAGGATCACTGACCCTTGTCATAGGCGCTCCATCACTGGAGGCTTCCAGGTGCCTCTGTCTCTGTGTTCCAGGTGCTTCACCCCACGTCATACCTCCTGGTCTTATTTGGTATTACAGGCAATCTCTCACATCAATCCTCTTAAACCACACAGGATGTATGACAACCTGTGAGGAAGCCACTTATGTTCAATTACAGGCATTTTTTTTTAACATGTCCACTTTTTCTCCTGGGGTTTATTTGGAGAGAGAGTTTAAAAGTACACACTGTCCGGGAGGTGCCAGTAAAATGCCATGGTCATTTGGGAGACCTGTCTGGAGTTGCTGGTTGTGATTTACTGAAAAGAAAATGAACTACATGCCACCATCCATCTTGCTGAAATGCAGGCATGTGCAGCTCCAGCGGTGGAGAAGGCCCATGGGGATCCCTGCAAACCTCCACTCTGGTTTGAGAGCCGTGTATATGCTGCAGAGAAATGAAACTCATGGTCCATGGGCCAGCAAGGAATTTTCCCGGGACCCAGAAATACAAAACTACAGGGAAACTCTTAATTTTGGCACGACAACTCACTTCTCCTCCATGATGCCATAAATGAGGTCCAAAGGTTCCAACTGGAAAAACACAGCTCATATTATCAGTACGTTACATCAATGCCCATCTACGTGAAACTCTATCAAGGATTTGCTGTGACTGTGAATGATACATGAAAGGAGTAACCCAGAGTAGGCAGAGTAACAATGTGAATATCATCATTGATCTTCAGTGAACAACCCCATTTTCCTCTCTTTACTATTGACCTGACAGTCAGTGAAAAATATGAATCCAGCTGAAGAACAAAGGACATGCCGCTCTCTCTAACAAGAAAAATGCTCAGTATTTAGCATGGCAGAGAAGGCCTGTTTGGCACCTCAAAAAAGTGTTTGCAATTTAATTCTTACAGGTGGGTATACGGCCACTTCAGTTGTTTCAGGTTGATAAATAGTACTAGATCAATATGAGATTCAAATTGGCTCATTACTGCCGGCGGTAGCATTTGGTTAGGGCGGAGGCTAAAATCCCTGGTAAACTGAAATCTGGTCATCTTGTCCTTCAGTACAACAGATTGGTAATCGGCTGTTTCTGCTGAAAGCTTTAAGCAAAAGAGAACTGAGCAGCAGAAAAGGTCAGATCAGGCTCCTACACTGGGGACGAGGGGAGGGTGGAGGGGCTGATAAAAGGCCAGTCCACCACACTTCAAGGCTCAGATGATAAATAAAACCAGTGGACATGGTGCTACTTAACATTTCTGATTTTCTTCTTTAAATTAGCCAGGAATTTGGCTGGCCATTTTCTTTTTTAATCCTTACCCAAGGATATTTTTTCATTGATTTTTAGAGAGCGTGAGAGAGATAAGGAAAGACAGAGAGAAATATCGATGTGAGAGAAACACATCGATTGGTTGCCTCCTGCATGAGCCCTGACCAGGGCCTGGGCCGGCTAGGGAGGAGCCTGCAACCGAGGTACATGGCCACGGCCAGAATCGACCCTGGGACCCCTCGGTCCGCAGGCAGATGCTCTAGCCAACGAGCCAAACCAGTCAGGGCTGTTAGTCCATTTTCTTATTTGGAGAGCATTTAAATTGCGTTTTTTACTTTTTCCCATTTATAGATACCAGGAGGTCCATACGTGAAACTTAAAATGCCCTATGGGTTTTTAATATGCTAATTCACAGTATTTAAACCTCATAGGTAAATGTTCAATCCCTAACCACGCCCCACTCCGCAAACACTCCTTGGCTACCTCAAGGTAGACCACCAAAGCCTCAGTGAGACCCCAGGCTTCCACCAGCCTCTGTTCCAGGTTGAGGGGTGGGAAGCTCAACTATACCACGGCTAATAACAGACTCCCGTGGATGGCTCTGGAGCCTCTGGACATGTACTTGCTGAGAAGGAGCCAGCCCTGTCTGCATTTCCAGACACAACCCAGGGAGCAGGGAAGCCTCCCCAGCCCCATCTGCCCCGGTAGCGCTGGGAGCGGGCTCTGTGGAGATGCCCTAGGCCTGGCATATCCCACAAGCAGCAGCCCTGTCTCCCTGAGACCCGAACAGGCAGACATTTCAGAATTTGTCTCATCTCAGCAGTGCAAATAATTATGGGCTCCATTTCCTCCAAAGACTTCACCTTCAAAATGTTCGTTTATGTCCTTTTCTTTCTTTTTGACACAATTTTCCCTTTTGGAATCAGGTTACTATATCATTCTTCCTAAATAAATTTCTTTCACAGGTCACTATAAACTTGGCTCCCAAACATGCTGCCAGATATTTCATGACCTTCTGAAAAGCAAACGTCAAACCCAAACTCACGTGTGCGCGTGCACACACACACACACACACACACACACACATCAATGTGACCACCCTCTGCCCAAAGAGCCCTTCAACATTCATTGAACGTGGTCTTACCTTTCCAAAGAAGTGCTGAGTGGACACGGCGAGCGCCTGGAAACCGCAGATGGCCCGTCTCAGCTCCCGCTGCACGAGGCCCAGCTGCCTGGCCTGCTGCTCACTCCTCTCCTTCAGCCGCTGAACCAACTGCCTCTCGGCTTCGCGGGCCTGCGGGTCAGGCTTCGGGGAAAACCCATTTCGGGGAGCCGTGCTCCTCTGCTTGGGGTATCCTATTAAAAAAATAGCGGCTTGTGAAAAAAACATGCAGCCCTTATTACAAGGTATGACTTGTAGTAAGGGGACAACAGCTCCTTATTACAAGATTTCTTCAAGAGCAAGTGGCCAAAAAGAAATGGCCAGGTTTGTCACTATAGGTATTAGAAAGAAAAAACTGACAGGGACTTAAAATATTTGCTCTGCTTATGTGGTTCTAGGTGCAAGTGTCATGCTTGGAAAAAGAATTATGAGGCCAAATTGCCCAATTCCTTTCAGCTTCCTCCATTTCTTCCAGGTCTGCTTAGAGAGATTAGAGTAGATGGTTTATCTTCAAAGGAATTGCTCTTTGAAAATGTCTAATGGGAAATCAACCAATCAGTGCAGGTCAAAGTCATAGTTGTAACTAATTGAGCATCAGGGAGTACTGCCCGCGTGCCCTTGCCTCCCTTTCTGTGGTCATCTGGTGATCCTTTCTTTGATGTCTGATGTAAGTCACACCTCTGATGGCCTCTGCTCCAGGGTTTTCTGGCTTTAAATTTCTACAGCATCAATGTCCTCCAAAATATTCCCCCAGGTGACCACTCACACCACCTCCACAACTCGGTCCGGTCCAAGGCACCACAACCTGTCACCCATGGGAAGCCCTGCTCCTCTTCATTTCTCACTGCACAGATTATAAAGGATAATCTTTATAAATATAGAACAGCTCATGCCTGTGCTGAGCTTTCCCTCCAATTATGTTCCGTTGCAGTAAGAAAGTGCTCATTCCTTCCCATGGCCCAGGAAGCCTCTGAGATCTGGTAACGGCCAGGCAGATGGTGGGGGTGTATGTGTGGGCAGGGCGATGGGGCCCAGGAAAAGGAATCAGAAACTCCGCCTGGGGTTGGGGACAGGATGGGGGAGGCTTTAAGGAGAAGTGACTATTAGGCTGAAGCTTGAAGGCTAAAGGCAAGGCCCCCGGAAAGAGCACAGACAAGCACTGTATCATGGTCCAAGGCCCTAGGCAAGCCAGGGTCTTCTCGGAGCTGCTGTCCTCTTCGTGGGAGCTAGGGCTGACCAGATGCCCAGAGAACATCTCCTTTGCACGATGGACTTACTTCCCAGAAGTGCATGCTTTCCTTTGCCCAAGCAGATCCTGGGGCATGTGACAGACATTTACCACACAGTCACAAATAACTTTAATACCTCAAACATTCTTTTGTCTACTTTTGCTCACCTCCAACATACTAGGGAGTAACACATAAAGCAAATCAGTATCTGATACACAGACAGAGCAGAGAAATGGGCTTGGAACACACAAGTGGCCTCATCTTTTAAGGAGAAAAGATGGCTAATTGCTCTAACTACTTCTGATTGGTAATTTAATGGCAACCAAGAAAGTTTTAATGAAATCTTCCTCCTATTAAGAAATAATCCAAGATTGCATTGTGGCCTCACATATGACATATCTTAAACTAGATGGCTTAATAGAACAGTAGAATGTGAACTTTCTACTTTAAAAAGCTGGCTTTATGACAGTGGGATACATAATGTTCCAGAAGATTCACTTGCACATTGTAGGAAAATCAATCTTAATATGTACTTAATTTCAACATACTCAATACTGAACATAAAAGAAAAATAACCAACAAACCATGTGAGATTTACTGTGTGCATTAAACTCTAACACACAGCCTAAGATCCCAGGTGGACTTTTTTCATGATTACTGTTTGCCATTTTATTGCTATGGCTGGTGATTTTATCAAATACTCCAGTGTTGTAATTATTGAGGTACCAGGTGCATGACACTGATACTATAGAAGATATCTCTTTTAGAAATCTGAAGGAAATAATAAGCACGCCTCTAGCTCAATGAATTGAAGTTACTTGCAATATAGGGCACACAGAGTCATGTGTGAGCTTGTGGATAGCAGTAAGCAATCAGGCTGCTGTGAATTTTTGGCTGTCAGGTTTTTCCCTGTTATTGTTAGTATTACTATCAATATCATCATCATCATCAGGTTAGCAATTATAGTCAATGGTAAACGGACAATATAAAATGATTTCCTGAAATCCTATTCTTGGTGCTAAAGGGAAGCAAAGTTTGCCACCCTCAAAATATGACTTTTGGAATATTGATTATTTTAAGCTGGTTTTTAAGGAACAAAAGACTCAGAAAGAACCTTTGACCCTCTTCCTTTGCCCGTCTATGTCTAAAGAAATTTAGGTAGAGGACCTGCTCCAGGAAGTGAGCCATAATCAGATAACTGTAGTTTAATCTGAACCAGGTGTGATAGACAGGGAGGGAGTAAGGTACCTTTGCTCAAAGTCCTCTCTGTGTCCCATTGTTAAAGTTGGCTCAGGAAATATTTGTTTACCAAACATTCATTTCCAGCTCCATGTGAGTTGCTTTCCTGCCATTTGAAGTCCCAAACCACTCCCCTTCCCCACCTTCTCCTTAGCTCAAGATGACATATAAGTCTCAACTGCCTAATGTTTCTTTGGGTCTCATATCTTTTGGCACTGCCAAATGTACATCTGTAATATAACCTTCTGACATTTTCTCCTCTTAATCTGTCTCATGTTAACTTGATTATTAGCCCAGCTAGAAGAAATTAGAAGGTGGGAGGAAAGTTATTTTTGGAGCCCCAACAGTGCTTACTTGATTTGATGTTATTACTACACTAGAGGCCCAGTGCATGAAATTTGTGCAGAGGTAGGGTCCCCAGGCCTGGCCAGTGATCAGGGCTGATCAGGGCCTTCCAGCTGCTGGTCGGGGCTTTCCTTCCCCGGTTGCCAACTGGGGCCTTACTTTGTTCCGTGCCACCCCCTGGTGGTCAGCACATGTCATAGTGAGTGATCAAACTCCCAATCTCCCGGTCGAACTCCTGAGGGGACATCTAGCATATTAGCCTTTTATATATAGACTGCTTTCATTCATACACTCAATTCAGTGTCCTATTAAACATCAGTGCACTCAGTCCACATTTCTATTCCTGGGGCCAACAAACAAACATTTGAGCTAAGATACAGGCTCCCCTGTGAACATCAGCTTTTGGTATCAACACACCAAACAAAAGTTTAGCTGATTTGTGGCACCAAAACAATGCTTGCTTGGGACTCATGGCTGGCTGCGCATGCACCACCCAACCAACGTCCCAGCATAGACTAAGGCTCAGAATTCAGTGCTAAGACTGTAGGGAGGAAGGACGGAGAAACAAGGCTGGTGGTGGAGAACTCTATTGCTTTTAGAGGAAAAGGGTCCTGCCCTTTCTAAACATATCAAATGAAACTTTATCTAGGTCTAATCATTATTTTACAGTCAATAGCATATTTTTGGTCCTCACTAAACACAGTATTCTTTCTTGTGCTGTCAATTTTTGGTATGTGTTTCGTTATCTAACATCATGAAGTATTGCTCCGTCACTTATTTCCCTGCCTGCCCTGTGAGAGGCCATCCCCTGTCGGTGCACAGCGACAGCCGCCCAGGCTCACCTGCTGTCTTGGGGATGGAGAACTTATGTTGAAAGATGACTGACACACAGCCAGCTTCACCTGTTTCATTAAAATGTAAGGAGGATTTTGTTTGTTTTTGTTATCTTCTCTTAAAAATTAGCACATAATGAAGCTAAATAATAATCTGCTTAGGAAGCAAGGGGCCAATGGAACCATGAGATGAAAAACTCCTGGGTAGCAGTGAACACAGGGAACGTGTGGGAGCGCGGTCAGCACTGGAGGGGATGTGGTGATGGAGGTTCTCCTCTGACCTCTCACATACATTTCCCTGGAAGAGCCACAATGCACACTTTAAATGAGAGGCACACCATGTCCCCTGAGGACACTTCCAGATGCTGAAAAGTTTTGTTCTCACTTCCTTCCGTGTTACTTGTGGTATTTACATTGCTTCCGGGGTAGCTGAAGGTTCCTAGCAGGCAGGCATGTCCCTGACCTTCCCCCTACAGTCAAGCAGCGCCACTTACATGTGTGTGTTTAGGTTCTTTTAAAAAAATCAAAGCTCTGGCCTCCCACACTATCTTTTGATTTCCACTCAGTTGAACTAGGGCACTGACATTAGTGAATAAAGACCTTCAAAATAGGGTCTATGATGGTTTTAGAGTCTTTAATTGAAGTGAAAAAGAGAGTAGAAATGCCAGTGTTTTTACTGTTTGCCCCAGCTGTTGCAAAAGCTTATCCTCAGTGCTTCTCTTTGATATAAAATATAGGAGTGGAAATACCCAGACCAGCGTCTTTCCAAGACCTATAGACAGATCTGATTTCCTATGTATGCTTCATGCCATGTGCTTTGGAGGGGACCAAAATGCTTGACAGCTTTTATTGAGCACCTACTCTACTCCCAGGGCTCTTAGCACGTAAGTTCACTGCTGATCACCCCTTCAACATCTCCAACAGATCTCATGGGTGTGGGGACACATGCTAAATCTAGAACATTCTCTTATTATCTCAATCTTGCCCCAATCACAATTTCTCTGTAGTCATCCTACTGGCTCCATAACTCTGGTTAGGGGCAGAGAGACTCTATGATGACTGTAGTGAAAACTGGCAACTTACAGGGAAGAGCCAGTAACCTTATATTCTCACAAGGTTGAGTACAAGCCATGTGCGTGCAGAGGCTAAGCACTGGGGAGAAGAACAGCCTGGAAAGTGGAATATTAAAAATTCATCTGAAGCCATCTGGTCACTATCCAGAGGATTCTAATGGATGTTAAATCTTAGTTTAATCTTAAAGCTGGAAGCTTAACTGACATAATAATAAACATAATGCAGCATAGAAACCTGCATATTTACACCAGAGAAGGCCCATGACCTTAACACTTGTAAACAAGAAAGAAAAGAATCACAGGATACAACTTTGATAGCCTTAGGAAAAGCACTGCATGAGTGTGGTCAACATCCTAACAGAAGCCATTCTGTTTCTTGCAGACTGGACTCATACCTCATGGACATCCGCAGAACATGCAGAGGGGTCTTCCCCAGCAGCTGGTGAGATGAGCCCCAGGCTAATCGGACCTTCCTAATGCAGCTCACCAGAAAGATCCAAAATGACCAAACTTTCCAAGTGGCATAATTTGGTCCAAGAAAAAAGCTCAGTAGTATTTATAGGGATAAAAATATCCAGTACCCAATAAGGAAAATTTACAATGTCTGACACTGGAAAAATCCTCAGGCATGCAAACAACCCATATGGAGGAGAAGATGCCCTCAATGGAAGCCCACCAAAAAATGACACCAATGATTAAAAACTATTACAACTACATTCCACATGTTCAAGAATCTAGAAGAGCAATTGAATATGTTAAGTAGAAACAAAGAAGATAAAGAAAAAATACCTAGGTAAAAATTCTAGAGATTAAAAACTCAAATGTTTCAGGGGATTAGGTCAATTAGATACCACCAAGTAGATTAGATTTTGCATAAGAAAAGATTAATGTCATCTGAAACTAATATTGAATATCAACTTTAATCTTATATAATAAAGAGGTAATATGCAAATTAACCCTCACACCTTCACAAGATGCCTTCCTACAACCAGACCAGCAGGGGGGTTAGTGAGGGACAACCAAATGACTGAACAGCAGGTTGCATGGGGCGACCAGGCCAGTGGGGGTCTGTGAGGGGTGACCAGGCCAGCAGGGGGGGCAGTTGGGGGCGACCAGGCTGGCAGGGAGGGGCAGTTAGGGGCAACCAGGCCAGTGGGGGGAATGCAGTTGGGGGTGACCAGGCTGGCAGGGGGGGCAGTTGGGGGCGATTAGGCTGGCGGGGGGGGGGCAGTTAGGGGCAACCAGACAGGCAGGCAGGTGAGCAATTAGGAGCCAGCGGTCCAGGATTGTGAGAGGGATGTCTGACTGCCAGTTTAGGCCCGATCCTGGGGATCCAAGGAATCTTGGATTGGAGAGGGTGCAGGCTGGGCTGAGGGGAACCCTCTTCCAGTGCATGATTTTGTACACTGGGTCTCTAGTTGAAAAATAAAAAAAAATATATTAATAGAATGAAGGTTCATACACACCCACCCTTTCTCCAGTCTCCTAAGAGTTGTCAAGGTCATGCTATCTCTATTATGCCTTTTAAGAATATTGAGTATATTTTCCATTGGAAAATAGCCTATTTCTAAAAGTTAAGGGAAAAAAGGGTTTTTCCTGTATTTGCCTAAGAAGCATAAATTTTATATATATTATTAAAATAATTATGTTAATCAGAAAGTTAATTACTTTAAATTAATAAATTCGTTAACACTGTTTAATAATAATAATACATAATCTTTTAGTTTATTATATTTGAGTACCTTCCAGGGTTTAAATTTTAAAATTTACTTTCTCCTGAAGGAAATTTTATACTTAAAATATATGGGAAGCTCTGTCAAATAAAGAAATAATAATTATATTTAATTTATATGTGCATATTAAATAGTTTCTAATATGCTTTCATTTGTAACTAATTATTATAAGTTACTAGGGGCCCGGTGCACGAAATTCGTGCACTGGGTGTGTGTGTGGGGGGGAGAGTGTCCCTCAGCCCAGCCTGCCCCCTCTCACATACTGGGAGCCCTCAGGCGTTGACCCCCATCACCCTCCGATCGCCTGATCGGCCCCTTGCCCAGGCCTGACGCCTCCGCCAGAGGTGTCAGGCTTGGACAGGGGACCCCCATCTCCCCCCGATCACTGGCTCTGGCCCCCGCCCAGGCCTGAGGCCTCTGGCCCAGGAATCATGCCTGGGCAGGGGACCCCCATCTCCCTCTGATCGCTTGCTCCACCCCCCGCCCAAGCCTGACACCTCTGACCCAGGCTCCAGGCCTGGGCAAGGGGACCATCATATCCCCCCAATCCCCGGCTCCGCCCCCACCCAGGCCTGATGCCTCGGCCAGAGGAGTTGACCCTCATCACCCTCCGATCACCAATCACCGGATCGGCCCCTTGACCAGGCCTGAGGCCTCCGGCAGAGGTGTCAGGCCTGGGCAGGGGACCCCCAGCTCCCCGTGGTTGCAGGCTCCACCCCTGCCCAGGCCTAACGCCTCTGGCCTAGGCATCCGGCCCAGGCAGCGGGGACCTGCAGTGGCAGCGGGGGGCGCCGCGATTGTGGGCTTCGCTTTAGGCCCAGGCAAGGGACCCCTAGCTCCCCGGACTGCCAGCTTCGACCGTGCCCAGCTCCCATCGCTGGCTCCACCCCTACTTCCTGCTATCACTGGCCAGGGCGGCAAAGGCGCCTGATTCTCTGATCATGGCTGGGGCCGCCTTTGCCCTGCCCCCCAGCTCTTAGCTCCCCCCTGGGTTTCAGATCACTGTCAGTGGCAGGGGGCTTCTTCCTGCTTTCCCTTTCGCCTCCCTGCATTGTGCCTACATATGCAAATTAGCCGCCATCTTGTTGGCAGTTAACTGCCAATCTTAGTTGGCAGTTAATTTGCATATAGCTCTGATTAGCCAATGAAAAAGGTATCGCCGTACGCCAATTACCATTTTTCTCTTTTATTAGTGTAGATAATATTGTGGAATATTATGTTTTACAGAAAGGACAAGATTCCATATTATTTACATTACTCTATAAAGTGGGGTCTTGACTTACGAGTTTAATTTGTTCTGTGATGGAGCTCACAACTCAAATTACTCGTATGTCAAATCAAAAGTGAACGAGTGAGACACGTGATGCTGGGCTGATGTTGTGGCGTTCACTGTGACGTTTGCTGCACCAACTAGCGGTGGGGTATCTGAAGCTGGCTCGTAACCCGAATTTTACCTCGCAACTCAAAGCAAAAAATCTGCTGAGAGACAGCTCGTATCTCGAAAAACTCGTTAGTCGGGACACTTGTAAGTCAAGGCCACACTGTATCTGAATTTATAGAAATACTAGCAGGAAAATTGGAAGAAACAACAATTTTTTTATAGTGCTAAATAAATAAAAAATAATTTTATTGTTTTCGTAACTTTTGTTAAATGTGTTGCTGATTCTTAAACTTTTGTTTTTTTAGATATAAGAAAGCAGTTTTAAAGCAAGTTGGTAAATTATATATTTCTCTCTCTACCTGTCCCTTCAAAATTTAGCAATTCTGAATAAGTAGCAATACATTTCTTTACATAAATTCAATAAGACCTATTTCCAATTATAGCTATATTAACCAAAATAAAAACTAAAAATAGGCCTGCTTATAGCATCATGCCTTTACCACCTTTTACAGGACTTAGTCCATCCAGCATTCCACGGGAATCCCTTACAATCCACAGGGGAAGGCCACTATTAAGCGTGCCCATTCAACATTAAAAAACATACTAGTAAAACAAAAAAGGGGGAACATGGGACTCAAGGACCCAATGAATTATTAACATGGGGGGGAGGATATGCGTGTGTTTCTACCTCCACAGGGCCGCTGTGGATTCCAGCTCATTGGATTGAACTCTATCATGGCATGGCACGGTGACTACCAGAACTCCTCCAGCCAATATAGTATAACTTTTACTAATAATCTTACTGACAATAGCCTGATTTGCACCACTCACCCCTATGTCTTTGTTACAGGCCCTGATCTACTAATAAGCCATAGTTCATCTTTTCTAGTACAGGTTGGGGAAGGAATTTATTCTGCATCTTGTATTACCACCCAGAATATTACTTCATTGAACATCAGAACTATTATGGTACTTAGGAGGCAAGCAGAAATTCTGATACCTGTTAATCTCACCAGGAAACGGCAAGACTCATCAGCTATCAAAGTCTTAGGAAGAGCATTGAGCCAATTATGGCCCAAAAGATTGTTTTGGAAATATTCACTGCAGCCATTATCTGGGCTGTTGTTATTCTTACTACTGCCAATGTCGCTGTGGCGGTCCTTCCTGAGTCTGTGCAGATGACCACATTTATAGACAATATGGCCTATAATGTAACTAGGGAATTCACTATATAATAGCACAAAGATAAAAAATATTAGCTAGACTACAGGCAATAGAGGCAGCCATTGAATATCTGGGGGAAAGACAGGGTGCTATAGCATACAGGAAAGTGCCTAATTGTGATTAGGAGCATAAGCACATATGTATCACCCCTTTAAAACGGAAAAGTAGAGTCACCATCATTGGATTAATGTTAAAAAGCATCTGTGGGGAATCTTTCATGATAACCTTGCTGAAGAAGTAAACATGTTGCAAAGGCAAATTAGAGAGTCCTTATTTGTTATCAATGAACATGAAAAACAGACTACTGCTTGGAATATGGTAAAGGAGCATTTGGAGTGGATAGACCCCACCACATGGTTTCCTAAAATCAATTAGTACTAATCGGACTAACCACTGCTGCCATTGTGATTCTCTTTATTTTTCTTATAGTCTACAAAATCAGAACTCAAGCAGTAAATGTGGTTTTCAGACCCCAATCTTCCAAAGCAGAAAGTTCGCTGTCTCCCTCTGTCTTCTGCAGCCAGCAAAACAAAAAGTGGGGAGATGTGGGGAAACACAGGACTTGGTTGGAATGTCTGTAAGGAGGATTCTTGGAAAAGTCAGAAGCCTCTGAGGGGACCTTGCTGAAGGCAGTAGCCCCCTACCTTGGCTTTTCCAAATAAGTTCGATCCCCTGGGGTGTTTTGCTAGATTCTCTATGTTTAGTCTTTAAAGACTTGACTTTGTAGAAACATGTGCTTTCTCAAGGAAACTTACCTTACTAATTATATCTAGAAGTTAATTTGAGTTCAAGCTGTTGTTACAATAAAAAGCCAATGAGGCAGGCAATCAAGGCTATTTGCTACTAAAGCAAACTAGTCCCTTAGCCTTCTCTTTCACAGAAACATGTGTCAGAGTAATCTGTTCATCCATCACTCAGAGTCTGCTGGTCAGCCCCCCACACAACTCCATTATAATCTTAAGGGACCACCATTGTGTATGTGATCTGCCACTGACTGAGAGGCTATTTTCTAGCCTTTGATTGCATATACCATGAGGGAGATTATTCTTGGTGAGCCTGACCTAGTCAGGTGATCCTGCAAAAAAAAAAAAAAAAAAAAAAAAAAAAGTCTTCTCCAGCAAGTCACAGAGGAGGAAGTCAGAGATTTGAGGCTTGAGAAGGATTCAAACCTCATCACTACTTTGAAAATTAAGGGGCCACATGTAAAGGAATGTGAGTGGCCCTAAGAGCTGAAAATGGCCCTGACTAACAGCTAGCAAGGAGATCTAAGGACACAGATCTCAGTCCTACAACTACAATGAACTATTTCTACCAACAACCCAAATGTGCTTGAAAATCGATTTTTTCTCTCTCGAACCTCCTGTCAAGAACTCAGCCTAGCTGACACTGTGATTTCAACCTTGTGAAACTCTAAATAGACACCCTTGGAATGTCTGGCCTATGGAACTAACATACAGTTGGGTGTTTTTTTAAGAAAAGAAAAAGGGAAATATTAGTAAACATACAGCTAGAGAAACTATTCAAAATGGAACAAACACACAAAAAAAGATTCAAAGAATATGTTTAGACAGGACCTGTGAGACAACTTCAAGTGGCCTAATATATGTACAATTGGAGTCACTGAAGAGGAGGGGTTAAGACTAAAATTAAAACAACAACAACAACAACAAAAACAGTGGGCAAAATTTTCAACTTTGATAAGAATTGTATACCCACAGATACAAGAATCTCAGCAAACTCAAACTAAAAATGCATAAAGGAACTGACACCAAGGTATAGTGTAATCACATTTTCAAAACCAATGATGGAGTAGCTAGAGAAGAAAAAGACAGATTATATACTGAGAAACAAAGATAAGAATAACAGTTGATTTTTTGTTGGAACCATTCAAACCAGAAGACAGTGAAACAACATCTTTAAATAACTAAAGAAAAAAATGCACACTTGGATTTGGGACAGAGTAAACAGATCTATCAAAAATGAAGGTAAACAAAAACTGAAAGATTTCATCATCAGAAAACCTCCACTACAAGAAATGTTAAAGGAAATCCTTTAGGCCAGTGGTTCTCAACCTTGGCTGCACATTAGAATCACCTCTGGAAATTCTGTGTGTTTTTTTGTCACTAATGTTGTGGCCTCACCCCATAACAAAGAAACAGAATTTCTGGAGGATGAGGCCCAGAAATCAGGATTTTAAAAAGATTCCCAGGTGATTCTAATGTGCAGCCAAGGTTGAGAACCACTGCTTTAGGCAGAAGGAAAATGATATCAGATGGAAATCTGGATCTACATAAAGAAATGAAGAACACTATAAATGAGAACTAAATGAGTATAATTGAAAGACTTTTTTATTGAAGTATAATTGACATACAATATTATATTAATTTCATGTGTACAATGTAGTAATTCGACCTCTGTATATAAGGCAAAATGATCGCCACAGTAGTCTAGTTTTCATCTGTCATTGTACAGAATTAATACAGTATTGTTCACAGTATTCCCCATGCTGTACGTTACTTCCCACGACTTATTTATAACTGGAGTTTTGTACCTCTTGATCCTCTCACCTACTTCACCTCAAGCACCCCCTCTCATCTAACAATAACCAATCTGTTTTCTGTATCTTGGTTTTGGTTTGTTTTCTAGATTCCACATATAAGTTAAATCATGTGGTATTTGTCTTTTTCTGTAAAATACATTTTCTTATTTAAATCTTCTAAAAAGAAGACTGAGTGCTGATAATCAACACAACAATGTAGTGTAGGTTTATAATCTATGTAGAGGAAAAATGCTTGCTCTCAACACAAATGCCAGGAGGAGAGGGATGGAAGCACATTGTTGTAAGATTCTCATGCTATGTGAAGTGGATTATTTCTGGAAGCTAAAATGTGAACAGTTAAATATGTAGACTGTGAAACTGAAAGTGACCACTAAAATAACACAAGGTAATAAACACATCAGCAAAGGAGACCAATACATTATAAACAATATTCACTTAAGGCAGTAAAATAGGAAAAAAATAACATATGGAATTAATAGAAAATAATAGCAAGAGGGTAGATTTAATCCCAATCAAATTAATAACATTAAATGTACATCAAAGGCAGAAATTTCAGATGGAATAAAAATGCAACAGCCAATTATATGCTGCCAGTAAGAAGCCTAATTAAATATAGACAAATGGATGAAAAGGAGAAGTATGGAAAGTGGTATACCATGCTGAAACTAATAGGAAGCTGAGGTAGCACTATCAATATGGAATAAAGTACATTTTAGGGAATGTTACCAGGGATAAAGATGGTCATTTCATAATGATAAAGTGGTAATTAATCAAAATGATAAACAATATTAAATGTTGATGTACCTAATAGAAGAGCTTCAAAATACATGAAGTAAATAATGACAGAACTAAAAGAAGAAACAGATGAGTCCGCAGTTATACTGAGATCTTAAGAGATCTTAAGAGTATTCCTGCTAGAACATGCAGACAGAAAAATCAGTAAGGATATAGAATATTCGAACAATGCTATCAGCCACTTGACCTAGGGTATATGTGGAATCCTACACAAGGAACAGAAGATTACACATTCTCTTTAAGTACATATGGAATGTTTACCAAGACAGACCTTGCTGTTGGTCATAAACTGAAAGGGCGAGGGCTACGCCCTCCATCTTACCCCGGATCCTCCATTTTTGGGCAGCAGCCTTAGCCATGTGCTCGGCAAGGAGCTTCTTCCCGGAAGCCCAAGCCTCTGCTAGCCACACCTAGGATTTCTTTAAACTAACCAATGACAATCAAGAGAAGTGCACGCCATAGATACGACCACATCCTGTGTAACAAGACACCGACTTGTGCCTGGCCAATCGGCAGGGCCCACAGTCCTCTCTCCTCCCCTTACTCCAACCCCCCTATAAAACCCCTCTCCCCACAGAGCTCACTCTCTCTCTGCCCCAGCCGCTGCGTCGGCGAGTGTTGGGGGGAGCTTGGGCTAGCCCAAATAAAGACTCTATCTGCTTTTGCATCGGACTCGGCTGGCTCCCTGGTGCTCTTTTGGGGATCCTGAAATCTGGGCTTACCAAAACAAAGTCTCAATACATTTAGAAGGACTGAAGTTATTCAAAGTATGTTTTCCAACCATAACATAATTAGAAATAAAATCAGACAGATCTTCTGCAAACAAAGAAAGCAATTCATGTCATACCTCACACTACATACAAAAATGAACTCAAATGGATCACAGACTTAAATACTAGTATAAAATCTATAACTCTCAATTTTTTTAGAAGAAAGGGTAGAAGATAATCTTGTGACCTTCAGTTATTTGAAGAGTTTTTAGATAACACCAAAACATGGTCTATGAAAGAAAAAAATTATGAATGAGATTTCACAATAATTAAGAATATCTAATCTTCAAAAAGTATTGTTAGGAGACTGCAAAACAAGTCACAGATTGTGAAGGGAAATTGCAAATCACATAGCTGAAAAGGTGGAATACAGAATATATAAAAACTTAAAATTCAGTAAGAAAAAACAATTAAAATGGCAAAAGGTTTGAATAGAAATTTTATCAAAGGGTATACAGATATGTCAAATAAACAGGAAAAGATGATCAATACCATAACATAATTGATTATTGAGGAAATACAAATTAAAGCCACAAAAATATCCCACTGTGTCACTGTGCTTAGTTACAATTTCTAATGGAAAAGCCTGACCGTTCCAAGTGCTGGCAAGGATGTCGAGAACCTGGGCTTTCACACACTATTGATGGGAGCATAAAATGGTACAACCACTTTGGTAAACAGTTTGGAAAACTTTTTAACATTTTAAGGAAATGAAACACATAGCTGTCATCTGAGGCAGGCATTCAGCTTCCAGGTGTTTACCAAGAGAAACGAAAGCAGGTAGCCACGTCAAGACACATACAAATGTGCATAGCAGCTTTCTTAAAGTTCATCCAAAGGCAATGGATTTCAAAATAATCATGCTGAGTAAAAGAAGCCAGATAAAGGTAGACTAGATATCATGTGGTTGCTTTTTAAATAAAACTTTAGAAAATGGGAACTAAGCTATAGTGTCAGTAGGGACTGGGTGGGGCGCAGAGGAGCAGGTGGGTAGGACTAAAAGGGCACCAGGACACTTTAGGGATGGAACCTGCCTGCTCTCTTAGCAGTGGTGAGGGCTTCACAGGCATATACCTATGACAACACCAAACTGTGCACTTTAAATATGCGCAGTTTAGTATTTGTTAATTATATCACAATAGAGATGTTTCGAAAAACTATAGCACCACAAGCTTTCTTCTGTTTAGTATTTCTTGGCATAAATATTTCAGTCATTTTATTTTAAACCTTTTAGTATTCTTATATTTTAAGTGTGTACTTTGTGAACAATCTAAAGCTAGATTTTACTGAATACAATATGCACTTAATACGTACTTATTGACTATTCAATAAACAAGTCCAGTATGATAATCTCAGTCTTTGATTTAGTGTAGAGTTTTGTTCATGCACATTCATTATTACATTTTTAGTTCATTTCTAATATTTTATTCTTTTGATTTTTCTCATCTCCTTCCTCCCTTTCTTCTTCCCCTTTCTTCCTCTATCTGTTTTTTCTTTTCTCCCCATTTTGCCTTCATTTGCATTGATTGAAAATACTTTGACCCTTCATTCCAACTTTTTCCACTCTTTTTATATTAGAACTATATACTCTATTTTATTGGTTATCCTGGAAATTTTAACATATATATTTTAACATAATGTCTAAAAGTGCACAATACCTCTACTTACCCTAGAATATAAGGACCTTACACATGGTGGCTTATTTTTGTGTGTGTGTAAAAATTTCACTTTTATTCTCCTAAGTAGACACAGGTTCTATGGCATTTTATCTTTCTTTCCTTTTTTAATAGATCTTTATTGATTTCAGAGAGGAAGGGAGAAGGAGAGAGGAGAGGTAGAAACATCAATGATGAGAGAGAATCATTGATCGGCTGCCTCCTGCACACTCCCTACTGGGGATTGAGCCCGAAACCCAGGCATATGCCCTGACTGGGAATCGAACCAGTGAGCTCCTGGTTCCTGGCTCGATGCCATACTGGCCTGGCCCTATAGCATTTTAAATGAAATTGTCAGACCACAGGGTTAGCATGGAATCCGGCTCTCAAATTTTGGCAGGACAGATATGGGGCAAGGAATTCCTACGGGAGGGTTGGCTCCCCTCCCCGCCTTCTTAAGAGCCGAAGCTGCAATGAGCCAGGCTCCTCCTGCAGGATGAGCTTTCTTCTTCTTAATTCATCCAGGAGGATGCTGCCCTTCACAAACTCCAGATTTACCCAGGGTCCTCCATCTGAGCTCCCACCCTCTCCTGTGGCTTTGATTTATTTCCTATACTTTTTTTTATTCCTCACCTGAGGACATGTTTTTATTAATTTGGAGAGAGAGAGATGGAGAAAGAGAAACATCAATGTGAGAAATATTGATCAGTTGCCTCCCGTATGCGCCCCGACCAAGGGATTGAATGCGAACCCAGGTATATGCCCTGACTGGGAATCACAACCTTTTGGTGCATGGGACCATGCTCCAACTAACTGAGCTATCTGGCCAGGACCCTACACATTTTAATTAACCAGAAATATTAATATGTTTTCTATTCTCTAAGCTTTCTGATTAATAGTGCAGTGACTAAGAATGTAGTTTTGGAATTTTGAGTGTTTGTGGTTCAAACCAAGACTCTACTACTTACTTCCTGTGGCTTTGGGCAAATTAATAAAAGTCTATGTACCTTGATTTCCTCACATGCAAAGCGAGGGGCAGCGATAGCACCTGCCTCACAGGCTATTGTGTGCACTAAATACATTAATGCAGTTGAACAGCTTAGGACAGTGCCTGGCATACAGTAAGAACTCAGGCATGAGCTGTTGATATTGCTACTATTTTTGTGCTTGAAGAAAATGTTCTGAGGTTACATTGCGTTCTATTCCACAAAGGAGTTAATGCCTTATGATATGAGATATGAATTTCCATAATAAATAATTTTCAACTTTCAAGTGACATTAGGTAGCTTATTTGTGTCTGAATATAAAGAAATGGCTTCCTCAGTGACAAAATAACAAGTGCTTTATATGCATAGTTGTTCTGTTTTTCTTTCTTTTAGAAATTATCGTCTCTTGCGGTTAGAGTTTCAAAGTCTGTTTTTCAATTATACATTATTTCTACATGCTGTTGGATCAGCAGATACTCCTACACAGAGAAGCTTCTACCACTTAAACGTAGCATGATAACACTGTTTCTTAAGAGAAAATGATGCCAGCAGCTGGTTCATTTCATTTAGAATCAGAACACATCAGTATATGTATGCCAGGCCCCAGAACAATCCTGCATATCACATGTGCTGGCATTGCTCCATTAATAACACTTGAACAAATAAGTTCAAGTTCAAGTTTTCTCCCCAAATAACACAGGTCACATTTCCCCAATACCTGGTGAATGAAGCTTGGTGGTTGAAGCTGCCGCTCTCTTCGGAGATGAAACAGCAGGTTTATTAGCATCTTGATCTTTTTGTAGTTCTTTCTTTGTTCCTATATATAGTTAAAAAAAACAAAACAGAAAGAAAGCAAACTAGTTACAACTGGAACAGTAACACGAGCTGTTTGTGGAAAGGGATGTTTAGCAAAAGGCAAACGGAGCAAAGTCATATTTCGATGATTTGCTGCTATGGTCACACCCCCTGTGCTTCAGGGACGACACACTTGTTTACAGCGAAGGGAATTCAGCTGGAGGGGTCAGGGGACTAAGCACACTGCTGTCTCTGATTTGATGAAAAAATCCCTATCTTGGGAGGTCGCGGCACTCCAATGACCCTGACAAACTATGTGGCAATTAATATTGTCCTGTCCTTAGCCACCAACGTGACCTGCCTGCCTCTTTCTGCAGAAAGTAATTTTCAGAAGACTGAGAAGGAAGCTGTCGCTGAAGTAACTACTGATGACTTCAGCATCATCGAGGACCCAGCCATGGGGCCGTGGCCCTCCTCAAAATAATTTCCATGCAGCTGGTCCACACAGGTGGCCTGCGAAGCCTCTGCGCTCTCTCTGCGGCAGCTGAGCCTGTGTGGAACCATAGCTGGTCCCAGCAGAACGGGGTGTGGGTGATATCTCAACAGCAAGTGGCGTCTAAGAACGGCTCCTCAAATCATGTCCGGGGGCACATGCTGCCTTTCTCCCTGTGTGCTGGGCATGGACACTCACCTTCACGTCACCTTCATCAGAAAGTCAAAGAACAATGGATGGAAAATTAGAGAAATAACACAGACCTGGATGGACCGAGACCTGCCTCTACTCTAGCAGTTTCTTATGTCATTTCCAAACCAAACCTTGGTGATGGTTCCTTAGATGCTGAGCACTAACCTCCAACTTCCCCCGAAGCTCTAGCGGTAACCACTGCTGGCAACGTGGTGACTATTCTTCCAGATCTCTTTCTAGGTATTTATAAATATATCTACAGATATACAAACACAGTTATTAATTAACTAAATGAATCACATACTGCAACTTTTTTTATCTACCCACAATTTTTAAATATCTTTTTCATATCATTTATTTATAGATCTTTTAAAATGTCACATAGCATTAATGGGCAAAGATGTACCATAATTCATTTACCTATCTCTTATTGCTGAAAATTTAGATTATTAGCAAGTGTTGGCTATTAAAATGGCTGAATGTGCTACAATAAACATTCTTCTACTTGTTTCTTTGCATGCGGTACCAGTGCCTTTCCAGGACAAACGCATAGCCGTGCCTTTGCTCATTTACAGAACTGCGAGATGCAGCCATCTGTCCTCTACAGAACCTAGTCCACACTCCAACCAAGAGCGTGTGAGAGCAGCTCTTTCCCTACTGACAGTGACGTCTCTACACGTAACTTTTGCCAGATATTTAGAGTATCTTCATGTCTGTCATGCACGTTTTCTTATTCGAAAATTGTCTAATTAAACCTTTTGCCCATTTTTCTTGCAGTTTCCATACTTCCACTTGCAAAAACTTATTTATAGTATCTTTTACTGGACTGCTGTTTTATGCAGTTTTAATGTGTTCAAATACGTTAATTTTCCCTGTCCAGTTTTAGGAGCACTATTATAGGTTATTTGTATGTCTGTGTGCATGCAGGTGTATGTGTGTGTGTGTGTGTGTGTGTGTATGAGAGAAAGGAGAGAGAGAGAGAGAGAGAGAGAGAGAGAGAGAGAGAGAGAGAGAGGCAGGCTGAAGTAGGGATAATTTCTGGAGTTTGGGGAAGGAGCAGGTATTTGGATCCTACCTCCTTCTCTCTTGTTCTTCTCTGGCCTGACTGGGCCACCGCCTCCCTCACACCATTGCATTTGCCTCAGCTGCTCTCCATCCTAGTCCACCTGCCTTCAGCTTTTCCATCACAGACCTGTCTTCATCTCTTCTGTTTTAATGCCTTTGGAGACTTTGTTTTAGTCTTGTTAGTTTGAATCTTCTAAGGCCTGAATTCTCTTTCATATCCCCCCATTTTCTTCCCACTCTCAATACACTTTGTGGCATGTAGTAACATACTGTCTCCCACATCTCAGTGACAGCGCCGTCACTCACTGTGCTCAGGTCAGAAACACCAGGAGTTACCTTGATTTGCTTCTTTGCTTCTTGCCCCCATTCAGCCTGTCAGCAAAGCTTGTTGCCTCTCCTCTGAGACTATCCCCCAGGTCTGACCACATTCCTACCTTGCATTGCCTCTGCAGAGCCAACTGCAGAGGCAATGTCACCAACACCCCTTCTGCCTCATCTACAGCCTCCTGCCTGCTCTGCTATGCCCACCCCCACCCCTACAGCTCATCCCCCCACAGCAGCAGCTGAATTACTTAAAATCTAAGTTAGAGCAAGTCATTTTCAATTTCAAAACCCTCCAACCACCCCCCAAGACACTCAAAGCGAAATGCCAATTCCTTATCACACCACAAGGTCCTATACACCAGCACTCTCCAATAGAAACAGAATGAGCCACTTATGCAATTTTAAATTTTCTTGTAACAACATTTAAATATTACAGTGAAACTAGCTATGATAATGCATTTTATTTGATCCGACATATTCAATATCACTTCAACATGGCACAGGTCACCTTTCAAGTTCTCAATAACTACTCCTGGGCTGGTGGCCACCACAGTGGACCGCACAGCCCCAGACGACCTGGTCCCGTGGCTACTTCACAGACACACTGTGATGGCTGATTTTATATGCCAACCTGACTGGGTGATGGGGTGCCCAGACATTTGGTCAAATGTTATTTGGGGTGTACTTGTGTTCTGGGTGTTTCTAGAGGAGATTAACATCTGAATCTGTGTGAGTGGGTCTCAGCAGTCTGCTGAAGGCCCAAGAAGAACAAAAGGCTGACAGGGAAGCCTGATTAGCTGAGCTGGGACATCAGTCTTCTTCTGCCTCGGACTTGAACTTACCCCATTGGCTGTCCCGGGTCCCCAACCTTGGGATTTCTCAGCGTCCATAGTCATATGTATATTTAATAAATAGATAATATATAAATTCTGTAAAGAATACATGTTATTTATATGTAATATACTATATATGTATATGTATCTTATTGGTTGTGTTTCTCTGAACCCTGACTGATATACATGCTGATATCACTCTGGTCCCTGCTTGCATCTCCAGCCACACCACCAGCCTTGCTGCTGCTGAAACATGCACACTTCCTCCCATCCTAGGCACTTTAGCTTGGGTTCCTTCTGCACAGAATATGCTTCCCCCAGCCCTGGCTGGTGTGGCTCCGTTGCTTGCAGCACCGTCCTGTACACAGAAAGGTCACAGGTTTGAGCCCCAGTCAGGGTACATGCCCAGGTTGCAGGTTCCATCCCCAGTCAGGATGCGTGCCAGTTGGGGTTCGTGCAGGAGGCAACCAGTCAGTTTCCCTCTCACATCAATGTTTCTCTCTCTCCCTCTCACTCCCTCTCTGTCTAAAATAAATAAATAATAAATGCATGCATGCTTCCCCCAGACTTTAAGCATGGTTCCCGCACTCGTGCATGCGGGTCTCTGAACAATAACCTTCAGAGAAGCCATGCCTGACCTCCAGGTGAAACAGTCCTGCCACCTGCCACTGTCCCTTTCACTTGCTTTATTCTTCTTCACAGAATTTGTCATTACCCCTAAGTATATTATATACTCACCTGTTTGTTTATTGTCTACCCTCCCCACTAGAACACAAACTTCAACCAGCTGGCCACACCCTTCCCTGTACCACGTGGTCATTCAGTTGATGTTCTTCTTGCCCCTCCCCCTCCCACTGGGCTCCTTTCAAGACAGGGCCAGGCCAGGCATTCTAGGGCTTACAGGGGCTGGAACCTGGGTCCCAAAAGCCCAGCCAGCACTCCACACTGCTGACAGGAGTGCTTTTTTCAGAGTACCAATCCGTACCAATGGCTAATCTCACTCTTCCATTCCTTCTCTCCTCTTTGATTTCAGGTATCAAAAAATACAAAAAGGCAGCACAGCAAGGCCCCTGGGAGCTGAGAAGAGAAGTGGGAAAGGCCAAAAGTGCACTCAACACAGGACTTTAAAAGAAAACTAAATATGCATATTTAATCAGAGTTTCAATTTTTTCCATACCATGGAGTACAATTTGGCAACTTCTAGCAAATATTTAAATATTATAGACTTGATTAGGCAATCTTGCTTCTACACGTCTCTCTTTGCAACACTTGCACAAGCATGAAAAGATGTATGTTCAAAGATACTTCATACATGATGACAATAATAAAGAAGTGTAAATAACCAAATTGTACATTGGGTAACAGGTGAATAAATTATGATACATCCATACTATGAAGTACTATGCCTTTAAAAAAGATGAGGTAGCTCTATATTGTACTGGTATGGAGAGATGCCCATCTCTCTATGTAAAACTCTAATGTGCAAATAGACAACAGTGGAACAACTGAACAACCAGTTGCTATGATGTGTGCTGACCACCAGGGGGAACACATAGAACATGGTGGGCATAGGTAGCAGGCAACAGAGTGCAGAACATGGAGGGCGTTGGCCATGGCAGGATGGTGGAGCAGGTGAGCAGGGGCACCAGACCAAGGTGGGGCGTCAGTCACTGTCAGCGGGGAAAGCCTCTGGTGGTTACTGAAAATTCTTTGCTCTCGTGTGCTGCAGTCCCACCTGGTGGTCGCACCAGCTGCCTGCACCGGCCCCACTAGCACCCACTGCCGGCGTCCAGCGCTGGCTCCGATCACTTGGCGCCATCAGCAGGTGCGAGCGGAGGCTGCTGGCCTGGCCCCAATCACCCCTCAAGGCTTCTCCACCTCCTCCTGCTCCTGAGGAGCAATCAGGGCTGGCAGCTGCTGCTCGCACCTGCTGCTGGTGCCGGAGCCACCACTCACGCCCGCTGCCAGAGCCCAGTGCCAGCCCCAATTTCCCCTTAGGGCTTCTTCACCTCCCCCTGCTCCTGAGGGGTCACTGGGGCAGCAGCCACTGCTGGCACTGGCTCCAGTCGCTTAGCACCATCAGCGGGTATGAGCGGGGCCAGCACCATCAGTTCATGGGAGCAGCGGTGATGGGAGCAGGGCTGCCAGCAGACAGGAGACTGGGGGCCATGGTGGGAGGGACTGGGTGGGGGCACGGAGGATGGGCCAAGACCCGCCCCTGTGCCCACTGTAGCCTCATGGCCCACAGTTCCTTTCAAGGTACACGAATTCATGCACTGGGCCCCTTGTGATAAATAATAAAGTGAGTTGTTGAATAGTATGCATGTCTATCCTATTTTTATAACACAAAATATTATCTGCACTATGATTGTAAATATGTAAAAAGATTTGATAAACAGGCACCAAAGTTTTAATAATGGTGACTTCTGAGCAGCAAGATTGAGGGGCTTTTATTTTTTACTTTTTATTGTATATGCTTCTGCATTATTTCCACTTTTTTGATGAATCACACAATACTTTTATAATAAGAAATAAATAATAAAGGGAGAGAAACCAAACCAAAATGGAAATAATTTGTCTGATCCATAAAAGCACAAGGAGAGAACCCAGACTAGTACAGCTAATTCTGCAGAAATTACTCTGATCAAAACTTCACAAACCCCTCCCCCAGGAATATAACACTCCCTGGAAGATTCCTGTATGGTTCTGGGAATTCCTGATGGAAAATTATAGCAATCAGCTATTCTTTTTGCAGTTTTCTTGCAACCTAGACTTAGTCCAATGTTTTAAAGTATACCATCAGCTTCCATTTAACTCTAAGATCTCGGAGTTGACAGAGGTGCCAGCACAAGCTTGGTCTCAGGGTTTTCTTGCTGCCCTCTGGCCACTCTCCCTCAGTCTCCCTGACTCCTGCTCTTCCTTACCTACACCTGAGTGAAGCCATCCAGGATTCTGCCTCAGTCTTCTCCCATCCACCCTTCTGGATGAGCTTGTCTACTCAGCATGCTTGCACCACTGAGCTGGATGCACTGACCACTATAAGATCTGATATTTCCAACCCAGACAGGCCCAGACATCTCTCCTGAGATCCACACCTTTTCTGGTAGCTGCCAACTAGGCATTACCACTTACCACTAAATGACCAAGTCAGCATGCCCCACATGGGACTAATTACTTCCTCTCAAATCCACTCCCCTTCCGGTATCTTCTTTCCTAGTCGATTGTTCCCCTGGTCACTGAAACCAGAAGCCAGAGAGTCCTCTTCCTTATCCTCCCATGTCACTAAGTCCTCCTGATTCTGCCTTGTACGTGGCTCCTGAATTTGGCCCTTTATCCATTCTCACTTTTTACCTTAGTGCAGTCCCTGTCATTTCTTGCTGGGACAACTATAAACATCTCCTGGGTGATTTCTCTGTCTTGTGTCTTATCTTCCTCATATTTACCTAGCCCATCCCCCTTACCACTGCCAGAATTACTTTTCTTATTCATCAACCAGATCACATGATTGTCCCTATTATTTCTTTTTTAAAAAATTGAGTTTTTTGGGTGACATTGGTTAATAAAATTATATAGATTTCAGGTGTACAATTCTATAATACATCATCTCTATATTGTATTGTGGGTTCACCACCCCAAGTCAAGTCTCCTTCCATCAACATTTATCCCTCTTTATCCTCTTCTTCTTCTCCCCATCTTCCCCTTCCCTCTGGCAATCACCATACCATTGTCTGTGTTCATGAGACTTTCTTTTTTTTCCTTCTTTGCTTAATCTCTTCACCCTTCTCACCCAGCCCCCAACCCTCTCCTCTCTGACAGCTATCAGTGTATTCTCAGTATCCATGAGTCTGTCTCCACTTCATTAGTTCACTTTGTTCATTAGATTCCACATAATATGGTACTTGTTTTTCTCTGATTGGTTTATTTCACTTAGCATAATGCTCTCCAGGTCCATCCATGCTGTCGCAAAAGGTAAGTATTTTTGTTTTGCGGCTGAGTAGTATTCCATTATGTAAATGTACCACAGCTTTTTTTATCCACTCCTCTATTGATGAACAAGAATAAACTAAATGGATTAAAGACTTAAATGTTAGACTTGAAATCACAAAAATCCTAGAAGAAAGCAAAGGCATTAAAATCTTGATCATTTTTGTAGCAATATTTTTTTTCTGACATCTCTTCAGGCAAAGGAAAACAAAAGGAAAAATAAACGAAAGTATATCAAACTAAAAAGATTTTGAACAGCAAAGGAAACAATCAACAAAATGAAAAGACAACTCACTGAATGGGAGAACATATTCACCAATATATCTAAAAAGGGCTTAACATCCAAAATTTATAAGACACTTATACAACCAACACTAAAAATCAAACAACCAATTAAGAAATGGGTAAAGGATTGGAACAGATACTTTTTAAAAGAAGACAATACAGATTGCCCAACAGACATATGAAAAGATACTCAATATCACTAATCATCAGAGATATGCAAATTAAAACAATGAGATATCACCTCACACCTGTCAGAATGGCTATCACCAATAAATCAACAAACAACAAGTGTTGGTGAGGATGTGAAGAAAAGGGAACCCTTGTTGGTGGGAATGCAGACTGGTGCAGTCACTGTGGAAGGCAGTATGGAGTTACCTCAAAAAATTGTGAACCCACAATACAATATAGAGATGATGTATTACAGAATTGTATACCTGAAATCTATAAAATTTTATTAACCAATATCTCCCAAAGAACTCACAATTATGCAAAAGGTTTTGTTTTGGTTTCCTGGAGCCCTCGATTCTCCTCTGGACGGGTCATCTCGAGGCCTGTGCAGAGCTGCCACCCTGGAATGCCCGTTCGTCATCATTCTGAGACTCCGTTGCCTCTCTCCTCTGTCGGTCCCTGTTCTCTGGACCCCTCACGTCTTCCTCTTTCTTGGTCTGCTTCCTTATTTTGGTGGAGCATGTTGTGGGGGCTTTTTTGTTTGTTTGTTTTTATTTTTTAGTTCACAGAGAAAGGTATATGAGAGGTAAATTATCAGACATATTCCATGGCTGACATCTTGATGCAACTGTTTGGTTTAATCTGGAATTCTAATGTGGCAGTCATTTCCCTCAGATCTGTGAAGGCAGTTAGCTTTGCTTTTAGCTTCCAGGTTGCTGCTGAGAAGTTCAATATCATTCTAAATGTCAGCCATTGGTGTGTGATCTGTTTGCTCTCTTGGGAAGCTCTTGGTAGCTTTCTTTTTCCTTAGTGTTGTGAAGTGTCGTGCCAATGTGCCTTGGTGTGGGTCTTTTTTCATTTATGATACTGGGCACTTGGTCAGCTCCTTCAGTCTGCAGACCCTCATCCTATAGTTCTGGAAATTTCCTTGAATATATATCCAACCTACGTATTGTGTCTCCTTTTGGATATCTCCATGCACGTGACACTCAATATGCCCACGATTGAACTGCTTGTCGCCTAGCAAAACTTGTCAGTTCTATCTTCCCTGACTCAGTAAAGTGTGTCTTTTGCTCAAGCCAGAAATGTTGACCTCAGTCTCATCTCATTCCTCTTTCTTGCTTCTCTACATGCAACAAAATGCTAAGTGTTGTGAAATATGCACCTTGCATTTCTCTTAAATTTAGCCTACTTCATTTTGATAGTCATTGCAGCTTGTTCATGCAGACCAGTGCCACTGCTCTTGTGGAACTTTGCCGCAGCCTCCTGCTTCTTCTTTTCTCCAGTCAACTCTGCCCCATCTCATCCTTCAGAACTCAACCTAGAGGTCCCTGGATGCTGCTATTATGCGCTGTGGCCAAGGCTTTATTACGCTATCAGCTGAATGCCGTTTATCTGTGCAGATTCCCTATTAGACAATACAGTACATGAATATTGCCCACTCAGTCAATGTTAGTAGATAAATGAGGCGGTTATTATCACTAACTGATAATGTTCTCCTGTGCTGGAAAATGAAATCAACCTTGCAAGGAGGTGAATTCCTGATATTTGGAAACCTCTTATTATTTTCTCCTCATTTCTCCTCCAGTGCCTCTCTCCCCACATAATAGGCATGTCCTAAGTGAGTAATGAGAAACTGTGTTACACACTGTTAGCCACAAAATTAGTGAACTCCTGAAAATGATGGATTTGTAGAAAGGAAATAGTTCAGTTCTCCGGGGGAATCAGGACACTGCATGATCTATGTCCTGAGAAATTGTAAATAAGTAAGTCATGGTGGGAAAAATACTTTGTATATGTGAAACTACACAAATAGATATTGAGGTATTACTCACTGTGGCAGTTTTAGTTCAGTAAGACACAATGAAAGAAGTGGTCTGGATGATCTATCTCATCATTTACTCACATTAGTTCAAGAGCACAATAAAACTATGCTTTTCAGAGCTAACATTTTCCCTATATAAATAAAAGAACCCCAAATAGTCTATTTAGTATTAAATGAATGCCGTCATGTTAGTATCCTGTAGTTTTACTTCAAAGACTATGTCATCCCTCTTATTTTCTGAACTATTCAGTCTTTGAAAGCTTCTAAGCATCCTTTTATTCATTTATTCATTCATTCCCTCATTCATTCATTTTATAGTTATGGGGTGGCTCCCTGTACTTGATATGGTAATAGCTATTGGAGAATCCAAGGTGAAAAGACAAAATCCTTATATGCAGAAATTCACCGATTAGTGGGATGTGTAAATAAGCAATGACAAGATAGTGGAGCAGCCCAGAGGTCGGGAGAAGGACTTCCCTCTGGGAACACGGAGATGGAGCCAGGTAGGGCTTCACCAAAGGTTATATTTGAGCTCAGATGCGAAATATTGCCAAGAAGAAAAAGGCACAACAGTGGAGGGTCACGTGTAATGATACAGATACAAAGGGAGAGTATATTCAGAAATGGGAGGCAGTGTTCTAAACACTAAAATGTTGGTAGTCACAATGGAAGACACAGCTCTCAAGGACCACTCGCATTAATGACTGCTGGACTAGCTCCCACGGCTCTTCCAGGCTGACAGGTAGAGTGGGCAAAATACCAGGCATGACCTTTCCCATAAAAGTGTGTACAGATTCATGAGGAAGGGTTTGGTATTTGTGAGGGAGGGTTTGGTTATGTGCCCTACTTCTGCGGAGCCACCACAGAATGAAAGGTTTCACATTAGCCTGTAGGTAGCTTACGGCCAAGGGTCAACGTGAGCCCAGCATTTTGTGAATTCTCTGATACTCTGGGTGTGTTTGTCTTAGATTGCTTCCCAAATTAACTAAAACATGGCTATTCTTTCTGTTGTTGTTTTTTTATTTTGTAAAAATCTTTATTGTTGAAAGTATTACATATGTTCTCCTTTTCCCCCATTGACCCCTTCTTGCTATTGTTTCAACAAAAGAATGTGAAAGGCAGAGCAGAGAAAGATAAATGTTTCTTTCCCCTTACATGGATCATTCTGCAGCATTTCAATTATAATTGCTAAATAGCACCCTAGGCCACAAAACTGGCAACAGAGAATGAGGGTATTAGAGTTTTAAACTCAAGTGTCCTAAAACAATATCAAACTGTGTCAATGAACTGCTTAAGGGAGAAGCTTTGTGTAATGATTGTAACTCAGGTGGGCTTATCAGTAAAACTGGAAACTGACGAAGCAGCTGTGATTCTGCAACTTTTTCCATGCGGTCTGTCTTCTGACCACTTTACAGCCTGTAAGTTCATTCATAAAAGGGTTGGAAGAGAAGAGGGGTATATTTTCAAATTGACAAGACATCTAATTGTTAGCAGCCCTAGTCCAAGACTGCCAGTGGAGAGGGTCTTGGGAATCTGTACTGTTTATCAAGTGGGAATTTATGATGCTCATCAATATGGAATACTGTCTTCACCATCATTGCTATCTGGCAACTTCTGCTGACCCTTCAGGTCTCTGCCTGTGTGTTTCCTGCACACTACGCTGGGTCTATACAACATGCCTTTATTGTACACTCATTTCCCTTTCACAGCTCTTAGCATAACTGTAATTAAATGATCCTATCTAATAATAGACAAACATGGTAATTGACCATACCTTTGCTATACCTCCCATTGGCTAATCAGCGTGATATGCAAATTAACCACCAACAAAGATGGTGGCTAATTTGCATACTGCAGGCAGGGTAGGACAGCGCCATCCTGCCTTCCCTGCCACCATCCGGGCCTGCTATCTGTGATCCTGGGCGGGGGGGGGGCAGGGGGTCCTGTGTGCAACTGGACCTGGGGCAGTCACGCGGGGCAGCAGCAATCTGCTGGCCCACCCGGGCATCCTGTGTGTGACCCGGGGCAGGGCCCCAACCCCCGATCCACCCTGCCCTGTGCACAGCAGGGGCCATGTCCTAACCCCCGGATTGGCCCTGCCGAGTGCGCGACCTGGGGCAGCGCCCCAACCCCTGGATAGGCCCTGTCCTGTGTGGGACCAGGGGCGGTGCCCCAACCCCCTGATTGGCCCTGCTCTGTGTGCGACCCAGGGAGGCGGGGCAGGCACCTAGGGATCGGCCTGCCATATGCCACCTGGGTAGGCACCCAAGGATTGGGCCTGCCATCTGCCACCCGGGGAGTGGGCCTAAGCCAGCAGGTGGTTATCTCCCGAGGGGTCCCAGACTGTGAGAGGGCACAAGTGGGGCTGAGGGACACTACCCCCCCCCCCCCCCCCCCGCTGCCAGTGTGCAAATTTTTGTGCATGGGGCCTCTAGTCTATAATAATAAAAGGGTAATATGCTAATTAGACCTATGTCCTTCCTGACAAAGCTGGGGCCTGAGGTAAGCCAGCCGGAGTCCCAGGTGCTGGAGAGAAGCTGGTGCCGGAAGCTGGGGGAAGGAAGGCCTACTCTTGCACAAATTTTTGTGCATCGGGCCTCTAATTGAATATATAAGTATAAGCTCCTGTTTTACCATTGGCTCCATCCCTCATGCTTCCCCAGGCATTCAGCACAGTGCTCAACTTAAAGAAGGTGCTCAGTAAACATGTGTTGAGAGAGTGGATGCCCATCCAGATTTCACTCCTCAGTGCCTGGGATGACTGAGAGTTGACTTTGAGGTTACAGCTCATGATTTGCAGTGCTTCCTGGCCTGTTGTGAGGGACTAGCCACCTCCCCACTGCTGGCCAGATAGAACAGCAAACAGGGACATGACTCTGAACGATGAAATGCATGGCTCCACACACACCATACACCAACCCCACTGTATTTTCTGTCTCTATGACCTCATGCAAAGGAATGGGTCTCAAAATTATAGCTTTAATTTTTCTCCCCCAAAGATTCTTCCTAACACATTTACTCTCCTATGATCTCCTCTATCCCAATCTATTGCAGTTTCCCCTGTTGGCTTCACAGTGACAAATAATTGAAGCTGTGACTGCATTTGAGACTCAGCTTCAGGGAGAACGCAGTTGACAGCACATAGTAACCCCAAAGAGCCCGGTGCAGCCTGACTGCTTTGACCTTGCCTCCTGCAGGTCGCACTCCAGGGAGGTTTCTGGACGCTCCTGAATCAATGTGGGCTCCCACATTGTAAGGTGCCACAACTCCTTCATTATCAGGAAAAGAACATGCTCTTTGAGCTATTAACGTGAAAGGAGTTTGTATTACATGCAAGGGTAAGAACCACCCCCAAATCATCTAGACCCGATATTCTGTCAAAGCAGAATGTTTAAGGTCTGAAAGCTCTTCCTCAGTTTCTTCATTTAAGATGTGCCCAGAGCTCAGCTGCTGTGGCTCAGTGGACTGAGTGTCATCCATGCAACAAGAGGTCATTGGTTTGATTCCCATTCAGGGCACATGCCCCAGTTGCAGGCTCGATCCCCAGTGTGGGGCATGCAGGAGGCAGCGCATTAATGATTCTCTCTCATCATTCATATTTCTATCTCTTTCTCCCTCTCCATTCCTCTTTGAAATGTTAGAGCAGCTCTTTCTGGCCCACATGCACATGAAAGTGCTCAATAAACACATGTTGATGACGTGGATGAACTGCTTGTATTTTTAAATTATAATATGCCCCCAGATGCCAAAATTTGTGGAATTGAATGCAGAAATAAAAACTTGCTTTTAAGTAGTAAAATTAGAGAGAACCAAGATGGTGGCATAGGTTAACGCCGGAGTTTGCTGCTTTGAACAACTACTTCAAAAGTGAAACTAAAAGACGGAAGGGACATCACCCAGAACCACTGGAACGCTGGCTGAGTGGAAGTCCTACAACTAGGAGGAAAGAGAAACGCATACGGACACTCAGAGGAGGCGCAGTGCTGAAGTCAAATTCTGAGGTGCGGAGTGCGCAGGGCTGGCGGCGGAGGGCGCGGTTGGCGTTTTCAATCGGGAGGGAGTCGCAGACTCTGAGCTCCAGATCCGGGCGAGTCTTTAGGGACCCAGACTCAAACGGGAGAAGCGGGACTGTCTGGCTTCGATCAGAGCGAGTGCAGCTTTCTCTCCGAGGTTTGCAGCCACTGCTGGGACTCAGAGAGGCAGAGCCCCTGGGGACAGGACTGAGAGCCGCCATAACTGCTCTCTCCGGTCCACCTTATTGGTCCTGTGCGACCCTCTCCGCCCAAGCCCTGCACAGAGGCATTTGCCGGATAGCCTCAGGCAAAGGCTAGATTAGCACCTCCCTAGAGGACAGAAGTTCTCTCACTGCTGACACAGCTGATTCTCATAGCCACTTGGCCTGGAGGTCAAACCCTCCCTGGAATTAGCTACAACAATCAAGATTTAACTATAAGACTGCGAACAAAGACCACTAGGGGGTGCACCAAGGAAGCATAACAAAATGCGGAGACAAAGAAACAGGACAAAATTGTCAATGGAAGATATAGAGTTCAGAACCACACTTTTAAGGTCTCTCAAGATCTGTTTAGAAGCCGCTGATAAACTTAATGAGATCTACAAGAAAACTAATGAGACCCTCGATCTTATATTGGGGAACCAACTAGAAATTAAGCATACACGGACTGAAATAACGAATATTATACAGACTCCCGACAGCAGACCAGAGGAGCGCAAGAATCAAGTCAATGATTTGAAATGCGAGGAAGCAAAAAACACCCAACCGGAAAAGCAAAATGAAAAAAGAATCCAAAAATGCGAGGATAGTGTAAGGAGCCTCTGGGACAGCTTCAAGCGTACCAACATCAGAATTATAGGGGTGCCAGAAGATGAGAGAGAGCAAGATATTGAAAACCTATTTGAAGAAATAATGACAGAAAACTTCCCTCACCTGGTGAAAGAAATGGACTTACAGGTCCAAGAAGCGCGGAGAACCCCAAACAAAAGGAATCCAAAGAGGACCACACCAAGACACATCATAATTAAAATGCCAAGAGCAAAAGATAAAGAGAGAATCTTAAAAACAGCAAGAGAAAGAAACTCAGTTGCCTACAAGGGAATACCCATACGACTGTCAGCTGATTTCTCAACAGAAACTTTGCAGGCCAGAAGGGAGTGGCAAGAAATATTCAAGGTAATGAATACCAAGAACCTACAACCAAGATTACTTTATCCAGCAAAGCTATCATTCAGAATTGAAGGTCAGATAAAGAGCTTCACAGACAAGGAAAAGCTAAAGGAGTTCATCACCACCAAACCAGGATTATATGAAATGCTGAAAGGTATCCTTTAAGAAGAGGAAGAGGAAGAAAAAGGTAAAGATACAAATTATGAACAACAAATATGCATCTATCAACAAGTGAATCTAAGAATCAAGTGAATAAATAATCTGATGAACAGAATGAACTGGTGATTATAATAGAATCAGGGGCATAGAAAGGGAATGGACTGACTATTCTTGGGGGGGAAAGGGGTGTGGGAGATGCGGGAAGAGACTGGACAAAAATCGTGCACCTATGGATGAGGACAGTGGGTGGGGAGTGAGGGCGGAGGGTGGGGCGGGAACTGGGAGGAGGGGACTTATGGGGGGGGGGAAAGAGGAACAAATGTAAAAATCTGAACAATAAAGATTTAATTAAAAAAAAATAAAGTAGTAAAATTAATTTTTCTGATACAGTGGTTTCTGTAGTCTGTAGCATAGCAGCCTCACTAGTCCCAGGGGTCCCCCCTCCCCCAGATAGAGAGGAACCCAAACAGTAAGACACCAGCTCTTCATTTTCTATATAACCACAGGAAATCCTTCTAAACTTTAGGCTGGATAAAGGAGTTCTATTTTCTATAATTCATCATGTCAACATTACAGAATCAGAGGGCCTGTTGACTAAGAAGTAATTTATCTTCAGATCACTATTTTCATCTGAAAATATTTCCCTATTTGTTACAACAACTACAAACCAGTTTGAAGTAAAGCCAACTATTCATATAAAATACGAATCAATGCCCAAGAGAGTTTGTGCTTGACATGTGAACAACAGGAGAGCTCTTCGTGAAAATTGCAGGGGGCGTGGCGGGGGGCGGCAAAGGGAGAAACAGTGAAAGACAAAGGCTAAGTTTCTAAAATTCGTGGGAACCTTCCATTTACATAGCCATGCAGAGGATGTTTAATATATATATGTTTTACTACTGGCATTAAACCCACAACACTTTCCATTGCCATCATATTGGTGTCAATGGGGCAATAATCATTAATTTACAGGAAGACAATATTATAGGAGTGGGTCATATTTTACACCTCCAAACATGTTTAAACACAGCTCTCAACCTGTGTCTGAAAACTCAGGGAAGGAGGAACATGGACAGACTACAGAATTATTATAGGTGATCTGGGAAGCCATATGTGAGGTCACCAGCATTGTCCTAGAAAGAAGAACTCAATGTCTAAGGAGTATTTCCAATGGTAGTTATTTCAAAAGACTGTTACTAATTGGCCTCCCTCTGAGTAAGGGCATCTAAGCAGCAGTATCAGCCACGGTTAGGTACATAGGGACATGACTCTGAATGATTGCTTTAAGTCAGATGACGCGGATGAATGCCTGCTCTGCTCCATAGAAGCTATATGACCCTGGGTAAGGGGTTTACTTAATTCCCCTAAACCCCGTTTCATCCAGAACTAAACAAGGTAGAGTTCACAAATCCCTAAGCATATTTAATGGTACCCAGAGACTCCCCAGATGTTTACGGCCATTGACCACTCTGCACTTCCCCTGTGTGAATTACTCATGAATATCTTTTACCCATTTTTCAAATTAAGTTGTATTTTTTTCCTATTGATTTTCAGGCATTCTTTCAATTGCATGCATATTAACACTTCATTGCAGAATTTTCTATCTGTTTATCATCCTTCTTACCTCCATGATGTCTTTTACTGTCTTTTTATGTCTTTTATAAAAATTTTAAATTTTTGTGTAGTTGAATCTATCATTTTAAAAAATGTTTCCAGGTTTCATGTCATGTTGAGAAAGGCATTTCCTATTCCAACATTTTAAACTAATTTCTAATTATTTCATTATCAAAAAATATGTTTTGAAAATATACAATTAAGGTTTTTGTCTATTATGTTGTTCACCACAATTTTTTAAGTCAAAGATGTAAAACCTTGACAATTTGTGCTAGGATACACATTTCTCTTTGGGTGGCGTGACACGCTCTTCTCCCCTGATTGTGTTTCTTAGTTTGCCCTTGTGGTCAGGAAGCTCCAAGCCTAGGATTTTCTCTTTTGTGTTACTTGGATTTTTATCCCTGTACCTATGTTTTTATGGTCCCTTTACTGAATGCTATCTTGGATCTTTTCTGAAATTAGAAAGTCATTAAATACAAAATAAATTAGAAAATAATTAAATAAATAAAAACAAACAGGGATTAAATAAATAATAGAACATACTTATTTTTAGTTTAAGCTTTCTCAGTTCACTTGTTTCTCAATCCATCTTAGTATAAATTCTTTGTTTGCTAGAATGAACTGGACTCCAGTGGGTAAGATTACAAATACTTGCTCTCACTCTGATTATTCGTTTACAAATTTGTGCACCTCATTCTTAGCCCCTCCAGGGTAAAGGGAGATTCTAATTATCCTCAAATCCAAGTCACCTGTGGCTTAAAGCGAGCACTAAGATGTTTGCTGAATAAATGAATCAGAAAAAAAGTCTCTCACAAAAAATCTCACACCAGGAATCGAGTTTAAGGAGGCAGCCCCAGAACACCCAGGGTATGTCCTATTGTGGGCATATGTGGCATCTACAATCCAGGATGACAGCAAGGAGCAGATGACCCAAAGGTGCAAGAGTTGCCATCACTAGGCTGCAGTCACCAAGGGAAGGAAGCAAAGCACCACAGTTCGGTTGGCACAACCCAAGTAATTAAAATAACCCAAATACTTCACAGTTCCCAGAAATTCAATTATTTGGGATTTAACTGTATCCTGCATGCCTACCTTCAACTTTTTTAATTAGCTTGATGATGAACAAATGAGGCAGTGTGGAAGCTGACTTCCTTTTAGAAACTAGATTTCATTTAAATTAGAAATTCAAACCACTGGCATAAATGAAATGCTAAAATTCACTATTAACAACAATAATTTTGAAATACAAGGAAGCCTCAGGCGCTGGAGATAGATTAAAAGAAAAGTTCTAAAATCTTTAAAATGAGCTTCCTGCTTTGTTTTCCCAGTTCACACCTGATAACTCAATTCCACTTTCTCTGGGTTTTTCCACAGTGGCCTCCTTATCTAAGGCAGGGGAACAAAACAAATTACTGTCTCGCCTTCACAGATCTTGCTCTATAGTGAATTAGGGCCCAACATCCATTCTCCCTCCCTGTTAGTGTGCCTTCCTATGTGTGGAAGGTGGAAGGTGGAAGGCTAACTACACCCTTGGACATCCCTGCAGGTGCACAGACACCTGTGCGTGAGATATGGGAGGAGCCAGAGGGGCAGGGGCCACATTTGGTTTGCTCCGGCAGTTTTCGCTGACAAACATCTTTGCTTGTCCTGTGTTTGCATCAGCTGAGTTTCCTGTGTCCGGCCACTAGCTTCATAGGTGTGGAGGGGCAAGGCATGGCCTGGATCCAGCAGGCAAAGCGTGGCTCTGGGTCAGCCCTTCTGAGGTAGCTGTTGATCCCAGGATCCCAGCTTTGGTGACACAAGCCTGGAGCCACCAGGGGCAACAGCATCCTGGGTTCCCATAGAGGAACTGGTGCCCTTGGGGTCCTGAGACTCTCTCCTGGAGGCACAGTCCGGAGCTTGCTCCCACAGTCCTTCCAGTGATTTTCTCAGCTCCTGCTTCCCTGAGACAAATGCCAATCTGGCCTAAAATAGCTTGCTTCTTGTTTATTTTACAATCAAAAGAGTGAGAGGCAGTTGTGATAATTTTAACATGAAAAATGAGTGTGCCTTAAAAACAATGGTATTATAATTGATACTAGAAGCCCGGTACATGAAATTCATGCACAGATAGGGTTCCTAGGACTGGCTGGCAATCAGGGCGAATCTGTGGGGTGACTGGTTGGGCAATCAGGGGGGGCCCTGCTGGTACCTGCCTTGGCCCCCCCCAATTGCCACCGCCGATCGCCTCCCTCCGTGGGGTGATGCAGGGAGATTGGGGGGCCCCTGCTGACTGGAGGCAGCTCCTGCATTTTTCTTGTGTGCATCATAGCAACCGATCGTTCCAACAGTTGTTCCACTGTTCAGTTAATTTGCATATTAGGTTTTTATTATATAGGATTATAATAATTATTATTAACTTTAAGTGCCATTTAAAACTCATCTATCATCCCATCTAAATAACTGATGTGCACAGAGACTTTCCAAAGACATTTAATGCAAAAAGTCTTACCAACAGGCGTGGCTGTGGATTTTGGTGCTGGAAGCAAACTCCTGCGAGGGGTAGTGACACTGGAGGTCGCCAGAGGGGCCACACGGCCAGCTCCCTTGGGTGCGTCTTTGGAAGGCAGGGCTGCTTTCAGGGCAGGCTGCTCTTCATTTCCAAAGGCTGAACCTGTGGGAGGCAGACAGTGGTCTAATTATATCTTCATGAAAAATGGATGGACCCCATTGCCATTTGCAGTTGCCAACCAATCCCACTTTGGAACTTGACCTCCCAGTGAGTAGTCCTGAAAAGCAATTTTCCGGACCAGCTGTGAAAAAAGTTCCCTTCAGACACCACATAGAGTCTGTCATTTAAATATCCTGGGCAGGGGGCTCCATAAAAGTCAACAGCAGCCTCAGTCCAGAGATTTTACATAAATGAACACACAAGCCAACCCCTCCCCCCGCCACACACAAATACCTATAGCTACATGGCTGTGTAACTATATATGATATGCACTTATCTGGTACCTCTAACCCTTTCTTAGAAACCCATGTGAGGGGCTCAGGAGGGGTGAGAATAGGACTTACACGTGCTCCACTAGGCAGTTTATGCAGAGCTTCCTTGGACCCAGCTAATTCCACCTTCAGAATAAGAAGCTTGGGATGAAGGGAGACGGGAAAGCTTGGACACAGAGAATCCCTTTGAAACTCAAGAAGCTTTTGCTTGAAGAGCTGAGGCCTCACCAAACTGAGAGGACCCTGAATTAGAGCCTAGGTTATTTCTAAGACAGAAGACATTTATGGATAATTTCAGTTTACTATTCAACACAAAAGCAGACTCTCTATAAGACGGTATATTTGTGACTGACTGCTCTGACACTCTGAAGGTATGGCAAATTGGGGTATGTGTCAGGTTTAAATGCACAATGCGGTTGTGGCCCAAGCTCTTCTAGGTCTTTCCAAACGTACAGACAGTGACGCCACCATCTATTTCCTGTTAAAGGACAAATCTTCTAAATACACCTCTCAGTACAACTGAGAGGCCCAATTTACTAAATTAAACAGAGAGCCTTAAAGTTGGTCAGCTGAGCGGCACTCCTGCTGTGGGAGCACACTGACCACTGGGGGAAGCTCCTGCATTGAGCGTCTGCCCCTGGTGGTCAGTGCGTGTCATAGCGACCGATCGAATAGTTGTTAGGTCATTCAGTCATTTGGCTGCTTAGGCTTTTATATATACAGATGATACAGAGAAGAAGTCATGTTGAGACTGAATATTGAATGCCAACTCTAATTGAAAATTTAAAAAAAAATTTAAGAAAAGTACTCTAAATATGGAAGTGATACTGAGTTCCATAAATGCTCTGGGTACTTCATAACAATGCAGACAATAGGAAACCGTTATTTACTAAGAGGAAGAAAAGAACTGGAAATAAACAAACTGTGCCTGTGTGAGCCAGGAAAATGTTTTTCTGGAGAATTCAGCCAGCAGAAATGACTTGTGTGTCTAATTCAGTCATCTCATCCCCAACAAACCTGACCCTGCCCTTGCCTGCCTGGGTGGTAAATGGTGCAGACCTAGAGGAGAGCCAAGCAGCTGCGGGAACTGCTGCCTCTGCCTCCCACCTCGGCACCTCTGCTCCCTCATGTGTAAGTGGGGAGAATGGTCATTGAGCTCACAGAACTAATGTGAGAGTTATAAGAACTAATGCAAGTGAATTTTTAAAAAGCTGATAAAATGTGTAGAGTAGTGTCTGGGACTCTCTGATATGTTATTAACACTTACAGGCCCCTTTTAAATTCAGTGGCTCATCATCACAGCAAATCAGTTTTCCATAAGAGCTTGGAAAGTGTTCAAGGGTTAATATCAGAAGAACTGCTCTCAATGAGAATAAAGGAAAGGGCTGAAGCAGATCTGATAGAAACTGCAGCTTGACTGTCTTCACAAAATGATGAACTACTCCTGACAAAGGATAAGGTGAGAAGAGCAGCAGAACGAACCACCACACTGGAGAAGTACAGCAGATCACCAATTCCATTACCCAGGAAATGGCCTGGACAGAGGGCCTGAGCGGTTCAGCTTCCCTAGAGATTCACAACTTTTTCAAATCGCTGGCTGCGATTCGCAGATTCACACCCACCACAGGCAGTGACTGTCATGCTTTAATTAATTAGTAATTACATAGGTTTTAATTTATAAGTCTCTGACAAATAGTGAGATTGAACATTTTCTTTTCACATAGGTATGGGCTATTCAAGTTTTTTCTTTTATAAGATGCCCCTTCATAACTTTTGTCCGGTTTTCTACTGAAGTGTTTTGTCTTTCTAATTGACATATAGGAGTTCTCTGAATATTCTGCATACTGATGCTTTATTGGTATATATTTCAAATGGCTTGTATTCACACTTATGTGCCTTTATTCAGAAGTCTTCCATTTTAATGCACTTGATTTTTCTCAGTCTTTTCTCACTTGATTGGTACTTTGTGTGTCTTAGCCTTTCATTCCCTATCTGATATCATGAAGATGTTCTCATGTATATTCTTCTAAAAGTTTTAAAGTTTTATTTTTCATATTTATATAATTAATTCACCTGGAATGGGGCACTGAGCAGAGATCAGATTTGTTAAAGCTGTTTGCTATACAGAGAGCCAATTGTCCCAGCCCTGTATATTGGGTAGTTCATTTTCTCTGCCCTATCTGCATTTCCAGCTGTTGTACGTCAAGTTCCCATACACTAACCACCCCCAAATTTCAGTAACTTATAGCCAGAGTTTATTTGTTGACCATGAATCACCTAACACAGGTGCTCTGGGTGGTCTGATATTCTGGGTAGCTCTACCCTAGGCAGGAACTCAGGGACCCAGGAAATTGTTTCTTACATATGACACCTAAAACACAAGTAACTGAAGAAAAAATTATGTTAGACTTCATCAAAATAAAAATAGTTGTGTTTCAGAGGACACTATTAATAAAGTGAAATGACAACCCATAGAACTGAAGAAAATATCTGCAAATCACATATCTGATAAGGGTCTAGTATCCAGAATAAAGAGCCTTTATAACTCAACAATAGAAAGACAAATAAGCCAATTAAAAACGAGCCTTGGATTTGAATAGACATTTCTCCAAAGAAGGTATATAGATAGCCAATAAGTATATGAAAAGATGCCAATGTCATTAGTCACTAAGGAAACTTTAAACCCACTAGGATGGCTATAATAAAAAAATACAGATAATAACAAGTGTTGATGAAGATGTGGAAAAATTGGGAGGATTGTAATATGGTGTGACTGCTTTGGAAAACAGTTTGGAAGTTCCTCAAAATGTTAGACATAGTTATCATATGACCCAGCAGTTCCACTGTTAGGTATGTGCCCAAGAGAACTAAAAACATATGTCCACACAAACTTATACATGAATGTTCATAACATTACCATTCATAATTGTCAAAAAAGTAGGAACAACCCAAATGTCCATCAGCTAATGAATGTATAACCAAATGGGATCTACAAGCTACAATATGGACCAATCTTTAAAAAAACATTATGCTAAATGAAAGAAGACCAGCCCTAGCCAGTTTTGCTCAGTAGTTAGAGCATAAGTCCTAAGACTAAAGGGTCCTAGGTTCAATTCTGGTCAAGGGCTGGTACCTTGGCTGCAGGCTTAATCCCAGCCCTGATCAGGGTGTGTGCAGGAGGCAACCAATTGATGTGTCTCTCTCACATCTATGTTTCTTTCTGTCTCTACCCATCCCATCCACTCTTTCTAAAACTCAATGGAAAAAAATACCCTTGAGTGAAGATTAATAAATGAAAGAAGACCAGTACAAAAGACCACATCTTGTATGATTCCATTTATATGAAACTAGAGGCCGGGTGCACAAAATTTATGCACAGAGGGGGGGGTTCTTCAGCCCAGCCTGCACCCTCTCACAATCCAGGACCCCTCAGGGGATGTCCAACTGCTAGTTTAGGCCTGATCCTGCAGGGATCCCTGTGGGGTCAGGCTTAAACCAGCAGTCGGACATCCCTCTCGCAATCCGGGACCACTGGCTCCTAACCACTCATCTGCCTGCCTCATCGCCTCTAACCACTCTGCCTGCCTGCCAAATTGCCCCTAACCACTCCCCTGCCTGCCTGATCACCCCTAACTGCTTGCCTGCCTGCCTGATCACCCCTAACCATCTCTGCCTCAGCCCCCGCTGTGGCAGCTTTGTCCGGAAGGACATCTGGAATGACGTCCAGAAGGCTGTTTGGCTGTCTAGTCTAATTAGCATATTATGCTTTTATTATTATAGATGTCCAGAATAGACAAATCCATACAGATGAAAAATAGATTACTGACTGTCAGAATTTGGGAGAAGAGGAATAGGGAGTGACTGCTAATGGTAAGAGGTTTCTTTCTGGGGTGATGGAAGTGTTCCTGAACTCAATAGAAGTGATGGTGTATAACATGGGGAATATAAAAAACACTACTGGGTTGTACACTTTAAAAGGGTGATCTTTATGGTACTTAAATTATATTTCAGTACAAAAAATATCTTCTATAAGTTTTCTTTCCTGGATCCCCTGGCTAGAACAAGTTCCTTAGACTGTGATTCAGCTCTCTCCTCCCTTCTCAGGGACTCCTAATATTCTTTTATCAGGGTTATTATTCCTATTTTCTGTCCCACATTCCTGCATTGGAGCTACAGCTGATCCCAACCAGTCTGTCCCAACCAATATGTCTCAGAGTCATCTGTCTCCTGATGGCATGCTCTTGTATAGAAATAATACAAAAAGGAATATGTCTCAAACCCATTATTGCATCCCATTCATTACAGCAGGATGACCAAGCTCCTATGTGAGGAGAATGATATTGAATTCATCCTGAAACCCCTTGGCCCTTCTCATCTACTCCCACTGAATTAGGTGTGAGTCTGAGCTGCTCTGCTCCTACTCTATGGAGACAGGAAGACACTTGCAAATTCAGGCCAGAAAGAACTGCACCACAGGTAGGCACTGGGCAGAGGAGGTTTGTGTTTATAGAGCATCTGACTTCCTATACAAAATCAGGAGAGGTGCCTTCTCAACCTTCTCCATAGGATAATTATGACAATGACTGAAGTCACAATGAAAAGTTAGGGTTTCTGGACCAAATTCCAACATCTTTCCATGACTTCATTTATTGGGAATGCCAATCACTGATCCTAGATTTTAAAAAGAAGAATGGCAATGAGGACAAACACTAACTAGACCACAATGAGGTTCTTAAGAGGATGGCTGGAGAAGAAACGCAAAGCAGTTATTAATAGTGTGATGCACTACAGTCAAATTTTAAAAAACACATTCCACAGATCTTGAATATGTATCCATGTTATAATGATGAAACTATTCTCTTCATTGATTTTTTAAACAACCCCAGGCAATCAAGGTGTATAATGTTCTGGCTGCATGATTGCCTAATTGATGCATATTTCATTGATTGATTTGGCAGCATTTATCACTTGGTAGCCAAATTTAGTTTAATTATTAACATTATCTACTGAATGTTTTATTTTTCATCTTCTGCATATTTTAGCTCAGGTGTTTGTTTTATTTCTCACATTAAAGAGCTGAAGTCTTACCATTTCAGCAAAGCTCTTTCCTTGTCACAATGCAATACGCCAACCTCCACACTAGGCAGGGGCCCAGGCAGATGTCACATTCCAGTGGGGGTGACACCCAGACCACAAACAGACATAGAGCCAACTAAGTCATCACAAACTGTGATTCGTTAAGAAAGAAACACAAGGAGCAGAGCTGGGGGGAAAACACAAGGGTGAAGGAGGGAAAACCTACATTAGGTGGAGTGGCTCGAGAAGATCTCTTGGAGGAGGTAACATGAATTAAACATTTCTCTCAGCTGTGCACTGGCCTCTTACCTCCTTTATCCTTTCTTATTAATGCCATCATCATCCTATCTAATAAAAGAGAAACATGGTAATTAGCGTACGACCGCTACCCTTCCCATTGGCTAATCAGCAAGATATGCAAATTAACTGCCAGCCAAGATGGCGGCTGGCAGCCAGGCAGCTTAAAACTAACATGAGGCTTGCTTGCTTGCTTCAGTGACGGAGGAAACCAATGGTCCCCGCCTGCCTTGCCGGCCTCTGAGCCTGCAATTTGAAACATTGTAACAAATATAGAAGCTAAAAAAAAACCCAGAAACCTGCTTTCAGCCAGCCGGGATCTCAGAGCTGGAGTTATACATTGTTTCGATTATAGAACCCAAACAAACCAGATACCCGATTTCAGCAGCGGAGGCCTAAGAGCTGGAGTCTCAGAACTAAAGCTGGCCCAGAATAAAAAAGAAAAAGAAAAAAGGAGCGGTTGGGAGCTTCCATCACCTGCCAGCCTGAAAATAGCCCTCAGCCCCTCACCCAGACTGACCAGGTACCCCAGTGGGGACCCCCACCCTGAAAGGTGTGTGACCAGCTGCAAACAGCCATCATCCCCTCACCCAGTCTGGCCAGGCATCCCAGTGGGGACCCCCACCCTGATCCAGGACACCCTTCAGGGAAAACCAGCCAGCCCCACCCATGCACCAGGCCTCTATCCTATATAGTAAAAGGGTAATATGCCTCCCAGCACCGGGATCAGCAGAGCCGTGAGGCCTCCCAGCACCGGGATCAGTGGAGCCGAGAGGCCTCCGGGCACCGGGATCAGCGTGACAGGGGGCAGCACCCAAACCCCCTGATCACCCTGCAGCTCTATGTGTGACAGGGAGTGGGGCCACAACCTCCCTATCTGCCCTGCCCTGTTCGTGACAGGGAAGGCGCCCCAGCCTCCTGATCAGCCCTGCTCTGTGCCTGATATGGGGGAGCTCCCCAACCCCCTGATCGCCCTGCGGCTCTGTGTGTGACAGGGTGCGGCGCCCCAACCCCCCCCCCCCCCCGCCCCCCACGGGCCCTGCTCTGTGTGTGACAGGGTAGAGCCATAACCTCCCCATCGGCCCTAGCCTGAGTGTGACAGTGGCGGTGCCCCAACCCCCTGATCAGCCCTGCTCTGTGGGTGATAGAGGGCGGCGCCCCAACCTCCTGATCTGCCCTGCTCTGTGTGTGACGGGGGGAGCTCCCCAACCCCCTGATGGGCCCTGCTCTGTGCGTGACAGGGGGGAGCTCCCCAACCCCCTGATCGATCCTGCTCTGTGCGTGACAGGGGGGAGCTCCCCAACCCCCTGATCGACCCTGCTCTGTGCGTGACAGGGGGGAGCTCCCCAACCCCCCTGATGGGCCCTGCTCTGTGCGTGACAGAGGGGAGCTCCCCAACCCCCTGATCGACCCTGATCTGTGTGTGACAGGGTAAGGAGCCTCAACCCCCTGATGGACCCTGCTCTGTGGGTGACAGGGGGTGGCGCCACAACCCCCCCATCGACCCTGCCTTGAGTGTGACAGGGGATGGTGCCCCAACCCCCCAATCGGCCCTACCCTGAGAGTGACTGAGGGTGACATCGCAACCTCCCAATCCGCCCTGCTCTGTGCATGACAGGGGCGGCGCCCCAACTCCCCAATCGGCCCTGCTCTGAGCCCAACCAGGGGCTGCACCTAGGGATTGGGCCTGCCCTCTGCCACCCAGGAGCAGGCCTAAGCCAGCAGGGCGTTATCTCCCGAGGGGTCCCAGACTGGGAGAGGGCACAGGCCAGGCTGAGGGATCTCCCCCCCCCCCCCCGAATGCACAAATTTTTGTGCACTGGGCCTCTAGTTATTCTATAAAATTAGAATTAAAGTATCTCTCTTGCACCTCTCTTTCCCTTCTATCAACCAATGCAGTCAGTGGGGCTCCTTCTCCATAATGGACTTCAAAAAGAGGCAACTCAAGAGAACAGCAGTTCTTTATCCATATTCCTGGAGGCCTAGGTTCTAATGAAAGGAGAAACCTGTGGCAAGCATTTCACTACCCCCACTTCACCTAAAGCAAATGGTAACTTCTCACAAAATCAGGGTGGCCTAAGAATCCTTCTGAATGCAGCACCCAGGAGTGCAGTAAGGGATTCCAGCCCTGTACCAGAGGACATGTCCTCCTCGATACTCAGCATCCTCATCAGCTGAGAGTATACACTTCTATAGGTGGAAGGCGATTCCTCTGGGTCCACAGGAACATACTGGGTTCCTGCTGTGAGGCCTCAGCTCCTGAGCTCTTCCAATTGGACAAGATAGCAAGGTCTTAAGAGTAATAATACAAGTACCACACAGGAGAGTCATGGATATCACAGGCTCTGCCCAAATTCAACACCAGATTGAAAAGTTATTAGTAATATTCTCTTTAAAAAGTTAATAAAGCCTCTGATGAAATACCTTATTATTTATGTATTTACCCTCTGTCATTAGGTTAATCTAATAATTAAATGAGAAAATGCACATAAAGCACTTCACGAAGTGCCCAGGGCTCAGTAAATGTTAGCGGTCAGCACCAGTACGAGCACCAGCATCAGCAGAAGCAGCTCTTTCATCAGCTATCATGTCCGCAAGCTCCCTCTATGCCCCACACAAGTCCAAGTGGCATCCAACTTGAGATCCTGTCCCCTTAAGACATCTCTAAGGCCACCTGATCATTGATGGGGGCAGATGATTTCTGCAAATAGCCAGTACTGATGCTAACAGTCATCTCTGCCTTCACACGGTCCTATTGCTTCAAGTGGTAGTCTTCCCAGTGCCCCAGGGTAGGCATCACTCCCCCCAAATCACATTCTTTAAACAAATGATCTCAGAAGAGAAGGAAATCTTTGTCCCCCTACTTTCTGTCCTGCTCCCTCCTGGGCATTCTCCTCTTAGAGTCCATTCTAATATATAGCAAAGAGGATCCTCATTCTTATTTCTACTCTGGGAAGAGGGTGTAAGGACACAGGTGAGCGGTAAAATGAGAGTCATAGTCCAGGGACACAAATGTGAAAGAGAAATTAGGCCTATATGAATAGTGCCTTCCTTCATCTGAAATTGTGACATTCTATGACATGGGCAAGTCTCCCAGTCCCTCAGAGCCCGGTCAAATGCCATCTTCTCTACAATACTGCCTCCCAATTCCCCTCTGGGTCACAGAACTACTTTAAGAAAGACCAAGCTGGTTAACAAAAAAATAAAAGGCCCGGGGTGATAATACCTTCTCAAAGTCACGGAAGTAATCACGAAAGATGAAAGCCAACATCACCCAGACCAAGACTTCTGAATCCTCACCACATAAATGACTCAAGGCCTCCTTCCGATTTGAAAAATTCTCTTTAATATCTACCAAGCCACATTCCCAAAGGAGAGAACACAGTCAAATATTGATGGAAGTTAGTTACTTAAAAGACTAATATGATATATCAAGAGCCATGTGAGTAATTAAAAGCAACTTTTTATATCAATGAGACCAGTGGTAGTAAATCCCTTCTCCCCATCTGAAATACTTAAAGCTTGACCCATCGTCCAGAAAAGTCTGGTTCATCGATGTGTGAATCTTCTAGTAGTTGATACCTTGGGGGAAATGTTAAAAATGAAGCATTTTGGTTATATGCTTAATATGAGAGTTGTTAAAAGACCTCACCTGATTTTAACTTGATTTAAATTCTGGTGTAGTTATTAATATGGTTTACGAAATACGAGAAATTACCAAGGGCATACATATCACCTGTTATTAACAGAGCAGTAAGAAAATTTAGGTGTCCCATTTCTATAGCTTGGAATTGATGGTCTAATATAGTCTCCTTTGCATTTCACAGATCCATTTAATTAGTTGTTTTGAGGCATCTGAGGCACTCATGGATTACTCTGTCAAGCACAGATTTAATGAGCCATGAGTTAGCTGCAAACCCAGTTTAGGTCCTAAGAAACCAAGTCAAATGTTGAAATGTGGATCATCATAATTGAGCCCCAAACTCATTTTCCGTATAATTATACACATTGCAGGGCTGCTGGGCCGAAGGGGATGTACCATCCAGCTGGATTTCTTACACTCTGAAAAAGAACCCTTTCCATTCGGTAACTTCTGGGAAACGTGAAAACTTTAAGGGAGAAGAAGTTGAACAGCCTTTTAGGAAATGAACAGCATACTGACTTTATGGAGGTGTGTCAGCTAGTAAATCAACATAATATTCATCACTTGAACTCCAACAATTTTCTCTTCCCTCCTGGGAGCTAGAAAACTCTCTTCAGAGTCCAATAGGATAGTCATGTTTCTTTTTGTCGTTTATCAACACATGGGTTTTGTTCCTAAAGTGCAACTTCAGGGCTCTTTCCCTTTACCCCAGAGTTCTCAACAGGGCAGCGTCCACACCATGGACCAGATCAGCCTTTTCTGGGGTGGGCTGCCCTGTGCACTGTGGGATGGGGTGGCAGCATCCCTGGTCTCTACCCAGTAGATCTCTCTCTCCCTCCAGCTCACTCCCAAGTTGTGACAATAAATCAATGTCTCTCAACAGACATTGCTAAACTAGAGGCTTGGTGCATGAAATTCATATATTTGGGGCAGGGTCCCTCAGCCGGGCCTGTACCCTCTCGCAGTCCGGGACCCCTCGGGGGATGTCTGCCTAATCTCCCTGGGCCTAAGCCAGCAGTCAGACATCCCTTTCATAGTCCAGAGCTCTCACAGTCTTGGACCCCTCGCTCTTTACGGCCTGCCTGCAGTGGAGGTGGGAGAAGCTCCTGTCACCACTGCTGCACTCACCAGCCATGAGCCTGGCTGCTGGCTGAGCGGTGCTCCCCTGTGTGAGTACACTGACCACTAGGAGGCAGCTCCTGCATTGAGCATCTGCCCTCTGGTGGTCAGTGCACATCATAGTGACCGGTTGTTCTGCTGGTCTTTCTGCCGTTTGGTCAATTTGCATATTAGGGTTTTATTATAAAGTGTGTTCTTTAGGGGCAAAACTACCCCCAGCTGAGAACCATTACTCTAACTGAATGAATGACCGATTTAATCAAAACATAGTGAAAAGTGAGACTAGTATCATCTAAAATCCTGCTGGGTTTACCTTGATAGCTAATTCTTTAACAATAGCTGATAGTTAATTTTTAATTAATCTTTTAGATGAACAAGGGCTGTATAAATATGCTATCAGCAATACTGAACAATGCTTTAATGACTGTTCAATAGTGGAACCTCCCCTGCTTTCCATATTTATTACCCTGGTCAGTCTCAGTCAGAAACTGGGAAGCTGGGCTGAAATATTCCTGATTTTGAGAGTTTTGAACCAAAACTTTGAACCTGCAGGAGCTCTACTAAAGTCCAAATAAAAATATCTCATTCACATGAATAGCAACTGATTGCAACTGAAATTCTATGGAGGAAACCCCAATAGAAGACAGATGGTGGATGCTTGTCAAGCAGTTTAAATTATAGTTTCATGGAGAATATCTCATTTGTTGGAAGAGCCTAGGCTTCTGTAGTAAAGTTTTAAAGCACTAAAGTTACTGGACTCATAAATAAAAACCAATAAAAATGAGTTCTTTGTTTTGGCTGTCTGTGCCTTTCTGGCTATTAGTTCCCGTGACTGGGGCCGTGGTCACTGAGCCCTGTGCGAGGTTCTGCTCCTGCGCTGAGGCCATGGCCACCCCGGGACGGCCATTAGCTTTTCTTGATCAGTGTCCTCATTTGTACCATCAGGAGAGTAAGCCCCAGTGGGACTAAATAATCACATCCATGGTACGTGATGCACGGAAAGCTCCCCTCTCCTGGCCTCTGAAAACCACGTGCTCTTGCTCCTTAGTTTATAAATATATTTTTTTCAAGTCCCTTCTAAGACAAAATTTTGACATTGTAAGCCCTATTGTCATGCATTGTTATTTCTGACTGGTGCCCATTGTGTCAACCATCATCCATGCAAAATAAAATCGCAATTGTTTAAAAATCTATCATAAAACCACTCAAGTGAATATTATTCAAACTGCTTTTTGCAAATGATCATAAATGGCCTAATAAATGAAGTTTATAACCCTTTTAAAGACTTCAGTTTTTGTGAGATAGAAGCAAAGGTTTAAGTTGATCACTCCCTTGGGGAAACCACTAGTGGACAGTGTCAGCAGCCTCCACACTCAGCCTAAAGCAGGGAAGCTGGGCTCTGTCTGGGTTCTGGGTTTTTTGAATCTCTGACACCAAGCTCAAGCCCTGAGGAGCTTCAGCTCATCTGTAAGCCCCTCTCCCTCTTTGGGTGCGTTCCCCTTGAGGCCTGCCAACAAAGGCAAGGTCTTCTGCTGGATGATGGGGAGGGTGGAAAGCAGGCACAGGCATCTCCAGGGCAGGGCGCCCCGATTGCACCGGCCACACCTGCAGCACACGCCTGCCTTCCCTCCACTCAGCCCCAGCCCGAGCAAGGCCAGCTAATGACTTCTTTTGCACTTTGTTGTTTTTATTTTTTTAAGAATCCATAAAGTTGAAGAATGTTTGTATAAGTCGAAAGTGACTATCCATATCTATTATTCGTAGAGCTTAATATTCACAAATTAAGGTTTAAAGCAGAAGCATTTTAATCAAAAGCAAAATCTGGAGTCGTCATTAGAACCTGTGGCTTAAGGGCACAGAATTCTGAGAGCTTCTCCCTAACTAGGTGGCAGTGGTAGCTTTGGGCCAGGTGGGTACAACTAAGATGACTGAAAACTTCTTTGTTTTCCATCCTGAACAGTAAGATGCCAAAGGCTGTGTGCACAGAAAGGAAAGCATGGGCCAGGCTGCTGCATAGGAGCTTAAGCAAAAGTGGGATAAATTGTTTTCTAAAATGTTTATGAAGTGCAACATCTGCTAAGGTCTTCTTCCATAAGAAGACTTCTGGGTAAACTGGCAGCAGATAGGAACAAAGTCCTGGGCTACTCAAAAGAGGAAATTTTTTATTTTAAATAATGGCAATTTCTGAACATAAATGTAATCAAGATGTGTGTGGGAAGCAGGATTCTAAGATGTCTCCCAAGAGCCTAGCTCCTCCGTGGACACCCTTGCACAGTCACTGGGGGGATGAATGTGAAGAACTTGCCTTCTGTGATTAGGTTATGTGAAGGCACATGACTTGAGAAAAGGGAGATTGTCTGGGTGTGCCTGACCTAATTACCTGATCCCTTTAAAAGTACAGTGTTTTCTTTGGGTAGAGGCAGAAGAGAAAGTAAAAGATAGATTCAAAGCACTAAAAGGATTCAAAACACTGTCTCCAGCTTGAAGGTGGAGGGGACCAGCAGCAGGAAATGTTGGCAGCCTCAGGTTGCTAAGTGTAATTCCTGACTGACAGTTGGTGAGAAAAAGGGACCTCAGTCCTGCAACCGCAAGGAAATGAATTCTGCCAGCAACCGAGCTGGGATGTAGATTCTTCTCCAGAGCCTGGAGATAGAACTGGATCCAACCAATACCTTGAATTCAGCATCTGAGACCCTGAGCAGAGAATTCAGCTCTGCTGTACGTGAGCTAATAAGCAGGTGTTTTAAACCACTAAATTGGTGGTAACTTGTTAGGCAACAATAGGAAACTCCTATAGACTAATGGTGCTTCAGCCTGGGGAAATGTGAGCAGAGCTGGTCTGGTTTAGTGGTGAGGGGAGGTGGGCCTCAGTGAAAGGGAGGCTGCATCAGAGGTGGGGACAGATGGGAACACTTAGCCACAGTGCCCTAGGGACTCCTGGAGGCTGTGCTGACCCTTGAGGCCGCCCCATGGTGGGAGGCACAGGGTCCCACCACACAGGTTAGACTCTCACAGAAATGTCTCAGTCTTCTTGAATGGAAGTTCCCTCATCTGTGAAGTATATCCTGGTGCAAATTTAAAGAAATAACTAAGATAAAGCATCCAGCAAAGCCCATTACACATAGGAGATACTCAGTAAGTGTTACTTTCCTCTCCCTTCCAGTCTCTTTGCCAAAGACGATTCTTTGCTCATTTGCTAAGCTTCCAGTGGTTCCCCACCTTTTATAAAGTGAAATCCAAGCTCCTTGGAGATAGAAAGAGGCCACTCTTTCCTTGCATCTAAAGGTCCACAACACTCAACTATTGATAATGCTGTGCCTGCCCTGCCGGGGTTTGGCCTTCTTGCCTTTAAACATGTGGCTCTTTGTTTCTGCAAGGCAGTGGTTCTCAACCTTGTTGTGGCCTCACCCCATAACAAAGAAACAGAATTTCTGGAGGGTGAGGCCCAGAAATCAGGATTTTAAAAAGATTCCCAGGTGATTCTAATGTGCAGCCAAGGTTGAGAACCACTGCTGTAATGCCTCTCCCATTCCTTCCTGCCAGGTGAAGTCTGCTTCATTCTTCAAAACCCAGCTCAGGTGTTGCAACCGTAGCCAACTATTCTGGGAAGGTAATGCCATCTTGCTTTGATGTACTGGTGTCCTCTGCACATATATTTACATTTGCACTTGCCACGTGGTAGTGATAAGGACTTTGGAATAGATCCTGAGGGCACCAGAAAGCCACTGAAGGGTTTCAATAAAGGAATTACGTGGGTTGTGTGCACGATGACCAGGGCTAAGGAGTGGGAAGATGGATTAGAATGGGACAAGGCTGGCGGCAAAGAAATGATCTGAAGCTATGTCAGTCTATCGATGACATGAAATAAGGGAACTAGCTAAGCAATATCCATTGCCAATAGCACCAGGGTACATCAACTGTTTTGCACAATGAAAGCCTGACCAGAAGGTGGCAACTTCAGAGAGAAAATGCTAATAAGCAGGTGAGAGAGGTCCATATTATGGTTGAGGGTTCATCACTGGTTTGGAAATACCTGCTGGATAAGTCTTCAATGGGCAACTAAGATGTGCTAATGAGTCTGGATTTGGTCCAACTCCAGGTCATGATAGGATTCTGACTGAGGTGTGAGGAGAGTTATTTCAATGAACATAGAGCTAGTTTAGGATAAATTAGGAGTGGAACAAATCATGGAATGAAAAACAACTGTCCCTTTGTAGTGGAGATACTAGTTGTTTTGCAACGTGTCAAACACTGGAATTAAATCTTCCATTTCTTTCCCTCTGTTTTTAGCAAATGAAAGAGCAGTCTAAAAACTCACAATTATGCTCAAAACCATCATAGAACAATGCCACCAAGTGACCCAAAGAAGTTCAGAACCAGAACAGAATGTGGGTGAGCTCCTTTAATTTTGTGTGTAAATAGTCAGAATTCCCTTTCTGGGATGACCGTTGGACAGTTGAACCAGAAGGGGCTGCATGCAATTCCAAAAGAAACCATCTAACAGAGGAGGGAGTCCTCATTTAATCTTGTCTGAAATGGAAAAGCCCCAGGATTAACCTCAAAAACAAAGGCTAGCCGAGGCTTACTCCCCTTTCTCGCTCTCCCCCATCTGAACCCTTCCATTTCTATTCTGCTCGGAACGCTGGAGATGTGGCCCCCTTAGCCACGTCTGCCTACCTCCGCCTCCAGCTATGCACAGTGCAGTCACAGTGGCTGCATTTGGAAACGTTCACTGGGGAGCTACTTACTAGTAATCCTGATGCAAATGGGCACTGGGGGCCAAAGCCATTTTGCTTGTAAGCTAGGGGACACTCAGAACTTGGCATCTTTCAGGAAAACATCACAGCACATTTAATTTAAATATAAAATTTTGTGAAAAGAAATTTTAAGTGGTGGCATGGGTATTATAACTTTAAAACTACTGAACAGGAGAGACAGAGAAAGCAAGGAAGCAAGAGGTTCATGATTGTATAGTTTGATTACTAGCTCAGCTGGTGGTTATATATTTCTGGATCAACAGCACGAGAAGTTAAAGCGTGCGGGATGAGGTGAGGTGGAGGTAATGTGAGCTGGCAGTGTTTTCATATTCCTGCTAAGTGCCACTCTATTTCCGTCACAAGGAGGGAATCACTGGTGCAAGCAGAAAGCTAAATGGATTGGAGGTTTAGGAGATGGAAGAGGCACTTACTTTTAAACTGGGTTGGGATTGGAAAATTCTTCCTTGAGTAACTAATGGCATGTTTCTCAGGGTGGAAATCCCACTGTCTGTGCAAATGAAACACGGAGGAGGCTGAGTGCTTTCCACACACCTAGCTTCCTCAAAGCATCGCCCAATGGCCACGCGGCGGCACCATTCTCCCCGATAAGAAACCTGTGCCATTAAGACGTATAAATGAGTAATCGCAATGTTGTGCACCTGAAATTAATGTCATATTGTATGTTGACTGTAATTGGAAAATGAATTCAAACAAATAAGTACAGCCTTAACCGGTTTGGCTCAGTGGATAGAGTGTCGGCCTGCAGGCTGAAGGGTCCCAGGTTTGATTCCGGTCAAGGGCATGTACCTTGGTTGCGGGGACATACCCAGTAGGGAGTGTGCAGGGAGTAGGCAGCTGATCGATGTTTCTCTCTCATAGATGTTTCTAAGTCTCTATCCCTATCCCTTCCTCTCTCTAAAAAAAAATCAATAAAATATATTTTATATATTTTAAAAAACAAAACAAAACAAATAAGTACATAAAGGAAATAAGTACATAAAGGCGTACTTCTACACTGCACCCAACCCCATCACACCAACCCAATGGGCAGACACTGCTACCTATTCCTGAATGAAGTACTTCCTACATCCATTCCGCTCCATAGCCTGGTTCCAGGGCCAGACCATCCATCTCTGTCTTTATGTTTGTTAGTTTATTCACTCATTCACATACTCACTCATATATTCATCTCATTCAACAGAACCCCCTCCCCCCCCCCCCGTGCCTGGGAAAGACCACACTATGGAAGTACTAGTGGAACTAAACATTTATTTAGCAAAGAAGGCATGAAACATTATTATTCACAATTAGGCCTACAGTAGTCTCCCCTTATCCAGAGAGATACATTCCAAGGCCCTGGTGGATGTCTGAAATCATGGATAGTACTGAACCCTACACAGTCTATGTCTTGTCCTACACATACAGACCTTTTCACTTAAAGGAAGCACTACCATGGCTTCTCTGTGACACATCTGAATTGCCAGCATCACTGCTCTTGCACTTTGGGGTCATTATTAAACAAAATAAAGGTGACTTGAACACAATTGATAGGGGCAGAAATAGAATATTGGGGAATAGCTGTAATTGTAAGAAATATTAATCATGCTTTGTTAACTATGGTTGTTTTATTCTGATTTAAAAAGGCACATTCTAACCTGGCTGGGAGTTGCACATGGGAACTTGGAGCTCACCTGAAAATGCGGCCCATCCTTCCCATCGGGAGCTATTATCATGGAAGGATTAACAACCTTGTTGCAGAAACCAGAGCTTCCAGCTCTTTGAAGACTCCCAGCCCTTTGCATAACTGCAGGCCTTTGTAAATCTCCAGCCTGCCTTACCTATACACTGTCCACTTGGCATATCCTTTTGCCTACTTCCCATATAATCTTTGTCCTTCTACCCAATATAAGCAGCTGGCTTATGGTGGGCAGCAGAGCAGACTTTTGTAGATAAACCTGCTGCTCTCCCATGCTGCCAGCAGTATTGGAATAATTCTGTCTCTGCTGAATTGGCTCAAGTAGTGACAGGTAGCATGGACCCATTGATTGTCTGGTTACACAATCACTGGACCACAGCAGTTGATCTGATAGCCTATAAGGCTACTAATTGACTAATGGGCTGGAGCTTATGCAAGTGGAGACACTGCGCAAAGGGATGATTCATGGCCTAAGATTTCATCCTGCTACTCAGAATTGCTTGGAATTTAAACTTATAAATTGTTTGTTTCTAGAATTTTCCATGTAATATTTTTTCACCTTGGTTGACACATCAGGTAACTGAAACCACAGAAAGTAAAACAGCAGAAAAGGGGAGACTACTGTACTAGTAATTGCAACTCAATCCCCCAACCTCATCATTGCCCAACTCCACCACATACTCTATTTCTACTCTCCAGCCCAGTTTACCTTCTAACATACTATAACATTCCCCAGTTTATTGTGTTTTTTTGTTTTTTTTTGTTTTTTTTATTTGGTCCCATCCCATTAGAATGTAAACCTACAGGGATCTTGTCTCTTTGTCCACTGAAGTGTTCCAAGCTCCTAGAACTGTGCCTGTCATGTCTGTTAAATAGCTCTTGAGAGGGTGAATAAATGGGATACAACCTATGTTTGAAAAGTACTAGGAATTTTGGGAAAGAATAACTACAAATTCTAACCTAATCAGGGGTGGTGGGGGAAGGTCTGAAAAGATTTCAAAAAAGTCGATGTAGTGTTAGCTGTGACAGATTTTTTTCTCTTGGTGATGCAAGTGCCTGTCTTAAGCTTTGCTAGCTGAGCCATCCATTTCAAAAAGGCAACCACTTCAAAGGAAGACTGTTATCTGTAATTAGAGGTCCCGTGCACAAATTCGTGCACCAGTGGGGTCCCTCGGCCTGGCCTGCGGGATTGGGCTGAAACCAACTCTCCGACATCCCCTGAGAGGTCCCAGGTTGTGAGAGGGCACCAGCCAGGCCAAGGGACCCCACCAGTGCACGATTGGGGCCGGGGAGGGATGGGAAAGGTTGGCCAGCCGGAGAAGGACCGTGGGAGGGCTCCAGGGCATGTCTGGCCCGCCTTGCTCAGTCCACATCAGCCAGACCCCAGCAGCAAGCTAACCTACTGGTCGGAGTGGCTGCCCCCTGGTGGTCAGTGCACGTCATAGCAAGCGGTTGAGTAGCCTTTGCATATCATTAGCATATTATGCTTTGATTGGTTGAATGGACGACTGGACGACAAGACACTTAGCATATTAGGCTTTTATTATATAGGATAAACTTAGTCCAGTCAGGAGACTAGATAAAGAGCCCCCAAGAGGCACCTTTGTTTTGGAGATCTTGACTTCAATAACTGGCCTTTGGGCTATTTGTTTGTTTTCTATTTCCAAGCTTTACATTCCTGCTTTTATGTTTTAAATTCTCCAATAAAAAGTGATCCCACAAAAACCCTATGGCCCCACCCTAGACCCCAATAAAAGCAGAGCCCATGCACACTCCCTCTCTCTACCCTCCATCTCACTCTGTGGTCCTGGGCATGCTATGTAATTTCCAGATCTTGTACGTAATAAGCCTGCATCCTTTCTAAGTTTTCTGATGGTTATAGCTGGGGGAAGACTTGCAGTCATAATAAGTACCACAAGCTAGGCCAGCCACAACATTGGTAATTGATAGTCTAAGACTAGCCCAAACAGTCACATTTACACTGAAACCTGAGGATGAGGTGAGCTATATGAATAGGGTGGGGAGTGCTCAGGGGATGGAGCAGCACATGCAAAGGCCCTGAGACAGGAAGGAATGATGAACCAAGTGGATTGAAAGATGGCAAAGTCAGGAAATGGAGGCAAGAAGAGGGGGGCGATGATGGGTGAATCTGAATCTGGTAAGGAGATAGGGCCTGGATCACACAGGCCTATAGATTATAGTAACACAGTTGGTTTTTAAGCTAAGAGCTATGGGAAGGCACTAAAAGGTTTTCACAGGGGAGTGACATGATCTGAAGTGCATTTTTCAAAGATCCCTCTGGCTGCAATGAAGAGACAGCAAGAGTGGTTATGGAGAGAAGGATGTGTGTTTGTGGTAGTCCAGGAGTAAGATGGTGATGCAATTATTGAACACAGTTGTGGTGGAATGACTGTTACATATCAATTTTTCATATCCCTAAATTTCTCCAATGAAACACCACCTGATGGAAAATTTAGTTGATGTTGTAGCAAAGGCAAAGTTGTCCAAATGATATAAATTTTCCAGAATACCTGGCATATTTTTAAAAATTAATGATAAATGAAGATTCTGACAGTAAAAATTTCATGGAAAATATTTGTTATTATATCATGTTGTTATTATTTATTTAGTAATCAATTTATATGTTATTTTCATGTACATTTTACTAATTTTCTTTCATCTTTGACGCTTCTATTATAGAGAAAGGGAAAATGGTGATATTAAAATATTTCTTCTAATTAATTTCCTTTCAATGTGCATGAATTTGTGCACCAGGACACTAGTTGTAATATAAAAACAAATATGTAATGTCTTAAAAGAAGCTGGCAAAGAAAGAAACAGGAGGAATGAGGTATCTGTGGTCACTTAAAAGAATTATAAGTTTTCTTTTCTGAAAGTTTGGATTTTATGTGTACAGTTTTCATAAAACTGCCATACCTATTGGCTCAACAAAAAAGAAAACAAATTAAAAGGATAAATTTGAGGTTAAAAAAAAAAACACAGGAAAAAAAAAACCCAGTTCATGGAAAATACTCTTCATAAAGTGGAATCCTAAGAGATAAAACTTGCATTTGTTTTCTGAGAATGTTCATCTCACAGTTAGAACCTTAGCACTTATAATTTTAATCATACGAGATCACTTAGAACCAAACACTTACTGATAATGCACTGAAGTTTTGATATTGCATTGAGAATCCAGTTGAAATGCATGTTTTATTTATTTTGACCTTACCCTGATGAAGCTTGTTTTTTTTTTTTTCTAGCATTACAGCTGTGATTCGTGCAACAGATGTGGGAGCAAATGTCCTCGACTTTGTAAACAAAGCTCAGATCTTTGATGTCACCCTAAGCCTTTCCATCTTCATCACAAACAGCATTAAATGTTCAGAAACTGTATTACATCAGGCAGTTGGCACTTTGCTAAAGTTCTTACAGTTGAGAAAGATTACTAATTAGGCCAGAGTTGTTACCATCCTCTATCCCTGTGGGGTCTGAGTTTACAAATAACTCCATGGTTTGAGAGTAAACTGTGGGAGGTCTAAAGAGAGCTTCAAGAATTCAGAAACCATGTGCAAAATAAGTATGTTTCTGAGACCAAGGTCCATAGGTATTTTTTTCAGATTTTCAAAGGAGTCTTGGAGCTCCCCAAAATTTGAGAACCTCTTGGGTTGCACCCTATCTGTCTGTTCTGGTTAGTTCTGCCCCAGAATCCAACAAATGGCCTGATCCCTGAGTTACTCCAAGCACACAGAGGAATACATGTGCCATCTATTCTGTGCTCTGGCTGGAGGTCCCACACCCACTAGATCAGGGGTGGGCAAACTTTTTGTCTCGAGGGCCACAATGGGTTCTTAAACTGGACCGGAGGGCCGGAACAAAAGCATGGATGGAGTGTTTGTGTGAACTAATATAAATTCAAAGTAAACATCATTACATAAGAGGGTACGGTCTTTTTTTTTTTTTTAGTTTTATTCATTTCAAACGGGCTGTAGTTTGCCCACGGCTGCACTAGATGATGATAGCCTCGCACTGGCCACCAAGACCATTTCTCATATACCACCCAACTCAGTAACTGTCCTGTCTTAGGTTCTCCATAAGTATTTGCTGAATCTAATTGAAGTAAATTAATTGAAAAAGGAGATTTATTATGTATAGGCCATATACGTATATATAAATTGAGGCCCTGAACTGACCATTGACATGAATGAGTGTAATTAGTCACCAGCCTGTGGGGTGTGGTTACGGTGTTTTGGCCAGGTTCAAGGCTTGGACTAATGAAAGGACAGGGTCCTCTCATTGCCATGTGCAAGTCCCAGCTGGAGGACACAATTATAGCCAACGGCTGTGGTTGTAAGCTTGAACCTATGATCCAAACACGTAGCCCCACGTGCCTTGTGATAGAGTTTGGGTGTATGTAGTTAAGTGAGGTTGAATCTCATGAGAATGCTGTAAACAACGTGATCACGCCCCTACTTTGCCTCGTGGCATCTGCTATAAAATAAAGACACAGCTTGTGGGCACTGTCAGGGAGGCGTCCTAATCAGGGAGGCAGCGTCCCACCGAGACACAGCTATTATTCTCTTGTCTGTCTTTCCTTAATCCTTTCACCCCCCCACTCGGGATCACCCTTGGTCATGCTGGCATGGCACACCAGCCCAGACTCCCAGGCAAAGATGTAGATAGACTGGCATTCAGGGATCCTCTCCTACTTCTGCCCCAATATTTCTCACACATGAACATTCTGGATAAAATACAACAAAATAATTTTCAATGACATAGTTGAGCCGAAACCAAGAAAGGGAAATCTCCAGCTATAAGAAGTCAAGAAGGAAGCAAAGTAATAGAAGTGAGTAGGAGTGGAAGCCAACCAGCTCATGGGACACTCCCTTCATGTCTGGCATCTTGACAGCCTCGTGGGTGCCAAGTGCAGACTAGAGGCCACAGGGAGCTGTAGAATTGTGTACTTGTCTAAAATCAAGACATGGAGGGATCATAGGATTCCACCCTTGGCCTGGAGAAGCAGCACCGAAGCTGGCTATCTCCCTGGGGCCAGAGTAGCAGGGTCACCTGAAAATATGGGACCCCCCTTGGGCTGCAAAGGGATGGATTTGGGGGCATGGGAAACCCAGGCTGAGAAATGATCATACAATGGATCCAGAGTGAGTGAGAGCCCCTGGGACCCTGTTAGAGACACAAAATCATCTACAAGGATTGTCTATGATGCAGAGCACATAGGACTGTGCTGGAACATGAGTGCACATCCATTCAATTCCAAAATGTTAAAAACCCTTCAGTCACCTCCGGTGCTCACAGTGCTATATGACTAGACACAGATAACTAAAGTTAAAGCAAACCAGAGCCACTGGAAATGTAAAAACTTGTTTTCTAAATAACTCTTGGATCAATTAAACTACCAAAACTATTACCAAAGAAAATAAAAATTTAAAGAATACAGATGAAAACAGCTGGCCTTCAGGAACAAGTTTATTTTCTGTGTTTCATCTTTCTACCTTTCTCCTGCTCTTTCCAACAGAGAACTTGACAACTGGCCACATTCCAGGACTCTGAGGGGACACACCTGAAACTGACCAAGGTTAGGCACAGACTGCAGGTCTAAGGCTCTGCATCTCCCGGGCAGAAAGCTGGGGTGCAGTTCCAGCCTGATTCCTGCCTGGAAAGACAGGGACATCTAGTGTTCTCCCTCTTCTCTCGTCCTCCTCTACAGACACTGCTGTGGCCGGTCCAGCCCAGCCCAGACATTTGCGCAGTGTGTGTTGTCTTTGCTGTTTCCATTCCTCATAGTGCTGGTGGTCATGTATGATGCGGGGGCTGACTGTCAGACCCTGAACGAGCCACAGATAAACAGATAACTCTGACACACGTTTCTGTGAAAGAGAGGGCTAAGGCACTACTTGGCTGTTGCCACCAAGTAACCCTGTCCGCTTGCCTCCTTTGGCTTTTATTGTCATAACAGCTTGAACTAAAATAACCTCTAGATACAATAAGCAAGGTAAGCATCCTTGAGGAAGTATATGCATCTACAAGGTCAGGTCTTTAAAGACTAAACATAGAGATTCTAGCAAAACACCTCAGGGGATCGGACTTGTTTGGGAAAGTCAAGGTAGGGGCTGCCGCCTTCAGCAAGATCCCCTCAGAGGCCCCCGACCTTTTGGAGAATCCTCCTTACAGACATTCCAACCAAGTCCCGTGCTTCTCCATAGTATTATACTTTTTCTAATATCGTATTATATTTGGGTTTGCATGTTGAAAAGGGTAAAGCAGAACAGGCTTCACTAGTGCTATTTATCAGAACCTATTTAAGTGTCCTCTGACAGGAAAAATTAGTGTTCTACATTGTTCACCCCAGTTTTCTTGGTTCGGTATGCTGGGGCTTGAGCCCTCGGTGATCCTGTGGGAAAAGGTGATTGACTGAAGTCAGGATTCTGTGTCCTTTAGTCCCAGAAAATAATGTAGCCAAGGAGCCAATCTCTCCCAAGTTATTAAATTAAACCTATAGAATATAGCCAAAGGTATATTCAGAGAAATATATAACTTCTGTGACGAGAGAGAATAAAATAAATGAATTAAAACAATCAAGAGAAGAGGTACTAGAAAATGCAAAGAAATATTGCCCATTGAAAGTGAAAAGACTGATTTAAAGATTAGAAAAAGTCATAAATTAAGAAAAAAATGGTTATTTAATAAATTAGTGTGGTTTTGTTTGTTTGTTTTAGGAAACAACCTCAATATACCACACAAACCTCCAAGTAAGCAAGAAAAAAGCAAATATGTAATATCTATCTATCTATGTATATAAAAGGCTAATATGCAAAGAGTTCCCTCAGGAGTTTGACCTGGAGACCAGGAATTTGATGGCTCACTATGACATGCACTGACCACCAGAGGGTAGCGTGGAGCAAAGGAAGGCCTGGCCAGCAGCTGGGGAAGAAAGGCCCTGGTCAGCAGCCAGAAGGCCCTGACTGGCCCTGATTGTCGGCCAGGCCCAGGGACCCTACCTGTGCATGAATTTCATGCACTAGGTGTCTAGTTGGATATAAGAGATGAAGACAGAGTTACAGATAAAACTTGAATTGTTTGCTAATGAATTAGGAAATCTGGGAGAAGTGGATAATTTTGTAGGAAAATATGTTATAGAAAACAACTGGAATACCTAATAGAAAAAAAATTGAAAAAAAATCATTTAGAAAATTTCCAATTACTGATTTTTAATAAGCTCCTGACTAAGATGGTTTCACAAGTGAATTAGAAAGAATTAGTATGCCATTAATGAGTTCCAGAGTACAGAGAAAAATAATTCAATATTATAAAATCTATTTAATTTATTGTATCAACAAATAAGGAGAAAAACCACAGAAGCCTGTCAATTATTGGTTTAAACATTTTTCAAAAGCCAATCTTTATTTCTAATTGAAAATAAAGACATAATAAAAACAGAATAAAGATAATTCCTTAAAAGGATAAAAGCACATATTTCGTATCACCAGATAAACCATTAAGATTAACAATCACTACAAGCTTCTCAGCAAAGCTGGAAATGAGATAAAAGTATTCATTAACACCATTATTATTTAATATTGTTTTAAAACTGCAGCCCAAACAAGAGAATAAAAGCAAAGTTTTAAATATTAAAAAAAAATCATTATTTGCATTATTTGTTAGTATATCACTACTAACATAACTAGGAAGTCCAAAAAGCTTCAAATGGAAATATTGTAATCAATATGCATGCAATTAAATAAACAATTAAAAATATAAATACCAATACCTTTATTAGTATAAGAAAAAAGAACAAAATTTTACTCAAATTATTTGCAAGTAAATAAAAACAATATATTTAACTGAAATTGTGTGAGACTAATAATAAAAAGAAGTACTAACTCCTGTATTGTGGGGAGGCGATCTTTGATAAATGATTTTGAAAGGCCATATTCTATATAATAAAAGCCTAATATGCTAAGTGTCTGGTCGTCTGGTCAGCCGTTCAACCAATCAAAGTGTAATGATATGCTAAGGCCACTCAACTACTTGCTGTGATGTGCACTGACCACCAGGGGACAGACACTCCAACCAGTAGGTTAGCTTGCTGCTGGGGTCTGGCTGATCAAGGACTGAGCGAGACAGGCTGGATACATCCTGGAGCCCTCCCACAGACCTTCCCCAGCTGTCCAACCCCCCGCATCCCTCCCTGGACCCGACTGTGCACTGGTGGGGTCCCTCGGCCTGGCCTGCACCCTCTTGCAATCCGGGACCCCTCAGGAGATGTTGGAGAGCCAGTTTCAGCTTGATCCCACAGGCCAGGCTGAGGGCCCCCACTGGTGCAGGAATTCATGAACCTGGCCTCAAGTTGAAAATAACTTTGGAAGATTAGCAGGGGGTGTGAGGAATAGAAGAAGAGGTAAAAGGGATGTACCACCACCAGAGATATATGCTATGTAAATGCCAGCAGTAAATGCTATGTATTATACAGCATGAAGTGAACAAATCCGTAAAGTAGAGAGTCTATGGGGAGACCTCAGCAGGCGATAAAAGTAGCATTACAAATCAGTGAAATAAAGACCTATTTTTTAACTATTTGTACAATTGGCTAGTTGTCTAGCTACAAATCAAATTTGACCTCATTCTTCAGCTTTCCACCAAAATAAATTCTAGGTTAACCAAAGGTTTATATCTTAAAGACTAGAGGAAAATAAAATGTGGCTGAGCAAAAACCAAGACGAAAATCAAAACAAACAAGTGAATATACCAGGAATGAAAAAAATCTTTATTAGCAACATTTAAAAAGACAAAACAAAAAACAGAATTAATGATCAAGGTATATACATTTTACTCTAAAAGGTAAAGAAATTAACAAAAATACTACTGTAACTAAAATCAATATAAACAACAATACTGTGGGGAAAAATATTTGCAAAATATAAGATACGCCTGGCTGGCATGGCTCAGTGGTTGAACATCGACCTATGAACCAGGAAGTCATGGTTCGATTCCAGGTCAGGGCACATGTCTGGGTTGCGGGCTCAATCCCCAGTGTGGGGCGGGCAGGAAGTAACTGATCAATGATTCTCTCTCATCATTGATGTTCCTCTCTCTCTCTCTCCCTCTCCTTTCCTCTCTGAAATCAATAAAAATATATTGAAAAAAAGAAAATATACACAATGGTTTACTGGGCCTAAAGTAAACTTTTAATAAGTTAATAGGAAGATGAACATCCAAACAGAGAAATAAGCAAAATATATACAGGTAATTAATAGTAGAAGAAATATAAGGGATAATAAATGTGTAAAGAGAGACTGATGATTAATCAAAGAAATGAAGATGAAAACCTGAGCTATCACTTTCTGCCTGTCTAACTGGCAAAGATACAAAAGTCTAACAATAGTGTTGGTGAGGGTGTGTGGAAAGAGGAAAACTCAGCCATGATGGGGAGCATAGTGACCTTACAATAAGGAAATTGGCCCACTGTGTCAATTAGCACTTTGTATAACCTTTGATGCACTTTGAGGAATCAATCTGCAAAAGGCATCATACTAGCATATGCAAATCACAGTATCCTATCTAATCCTACCTAATAAAGAGGGAGTATGCTAATTGACCCTCACACCGTCACAAAGATGGCGGGGCCCACAGCCAATAAGGAGGGAATATGCTAATTGACTACCATGCCCTCAAAGATGGCGGCGCCCACAGCTACAAGATAGCAGCCCCCAGTTCCCTCAGCCCCCCAGCCGCCCAGGGCTGGCCCGAGGGACGACCAAACAACTGAACAGCAGGCTGTGTGGGGTGACCAGGCTGGCAGGGGGGTTAGTGAGGGATGACCAAATGACCGAGTAGCAGGCTGCGTGGGGTGAACAGGCCAATGAGGGGGCCGTGAGGGGTGACTAGGCCGGCAGGGGGGGAAGTTGGGAGTGACCAGGTCAGTAGGAGGGGGGCAGTTAGGGGCAACCAGGCCAGCAGGGGGGTCAGTTAGGAGTGACCAGGCCAGCAGGGAGGGGGCAGGTAGGGACAATCAGGCAGACAGGCAGGTGAGCGATTAGGAGCCAGCGGTCCAGGATTGTGAGAGGGATGTCTGACTGCCCAGGATCGGGCTTAAACCAGCAGTCAGACATCCCCTGAGGGGTCCCGGATTGGAAAGGGTGCAGGCTGGGCTGAGGGGACCACCCCTCATGCACAAATTTCATGTACCAGGCCTCTAGTTGCTAATAATAGTGGAAACCCCCTCCAGATAGACACACACAAAATAAAAAAAAAAAAAACTTAAACAGAGACTTCAGTTTCCAGTCCAGAATGTAAGGCACTTGGAAGTCATCACTCCCACCCACACAACAAGAAAAAAGCTGAACAAACTTAAAATCAGCAGATCTTCTTAGATTCATCAGAAACCTGAGGTCACAGAACAAACCCACAGATTGGAGAGACAGACTGGCAGACACAGAATCACAGTGCACTGGAGCAGAAACTCACAAGCAGAAGCCTCTATAGAAACCAGTACTTGGGGAAGAAAACCTACACTGTAATTGAGGAGCTGGTGGAGGCTCGGTGGGAACATGTTTTGAGAATGAAAAATTCCAAGGGGGCTCAGTCTTAGGGGGACCCCACACTTCTGTGAGTTTTGCCTCCAGGAGACCTAGTGAAGGTTTTCATAGTGAAGTTCAGAAAAATATCCTCCCATGCCTCTGGCAGAGGGAAGGGGAAAGTCGGCATTTTGAAATAAGCACAGAGAATTCTGCTCTTCTAATAAGGTCTGCCCTCAGAAGGAAGCATTTCACCAGGAACTAGCCAACCGTTGCTAGAAATATAAGCGCTGAAGGTACTTCTGGTAGGTCTCAGGTGAAAGTGAAGAACATGTTATTGGAAACTGGAGGAAAAGTGGCTCTTGTTATAACGTGGCAGAGGACTTCGCTTAACCGTGTTCTGCTGTCTTGTGGAAGTGATGAACTTGTAAGTGATGAACTTGATGATTTCTAAACAAAGTGTTGAAGGTGAGACCTGGTTTCTCCTCGTGGCTTATAGAAAACATATAAGAGGAGAGAGATAATTTGAAGGAAGAAGCATTAAGCAAAAAGAAACCAGAACTTGAAGATGTGAAAAATTCCGTCTATTTATATTGCCAAAAGGGAGAAAACATGAGCTGGAGAGAACATCAACAGGGTGGCTAGACAACCACTGCTAACGCGATTAAGTGGGCAACTTGTAGATCCGATGAACTGTTTCAGTAGAAATACCACCAGCTGGGGCTGAAAGGGGCAGAGAAGGGATGAATGAAGGAAGACTGCTGGGTTTCTGGGATTCTATAGGCAGGAAGTGGGCAGATAGAGTTATTCAGCTGTAAACATGTGCTATCCTGCAAGAAAAAGGAAGAATGATGCCAAAGGCAGTCCAAGGCTGGCTCCACCTTGATGCCAGAGTGTAGGGACTGCCACCCAAGTGAGCATGGGGGGCGGGGGGTGAGGCTGCTACCCAGTGAACCCAGAACATGAACCAAAGAAGATTATTCTCCAGCCTTAAAATCTAATAGTTAGTGAGGCAAACTCATCCACAGTAGGGATCCTGGAGGTAAAACTCATAAAAGTGTGGGTTCCCCCTAAGACTGGGTCCCCCTGGAGTTTTTATCCTGCTAGGTCTAAGATTTGCTTGGTATATGTGACCCTTGTTTCCTTTTCCCTTTTTAAAGTGAAATGTCAGTACTATGCCTGTCCCACCATTGTATTTTGGAATAATATAATGTATTATCTGATTTCATATATTCACAGATGTAGGTGAATTTTGCTCCGCCATAAGTCATACATTGAGTCTCATTCCTATCTGATTCAGATGATATTTGAAGGAGAGTTTCGACTTAAAGTTGATGTTGGAATGAGTTAAAACTTTTGCGGATTTTGGGGTGGGGGAGAATGTATTGTACATGTGAGAAGGACATGAGTTCTGGGGTCAGAGGATGGACTGTTATGAGTTAAATTGTGTCTCCCCAGAATTCATATGTTTGGAGTACCTTATTTGAATATAGGGTCATTGCAGACATACTTGACTAGAGCAGGGTGGGCCCCTAGCCCACTATGACCAGTGTCCTTATAAAAAGGGGAAATTTGGACACAGACATGCACACAGGAAGATACTGTGTGAAGATAAACATAGCACTAGAAGCAATGCATCTACAAAACAGAGACCACCACAGATTGTCAGCAAACCACTAGAAGCCAGGGGAAAGGCATGGGGGAGTCTCCCTCAGAGCTCTCAGAAGGGTCCAGACTTCTGACCTCCAGACCTGTGAACAATAAGTTAAAAACAAGCCTCTCGGAGTGTGGTGCTTGACCTTGGAAGCCCTAGAAAACTCATACAACGATCAAGAGGGATTTATTCAAGAGATGTGAGGCTGGTCCAACATTAGGGGAAAATCAATCAATATAATTTAGCGCATCAAAGGGCTCAAGAAGAAAAATCATATGAATGTGGGAAAGCATTTGGTAAAATTCAACAATGATTCATGATAAAAAATACACCTCAGCAAACTAAAAATAAAGGGGTTGTCTTCCTTAATTTGATAAAGAACATCTACACAAAACCTACAGTTAACATCATGCTTCATGCAGAGAAAATGGGTCTTTTCCTGCTAAGATCAGAAACATGATAACAGTGTCCACTATCACCACTTCTACTCAACACTGTACTGGAAGTCCTAGCTAATGCAATAAAGCAGGAAAATGAATAAAAGATATACAAATGGGGATAGAATAAGTAAAACTGTTTTTGTTCACAGATGATAAAGAAAATCTCAAAGAATTAAAAAAATTTCTGAAAGTAATAAGTGATTATAGCAAAGATGCAGGATACAATGTTAATATACAAAAGTCAATTGCTTTCAATACTACCAATGAACAATTGGAATTTGAAATTAAAAACACAATACCATTTACATTAGCACATGCATAATGAAATACTTAGGTATAAATTTAACAAAATATGTATAAGATCTCTATGAGGAAAACTATAAAACACTGGTGAAAAAAAGAAAAGATCTTTAAAAAAAAAAAGATCTTTCTATAAATAGGAAGACTCAACATTGTCAAAATATCGGTCCTTCTTAACTTGATTTATAGATTCAATGCAATACTAATCAAAATCCCAGCAAGTAATTTTTTAGATATTGACAAGCTGATTTTAAAGCTTATAAGAAATGGCAAGAGATCTAGACGAGTTCAACACAATATTGAAGAAGAAAAACAGAGATCTGACATGACCCCACTTTAAGACTTACTATAAAGCTATAGGAATCAAGACCGTGTGAAAAAGAACAGATAAATAGATCAATGGAATGGAAAAGAGAGCCCAGAAATAGACCCACATAAGTACAGTAAACTGATCTTTGACAAAAGAGCAAGGACAATTCATCAGAGAAAGGAGAAACTTCTCAGCAGATGGCACTGGAACAACTGGATGTCCACAGGCAAAAAAAAAAAAAAGAAAAAAAGGAATCTAGACACAGACCTTTCACAAAAATTAATCCAGAATGGACCATAAACATAATGCAAAGTGCAAAACTATAAGACTCCTAAAAGATAACATAGGATAAAGATAGCATCTAGGTAACCTTGGATTTGGCAATGGTATTTTATTTACAACATCAAAATTAAGATATAAGAAAAAATTGTAAGTTTTGGGAGAAAATATTTGAAAACACCTATTTTATAAAGTACTTGTTTCCAAAATATACCAAGAATTCTTAAAATTTAACAGTAGGAGAACAAATGACCCAATTTAAAAATGAGCAGCCCTAGCTGGTTGCTCAGTGGTTAGATCATCGGCCAAGGACTGAAGGGCCATGGATTCGATTCCAGGCAAGGGCAGGTACCTCAGCTGCCCGCTTGATCCCTGGCTCTGGTCAGGGTCAGGGTCAGTGTCAGTGTGGGAGGCAACCAATCAATGTGTCTCTCTCACATTGATGTTTCTCTCTCTCTGCCTCTTCCCCTTCCTTCCATTCTCTCTAAAAACCATGGGGGTGAAATATCCTTAGGTAAGGATTAACAACAACAACAAAAAAGGGGCAAAAAATATCTGAACAGACACCTCAATAAAGAAGGTGTACCGATGGCAAATAAGCATATGAAAAGTTGTTCACATTGTATGTCATTAGATTTCAAGCCAAATCAACAATGAAACTGCTATACATCTTTTGGAATGGAAAAAATCCAAAACACTGCCACACCAAATGCGGGTAAGGGTCGATCAACAGAAACTCACTCGTTGCTGGTGAGAATGCAAATGGTACGGCCACTTTGGAGACAGTTTGGCAGCTTCTTACAAATTAAACACACTCTTACCACAGACCTAGCAACTGTGCTCCTTTGCACTTACCCAAATGAGCTGAAAATGTATGTCTACATAAAAACCTCCATAAAATATTTATAGCAGCTTTATTCATAGTTGCCAAAACTTGGAAGCAACCAAGATGTCCTTCAATAGGTGAACAGATAAATAAACTGTGGTACATACTTAAAATGCAATATTATTGAGCAATTAAAATAAATGAGCTATTAAGCCACAAAATACATGGAGGAACCTTAAATGCATTGCTGAGTGAAAAAAATCAATCTGAAAAGGCTACACATGGTCTGATTCTGAGTATATGGCGAACTGAAAAAGGCAAAACTATGGAGACAGTAAAAATTTCAGTGGTTGCCAGCTGTTTGAATGTTGGAGAGGACAAAGAGATGGACAGGTGGGGCACAGGGTTTTTTTTTGTTTGTTTGTTTGTTTGTTTGTTTTTTGTCTTTTTTAGGGCAGTGAAATTATTCTGTATGGAACTGTAATGGTGGCTACCTATCATTACATATGTGCCATATCCATAGAACGTTCAACACAAAGAGGGAATCTTGATGTAAATTATTAAATTTAGTTACTACTCTGTCAGTATTGGCTCATCAATTGTAACAAAGGTACCATACTAATGCAAGGTGTCTCACCCTATGATTAATAGAGGAAATGAGGGCAAGGGGGAGGGGTACATGGGAACTCTGAACTTTCTGTTCATTTTTCTATGAAGTTCAATCTGTTCAAAACAATAGTCTATTAATTTTTTTAAAAGAACAAAACAAATTAAGTAAATAAGATAATTAAATAACTCTGGACACAATCTAAACATTTTTCAGTAAAGGACTGTTTTAGTTAAATAGTGGTGGAATCACACAGCTGGACACTATGTAATCATTAGAGTGATACATGGTTACATTCATCAGTGAAGAACCACCTACTGGATAGATCACATATGGCAGAACTGCTCACATGATATGAGCTGATCTCTAACACAGTCACATCAACCTCTGTTCACGTATACAGAGCAATGCCTGCCAGGCCCTTCTGTGGGATACACAGCAGTGGTGAGAGAGGGCAAGGGCACGCCTGTCTGCACACCTCTGAGTCCCCGCACACACTGTACGTGGTAGGTATTCAACAGATACTTCTAAAGTGAAAAACTGACGTCAATTCTTTTGTGTGGTTTTCCGTATTGTTTGAAGTAAAAATAAAACACACACACACACAACATGAAACCATATTATCCTTTAATGGGATGGGGACTAGAAGCTATTTTCATTTTAGAAAAGTCAGCCCATATCCTTCAGGACAAAAATCATGATTGGCTCTTGACAACGTTTGAAATTCACTGAATAACTGCTCAATTCCCCATTTTATCTGATGAATGTGGGCCCAGTTCTACGCGGGTTTTCTTTTGCGCTGCACCTACAAAATAATTGCCTATTACTTCTCTCCACTATGTGAGGGACAGCAGTGGCAATATTCCATTTCTCTCAAATGTCCTTTTCAGATGAGAATAGCTTCTGAAACGGAACGGCTAATTTTTTTCCTTCCCAGAGCATTCAAAGGAGTTGTTTTCCTCCTTTTCCTGTCACCATCCAGGCCAGATGGTAGATTTATCTCGCCATTTCTGAATTATGGTGGAAATGTTTCCTTGGAAATAGCAATTTCTTAAACAGAATTAAAAAGCCGAGATTGGATCACCCCTAATACACAGTGTCTATGGGTAAGTGGAAACAGAGTCCATTTCCCCCAGCGCACACTCTGCATTACATACAGCGCCTCGTGTCCGCTCCGGCACAGTGCCCGTAACCATCCGTGATAATAACACTGCTTAGTTTTGTGCTTCCGGTAATCAAATTCATATTAAAAATGCAAAAGGCATCAAAGCTGACTACAGCTTTACCTGCTTTGGGTGTGGAGGAGTTTACATTGGGCGCACTGGCGCAGCCCCAAGAAAAGTGTCATCCCTTGCCTGTCCTTCTCCCAGGTGCCTGGGTCAAGTCCAAATCTCTGCCACCTGCTGTGGGGCCCTGTCTGAGAATACACCGCTGTTCAAGGCAGCTCTGAGCACGGGCCTAATCAGGGTGCTCGAGGCCAAGATACTGTCATGCAGGCCTCGCACTGCGCAGGTGTGCCCTTCCGTAGCCAGATATGATTGACGCCACTGTTGGCAACTAGCCTTGTTTGTCTCTGGAGCAATATACAGGTTACTGGCCAGCTAGTCTGCTAGAGAGAGGGTGGACACAAAGAATGTAGCTCCTATGTGGGCAGGAGAGGCTAGAGAGCTCAGACAGAGCTGAGAGCAGGGACTGCTCCGATAGAGGGCTAAGAGCTCACAGAGAGCTCGGATACAGCTGCATGTTAACCAGCCAGTGTGCTGGGCAGGGGAGACAGGGAGAAGCTGCTGAGCCAGAGGCTGGAGAGGCTATGGAGGCTGAAGCTCTAAGGGAGAGATCAGGTGCTATTGCCCTGTGAACCTGTATGTCTCGGGGCAGCATGTGGCTGCTCAGATAATAACTGGGTACCGAGACTGCTACTATTGTGTAGGAAAGATGTATTTACCAGCTGGTGTAGGCTGCCTGTATGGAATTGCTGTGAAGGACTGTCTTGTCTGGTGGCCACTGGCTTCTGCAATAAAGATTCATTCTTATATACCCACGCCTTCTCATGGCTTCTCCAGCTAAGACCCAGCGTTCAAGATGGCCCAGTCCCAGGCAGAGGGGCTTGGACCCAACACCTGTTACTAGTGAGCAGAGGATAAAGGAGCAACTTGGACCAAGTTCCCAACAGTTAGTGCAGTGGGCAGGGCTGGAGAAGGAACCTGCCTGGCGTAGTCGGGAAGAATTTAGAAGAATACATGGACTCAGAGCAACTCAGAGCAGCAGTGCTGAGCCGTGACCTGCTGGCTCTGACACCTCCCCTTCACCATGCCAGGCTCAGGACGCTTCCATATCACCAAAAACACTTTCTAAACATGCAGACACAAAACCCTCAATGTGTTACCGGAAAGGGGGCCTGGCCCTTAGTGGGTTTGTCTAGGGCCCTCGGTAGTGTGTGAGTTCTTGACTCGATGCAGAAAAAATTTCGCAACACGAGTCCAGGTGACTTTGAGAGTACATGTATTAAACCTGGGGACAGTGAAACAGGAAGGGCTTAGGATAGAAGAAGCACCAGGAGAGAACTAGGCTGGGCTGCCCCAGCTCACTGGGACGTGCAAGAAGAGGGGGCCTGGGAGACAGGTTCAGGGTGTGAGCCTGGGCTGAGCCGCTGCTGCCATTGCTCCCCTGGTTGCAAGTCTCGTGGGGACCCTTAGAGTTTAGGACAGGGGTCCTCAAACTACGGCCCGCGGGCCACATGCAAATACAAATATTGTATTTGTTCCTGTTTTGTTTTTTTACTTCAAAATAAGATATGTGCAGTGTGCATAGGAATTTGTTCATAGTTTTTCTTTTAAACTATAGTCCGGCCCTCCAACGGTCTGAGGGACAGTGAACTGGCCCCCTGTTTTAAAAGTTTGAGGACCCCTGGTTTAGGAGATGCGTGCCTGAGAGGGAAGAAAGGCGTGGGCATGCTTCTGGGAGAGAGAGGGAATGCTGGGTCCTTTGTTTTGAGAGGTTTCAAAGGCTGGGAGTTTAGGGAAGTGCTTAGGGGAGATCTCAATAGCATATTCGTCAGCTTTTCCAGGTGTGCCCTTTCAGGGTGGTGGTCTCCACTGATAGGTTAGTGCCAGGGTAGGGGACCATGAGTGATTGCAGCTGGTCCTGGTGTCTCCCACCTGGATTTGCTGCTTTTCTGGGCCTGGAGCTAAAATACAGCTTATCTCTAGGGAGGAAAGGTCAAGAGGTCTACACTGCACGACCAGCGATATGCCAGTGGAGGAAAGGCCACCCTGGAGCGAGGTCCCATGCCATTTTTCCCAACCTTAGGCACTGAGGCTGTCCGCCCTGGTGACCTTCCTTATCTGGCTGTAAATTGCTCAGCCACTTTGTTCAGCTAGTTGTCTCAGTTTCCCCATTCTACTTGCCAAGGACTTTTCCTAGCTTCTTACTATGCTGCCTCAAATAAATGCCCAGGTTGTAGGCTCAATCCCCAGTAGGGGACATGCAGGAGGCAACAGGTGGATATTTTCTCTCTCTCTTTTTAAAAAAATATATTTTATTGATTTTTTACAGAGAGGACGGGAGAGAGATAGAGTTGGAAACATCGATGAGAGAGAAACATTGATCAGCTGCCTCCTGCACACCTCCTACTGGGGATGTGCCCGCAACCAAGGTACATGTCCTTGACTGGAATCGAACCTGGGACCTTTCAGTCCGCAGGCGGATGCTCTATCCACTGAGCCAAACCGGTTAGGGCTGGATATTTTCTCTTATTAATGTTTCTTTTTTTGTAATGTTTTACTCAAATTTTTATTTTTTAAAAATGTATCTTTATTATTGAAAGTACTAGAGCTGGTGCACGAAATTCATGTATGGGGCTGGGGTGGTGGTGGTGGGGGGTGCGGCTCACCCTGGCCTGCACCCTCTCGCAATCCGGGACCCTTTGGGTGATGTCTGACTGCCAGCTTAGAGGTTAGAAAAAAACCTTGTGAGAGAAAAAAAACAAAAGAGGCCACTCCAGCAAGGGTGGGTTCTGAGGAGCTAGGGTTAACTTTCTGTGTGAAGATTCGCCAGGCCAGGGAAGAGGGGAGGAAGAAGTGAGTGTGTGTGTGTGTGTGTGTGTGTGTGTGAGAGAGAGAGAGAGAGAGAGAGAGAGAGAGAGAGAGAGAGAGACTCCAGACTCTTTTGTTCTAAAGCACAAAACTTTGCTTTCCCCACGTTTATCACATGTCTAAACACAAACATCCTGTACTGCAAGCAACATGTATTAGGGAAGGAGAATGCAGCCTTAAAGCAATGGGTGGGGGTGTCAGAAGTAACTCCTCTCGTCCCCCCCAGCTGAAGCTCCTTGGGGGCCTGCCTCTTTGCAAATCCACGTTTATCTCTTGGCTCGTGGGAGGTTAGGGAGCGCAGCATTATCCTGGGAGGGAAGGTCATGGGGGCTGCACCCATGGTACTTGCCCCACGTTTCATTTCCTCATCCTCCCAGGTTGCTTTCCGCTCCACCACTGATCCAGTTAATGGGGTCGGAGATCTGCAGCTGGACACCTCCAGGCAGAGAGCGCTCTGGGAGCTGGGTGGCCCCTGCATCTGAGGCCCCTGTGTCCATGCCCCACCCCCACCAGCTTCCCGCCTGCAGACAATGGCTCAGGGTGTTCCCCCATGCACACCAGACTCAATCCGACTGGGTGCTGGGAAAGATTGGGCGGCTCTGTGTCGGGCGGCTCTGCTGGCTATCACCTTTGAATTGTGCACCACCTGTGGGGGGGGGGGGTGGCTTTTGAAAAGCCTCCCCAGAAAGAGGTTTTTCAAAAGCCTTCAGGGACTGGGAGGTTGGCCGGCTGGAGCCTTCCTTCCCTAGGCTGCCAACAGCCGGCACACCCCCCGTCTGCACCCACCTTGGCCTGGCACTGGCCGTGTCTGCCACCACCCACCCCTGGTTCCCCATTCCCCATCGGGCGATGGAGGTTGGCTGGCAGGCCTCGATCAGGTAATTGGGGTAGTCAGTGTATGTCATAGTGTCTGGTTGTTCTGGTTGTTTGGTCTCTCCACCATAACTGTCACTTAGGCTTTTATATAAATAGACTAGAGGCCCAGTGGACGAATTTGTGCATTGGTGGGATCCCTCTGGGTGGCCTGCGGGGATCGGCTGAAACCCACAGTCCAATGCTGCCTGCAGCTCCTACCTGCCACCCCTGCTCATCCTGGCCCCAATGCACCTGCTGTGGCTTGCACCCAATCAGTCCCAATCAGAAGAGGTTCGCGCTGCCACAGCAGCACTCACCAGCTGTGAGCCCTAAGTCTGGTGCCCTCCTGAAGGGAGTGGCCTGAGGGATCAGGCTGAAACTGGCTCTCCGACATCCCCTGAGGGGTCCCGGATTGCAAGAGGGTGCAGGCCAGTTTGAGGGACCCCACCAGTGCACGATTGGACTGGGGAGGGACCATGGGAGGGCTCTAGGGCATGTCCAGCCCTGTTTCACCCAGTCCCAATCGGGGCGAGTGGGGCTGGTCGGGAGGGGAGGGGTGAGGGAGGTTGGCCAGCTGGGAAGGGACAGCAGGAGGGCTTCAGGGTGTGTCCAGACCATCTTGCTCAGTCCCAATTGGCCGGACCTCAGCAGCATGCTAACCTACCGGTCAGAGCGTCTGCCCCCTGGTGGTCAGTGCACGTCATAGCAACTGGTCGACCAGTTAACTGTCTGCCCCCTGCTGATCAGAGCACATCATAGCAAGCAGTTGAGCGGCCTTAGGTTATCATTAGCATATTATGCTTTGATTGGTTGAACAGTTGACCAGTCATCGGACAACTGGACACTTAGTATATTAGGCTTTTATTATATAGGATTACAGATATCCCCATTGACCCTCTTTACCCTGCATCCACCCATCCCAGGCTCTCACCACACTAGTATCTGTGTCCGTGGTCTCATTTAATAGATGTTTCTCTCTCTCTCCCTCTCCATTCCTCTCTCTGAAATAAATAAAAACATATTTCTTAAAAAAGAAAGCAATTCTAAATTCAAACACTTAAACTCTGTGAGGAATGTTTTTTCCTCACATTTAATATAGACATTTCTCTTGGAATAGTAAATGTCCATGTTGTTAAAAAAGAATTTTCTACCTACCTGAAAGAAAGAAAAAAGCAAACAATAATTGATTCTGAATCATTGGTAATGTGGGGGAACCCAGATAGTACTAACACTCTCTCCCCACTACTGTCATATCTACTGAGGTAAAAGTGAGAAAAATGTGGATAGAACTGCTCAGTTAATTCAGGTAAAAAACAAACAACAGACAAACAACAGCAACAAAAAATAGGCAACTGATCCAACCAATCACCATTCCTCGAATTCTTTCTGCTTTGGCTGTCTGATTATAGCTGGATTTTGCATTAATAGTACAGCTCAAAAACATTTTCTATTAAGCAGATTAGAAACCTTTAGTATCCTGAAATGGGAGTTGGGAATCTGGGTTCTGGTCTTAATTCTCAACAGCTGTTTATCTATATACATAAAAGGCTAAGTGTCCATCCATCCGACCAGTAGCTATGGCGTGCACTGACCACCAAGGGGCAGACATTCAATGCAGGAGCTGCCATGACATGCACTGGCCATTTAAAAATAATGGCACCATAGACCTGGTGCTGACAAACCAACACTAAGCTTCCCCCAAGGGGGACACAGGCCCCACCACCATCCCAGAGTGACACCCCACCAAATCACAGCGAACTATGCCAAGACCCCATGGCACAAAATGCAGTTCATAGCCCAGCCCAGCCCAGAAATGGTGGCTGTGGGCACCGGGTAATGACATCATGTAGCAACACCTGGCTTCCTCTCCCTAGTGACTAGCATCCTTTGAGTTTCTTCAGCCCAGGAACCTGGCTTGCTTTATAGCCAGGTGCAAACATTTTTTTTAGTTTAACCAAATGTTGTGAAGTGTTTTCCCATGCTTCATCTCATTTGATCCTCACAGAAGTCCTAGATTAGGTAGATAGGAGACTTGGTGGAATCCTATTTTCTTTTCATTAGCAAGCCATGAATAACAATATTAAAATATTTCTTCTAATTAATTTCCTTTCAAGGTGCACAAATCCATGCACTGGGACACTAGTTTATGATAACCTTTAAGGTTTTTTCCAGCTCTAACGATCTTGGAGTCTATCCTATATAATAAAACCCCAATATGCAAATCGACCGAATGGTGGAACAACCAGTCACTATGACATGCACTGACCACCAGCGGGCAGACGCTCAATGAAGGAGCTGATCCCTGGTGGTCAGTGCATTGGAGCTTTGCTGGAGCTCTGCTCAGCCAAAAGCCGGGCTCACAGCTGGTGAGGGCAGCAGTGGTGGCTGGAGCCTCTCCCACCTCTGTAGCAGCGCTAAGGAGGCAGTTAGAAGCGAGGGGTCCCGGATTGCAAGAGGGATGTCTGACTGCTGGTTAAGGCTTGATAGGGCCTAAACTGGCAGTTGAACATCCCCCGAGGGGTCCCAGATTGCGAGAGGTTACAGACTGGGCTGAGGGACCTCCCCCATCCCCCCTGCAAGTATTTCATGCATCGGGCCTCTAGTGATCATATAAGATTAGGTTCCAAAATTACACCTGCAAGCCAAAACAGTCCAATAGACATATTCTACTTGGCTCATGCACTGTTTTCAGAAATCATGGAAGCAATTAACAATATTTGAAACTGAGGGACTTCAACAAAAATCAGAATTTCTGGCTTTTATTTCTTTCAAATCAGAAGATCTGGAAATACTAACTCTTCAGTTTGCCACAGTCTCCCTTGATCTTTAATGTCTTTACAACTTTCAGGTCAAATGTCAGTTGCCATCAGTCAACAAGCTGTGTCACTGTTTCTCTTACATTTGCTTGAAAAGAAAGCGAAATATTTCATTACAAAAGTCAAAAAATGAAAGGCAGATCCAAGAAGCTAAATGTGCCATAAAAAATGTGAGAAAGTAACATTCTACACTTCCACATGAAAATATGCTAGGTATCTACTATGCAAATGAGCATGTTGTCACTGAAAGCACACAACATAGGACATCATTTTGAAATGAGCCACAATAAAAGTTGGCACAGGAAAGATTTGGGATGAAAACTTAATCAAGTGAGAAAAACTATTTTGTTTCTATTTGAAACTATCAGATTTGTTTCTGAATGTGAAGGAAATAACTGCTGTAACTAATAATGACTTAAGTTGTTTAGTACTCACCTCTTATAAATGGTGAGTTTATGAAACTGTTTATTGAATGTAGCTATAATTATGTCTCTTGAACAGACAGAAATAGCCTTTGGTAAATATAAGTATAATCTGAAACACGGTTGTTCAGAGCATTGAAGAATTGGTTGAAAATTTACAGGACAAATTACATGAAAAAGATAAATTGTGATATTTTCTATTACAGCCAATGAGAGAATGTAAGCCATAGTCATTGGTGAGGTGAAAAGAACTTTGAGGTGATTGAAAAACTGTTGGACATAGTGCTCATTAAGTAGAAAGCAGCAGAAAATTATTCATTTTGGTGGATTGGGAAACTTTTTTAAGGTATATTTTTTAGAACCTTTAATGCTTTAATGTAGTAAAGGTAGTTCTTCTTTGGTGGTAATTTCACACACGTTATAACATATTGCATGTTCATGTTATGCTATATAACATTTATAAGAATAATTTAAGTCAGGTCATTAAATCATTCAAGGAAATTTTTGCACCAAAAACTTAAAAACAGAATATAATAACATTATGAATTACATACACTGCTATTAGCCATGCTAATTCAATGCATGGCTGGATGGACCAGATGTACAATATGGTATCCGGCTATACTATATAATGTCAGGTGGTGGTGCTGTAGTATTTTGTTGTGTTAAAAAGAAAAAAAAAAATTGTTCTCTTCATGTAAGCAAAATGCTGATGCTGAAAAGTGTTTCAGAGATTTGAAATTCTTGGATGATGCTGCAACCTATCAAATACTTTGAATACTCTTCTGCTTAGATACTTCCAAGTGGTACACAAATACAGGAACTGGTTGGTCAAGTCATCTGGCATGAATATTTCAGTTCACCTTCCTATACTGAAATCAGTTTTCTGAAATGAAAATGAGGACCTGAACTCTAGTCCCCAAATTGTAAAGTCTTAATTCCTCTAAATTATGAATTCTTAATTCCTCCAAAATGTTATATGATTTCAAAGTTTATGATAATAAATTATCAATGCCTCACTGAAATTTCTCATTATCATGTGTGTTCAGACTGCTTCTGACTATGAAGGAGTAGCTTGTATCAGGCTAACCTTCCCACTGAAAATAGAAACAATGAAACACACACACACACACCAAAAGTTAGCTGCTTGAAAGAATTGGAGAGCAACCTGTGTAGCACCAAGCAAAAGATATTAGCGAGCCAGACCTTCCCTGCTACCTTCTCCCCTGAGAACCTTGGCTGATTTGCAACACAGGGCACTTGGGCAGCAAGGTAAACTTCCAGAAGTCTCACAAGGGGTTATTACCAGGGTTTCTTTTCCTCTTGGTTTTCAGTTATTTGGTTCTCTCTTCTGGAATGCCTGGTAATTGTTTAAGGTAATGCTACTTGTTGTGCATGACATATTTTAAAAGAGCTTAATGATGTTATTTCTATCAAGAAAAACTAATTTCCACCTGGCGGCATTTCATCAATCTCTAAGGGCGTTTCATTGGTCAGATTTAAACAAATATCAAAAAAGAAATGTGCACAGGTAAAAAGAGTCGGCTCTGGAAATAGTGAGTTTCCTACCGTGACAGGAAAGTGGTTGGCCAAACACTTTGGGGGAGCGCTCAGAAAGGATTATTGTATGTGAGGTTGGCTGGATTAGATGACCGTCAAGATTCCTGTCTACACGGATTTTGTGGGTTTATTTCCGAGGCAAAGAAAGTACTCTGCTAACGGGAGACAGAGTCCAAACCAACACATCCAAATCCACCCCATATAGAGTTCAAGTTTCTAAAGGAACATGTAATAGATCACAAATCCTTCTGTATCTCTGTTGTGATCAGTAACGGAAGTTTCAGAAAGTGCCATGAAAAGTCAATGGGAAAAAGAACTGCATTTAGTAGAGTTCATATTCAAAGTATCCTTGATCCTGGTAAAATGAATCATAAGACAGGGTATTCTAAGTAAAGGCAAGGAGAGAATGAAGAAAAAATTGAGGAGTATAGCACTTTACAACAAAAAAGGGTGGTAAGTTGTAGATATTGCATGAAAACTAGAGGTTAAGATAAGATTAAAGCCAATTACTACTGGTGGAACCACAGAAAGAACCAGGAAGCTAGAGGTCACATCAGGGGATGCATTGAAGAGAGCCAGCAGAAATCCAGCTTCAGAATCAACGTACCAAAGTCTAGGGAATTTTAGAAATGACCACAGCCTGCTTCAGTCAAGAAGCCTGTTTGTATCAGGGAAGAACCACAGAACCTCCCAGCATGCAGGTGCTCTCACAGCTGGAGGCAGCGTGGTGGCCTTTACCCCCCTCAGATCTTTGTACTACGGATGTTGCCATGTCCATATTTCTCAGGCCAGTGTACCACTGCTCCCAGGGCTATGCTGGTATAGGACAGGGAGACAGCAAAGCCACTTAGCACGAGCCTGTGCACTTTCCAAATTTATAAGAAGGGAGACAATTTGTTTATTTAAATTTTTTATTATATATATCGCTACATATCTAATTTCACAAGCTTATGAAAATGCAATCTCTCTCTCTGTCTCTTGTTCTTTCTCTCATTCTCTCCCTTTTGTTTCCATCATCCTGTATTCTCCCTGTATCCCTTCTCCTGCAGATAAACTGGTGAGCTACTAGTACCTCATATTACTATCATTATTTACAAGATATGTAGATAGACACATATAGGATTACTCTGTCATTGTCTGTCTTGCATTTCCATTCACTCACAGGAAATCCGGCAAGACTGGTGGAGTTCCAACACATTGTCCTCAATGGCTGCATAATTCCATGGCATGCTAGCTCCACAATTTCTAATCTAGTCAACCACTTCTTGTTGAATGCCATTCATTTTATTCCAACTTTTGCCATGACATGTGATCATAAATATACATATATCTGCAGTTATTTCTATGAGACAAATTCCCCAGAGTAAGATGGGTGGGTGAAAGGATACATACATTTTTAACAGATATTGACAAACTGCTTTCCAAAAATGCAGTAACAATTCACAAACGTAACACTATAATTCTATTATTATAAAACTGGATTTATTTTGGGAATAAAATGTAAAATTTGCATGATTATTTGGAAAATATATAAGCCTTCAATGAAACATGAGACTTTCAGCTATCCACATGTTAACATTCTTAAGGGAGTGGCTTTTCTCTTCTCTGTCCAGTTTGAGGAGTCCTAGGTTACATGAAGAAGTACCTAACCTGGAGAAATACTATGTAACTTCATTGGGAGAGTGTACAACAGCTAAGCCTAGTCCAATCCTAGGGAACATGAACTTCCTCCCCTGAGGTTGGAGTGCTGTAGCCCTGTCTATAATGTTATCCTGTTGTTCACAGAAGAAAAGAATCCCAGCCAAAGTGACACGAGGGAGTCCTCAGATTCTCCTCAAAATCTCTAAGAAGTGACTGGATGGAATTCTTAGCTCCTCCCTGAAGGAATAGAAGCCAAAAGGCTCAGGCTCTTACTGCAGCTCCAGAAAGCATGGGCCCCAGGTCACATGCTCTAGGGCTACAGATACATCCGTGTGGCAAGGAGACAATCAATGGACACCCCTTTGCCAGAGGTAGCTCTCTCAGTATTTCATGACATAAGGGGGATTTTTCGGTTTAGACTGGAGCAGCCTCTACGCCCTCCAGCTCAGGGTTCCAGGCACACAGGAGAAAGACCAGACTCAGGAATCCTGCTGTCATTCGAAAACCTCTAATTGCTCTTCTTGGAAGGATTCTAAGATCAAACATCATCTTCACAGTGGCTCAGCTCTGGCATTGAAGTGACACTTTCAGACACAAAGATTATATTTTTACTTAAATTACTTTCTTTGGCTATTCAAAGGCTAGAGAAGTCCCTTTCCCTCAGCAAAGATTTTAATATTAAAGAACCTTCAAGTGTAAATAAAAGCAATTCAAGTTTTTAAGAATTATTTCAACCTTCTATAAATTCTGATGATCCCCACTGAAGTCTAGTGTTCAAATCTTTGGAAAGAAAAAAATTGATGTTCATCTCATGTTGAAAATTTTAAACATAAAAAAAAGGAATCTAGGTCCTGTTTTGGGAATTTAAATGGAGTTTTCTTGAAGTATGAAGTCATGGTGACTTCGGACAGTGTGTGTCTAAGTCTCTCAATTCTTCACATAAAAAACTTTGATGTTTTAGTATTTAAAATCCAAAGCCTTCTTCTCCTGGCAGTATAAATGCAAACTTGAAAAGCCATTTAAAGGTTTAGTACTTAAGTTTGGCCATAATGTCAAATATTATTGGGCAGAACCCAAGTACTTTATACCTTTTTCATCTTTGAAATGCATATCTTTTTATTTAAACTAAAAATGAATGTAAATCTATAAGGTCGTGAGGAATCTGTAATGTTACTTTAATCTGAGAGAGGCTGTTTCGTTATGACGTTCTAAATTGGAGAGCATGGTGATGATGAGGCACGGGCTAGTATTACCTCAGTGGCACTGGGCAAGGATAGCCAGCACTATGTCATTTTGGAAGACACAGCCCTAATTCTAAAGGACATACCAATTCCAGGTGATTCCATTGCTACACTAGAAGCATGAAGTAATGAACACAGAATTTATTAAAGAGAAGGTGCAATTTCTTACTTACTTAGACTGTTGACAAATTTTTGAAAAATTGCATGGAATATTATATCTCAGATTAATTATTCTTTATTTACTAGTATACCATATTATTATTTTTGTTTCAAAAGGCAAGCTAGGTATTTTAGTAACAGAAATTATTCTTTCAGTCAGCACACAAACACAGTGGTAGTTTATAATCAGCAAAGCAGTTAGACTTTCTGTCATCACCTAACCAAAACTAGTAAAAACATTTTGATGCTAATTTGGTAAGACAAGAAAACTAAAGAGAATTCATTTCAGTTATTTAAGTCCTGTCACTGGTGTTCATGCCTTATGGCTCAGAAAAACTACTCAGATGTCTCTTTCTAATCATGTTTCCTGAATTAATCTTTTAGCTGGTGGATCATGATGTGATTCACTGAAAGAATATTGCCCTCAATTCTACGATCATAAAGGCAGATGGAAGCAGGGGTGGAAAGGGCACGTAATTGCACTGTTGTGATAGGAAAATGTTAGGATAATAGCACACAACTCAGAAATTATTATTTTTTAAGTCAGGTTTGAGGACTAGTCAAGATGCAAAATATGATCACACTTTAATGTACATCCTCTGCTGCAACATATGCCAATGACAGATTTAAAATAAATATAGAAGTAACCATGGTCACCTTCCAAATGAGGACAGAGTTGGGAGTCAGAACTGGAAGAGAACAGGAAGCCGTGGGAAGGGCCCACAGGCTCCCACTTTAAAGAAGGCTCCTATGGAGACAAGGACACACTGCAAGCCACTCCAAGGCAACCATCAGGGAAGGAGCATCCTTGTCAAGGACACTGGACAAACTCGCTGCTCACTGCAGACCTAGAGACGCTGGAGGAAGCAGACACAGCCTGCTCACCTCTACCTGGCGACTCCCTACAGGAGCATGGTGATTGGATCAGTTAATGTCAGCATGGCACAGGAGCCGTGTGAAGACCTCATTCTAGGTTGGAGGACCCAGAGCTTGACAGACACAACCACTGAACAGGGAAAGTGAACATGGCAGAAAAAATAGAAACAATAGTAACGCCTATACATAAAAGCTACAAAACATATAATGCTAAGAAAGGCAGACAACAAAATAGATATGAATTTACTGTGAATGAATTCATTTTATGGACTAGTATGACAAAGATTTTAAAATGTGTTTAGGATATTCAGAGAAATAAATGAAAGCATACCCATTAAAACACACACACACAACCCAAGACATTCCGGAATGGAAACAGGCAGAAATGAAACATATGGATACAGAAGAGAACTAACTGGAATAAAAGAAAACTTTGGAAATGAAAACTTGGTCACTTAAATAAAAACAGTCCAGGTGGGGTTAACTCTAGACTTGACAGTGGAATCGAGATTTAATGAACTGGCAGAATTCTGAGGAATTTACCACAGTGGAACACAGAAAGGCAAAGAGGTACAAAGAACAGTAAGGAACCTGGGAGACAGACGAAGCATAGGAGAAACATTTGAAAAGATAACATCTAGAAAGTTATAAGGTACCCAGGACTAAATCATACAAAGGATGTGAAGGACCTTTTTGAAGTAAATTATGAAATGTTACAGAAAAATATAAAAGAACAGTTGAGTCCATGCAAAAACATAGCATGTTTATGGAAATGAAAACTTAATATTAGTCCCCCCCCCGAAAAAAAAATCATTCTACCCCCAAAATAATTGTAACAAAAGTCTTAAGTTTGATCCTAAAATTCATATGTAAGAAAAAGGTCCAAAAATAGGCATGATGATAATAAAGAAAAAAGAGTAAAATAAATTTCTCTGCCAGGTCTCAAAGTGAGTCTAAAGCTATAGTAGTTAAGACAGGCAGACTGGCACAGAGAAAATCAGATGGGGAGATGGCGCTCAGAACAACCCTACGCATGCATAGGGAGCAGTGAGGTGGTAGTGAACCTTGGCGTGTACAGACAATTTAATAAATAGTTATGTAAAACAAAAAAAGAAATAAGACCTCTACCTCTTGCTAGACATACAGATCAATTGATAATTTGCAGGAGAAATAAAAACTATATAAGAAAAGTGAAACTTCAAACCTTATAAAAATATATTAGGGGAAAAACATAGGTCAGGAAGGATTTCTAAATAAATACAAAGAGAGCAAGTCATAATGGAAAAGATTAATAAATTTGATTAAAGTTAAATTAAAATGAGAATCCTCTATGCAGAAAAAGACATCATAAGGAAAATACATTTTTTGATATTCATATAAACAACAAAGGATTAGTAACCAGAATATATTTAAAAGCTTAAAATAAATAAAAAACTGAATAAAAAGTGGGAAGTATATACATTGGCAATTTATAGGAGAAATCTTAATCAGAAACGAATTTATATATGAAATAGGTTCTCACACAGACTAATAATCAGGAAAATGAAAATTAAAGAAATAAGATACTTTTTATACCCTTTAGCTGGCAAAAACACAAAAATCTGACAATGACAACTGCTGGCAAGGACGGAGATTGAACTGTCTACAGAGCCAGGGAACATGAATGGAAACATCATTTGGCATGGCTTTTGGCCAAATCTGGTTAAAGAAAGAACTATGCACAAACTTTAGGACCCAGCAATTCTACTCAGAAACTTTCTCAATAAATGGTTCTCATTGGAGTCATGAAACAGAGAATGATTTGTGGAATTATGTTCTCAACTATCCCAATAATGGTGCATAACCAGCACCATTCCAGATGCACAGGTGAGGAACTAATTCATAGCGGTGACCTGGGGCATCATGGCTTCATTCTCTAGCGGGACCCTGAGTGAAGAAGGCTGTGAGGGACGTTCATAGCCCCATTGTTGGAAATAGTGAGATAAACTATGTGTCCATCAACAGGAGAATGGATGTACACATTGCAGTATATACCAGAACACTGTACAATGTTATCAGGAAAATCTCCAGCTATATGATATAGGTCGATATAGCTAAACCTAAAAAGTAATGGAGAATGAAGAAAGCTGCAGAATATTACATAGTCTGATACCATTGGTGTACCATTGGTGTAAAACCTTAAGATATGTAAAAAAATAGTACTATATTTTAAGTGGAGGTACAAATATGTGTAGAAAAATATAAAGCAAATTCAAGGGACTGCTATGCTGCAGATTTATGCTGGGAGAGGAGACTGGGGTTGAGGGGAGGCTTACAGGAAAATTCAACTCAACTATAATGTGTTACCGCCTTATGCAGCAAATTATGGAAAATATTAATATACTAGAGGCCCAGTGCACAAAAATTTGTGCACTGGGGCGGAGGGGGGTCCCTCAGCCCAGCCTGTGCCCTCTCACAGTCTGGGACCCCTCGGGAGATAACGACCTGCTGGCTTAGGCCTGTTCCCAGGTGGCAGAGGGCAGGCCCAATCCCTAGGTGCAGCCCCTGGTCGGGCTCAGAGCAGGGCCGATTGGGGAGTTGGGGTGCTGCCCCCTGTCATGCACAGAGCAGGGCAGATCAGGAGGTTGCAATGCCACCCTCAGTCATGCTCAGGGTAGGGCCAATTGGGGGGTTGGGGCACCGTCCCGTCACACTCAAGGCAGGGTCGATGGGGAGGTTGCGGCGCCACCCCCTGTCACTCACAGAGCAGGGCCAATCAGGGGGTTGGGGCACTTCCCCCTGTCACTCACAGAGCAGGGCCCATCAGGGGGGTTGGGGCTCTGTACCCTGTCACACACAGAGCTGCAGGGCGATCAGGGGGTTGGGGAGCTCCCCCCTATCAGGCACAGAGCAGGGCTGATCAGGGGGTTGGGGCGCCTTCGCCTGTCACAAACAGAGCAGGGTGGATAGGGAGGTTGTGTCCCCGCCCCCTGTCACACACAGAGCCACAGGGCGATCAGGGGGTTTGGGCGCTGCCCCCTGTCACGCTGATCCCGGTGCCAGGAGGCCTCGTGGCTCCGCTGATCCCGGTGCTGGGAGGCATATTACTCTTTTACTATATAGGGTAGAGGCCTGGTGCACAGGTGGGTGCCGGCTGGTTTGCCCTGAAGGGTGCCCTGGATCAGGGTGGGGTCCCCACTGGGGTGCCTGGCCAGCCTGGGTGAGGGGATGATGGCTGTTTGCAGCTGGTCACACATCCTTCAGGGTGGGGGTCCCCACTGGGGTGCCTGGCCAGCCTGGGTGAAGGGATGATGGCTGTTTGCAGCTAGTCACACACCCTTAGGATGGGGGTCCCCACTGAGGTGCCTGGCCAGTCTGGGTGAGGGGCTGAGGGCTGTTTTCAGGCTGGGGGTGACTGAGGCTCCCAACTGCTCCTTTTTTTCTTTTCTTTTTTTTTTTTTCTTTTTTTTATTATGGGCCAGCTTTAGCTTTGAGGCTTGGCTCCAGCTCTTAGGCCTCCACTGCTGAAAGTAGGTTTCTGGCCTTTGCTTACAATGTTGCGATCCTGCTGGCTGAAGCCCGGTGGACTAAAGCAGGTTTCTGGGGTTTTGTTTAGCTTCTATATTTGTTACATAGTTGCTTAGAGTTGCAGCTCAGAGGCCTGCAGCGCCAGGCGGGGAACGTTGGAGTCCTCCGTCACTGAAGCAAGCAAGCCTCATGTTAGTTTCAAGCTGCCTGGCTGCCGGCCGCCATCTTGGCTGGCAGTTAATTTGCATATTGCCCTGATTAGCCAATGGGAAGGGTAGCGGTCGTACGCTAATTACCATGTTTCTCTTTTATTAGATAGGATGTTAAACTGTTGTGGCTGGACCATGGGTATTGGTATTATTTCCTATACTTTTCTGCGTGTTTATGAAATAGCTCTTACTTTAAAAAGCAGACTAAAGAAATCCATGAAATCTAAGGCTTCAGACTTCTCCAGACCTATAAGATCTGCAGTACTTGTGACTGTGTCATCTCATCTGGATTATTTCAGAGTTTCTGTGAGTCAGGATTTGTGTCTCTCAAAGTCATCTTCCTTGCTTCCCTGCTGCCAGAGTGATCTCTCTGAAACAGAATCTGACCCCCAGTCACCCTTCAGAGGCCCCACCTTCAGGCTCCACAGCTGGTTCACAGGCCTTCTTTGTTGCAGCCCAGAAACCCATGTCCAGCTTTATCTCCCAGCCCCCCATCATTTCATGCTTCCAAAATGCCAATTTCTTTTTGTTCCTTTTTTCCATATTTTGTTAATATATATTTTATATATGTATTTTTGTTGACAGTATTACAGATGTCTCCCATTTTCCCTTCCCTTCCCCCTGCCCCCCCCCCCCCGCCCAGGTCTTCACCACCCTATTGTCCATGTCCATGGGTTATGCATGTAAGTATATACGTTCTTTGGTTTATCACTGCTTTTTGCTTTTGTCCTTTTGCTCAGGTTGTTTCCCTCATGAAACACTGCTCAGACCTGGCCTCCCCCTGGATGACCTCCTTGATTGGCCGAGGTTGGGTTGCGTACCCTCCTCCAGCCTCCACAGGCCTTCATCTTTCCTGTCTTTTGGATCTTGACACTGAAGGATTGTGATTTATTGACTATTGTAGCTCTTGCGAGTTAATACAATGCCTGGCGCAGAAATACTTAATTTAATTGAAAGGTGTGCTCTATATGTACTACTATTTTCCCCCTTTCTGGCTCTCCCTAACTGATGCAGTATTTCATTTCAGTGTGTAATAAAACAAAAAAAATAAGCTCAGGTCACTCACCTATCAGCTCCTGCATTGTTTTGCAACCTTAGAGAGCTGGCTACGGTATATATTAATAGAATTTCTGCAGTTAGAAGGCTGGAAACAATCCCTCCTCAATTTTCTGCTTCTTGGCCTAAAATATAAACTTATGTTATTGACTCAGTATCCCCAAAAAGTAAATCCTGGTGAAAATAAAATAAGCATTTTTTATTGTATTATCTCTTGCAGTATTTTCTGAGGCACCCTCCTTCCCAGCCCTTCCCTTCATGCTCAGGGTGTCCTCCTGTCATTCTCTTACATTTGAATTTATCAGCTCTGTAATTTATCATACAAGGGAAGTCCCTCACAGCATAAGATGGCCCAGAGGCTACCACACGGTTTTACAGGGTCTGCAAAGCAGATTCTCAACCAGTCTGGGCCTAAATTAATAGATTTAAACTGGAGAGTGGTGTTCCTAGATATAGTTTAGGCTGCTTGTCTAAACATCAGAGATAATGTACCAGTTTGGGTTTAAATAAATGATAACAAACTATAATTACTTAATTTGACTGATTTACTGCTCAGTAAAATTTTCCCAAGTACCATCAATGCTGTAATAAAATATTTCGGCACAAAGCAAATTTTGAGATTTATGACACCCTTGTGGACTTCTATGCTGATACATCTCTTCCCAGATTTATTTAGCCCCTGGGAAATAATAACTCACAGCACTATCCTCACCACATCACTGACAAGTATTTTTTGCAGATGCCACACAAAGTCCCGTTGTACATGGTACTGAAGGCTTCGCTATGGGAAAGGGAAAGATATGAAAAAGGCGGTGATTATATACTTTCAGTCATTACGAGCTACCACACAACCACATCTATTAAAAAAGATAGGAAACGTACCCTGGACTATTTCCCTTTCTTTCTAGCCTTGGATATGAAGGCTCTGATAAACAGGGAACAGAGGGATAACAATTAGCTCCACCCCCAGGATTTCCCAGGATCATTGATGAAAAGGCTGGAGATTCAGCACTCAGTCCAGCTCCGGTTTGTTGGGCACAGCAGCCCAATCACCCCATTGTCCCAGCCCATCACCTGCACTTTAGGTAGCCCTCCAAACACTGCAAAAGAACTTCCAGAGGTAGAGAGAGCACAGACACATATCCTAGCTGCCAGGATGCCAAAATCTCAGTTATGCCAGTACCCAGGGAGACAAGTTTTAATTACACCACCTTTTACCTAACAACAGCTCTCATCGCTGTTTTCATATCTCTAATTCTGTTTCTAAATCAGATTCCCTGTGATCCAACTATGTATTGAAGACAAACAAACAAACAAACAAAAAACACCCCACAAACATTTGCATATTGGAAATTCTAGTGTCAGCTATGGAATGTTGAAGCCACTGAGAAACTGACATTCTTCTCGACATTTCCCCATCTTCTGCTGCTTATAGTGGTCTAAAGAGACACCCTCAAACTGAAACTGGATTTCTGAACCCGCAGCTACAGCATGACTACCAGTGAACACAACCTGCGCGAGCTGCAGCACCGTGAGATTCTGGAGGGGCGGGTCTGGAACGCACCTCTGAGAATGCCTGTGACCGAAACCTCCCGGCTTCCGCAGCCCGCCACGTGGCAGCTGGAAGAGGGGGCCGCCCGCTCCTCTGCACAGGATGCCAAAAGCGCTCTTCTCTAATGAGCATGCCTCAATTGGCAAGCTGAGGGTATGGTATGTCCCGTGAATCTAGTTGTTTGGGTTACAAGGGAAAATCACATAGTTACCGAAGTCCACTGTGGTGATGATGTAGGTCACAGTGAATGTCCCCAGACCAACTGGTGGTCAAGGTTCACATCCAGAAACGCCTGGAAAGCAGCCCTCTGCTCACAGAGTGCCACCGCACTGTCACTGATTATCTCCAAAGTGCTGGGATGACAACGAACTAGCTTAAAGACACAACATGCTCCAGCTTGAGAATGACAGCAGGGTAGTTGGGAAGAATGCCAAGTGAGTGCATTCTCCATTCAGTAGCACAGAACTGGGCCCAATCCATGCACCACAGCTAACACAGTGTGGCTGTCTGTGCTCGCCTACGCCTACCACCCACAGGCCCCTCAGCTCCCCTCGGAGTCACTGCCAAAGCCACAGAGAGGCCAGTTTCCCAACCACTGCCACAGCATGGAGCTTGGCAGAGGTGGCCGAGCATGTGGAGCCTGGAATCTGGAGCTAGATGACCTGGGTGTGAGCCCCAGCTCCACAACTTGTTAGTTCATAAATCTGGCCAGCTTACTTTGGCTTTCTTTGCCTCAGTTTTTCCATCTGAATAATGGGGTTAAAATAGTATTTACTTCATGGGTGGTAGAAGAGTTGGGTTAATATGTGAAAAGCTCTTGGTATTATAAATGCCATGTAAGTGTCAGGCATCAAACACTATGTTGCTTTTGCTATTACTAGAGCACATGAGAGAGAAAAAGGTGCCCCCCCCCCCCCCCAGCATCGCTAAAGGTTTTCCACTCCATAAGGACAACGGCTTAGGGTCCACTTCAGTTGTGAGATGGAACTTCTCAGCTTAATTTAGTGGACAATCAATTATAGTTCAAGTGAATTAAATAAAACAACAAAAGGCATGTGGCTGAGCGATATAAAGAGCAAAAGGTTAGTCAAGTAAGTTGGCAAGGTAAATAATTAGAGGCGGAAAACCTCTTCTTCTCCACTGAATTTTCTTTGCAATGGTCCCCGTGGCTGGGCTAGAGAAAATTATTTTCATAGTTTTAATGGCATGACTAAAATAAGGAGAGCTTTATAGCCTTAATATTGTGAGGAGAACATGAAGAATGGTTATGAGAGTTGAACACATGGGAGCATGTCTCTCTGTGCTGTGAGATAAATATTAACAATTGTAATTGTCTTTTCTTAGGAGCAAAAAAGATCTCTGCAACAAAACAAGTCACTTTTGGTTTTCTATCCTCTGAAGAAATTTCTGAAGTTCCCAATAATGAATCCTAATGTTTGTGAAAGCCCTGAACATTCTTTCCCATCATCCTGTGTATCAGAACCTTCCAGAAATGAGATAAACATGAAATTGACACATACAGCCTGGCAGCTGAGGCCCCTGGGGTTCCAGAACCTCTGCACTTCCCCAAACCCACAGGGTCCTGAGCTCTGGCCTGTAGGACACAGAGGTGCTTCCCCAGGATCAGAGCTGACTTGCATCTTATCTGGCCACCGGTGCTTCCCATTCTACTGTTTTCTGAATTCCAGAATCCACATGTTCATTCACCCTGTGGTGGCTGTGTAGGGCATTCCAGGAATTTCAGGGCTGAGCAAGGAAAAGCTATAACCACAAGGTTGCTGTCACACGCACAGGTGTCACAAGATGATGCTTTTTGACAGGCTTGCATACAAAGGAAGTCCCTCACAGCATAGGATGGTCCAAGGGTATCACACAGTTTTACAGGGTCTGCAAAACAGATTCTAAATGGCTAAGTGTGTTTATTTGGGCCATGTTTAAAACAACTGGATGTGTAAACATTTGAATTTGGTGTTCGTGGGCTTTTGAGCTCGTAAGTCTCAACTCTTAGCTCATAAATATAATCTGCCTGTCAAGCCAAATGGAATCTAAGACATATATTTTCCTGACTAGTATTATTTATGCTAAATGGTTAAGTCGTTTAACCTGAGAACCTACTGGTAATTTCTGATTCTTTTGCTACTTAATCACTTCATTTTTCTGAACCTAGTTCCCTTGTCTGTAAAGTTGACCACCTCCTCCTCGTGTTTATGGCACTTCTCCTTGATATCTGGCCATTGAACTGAGTCCCAGTGAAGAGGCGGGAAGCCCCTGAGATGTTGTATTCCAGGGTGGCGAAAATCAGTAATCAGTAATTTTTCCCAAAGCTCTCCAGGTGATGGGCAACCAGGCTGAGCCAAGATTCTGGAAGCTTTCATGGGAAATGCAAGATGTGATCTCTGCTCTCAAGAATTTCCTTGTTTTTTCATTGAAACAAGACAAATGCACTTTGGGAATAAAAGAGAGAGATTCAAACAAAAGAAAATTATGAATAAAGCCCGAGGATTTGTCTATGGGGCAATGAGGAAAGTGCCATGCGCTCTATCAAAGATGTGTGTTGAGCAGTAATGAGGAATTCAGGTTGGATGAGTAGGATGGGCTGGAGTAAGATGTTATTATAGATACCTACATATAAAATGTCTTTAAATCTCTCTGAATAAACTATAATATGTAGTCAAGTTAGCAACAAATAAGACATTTTAGCAATAAATAAGGGAATAATAATAATATCTTACATTGGCAGAGTAATCCATTATTTTTCAATTACATTTAATATTTCATCTCGTAAACCCTGTGAGATCTATAATCTAATTTTATTGATGAAGTAGTCATTGACTTGCTCAAGGAAAGGAAGGAAATGAACACTTGTGGAAACTCTTAATGAGAATATGAATAAAGCACTTTCAGAAAATTATTTTACTTAATCATATCTAATTTCAATAGCTTAGACACAGTTGAAATTGTTAATTTCTAGTTCATGATACAGAGTCTCAGATGGCTAAGTAACTTGTCAGCAGCCACATAATAGTGAGGAAGGAATAAATTACAAATATCAACTCAGTTTTGCTCCATATCTGGTGCTATTTTCACTATGATGAAACTGAGCACATTTAAGAATTGTATTAACTCTTTTAGGTTCAATGACATTACAGAATATGAAAAGGGAAGTAATCAAAACTAGAAGGTAGAAATGAACTAATGTGGAAATGAATCTTTGTATGCACATCAGGGTTTTAAATGCCTTTATTTGAGGGATGACCGTGAGATTATTTACCCTATGATTCATTCAATGGTTACTAAAGGAATGAAATAATAGATTAAAAAAAACACACACAGATGTGGCAGAAAAGCATACAAAAGAAAAAAAATGCATAATAAAACCAGAGTGGGGGTGTCAATGCATTCAGAGATGGGCCTATAGAAATGGGAAACTTGTCAAATGTTACCTTGGAATGTGGTAGAAGGAGGCAGACATTCTAGTTTCTTCTAATTATTAGTAAGCTTATTATTGAAGACTTTAGGGCAATGGAGTTTAAATACAGATTTTTAACATTTATATAACCAGATACAGAAACTAAACTAAATGAAATTAATTTTGGTGACAGGAAAAGTACTTTACAATGGAAACTTAGGTATCTTTATGAAACATGTTTCTAAATTTGTGACATGAGGAAGGCTATGAATGAATAAGCCTAAGTATAATAGTGACTAACATTTATTTAGTTATAACTATGGGCCATACCTACAATTATAGCTTTACAAATATCTCACTTAATGCTCGAAGCAGTGTTCTTTAGCCCAACTGGTATGGCTCAGTGGTTGAGTGTCAACCTATGAAATAGGAGATCACGATTCAATTCCCAGTCAGGGCACACCCGGGTTATGGGCTTGATGCCCAGTTGGGGGCATGTAGGAGGCAGCTAGTCAATGATTCACTATCATCATTGATGTTTCTATCTCTCTCTCCCTCTCCCTTCCTCTCTGAAATCAATAAAAATATATTTTAAAAATAAATTACAAAAAATAAAAGAGGAAAGAGTTCAATCATAGAAAAGGTAAGAATTTTTGAGGCAGACTTAAAATCAAGTGGATACAAATACAATTGCTTTCAATTAGGCTCTAAGTCCTGTTAGGAGAACATGATTTATGGAAAATTATACTTTCATCAGAAGACAGGGGCATGGGTACACTAATGAGGTCAGAAGGCCTACCCTGAGACATCCCCCCTCACATGTGCTGTCCCACTAACTAAGTCTGATATCATATGACCAACCTCCTCCCTGTTTGTAACAAACTGGACCAGAGGTGGTCAGTGGACTCAAGGCAAGCCTTTGCATAAGCAGGCCAGTGACTTGAGACCTAGGGCAAAAATATGAGTGGGATAATTAGAAGCTAAAGAATACAGAAAATAGATGATGAATGCTGTGTCAAATGCTGCAGATTTATCTGAAAATACAGACTCATGTCCATGGATGCCCATAGAAGTCCAGTCTCTCAGGAAAAAGTTTAGGCATGCCCTTTCCCAAATGAGTGACCTTAACACCTTAAGCCTTGCCAATGTAGGGCTGTAACTGGCTTTGCTTTTAATGAAACAAACTTCTGCCTTTGCCCTATGTCCCATTGTCCTTTCTTTACCTTAGGGATGTTAGTTTCTTTCTAATACTTGTATTTTTCAATTAAAATCAAATTGTGACTATTTTTGTTTTCATGTGACCCACTTATGTGCTTAGAAGTAGTGGGGTTACATGATACATTGGTCATGTGCTTCACAGACACACTTCCTTGAGAGTGGAGAGATCAATCAGTCACAGCAAAGTGGTTATGAAAGCCAGCCTTCAAGGAATAACTTCCCTCTCCAATATTAAAGAGGCATAAATTATTCAACCCACTTAGAAGAGGGTTTTACAGAGAAGTTTTCAAAGTCATTACAAATCATTTTTCTTTTTTGAAGAGTGACTTACTTTGGAAACCAACCAAAGACAAAGTGGTTATTTGACCAAATTTAGGATCAAAAAAGCTATCTCATTACTTAACACATATTATGTTCTTGGTTTTGGATAAAGTTATCCACCTCAAACGTCTATGTGGTATTGATGCCTAAAAAGAAAGCAACTATTACTAGTTTTTAAGGAGTTTATTTACAACCCATCCATAAAATTTTTCCTCAGGATAAGAAAAATATTCTTACAGATATTTTAAAATGAAAGGGCCTAACTGTTTTTATATACCAAGTGAGATAAACTAGAAAATATGGAAACCTAAATGAACTGGTAAAAAATCATGGGTACAATTTTAAGCAACAGCTTACTTGTAAGAACCATTGGGAAATCAAATGTATTTTCAATTTTCCAAACAAGGATAAAAAAAACATGACCAAATTTTTAAAGTTTGTTTTAAATTGTTTCAGAAAGGTACTTCTTTTTTTTTTCTAGAAAATTCCATGGGTTGAGGACACAGAGCATTGTACAATATTTCCTTTTCTGAGAGTAGATATATGAGTTTTAGAAGACTTAATTGAAAAACCCTCCTCAGCACAGCCAGTAGCTCAGTTGGTTGGAGCATCATCTCATGTAACACTAAGTTGTGGGTTCAATTCCTGATCAGGGCACATACCTAGTTTTCAGGTTCAGGGCACAAACAGGAGGCAACAAATCAATGTTTCTCTCTCACATAAATTTTTTCTCTCTCACATCCTCTCTCTCTAAAATCAATAAACAGAATCTCAAGTGAGGATAAAACACAAACAAGCAAACAAAAACCCTCCCCATTCATCCATGTGGACGCTTCCCTTTCTCTCCTCTAAGGAGGAACCTCTCCATGGTTATCACCTCAGCTACTGCTAAATAGTTCCAGAAGCATTGCCACCAAGCATCTTTTGACAAAGTGTAGGCCAGTAATTGACTGAAATCTTAACTTCCTTGACATTTAAGTTTGCTCATTTCTTTCCAGGTCCATACAATTACTTTGTGTCCTACTACACTAACCCCTCCTAAGCAATCCCTTGCATGTGGTTAATGTGGAGATAACTTGTGGACTGTAATAAGAGGCATATTCTGCTGAAACCGGTTTGCCTCAGTGGATAGAGCGTCGGCCCGTGGACTGGAGGGTCCCGGGTTCGATTCCGGTCAAGGGCATGTACCTGGGTTGCGGGCACATTCCCAGTGGGAGATGTGCAGGAGGCAGCTGATCGATGTTTCTCTCTCATCAATGTTTCTAGCTCTCTATCTCTCTCCCTTCCTCTCTCTGTAAAAAATCAATAAAATATATTTTTAAAAAAATAAGAGGCATATTCTTTCTTCTCCTTGGGTCTTTTCTTTCTCTTCAGGTGGGGGAACTGACTTGACTGCCTCTTTATGAGTCAGTGATCAGCATCCTTCTGTTATTTTGTATTTTGAGCTTTGGTCTACATTATATTAAACTATTGAACACAAATAAAGTACACTACCAAAATTTCAGAATGTTTGGATAAAGATTCTCAGTCAACAGCACAGTTTTCTGTAACTAACCAGTGACCTAAGAAGCCCAGGTAGACTTAGAGAGTTCACGTATCTGCTGGAATAATTACATCTATGTCAGAATCCACTTCTATGGCTGAGACAATTTCTTTAGATTTAAATGCTCCTCTTTAAATTACATAACCTGATTGAATCTTATTCCCGGAGGACCACCGATGCCACACAGTCCTAGGAGGCCACCAGATTTCCCTACATTATCATGTCAACTGTGATTTGGTCAATTAAACCCTTCAGCCCATGGTGCTTTTCACTCAGCAGGGAAGAGATAAGGTATTGGAAGACTTAAAGCCTACATGTATAAATAAGAATGTCTTAAATACATCTCCTACAGCAGCAATTTTCAACTTTTTTCATCTCATGGCACATAAACTAATTACTAAAATTCTGCAGCACACTAAAATTATATTATACTTTTGCTGATCTGATAAAAAATAGATGTAATTTTTATCCATAAAAATCTATCAGCTATTGTTGTGTTAGCTATTGTCATTTTTTATTTGACAGTCTAAGGGAAAAAATGTCAGTGCCCTGACTAAACAGGTATTGCATGTCTTAAAAATTATTGTGGGAAACACCTGATGAAAACTGCTGTCCTATAGCAATACGAAGCCCTTTTATTCCATTAGACCAGTGGTTCTCAACCAGTCTGGAGAAATTTTTCATTGCCACCTCTAGGTTAAGAGAGTACAGGCCAGGCAAACTGCTAACCACCCTACAGTGGGACGTAGGACAGGAACAAATGTCAATAGTGCCAAGGTTCAGAAACCTTGCTTTATACCATAATTCCTAATTCCAGTTTGAAATTCTTAGAGTATCTCTTGGGAGTTCAAAAATTTTAAAATTCTTTAAACATTAATTGCAATTTATTTTAATTCTGGAAAAAAATAAGCAATATGATCATTTGTCAGAGAGGTTAACCAAACAAAAGTTGTCAAGGCAATAAAATTTAACAAGTTTGAGTTTCATGGACATTGATATTAATGTTTTAGCCAGTTCAATAATTTAAGATTTTATAGGATTTATGTTGCTCAACATTGAATGTGATTTGACCTATAAGCCAAATGCCAAATAGTTCATTGTAAGTTCTATAAAGAGAAAACAAACCCACTGGTTGAATGAGCTCATGAAGGACCACAGCCCAGCATCTGGGCTCTCCAGATGAGAATATAGCTCTAGGACTATGACCTTTTATGTGTTGCTAACACTCTTGGATCCTGGAAGATTCATTGTCATTATATTAAAGGTTTTGGATCCTTTTATTCCTAGAAGGAAAGGGAAAAAAAGCAGTGTATAAGGGGATTAAAGAAATTCTGGGCATAAGGGTTGAAGGTTCCCTTGCCTCTAGATTCCTCCATAGAAGAGGGCCTCTCCTGAGCGTGGGTGGGGCCCCTCCATTCTGCTGTAGGCAGTCTGTGACAGCACTCCACTGGTCCAGTCCGGAGCTAACAGGGACCATCCAGCCTGTGTGTCCTGGGTGGGTATTTGAAAGTATTTTAGGACCAGAAATTCCAATTGCTGCTCCTCCCACTCTGAAATCTGTTAAGAGTTGATAAATAAGTTTCATTATATGTGTCAGTTTCAATCTATTAATAAAGCATTGTATAGAGGATCCGGAGCTCTGTGGGACAGTGTTCTGAGATCAATTAATGAAGGATTGGGATAAGAGTAATGTCTGGTAGATTTCCTATAACTTTCATGAGTAAGAATTTAACATACTACCCAGCCTTAGAGCCTATAATCTTTTTCTTTAAATTATGATTATTATTTACAGTAGTTTCTTTTCCATTTTTTCCTCCTTTAAGTGAAACCATTTTCGCTCTTCACTATTCTACCTACATTTACTCTCTTTGTGACTATATCCAGTCTTATGGCTTTAAGTGTGACCTAAAGGTTAATGACTTATCTCAACCCAAAATTCTCCCTAAAACTCTAGACTTTTCTATTCAACTGCTCATTTCACTTATATGTCTCTTAGGCATTCCAAATACAAGATTTTAGAGAGTGAACTTCTGATTTCCCCTTGAACCTGTTTCCTGTCCCAACATGATGGCTTTAGGACAGTGAGGATGATGTCCAGGCAAATCATGGGCAGAAATGACCCACTGCTCCCTGCTCTCGAACTTGGGCATGGAAGAGATCTGAGCATCTTCCCACAGTCTCTCTAAGGCAAATAGAAGACAGCTGAGAGGAAAGAGCCACATGCCAGCTGACAGCCATGAGGCTCCTAGAGAAGACAGGATGGTCTCAGGGAAGCAGCAGCGCTGGTGAAAGCAGGATATGGAGGTGTCCAGCCAAGCCCTGGAGCAGGATTCTGTACCTCCTGCACCAAGAAAACAGACAAAGGATGCCACGTGGGGGCATATGCCAATAATGCTGGTATCAAATGAAGTCTCAGAAGACAGAGGGACTGGACAAACCAGACACTCTTGCCAGGACACATGTGCTCTGTAACCAAAAGCCCAGTGCAGCTGGAGGAAAACCATTCGAGTTTTAAATCTTCATTACAATAAAATGGGGGGAAATTTTTGAACTATTATAAAAAAAATATTGTCAACCCTGTAGAAACTGAGCTATCAGTTTGTGCTTCTTTTCTCCAAGAAATGCTGGCTCATGACTAAGCTGAGAAAAATGAAGGGAAACATGTTTCTCTTTATGATGAATTTGAGACTGAAAGATTCAAACCCACTAATTATATAAAGAAAACATATAAATCTATGTGGCTATTGAGTGAAAAAGCCAACCTAACTCTGTTACAGTTGTACTTCAGTGTTTACCTAAATTATCAATTAAAATGTGTGATATTTAAATAAATGTTCAGCAGCCACAACAGGATGCAAGCAAGTCTCTGATGGAAGTTTCAAGAAAAAAATAAAGCACATTGCTGAGACCGGCATGGCTGATCTCTGTACAGGCAGACAGTGTTTGCTGGCCGCCTGCACATAAAGCCATAGGTCTGTTTCTGTCGGCAACACCCTATTGTCTTGCTCAAAGGTAATCGTTAATAAGTTCAATATATCCCACAATCTAACAAAACACTAGGGACACTGTAGCGCTCTACTGCCACAATGCTTCCCAAAGCCATCGACACTCTGCGCAAGGCAGTAATGAGAGATATCTACACAGGCTGCTTCCTTTGTTACCATCCCAAAGCAATTATTTTCCAGCACACATATGAGGTGGGGCTCGTACGTTGTCTAATGGCTATTGCAATAAAGCACTGTCAATGCCTCCTCTGTTACCACCTCTGGGGCTATAATTAAAAAGGGGGCAGCAAATCCACCTCCCGAGGGTCAACGGAGTTACAGCCCCTTCCTTTATAATCATCCGTAAATACTTATGCTTTACTGTCCATTAGTCTTCACATTTCAAAAGTAATACATATATTCCTATAATCTTTCATTATTCCAAGAATGAATTTAGACTTTGTGCTTACAATGTACAAATAATATTAGACACCAGCATTAGTTTTTCTGTTTTACATTGTTTTCAGCTTATAATAAATGACTGTAATTTTTTTTGAAAACAGATTAAATATTAAATGCCTCAAAAATAAGATTCTCAGATCCTGGAGATATATATATATATATAATTTATAATATATATATTATAAATATACCCCTCAGATTCAAACTATCCAATTGATTTATGGACATGGTGTTGGCTGAAAATATAAATGAGGGATAAAGAGGCTGGACGATTGTCAGCAAATGGACTAGTGGGCTGCTTCAATTTAGAGGCTGGAAAGAAGCTGGCCAGCATTTTCCATTGACTCTGCAAATAAACTTTATAAACATGGATATCACAGAACTTAATTTTCATGAAGTACTGACCATAAATAATCACATTTGCCCTTCAGTTTATTCCACCCAAGTTCTGCAATACTGTGAAGAAGGGACCGAGGTCCACATGACCATGGGGGTTTAGCAGAAAACTATAATTTGCTGTAAACCCAATTAAACACGAGCCCCTAATCAATGGGGGGCAATATTTTTGTTAGGCAGATTGAGTGTAATTTTAGAATGCAAAACAGGATGACATTTGGCTAATATTTTATTCACATATCACTCATTTTTACAGTCCAAATCCAATCCTATTTCCATGGAATAAAATGCTTTCAAATTCCGTAATTCAATATGGACAACCATGGCCAACACTAATGAACAGAGCATGCTAGTGACTGTTCTGGCTTTGCTGGCTCGCTGCTTTTTAAAAAAATTTCAGGCTAAACCAGTGTGAAGGATTTCTCAAGGGCAAAATGGCAAACCACCATGGGACCCTCCTTCTCTTGTTGTCAGGAAATTGGTTTCTTGATTATCTCAGAGGTAAACAGAATACATTAGGAGTGCACCCAAACATGAAATATGTCACATTATGCAAAATAATTGGTGTAGGCATATCACAATGTACCCAGGTAGCATGAAAACATCTGGAATCAATGAAGCACATTTTCTAATAAAGTTTTTTTAAAAAGCTGATTTAAGGAGAAAATGAGAGTGAAACAACAGCTAACTTGTAGGCATGTTGTTTCAAATTAATATAAAATCAAGTGAAATAAGACTGCCTTTGTAAGCACAATGGCATAGTTCGCAGCATGCCTTAGAGGGAAAAGAGCTGTAAACTTCTCTATTCCTGAAACAGAACAAGAAAATATCCTCCAAATATTCATATAGGGAGGAGAGATAAAACATCTCAATTAAATTCTGAGTTTAGGTCTAACAGGCTATCATGAAGTAACATACAAAAGATATGTTTTTGCAATTTTAATTTCAAGAAATAGACAAATGGGAATTTTTAAAAACATAAGTTTATTTGAGCCACAAAATAAAAGTGAAAAGAGCAATGTAATTTCTTTGAATGTAGTACCAACCCAGTCATAATATTCTCAGAAGGGTTCAAATAATTTACCATCTTGACCTTCTCTGTGAGAGAATCAATATACTGTTTCCATCCTAGTCATTCACTTTATGCTATAATTTTTCCTAAGGAAATGGAAGATGTTTAACACAGTATTAAAGGCCCTGATATCTCTGATTAATTACTAAACCCTTGTACTCACATGTGAAAATTACAGACAGCTGGGCAGGAGACCAAATATATAAATGGCAAATACATAAATGAGCTTTATAAACAAATATATAAATGAGAATGTGAGGGTAAAACCAATACTTAAATATTTAGTATCACACAGACTTCTGAATTTTAGTTTATTTCCTTAAACCATTAACATTTAGGCCTAAAGAAGACAAAATAAATCTTTATTTAACATATGCTTAATAAGTACTGCAGAATTCAAACCAACAGCACTTTTGCCATAGTTACTCCCAAATCCTGGGCCTTGAAATGGCCAAGTAACAGCATCCTTCCCCAATTTCTTTTTGCAAACAGACACATCCCTAAGAGTAGAATGGATGACTCTAAGAAGTAAAGATTGAAGATATGGATACTGATTTTAATGCATTACACCAATATCAATAAAGAAAAGAAGAATAAGTTATTACAAATTTTTATAACAAAAAAACCAGTGCAATTATTTTGCAGCCAATACAAACAAATCCCAATTAAGGGTGCCTGGCACATACTAAGTACACATTAGATATATGTTGGATGGAAAAATGACTGAAAGAATGAGGATGAAAACCTATAAAAAGTGTGATTCAGTGATTTATATGCTCTTACCCAGGCCTGTGACATAATTTGCAGGTCCAGTGCAAAATGAAAATGCAAGATCCCTTGTTTGAAAATTATTAAAAATTTCAAAATGATGACAACAGAACAATAAATCAAGTGTGGGGAGTTCTGCGTGCAGAACTCTGCTAGCTGCACAGGCCGTGTGCCCACTAAGCTGGCCTGGCTGGTACCCACAGCTCTCTGAGCTGACTCATGGGGCTCCCTGATGCTTTCAGAGCACCATGGTGCTCAGTTCACTCCCAGCTCTTCCTCTACCTTTCCCTCAGGCTCTAAACACACACAAGGGCTTCATTCCCTAATGTGCTCCTTTCTGATGGGCCCTTCAATCTCTTGCTTTCCCCTCTTGTCCCAGAATAGTGTCAGCATGATATCTCCACTCCCCACACCCCATTCATTTTTCACATTCTCCAATGTGGTGTCTGTAAACACAATTAAACACGAGTAATCAATGGACCTCCACAGCTCCAGTACCCTTCACTTCTTTTTTAAAAAATATATTTTTATTGATTTCAGAGAGTAAGGGAGAGAGAAATATCAATAATGAGAGAGAATTATTATAAGCTTCCTCCTGCATGACCCTACCAGGAATAGAGCCAGCAACCCAGGGATGTGCCCTAACCAGAATTGAACCATGACCTCCTGGTCCATAGGTCAATGCTCAACCAATGAGCCACACCAGCCGGGCAGTACCCCTTCACTTTCTAAATCCAATGGACACTTTCTATTCCTAGCTTATATTTATACACATTCATTTGTTCACCATAAATTCATTCCTTTATTTAACATACGTTTAATAAGGGCTATTATAATCCATATATTATGTTAGACACCGTATAGTGTTTACCGTGGTCAACAATATCCAATCTCTCTCTCTCTCCCTCCCTCACACACACACACACACACACACACACACACACACACACACACGGCTTGCTTTTAATGGAGCAACTTCACCTTGAGTTCTATGAAGCAGAGATCTGAATCTCCTCCTTCTTGTCAGCTCCCAGCTCCTCCCCAACTTTCTCCACTGATTTTTCTCTGCCCTAAATGTTGCTGCTGTCTTGAGTTCTCCAACTAGGCCCGCTTCCTAGGTGGGCTCTGACAGTTCTGTGATTCTGTCCAGCACTTATACAGCGGTGATTTCTAAACCTACATGTTTACCCTGCATATCTACCTACCTGCGGCATATTTTCACTACAGGGTCCATGGGCATCCCACAATAGCCTGTCCCATCTGAACTCATTACAGTTGACTCTTGAACAGTGCAGGGAGGTTAGGGGCTCTAACTTCCCACAAAGACTATAACTTTTGACTCTCCTAAACTTAGGTATAGCTGTCCCTCTGTGTCTGTGGGGGATTGTTCTAGGACCCCCTAGAGACCCAAATCCCCAGGGGCTCAAGTGCCCCTTATGAAATGGTGCAGATCAATGCATACAGTTGGCCTCCACATCTGCAGAGTCCCAACAATGAATCAAAAAGATTACAGGTATTTATTGGGGAAAAAATGTGTGTATAAATGGACCTGCGCAATTTAAACCCGTGTTGTTCAAGGGCCAAGTGCACTTTGCTCTTCCTCCATTTTCCTTCTCGACTTTGTGATTCTGTGTGCTTGTCTGTGACCCACTCTAGCCTGGTATGTCTCTTTGTCCCTAATACAGTACCTGCCAATTAGTAGATACTCAAGTTTTTGTTGAGATAAACAACCCCCTTGCTTGAGGTTCTTCTTGTAATTTTATCTCCTTGAATGACTTCAAGCTTGAGTGTGCAATTGAATCTTATTATAATAAATTATCATGCTAATTTCAGTCAGAGTCAAGAGTGCTAAATTAAAGAACACACTCAACTGGACACTGCCAACATTTAATTCTCCATGAAATATCAGGTCTGACTAATCTTTTAATTCATTACACCATTTTATTCAGTTTATTAAATGCTTCAATTTGCTGAGTGACTTTTCTTTTCACAGGCCACAGAGCATTCACACAGTAAATCCTTGAGGTATTAAATGCTAAATAACTAAAATCATGAATTGGTCTGATGTTGTTTAGGGCAACCACTTTCAGGATGCTAGAAGGCATAGCATGTTTGAGGGGAAGTGATCTTAGAGATGAGCAGGTTCTGCACCTATTCTTTAAAAATGACAGGTGTGAGGGTTAGTGACGTGACCTGCCAATGTCATATACGGCATCAATAGCAAAGCAGTCATGAGATTCCAGGCATGGATTCCTACCAATAGATATTGTTTCCATGACACAACAAGCACCCTTGGTCTCCAAACCTCATGGCAGAGGCTGCCGCTGTTTCTCCATGTGCATCCTCTCCTTCCATCTTAGTACTGTTACCCCCTATTTCAGTGGAGCATGTGGCCACCAGGGAGAAAGAAGACATTTCCCAGCCTCCTTTGCAGCTTGGGAGGACCAAGTGTCTCAGTCCTGATCCCTAAAATGTAAGCAGAACTGTAATGTGCGCCTTCTGGAAACTGCTTTGAAAGGAAGGAAACTAGCCCACTGACGCACAGGCTGGCGTAAGAGCTGGATGTCAGACAGCCATTTAGAGCAGGAGGAAGAAGCTTTGAAGTTCAGCGGCAGAGAAACATAATAGAGGAGCGTGGGTCCCTAACGCCAAGTCACACAGGCCCTCCAGGTTCCTCCAGGTTCCTTTCACGTGAGAGAAAAATTAATTCTATCTTATTTAAGCCATAATTATGTTGGATTTTCTGTGGTGCATAAGCCTAATCCTGATGGATATAACCCATATGCCTTATCTTTTCCTCCATTTGACTACCTTTACTTGTAGATCTTACCTCCACTACCACTAATACTAAGTCTACTATCCTCCTCAGGACTCAGAACAACTCCCTATCTGGCCCATCCCACCCCAGGTCTTATCACTGCTCACTTAGAAAAGGACGTTCCCATACAGGTCTTCCCCGTGCTTTCTATGTCAGCAGTGCACAACGTTCTCTGATGTTGAGAATGAGCACCCTCAGATCCTGCAAGGTTCTTATTCATCAAACCAGGATTTTATTGTACGTGACATTCTATATTTATAAGGCAAAGGAGCACAACGAAACATCGGAGAAAGGCTTTTGACTAGAACATGAACAACAACAAAAAAGATTATTATTAGCTCTACGTTAACCAGAAGATTTCATTCACTAGGACTCTCCCGCCCCAGTCAACAAGCTTCTCAGCTAAATGAAGATCCTGTGTTTCCAAATTTCCCTGTAAGAATATGCACAGCAATCCAGTTTACAGTTGGAGAAGGAACAGCAGATTTCAAAAACTCAAACCAGCAGCCAGGGGACATCTTACTTCCTGATGCGGAGCCTGGGAAAGAGTGAGCCTGCTTCCCCACCATTCCAGCCTGGGATGGCGGCCACTGTTTAGAAAGATTTTTAAAAGTCAATGGTCTCTAAATATAGAAAGCTGTTTCAAAGGACTCCATCACAGAACAACAACCACAAGAGGCACACACTTAATATAGTGAGAACATCCATCACCTTCCTGGGAGGGCAAACGGGGGTCTGTAGCGTTTGTTCACACTGCGGGTTAGCGCCAACAGGAGGTGTGAGCCTCCCTGGGCACAGCAGCACCTGGGAGCAAACACCGGCCCCAGCTGGGAGACCTCAGGGTGGAGGGGCGGTAAGGAAACCAGATGGGTGGGCTCCCTCAGAAATGGGCTTATTATTACTCACATGTATATTTCATTTTACAACACATGAGGCATTTTTATATACATTCTGTCATTTGATTTTAAAAATTCAGCCTCAGAATTGCCTTCACTCCACAGGTACATTAGAAGCAGATGCTGATAAAAAAAAAATGGCATATTACTAGTTGCTTGCAAAATAAACGCTTTGAGTGTATTGGAGCCTGGGGTTGGTGACTCTAGAGTGGGAACTAAACTGTACTTAATCAGTGCCCAATTTTGTTTCATATTGTCAGTAGAGTTCATAGTAACAGTCATAATAGTAATAGGGTACTCAGGCAAGCTTCCTTGCATTGTAGAAGTTCTCATTAAGAAAACTCTTTCTGCACTCATCCTACGTTTTCCTTCTCTCATATTCATGACATTCCTAAAGCAGTTGGTCCCCTCACACTTGAGGGTCTCCCTTTTCTAGGTTATCTGTCCCTGAGTCACAGTTCTCATTTCCACAGGCAACTCCCATGAAACCTTTACTTATTTCTCCATGCTCTTACTAGTCTCTGCTGCAGCTCAACCTTGAACCTTCTCTGATATACTGACAACACGCTCCTCACAGTAAAGGATCCGGGGGTCTCTCTAAAGGGAAACGCTCAGGACTGTTGCTGCCAGGACTGCGGGATCTGGCTACAGGTAAGGCACTAACTAGGAAAGGCTCATGGCAAATGGCAATTCTTGGTTCCAGGCCTGTCTGCAACTCTTAGCATCTCCTCCCTCCACTTCCTGCAGATTTCGTGAGACAGTCCTTGTGACATAAGCCAACCTGAGAGCTGGCTGGCCTCACCTGCTTACTCAAATTCAGTAGCACAACAGAAAATTCAGTGTGGATAGAGCAAAGTGGTAGAGAAAATGAGGCTCTCTCAAAATTGAGAATGGAATATGTAACTATTGTTATAGTATAAAATATACACACATGGAATTATCTACCTCCCTGCCTACTTATCCTTGCCACCCCAGTCCCAGCACAGTCTCGGGCACACAGCACAGGTACTTGATTGACAAGTGTGCCCTGCACACCTATCAATGAAGAGCCCCCTCCTTTCAATAAATGCTGGCTGCTGCAAGTGGCACCTCTTATACTAAAATACGAAAGCATGAATCATACACTCAAAGCGTTTATTTTGCAAGCAACTATTTCTATTTTACTTGTAAATGCTAAGACACTGTGTTACCTAGACATATTCACACTATCCAAGTGCTTCACTTTTTTTTTCTGTAAAAGAGAAGGACATTTCACCACAGGACTTCTACAGCACCCTGGGCTAAATTCCACTGACTATCCAATCCCACTTTCATAAACTGCCAAGCATTAGCGTTCATTCTCTTCAATATCTATGCTTCATTATAATGAGCGAGGTCTAATTTGGAGTTCATTTGCTTTTTGACCCTAACAAGCTGGAGTGCAGAAGGCTAAGGCAGTATCCTATTGAAAGCTTTGGCCAGGTCACAAACCTAAGGAGAAAGTCACCTCATTGGCGAGCTCTCTGTTTATCGGCGTCAGATGCTGGTAGCAGGGCAGAATTAACATGCACATGACCTAAAAATGATATTGAGGACACAACATATTCCTTTCACATGTACACTTGGATTGATAGAGTGAAGGGCGTCAAATGTGTGTGAGGGTGTCTGCAAAACACAGCATTCTCCCCCTGAGGCAAGGCTTCCATTGCAGAATCAGGATTTCCCCGCTTGAATTCTTCCTCTGGCTTTGGACTGTAATATAGTGATCTTGGGATATGGCAATGAAGGTTTAGGGAGGGATAAAGAAGGGGCAATTTGTTCACAAGGCTGCCTTGCAAGAGTGCTAGGAGAGAGAATCCACAGAACACCACTGCTAGACTGTCAGATCCAAAGCTTTTTACAAGAACAGAGCAATCGCCTAATTTTATTTCTTGAGGAACAAGGTGCTTTCCTGCATGCCCACACGTGGAGCTCAGCTGAAATCTGAAACACCATTAACATCCATGATAAGCAGAAGTCATCCTCAAGGGCTATGGTGGGCTGGGAAGCTCCATGTTTAATGGCCTAAAGTCAAGGGAAGTCATGGGTAAAATAAAAAACATTCAGATTATGTTTTCTGGGGTTTCATTAGTTGTTCTGGCTTATTTAAAGTTTCCTCATTCATTGAAACATTAAATAAATTTGTCATAATGCAGCTGGTATAATTTAAAATGACATTAGCTCAACAAAATTATGAATATCACCATGTCCCTTTTCTACTTTGGTAAAAAGGACACAAAAGCACTGGTTTTGCTCCCCTCCTGTCCCTCTGTTCATGTACCCCTTATATTTCTTTTAGTATTACACAGCATGAGCTTGAGAGGGCAAATATTGTATTACTTGATTAGGTCCTCTATGGTGGTTTATTCCTAAATATATATTCTGATTTTAACTTTTCTGGTTAAATAAGACAACTTTAGAAAATATTTTTTTCTAATTATCAAATTTAGAAGCCATGCAGATGTTCTTACTTATCAATATTTGGAGAGACTACATTACAATTCAAATTACATAAAGCACTAAGCTAGTTTGATTTAGAAAGTAGTTTCTTTTTTTCAAAAAAAAAGTGATTAGGTTATTAGAAGTACTTTATTTTTTTAAAAGCCTAATAATTAGTTCCAGAGAATACTTGAGAATTAAATCTTAAGAACATAAGAACCATCTATGATATTAAAGGTAAAATAGATGGCTTGATAGATGCTCCTGTTCTTCCACAAAGCCATGCATATTATATTCTTGGAAAATTGAATTAACTACATATGAAAGATAATTAAAATTCACTTACCTTTTTATCATCAATTGAGCTGGATTATTTTATAGCTAAATTAAGTTTTATGGTCAAACAGTAGGCTAATGATCTGATAAGTATTTAAATGCCAAATCCTCAAATAACTTTTTATAGAAGCTAAAGTCTAAAAATATAATCTATTTGTTGTATAAATCTACATGTAAATACTTATAAAAACCATCACTGCAAATGGCTACGAGTCTGACTTCCTAAATAAAAACCTATTTAGGTATGTTATAAACACAGAAAACACAAATTATATACTTTTAAACCTAGACATTTATTGCTGAGCATTACTAGAGGAATAAGAAAGTTTCAGAAAGGCAGAGGTGATAATGGGCCTTGAGCAGACACTCATCAACAGCAAGACTCAAGAGTCGTTCCATGTCTAGAACTGCAGGAGCAAGGAAGCCCACATTATATTCAGTAATAAATAACATCTTGGGAAGGCTTGTTGAAGGGTTCATTTGTTGGGAAATTCTTATATGGAATTCTACTACAACATTCTGCTTGTCTTCCATGTCAGCCTATTTTTCCTCTCTAATTCTATGAATCAACAAAATTTTGTTTGAAAGCTTCTATAACCTATGTTTCCAATCCAGAAGTATTGATAGCTATACTAATAAAAGAGAAATATGCAAATTAACCATCACTCCACCACTTCGCTATACCCACCAACCAATCAGGAATGGGTATGCAAATTAACCCAACTAAGATGGCGGCAGCCATGGAGCTGGAGCAAGCAGGAGGCTAGGGTTACCCCCAGCGATGGAGGAAGCCAAGCTTCCCGCATGCCCTGGCCAGCCCTGGGCTTTGCTCAAGGCTACAAAGCTTCAATTATAGAAGATAAATAAATCCCAGATACTTGCTTCCAGCTGGCCATGGCCTCCACTCAAGGAGGTACTGAAAAAAAAAGAAAAAGAAAAAAAGAGAGGCTGGGAGCTTGGGTCGCCTGAAAACAGCCATCAGCCCCTCACCCAGGCTGGCCAGGCACCCCAGTGGGGACCCCCACCCTGAGGGGGAGTGGCCAGCCTAAAAACAGCCCTCAGCCCCTCTCCCAGGCTGGCCACACCCCCATGGGGTGAGGGTCCCCACTGGGAGGCTTGGCCAGCTTGCAAACAACCATCAACCCCTCACCCAGGCTGGCCAGGCACCCCAGTGGGAACCCCACCCTGTAGGGGGTGTGGCCAGTCTGAAAACGGCCCTCAGCCCCTCACCCAGGCTGGCCAGGCACCCCAATGGGACCCCCACCCTGATCCAGGACACCCTTCAGGGCAAACCAGCTGCCCCCCACCCATGCACCAGGCCTCTATCCTATATAATAAAAAAATAATATGCAAATTGACCCTAACAGCAGAACGACTGGGAATGACTAGGCACTATGACACACACTGACCACCAGGGGGCAGACGCTCAATGCAGGAGCTGCCCCCAGTGGTCATTGCGCTCCCACAGGGGGAGCTCTGCTCAGCCACAAGCCAGGCTGATGGCTGCCAGTACAATGGTGGTGGCAGGAGCCTCTCCCTCCTCCTTAGCAGTGCTAAGGATGTCCGACTGCAGCTTAGGCCTGCTCCCTACTGGCAAGTGGACATCCCCCAACGGCTCCTGGGCTGCCAGAGAGATCTCTGACTGACAGCTTAGGCCTGATCCCCTGGGGAGCTCACATCTTTTCCCATTATAAACTGATGAACAGAGAGGCATGAACAAACCATCAAACCTTAGAGGGAAGGCAGGGGCTGTTGGGGGTGGGGATAAGAGATCAACCAAAGGACTTGTATGCATGCATATAAGCATAATCAATGGACACAGACATAGGGGGGTGAGGGCATTGCTGGGGGGGTGGGAGTGGCTGGGGAGAGGTAAATGGGGGCGGGGGAAGGAGACATATGTAATACTTTAAACAATAAAGAATTTTTTTATAAAGTGTACATAAAAAATAAAAAACCTTGAATGTAAAAAAAACACCCCACAAAATCAAGTTTATAGCATCTGAATTGTTCAATAACAATCATAAACATTCTCCATGGTAACACTCCATAACATTTTACCGCTATGCAGTATGCCATCATACAAGCATTCCACTCAGTTTAACAGACGTCCTGTTATCAGTCATAGGTTGTTTCTAAGTTGCTGCTCTGCCATATTGAGGCCTCAGCTTCTGGGCTCTGCTGATTTCTGCTAAAATGCTCTGGCCTGTGTGCCTTCTCTGGAGGTGGCAGCTTGGAGGAATGGCTGATGTGCTGAAGAACAGACCCTGGTCCCGCCTTTCCTTGTCATATTGCCATCCTTAGACAGAGGGTTCCTGAAACTTCATGAAATTTAAAGACTTCAAAGTCCTTTTGGTAAAGAGCTAGAGGGAAGAATGAGAAAGGTTGGGGGTGTGGAGCTGGTGGCAAATTTGAGAGCCACACACTGGAATGAGCTGTTTTTCTCTCCTTCCATACATGCTCCCTTCTTGAGGGATGAGCTCAGTGTGTGGACAGAGGTGAGAGAGACAGAAGCATGTGTGCCCCTTATTTCTTTCAGATGTCCTGAGTGGGACAGAAGCCAGGAGGTATGTTTGTTTCTGTGCCTTTCTTGCTTGACAAAGAACAGCTCTCCTGAATTGCTGGACTTTGCTTTCCTAGCCCAGCCCCCTCAGTGGTCCTGAAGCTGCCAGGGTCTGGAGAGAGAGCAGTGAGCTCAAGCTTCCCAGACTGACTTGGGCTCAGAGCTGCCTTCCACCTTCGCTCTGGGCCAGATCCACCTCCTGCCCACTCTAGCTGGCTCTGTGGCTGCTGCCCAGAGGCCGGCCCTCGGTGGCCAATCGGGGCTTGTGGGAAGCTTGGCTTCCTTCATCACTGGGGCAATGAAGGAAGCCAAGTGTCCCACCTGAAGGAAGCCAAGCATCCTGCCCGCTCCAGCTGGCTCCATGACTCCGGCCGGTGCCACCATCTTTGTGGCTATGGACGCCAGCATCTTTGTTTCAGAGTGATGGTTAACTTGCATAGTACCCTTTTATTAGTATAGATCTTATAACTAAAAGTTTGTACCCTTTTTCTTCATTTCTATTTTTTTAAATATATTTTATTGATTTTTTTACAGAGAGGAAGTGAGAGAGATAGAGAGTTAGAAACATCGATGAGAGAGGAACATCGATCAGCTGCCTCCTGCACATCTCCCACTGGGGATATGCCCGCAACCCAGGTACATGCCCTTGACTGGAATCGAACCTGGGACCTTTCAGTCCACAAGCCGACGCTCTATCCACTGAGCCAAACCGGTTTTGGCCTTCATTTCTATTTTTAATAAAATACTTGAAGCATATAGGAAAATGTACAAATAATATCAAATTTTTCATCAACCCACCACCAAGATTTTCTTTCTTACTTTTTAAATTTTTAAAATTATTTGTATCCCCATGCCCCTAACCTCTCTCCTTTGAGAATCATCATCTTGTTCCCTGTGTGTATGGGTCTGTTTCTGTTTTGGTTTGTTAATTCATTTATTTTGTTAGATTCCATATGCAAGTGATATTGTACTGTATCTGTCTTTCTGTGTCAGACTTATTTCACTTAGTAAATTCCCTTCTAGGTTCATCCAAATTATTGCAAATAGCAATATTTCATTCTTTATTATTGTTGAATAATATTCCATTGTATATATGTACCACTTCTTCTTTATTCATTCAACTATCAATAGACACATAGGTTATTTCCATATCTTGGCTAATTTACTTATTTTTAAAATTTATTTTTCAATTACTCTTGACATACAATGTTATATTTGTTTCAGGTGTATGGCATAGTAATAAGACTTCTATTTTCATTTTGTCTCTTCAACCCCCTTTAACAAACTTTTTGAATTAATATTGATTGACATTATGTCCAACACTAGTCTCTTCTACCTTGAGGAGTCAGGGTTTATCTATGCTAACCTGGAAGTAAAGATTCACCTGGGAGTGTGTCAGAAATGCAGACCCCTTGCCTTAGCTCTGGTGATTCAAACCAGCAGCCACACACAGTATTTCATGTATTCCTCCTGGCTTTGGGCATCAGTCTATGTGGTCATGGCCAAGAGTGGCTTCATTGGGGGCCGGTCAGCCTCAGAACTCAAGGTCATACTTACTTTCTATTTCTTCATGGTAGGTGTTTGGTTTGCTTAGCATAGTTCAATGTCAAAACAAAAATATTATTACCATTTTCTACATCAAATCCAATTCTAATATTTATTTGTGGGCCCATTTTCACTTAAGGGTGTTATTATAATTAAAAAATCAAAACACCAAATGCTGTTGATTATGTGGAGACATAAACTGCTGGGGGACTAGTGCAAGTTGTTAGAATTACTCTGAGGGCATTCTTCTGTGTCCAGGAAGGGTGGAGATATGCAGATATGGACATGACCCAACAATTCCACTTCCAGACCCAGAGAAATGTTCACAGCCATGAACGAGGAGACATGTGCCAGCACGCTCATCACAGCACAGCTTATAATAGCTCCACGCAGGGAACAACTCCAGTGCTAGGAGCGGTGGGATGGAATGCACATAACAGCATTCAGAGGAGTAAAAACGAATGGCTTAGCGCTGCCGTGAACATGAACGAAATCTCACAAACGGTGAACCAGTTACAGAACACAGAGTCTAGTTATATTTCTCTAGTGTTTAAAGACACTTAAAACAGTACTGTATTACTGAATGTACATTACTTCCATGGTGAGAGGTGAAGAGCGTGCACAGGGAGCCCATGCATCAGTGTCGGACCTGAGGGAGCCTCTGGGATCCAGGGGTGGGCAAACTTTTTGACTCGAGGGCCACAATGGGTTCTTAAACTGTACCAGAGAGCCAGAAAAAAAGCATGGATGGAGTGTTTGTGTGAACTAATATAAATTCAAAGTAAACATCATTACATAAAAGGGTACGGTCTTTTTTTTTTTTAGTTTTATTCATTTCAAACAGGCCGGATCCGGCCCGCGGGCTGTAGTTTGCCCGCGGCTGGGTTAGGCAGACACAAAGGGGCTTCCTCTCATCTGTACTGCTTTATTTCCAAAGGACTGAAACAAATTTGGCAAAAACTTACTCATTTTTGAGTGCTGATGACATACATTTTTGTTCTGTTAGTCTCCAATTTTCTATATTTAGAATAATTTTTTGAATTATTAAATATCAATACAGATATTTTTTATTAACTAAGTAATAATACTTCCCATCCCAGAAGTGTTCTGGAGTTGATGAGACTCTCCGAGTATATCCTTAGAGAAACCCTAAGGCAGTCGTGAGAAATGTCACCTCCCTTGGAGAAGGGAAGTTCGGAGCAGCTGGTTTCCTCTCAGGGTCACACAGCCAGTAGGGAGTAAAGCCAGACCTCAGACCCAGGCTCCAAGTCGGCTGTTCTTTCTCCCCATCATCCAAAAAATTTAGACATTTTTATTTGTAATTAGCATTTCGGTGCCTTTTATCACATAACTCTGAGAGCCTTTTGTCAATGATGGGTATAACTTCCATGTGGCAGATAGAAAAACCAGGATAGGTAGCTATTTTATGATATAGTGATATATTTAAATGACACATTTGAGATTGCATAATAAAGCAGCATTGGACCCTATGTGCCACCCAGGAACTCTTAATTCTTCCATGATTCATTCGTTTTTAGCCACTGTCAATCTTCTGATTTTTAGAACTAAAAATAAAGTTTATAAGTGTTTGTCATCCAATTCTTACAAATATGTTAACATAATTTTTTATTGCATGGTAACTTATAACACAAAAAAATGACCGCACCCTAACCTATTACAATGCCGTGGTCGGCAAACCACGGCTCGCGAGCCACATGCGGCTCTTTGGCCCCTTGTGTGGCTCTTCCACAAAATACCATGTGCGGGCGTGCACGTACAGTGCAATTGAAACTTCATGGCCCATGCGCAGAAGTCTGTATTTTGTGGAAGAGCCAGTATTTTGTGGAAGAGCCACAATCAAGGGGCCAAAGAGCCGCGTGTGGCTCGCGAGCCGCGGTTTGCCGAGCCACAGTTTGCCGACCACTGCAATATGTCAAGGGCTAGGTAATGGTGGTTAGTTCAGTAATGAACGGTTTCATTGTGAAAACTCTGCGCCGTGGGTGCTGAGCCAGTGCGGTGGGTCTGGGAGAATGGCTCCTTCTGGCTAGTTCCATTCTGAATACGTGTCAATATCGGGGTTATACCAGTTGTTGAATGTCTTTAAGATCACCCTTCTTAAGATGTAATGTAGAGCAGGAAAAAGTAGAAGTCGCCATGATTAAATCATAGGGATATGTATACAGATAAAAAATATGTACAAACACTCACACACACACAGAGGTGTTAGAATTATTGCTGATTTCCCCTCTATATCACAAATTTCCCACAATCTTACACTGATTTTCTAATTTGAGAATTAAGCACTGGGGTCTTGTCTTAGAGAGCATCTGTCCTGAGTCTGCCACTCCAGGATCCTATCCCTCAGCTTCCCTTCATCCTGCTCTTCCCCCAGGGCACAGCTCGCCGGGAGGCAGGGAAGCGTAAGCATTGCTGAAAGAGGGCAGACAATGGCACCACTTTGTTTTCTGCGATAAAATCAAATGCACTTGATGTATTTGATGTGCTTCTATTTTGCGAAGGGTACTACAAATTATATAGAGATAGGAAAGATCATATGCTATCAGCTGCTTTTAATGAAATTCTGATCCTCTTAAACCACCAGTTCAGTCAGCTCCTATTTTCCCTATTGGGATGTGGCAGAAGCCCACAGACTCCTCCAGGCTGCAAAAGCATGCTCAGTGCCACCAGACAAAGTACAGTTCCATCAAATATGGGTAAGCCTTCAAATCTCAGAAGCCTTTGTGATGTTATTATATTTCACTTTTATCAACCTTTCCAACCATGAGAATTCTTCCTTACAATTCAGAGAATGAAACTGGAACTTCAAACATTGTCCAGTGTTTCCCATTACAGACCCATGAGTGTTAAGGACACTCCTTTGTGGCATTTTATTCCACCAACAGGCGCTGGCATCCCTTAAACTTCACTCCTTTCCACTGATCCTGCTGAAAGGGGCTCTTTTAAATGTGATTTATAGCTTCGTACCAGTAGCTACTTTTTCTTCTTCTTTTTAAAAAATGATCAGTTTCTTAAAAACCTACAGACTCAAAATATAAGGAAAAGCAAGGAGGTTATAAAGTAAGAAGCAGAAACACCAAAACAATGGAATAATTCACTACAGGTAGTAGTTAACATGTACAATCCAATCCAGCTCAGTCATATCAAATAATTTCAAGTGTGATAAATCTCAGACAATTAGAAGATTATTTAAGCAAGAGTTGGAGCATATGGCATAATGACAGGTAATCTGAATTCTTTACATGCATTGCTTTTCCTGCAAAAGTATCTAGTAACATCCTAACAATTAGCTTTTTATTTGGTATTCTTGTATTAGCCCCACAGAAACCCCATTTTGCACTACCATTGCAGAAGTATATTATTTATGAAATTGGTTCCTGACACATTGTGTTGTGAGAAGGTTAATGGATTGAGCCAGTGGTGGGATTTATGTTTAATAATGCATGAGATGATGGCCTTTTAATTCATTTATTTCTCAGAAAGACTTTTACTTCTGCAATATTATAGGAAAGATATGTAAAATGATTGTATGGACTAGATCCTGTTCTTTTAAACATTTGAAGAGCATTTGCAACATGAAGAGTAACCAAACAAATGAGTTCAGAAATTAACAATGCTGTAACATTGGAAAGATATATTATTAATTTTCATGATGGAAAGCCAGGGTCTAAACTTAGTTTTCCCAGAGATCTTAAATGTTCTGAACTAAGAATTTATTTTCTATTGAGTTGGTCTATGAAACAGAACCACTTTTTCCTCTCTAACTTTGGTTGTCAACACCAGTGAGCAATGTGGTCGCAAAGCCAGAGCTGGGCAACACAGGAATAATACTCAGTCCTTCCTCATCCACTTGCCGCTCTCCACCCCCTTTTGACAGGTTAAGTTCTCTAAAGTGCCCATGGCTGCTTTTTCTTCCAGCACCTTGATATCCTTTTGACTCTCAGAACTTCTGGACTGAGCAACAGGGGATACAAGTGGGCATTACCGCTGTGTCCTTCACTTTTCTTTCCCGCCAAATAAACCTCAGAGGCTTTAAAGTGGGAAAAGATGCAGAATCACCGGGTCCATTTTCAACCCAAGTGAAACACTGTTAAATAAAGCCAAAGAGGAAGAGGAGGAGGAGAAGCAGGGAGAGAAAGTAAATTATTGTGCACTCGAGGGCGGTTAGTTAAAAATTCTCAGTTAAATTCTATCACGCAAAACTGGAAGTGTAGGTTTTTAAACTACTGAGATGTCTTTAGGCTGCTAATAGGTTAATGGTAGTGGCAAGGCAATTGTCCAGACCTCTCTAAGCAGACAGCTTGGTTTCAATTTGGACAGCACCTCTGCAGTGCACTGAAGTTAAGAACTACCAGAATGGCTGATTTGTCCAAATCACATAACTTACAAAGCCTTTGGACTATTTAAGTGGAAGGCATTATGGAGGCCATCGAGTAAAACTCACTTTTTGTGCCTGTAACTTGAAATTCAGAGGGTTAGGGGTTCTCTTGAGGTCACACAAATGATCAGCATTTTTAAAGTTCAAGTGCCTTCCCCTCTTCATACAGTAAGCCTCCCAGATAAGAAAAAGAAAAAGAAAGCATCTTGATCACACCTTTAGGAAACTGCTCTCTATCCCAATGCCTCAGGAGATACTTATCATGGGGATTCAGCACTATTCGTAAGGAAAATTCATTGGAAACAATTAACTGGGGCCTAGTTATATTAGCACTGCATGTGCAAAATTCTCCGTCACATACAATATGATCAGGAACACAGGAAGTGTCTGATTTCAGACTGTGGCTTTGACGTGGCTGCAGAAATCACGCCCAATCAGCCAGCTGGTGGCCTCCCCTGTACCAGCTGTAGAGTCTTCCAAGGAGAGGAGCTGACATGCAAATATTATAAGGCGCCAACCTGAATTATGTCAGAAACTTGTAAGATAAACATTACTTCCTTTTGAACATACTTCATTGGTGGCTTAGAATCAACTGGTAATAGATTCAGCTTTGACTTCATAACATATAAGCTTCATCTGAATTTCTTCTACATACAATGGGTGTTAGAGCCACCTTGCTAAAGTTAACAAGAATATTTGTAACCCCTGTTCTTACCTGCTAGACCTTGGTTTGATATCAAACCAAATGCCTGATTTCCCCATTTCTAAAGTTCCGCTGTGTCCAGAATATTTGCATCCACAAGCAGCCAGGGCAAAGGGGAGGCTCTCAGGAGTTAGGGTGCGCCCTTTGTTACAAAGAGGGTGGTATTCCTTGGGGAGGGTAAAGGTTTATTTGATGCTTTATCATGAAATACATTTTTTATTAACAGCTTTATGTAATTAACTGGGAGACATAGAAAACCACCACTACCAACAAAGTTTTACAACAAAACAGAAGCCACATTTCATATGACAATGGTAGGCAGAGTAGGTCAGGGCGTCACCACTCCAGTCAGGAGGACCAGGTTCCACTTAGGAACGTAGCTCCTACCCAAGTGTCTGGACCAGTTGAAGGTATGGTGTTTTGTTTTGTTTTGTTTTGTTTTGTTTTGTGTGTGTGTGTGTGTGTGTGTGTGTGTGTGTGTGTTTTGGGGGGGTTGGTTGTTTTGGTTTTGTTTTTTTGTTTTGTTTTGTGTGTGTGTGTGTGTGTGTGTGTGTGTGTGTGTGTGTGTGTCCTCCCATTAATTGCTTATTCTTGTTTCTGAAAGGATTTATGCTAACCATACTGGCTATTGTAATTATGTAACTTAACTAACATATGCCATAAATTGAAATACAAATGCAGAAAGAGAGATGCTTCTATGAGAAGAGGTTGGAGGCTTTAACAAAAACGATTGTGGAAAGTTGCTTTAAAAAGTTCTGAGAGTCTTAGACATGGTGGCCGGGTGGGGACAGTGGGAGGTGTGCTCTGGGACTATTCTTCACTTGGTCTACTTCAAGCATGTCTTTAAGAGACTGCTCAGCTGAAAAGATAACTAAACTGGAAATTGTGAATGGTCTTGGTCTTACAAGGTTAACATACTCATATTTTAAAATTTTAGATGAAAATAAAGTAATTTGTTTCTTTTTTTGTCTGTTTTTTGATGGCTAATTATAAAAATATGTAAATTGTGTCCTTTCTTGACCATTTATCAAAATAGTAATTATTCTTATTGCTATTATATGTGAACTTTGCTAAAATAGCATAACAAAGTATAACTTAATGAAGACAGTCCTACCAGGTCCAGTAATAAAGCTGCCCATTAACCTAAATGCTCCAAGGATGTAACCAAAAGGATCAAGAGAAGTGGGTGAATAACAAGACTGATCATCGAATTGCCTCACATGTGCTCTTTGCTAGGAAGCCTCTAGCATATTCCTGTGGCAGACAGACCCTGAGGGGTGACCTCACCCCATCATTTCCACCTCCTGTTTATGCCCTGCATAATCCCCTCCCTCGGAGTGCAGCTGGGCCTGGGACTGGCTCACAACCACCAGAACACCGCCAAGGTGACGGCATGCCGCTTTCAGGGTTACGTTACGTCAGCTAAGTCTCCACCCTAACCCAGAGCAAGAGATTCTCCTTGCTAATGTGAAGGAGTGAGGGGTCATGCTGAGCAAGCCACATGGCAAGAAACTTCAGGTGACCGCCTGGCACTGCAGGTGGCCTCCAGACAACAGCAAGCGAAAAGCTGGGCCCCTCATTCATATTGCCACAAGCAGGTGAGTTCTGCCACAACCTCCGAGAGCATGGAGGTGGGTTCTTCCCAGCTGAGCCTCTGGTGATGATGAAGCCAGCAGACACCTTAATTATAGCTGAGCCTCCCAGCAGAGGACCAGTTAAGTTGTGTCTGACTCCTGACCTTGGAAACTGAGATATAAAGTATGCTGTAAGCCATTAAGTTAGTGTAATTTGTTACACGGCAATAAAAAAATCCGATACATTTACTTTTCTGGTGGTTTTGTAGCCTCATCTGTTTACCTTTCTACCCCTCCCACTGGACCCTGAGCAAGTTAAAGAGAGGGATAGACTTGATTGACTCTTGTTCCTTACTCCCTCTGGTGTTTAGCAGCCTTGTGTGATGCTCAAGTCAGTCAGCTTACACTGAATGAATAATCTAATGAATGAATGAATGGACGGATGACTATGGCACTTTAGCATCCCAGGGTATATATTAACTACCGTGATACATTGCTTTTCACCCTAAGATCTCTTGGTTAATCAACATGCTGAGAAAACTGAAATTATTTCCTTTCTAAGCAAGTCATTTATCTTCGTTAAAATGGAGCTGCTGTCCTATTTTCTGGCCATACTGTTTTGATTAGATCCTTCTGGAATATTATGTAGAATTCTCTGTGCTTCTTACTAGCCTACATAATTTTGTGACATCAGCTACTTCATTGAACCAGTTACTTTTCTCCAACTAATTATTTCAAATGCTAGGCACCAATTCCTGAGGCACCCCATTAATTTCTTTCTATGAAAGGAATTAGCACAAATTTCTTTTCACTGAACCAATTTAAACCCACATGAGCATTTGATTTTTCATTCTGTCATTAGCAATAATAACCATATTCAGACTTTTGGATGATGAAAGTACTTTATACAAACTATTTTGTTTATCCATGCAATACCCAGAGGTAGCCTTGCTATGTAAAACCCCATTTTGTAGATAAGAAAGTGGTTTTTGGAGTTAACCTGTAAGTTATTTGCTCAGTGGACAATTTATTAAGTACTGAGAATATATAGAACACTGTATTTAGAAAAAATAAAAGGAATGAAGGCAGATGTCTTTCCTGTTTAACTTTTAAATTAAGTTCTCTATAGTTTTATCTGTTGTTTTTCAATTTAATAGTTTTCTACTAATATTTCTACACACAAAAGCTGGGCATAAGCCTTCATCACCTGAAGCCTAGAAAAATACAACAGCCTTTGTTTGTCTTGGTCCAACTCAGATCAGAATGTCTTGCTAAGCTCTATCGTATTTCTCCTGAGGACCCTACAGTGACTTTCTCATGCCAGTTATTGAAGATACAAACATTTTGGCTTTGCTAAACACCCTTTAGACACTTCACTCATCCTTCCTTCCCAATCTAATATTTTCTGTTAATGTTTTCATTTTTTAATAACAATAAATTTTCTATACCAGCCAGGATAACTAGCTAGTGCCCCTTTAAGCAAAACCTTTTCTCTACTTGTTTTTTAATCCTCACCTGAGGATATGTTTATTGATTTTTAGAGAAATAAGAAGGGAGAGAGAGAAAGGGAGATGGAGAGGGAAAAGGAGAAAGAGAAACATCGGTACCCACCCCAACCAGAGATGGAACCCACAACCCAGGTATTTGCCCCGACCAGGAATCGAACCAGCACCCTTTTGGTGTATGGGATGATGCTCCAACCAGATGAACCACCTGCCCAGGGCTCTGCTTGATTTTTAATATACCAGCCCTTCCAGATAACACACCCTCCTGGCTCATGTTTGACAACACACCTTTTCTCTTCTCCTTTAAAAGCAGGTACAATATTCACCTTCTGATCCACTTTATCCTGCTCTGATTAGGTCTTAATTCTGCCCTTCAAACACCTGGACTTCCCTGATTTGCTGGCATGTATATCGGCATAGATCAGCATCACAGAGGAACTTAGTAGAAACACAAATTCTTGGGCTCAGCCTCACATACAGTGAATCAGAAATACGAAGGGTGGCTCCCATCAAATTGTTTTAACAAGGCTTTCACGTGATTCTGATGCACTCTAAAGTCTGAGAACCCCTGACTGATACAAGTAAATACGTAAGTAAAAACACGTATACACACATGCATACAGTTTCCTAAATGGTATGTCCTTTTGAAAAATTAGTTAAATCTCCATTTGGGTTGTAAGCTGTTGCAGATGGTAGGAGGCGTATGATACAATGTAACTATACTGTTATTATTTTTCTAATACCCATAGCACAGCGTTTATATTCACTACTAGTTTGGCTAAATACCACTTGTCTCTTGATACCATCTCGGTTCAATAATATTTAAGCACCTTTGACCAAAGGAAAGCAAATAAATGAAGCAAATTATTCACATTAAGTATGTGCTTGCAGCTCTGATTAAGGCTGAGAAGACCAAAATTAGTTCTGCACAAAGCTCTGCGCCTCGGTGCCCCCATGGCCTTCTACAGCGAAGCTTCCCCCCAAGTCCCCAGGCACAGGCCGCTCTCTGTCCGTCCCAACCGCATCTCTAGGTGGCAGCTTCTACGTGAAATGCCCTCCTCTGGTCGTTGCCTGCCTGGATAGCTCCTTCGTGTCCCTCAAGGCCCACCTTCAGGAAGCTTCTCTGGGGACCATTCCATCACAGTGAGACACCCCTCCCTTGTGCTCCCGGGGTTCCCTCTGCTTCCCCCTCTCCTGCTCTCCACACTGTCCATGAAAAGCATTTCACCTGTCTGCCCACTACACCGCACTGAGCCACCTGCAGCAGGTTTCTCATAGCTGTGTCCCAGTGTGTGTCATGTAACTGCTGCTCAACATTTGTTGACTGGGAACAAATAATTGGGTACGATTTAATACTATGTGTAATTACATTTTCTATGTTTCTATTTCCTCAACAACCAAATGAGTATATTTTATGCTAACAACAAATGTAGCTCAGAATTAAAATGAAGTTCGTCTCTGCTGGGTCTTGAAGGGTCAGGGGCACCCAGGCTGGCCGGTTCCCTGCTGATACCTGTGCACATGGCACTGACGTTCCTCAGCAGGTTACCAGCAGCCCAGAAGCACAGTGCCAGGCTGGGATGAGCAGGAATGCGGACTTCGTGTATCTTCAAGTGCAGCCTGCAGCTCCCCTGGTGAAGTCTGCACATAGCTGCCTCCAGCGAGGCAGAGGGGAGCGCCCTGGAAGGTGTGCCAGCGATGGGCCATCGTGCTCAGCAGAGAAAAGGTCATTTTCTAGTGACTGGTGTTGCCAGATCACCCAACAGGTCACTGGGGCAGGCAGAGGGGAAAAAACAAATAAATATGTACCTTTGGGTGGTCATCTTCCAGGCCCGTAAGCCCTAGGACAGAGAAATGTGTGCCAAACAGCACCATGCTCTAGCAACATGGTTTCCTACCAAAGACAGCCATTCCAAAACTAGCTACAGCCTTCAGCGCGAATTCCCGCTCTCCTTCACTGTCTGCGGCGTGCTGTCTGACAGGCCACCATCATGGCGAAGTCATGTGTGCAGGGGCCACGGGCCTGCGGGCAGAGCCAGAGGAGACAGTGGTGCCCAGAAAAGCCTGAGACGCCTCAGGAGCTGCCGCAGCTACGAGAGGATGGCCTTCTACTGGGTGGGCCTCAACATCTGAAGACCCAAAATTTAACATCTTCTCTCATTCATTCCTGAGTGAGGATATACTCCTCCGTTTAGAAACTGCTTATTTTGATGAAATCAGGAAAGATGTTAGGCATGTACCTATAAATAAATTAAGCCTCTCTGTTTTTATGGAGAAAATTAAAAAACTCTTACCATTTGCAACAGCATGGATGGACCTGGAGAGCATTATGCTAAGTGAAATAAGCCAGTCAGAGAAAGATAAGTATCACATGATCTCACTCAATTGTGGAATATAATGAACAACATAAACTGATGGGAAAAAAAATAGATCCAGAGACAGAGAAGCATTGAACAGACTATCAAACTTCAGAGGGAAGTCAGGGGAGGGAGTGGGAAGGTAAGAGATCAACCAAAGGACTTGTATGCATGCATATGAGCATGACCAATGGACATAGACAATAGCGGGGTGGGAGCATGTGCTGGGGGGTGAGAGTAGGCGGGGAGAGGTCAATGGGAGAAAAAGGAGACATATGTAAAACTTTCAACAATAAAGAATTCTTTTAAAAAGGGAGTATTTAAAATGGCATCTGGGCCCTAGCTGGTTTGGCTCAGTGGATAGAGCATTGGCCTGGAAACTAAAGGGTCCCAGGTTTAATTCTGGTCAAGAGCACATGCCCAGGTAGTGGGCTCAATCCCCAGTAGTGGGCATGCAGGAGGCAGCCAATCAATGATTCTCTCTCATCATTGATGTTTCTATATCTCTCTCCCTCTCCCTTCCTCTCTGAAATTAATAAAAACATATTTTAAAAAATCCTATATAATAAAAGCCTAATATGCTAAGTGTCTGATCGTCCAGTCATCCATTCAACCAATCAAAGTATAATATGCTAATGATATGCTAAGGCTGCTCAACTGCTCTCTATGACGTGCATTGACCACCAGGGGGCAGTCGACTGGTTGACCAGTCACTATGACGTGTACTGACCACAGGGGGCAGACAGTCAACCAGTCAACCAGTTGCTATGATGTGCAGTGACCACTAGGGGGCAGACGCTCTGGTAGGTTAGCTTGCTGCTGGGGTCTGGCGGATCGGGACTGAGCGAGAAGGGCCAGACACACCCTGGAACCCTCCCACAGTCCCTCCCCGGCTAGTCAACCTCCTGTGTTCCTCCCAGACTCCAATTGTGCACCAGTGGGGTCCCTCGGCCTGGCCTGTGCCTTCTCATAATTTGGCTGAGGGACCCCGCCCCCCCCCCCCCCCCCGCCAGGTGCACAAATTTTGTGTACCAGGCCTCTAGTAAATAAAATAAAATAAAATGGCATCTGGTTAGCAATTTTTCATCCATGAAAACCAGGATGCAGAAAACCCTCTACACCAGCGGTTCTCAACCTATGGGTTGCAATCCCTTTGGCGGTCGATTGACCCTTTCACAGGGGTCGCCTAAGATCATCCTGCATATCAGACATTTACATTACGATTCATAACAGTAACAACATTACAGTTATGAAGTAGCAATGAAAATAATTCTCTGGTTGGGTCACAACATGAGGAACTGTATTTAAAGGGTCAGAAGGTTGAGAACCACTGCTCTACACTGACAATCTGACTGCAGATAACCTAACATTTCAACCAAATCTTTGGAAAAACAGTTGTTAATTAAAGGGCAGGTGATGCTTGACAGAAAATACTGTTGGAGTGAAGGCCGAGGAGGGGAGGAGAGCCTTCCTCAGCCTTCATCACCCACTGTCCCACAGACCCCAGGCCAGCATTAGCCCAAAATTTAAGAGCACAGAATGAGGAAGGCATGGCACAAAGGGACTAGAGATAAGTGTTGAGATCAACAAAAACATATATGAGTGTAAAGAAATATGTTGGACATATTTGCAAAATGGGGCAGTTTCTCCTATATAGTGTAAGAAAATGTAATTAATACCTAAATCTGAAACCACAATGACCAAAAAGTAGAGTAAAAATAACAAGAAAATAATAGGGTAAAACCTACCCTTGTCTCAAATAGAAATAAATTTTAAAAATAGAGTCAATAAAGATATATGAATTTACATAATAATTTGGTATGGTAGTAAACATCTTAAATCAATAGAGTGGGGAATGGATCATTTTACATGCTGTGTTAGAACCACTAGCCAATCATTTATTATAAATTAGAATTATGGTCTTGTCTAATTGTGTCACCAAATTAATTCCAGATAGCTCAATGATTAAAATATAAAGAATGTGACATGCTAGAAGAAAACAGAAGAGCAGGATACAGAGAAGAGCTTTCTGAGCATCACCCAACACAAAATCCAAGGAGGAAAATATATTAATGTGTGGTCATGGGCTGAGTTAACCTCTTTGTGCGAAGTGTTCTCATCTGTAAGTTGGTGTATAACAAGAGAACCTCTCTCAGGGTAGTGAGTGCTCGCATATGCAGCCTCTATGAGACAATACATGCAAGGCACCTAGCATAAGACTGGCATGTGGGGGTACTCAAATATCAGCAAAAAAGAGACAGGAAGAAGTTAGACATGGCCTAAATATCCACAACTGGAATTTGGCTCTATCCATTTGGCAAAGATTATGCATCTGTAAAAACTGTGTGGGAGATATGTATTTATTAACATGGCTAGGTATCTACTCCTTATCTCAGTTTTCCAAAGCAACTGGATGATCCTTTTGTAAAAATTTTCAAATGCCTCTGACACTTATTATAATACCACCTTGATTCTTTTTGTTGTTGTTGTTAATTCTCACCCAAGAACATTTTTCCACTGACTTTTTTTTCGGGAGAGTAGAAGAGAGAGGGAAAGACAAAGGGAAACATTGATGTGAGAGAAACACATCAATTGGTTGCCTCCTGCACGCACCCTGACCAGGGCCCAGGCAGGGGAGGAGCCTGCAACCAAAGTACATGCCCTTGACTGGAATCAAACCCAGGGCCCTTTGGGCCACAGGCCGATGCTCTATCCACTGAGCCAAACTGGCTAGGTTATTTATTTAATTATTTAAATAAAATAAAACTACCTTGATTATTTAAAATAAAACTTCATTCTACTTATTCCAAAATATTATTTATATACTTTTGGCTAATTTATAGCAAAACAGCCTATGCATTTGTATTTTTTAAGGATTTGTGTTGACTTTGGCTGAGTTTTTAAAACAGTTTTATTGTGATATAATTTATATACCAGGAACTTCACCCGTTTAAAGAGTGCAATTCAGTGGTTTTTAGTATACTTCCAGAGTTGTGCTACCATTACTATAATATAATTTTAGAATATATTTAGCCTCCCTAAAAGAAACCTCATACTCATTAATCACTGCCTGCAATCCTACACCAATTAATTTTGGGTACTGCCCTTCTAGGCTTGTGCTTGAGTTATAAAGATATATCTATAGATGTATATTTTAAAACACATACATATAAAGTACATGTTCTGGCACAACTTTAATATTTGAGTTGAAACCTGGGTGCACTTACTAGTAATGTAATTGTGAGAAGTCACTTAACTGCTTTGTGCCTCAGTTCCTCATCAGCAGAGCGGAGAAAATGATGCCTCTCTCACAGGCTTGTGGAGATAACTTTTTAAATGAAAAAAATTCACACCAAGTGCTTCATGCAGCCACTAGAACACAGTCAGCACCCAATAAATATCAGCTAACACAACTTTGTCATGATCAACATCTCAGGGTGTAGAATTATGGATGACTTTTATTTAGTAATAGAGGCCCAGTGCACGGATTCGTACACCAGTGGGGTCCCTCAGCCTGGCCTGCTGGGATCAGTAGACCTCCGCGCTGCCATAGCCTGGCCTTACCTGCCAGCTCACCGGGCTCCAGCCCACTGTCTGCATTGATCCCGCATAGCATGAAGTAATGCATTCAGCAGCAGGTGGCTGGGGAGGAGCCCATGGGCGCAGCGCTGGTCCCACTCATCCAGGCCCTGCTGTGCTGCTGGGGTCCAACCCCAGCAGGTCCAGGGGTCCCCAAAGGTGTGGACGGAGTCGGCGAAGAAGGAATGACACAGAGGCAGCATTCAGTTGATCAGCATGGTTGGGTTCTCTTGCCTGGTTCTATTGCCAGGTTCTGTAGGTTCTCCAGCCAGGTTCTGTAGCCATGTTCCCTCGCTAGGTTCTCCAGCCAGGTTCTGTCCAGGTTCTCCAGCCAGGTTCTGTAGCCTTGTTCCCTCGCTAGGTTCTCCAGCCAGGTTCTGTCCAGGTTCTCCAGCCAGGTTCAGTCACCAGGTTCTAGTCAGGTTCTCTTGCCATGTTCTATCCAGGTTCTGTAGCCAGGTTCTGTCTCTAGGTTCTTCAGCCAGGTTCTCTCGCTAGGTTCTGTCTCTAGGTTCTGTGGCCAGTTTCTGTCCAGGATCTTTTGCCATGTTCTCTCCAGTGAAGTTCTTCTGTCTCTAGGTTCTGCGTAGGTTCTGTGTAGGTTTTGTGTCTAGGTTCTGTGTCTAGGTTCTGTGTCCTGTTGTCTTGTTACATCTGTATTTATACCAGTTGATTCCAATCCTATCAATCTCTATTCCAAAGGTTAGGGCGTTTCTTATCTCCATTCCAGGGAGTAAAGATTATGTAGCTTAAGCATGATTGTTCGTAGTTAAAGTGATGAATTACCCGCCTGGCACTTAGTTAAGAGGTTTTATTCCCTCCCTAACTTCAGGGGAAAATCCCTACCTGGGGAAACAACCTTTCTCAGAGAGGTGACCTTGGTTAAAACACATAGTGCCAAGAAGGTGAGCAAACATATTAAGAACAGTATGCCATATATGCCAGGTCCCTTGAAACAGCAAGGATGGACCGGCTCCCGGCACTGTGCCTGCCACCACCGCTGCTTGGGTGCACAGGGGGAGTGTCCGCAGGAGAGGCTCCCACCGCCGCAGCTGCACTTTCCAGCGGTGAGCCCAGTCTGGCGCCTGTCAGCTGAGTGGCACACCTGGTATGGGAGCACACTGACCACCAGAGGGCAGCTCCTGCATTGAGTGTCTGTTCCCTGGTGGTCAGTGTGTATCATAGCTACCAGCCAGTTGTCCAGTAGTCCGGTCGTCCGGATATATATATATATATATATATATATATATATATATATTGCATATGCACTGGTATTGTTTTGGTGAGGAGATAATAAACATTGTTTTGAGCCCTCTAGAGGCTTGGTCAAGCAAACTGGAAGTGAGCAGGGAGATGCAATCCAGTATCTTGCAGGGCCATTATACCCAAGAGCTTCCAATGAGCTTGGTCCCAGCCCTGATGCTATGCCAAGATGTCCCAAGGTCATCTGTGTTCCTCTGAAAGAGGAAGATGCCTCCCTGCCCACTGCTGCCAGGGTCATGGAGGCAGTTGGCAAGAACACATCAGGTCAAATTGCCCTGTGCACCTCAGCTGGGAGCCTGTGGATTGAACTTGACCAGCAGCGCTGCCACTGTCACAGGTGTGACATCACCCAGTTCCGGTGGCATATGTCACAGTAATCAAACCATGGGCGGAGTCAGTAGGGCTTGGGTTCAAAACTGTGATCTGTTAATTTCCAAACCCTACAGACCTCAGCTTCCCTTATCTGTAAAATAAGGATGACAACAGTTACCTCCACAGCTGTAAAGGGGTTAGCTCATGTCGTAAGAAACCAATATTAACTATTGATGGTGCTGGGTTGGTTACTATTACTTAATCTAGAAAATTATAACCTTTAGCCTCAAGGACTCTGAAACATTCCCATGCTTTTCTGTTCACACATCCCATGACACACACAAGGAACACCATTTCAGGCGGATGAGATAACTGTTGGACTGAGTCTAGTCAACTCTATTCCACACCTATTTGAGGGCCTACTGCATGCCATGTGCTGTTTCAGGCACTTGAGATGCATCAGTGAATAAAAAAGACAAATATCGTTCCCTTCTTGGAACAGAAGGAGATGGAACGTCAATGAACACATAGAAAATCAGTGAAGTATATGTGTGTATATTAAGTGCATATAATGGATGAGTGTGCCAGATGAAATGCTAGAGCTAAACAAGAAATGAGGTCTGGGGGTGCAGGTGGGTTATCATTGATGTGGGGTGATGAGCAGGCCTCATTGGGAGGGGAAAGCTGAGCAAAGGCTGAAAGAGGAATAGAAGGTCTCGGGAAGAGCCTGGAAGCTTCTAGCAGGAGCCGGCCTGGTGTGTGGGCAGCATGAACAGCCGGCCGGCCCGGCAGGGGTCAGAGCAGAGTGAGACGGGGAGAGCCAGAGAAGAATGAGGGCAGATAACATGGTGGCCATTTGAAAGGGCTTTGGCTTTACTCAGAATAAAATGAAATCTGGAGATGTTGGAGTGGAGAACTTGATCTGACCTCAATGTGGTGAAGTGGTCACTTTGCCACTAGGTCCCTCCTCCAAGAGCGGGACAGCTGCCTCTTTACTGAAAAACAACACTGTGCGTCCTCCCAGCAGAGTTCTACAGCCTGCCTGCCAGCCGCGGCGACTGCATGGGGGCAGGCCCTGGAGGAATTGACCACATACTCAAAATCTAGCCGTGTGCCTGCCCTTCATAGGGGCCCTAGGGAGTGGCCAAACCTTTCTGCCTGGACCCCTTTGCCCTCCTCACGATGGGGGCAAGACTCTAACTCAATTTTCTAACAGACAGACAAGCAGAGCTCATGGTAACAGAGTTCCCTGCAGCAGGAAGGGTGAAGGTTCCATGACAGCAACGTTAACCAGCCCGCTGAGAGGCCCAAGCATATGGAGAGGGTCAGGGCTTCCTCTAAGTGTGAAAACAAACCCGCCTTGTTCTTTCCATAATGGACCATGCATGGCTTCCCCTACCCCCGTCAACATTTTCTTATTTTTTAATTGCACCCACAGAATGTGTTTATTTCAAACTGGAAATTTGACCCTGTTGATCATGTTCCCTCATTTCCCCCATTCCCCATCCCTGACCTCTGACAACCACCAATATGCTATCTGTTTCTGAGTTCTATTTTTCAGATTCAATATGTAAGTGAGATTATACAATATTTACCTTTCTCTGTCTGACTTATTTCATTTGGCACAAGGCTCTCCAGGTTTATCAATGTTGTCACAAATGGCAGCATTTCCTTCTTTTTCATGGTTGAATAATATTCCATGGTGCATCTATTCTACATTTTATCTATTCATTAGTGAATTGACACTGAGTTTGTTCCATGTCCTGATTACTGTAAATAATGCTGAAATGAACAGAGAAGTACAGATCCCTTTGAGGTGGTGATTTCATTTCCTTCGGATATATACACAAGAGTGGGATTGCTGGGTCATATGGTAGTTCTATTTTTAATTCTTTGAGGAACCACCATCCTGCTTTCATAGTGGCTGCACTAATTTGCAGTCCCACCAGCTATACGCAGCATTCCATTTTCCCAGCATCCTCACCAATACTTGTTTTCTCTTGTCTTTTTATAGCAATCATTCTCATGGTTGTGAGGTGATAGCTCATTGTGGTTTTTATTTGCAATTCCCTGATGATTAGTGATATTGAACACACTTCAATGTATCTGGCCATTTGCATGTCTTCTTTGAAAAATGTCCATTTAGTTAGTTCCTCTGGCCATTTTAAAATCAGATTGTTTATTGTTTTTCTATTGAGTCATATGTTTTGGAACTTAACCCCTATCAGACATATGATTTGCAAATATTTTCTCCCATTTCATAAGTTGCTTGTTTATTTTGTTGATGGTTTCCTTTGCTGTGCAAAAGCTTTACAGTTTAATGTAGTTCCACCTGTTTATTTTGCTCTTGTTGCCTTTGCTTTAAGCTTCAAATCCAAAAACTCATTGACAATACATAAGTTTTCTTCTAGGAATTTTATGGTTTCAGGTTTTACATTCAAGTCTTTAATCCACTTTGAATTGATTTTTGTGTGTGGTATAAGATAGGGGTCCAGTTCATTCTTCTGCATGTAGCTGTCCAGTTTTCCCAGCACCATTTATTGAAGAGACTGCCCTTTCCTTTTATATTCTTGCCCCCTTTGTTGTAAATTAATTGACTATGATCCTGTTTTTCTGAAGAGAGTATTTTCTGCATCACAAAATCAGGGCGCCACCCCATACAACAGGAAGGAGCTGCCAGAAGCAGCATTCAAGCACAGCACCTTCCTCTACCAGCCATGCTCACTTCGTCCTCCCCTCCCTCCCAAGCACGTTCCACCAGCTACTGAAAGAACAGCCTTGGCCAGCAGACCAAACCTCCCTGTTGAAGCAATGACAATTTGGGGAAGACCAGGGAAATGTATCAAAACAGAAAGATCGCCTGTAGTCTATTGCATAGTGCACAGAATTGGCCTTCACAAAAGCATGCAACCCACAATAAAAAATTTTCTGCTTTATAATTCCAATTGTGAAAAGAATATTAGAACATTAATCCACAGAATCTGGGCCCTGACCCAATGACAGAAAAACGGGACAGCAGTTCTCCCAAGCAATAGAGCAAAATGACAGCCAGTCCTTTCTGAATCTTAATGTCATTCAGGATGAAGAAACAGACGGCCAGGGAAAGCAGGTCCATGGCAATCCCTGGATTTACGAGTGCTCATGGTACTAAAAGCTTATAAACCAGGGAAAGTGTACAGCGTGTCCATCATCCTATAAAATTGTGCTCAAAGCAACATTTACAATCGTACAAAAATGCTCTACAAGGTCCATGTCACAGGGCAGCGGCTTGAACAACACCTTTGTTTTTCCATTTACAATTTCCTTTAGGACTGAGGTCATCTTTTGATATTGAACATAAAGACATCAAAGATGAAGGATTTACTTTTTCTCATTTCCCATTTAATCACTGAATACATTTTTATATATGAGCAAAACATCGAGGCATAGAAAGAATCAGAGCTGTAACAGTGTCTTTTTTGATAAACACAGATGAAGGCAGCCTGGCATTCTTTAACCTACGTGCTAACTGCATAGTACTGCATGGCTGTCATCACAATTTTTAAATAACAGTAAGAAGAAGAAGAAAATCTAAAATGGCTTCAAATGCCATCATTCGGAGACAGTCACTTCTGACTTGGGAGACTTTGCTTACCCAGACAGTGCTTTCCTCCCTTTATAGTGAGGCATAACGCACACCCCAGAGTCAGTTTAAAAATATCAACAATACTGAGATTTAATTTTCTTGCAAAAAGTTTTGCTCTTTGTTTTTGTTGTTAGTCCTCACCTGAGGATATTTTTTCCATTGATTTTTAGAGAGAGAGTGGAAAGGAGGGCGGGAAGGGGAGAGAGAGAGAAACACTGATGTGAAAGACACACACTGGTAAGTTGCCTCCTACACTTGCACCAACCCACACTCCACGTGGGGCTGGGGATCGAACCTGCACCCATGACTGGGAATTGAACCTGAGACCCTTCGGTGCATTGGCCAACACTACAACCACTGAGCAACACCGGCCAGGGTGCAATGATATTTCTTTTTAGCCATATATTTTGTGGTACTCTACAATTTAGGAAGTAAGTCCATTCTAAAGACCACATATACCCAGCCCCTCCTCTGCATCCTGCCACTGCCCGACTACTAGCCCCTATCATCTGAGACTGTACTGGTCTCCTCCCCTCCCAACCCACTCTCTATACTGCCTTTCACGTGGCCTTCTTTAACTCACAGATCAGTTTCCTTGCTGACCCCTCTTTCATGATCTCCAAAGCATCCATGCATTACCCCCACGCCCTTTGAATCCAGACTGCTGTCACACCTGATAACTGCTGTTCCTTCACATTTGTATCCTCTTCTCCCACCACATTCTCTGATGTCCCAAGAAAACTACACACTTTTCCAATAGGATCCCTTCCTCTGTACACAGGTCCATTATAGAATCTTATCAATGTTTGCTTCAATGTTGATCTCCCCACCAGACTGTAGGTCTTAGAAAGTAGGATGGGGTCTTTCAAGTTGGGATCTATAATCCTTTACAAGGTACATGGCATATAGCAAATAGTCAATAAAGGCATTTGTTAAAAATATTAATCTTTTAAAAATATTTTTATTGATTTCAGAGAGGAAGGGAGAGAGAGATAGAGACATCCAATGATGAGAGAGAATCATTGATTGGCTGCCTCCTGCACGCCCCCTACTGGGGACCAAGCCAAAAACCTGCTTGTGCCCTGGCCAGGAATTAAATTGTGATCTCCTAGTTCATAGGCCAATGCTCAACCACTGAGTCACACCAGCCAGGCAAAAACATGAATCTTTCCCCCCAACTTTACTGAGGAATAATTAACAAATATAATGGTATATTTTTAAAGTATATAACATGATAATGTAATGTATATATACATTGTGGAATAATTAGTAAGATTAATCCTATATAATAAAAGGCTAATATGCAAATTGACCAAATGGCAGAATGACCGGTCGCTATGATGCACACTGACCACCAGAGAGCAGACACTCAACACAAGAGCTGCGCCCTGGTGGTCAGTGTGCCCCCACAGGGGAAGTGCTGCGGGAGCCTCTCCCGCCTCCGCGGCAGCTCTAAGGATATCTGACTGACGGCTTAGGCCCGCTCCCTGCAGGCCTAAGAGGCTCCTAGGGCTCCCGGACTGCAAGAGGGCGGTGCACCAGGCCTCTAGTATAATGAAAACATCCCTCATCTCACAATTACTCTTTTGTGTGTGTGTGTGTGTGCTAACAATGCTTAGAATCCGCCAGCAGCTTTCAAGTATATAATACCACATTAATAAATATGGTCATTATACATTAGATCCCTAGAACTTAGCCGTCTTATAACTGAATGTTTGTACCATTTGACCTACATCTCCCCATTTCTTCCCCCCCCCCCCAGCCCTCAGTAACCACCATTCTTTTTTCTGTTTGTATGAGCTGTTTTTTTTCTCCAGATTTCACATATAAGTAATGTTATATAGTATTTGTGTTTCTCTGTTTAGCTTATTTCACTTAGCATAATGCCCTCCAGGTTCATCCATATTGTCACGAATGGCAGAATTTCTTTCTTTTTTTATGGATGAATAATATTCCATTGTATATATGTACCATATCTTCTTTATTTATTAATATAGTGATGAACACTTAGGTTGTTTACATATCTTGGCTATTGTAAATAATGCTGAAAGGAGCAGGGGTATACAGATATCTCTTTCATATCTTGTTTTCATTTACTTTGCCTATATACCCAGAAATGGAATTCCTGGATCACATGCTAATTCTACTTTAAATTTCTTGAGGAACCTCTATACTGTTTTCCACAGTGGCTTTACCAGTATGAGTGTATGAGTGTTCCCTTTTCTCCACATCCTTGCCAGCATTTGTTCTTTTTTTTAAATAATAGGCATCCTACCAGGTGAGAGGTGATAACTCATGGTGATTTAGATTTCCATTGCCCTGATGAGAAGTTATGTTAAGCACCTTTTCATGTACCTGTTGGCCATCTGTATATCTTCCTTTAAAAATGTTTATTTAGGTCATTTACCCATTTTTAAATAAATTGTTTTTGCTGAGTTGTATGACTTCTTTGTGTATTGTGGATATTAACTCCTTATCAGAGGTATGATTTTCAAATATTTTTCCCACTCAGTAAGTTGCCTTTTCATTTTGTTGATGTTTTCTCTTGATTTGAAGAAACTTTTTAATTTGGTATAATCCCACTTGTTTATTTTTGCTTTTGTTGCCTTTGCTTTTGGTTTTCAAATTCAAAAATTGCCAACACTGATGTCAAGGAGTTTACTCCCTAAGTTTTCTTCAAGGAGTTTCTTATTCAAGTATTTAATCCATTTTGAGTTGATTTTGTGCAAAGTTTAAAATAGGGGTCTAGCTTCAATCTTTTGAATGTGGCTGTACAGTTTTCCCAACACCACCTATTAAAGAGACTATCCTTTCCGCACTGTATAGTCTTGGCTTTTTGCCATAAATTAATTGACCATATATGCATGAGTGCCCATTTCTGTGCTAGTACCATGCTGCTTTGATTACCAGAGCTTTGTAATATAGCTTGAAATCAGAAAGCATGATGCCTACAGCTTTGTTCTTTATCAAGATTGTTTTGGCTATTCAAGGTCTTTTGTCATTTCATACAAATTTTATGAAAGGTCCTTCTATTTCTGAAAAAATGTCATTGAATTTTATAGGGATTGCACTGAACTTATAGATCACTTTGGGTTTTATGGACATTTTTACAATATTAATTCTCCCAATCCATGAGTATGACATATATTTACATTTATTTTTGTCTTCTTCACTTTCTTTTATCAATGTCCTCTAGTTTTTAGACATTGACTATCATCTCCTTAGTTAATTTATTCCTAAGTATTTTATTGTTCATGATGGTATTATAAATAGAACTGATTTCTTAATTTCTTTTTCAGCTGAATCATTGCTAGTGTACAAAAAAGCAACTAATTTTTGTATGTTGGTTTTGTATCCTGTAACTTAACTGAATTCATTTATTAGGTCTAACAGCTTTTTTTGGTGGTGTCTTTATGGTTTCTTATGTACTGTATAAGGTCATATCATCTGAAAACAAAGATTATTTTACTTCTTTCTTTCTGGCTTGGATGACTTTTATTTGTTTTGTTGCTGCCTAGTAACTATGGCTAGGACTTCTAGTACTATGTTAAACAGAAATGGCAAGAGTGGGAATTTTGGTCTTGTTCCTGATCTTAAAGAAAAGGCTTTTAAATTTTCACAGTTATGAACCATGCTAACTTGGTACAAGTGGGCTTGTCACATATGGTCTTTATCATGTCGAGGTGCATTCCTTCTCTATTTAATTCATTGAGAGTTTTAATCAAGAGAGGATGTTGAATTTTGTTAAAATGTTTTTTTGCATCTATTATAATGATCATATAATTTTATCCTTCATTCTGTTAATGTGATGTATCACACTTATTCATTTGCATATGGTAAATCATCCTTGCATTTCAGAGATGAGTCCTATTTGATCATAGTGTCTGATCCTTTCAATTTGCTCTTGAATTCAGTTTGCTGGTATTTTGTTGAGGATTTTGGCATCTATGTTTATTAGGAATATATTTTCCTTTCTTGTAATTCCCATCTTTAAAACTACACTATGTATCAGGAAAGATGGAATTATTATTATTCCCATTTTATACACAGGTGATTCCACATCTCTTGAGTGACACAGTTGGTATTCACACCCACATTGTCTAGCTCTAAGTCCACATTATTTGTACAAGACCAAAGCTTTCCCAAGCTGCTGCCAGGATGAGGAAACTCAGCTTAATATACTGGCTCTCTTGCAGACTTTGTGTGGCTTTTGAGAAAGTTATTGTACTAACAATTGATAACTAAAAAGAGAAATCACAATATCAATCAATCCCTTGTCAACTTGCACGGGGTGATTAGTGCACAAAGCTCACATTCTGTGGGGATAACATTGTTAATGTCCTCTTCAATGAAATACTAGTAAGTTCAAAACCAAGGCCACTTCCCGTCCTGGGCCTTCCTTTGCTCTTGTCCTCATAGCTACAACCTCACCTCCTGCTCGTTCATTCCTGGATTGATATCCCTCTGAAGCTCAAATGATCCCCTGCAGTTCATCCATAAACTCCTGTTGGCACTGAACCCTTCTCAGTTAGGGTCAGGGGGGCACAAAGACTAGACAGGATCCTCAGAGGACACAGGAAACGACCTTCACTGTCTGATGATGCTGCGGCTCCCCTGGGACTAGAAGCAGAGACACTGTTTCCCAAGAATCAGGAGGTAGAATGAATAGAGCTCCTTCCAAAAGGAAAAACGCCCAATACATCTCTCTCTCTGGGAAGCTATTTTTAGTTCCTTCAAGTGTCTTTGAATCCAAACAATTCAAGGAACTGCTCGAGTTCATAGTTTGAACGTGTTCCAACTTTGACAAAATACATTATGTCATGTGGGAAGAGATCCAACCAGTCCTAGCTGCCTGTGGGCCCACAATGCCAGCTCCGAAATAGGATCTTTGTCAGTGCTGGCAGTGTCTAGAGATGATTTGTGAGTACTGGTGCCCCCCTCATCAGTAAGTATTAGGAAGAAAAGCAGGGCTTAGGTTTGTACTAGAGCAGATCAACCAACTATGAATGAATAGAAACAATTATCAGTGCAATGCACTTCCATTCTGAAAAGAAAAATCTCATATGATAATATTAACATGATCTCATTCATATGTGAAACCTAATGAACAAAATCAACTGATGAACAAAATAGATCCAGAGATACAGAAGAGTGGAACAGCATCCACAGACTCTCACAGGGAATGTGGGGAGGGTGGGTGCGTGGGAAGAGATCAACCAAAGAACTTATATGCATCCTATCTAATAATAGACAAACATGGTAATTAACCATACCTCCGACACACTTCCCATTGGCTAATCAGGGCGATATGCAAATTAACTGCCAACCAAGATGGTGGCCGGCAGTCAGGCAACTGAAGCGAACAGGAGGCTTGCTTGCTCCAGTGATGGAGGAAGCCAAGGTTTCCCGCCTGCCGCCGCCCAGCTCTGAGCTGCACTCTAAGCAACTATGTTGCAATTATAGAAGCTAAACAATCCCCAGAAACCTGCTTTCAGCCAGTCGAGCCTCAGAGCTGGAGTTGCAACAGTGTTTCAATTATGGAAGCTAAACAAAGCCCAGATACCTGCTTTCAGCAGCCGAGGTCTCAGAGCTGGAGTCAAGCCTCAGAGCCAAAACCGGCTATCAGCTCCAGAGACAGCCATAGAAGGTAAATAAATCCCAGAAGAAAAAAAAAAAAAGAAAAAAAGGAGAGGTTGGGAGCTTCAGTCACCCACCATCCTGAAAACAGCCCTCAGCCCCTCACCCAGACTGGCCAACACCCCAGTGGAAACCCCCACCCTGAAGGGGGTGTGACCAGCTGCAAACAGCCATCATCCCCTCATCCAGGCTGGCCAGGCACCCAAGCAAGACCCCCACCCTGATCCGGGACACCGTTTCAGGGCAAACCAGCCGGCCCCCACCCGTGCACCAGGCCTCTATCCTATATAGTAAAAGGGTAATATGCAAACTGACCCTAACAGTAGAAGGACTGGGAATGACTGGTCACTATGACACACACTGACCACCAGGGGACAGACGCTCAATGCAGGAGCTACCCTCTGGTGGTCAGGGCGCTCTCTGGTGGGAGGAGCTCTGCTCAGCCACAAGCCAGGCTGATGGCTGCCAGTACAGCAGTGGTGGTGGGAGCCTCTCCTGCCTCCTCAGCAGCACTAATGATGTCTAACTGCAGTTTAGGCCTGCTCCCCACTGGCAAGTGGACCAGGCTTCCCTGAGGAGAAAGTAAAAGAACTGGAGGTGGTTTCCTTTGGGATGGGGAATGCACTGGTAATTTTTGTAAAAGATTTTTGGACTTTATCATTTTTTATGTATTATAAGCATCCTATATAATAAAAGGCTAATATGCAAATAAACCGAACGTCAGAACAACCAAACAACCGAACAACCAGTCGCTATGATGTGCGCTGACCACCAGGGGACACATGCAGAACATGGTAGGCCAGCAGCAGCAGGTGGGAGAGCATGGAACATGGCAGGCATCGGCCTCGGCAGCAGGATGATGGAGCAGGTGAGCGGAGGCACCAGACCAAGGAGGGGCGCCGGTCCCTATCATCGGGGCGAGCCTCTGAAAATTCTTTGCTCCCACCCAGCACTTGCACCTGCTTGCTGGTGCCAGCCCCACTTTCACCCACTGCCAGCACCGGAGCTGCCGCTTGCACCCGCTACTGGCGTTGGTCTTGATCGCTCAGCGCCATCAGTGGATGCAAGCAGTGGCTGCCAGCTCCAATTGCCCCTGAGGGCTTCACCACCTGCCCCTGCTCCTAAGGGGTGACTGTGGCAGCAGCCACTGTTTGCACCTGCTACTGGCACCAGCCCCAGTAGCTCTGCACCATCAGTGGGTGCAAGTGGGGCCGGCACCACCAGCGCATGAGAGCGGTGGCAGCAGGAGCGGGGCTGCTGGAAGACAAGACAGGGGGCCACAGCAGAAGGGTCAAGGCAGGGGCGCGGAGGATGGGCCAAGACCCGCCCCTGTGCCCACTGTAACCTCATGACCCACAGTTCCTTTCAAGGTGCACGAATTCGTGCACTGGGCTCCTAGTGTATACTATAATAAAAGCTAAATCTAAAAATAAAAAATAAGAAAAAATATTTTAGAAATTATAATAATTTTTATTTTTTGTTTTATTTTATTGTTGCTAATCCTCACCTGAGGATATTTTTCTATTGATTTTTTAGAGAGAGAGAAGGGAATAAGAGAGGGAAACCTCAAAATGAGAGAGACACATCTGTTGGTTGCCTCCTGCATGCACCTTGGCCAGAGCTGGGGATCGAGCCTACAACTGAGTCATGTGCCCTTGACCAGAATTGAACCCAGGACCCTTCAGTCTGCAGGCCGATGCTCTATCCACTGAGCCAACTGGCCAGGGAAATTTTTATCTTTGTTTTTAAATTACTTCCAACTTTTGAACATTTCCTTAGCACCTGGAACAGAACTAGGTAGTGGGGTCACAGCAGAGCCAGCGGCTGAGGAGCTGACCCTGAAACCGAGGACAGGCAGGTGTGTCCTCCAGTGCATTGCTACCCTCCTCCATCTGGTGCAGCCCTTCGGCAGAGTTGAAGGGGCTGAAGGAAAGTCACAGTGATATGTGTTGGGATGTGAATTTGTTTAGAGAAACTCACATCATTCAGTTTTCTTCTCTCTGATGGTTAGGCAGATGGAAATTTTAAGTTCTGCAAAGTAAATCAAAACAGGTCTCTTTTTTGGAGGATTGTTTACTAACCTGCCCACCTCCCTTCCTTAGTTAGATTTAACAGGAGTGAATATACATCAAGTTGGTTGTAGACAACACTGCAAAAACATGTTGTCTCTATTAATAGATGCCACTGAGGAGGGAAGTAAAGGCAACCTACATCTCCCCAACGTAGCTGTGAATATGGCTGGGCAAAGAGTGTCTTGCATTAAATGGTAGGAAACATATTCTCCATTTACTCATCAGCAGAAAGTCAGTGTGGCTGGTGAGAAGGAAACGCAGCTGTAGCCGTGACAGATCTCACAGGGTGAGGACTGATCTGGACAGTCTCCTCATTACCTAGGCATTCCTAGTGGAAATGCCCTGCCATCACTTCCATCAGCCAAAGCTCGTGATCCTTGAAGACCTAGTGCAGCTCCGCCCCTTCTTCTCCCTCCAAAAAGCCGCAACTGCCAACCTGGATGACTGCCCTGCACTCAGGGCTGAGGGGCTCAGTGCAGGGGCTGTTTTTAGCATCAACTTTCTGCCCAGGATTTAGTTACATGATAAGTCTCCCCATTTACACTGCATTTTATATCCTTTAGCCTGCAGGGAGCCTCAGTTACATGCTCTCATTCTCACAGTACCGTGGAGAATGAGGTTTGGAAACATGAAACGGTGAGTGAGAAAGTTGCAGAGTGGGGACTTGAACTGCATACCGTCTTCCCAGGGAAAGTCCTGTGCTCTTCCATGACCCTGCATTGGCCTCAAGTATACCTTAGATGGAACTTAACTTTATCACTATAGTTCTTTATAACATTCCCCATATTTATCTGCATGGCATTGCCTGTACAAAATTAGTATGTATAATTCCTTGTATAAAATTAATTTATATAAAGTCTTCTTTAATAAACATAAGCTCTTTAATGCCCAGACCCTCATCACCCACATAGAATTCTGCCTTGATACTCAAGGACCCAGAACAGGAAGATATCAGTGGGTTCTTGTCAATGTTTCTGAAGTGTTATTTTAATATGAGAGCAATCAAAGACATTTTCAGGGATCCACACCTGATAACATCTGTCAAACTTGTACTGAGACAGATAACATCTGTCAAACTTGTACTGAGACAGCCTTCTCAGCCTTCTTAAGGATAAGAGATAGTTACTTCATATAGATTTATCATAAAACATCTAGTGTTACTAGGAATGATGGGAAATTTTATGTTCACTGAAATAACACTCCCTTGAGAATCAGAGAGAGATGGAAAATTTTCAAATGTTCTCACACTTTGTTAGAAGAGTGATCTGTTTTTCCCCCCTGAGCACTGTCTATTCTATAACATGACATCACTTATAACAGAGGCTTTTTATTATTATTAATCCTCATCTTGAGGATATTTTCACATTGACTTTCAGAGAGAATGGAAGACATGGGGAGAGACAGAGAGAGAGAAACATTGATGTGAGAGAGACACACTGAGTGGTTGCCTTCTGCATGTGCTCCAACCAAAGCTGGGGATCCAGCCCGCAAACTAGGTACGTGTCCTTGACCAGAAATAAACCCGGGACCCTCCAGTCCGAGGGCCGATACTCTATCCATGGAGCCAAACTGGCCAGGGCTCAAAGTCTGTTTTGAACACAAATGGAATCTCTTCTTTATTGCTATCCTGGTTATTTTATATAGCCTTCTTTCATCTTCTGATTTTGTCAGAATGTTGTAGAGATTATTTCTGCCCCACGTTGATCTCGCTGCCAGGAGTAACTGAACTCAGCAGCACAGGGAACTGTAAGCACCCAGGACCCAGAGGCATCCCTCAGTGGCAGCTCCCCTCACTTCCCACTGAAGCTGCATCTCCTTCTGCGGTCCCTGGGGACACTGAGTCATGAACCATTATTTCCCCTTCTATTCTTCTCTACCTTTACAGGTGTGATATTTCCATCTTATTTTTTCTTCTCTTGTCTTTTTTCCCCTTCTCTTTTTTTCTTCTTCTCATTTCGCCCTCCATGTTTAAAAAATGTAAGTGAACCAATGTTTTTTAAATTTTTTCAATAATTAAAGTAGAAAGTAACTAGGCATTTATCTTTTTTAAAAAATTGAGATATAATGGACATATAACATTGTATTAGTTTTAGGTGTACAACATAAATGTTTGCTAAATTGCATATTACAAAATGATTACCACAGTAAGTCTATGTATTGCCATTCTTTTCCATTTTTGTCAGTCTAAAACAAGGGAAAATAATACTGTATTTAATTCATTTTATTCTATCAACAGTGAGGCAAAAAAATTACCATAAGTTTGTTGGATATTAGCTACTTTTCTTATGAAGGTCCATTCATGTTCTATGCCTACAGTTGCCATTGAGAACTTTCATTTTTTACTGATTTATAAGAGTTTACATATGGGAGATAATAATCACCATTCATAATGGTTACAAGTTATCCACTTTATTGTTTGTCTTATAATTCTTATTACCTATAGAAGTTTTAGATTGTATTTCAACTGAAAATTTGAAACAAACTATCTACCTTTTTATACAGATTGCAGTGATCAAAACGCCTTTTAATATTTTCCTTTACAGCTTCTGCTTGTGGTGCTATGACTAGAAAGACCTTTCTCCATCTTGAGATGACATAAACATTTGTCTGTATTTTCTTCCAGTGTTTTACAGCTTTATTTTTGTTTTTACTTACACTTGTAATTCATTCATCTTGAAGTTATGTTTATATGATGGATATAGAGGTGTAACTTCTTTCCCCCCAATTCTTCTTATTTTAAAATCTGCCTTTCCATACTGAATATGTGCATTATACATGTTGTATAACATATATGTATATAAGATATAATATATATTTATACAGTATATGCTTTATACATAAAGAGATTTATCAGCTGATTGATTGACTTGGGTTTATTTCTGAATCTTCCATTCTAATGACATGACTGTTTATATTTTAATAATTTCAAATCTTTCAAAACCTTTTAAACTGGAAGGGCAAGTGCCTTCTTATGACTTTTCATCTTCAAGTACATTCTGGTATACTTATTCCTACAGGGGAATATTAGCCTGCTTTGTCAAGTCCCCCAGGGTTCTGCCTGGCACTTCAGTAGATACATGCTTGCTGGGGGAGGGGGTCCCACAATACCTGCATGGCACTGAGTCTTCCCATCAGGATCAGGGCGGAATCTTCATTCGTTCAGATTTTCTTTTCTCTCCCTTGGCAAAGTTCTGCAGTTTCCTCACATACCCTCACCTTGCTTCGTTTAATGTTTGGGTTTCTGTGCCTTGTTGCTGTAATCTGTGGCTCCTTATCCCGCCTTCCCCTTGGGCAGTGAGAGAGGGACACTGCTGGTTTTTATCCTGCATATTGCACTGGCCTCCTTACTAATTTGCTCTGAAAGTTTGCCGTCTTTGATTTTCAATGAACAGCATCTTATCATCAAAATGACTAATTTGTCTCCTCCTTTGCAATGATTGTACCACATATCTTTTCCTTGAGGAAATGCCTTTGGCCAGCATTTTAAAAACAATAGAAATTACCAGTGGTAACAGTGCAGGTTCTTCCTCAACCCTGGCCTTCATAGCAACGATCTTCTGACATATGCTAATTGCATGTTTTTATAAATGTTTTTCATATCCTGGGCTGTAACTATTTTTTGGATAAAATTTTACACACCATATGCTTAAAAACTAGACAAGATACCACCGTGGAGGGCTCTTGTCTATCGCCAGTCCAAGTGAGGATCTGAGGGACAGACGTTTTTCTCTTTTGACTTTCCTACAGATTTCAATTAACTTTTTACTTTAATAATATCATCATATAAGCTGTATACATCAAATTTTTAAGTTATAAACCTTAATAACGTTTTAAATATCATATAAAAGAGGGTTTTTTCCAAAATACCATGTAAAAAGAATGCTTTTTGTCACACATCCTTCCTAAATTCAAAATTTATAACATTAGATTTGTAATTAGGCCATTCATCACTTGTTTTTCTTTCAATACTTTTATTACTTTCTTTTCTTTATTGATTAAGGTATTACACATGTGTCATTCCCCCATTGCCTCACCCCCACACCCCCACTCATGCCCGCACCCCCTGGTGTCTGTGCCCATTGGTTAGGCTTATAAGCATGCATACAAGTCCTTTGATTCATCTCTCCCCCTGACCCCTATCCTCCCCTACCTTGCCTCTGAGGTTTGATGGTCGGATCAATGCTTCTCTATCTCTGGATCTGTTTTTGTTCATTTGTTTATGCTGTTCATCACTTTTTAAAAATGAAGCTCATATGAGATAGAGCACCAAAGAAAACTGCATGGGATCAATGTAACCTTACTATTATTTAGATTTTTAAAAATTAGTTTTTGAGCAAGTTTTCCTCAATTAAATATGGCTTGATGTATATTCATGTCCTGAGACGCAGGGTTCTATCCTCTTAGCAATATTACCAAAAGAGCTTAGGTTTTCTTAAATGGGCAAATGCAACATTGTATTTAATAATACAAATAAATAATTACATTTTTAGTTAATAATTACAGGTATATCGCTGTAATTATTAATTTTTATTGACAAGCATAACTTGAATGCCCTCCAATTGTGATAAAAGAAAAATACATGGGAAATAAAATGGGTCTTTCCTTACAGTTTCTGAATGAAAATGTGAAAAGGAACAAACTTGTGTTTTAGGGCCCAGGAGCCTCCTGAGAAGCTTCTGTTCTGGAGTCCTGGGACCAAGGACACAAGATTCATGGAAAGCCCTTCAGAAACCACAGGGCCACCCTCACCGGACAGAGAGCCCACAGGGGTTCTGTGATTAGGTCTCTGTTCCCCTAGACTCCTAGGCCCCCTTCATTCCACCTCACTGCTTCTCTTGGAGTCTCTGAGGAGCACAGGGTCCTGCCAATTGCTGTGCTCAGCACACAGCACGCACACCCCCACCCTCGCTGCCTCCGAGGAACCGCAGGCGGCATCCACACACGGTTAACGGGCTCCTGTGTATGTGAGGCCGCTGAACTGAGCTTCCCATAGGTACTCAGCAAGAGGGACATCGCAGGAAACTGTTAGATTCTAGTAGCTGCCAGTGTATGTTGCAGGACCTTGACAACGAGACCTCTTTGTCCTAAGACTCAAGCTACAGGTGAACAGTATACCTTTCTCCCATGAACCCCAGCATGACCTTTAGTGTCTTTAACCCTGGTGCGTGTCACAGGATGAGGACATACCAGTCCACCTTTGCTCCAGCCCAGCTCATCACTAACTCACCCTGGGATGGTGATAAAAGTCATTTCCCGCTCCAGGCATCCGTCTCGCCCTCTGGGGGATGATCGCGGCCACCGGGAGGGTATCTCAGCATGGACAGTCCCGGCTTCTGGGGTGGTGAGCACCACGGGAACAGACCGCTAAGCCTGTGAAGGAAGATGGTGCAGTGCACGGAGGTGCCCGAGGAACATGAAGGTCGGTCCAAAGGGAACATATTCCTGGACAAGCGATCAGCCTCTAGCCAGTGAGCACACCTTTCCTCGGCCGTAATAAAAACTAAGACACGGGCTGTGTCTTCGGTACTTGCAGAGCCTCTGTTGGACACAAACTAATGGCACCTGCTTGAAACCACACTTGCTCCTTGGCCTGCAGCTTAATTCGCACGTCTATTCAGTGAAACCATTTTGACAGGTCTGTCCAGGCTCATTTGCCTTGATTAGCAAGCCTGACGGTGGCAACAGAAGTCCCCTCTGTCAGCACCGACTTCCGAAGTCCTGGGTGACAGTCCCCGAGATGCGCTGGCATTTCTCATTTTCTAACCTAAGGGTCAGAGTAAATGGGTGTTGACAGCTGACAGCTGAGGCTGCCTGTTGAGTGCACAGCACGTCTAATAAAGAATGCAAGGGAACGTCTCCAACCTCTGATTTCTGCCACCGTGGCCTTGGCGGGATGCCCAGGTGGCTGCTCTTCTGTTGCATTTTTTGTGGCAGGGACCAGAGGTGGGGTGGGAGACTTCAGGGTGGCGTTTGGCAAACCTGTGGTAAAGGTTATACCACACACCTATGTCTACATGTAAACACACACGCTCACTCACTCACGTACAGCAGTGTTCGGAGGATCCCTGCATACCTGCTGTCACAGTTTTGGTAGCCAGTCCTAAAACCGAGGAGAATGAGTGGGGGAGGGCCCCCAGAGACCCTGTGTCCTCTGCACCCCCCCAGGGCAGTTACAGGTGTGGAGGACAGCAGGGCAACCCTCCCCCGCGGCCGGCCTTGGGAGCAGCTGTCTCCTTCCATGCCACACCCTGGTGCTAGGAGTGGCACAGCCCTGTGCCAGCTCAGGCCAGGACAGAGCCTACTTAACCCAAGCCCCCGGCGCGGCAGCAGGCAGGGAGATAAAAATGCTGTGGCCAAGCATCTCCACTCCTGCCAGAGAAATCCATCCGTGTCTACCTCCAACCCTTATTATGAACTTACAGGCCTGGCTGGTGTGCTCAGTGGGTTGGAGCATCACCCTGTGCACGGAGAGGTTGTGAGTTCAATTTCTGGTTGGGCACATATCCAGGTTGGGTTGTGGGTTCGATCCCTGGTTGGATGGGGTGAGTACAGGAGGCAACAGATCCAAGTTTCTCTTTCTCTCTCCCCTCCTCTCTCTCTCAAATCAATAAAAACATGTCTTCTAGTGAGGATTTTATTAAAAAGTTACATAAGAAAGATTGTAAAATGTGTTATTCTTTGCTCACAGAAATCCCAGCACACAGAAAGAGAACAAAGCACTAAATTAGAGAAAATACCATGGACAGTAAAGAATGCTCTTGTGTAGAGAGAAAAAAAGGAAGTGAGGGAAATTTTCAGAATTTATTGGAAGAAGTAACCAACCTTAGCAACAGCACTGTGACAACATGCTTTATGTACAGTCCACTTTGAATTGACATAAACGGAGCCATAGATTAAGGGCCCTGGTATAAGAATTAAAATCGCAGTGTCATAGCTGTACCAGCAGAAAGTTCTCCCCAGTTCCTTAGAGAGGAAGAACTAGGCATTTACAGCAAAGCCTATCACATATAATATAGATTACTGTATTTATTTAGAGTGAAAATAATGCATAGATACATAGTAAATGTATCTACTTCTACGTTGTGGGTTTAATTATCCTCAGGTTTCCCTATTGTCTTCACAAGTTCTGAATTGCTTGGCAAGTAGCTATCTGAACTGAGCCCCACAAGGCCCTAACTCAGCAGGTGCTGACTGGGTGAGCCATCAGGTGTGAAGGCTGACTTATGGCTTTATTTACGTCTGTGTGTGTGCCAAGTTAAAATAGAACATTTTTTTCACAGAGATCTACGCATTGGCAGTAAAGAGTAACTACCCTGTAATGCCTGGTTGGTCCAGTTGATATTAAACTTTGTTATGCTCCCACACCCATTAACTAGAATAAACACACACATTCTATCATTTAGCTTGAAATTATGAGACTTTTTTTACAGAACCATTTGGAGGCAGTGTGGAATATCACCAAATCTGAATGCCTCATTTCTTCCATGAAGAACCAGAGGCCCAAACAAGTGAAGCAGAAACTGCCTAAGGCCGCGCAGCTACTTAGTAAGAGAGCTGAGGTTAGGGGCCTACCAGTCCCTCTTTCCTTACATTTCACCTGCTCATTTAAAGGGAGCCAGTAAAATGAATTCTCATATGTTATTATGAAAGATACATTCGATAAAAAGATACATTATCTTTGCTATATACAAACAACTATTCCAACATGTAAATTTATAATTTTTGACAAGACTGAGACAATTGAAAAGAAAACAAAGACCACCACCTAGTTTTTAGTGACTCTGGTATTCGTTACCCTGACGTATGTGGCTGAGGGGCATGCAGCCTGGCCAAAGCCACCCTTAATAACAACATAGCCACAAACGGACTTCCAGATGCCAGTCCCAAGTTCACACATGCACACACCGCTGCTCAAACTCAAACCCCGTTAGGGTGAATCTATTTTACTGAAATCACCAAAGCCTCCCAAACTGTCTCACACACAACCTGCACGCACTCAACTGTGTGGGAACGTTCAATGCAGTGTTAATTTAGCATCCAAAGTTACCAGGATCACCAGAAAAAAAAATTATCTCTACTGGTTGAATAGACCCATATTACTAGCAGTTATAGCATTAATGCAATCTAGACATACTTAATCACAAAGTCTGTAATTCTTCATTTTGGCTGGTGTACTCACTAGCAGATAAAAATCTGCATTTCACTTCAATGATACTGTATGTTTCTCTCCCTTCTTGTCTTGTTTTTAATCCAGGCTGTGCTTGTTCGGGAATGTATGATACAAAGTGCCTAAAGTTACTTAATAGCTGTGTTGTTTACATAGCAAATTCACAGGGTAAGATTCACATATCACAGAAATGAAGTTTTCTTTTTACCTATAAGAACCCATTTGAAAATTTTAATCTGTCTAGCTGAATAATATGTCATCAATAGTCTGTCATTTCCCTTACTTGAAAATACAAATATCTAAATCTCAAAATATCCTAAGGATAACCTTGACCTTGACCTTGACCTTAGGCTTTCGCTTTCGCTTTCACTGTGCCCCTACCTGCGTGGGGTGGGGATGTTGTTCAGGGTAGGAGAGCGGCTGAACCAGAAGAAATTCCATGGAGCACTGATGGCTCCTTGTCTCCTGGATTATTTCCACAACAGACAGGTTAGCACCTGCAGCTCGCTCCCCTCACTGTCTTTCTTTACCTTCATCTTTCCCTGGACTTCATATATTTCTCTCCTCCCCACCTTTTTCCCTTCTATTTTCGATATTGTCCAACTTTGTCTAGATAGTTGAAGATATCTTACTCCATGAAGATATCTTAAACAAAATGCTAGAGGACATGCACTCTGCTGTTCTTGTACATGAGATAATGCTCTCTGTGCAGGATTTACTCCATCTCCCATGACCCAGGCACAGGTAAGAACCTCCTAAGCCAGTCAGGGTCAGAGGCAACATCTATGGTTTTAGCAAGTCTCCCCAGCCCTAACCCCAATACAAGACTTTAAAGGGACCAGATATGAGATATTCATTTGTCCTGTGTATCTAACCCAGGAGCCCAAAGCTCCCATCATCAGGGATTCATGTGTGATGCCTCCTATGAATGAAGAAATAAATGCCTGCCACATAAATGTTAAAGATGTTATGATTAGAAGTATTATTATATCATTTAGAAACTCTAAACCGATAACACAATCTAGAATTGTGTTGTCTAATGGGGTAGCCACTAGCTATTGTGGCTACTATAGCCATTTAAATGTAAAGTCATTAAAATTAACCAAAGTTACCACACTTAAATGGTGAGATGGCCCCAATGGCTACAGTACCAAGGGCACAGATTGGTGCACTTCATCTTTGTAGAAAGTTCTATTGGACAGAGATGCTTACAGACACACAGGGACCTCACCAACAAGTAAGAAAATGCCTTTTTTTGGGCAATGACTATTAAGAATTTAAATTTTAGAATAGAATTTTTCTCTTTTGACCACAGCAGTAAATTCTGTATACAATTCTTGAGCCAACTAGATATACTTGCTATAAAACCAGTGATTTCCAATTGTGCTCCATGGAATTCCACAGGGACTGGCACAGCCGGGCAGGGCGGGGGAGGGGAAAGGCAGCGAGGGCTCGGATCCCTACATCCCTCGTCAGCCAGCAACTCTGCTTGTATGGAGCTTTTTGTAAATGTCCACTGACTCAGAGTTCCTGAGAAACGTTACATATTCACTCTGGAATTTGAATTGCTCTAATTCACAGTACAATAGGGACTATAAGTGAGAGAAGGTGATCTACCACAATCACTAGAAACAGTCCTGAAATCTGGTAGATTGTGTCCAGTATGAAATCATTCCCTTCAGCCTTCAGTTGTATGTAGGCAACTCTCTAATTCTCCCTTCACCTCCCATTGACTCATATTCTATCACTCCAGGTAAGCATTAAATGCCTTTTACTTTACAAAATCCCAACACCGTTATATAGGCACTGCCAAACACTACTTTTTAAGTAGCTGGGACAAATGAAGTTAACTAATGTGATCTCCTTGGAGCTCTTTACGTTTTGTCCAACATTTCTCTATACTCATCCTTTCTCACTTTCTGTCTTTATGGCTATACTCCCCACCTGTATATTTCATATCATTGCCTCTTATGTGCTCCAGGAATAGCTCCATCCATTATCCTCATTTGCTTTTGTTACAGAATTTACCAGGTGACTGAAAAATACACAGGAGTACCCAGAGACACAGGAAAAACCCATTTATTTCCAGATGTTTCACATGTACTACTACAGTGACTCGGGGGCTCAGTTCTCCAAATCCTGAGCAAACCAATATGGAGGAAGCTTTCTCTTTATACCCTTAGGTTTCTTTGTCCCCATATATGGATCAGACTTCTGGACCTTTCGCGGGCTTTGCAAAAAGCCCCCTGTGTTGGGATGGGGGCCGTGAGACCACACCGAAAGGCCTGGTCTGCCGCCAGTGCTGATAAGGGTTGTGTATTGTTCATGGTTTATGGCCTCTGTAAAATGTGAGTATTTAGGTAAACAGGTCTTGCAAGACCAGATAATTAAGGAAGGGGCAGTGACTAGGCTATAGGATAACAGGAATGTGCACTAGGGATACTAATTAACTAGGTACAGAGTTAGGCTGCTGGTCTCTTCCCCGCCCCCCCCCCCCCCACCACCACCAAATGTCTTATTTTCCTCATCACTTTCATCTCCTCTTCAATCTCTTTCACCACTTACCCTCCTCCTCTACTGAGCTACAGTCCTTTGCCTTTCCTCCTCCACAGTTCTGGACATCCATCTACATACTCCACTCTCACCTTCCTTACTCCCTTGTAACCTGATTTCTGCCTTCAGACATTTTGTTCAAGCTAACTTGAAAGCTCCCAGTGACCTCCTAATCACTACGTCTGCAGACCCATTTTTCTCAATATTGAACCCTCTTAGCCTCTGCAGCACAGAGCGCGTGGACTGATCATCTCTTTCCAGCAATCTCTCTCCTCTCCAGGCTTTCCTGATGCTCCTCCCTCCTCGCTGACCACACCTTCCCTGGCTGTGTGGTCCCCACTCCCAACCTATATAGACATGCCCTGCAGAATCTGTGGACACCCCTCTGCCAATCTTATCCTATTTGCGCTTCCCTGGTTTTCAGTCATGGCTCCAAACATCATTTATCCTCTGTGACTGCTCTCCATCATTCCAGTCCAGCATTTCTTAAAGGTGCTGGATACATTTCTGTGAATGCTTTTCTGCAAATAGCATGACCGTTCAAACTCACTCCTTCTCCTGAACCCACATTTTGTGAGTGACATCCTTATCCTTTTAGTCACTCTCCCCCCTCAGGTGCTCTTGACCTGTCAGTTCTGGCTCGATCACATTTGGCCCTTTCTTTCCATCCCACTGCCACCCTGTTTCAGGCTCCCACTAACCCTCTCTTCCCAACTGCTGCTGTTATGGGAGCCAAAGGAACCTTTGACATCAGCATAAAATATATTCTCTTTCTCGCTGAAAGCAAAAAGAATAGTCAGCACATGACTCCTATCTTCCACCTTAAGAAAGACACTGCGAGGATCTTTATGAACCTTCCCATAAGGCAGTTTGTACATGTCACAGACACAAGAAAGCATGTCCTATTGTCAAAGTTCCTGTAAGAAGTCAACATGCATCTGAAAGTTATTGCTGCTTGCTTTTTAGCTTTTTTCTCTGTTTTTGCCCGTGGCGTCAGAGTTGTGACAGGATGTTACCTCTGACCTATCATTTCTGCTAAAGCCAAAAGTAATAAAAGCTACGAAGACAGTCCCCTCCTCCCAGCCCTGCTCTGGTCCTGGACCAATAAGCCAAGGTACCCAGCATTAGGCAGGTGCCGGGGCAAAACGATGACTTCTAGAATCTCCTAGTTCTGCATTTTATGGGGGAAAGCAGGGCAAGAAAACCTTTGAGCTGCTTTCTGCCTGTCAGTATCCTGAAATCTCCATCTCCTATGACAGGGAAAGAATAAATTTGGCAGAACTAGGATCTCTCACCTTCAGTCTCTCTTCTCCAAATGGCTTTGTTCACCATTATCATATTAATTTTTCTCAAGCACACTTGTAATTATTCACTTAAGAACCATAAGTGGCTCCAAACACTTTCTAGAATAAAGTTACAGGATCCCAGTTCTTGAGAGCCCAAGGTGGTCATTTTGTTCAATCCCTCTCAACTTTATAATGAAGTTCTGAATCCAGTGAGGTTAACTGACTTTCCCTCAAATTATTCTATTATCATGAATCTTGATTTTGATGCATATTATGCATGCAAATGTCGCATATTTCTTGTCTTAACCATTTTCCCATAGTTCAAAGTATCCTTCCTCCATTAAATATCTTAAGTGAGCTAGAACATGCTAGAATCTGGCACTTATAAAACTTTTGTTAACAGTTCTGCCCACATATTTGAGTCTAGATGGATAAACTAGGCGCTACTTAAGCAATAAAGACAATATTTTCACCTACAAGCAATGACTAGCACTCAGAAGGACCATGTTCTCCTTTGTAAACATGTGTGAAGGAAGCAAAGGGGGGGGGGGAGGTGGACAAGAATTGAATGTGTGGAAATAATTGGGAAAATTCACAGCTTGATTCAGTGAAAATGATCCTATTTTTTCCTTGTAAAGAATGATTTAAATTACATAATTATGGATTCCAGGTAAATAAAAATTTAAATTCATCGGTGACATGTGTTTGACTTCCTTATTTCCAGAGAGAATCAGGCTTATTTTGGTTTTTGTTCTCTTTCTTTTCTTTCTCCCACCCACCAAATAAGATTGAGATACTTGAAAAAGTAAAACCCTGGTGCAATGGAATTAGACTCTAACAAAACAAGAAGCTGTGTGAAGCCTTTTAAACACCACAGAGTCAGATGTTCCCATTGTTCCCTCAGACATTAGAAAGGCACAGAAATAAAATCAGATCCAACTCTCAGCTTCTATTTTGAGCAGAGCTTTGAAATGCCATCAGCTTAGATTAATGTGGTATGCATTAGTCACCTTGCATAAATATCTTTCATTTAAAGGGAACCCAACTGAATGTATTATCTTAAATAATAGCATGCTAAGGACATGGCAGAGCCCTTTTAGATAAAGAAATCAAAGCACGACTTTCCTTACCTATATTTTAGAAATACCCAAACAATCACAAGCTTATAGCTCAAAAGTAAGAAACTCCTATGCAAATCAACTGATAAACTTCCAAAATTACCTGCATTAAGGTTTCATAAATGACATATGTTTTCATTTAATGCTCAGGAAGGTATTTACCATACAGGAGAGGTGATTATAAAAATTTAGAAATGGAATGGCTGCCATCTCCCTGACTTAGAGGTATGTTATCATTACCACTTTCCTTACCCCGTGGCAGACACTGATAATCCCTCACAGCCATTTTTCCAACTGAGCTTTTAAATCCTTCTCAATACAGAGTGTCATGCACATGGTCAAAGTATGGAAATAGCCGTAACAACATTACTATTGTTATTATGCAAGGCCTTGTTGTAAGCACTTTGTATTTCTTAATTCCACTTAATGTTCCCATCAATCCTATGGTACTTTTTTGGGTCCCTTGGCCTGGCCTGCGGGGATCTGGCCGAAACCAGCTCTCTGACATCCCCTGAGGGGTCCCCGATTGTGAGAGGACACAGGCCAGGCTGAGGGACCCCACCAGTGCACAATCAGGGCAGGGGAGGGATCGCAGGAGGGCTCCAGGGCTTGTCCAGCCTGTCTTGCCCAGTCCTGATCAGCCAGACCCCAGGAGCAAGCTAACCTACCGGTTGGAGCATCTGCCCCATGGTGGTCAGTGCATGTCATAGCAACTGGTCGAACAGTTGAACAGTCAGACACTTAGCATATTGGGCTTTTATTATATAGGACTAGAGGTCCTATGCACGAAATTCATGCATGGGAGGGGGTTTCCCTATGCCTGGTCTGCACTCTCTCACAATCCAGGACCGCTGGCTCCTAACTGCTCGCCTGCCTGCCTGCCTGATGCCCCTAACTGCTCACCTGCCTGCCTGATCATCCCTAACTGCCTCTGCCTGCCTGCCTGATTGCCCCTAACAGCCTCTGCCTGCCTGCCTGATTGCCCCTAACCGCTTGCCTGCCTACCTGATCACCCCTAACCACTCGCCTGCCTGCCTTGTCATTTCTAACTGCCTCTGCCTCGGCCCCCACTGCCACAGCTTCATCCGGAAGGACATCCAGAAAGATGTCCGGAAGGTTGTTCGGCTGTCCGGTCTAATTAGCATATTACACTTTTATTATTATAGATTATTTTACAAATAGAAGACAGAGGCACAAAGAGATTCATTAATACTGTATGTAATTGCCCAGAGTCACAGAGCTAGTAAATTGCAGAGGCAGGATGTAAACCCAGGCAGTCTATCACCAGAGACCATATCCTTCATTACTACACTATGTCGCTTCTTAAAAAATGAAAGCCAATACAGAGAGAAGATGAAATTTTAATCTTCTTTTTTAGAAATTTTCAAACATGCAAAAGAGTGAAGTAAATAGCATAATGAACTCTTATAATTCCATCATCCAGCTTCAAGGATTATCCAAAATTTACCCATATCTTTTATCATGTTTTCTTTCATTGTTGTTTTTCTTATTAGTTTTTGTTTTGTTTTGTTTCTTGGCTGTATTATTTTATCCAAACACTCTCATTACCTAAAACCAGTGGATAACAATTAGCAGGACTGAGACAGCCAGGAGAGGACCTGAGGGTCATGCGGTCCTTCCTCAGCCCCTCTCAGGAAGATTAGATGCTTCCTCCTTCATGGACCTCCTTCCCCACCTGCCCACCCAATGCTGTGCAGTCTTTAGCCACAGTCACACTTACAGCTCCCTGCATACTGGGATACTCCCAGCTCCTCACTGGATTCTAAGTTCACAAGGGCGAGGATCACAGTGTCCTGGTCACACCAGCTGCCAGCACTGAGTTCTGCTCTTACCCAATAACAGATACTGATGTGTGCGTGGCAGGAGAAAGAAAAATGGGCAATCTGCTCTTCATAAAACAAGACAGCAATGAAAAATGAGGCAGTTCAATGACACATTATTTTTACTATAAATAAAAATATCCCAAAATTACAGTTGATCTTACTTACAGCAATAAATGGTCAACTTACTAAAAAAACAAACAAAATACATTTATATTCTAATCTCACCTCTGGATCATTGTCAGAGTGTTTTGAAAGAGAATATACAAAGATGCCAATAAGGCTATATCTCAAACTAGAGGCCCAGTGCATGAAATTTGTGCACTCGGGAGGCGGGGGAGGTGAGGGGTCCCCTCAGCCCAGCCTGCACCCTCTCACAGTCCAGGAGCCCTCAGGGGATGTCTAGCTGATGGCTTAGGCCCGCTCACCGGAGGAAGCGGGCCTAACCTGGCGGTCGAACATCCTTAGTGCTGCTGTGAAGGCAGGAGAGGCTCCCACCCCCACCGCTGCACTCACCTGCTGTGAGGCCGGCTTGTGGCTGAGCAGCACTCCTTCTGTGGGAGTACACTGACCACCAGGAGGCAGCTCCTGCATTAAGCGTCTGTCCCCTGGTGTTCAGTGTGTGTCATAGCAACCGGTTGTTCCACCATTTGGTCGATTTGCATATTAGCCTTTTATTATATAGGATAGACAATAGCACCTCTGAAATCTGACCTCACAGGTCCCTTCTAGCTCCTTTTTCCATGAATAAAAAATGACCCCCTCTTGCCCTAACAGGTTTGGCTCAGAGGATAGAGTGTCAGCCTGCAGACTGAAGGGTCCCAGGTTGAATTCTGGTCAAGGGCATGTACCTTGGTTGCAGGCATATCCCCAGTAGGGGGTGTGCAGGAGGCAGTTGATCAATGTTTCTCTCTCATCAATGTTTCTAACTCTCTATCCCTCTCCCTTCCTCTCTGTAAAAAAACAATAAAATATATATTTTTAAAAATGACCCCCTCTTTGCCAATGGAACATGAGATATTAATGGCTGTTTCAGTAGGAGTTTTGAATAATATTTCTTGTCAACTCTGATCTTATTTAGAATGCATGTCCAATATAGAAACTAAACTGTTATTTATGAAAATGTATTTTACAATACTCGCTAGAGGCCCAGTGCACAAAATTCGTGCACAGGTAGGGTCCCTAGGCTTGGCCAGCAATCAGGGCTGATCTGTGGGGTGACCGGTGGGGTGATCTGGGGGCCCTCACTGGTACATGCCTTGGTCGGCCTGGTACCACCCACTCACTGGCCCTGTTCCCCACCACCACCACCACTGGTCACCTCCCTCTGCGGGGCAAGTAGCAGGGCGATTGGGGTGGGCCCCTACTGGCACCAGCCTTGGCTGGCCTGGGGCCTGCAGGCTGGGGGAAGCTCCTGCGTTGAGCGTCTGCTCCCTCGTGGTCAGTGCGCATCATAGCAACTGGTGGTTCCACTGATCATTCCACTGTTCATTCGATTTGCATATTAGGCTTTTATTATATAGGACTAGTGGTTCAGTGCATGAATTCATGCCCATTGAAAGTGAATTAATTAGAAGAAATATTTTAATATTGCTATTTGCCCCATCCCCTGATCGCTGTCCCCTCCCACAGCTTGCTGGTTCCTGCCTTGGTTGGCCTGGTGCCACCCGCTCACTGGCACCGTCCCCCAATTGCTGTCCCCTCCCTCTGCCTACTGGCACCTGCCTTGTCTGGCCTGGCGCTGCCCACTCACTGGCCCTACTGCCCCCTATTGCTGTCCTCTCCCTCCTCCCTTGATCACTGTCCCCTCCCTCTGCCTGCTGGCACCTCCCGCTCGCTACCCTGCCCCCCGTTGACTGGTCATTCCACCGTTCTGTCAATTTGCATGTTACCCTTTTATTATATAGGATGAGCAAAAATGCTGAAGTTAGTATTGCAAAATGCTTTCATATTAACCCTGATTTTCATTGATTAACCTTCCAAAAAGGCTCGTGACTTTCCAGTTCAGATTATATTCCCAGAACCTAAATCCTGTTCAATAATTTAGAAAATATTTACTTATTTATTTTAAGTACTAAACCAAGAAATAAAAACTCTAGAATTTAATGAGAATATCTAATTTCTCCAAATTGAAACATCTAATTTTGGAAACTTTGAAATACTCTCATGAAAAGTCTCAACAGTAAGGTTTTAGCCCAATTCTTTTAAAATGGCTAATTATACGCAAGGACATATACAGGTTATTAGGCATTTGTGAAACTATGAGGTCAGTCTACATGATAAATTATCTCTGAATATAATTACACTTTGAATGACCTATTATCTTTTCTACTCTTTGAGTTGTATAAATTATCTATAGCTACACCACAGTCAATGGAAGCAATATTTTAGATATTCTAGAAAAGTGTGAAAACCACAAAGATAAACTATCAAAACCTGTGAAAGTCTTGATAAAGTGAAAATGATTCCAAGTCCAAAATACTTCCAAAAGCTGCCAAGTTACTCTCAAGGGTCTCTCTTGTTCCATACTCACCTAAGAGAAAATGTTTCTATTAGGGAAAAATGTTTCTTGAAATTTTACTGTAAAGGCCATGCAAAGTAGAATGAGAGACACTAAAATTGAGACATAACCCCTATCCTCAAGAGCTTACAATCCATAGGGGAGACAAGACATAGGGACAAATAATTACAATGAGATAGTATGTGCGAATTCACAAAAGTGCTAAAAGCAAGTGCTTTGTAGAAGTTCCCAGGAGAAAAGATAATTTTGGATTCACAGTAAAAAGAAGGCTTTTTGGAGGAAGTGGTATTTGAATTACACTTGAAAATGACAATCTATAGAGAGATTTTGAGGGAGGGAGAGCGTTGCAGAGATGAATGGTTCACAACAAGACCCAAAGGCAGGCAAACATAAATCTCTAAGAGAAAAATGTGAATAATTCTGGTTGGCTAGTTGAGGACATATGTGGGGGGATGGTGTGTAGGTAGGGAAGGTGAGAAGAGGGCTGGACAGGTAATGGAGGACCTGCAACACCCGGCAAGGAGTAGAAGTAATGACAGGGACACTATGGAACAACCGAACAGGGCCTAAGGGAAAATTATTTAGGATCAAGTGCCTTATGGATTAGAAAGTGAAAATGTTCAGGGAATGGTTTAGGTGAGAGGTACAGAGATGATGAGAGGACTAGAGTGAAAGTGAGAGAGAAAGAACAGATCAGATCAGATTTGATCACCGAATATAAAAGCAAACAAAGGAAGGTAACAGAAAATGCTGATTCTGAGTTGTTCAGCCTCAGCAGCCAAGAGATCATAGATACCATTAAAGATAGAGTAACTTGGAGAGTAGGCATTGGTTTGTAAAAGATAATAAAATACTCCCTAAGGGGAAATATTCAGTTTGAGGTAACTTGAGTCACCCAGTTGAAGATATTTAGAAGGTCATTTAAAAGGTAGGTGAGTAGTTCTAGAGAGAGGTGGAGGTAGCAAACATGAATTCAACATCATATCCAAAGTTCTAATTGCTAAAGTTGTAAATTAGATGACCTAAGGCAAATCCAAAAAACTGAAATAGATGCGTTCTAAGAATAAAACTTGGGAAGCTCAAACACATGGCTCTCGGTAGTCAGCAGACAGGCGTTTTGATGAACTGGCAGCTGCACCAGTAAGGCTGGCCCTTGGATTCAGGTGGTTTTCTGGATGCACCCCTCCCCCAAAGATCTCCTAGAGCCCACATCCACTTCCTAAAATATTGCCCAGCTACAAGCGCTCTGAGAAACTCCCTGATCACCCCAATCAGAAACCAGCCCTCCACCCAACTTTGTGTCATTTCTAAGGCTGTGGCACATGCATCCTGTATCATGGTTTATTTATACAAATGTCAGCATCCCTGTCCAACTGCTCAGCTATAGCCCTACTTTCCCAAACATCCTACTACTTCCTGCACCAAGAAAAAAAAAAAAAAAAGAAAGAAAGGAAAGGAAAAGAAAAGAAAAGAAAAGAAAAGAAAAGAAAAGAAAAGAAAAGAAAAGAAGTAAACAAGAGGGGGAAAAAACCTTTTTTTGGTGTATGGGGGTGTGAATTTATCTTTTCAAATTCTTTATCTTGTGATTTCTGGTCTTAGCTCAACCCATAGAGAAAACATGATGGTATAAAAAGAGAGGAAGCTAAGGAGAAACTGGAAAGGGCAGCGGCAAATGTCCCCTTCATCATATTCTTTTCTGATATTTTCTGTTTCCACGCACCCTGTAGGTTAGATGCTATTCAGAATACACAAGATATGATCCTCTACATCAGTGGTTCTTAACCTTGGCTGCACATTAGAATCACCTGGGAATCGTTTTAAAATCCTGATTTCTGGGCCTCATCCTCCAGAAATTCTGTTTCTTTGTTACTAATGTTGTGGCCCCACCCCATAACAAAGAAACAGAATTTCCGGAGGATGAGGCCCAGAAATCAGGATTTTAAAAAGATTCCCAGGTGATTCTAATGTGCAGCCAAGGTTGAGAACCACTGCTCTACATGAAGTATTCCATCCTTAGGTGATATGACCTATTTCCATTAATGATTAATTCATGAAACCCTAAGTCTTCCTCTTCCCCCCACCCACATGCACACCCTCAGGGCTTTAACTTTAAATTACACCTACTCACCCACTGGGAAAATCAAGTCTACAGCGAACTGCTGATTAATGTGACAGGCAGGTATACGGTAGTCTATAGCATGTTACCAACACTAAATTCTGCAGTAATTGTTTTTCTCTAAGTTTCTATTGCCTAAGGCAGATCTTGGAGATTTATTTTTTTCCTTCTCTGAAAGCTATAAAAAAATTATGAGCTACATCCTGGGCCAAGCATGTTCAATACTATGATTTTAAATTTAAGTTTCAAGTTAAAGAATTACTTTCTCTCCTGTTCAATTTCAATCTTAAAAAAGCTGCGGGTCACTAGCTAGTGTCATTAAAGTTTTATTTGAGGTTTTCAATGGGCCCATCTCATAACCTTCGGGAGGCAGACGCACGTGCCGAGGGCTGTCTCCTGAGCACCATGAATATACGGGTCTGAATGCATCCAGCGGAACCAGGCTCCTAGTTGGGAATCAGAGAGGCAGCCGGAACCCACACAGGGAGCAGCCCAGCCTCAGAGCCAGCCTCTTCACAGCTGGACTGCTCCCCACCACTCACAGAGCCCACACACTTAGGGGTCCCCGGCTGAAGACACTGGGCAGGGTAGGTAAGGCGGGGTTGGCCTGAGGGGCCCCTCAAGGCAACTCCAACTCTAGGAGTTGCTTCAGTAATAGAAAGAAAAGGTTTTAAATCCTGGGTGTGTCTTCACCCTGTATGGCAGCTTTAAGAACTAAATAGAGAAAGAACACCGGCCCAGGACCCCAAGTGAGCCATCCTGATTCCAGTTTGCTCAGCTATAAAGTGGATGCGAAGATGCCCTTGGGTTCCCAGGACCTACAGACGTAGTCCACCTCCCTGTGTCTGCTCCACTTGTCCAAACCTTGTGGAAAAGGCAAAAAGAGATGGGAGGGCACGTGACGCAGGAAGCCCCTGCCCAGTGGGGCTGCGGTGATGGCCCGGGCCTGAGTTAGGTGGGGGGTTCCGCACAGACCTGCCGAGGCCCAGGGGGTTCACGGGCCTCCGCTTTCCACACTCATCATCACCTGACCCTCAGAACCCAGGAATATGCACAGAAGAGTTGCAGCAAAGCCAAGGTAGCCCAGGAAACACTGAGGATTCACATCGACTCACTTATGTCATTCCACTGTGGACATTGTTTCGACATTATAGCACGAGTATCTAAAAACATGAGTTATACATTTAAAAATAGTTCCTTTTTATAGTCTTGTTTCAGATTTTGAGAGATCTAATCTCTAATCATAGTGGTACTCCTAAAATGAATGCAATGGGAAAGTAGTGCCTGAAGAAAGAACAGCATTCCAAGAAGAAAGATGAAACCAACTCTGATATCATGTTAGCTGCTTCTATGAGCTAAACCAACAAAGGATGCGATGGTAGGGCTTTCAGTCTTTCAAGAGCTTCCTTCATATTTTACTTAATCATTGTCATCAAAGCATCACCTCCCCACTGAGGAACAAAAACACAATTTTCCTTGATATTAAATCTAAGAACAACTATAAGAATAATGGTTAATGGCACTAAGATATCTATTAAAATACATGTGAAGTTTTCCTGTGATTCACCGGTGAAGTACAAATTTATAGTTCAGTGACAAATAAAAGTAAATTCTAAGATACTATTTTTTTAAAAATAGAAAATTCTGAATAGAAATATTAAACATGCTTTAATATGAAGCCTTTAAACTAGGAGTTATTTTCTCTGGCACAGAACCCCAGGGTGTTCGGGGGGTGCCTATCCAGTATCTTTTGAAGCAGAGGTGATTAGAAATGCCCAAAGCACACCTGGAATTAGTCTGTCCACATCTGTCAGCTCTCCTTTAGCAAAAGCTGATGCCATGGGGACATGGTTTAATTCACCTTGAGGTTAATTTTTTTTAAGGAATCAAAATCTTCCCTTTTTCCTTAGATATATATATACCGCATTAGATGTTTTTCCTTCAGGCTCCCTCTAAAAGAGAAATATGTCACTGGAAGTTTTACTACTAAAAATGATGACAAAGAGTTGCTTCTATATTTTAAAATCTTCAGATTGTTATGCACATACATATCTAAAAACATGAGTTATACATTTGGAAATAGTTCCTTAATATATTCCCGTTTCAGATTCTGACACATCAGCTGTGCCATGACGTAATCCCCAATTACAACGGCGTTCTTAAAATGAATCTGATGGGAAAGTAGGTCTGGGCCACAGCAACTTCAGGAAACCAAGTGAGCAAAAAGCCTCTTAGAAACTGCTTACAAACACATCAAATAAAGGAAAATGCATGCATTACTTCTAGGAATAACTAAGTAGACCAAAATTTAGAACTGTTAGTGTACAAATGTTCCACAGATCACCTCTGTAGACACAAGACAAAGAAAGAACAAGCTTGGAGGAAGGAAATTAAATATATATATAATCAATCTCATTCTCAATCACTCTTTCTCAGCTCGATCTCCCAATCTCTCTTTTCCTCACCTCATGTCCCTGTCCCTCTCCCTCCTCCAATTTGATCCAACTACTAGAATCCCTTCAAAATAGCTCCCCACATAAAAACCTCTAAAACTTCCCTGGCCCTCCGCAGATTCTTGCTAACCAACATCTAAGATGCCATGGCTTCAGATCCAAAAACAATAACTTTGAAGTTGATGAGGCTGAGCTGAGATTTGGTCACCAAAGGCTTAGCCAAATGGACAGCCTCTTTAGGGACACGGCTGTTGTGACTTGCTTTGAGACTGTTAGAATCATATCAGCTAATGGGGACCATCCTGGTCACAGACTTAAAAAAAGCTCAGCTGTGCTTTCCAATTTTAACAGCTTGGAATTAACTTCAGGATATCCAGTCAAGTGCTCCATCAATATGAAGGCATTACAGGTAATCAGAGCTGATTTTTCCATTAATATTTAATATATAATATGTTTCATGGCAGCACAAAGTGGTAACACCTTTTATGGGTCTTGGACTTCTTACTTAGAAACCACAAAGCAAAGGGTTCCTGGACTCAGTCCCTGAACAATTCATTTTCTAGATTTAAGGGTAATTTAAAAGTCTTTCCTTCCAGCCCATCAATTCCCCATAACTGAGAAAACAGTAGTGTGAAACAGGCTACTTTCCTTCAGTTGATTATTTTTTTAAATCCCAATGATGGTATATTAAGCTAGTCAACCCAAATGTTCAGCTTATTACACAAAGAAAACGAAACACTGTTACAGGCATATGCCGATTCGCCTGCTCCTATCTGGAGAGAAAGGTGCGTTTGTGCAGGAGAGCCATGCAAGCCGCCTGCCCCGCCGCCCCACTTACCGTTAGCCAGCCGGCTCTGCTCGGGCTGCGCGCTGTCCAGGGACTGGGTGCTGGAGACCGAGGTCACGCTGGAGCTCCGCACGAAGCCCAGCGCCGCCAGCTTGGCTGCGGGCAGGCGCGAGTATCCCGGAGGACGAAGTCCAGACTTTGGTAGACAGGATTTGGCAGCATTCGAACTGGAGGTTTTCTTTAAATCTCCTAAATTAACCCAAACAAACAAACAAAAAAATATTTCTCAGTTGAAAGCAAGATAGACAATATACAGAGTGTGAATATTAATCCAGTTCTAGCATAAACAGGCCATGAGTAACCTTAGGGTCCAATTAGCACATTCACAAGCACACCTTCCTGAGAAAGCCCCTCACTGTGGGCCAGGAGCTTCAAAGACCTCAAAGAGAAGGAGAGGCAGAAGGTGGATGGGACAGGAACAGACACTAACCCTATTTGCATAAAGAAAGATGCAAAGTGCTTAGAAGGCTGAAGGGAATGAGAATGCTTACTGTTGCAAGTTGCCCTAGAACTAGCAGGGGTGTTGAGTTATGTTAGCTGGTAATGAAAAAATATGTGATTTAATACACACCCCAGACCAATAAAGTAGGACAGGTTAATTATGTTGCTGTTCATTAGGTCTTTAAACCTTGTAGCCACGAAGTATAAAAGCCTGACATTAATTTTGTGACTGATTATATTAAATACAGAGAATGAAAGGATAGATTGAGATACACCTTAAAATCTGGCAGACAATGGGCAAAGGACCCTTGTGGCCACTATTCATTAGTAATTATAACCAGTATGTGTGAGTCATGGAAACAGGTAAAAAGAGTCATTGTATGAACCTTTTGTTGGTTGTAGGAATGAGGTGGAAAGGGCCCAGACATGGTGCTGGCCAGGTTGGAATCTAGGCTGTACCAGTGACTAGTGGTGTGACTTTGGCCCGTTACCTACACTAAGAACCACAGCTTCCTTTCCCGAAGGAACTGAGGATCGCAAAGCTGGCCTTGCAGGTTTAATATAAGTATCCCTGCCTATCGTATCAAACTTGAATTAATGTTAGGTTTCTCTTCTCCTTTTCTATTACTTGCTTTTGTGTTAGTACAAACTTCAAAATTAGTTCCCAGACATATGCAAATCTAGCCTTTAAAATAATAAAACATCATGCCATAAATCCATCATCTCAGTACCACTACATCTGAGCAGTATTCTTATGATCATCACGACACTACAAGAAGCCTCTCAGTACCAGATAGAAACAGAATGCTGGCAAGATACAAATACTCCATGATACAAAATTTAAAAAGAAAAAGGGCCAAGTCACTTAGTATTCTGTATCATCGTCCTAGCCAAGCCATTTAACAACTTCCCCTGCAACCATATTTACTGTGAGAGCTTATATTCATATCCCTCAGCAGTGTAGTAAGTCATTATACAGTGAAAGACTAATCAGAATGCAAATTAAACATAATTTTTAAATGACCCATTTGTAAAAAAAAATACCTATGTTTAAAAATTAACAAAATCTACATATTAGAAAGTTTCTATGGGTGGATCTATAGAAAGAACTAATAGCCACACTGGGTTTATGGGGCCTCTTCCTTGACCAGCAGTTCCCCCTAAGACAGCGGTTCTCAACCTGTGGGTTGCGACCCCTTTGGCGGTCGAACGACCCTTTCACAGGGGTCGCCTAAGACCACCCTGCATATCAGATATTTACATTACTATTCATAACAGTAGCAACATTACAGTTATGAAGTAGCAATGAAAATAATTCTATGGTTGGGTCACAACATGAGGAACTGTATTTAAAGGGCCAGAAGGTTGAGAACCACTGCTCTATACAATGGTCTCTCCTACCAGATAAATCTTACAAACAGTATATACCTTCAAGGTTTAGAGGAGCAAGTCTTATTTCTTTTACACTATCAGTACTTAGCCCTAGTAGTATAGGTAAAACCTGTACCATTTGGTTTTAACAAATTATTATTCAATAAAGTTTACAAGATGCCAATTCATCCTGTGAAATGGTCACATTCAGATTTTCTAACTAAATATGCCTCAATTTAATGTTAGTTTCTTATAAAAATGGACTTAATTATAAAAAATATACAGTCCTTACCCTTTTTTCAAACCAGTCCAGCATGTCAGGGGAACATATTTTTTCAAGTGTTTTGTATCCTTGGACTATTCATGAATATAGACTTTGACAGAAACAATGTATCAACATATATAGTAAGCCCTCAATAAACTAATGATAGTGGTTAATATTATAATAAAACCGAGGAGCATGTAAAGGACACTACTACCACAATGGTAGCATGAGAAGCTCCATGGATACTTTTTTCCAGTGAAATAAACAAAATTTGTGAAAATGGTTTGTGTTTTGTTTTTTGTTTTGTTTTTAATATATTTTATTGATTTTTTACAGAGAGGAAGGGAGAGGGATAGAGAGTTAGAAACATCGATGAGAGAGAAACATCGATCAGCTGCCTCCTGCACACCCCCCACTGGGGATGTGCCTGCAACCCAGGTACATGCCCTTGGCCGCAATCGAACCTGGGACCTTTCAGTCCGCAGGCTGATGCTCTATCCACTGAGCCAAACCAGTAAGGGCGTGAAAATGGTTTTTTAAAAAACAACAGCTCTGGCTGGTTTGGCTTGGTGGATTGAGCGTTGGCCTGTGGACTGAGGGGTCCCAGGTTCGATTCCAGTCAAGGGCACACGCCTGGGTTGCGGGCTTGATCCCCAGTGGAGGGTGTGCAGGAGGCAGCCAGTCGATGATTCTCTCTCATCATTGATGTTTCTATCTCTCTCTCCCTCTTAATTCCTCTCTGAAATCAATAAAAATATATTTAAGACAAATTTAAAGTCTCTGGAAATTGTTCTAAGGGCTTACAGCAAATAAGAAAACACTTACGTAAGAAAATCTATTAAATCTCAGTAAGAATAGTGATAGTGGATGATACCTTAGCCATGACCTACTCCCTGCCTCTCCTTCACCCCATTCATATCAGCATGATGAAAAGTTTACTCTGGGTGGGAATGGCTAAGATGACAGGTTCCTCTTCCTGCTGGAGTATGGCATGCTAGTGGGAGATGCAGGCTACCACCATTTCCCATCCACATCCAAGAGAAACACATCACTATTTCCAGTCCTTATAGCACAATCATGACTAAGAGATTTTGCCCAAGAGTAGAGACAGGTCATAAGAACAAAAATGGCTGAAGCACTGTGCAAAGAAACTGACTTTATTTGGAATAGAGTATGGGAAAAGTTCAAACTTAAGTGCATTCTTGAAAATATAGCAGATTCTTATGGTAAGCAATGAGGAAGAGGCTAGTAGCTCTATAACAGCAAGAAGATAAACTATAGATAAGACAGTTTACCAAAAAGAACCAGGAAAAGAACTAAGAAAGAGCCTTCTCAGACTCAGGACTGAGGTTTCAAAGAGTGACTTCAAAAACTAACCCTGAAAAGGGGCCTGAATTTACTCGGATCAGACTGTGCAGTAATTTATGCCTCAGGGCACTATAGAAAATAGTAAAGCAATCAGCCAGTAATTAGTGGAGTCTGTTACCTGGGTGTGTTATCAAATGGAGGAAGATAGCTTAATAGAGAAATCAGCTGGGAGAAACAAAGAAAGCTCTGCTAAAGTACTGTTGGAGTATGCATATTCCCACAGTTGTGCCATCTATGAAATGACAGCAGTGGTTTCATACTGCAGGGGAAATAGGTTTCACTAAAATAGACCAGCCATGTCATCAAACAAATAAATAAGCAAACAACAACAACCCCCAGACAGGAAATTAGGTAACTAGTATACACAGATGTGACAATATATTATTGAAATGTCCAGTGTACAACAAAAATTTTTGAGATGTGCCAAAACACAGACAACCGTGACTCATACATAGGGGGGAATAAGCAGGCAACAGAAACTGCCTGTGAGCACGCTCAAATGTATGTCTTAGCAAACAAAGACTTCAAAATAGCTGTTATAAATATATTCAAAGAATTAAAGGAAACCACAGTTAAAGAAGTAAGGGAGATATTATGACAATGTCCCATTAAATATAAAATAACAATAAAGCAATTAAAATTATTTTATAAAAAAAATAACGCAATAGAAATTGTGGTGCTGAAAAATAAAACAGCTAAAATGAAATTAACTGGAGGAGTTCTAAAACAGATTTAAAGTGGTGGAAGAAAGATTCCATGAACTTACAGATAGATCAATAAATATGTAATTCATGGAACAAAAGAATAAAGAAAAAATAACAAAGCCTCAGAAAAATGTGAGATGCCATTAAGTACAATGACATACAAATAATAAATGCACCAGATTAAGAAAAGTGAAAGAAGTAGAAAATATATTTGAGTAAATAATAACTGACATTTTCTAAAATTTATGAAAAACATTAATCTTCACATCCAAGATGCTCAACAAAACCCAAATAAATACATGCAAAGAGCTCTACACCCACACATGTTATGATAAAAATCTTGATAGCCAAAAAAAGAGAAAATTGTGAAAGCAGGAAGAGAAAAATGACTATGTATGAGCAAACAGCAATACATTAACAGTTGACTCCATATCATAAACAATGGAAGCCAAAGGAAAATGGGATAACATATTCCAAGTGCTGAAGGAATAAAACTGTCAACTCGTGACTTTATACCCAGCAAAACTAAGTTTTAAAAATCTAGCCAAAATAAAGACATTCCAAAATTAACAAAAAGTGAGAGATTTATTGCTCACATACTGAATTTATGAAAAATATTAAAGAAAGTCCTTCAGACTAAAAGCATGTGATCACAGATGATAATTCAAATACATAGACACACACAACAAAGAACACTGGTAAAGGTAATTATATAATTATAAAAGATAGTATAAATACATATAGGGTATCCCCCAAAATGTATATATACTATAACAGCTGACAGCTGTTGCATTTTTCAAAGAGATGTATTTTTAAAAATTTATCTTTATTGTTGAAAGTATTACAGATGTCCCCCTTTTTTGTTGTTGTTGTGGTTTCTTTTCCCCCATTGACCCCCTCATTCCCTCGCAAGACTTCACCACACTATTGTCTGTGTCCATGGGCTATGCATATGAATTCCCCAGTTAATCTCTCTCCCCTCACCTCCCACCCCCACCTTCCCTCTGAAATCCATCAGTCTGTTCCTGGTTCTATGTCTCTGTATCTATTTTTTTCATTCATTTATTTTGTTCATTAGATTCCACATATGAGTGAGATCTTATGATACTGATCTTTCTCCAACTGGCTTATTTTGCTTACCATAATACTCTCCAGGTCCATCCATGCTATTGAAAATGGTAAGAGTTACTTCTTTTTTACCACTGCATAGTATCCCATTGTATAAATGTACTACAGCTTTTTTGTTCACTCATCTGCTGATGGGCACTTGGCTACTTCCAAATGTTAGCTATTGTAAATTGTGCTGCTATGAGCAGATATTCTTTCCGGTTGGAGTTTCAGGTTTCTTATAATATACCAGAGGCCTGTTGCACGAAGATTCGTGCAATAGGCCTTCTTTCCCCTGGCTGCCAGCACCAGTTTTCCTCTGGCACCCAGGACCCAGACCTTCACTCTGGCCACCACCTTCCATCTTCGCTCTGGACACAGTCTTCATTGCGGCTAGACCCTTCAGTCTTTGCTCCTCACTCCGGCAGGAGTCTTCAGTCTCCAGCCAGAGCTGCTCCTGTAGCTGCTTCCGCCCCCCACCCTCCCCCTCATAGCTTGATCGCTGCTTCGCCTGCCGACCTTGCCAATGGGCTCCTGGGTTCCAGGGGGCCACCTTGCCTGTGGCCCAGCTTTCCGATCATGATCACGATCAGAAGCCGCAGGCAAGGTGGCTCCTGGGTCCTGAGGTGCCACCTTGCGTGTGGCCTGGCTTTCCGATCACGATCACGGGCCGCAGGCAAGGTGGCTCCTGGGTCCTGGGGGAGTCACCTTGCCTGCGGCCTGGCTTTCTGGTGTCTCCTGGGGTCACACACAGGGGCCTGGATGGCAGCTCCCCATGTCCCACCCTGCCTTCAGTATGCAAATTAGCCACCATCTTTGTTGGTGGTTAATTTGCATATCACACTGATTAGCTAATGGGAGGTACGTAGTGAAGGTATGGTAAATTACCATGTTTGTCTATTATTAGATAGGATTCCTAGAAGTGGGATCACTGTGAGTTCCATTTTTAATTTCCTGAGGAAATTCCATACTGTTTTCCACAGTGGCTGCACAAGTCTGCATTCCCACACAATACCAGATATCAAGTTATACTACAAAGCCACTGTACTCAAAAAAGCCTGGTACTGTCACAAGAATAGTATGGATCAATAGAACAGAACAGAGAACCCAGAAATTAACCCAAGCCATTATGCTCAATTAATATTTGGCAAAGGAGGCAAGAACATATAATAGAGTCAAGACATTCTCTTCAATAAATGGCATTGGGAAAACTGAACAGGTACATGCAAAAAAAAAAAAAAAAAGAAAAGAAACTAGACTACCAACTTATAACATACATGAAAATAAACTCAAAATAGATAAAAGACCTAAATGTAAGTTGTGAAATCATAAAAATCTTAGAAGAAACCATAGGTAGCAAAATCTTAGGTCTCTCATAGCAATATGTTTATGGATACATTTCCAAAGGGAACTAAGGAGAAAATAAACAAATAGGACTACATCAAAATAAAAAGCTTCTGCACACACACACACCCACAAATGAATTGGTAAATAAAAATAAAAATCAACAAAGTGAAAAGAGAGCCCACTGCATGGGAGAAGATATTTGCCAATGATATATCCAATAAGGGGTTAAGTTCCAAAATAAATAAGGAACTCATACAACTTAACAAAAGGAAGAGAAACAATCCAAATTGAAAAATGGACAAAGGACCTAAATAGACACTTCTCCAAAGTGGACATATAGATGGCTGAGATACATATGAAAAAATTCTCAAAGTCACCAATCATCCAAAAGATACAAATTAAAATGACAATGAGATATCACCTCACACCTGTCAGAATGGCTATCATCAACAAATCAACAAACGACAAGTGTTGGCAAGGATGTGAAGAAAATGAAATGTATTTTAATAAACACTGCCTTTATTATTATTCAAAGTGTGTATACATTTTGGGGGGACACTCTGTATTTCTTCTCTTCTCATAACTTAAATTGCAATTGTACAAAACAATAGACATGTAACTATTATTGGGCCTATTAACATAGAAATGTAATACATTTAAAAATTATAGTACAAAAGATGTAGATGGAAGCAAAGCTGTATGGGAGTAAGGAAATGACACCATATGTTAACTTCATTACATAGGAAAAAATGAAGATAGTAAATAAGGTTAATATAACAAACTGCAAAAATATATACTTGTTCTCCTTTATTCATTCTTGGCTTCTTTAAAAGACATACAATTTTATGAAGTAACTAGAGGCCTGGTGCACAGATCCGTGCATGGGGGGAGGGTCCCTCAGCCTGGCCTGTGCCCTCTCACAATCAGGAACCCCTTGGGAGATGTCCAACTTCCAGGTTAGAGCCCAATCCCCTGGCCTGCGGGGATTGAGCCCTAAACCAGCAGTCGGACATCCCCTGAGGAATGTAGCAGTGCGGCAAGTGGCAGGCAGCCAGGGAGGAGCCGGCACCACACTGTTCGCGCTCATCCTGGCCCACTGCGCCTGCCACGGCCACTTGGTAGCGCTGCCGCAGAGTCAGGAGGCTTCTGGCTGAGTGGCACTCCCTCTGTGGGAGTGCACTGACCACCAGGGGACAGCTCCTATGTTGAGCGTCTGCCCCTGGTGGTCAGTGCTCATCATAGCAACTCATCGACCAGTCATTCTGGTCATTCTGGTTATTTGGTTGTAATGGTTGCTTAGGCTTTTATATATATAGATAACTAAAAATATGTATTGCATATTGTAACAGACATAGATGTAATATATAAGAAAAATAGCACAAAAGGAAAAATGAGTAAATAGAGCTACAAAGGAGTAACATTTCTATAGCTCACTGAAAGTAGTATAAATATTAAATAGATTCTGACAACTTACAATGTATCTGGTAAGCCCTAGAGCAATAAAAATATAGCTAAAAATTACTAAAGGAATTAAAATGCTACACTAGAAAATATCACTCCTCATTCTACTTTCTTTTACACTTGGTGCAAAAGAAAGTAGTAATGAGGAATAGAGAAACAGAAAAGAAATGAGCAGACAAAACAAAAAGTAAAATGGCACATGTAAATCTGACTTCTAACTCTATCAATAATAACATTAAATGTGAATGTATAAAATGCTCCACTCATCAGGCAGAGATTGTCAGACTAGGTGAAAAACAAGATAAAAATATAATTCAAATAATTCAAATTTGCAATTAGTTTAAAAGTGAAAGGATGGGAAAAGACATAACGTGGAAAGAAAAACCATCAGACAGCTGGAGTGGCTATTCTCACATCAGACAAAATACATTTTAGAACAAGAAAGAAATAAGAGAGATATTTTTATCATGGTAAACAAAATATAGCAATTATAAATTATATACTCCTAACAACAGAGCCCCAAAATACACAAAGCAAAAACTTTCAGAATTGCCAAGAGAAATAAACAATTCAAAATAACAGTTGGAGACTTCAATACTCCACTTTCAATAATGGAATGACTAGCCAGAAAATCAGCAAGAATTTAGAAGACTTCAATACTATAAACCAACTTGACTTAACAAATATTAATAAAACACTTCGTCCAATAGCTGCAAAAAATACAGGGTAAAGCAAAAGTAGGTTCATATGAAAAATAATACAATAACTAATAAAAATAATACAAAAATAAACTGTTTCACATACAACTGTAAACCTCCTTTTATCCCACCCTATACATGCTCCTCAAGTGCATATAAAATATTCTCCAGGACAAGCTACATATTAAGCTATAAAACAAGCATCAATAAATTTAAAAGGATTGAAATGATATAAGTACATTCTGTGATCATAATAGAATGAAATTAAAAATAAAAATCAGGAGGAAATATGTCAAGCTCACAAATATGTGTAAATTAAGAAACACACTACTAAATAATCAATGGGTTATAGAAGAAATCACAGGGAAATTAGAAAATACTTTTAAGATGAATGAAAATGAATACATGCCTGAGCAATAAGGCAAGAAAATAACATAAAAGACATGCATATTGCAATCAAAAGCAAAACTTTTTTTGTTAATGACATTGTTTGTATAAGGAAAATCATATAAAATCTAAAAGCTATCTATATACATAAAAACCTAAGTGACCAAATGACCAGTCAACTGGTCGCTATGATGCATACTGACCACCAGGGGGCAGGTGCTAAACACAGGAGCTGCCTCCTGGTGGTCAGTGCGCTCCCACAGCAGGAGCACTGCTCAGCTGGCCGACCCATCCCAGCGGCCCACCAGCCTGGCAACAGCCACTCACTCCCTCAGTAGTCCTGCAGGTCCAATCTGCGGAGAATGGGCCAGGCACCGACCAACTGGTGTCGCTGGTACGATCCCAACAGCGCTGCCAGCCTCCTGGAAGTTGATTCGGGCACCATGGCCACTTCCCCTCCCTAGACGCTCCACAAGGAAGAAACGATATAAAAGCGGCCGCCATGTGGCTCCCGACAACAGGTGCAAATATCAGCGGAATGGATATGGATCCTGGGCCAGCAAGGGTGTCCCATCACCTGCTTAGAGGGCCAATCGCGTCCCAGCCCCACTCTACTCCCCTTGGGTGGACACCAGATGCAGGGCTCATGGCTGGCGAGCACTGCTGTGGTGGTGCAAGCCTCTCCTGATCGAGACTGACTGGGCACTAGCCTGCGGCAAGCACAGCAGGACCAGGATGAGCAGGAGCGGCAGGCAGGAGCGGCAGGTGGCATTGGACTGCGGGTTTGGCCCGATCCCCGCAGGCCACCCTGAGGGACCCCACCTATGCATGAATTTGTGCACTGGGCCTCTACTTAGAAATAATAATGAGTTTAGCAAGGTTACTGATAAAAGTTCAACATACAAAAGTCAATTGTATTTGGACCCACTTGCAATGGATAGTCTAATGACTAGACACAATAGCTTAAAAAAAATAATTAGGAACTATAGTCAAGGGTCAGACTCCATTTTTTAAAAATGTTTGACTACTAACAGCTATCAAGTCTCAAACTCCCTTCTATACTCCCCACCCCCTTTCTGCCATATCTGGGAAAGTTGATGAGAAAGCCCAGTGCTCCTTTCTTTGACATCTGCAGGAGATGCAAACTACATAAGCCACTGCCCACTTCCATGGGAGCCCTACCCCAGCCCCACCTCCTAACAAAAACAACAAAAAGCTGAGCCAGTGTCCTTCCTTGCTCTCTCTGGCCATTTCAGACATGCCAGAGAGACCTCAATCCTATATAATAAAAGGTTAATATGCAAATAGACCAAACAGCAGAACGACTGGTCAGTATGATGCCCACTGACCACCAGGGGGCAGACGCTCAATGCAGGAGCTTCTCCCTGGTGGTCAGTGTGCTCCCACAGGGGGAGCACCACTCAGCCAGAAGCCCTGAGCCAGGCTCATGGCTGGCGAGCACAGTGACAGTGGCGGGAGCCTCTCCTGCCTCCGCAGCAGTCAGACATCCCCCAAGGTCTCCCAGACTGCAAGAGGGCATAGGCCGGGCTGAGGGACCCCCCCGCCCCCGAGGGCATGAATTTCATGCACCGGGCCTCTAGTTATGTAATAAAAGTCCTCTTGCTTTGTGCATGGTTTAATTGGTCTTTACAAACTGAATTTTGGGTGGGTCCACCCTACTTCTTCAGGGTGACTACAACAATAGGTGCTGTGATCAGGATATTGAGACAGTGACAACCCATGGGGGAGTCCTTGTTCTTGCTTTGCTTGTTGACTGGCAAGCTGCCCTCTGAGCTGCTGCTTGCTGGGGAGCTCCTGCTCTGACCTGCACTGCTCGTGCTGTGTTAGTGAGCCCTCCAGAGCCTTTGTAATGGGTTTCCCTGACCTAAGTTGGAAGTTTCAATAATTAATTGGATTTTAAGAACGGGAATATGGGGTTCAGGTGGGGCTATTTCAGAGTGGCCTTGAGTCATGTACTTTACAGGTTGGACCTATCTGTGCATCTTAGAATGAAGTTGAGACTAATGCTGAGCTCAGGGGAAAGAGTACCGGTGTTATACACAGGCTCACTGTGTGGTCACTCATGGAAAAGCAGTCACGAGGGGGAAAAAGGGAATAAAAAAGAAGCCATGTGAAGTGCTGAGGCCTGCACTAAAGAGCAGATGGCTCAGCAGCCCCCTTACATTCCTCTGTTGCTGCTGCTGTCTACATCTCTGTCGTAACAAAAATGCTGATCCACAGTTTTAGAGAAAACTCCATGGCATCTCGGTGGCACTGCAAAGGGGTTAATTCAAACACTGCTTAAGCCCAGGGTCCTTAAATCCTATAAAGCAACCACTGCCATGGGGCGGCCTCCAACCCTGGTGGATACTGATATGCAGCTCTCTGCAAAATTTTATAAATACTAAAAGGCCTGGCGCAAGGATTCATGCACCGGTAGGGTCCCACAGCCTGGCCTGCACCCTCTCAAAATCAGGTTTCGGCCTGATCCCTGCAGCCCTAGCCCGAGGGATGTAGTAGTGCATGAAGCTGCAGGCGGCCAGGGAGGAGCCCGAGCCCTGGCCAGGCGCTGTGCCACTCCCGCTCATCCTGGCCCACTGTGCCTGCCACCACTGCCGCCTCTCGCTCCTTAGCACTGCCACGGAGGCGGGAGAGGCTTGCGCCCCCACAGCTGTGCTCCCAGCCATGAGCCCAGCGTCTGGCGCCTGATGGTCAGCTGAGCGGCGCTCCCAATGTGGGAGCGCACTGACCGCCAGGGGCAACTCCTGCATTGAGCGTGTGCCCCCTGGTGATCAGTGCATGTCATAGCAACCAGTCAAATAGTCGACCGGTCGATCGGTTGACTGGTCATTTAGGGATATATATATATATATATATATATATATATATATATATATATATATATAACAGAGAACCCCCAGTAAATACAACAAAGGCTTAAAAAGAAAGAGGAGATAGGAAGGAGCAGGGAATAGAGAGAGAGAAAAAACAACAACCAAAAACCTGGGTATAGCAGAGTAAACCACAAACTAAAACAGATGTCCACATTTGGACTAATTTTGGAACTGGAAATCCAAACTTTACTAAAAGAATTTATACAACAAAAGAAAAAGGGGCACTGACTGTTGTACCCCTACAACACAGCTTCTGAATTAATGCTAATATCTGCTCAAAGGCACCAATTAGCAAACGTTCATGGCCTTAATCAATACTGAGGTTCAAATTAAGTTATTCCTGGAGATCTCATTAAATTTAAACATGTATCCCCTATAATATTCTATAATCTTAGGAAAATTACTGAACAAAATAGAGGATACAAATATGCTTCACTTCAACCACAAGAATTATCATCTTGCCTAAATTTCCCAGTTATAGCACATAGCATCCATGGCCCTAAAATATCCCACAGTGAACATGAACACTCAATTATGAATAAATTTAATTAAAATAAAATTTGTAACACATACAAATTGGCTTGACAAAATGGAACCCCAGGGACCATACCTCCAATTAAAGTAGTTATTATGGCCCAATGTAAATTAAAGCAAAGCCTGAAAAGATTGAAACTCGTTATACAAGCCCACTGCTTCTCCATTTAACAATCTATTTGACCTGTTTTTAAACCTGAAATAAATGACACTTCACAGTGGATTATGCAACCTTAAGGCTATGGTGCTACTCATTAAGGCCTCCGACACAGTATTATTGAAATTACTAACTCCATTAAATCAAAAACTGGAAAATAGGTTTTGCTGTTATAGATCTGGATAACATGTTCTGTTCAGTTGCTATTTCAACAGCCTCTCAGCCACAGTTTTATTTTACTTCCAAAGGGACACAATACACCTTTACATGGTGGCTACCCATGGGGTTCCTCACAGCCTTGCCATCACACAGTCTTTTCAGGCTAGATCTTACCTGTATCCAACTTTAACCAGGAGCTCAGGTCTACCATGACATTGATGGCATCCTCCTCTGGGAACATTCATTTGACACTCTCACTCAGGAAATACAAAAACGTAGTGCCAGGCTCTGCCATCTTAAATTCCTAAAAATGATTTGGTAAACTGTGGGTACTCCATCCCTGACACTGTCAAGAAATAGCTAATCATACTATCAGCACCCATAATATTAAAAAAAAGCCCAAGATCTTTGGGTCTCTTTTGGGTTCAGGAGGCTAAATATTCTTCATTTGAAAATGTTACTTAAGTCCATTTATGCTGTTACTTGCAATTCAGTCCTCCTTCATTGGGGTCCCCTCCAACAAAAGGCTCTAGAATCTGTCCAAATTACAATGAACAAGTACTTCCGTTAGAGCCCTCAGAGATGCCCTCACTGAGCAACTTCCTCTTGTGCCTCCTGTAGTTTCTAGACCACTCACAACGGCTATAAGTTGCTCATGGGTTTTAATGCAAGAACTGCCCTCCTTGGCCCTGCACACTACAGTATTAGAGTGGCAACTTCTGGACACATGCTGGTCTCTCCTGAAAAGAGAAGCTCTCATTAGCCCTGACCCTTTGATCCCCAGCGCAGCTAGCAAGGTTTTCTTGCTACAGGATGGAGCCAAACTAGGGCCCTCTGGCATATCCCACCTACAGGAGTGGGTGGCCTCCCTGTCCTCAGTCCATTGCCTGATGCCATAGTGCTGAAGATCACTCCGCTCCCAGACCCCTTTGCTCCCTAGGAAGTCCCTTAGGTCAACTGATAAACAGCAATGGGAGTTTTACAGATGGAAGCATGACCATCACATGTGACAGAGCTTGTTGGAGAGCTGCTGCTCTTCATCCTTTAACCAAAATGCCCCTGACAAAAGATGGGACCCAAGGCTCAGAACAATTAGACAAACTTCAGACAGTCATCTGACACCGGAAGCTCTGATCAAAAGTTAGTCCCATTTGTACACTTTCACTCTCTGAGCCATTGCCTGGCTGTCTGGTCCCTGCTCAATGTTGCCTCCTTTGAGGTAAAAAACAAACAAACTACCAAAAATTCTGGCTCTTTTTTGTCAGTCACCCAGACTATAAGTCAAACTCACACATGTTTCCATACCTCCTGTAGCCACAATATGTGACCTCACCAAAGACAGTCCCTGTCCACTTTTGGAGTTTTAACCATTTCTGAGAGTGTAAAAGGCAAGCATTTGGCTTCTCAGAACACACAAGGCTCTTGAACAAGGTGTTCGATGGAACTTTCACCTTCCTTTTACTGGCCTCAGGCTGCAGGCCTCATAGAGCACAGTCCTGGCTTACTGAACAAGTTCAAATTCAATTAAACAATACAGAGCACATTTTAGTCATTAGCCAAATATCAGGGCTCTCCCTCTTCCCAGATGTAGGAAAGCTCACAAGAAAACCCGGCGCTCCCTCCTTTGGAGCCCATGGGAAAGTCCAGACACACAAACACCTACTGGAGTCTGAAACACACACCCTGCCCACACCCTGGTCACAATAACTCCAGGTGAATCTCCTTTCCCTGCTCTCTCCAGGCCACTGAGCTCAACTGTGTAAGCAATAGTTTTCATACTCTCTGGAGGTGTGTATGGCATCACCAACCTCCAGTAGGAAGGTGAGGCACTTGAGGTTTTCCATTCTGTTGTCAAAGTAGCTATGCAATCACCTCATTCGTGAAGTTCCAACAACATGAAAACCAAAGTAGAGGGTTTTTAAATAATTTTATTAATCTTATGCAAAAGTGTCTGGTAGTGTGAACTGCATTGCTTCTAGACCACAAAGCTACTTCATAAAAACAATGCTCTATAATATTTCACTTTACTTTGCTATTAATCAAATTACCTCAATATTTTCCTAATACTAAATGGACATTCAAACAATTTTGGTATGGGTTCATCCATATCTCCAAGGTGGTTCCATCAGGGATAGTTTAACACAAGCAGTATAATACTTGTTCTTTAAAACTACAAAACATTACTGATAAAAATCAGAATATACAAGTAAGTGTCCATGGATTAGAATACTTGATATTGATAAGATGGCAATACTTCCCAAATTGATGGACGGACACAATGCAATCCTTATCAAAATCCTAGCTGGCTTCTTTGCAGAAACTGACAAGCTGATATTAATTTCATAGCACACAGAATAGCCAAAATAATCTTGAAAAAACAAGAACAAAGTTAGAAGGCTCACATGTTCCAATTTCAAAACTTAGTTTAAAGCTACAGTAATCAAGTCAATGTAGCACTAATACAAAGATAGACATATAGCTAAATATAACAGAATTGAGATTCCAGAAATAAACCCAACATTTACAGTCAATTAAATTTCAACAAGGCTGCCAAGACCATCCAATGGGGGAAAACCAGTCTTTTCCAGAAATGGTGCAGGGACAACTGGACACACATATGCATAAGAAGGGTGTTAGAGAACTATCTCATATCATGTTAAAAACAACTCAGTGGATTAAAAACTCAGTGTAGGCACTAAAACAATAAAACCCTTAGAAGAAATCACAGGTATAAATATTCACAGCTTCAGATTAGGCAATGATTTCTTATATGTGACACAAAAAGCATAAGCAACAAAAGACAAAATAATTGAACTTCATAAAAATTAAAAGCCTTTATGCTTCAAAGGATGCTAACAAGAATATGGGGGGACAACAACACAAGAATGGGAGAAAATATTTTCAAATTATATATCTGATAACTTTTAGTATAAAAATGTATAAATAACTGCGTAACTCAGTAATGGAGAGAAAATAACCAAATTTTTAAATGGGCAAAGGATTTCAATAGACATTTCTCCAAAGAAAATATACAGATAGCTAATAAGCATATGACAAGCTGCATAACATCTTTAGCCATCAGAAAGGTAAATCAAAATCACAATGATATACACTTCACACTCACTAGAGTAGCTATGATAAAAAAGACAGACATTAGCAAGTGTGGATGAGGGTGTGGAGAGAGTAGAACCCTCACACACTGCTAGTGGGAATGTAAAATGGTGCAGCCCCTTTGGAAAACAGTCTAGTAGTTCCTCCGAAGGTTAAACAGAGCGGTGCTATATGACAGAACAATTTTACTTCTACATGTGAAATGAAAGCATTTCTCTACTTGTAGTGGCATTATTCATAATAAAAGGTGGAAACAGTGCAAATACACACGAACTGATGAGTGGATAAGCAAAATGTGGAATGCCAATTCACTGGAATATTTTTCAGCCACAACAAGAAAAGAAGTACGGACACATGCTACCATATGGATGAACCCTGAAAACATTCAGCATGTGAAAGAGGAGAGACACAAAAGGTCACATATTCTATGACTCCATTATGTGAAATGCCCCGAATAGGCAAGTCTACAGAGACAGAAAGCAGTGAGTGGTTGCCAGGGGCTGGGATTTGGGAGAAATGAGGAGTGCCTGAAAATGGGCACAGGGCTTCTTTCTTCATGGGGTCATGAAAATGTTCTAAAATTGATTGCAATGATGGTTGCAAATTCTGTGAATATACTAAAACCATTGAACTATGTCCTCCAAAAGGGTGATTGTATGTAATATATGAATTATATCTCAATAAAGCTATTATATTAAAACAAAAGTTTAAGAGCATAAACAATTCTTTCCCTTAGTTCAGTAACAGGCTTACATTACCTGCAGCAATGGCTGTTTTCCCAACTCTCTCTCAGAACCTTTGCTTTCAAAAGTCCTCAGTCAGACAGAGCGGGTCTGTCACTGAGAGCCTCCGCTGAACCCCTCAAACAGGCAGGTGGAAGAAATGCTTATGCAGCACATCAAAGGCACTTCCAAGCACATATAACCACAGTGGAGAAAGCAATTAAAATAACTTCAACAATTAATAAACATTAAAAACCCCTCTAAAATAAAATATTCAAATACTACACAAAGAAGCTGTCTCTTATTTTTATCTGACAATATTTTCCAAAAAAAAGATAAAAGAGATTTTGCTGCTATTGAATACTTTAAAAATGTGTTGCTCTTTCGAAGTAATACTCTTTTTCTTTTGAAAGGTAAGTCCTTTGAAGATTGAAGATCTTCACATTTCAAACCTGAAGAATTTTATTTGTTCTTGTTTTCTTTTGTTATTGACTGTCATTTACGTATAATTCTATAAAGCTGGAAACATCTCAGTCAACTAGAATTGGATTATAGTGCTTCTCAGGTTAAATATTATATTGATAAAAGATCCATCCATCATTGTCCAACATTACTGACATCCCAAGCAGTAAAACAAAGACTTTAAGAAAATAAGTGCATATTAATCCAATTCAACATACATTCACAGCACCTACTATTGACAAGGCCTTTCTCAATTCGCTGTGGGAAATTCAGAATCAAGGATGGAGTGGTACCCACCTGGGCTCGCAACCTGCTAGAGGGGAGGCACCAGCCAAACAGAAAGCGGAGAGTGGAGCCAAGTATCACCTTACTACTTAAAGGGTTAAAGAGAATAAAACAGGGTAGAGCAAACATTGTGCTTAGCAGATATCTTGCAGAAAGCTTGCAGCCTTGAGCTCGGCATAGCTTAAATAACCACTGGCAGTGGGAGGAACCAAGGATAGGACCTGCCAGTCAAGCTCTGTGCGTCAACAGAAACTGCTTGCAGCCAGCAGAAGCTAATATCTGCCTCTCCCTTTAGTCGCTGCTGACTCCTTTTCTGGATTCAGCCCGTCTGCACCCAGACACCTGAAACAAAATTTCTCTTGATACATTATGGCCTCGTGTCATTGGTGCGCAACACCAGCCCACTCAAAACCTTTCACTACTATGGGAAGAAAATAATTAAATAAACACAAAATCATCAAGTAGACCAATTCAGAGTTTTTATTCAAGGCCTATTTTTCATAACAATTTTATTTTTTTCTGGTGTATTCACATATACAGGGCAATACATTATTTGAACCAAGTTATTTTTTAATATATTTTATTAAATTTTTACAGAGAGGAAGAGAGAGGGATAGAGAGTTAGAAACATCGATGAGAGAGAAACATCCATCAGCTGCTGCCTGCACACCTCCTACTGGGGATGTGCCCACAACCAAGGTACATGCCTTTGACCGGAATTGAACCTGGGACCTTTCAGTCTGCAGGCCAACGCTCTATCCACTGAGCCAAACTGGTTAGGTCTGAATCAAGTTATTTTTTAATGTTTCTATAATTCTTCCTAGTTGCTTTTAAACAATTTCTTTTTTCACAGATATTTTGTTGAGAGGTGGTGTGCTTTGTTCAAATGACTGAGAAACTATTCCTCTCTTGCTTTGCTCAGGAATATGAATAAACAGCAGCTTTCCTTCATATTGGGGAAAGTGACCAAAATTCTTTAATAAACTACAATCCTCCCACAGAAGAAATAAGGACACAATTAAACAAAGCAAGGAAAGGGGCATCTTTCAGAATGTACTAAAGATCTGGGTTTGATATGATTACCACCAAGTGTGTAATCTCAGGCCAGACTCAAACTCTCTGAGCCTGTTTTCTCACCTGAAAAATTAGGATAAAACCATCTATCCATTTTAATCCATTTTAGTGACAGAAGAGAAATTGCATCTAAAGTGCATATAACATTGCCCAGCATGTAGTAAAGAGCCAATAAATTATAGGCATTGCTAGTATTGCTATCATTAATGCCACTGTTGTTACAATTGCAAAAAGAATATGGGTCAAAGTACATGCTAACTAACTCCCAGGATGGCTCTCCAATGATTCTCACCTGTGAATCAGGCATGTGACATAAAATACTGTGTAAGTGATATAGACTGTTAGACTGTGACTTCTAAGTCTAGGTCAAAAAAGGCATATTGCAGAGTACTCTTTGGACTCTTGGATTGCTCTCTCGGGAAGCCAGCTATGGCATCAGGATGTTTAAGCAGCCTGTTGAGAAACTGGGGGCTCATGCCAATACCAGCACCAACTCACCATCCATGTGAGGAATGACTTCATCTTGGAAGTCGTCCTCCATCCTTAGTCAAGCCTTCAAATGACTATAAACTTAACCAAATATGACTGCAGCCTCACAAGAGGCTCCAAGCTCAGAGCATCCAGCCAAGCTGTTCCCAAATTCTTCACCTACAGAAACCATTAGATGATAAATGATTATTGTATTTTAAGCCACTATGCTCTGGGGTGACTTGTTATTCAGGAACTATAACTGATACAGTATTGGCACCTGGAAGAGGGGTGCTACCATAACAAGAATGTAATGATGGAGGAGTAGCTTTGGAACCAGGCAGCGCAGCAGCTGTAAGGAACTTGAAGGGAGAATTTGTGAAAGCCTAAAAAGTTTCAAAGGAACTATGGCCTTGGAAAAGCTGGCAGCGGGGGCTTAAAGGAAAGTGAGAATTCACTGATGGGAAGTGAATCCTTGTTATTCAGTTGCAGAAAGTTTAGCAACTAATGCACTGTATTATGAAATGTAGAAATCATCTCTTACTAAGTAGCTAATTTAGTAACTTGGCTACTGAGATTTTGAGATAGAGTGCTGAAAGTGCTACCCAGCTTCTTACTCTTGTGGTAAAAGGGAAGCATATGAGGATACACTAAATACGTTAAAATAAAGGAGCTGTTAAACATAAAGGAGCTAGGCCCAGCCAACATGGCTCAGCAGTTGAGTGTCAACCCATGAACCAGGAGGTCATGGTTTGATTCCTGGTCAAAGTATATGCCGGGGGTTTGCTCCCCATTGGGAGGCATGCAGGAGGCAGCCGATCAATGATTCTCTCTTATCATTGACCTCTCTCTCTCTCTCTCTCTCTCTCTCTCTCTCTCTCTCTCTCTCCCTTCCTCTCTGAAATCAATAAAAATAATTGGGAAAGAAAACCTAAAGGAACTAGGACTTGTTGAAAATTCCCAGCTTCTGGGCAGAGATCATATCTCTGCTGCTATTGGGAAACATGGTCTAGTGATGAAGCCAAAGATATAACTGTAAAATACTCTGATAAGACTTCAGAAAGATCTAAGGCAGTGCCCTAAATAACTGCTAATTCATAAGGCCTCAAGGAAGTTTAAGGTTATTGTCCCTCAGCAGCCTAAGAAAAACCCCAAGGCAGAGAAAGGTTTATTTTCAAGTAAGTTTTGGGTGTGGCTGTTGTCAAATGAAGTTAACCCAAAAATATTCATTAAAGACATAAAAAATTTTAGAGAACTATATTAAGAGAAATACTTCCAGCTTACACTGAAATAGTGAAGAGACAATACTAAATGAAAGGAGGTCTTTAGACATTCAAACTTCCACATGCAGGAAGCAGGCTGAGAAAACCCCTAAAATGCAAACCTTTCATTGAAGAGGAAGGCAAAGAGAGAACCAAGAGCCAGAGGACAAGGCCAATAGCCTTTAAAGTCATTATCAGACAGCGGTACAACTTGGCCCTAATCAAGGCGCCACCAACATGTACCCTGCTCCATTTTAGAATTGCTATGGGCCAGTGCCTCCTCTCACTGTGTGCCTCACATTATGCTCCCTTGTTTCTAACTGGGAGTCTACTGAGGTTATCCTATGCTTGATACACCACTGCCTATTGGGTGGGTGGAGGGGAAATTCTTTTTTTAGATAAAATCTTTTTTGTTCAAGAGGAACTGCATTCAAGGAGCTATACTCAACTATATTTAAGTGTTTCCATTCATTCCTGGACCTGATTCCGATTATGACATTCTGGATGTTGAGCTGATGTTGTAAAGGATGAGACTTTGGGGGGCCATCGATGGGGTGAGTGTTTTTTGCATGTGGGAGGGAGATAAATCACCAGAAGCCAGTGGTAATTAGCCTCCAATATGCTCTCTGCTGCAATGATCATCACCTCCTAGTATTCACACCCTGTGCCATTCCCTCCCACGGTGAGGCAGGGCAGACTTTTGTGACTAGTAGAATACTGAGGGTATGAAACTTCTGAGGTTATATTGTAAAATACATTGCAGCTTCTTCCTGGGTCTCTTGGACTGCTCACATTTGGGGGAAGCCAACCACCATGTTATAACATCTTTGTGTAAAGAGAGACCCACATAGAGGGAACCGAGGCTTCCTGCAATAGCTAGTACCAACTTGTTAGCTACGTGAGTGAGCCACTTTGGGCATGGGTCCTCTGGCCACCAGCCTTCAGATGACAGATGCTCAGCTGACATGTGACTCTCAGGATTTAAGGACAGGCTTGATGCAATGGGCTTTCTCTCCCATCAGGACAGTGATGTCTCAGCTTTACTCACTTAGCTTTAAATGTCCCACATTTGGGAAACCCCTCAGCACCCAATATGGCTCACCAAAATGGCTGACCACCAACACCTATAACTCCCAGGCTTAACTAGCAACTTCAACAATACATACTAGAATTGCTGTAAATCTGGATAGAGGTGGAAAAGTCCCTCAGTGTGAGGAGTGATGAAAATGACAGGCATGCCTAGAGTAATGATATGGAATAAACTGCCAACCAGAGGGTAGGGTAAATTCTCTAATAACTGGTGGTGATTTCAACATCTAGGCAAAACCAGTCACTAACATTTAAAAGAGAAGCTCCAGTTCTGGGATAACAGGACAGCCACATACAAAGCAATGTGGTTGGACCCCACCTCACTTCACACGTGACACTTAACTCAAAATGGATGACAGATTTAAATTTAAGAGATAAAATTATAGCCGAAACCGGTTTGGCTCAGTGGATAGAGTATTGGCCTGCGGACTGAAAGGTCCCAGGTTCGATTCCGGTCAAGGGCATGTACCTTGGTTGCAGGCACATCCCCAGTAGAGAGTGTGCGGGAGGCAGCTGATCGATGTTTCTCTCTCATCGATGTTTCTAACTCTCTATCTCTCTCCCTTCCTCTCTGTAAAAAATCAATAAAATATATTTAAAAAAAGAGATAAAATTATAAAACTCTTAAAGAAACATAGGCATAAGTCTTCATAAACCTGAGTTAGCGTAAGCCTCTTAGATATGATAACAAAGGCACAGGCTACAAAAGAAAAAATATAAATAAATTGAACATTATCAAAATTAAAAACTTTCTCTTTTTTTTTTTTTGGCTTAAACAACAGACATTTATTTCTCATGGTCCCGGAGGCTAGGAGTCCAGATTAAGGTGCAGGCAGATTCAGCATCTGTGGGAGCCCTCTTCCTGGGTTACAGATGGCCACCTTCTCATCATTCCTTGTATCATCTTTCCTTGGTAAGCATGGAAATTATGGGTACAGACCTTTTTTATTTCAAAGAACTCAATTAATAAAGTGCAAAGACAGCCACAACATGGTAAAAAAAATATATCATAAATCATATACGTGATAAGAGAATTGTATTGAAAGTCTACAAAAACTCTTAAAACTCAACAAGAAAAAGACAATCCAGTTTAAACATGGGCAAAGGATCAGAATATACACTTTTCCAAAGAAGACATTAAAATGTCCAACAAGCACATGAATTTTCCAAGAAGCACATGAACACATGCTCAACATCATCAGTTATCAAGGAATGTAAATCGAAACCATAGCGAGATGCCACTTTTACATCAAGACGATGGTTAGATTTTAACAAGTGTTGGTTAGAAGAGAGGTTGTGAAGAAATTAGAACCTTCAAGCACTGATGATGGGATATAAAATGATATGACTACTTGGAAAAGAGTCCGATAGCACTTTAAAAGATTAAATATAGAATTATCTACCATATGACCCAGCAATCCAACTCTTCGGGATATATCCAAAAGGAAAAAAATATATATCTACACAAAAACTTGTACACAAATGTTCATAGTGACACAATGAATAATATTCAAAAAGTGACTAAGCAGCCCACGTGTTTATGATCTAATGAATTTATAAATAAATTGTGATATATCCACACAATGGAATATCATTGAGCAATAAAAAGGAATCATTATGGAATGAATTGTGTTCTCCAAATGCATATGTTAAATCCCTAACCCTCAATATAACTATATTTGGAGATAGACTTTTAAGGAAATGATTAAGGTTAAATGAGGTCATAAGGGCAATCCAATAGGACTGGTGTCCCTATTTTTATTGTTGTTACTCCTCACCCAAGGATATTTTTCTGCTGATTTGTAGAGAGTGCAAGGGAGGAGGAGAGACAGAGAAACATCAATGTGAGAGAGACACATCGACTGGTTGCCTCCCTCACAACAGGGGCTGGGGATTGAGCCTGCAACTGAGGTATTGCCCTTGACCAGAATGGAACCCAGGACCCTTCAGCCCTCAGGTTGATGCTCTAACCACTGATCAAACTGGCTAGGGCAGGAGTGGTGTCCTTATATGAAGAAGTAGAGAAACTGGAGATCTCTCTCTCTCTCGCTCGCTCCACTCATGAAAAGAAAAACCATGTGAGGATTCAGTGAGAAGGTGGCTGTCGGCAAACCCAGGAGAAAGGCTTCACCAGACACCAATCCTATCGACACCTTAATACCTTGGACTTGCCTCGCCTGCAAAAATGGGAGAAAATAAATTTATTCTGTTTAAGCCCCCAGTCTGTGGTCTCTCCTATGACAGCCTGGGCTGACTAACACAGCAATAAAGTACAGACACATGCTACAAACTGAATGGCCTTTAAAAACATCAAGACAAGTGAAACGAACTAGACACAAAAGACCACATATTACATGACTCCATTATATGAAATGTCCGGAATAGGCAAATCTATAAAGATAAATATAGTAGATTAGTGGTTGCCAAAGGCTGGGGTTTGGGAAAAAATGAGGAGTGCCTAATAATGAGTACATGGTTTCTTTCTTTTTAAAATCATGAAAATGTTCTAAAATCCAGTGTGGTGATGGTTGCACAACTCTGTGAACAGGCTTAAAACCACTGATCTTGCACTTTAAGGGGGTGAATTGTATGGAATATGAGTTATGTCACACTCAAGTCATTATCTAAGAGAGAGACGGGGCTGGAGTTAGCTGGCTAGTTAACTAGTTCTCAGAAAGAAAAACAAAGAGACAAGATAGAAGACACAGAAAATTAGGAGGAAGACAGATGACAGATGGTCCTTCTGGATCCAAAGGATAGATGGCTAAAATAGAGGCCTTTGTGGTGTGAGCGCGCAGCACAGCCACCTGAGACTAGCACAGGGGCAGAGAATGAAAACTGCCTCAAGGAGAGGGAAAGTGAAGGGGACGGGGGGGGGGGGGGACACGACAGCAGATCCTCTGACTTTACTCAGTTCAGCTGAATTCAAGAAACAACAAATGAACACACACCGACGTCTTGCTAGCTCTTGCAAAATAAAAACGAATAGGATCCAGTCCCTGCTAACATCCGCATCATATGCACATGCAGAAAATCACAATAAAGTGTCCTCAGTGACATGACAGAGCAAGAACCAGAGCTGTGGGAGCTGAAGCGGGGGAACCCTAAGCCCAGACTGGGCTGAAGGAATGGGGGGTTGGAAGGGGTAAACGGAGCTGGATCATAAAGGAGGGACAGAGCAAGTGGAGTGAGGACTAGAGAAGGGAGGAGGGTGTCTCAGGGAGGAAGCTACTTGAGGAAGGCAGGAGCCAGGTCTGCTGGGGGCAGGTAGGCTGGGAGAACATAAGGTGCTCGGTCTTCTCTCCTGACAGCAAGGTAGCGCCGCCATAAAATATTAACGGCCAGGGCCTGTTTTTCTATGGAGGACTAAGAGGGGCAAGACTGGAGGCAGGGAAGTGAGCTGGGCTCCAGCAGCCAGGGAGAGGAGCCCCTGTCAGAGAGCAGGGAGTGGAACCAATGGATTCCTTATAAAATCAGCAGGTCTTACCGATTGACAGGGGTGGAGCTGGGCAGCAGTGGTAGTGGTAACAGTAACGAGTAATCTCTTTGTTATAGGAACAAGAAAGAGCCTACATACCTGAAAAATCTCCGAGGAGACCACAACTGTTAAGCCATGCGCCACTGAGATCATGCACACCTGAAAATGCAACACTTTGTGGGAACTTTAGGAAAATCCTCTCACTCCAAGGAGAGCGTCGGGAAGCTTTGGTCAGAAGAGCCCAGGGAAGGCTCCCCACAGAGCGGCCGGACAGCCTGGGGTCACTCCCTGCGATCAGCGAAGCAAACCCCAGAAAGGCGCCTAAGAAAGAAGAGCAGAGTGGACCCACGATGCCTGAACGGAACAGGGAGGGACTAGGAGGAGGGGAGGCTTCGATCCCATGCTTTTGATAAAAACTAAGTCTAGCCAGAGGTAAAGGGCAAAAGAATACAAAAACAAAACAAAACAAACTATTGCTAACCTCATTGCAGATGTGTTCATAATGTAGGAATGATGAGCAGAGGGAAACTTAGCTGAGCTGGCATTACTTAATATCCAGGCCAGAAAAAGAAACTAGTGGAAGTCGTTTGGTTTTGTTAATTTTTGGAGTTATGAAGCCATCGGTCCGAGGTAAAAGAGAACCCTGAGCCAAAGGAGCAATACTTTGCAAAAACAAACAAACCTATTTAAGTAGCATCTTTCATTGAGACCCAAATCTTGAGTTTTATTTTCTTATAAGAATCTATAAAACAGATTAGAACTGGATTATTAGAATAACAGGGAGCTGAGGATCTTCATTTGCATTTCTGTTTAGATCTTGTTTACCACCTAAAGTGACTGTATTTAATCCAGAGATTCGCTAATAACTAGTGACTTGTTTTCCACCGCATTAGAATAAAACAACCACTAGGAGAGTTGACCTGTACATATTCATACTCAATTAGTGTAACATGAATCAAAGTCTGTGTGAAAGGGAACAGAATGGGGGAGGGAGGGCGGAGGGTGAGAAGAGCGCTATAAGCAGAAGGAAATGAGCAGAAGGTACAATAATGTAAATACTGCCTGTGTCATACTTTTATTGCTGGACAGGTCTGCCTATAAATAGAAGCTGTTTTAAAAGAGATGTCAAATCCAGGTGACCTTGCCCTAACACAACTGCCAGAATTAGAAGCATTGGTCAGTTATCTTAAACTGATCATAAATCTACTGAAACTGCTAATCTGCAGGGTTATAAATGTGGATTGATAAAGCCTGTGATCCTGTTTATGTTAGTGATTCTCAAAGAAATCATCAGAGAGTCAAAACTCATCAAAAGGAAGAACATTCTTTATTAGCCAACGCAGTTGAATCATCTGTTTTCTGGTGAATGGCTTTCACATTTCAAAATAGGAGGAAAAGTAAAGGACTTGCTCTATTTGCTAAAGAAAAAAACACAGAAAATTATATGATGACATAACATGTCTTGTCTATGCTTTCACAATACTAAACAGGCCCCCGAGAGGTGCTGGTAAGCACCACTGGCTAGTTTTAAGTAGAAGAGAAGACCGCAGCTCAAGACAGGAAACAGAGCACATCTCTACTCAAAGATGCCTTAAAATGAGAATAATTCAATTTTTTAAATATATTTTATTGATTTTTTACAGAGAGGAAGGGAGAGGGACAGAGAGTCAGAAACATCGAGGAGAGAGAAACATCGATCAGCTGCCTCCTGCACACGCCCCCTACTGGGATGTGCCCGCAACCAAGGTACATGCCCTTGACCGGAATCGAACCTGGGACCCTTGAGTCCGCAGGCGGACACTCTATGCACTAAGCCAAACCAGTCAGGGCGAGAATAATTCAATTTTAAGAGATACAACCAATAATAATAATAGCTAAAGATTTACTGAGTTCTTTCTGTTAAGCACTTTATATATTTAAACCTAGAACCACAAGGAGAAAAGAGACAGGCACATGCTGAACCAGCTATTTCAGCACTTTCTGGAACATGGAGCACAGATAGTGGCCCTGGATGATGGGCAGAGGAGGAGTGCAGCCCGCAGCAGATGTGAGAGCAACGGTGCAGGAGAGCAAGCGGCCCTCTGACTTCCTGGCCTGCTGGCCTCACAGCCAGGGTGCAGAGGTGCAGATCCAAGGGAAGGAGCAGGAAGTGTGGGCTGTGAAATGCAGTGTCCAGTATCACCGCCCCACCTCTGCCAAGCCCTGAGGGGAAAGGAAATAGACTTCTAAAGACTATGAACACAATACAGTCATTTGTCAGAACATGGATGGATCTTGAGAATGCTAAGAAAAATAAGTCAGACAGAAAAAGTTAAGAACCATATGGTTTCACTCATACATGGGATATAAAACTGCAAGCAACAAATGAACAAACAAGTAAACAAAAACTCATAGACACAGGCAACAGTATGGTGGTTACCAGATGGAAGTGGGGGAGGGTAGTAAAGGGTAAAAAAGGTCAAATATATGGTGCTGGAAGATGACCTGACTTTGGGTGGTAGACATACAATGCAATATTCAGATGATGTAGCATAGAATTGTATACTTAAAACCTATACAATCTTATTAACCAATGTCGCCCCAATAGTTTTAATTTTAAAAAGAATTTGAACAAACGAACTCCAAATTCATCCAACTCAATAAGAGTGAATGATCACAGGGTCAAATGGGAGTTCCATTTTTAGTTTTTATCCCAAGAAACCAGAAACACCAATCAGAACGGATATATGCACCCATATGTTCATAGCAGCACAATTCACCATAGCCAAGATCTGGAAACAGCCTAAGTGCCCATCAGTAGATGAATGGATAAGAAAACTGTGGTACATCTACACGATGGAATACTATGCTGCTGTAAAAAAGAAGGAACTCTTTCCATTTGCAACGGCATGGATGGAACTGGAGAGCATTATGCTAAGTGAAATAAGCCAGTCAATGAAGGAAAAATACCACATGATCTCACTCATTCAGGGATAATAAAGACCATTATAAACTTATGAACAATAATAGATACAGAGGCAGAGCTGCCTCAAACTGATTGTCAAACTGCAGCAGGAAGGCCAGGGAGGGTTGGGGGGCAAGAGGGAGGGGGTAAGAGATCAACCGAAGGACTTGTAAGCATGCATATAAGCATAGCCAAAGGACATAAGACACTGGAGGGTAGGGTAGGCCAGGGGATTGTCAAGGGCGGGGGAAAAAAAGGACACATATGTAATACCCTTGTAATACTTTAAGCAATAAAACAAAACAAAACAAAACAAAAAGAGTGAATGATCACAAAGAATTTCAGAAAATCTTCCTAGTATAAAACAAACAACAAAAATGTAAAACACAAAGAGAAAACCTGCCCCTGAGAATATAGAGAGAATTCAAATAACAAAATATATCTTTTAAAAAAATTGATTCTAATTAGTATCCTCAGAGAAATTTCAGAAGAAATTGCAACAATAAAATAAAGAACAATATACTATGGGGAAGAAAAAAAAAAACAGTCAGAACCTATGAAAGCATTCTTGAAATTAAAAATACCAAAACAGTTCAATAGAAGTGTTAGAAAATAAGTCCAATAAGATTGTCTACAATGAAGAAGGAGCACATGTAGCAGGAGAAAACATGCAAGAAAAAGTAAGCACAGCAATCACTTTGGGAGGTCCAACAACCAAACGTAGACATTCTACGAAGAGAAAACAGAGAAGTAGAAGTTGAAAGTAAGAAGACAACATGATTTATTGCCCAAAGATGAAGGGAGAACTCATGTCTCACGCTGAGAGTTTCACAATTGCTTAGCAAGTTCGATCAATCCCTCCCCTTCTCCCTGAGTCTTCAGCTCTCTCCGTCTCCCACCCACTCTCTTTCTCTGTCATCTCTCTGTCTCTTCCTTTTCCTCCATTTCTTGGCGTGCGCGAGGGCACACACACACACACACACACACACACACACACACACACACCCCTGGGAATTTTTAAAGCACCAAGGACAAGAGAAGATTTTAAAGCTTTCAGAGAGAAAAAAAATCTGGTCTCCTACAAAAAAATTTTCTCAGACTGGCATCAGGTTTCTTTTGAGCAACACTGTAAATCTTTGCTTTGAAAGAAACTCATTTTCAATCTATAAAATTATAATAAATTTAGTAAATGCAGATTACAGACAGTTTCAGAAATGCCAAAACTACTAGCCTGCATTCCTTGAACTCTCTCTTGGGACATTACCGAGGATGTACCAGCAAAAAGATAAACGAAACCAAAGTGGCAGAGCACATGGATCCATGCCAAGAGAAACATGGAGTTCCAGAAGAACAACATGTAGTTGAGAAGGCCAACAGAAGAAAGTCTTGAAATAGAAAGTCTAAGACATGGTGAACAGAAAATACTTATTAAATGATTCCTCCCCTCACTCCAGTTTAAGACTCTACCTATCGAAACCACTCAATACTCTCCAATTTCTGAACCTATGCTTTGAAGTTATGTTTTATATGGCTTTATATTAAGGAATGAGAAAAACACATAAAGATGAGGATACAGCCCCCTTTCATACAATATAAATCCAGGAAGACAAGCTTTGTGCTGGGTACTCATACACAATGGTAAATCAGATGGACGTCTTGAGATTCCACAACAACCAAGGTGAACAGTAACAAGAGAAAAATATCTAGATTATTCACCTTCATCTTTACTATCATCTTAAAAAGCAAGCAAATGAATAAGCAAATCACAAGGGCCATGTTATTCCGCTGCGTTGCATTAGAATTATAGTGGATTTTTGCCTGTAGAGGTGAGCTAGGGCTGACATTACTCTTCCTTGCTTTTTATTCTGTTTTCCCTTCCTCTCTATTCTGATGTGAATTTGACTCATAGGGTTAGAGAGTTGGTCAAATACACCCTCTAAAACCTGTCTATTTCTCTCCCCATCCACAAAAACACCACAACCACTACCACAGATGATGGGCTATCATTACGGTGTACTGCAACAGCCTCATACCGGGTGTCTGTCTCCAATCCTTCTACCCCCACCCCATACCTGTCCCTCAATCCATTCTCTAAACTTTAATCCAACTGATATTTTTAAAAATAAAATGATCACATAAATCCCTTGCTTAATACCTTTTAATGGCACCATCTTGGTCTTAGGATAAATGCAAATTCTTTAACACATCTTGCCATGTCATCAGAATCTTCTATCTTTTCTCTCATTCTTTCCTGGTACTCTACATTCCAGTCACACTAATCTTCCCCTGTACCATTGCCTCTGCCTGAAATAGCCTTTCTTCCACTCTTACCATTTCCTCATCCTTCATACCCACACCTCAATTTTTAGCCCTTCATATCATAATACTATGAGAAACTTTCCTGGATTCCCTTTGGGGCTAGATTCCCTTCCTGTGTTCTCCTGAGCTCAGAAGACTTTGCCATCATAGCATTCAATCACAGTGTATCACAATTGCCTATGGGATATCTTCCATCTTGTTCATGGTTGTATCCTCAGTACCTAGAATAACTTAACCATAAAAGGTACTCAATAAACATTAATTACTATACAGACAGTCTTTGTCCAAATAAAGAAAAGAATAGTTGTTATGCTTATTCCACCCCAAAGCCACTGAAGTTGACTCTCTACATCTGAGCGGAGGAAACTTGCATTTTTTAATACATTTCTCCAGGGCATTATTAGGCATGTTCAGTTGCAATGAAAGTAAGCCAAAGATAGAACAGCTTTGTTTGCTAAATGTGCAGTGAAAACGCAGGCATTGTTAATGTTCATTTCAATGGTATGTAGCACAAATTGAACAGTGCCTCTGCAGCCTCCACGGTAAGTCCCAAGGTCACCCAGTGTCATTAAGGGACTACAGCTAGGCTATGTTCTCTCTTACCAGCTCAGTAATTCCCCTGCTTGTCTTATGTGGATGTCTTCCTATCTGCTTTAAATGTTCCTTGGTAGATGCTAGAGTTCTCAGAAAATTAAATAAAATAGTGATGAAAATAATGACATGGCACTAAGGTGATGTCAATAAACTATTCTCAGTCTTAACATAGGAATCAACACTTTGGCCATCCTGTTTTCCATCTATTTCTCTCCTCTTGAGTCTTAGAAGGATCAATGTTCCACTTCTATTCCAACATTTACCCTTCCACATGAAATCTTGATTTTGTTATTTATCACATAATAAGACACTAGGTGTCTTATTCTAACAGTTACCACCACCACATGCTCAATTTCTCTCCACAACCCACTCTCTCACACATTTTCAACTAGTTCCAATCTCTCCCACTACACTTTAAAAAACAAAACAAAACTCAACCCTGCCTCCCTTCCAGCTGGCACCATGGCTGTTTTCTCCATCAGTACATTTTTAGAAACAGCAGTCTCTTCTCATTGCTTCCGCTTACACACTTTTCATTCACTCCTCAATCTACTAATATGTGACTTCCACCTCCACGTTTTACTAAAATTGTTCATTCAAAACTAGGTCACCAACTGCTTCATAATTTTCAATCCTAATAATCTCTTTGCATTTTACCTGTCCTTTTTTCTGTGAGGCAGTTTTGACCATATTCTAATTTGGAAACTCCCTATTCCTTATACTCAAAACACTACATTTTCCTGACTCTCCCCTACCCCCCACCCCCGCCCACCCACCCTATAGTGCTCTGTCTCTTGCAGGGTCTTTTCTTCAGTTAGTCCTTAAATGTGGGTATAAAGTTCTACTCTTGACCTTTTCCTTACTCCATGTGCCTCTATCCCAGAATCAGCTCATTCCTTTTCATGGCTTCATCTGCCATCTATGGGGTAATGGCTCTTTATCTTTGGCTCAGAATTCTCTCTAGCCCCAAATCCTTCCTTTTGAAAAATTCTACCTAAATGTCCCCTAGGGACCCCAAACTCAGCATGTGTCAAATAACTAACTGTCCACCACCACCCCAATCCTATAAAATATACCCTCAGTGCTCACTACTGAGTCGTTGGTCCCTGCATGGAGATGCAAATCACCTGAACTGATGAATTCTCTGTCAGGTATATACTCAAACTTTATCCCTTCTCTGCCTGGCAAACTCCTGCTTATCCTACAGAGATCCAAAATGGTGGCAGAATAGGTAAAAGTTACACTCACCTCCTCTCAGGACCAAACTGGAATTACAGTTAAAGTATAGAATAATCAACCTGAATAACCAACTAAAGACTAGCTGAAGAGAAGTCTTATAACGAAGGATTTACAGAAGAGGCTACAACGACACTGGTAGGAAGGCTAAAGATCCAAAAAGAGCTGGCCCCACTCCCCAGGCAGCAGCTGAGATTCCAGAAGGATATGTCAGCAGCAAAGGTTCCCCCTGAGGAGCATAGGATCTCAACCCCAAGCTAGGCTCCCCAGCCCAGAGACCCGAGCCAGGAAGAGGTGCCCACATAACATCTGGCTGTGAAAATCAGCAAGGATTCTGTCCACCAGAGACACAAAAGTCTGCTAGAGACACAGGTACCCTCTTAACGGGCCAATGCAAGAAATTTCATTTCCAGCCACTCACCCTGGGCTCTGGCAGAGGGAAGGCAGAACAAACTAGAGTCGCATGAGGAGAGACTAGGGTTTGTGGCACTGGGAAGAGAGCTAAAGAAACAGCTGCCAGGACACTTTGCTGAGTACCTCTTCAACACCACAGATGCCACCTTTCTTGGGTGAAGCATTGCCCTCCTTATAGCATTGACCTGGGAGAATGCAATAGCCTCACTCTCTGGAATCCCTATCACCCCACACTGCAGAGCTCACACCCTGTTGAGGAGTCAGCTACCAGGACAGAGGTGTAGAGAGTTAGGGGTTTGGAGGTCTGGGAAGACTCATGGGGTGTCAGTGACTGAGTTGTGTGGCTCTGGGGTGGAGGCCACACCTCTCTCCATCCCACAAGCCTGACTGGCACTCCCCCTCCCAAGAGATCCACTAGTCCCACCTATCCAACTCCAGGCATCCCTGTTCTGCTGAGCTTGGATTCCAGGCAGAATCTGAGGGGGACTAAGTTGTGTAGCTCTAGGATGAGGGCACTCACATGCCAGGCCAGTGCAGAACCCTCCCTTCACAAGGCCAAATCTTGGTGCACTTGGAACTGATAAATTCACTGGCCTCATCCTGACGATTTCTTGAGACATTGCCCCACAACAAAGTACTGTGGATACCCAGTGGGAGGCAGCTAGACTTGGTATACACTGGGAATTGTGCTGAGTGGCCTCAGACCAAGCACTGGCACCAAGACTGAACCTGAATCAATCTGGTTAATACCACTTGCCCCTATCTGGTGACTCACTAAGAACCTTCTTCATGCAACTCAGTAGCACTAGAGGATCTTTCAGTGACTACAGGAAACTGGTAGGCAGAGGCAAGCAAAGACTGATCACAGAATGCCTCGGGTCTTTTGCTGACATGCCCCTGGACTTGGTGCTGATGGAAGCAGGCATTGATGCACATTTTGGTCCTTCCCATGCACACTCTGGCCCAGCATAGGCAGCCAAAAATGTGGATTGCTTTGTAGCTTTACCAGGTTGACTAGGGCCAGTCACAGGTAGTGTCTGACATTGACCTGCACCAGAGTCCTTCCCAAGAGGTCCAGAACAGACACAACCAGTAGCCAGCTTCAGAAAACATCAGCGCAGAATCCAGTTAGCTTAACAAGCAGCATGTCCAAAGGGAGATCTTAGCAGGCACCAGACCCTGCTGAGGTGAATTCTACTTTGTGTGATCAGCACCTGCACAGCAGTTCATACACTGAGGTATGGGGTCAACCTTCAAAGTCAGCTGCTTGAGGGTTGCCCCCACATACAAGCAAGCCAATAGAAATCATGACTCACTTAAAACAGGAGGGCCACATAAGGGACATTCCTGGATCACAAGCTAAGATGATCAAGGGGACTGTGCCATTGGATCCCATAAGAAGTACCTGCTATATAAGGCCACTTTACCAAGAGTAGGAGACATAGCAGATCTACCTAATAAATAGAAACAAACACAAAGAGGCAGACAAAATGAGGAGACAAGGAAACATGCCCAAAATGAAAGAACAGGAGAAATCTCCAGATAAAGAGCTAAATGAAATGAACATAAGCAATTTATCAGCTATAGAGTTCAAAAAACCATTATAAGGCCCTGGCCAGTTGGTTCAGTTGGTTGGAGCATCTTCCCATACACCAAAGGTTGTGGGTTTGATTCTTGTTCAGGGCACATACCTGAGTTACAGGTTCTATCTCTGATCAGGACATGTACAGAAGGTGGCTGATCAATGTTTCTCACATCGGTACTTCTCTCTCTCATTCTTTCTCTCTCACTCTCTCTCTCTCTCGCTCTCTCTACCATCCTCTCCCTCTAAAACCAATGAACATATCCTCAGGTGAGAATAAGAAATGGTTATAAGGATGCTCAAGGAACTGAGTGAGAACTACAAGGAACTTGATAAAAACTATAATAGCATGGAAAAAAACACAGAAGCTATAAAAAAAGAACCAGTCAGAAATGAAGAATACAATATCTGAAATGAAGAATACACTAGAAGGAATAAACAGTAGGTTGGATGAAGTGAGGACTGTTGATGGAGGCAAATTTCAGCCAGTCATAATTACGCAAGAAGTTCATCAGAAGCCTGATGGACCTTGGGTCTCTAGCAGGGCTGATAGTCTGCATATTATTACCTGCTGCTGAACAGCTGTAGGCATTTCCCCTAACCTGATAATCTTTTCCTGTTTTTCAAACCTTACCTTTGATATGTATATCTGCTTTGCTAAAGGGCAAAATGTGTTAATATAAAGCTGTGGGTCCGGAGATTCGGGGAGTTTAGTCACTAGAGCTAAGTTTCCACCTGGCTTTCCCCCATAATTTCCAAATTTATATTTCTTGTCTAGTCTCTATTCATTTATGCTGCAGCCCCTTCTCCAGATTCCTGAACCCTTGCTGCAAAAAGACTGTGGCATACTGAATCAACGATTTAAAAGATAATGTATCAGAAAACACCCAATCAGAGCAGAAAAAATTTTTTTAATGAGAATAGTTTAAGGGACCTTTGGGATCACATGAAACATAATAATATTCATACCATAGAGGTACCAGAAGGAGAAGAGAGAGCAAGGCATTGAGGACCTATTTAAAAAATGACTGAAACATTCCTAACCTGGTGAAGAAAGAAGGCACAGAAGTCCAGGAAGCACACAGAGTCCCAAACAATATGAACCCAAAGAGGCCCACACAAAAACATATCATAATTAAAATGGAAAAGATTTAAGACTAAGAGAGAACCTTAAAAGCATCAAGAAGTTAGTTACCTACAAGGAAGCTCCCATAAGACTGTCAGCTGATTTCTCAACAGAAACATTTCAAGCCAGAAGCAACTGGCATTAAATGTTCAAATTGATGAAAAGCAAGGACCTACAACCAAGACTACTTTACCCAGAAAGACTATCATTTAAAATTGACAGAGCAATAAAGAGCTTCCCAGACAAAAAAAGGCTAAATGAGTTCGTTACCACCAAATCAGTATTACAAGAAATGATAAAGGGTCATCTTTAAGAAGAAAAAACAAGAAGGAAGAAGGAAAAAAAAGGAAACAAAGGAACATAGTTACAAAGAATAAAATGGCAATAAATACATACTCATCAATAATAATTTTAAATGTAAATGGGTTAAATGCTTCAATCAAAAGAAATAGGGTAATTGAATGAATAAGACAAGATCCACCATAGAACATAAGATACAGACTAAAAGTAAAGGGATAGAAAAAGATATTTTTTTTTTTTTTTTGCAAATGGAAGTGGAAAAAAAAAAGCTGGGGTAATAATACTATATCTGACAAAATAGACTTTAAAACAAAGGCTATAGTAAGAGACAATGAAATACACTGCATAATGATAAAGGGAGCAATCCAACAAGAATATATAATACTTATAAACATGTATGCACCCAAAAAAGGAGAGCCTAAATATATAAAGCAAATCTTGATGGACATAAAAGGAGATATTGATAGTAATACAATCGTTGTAGGGAATTTTAACAACTCATTGACATCAATGTATAGATCTTTCATACAGAAAATCAACAAGGAAACAGCGGCCTTAAATGACACACTAGACTAAATGGATTTAATTTAGATCTTCAGAGCATTTCACTGCAAAGCAGTAAAATATACTATCTTTTCAAGTGCATATGGAACATTTTGTAGGATAGAACACATGTTATGGTACAAAACAAGTCAATAAATTGAAGAAGATTGAAATCATATTAAGCAAATTCTCTCATTACAATGGTATGAAAGTAGAAATAAATCACACACAAAAACTGAAAAATACACAAAGACATGGAGGCTAAATAACATGCTACTAAATAATGAATGGGTTACCAATGAAATCAAGGAAGAAAGTAAAAGATAACTTTGAAACTAATGAAAATGAGAACACAACAACCCAAAATCTATGGTACAAAACAAAAGCAGTCCTAAGAGAAAAATTCATAGCATAACAGGCCTACCTCAAGAAATAAGAAAAATGTCAAATAAACAATCTGACTTTCAACATAAAGGAACTGGAAAAAACAACACACAAAGCCCAAAGTTAGCAGAAGAAATAAAATAATAAAGGTCAGAACAGAAATAAACAAAATAGAATTTTTTAAAAAAATACAAAAAGATCTGTGAAACCAAGAGCTGGTTCTTTGAGAAGATAAATAAAATTGATAAACCTTTAACCAAACTCATCTATACTAACTGGATGTCTTCCAGACGTCCGTCCTGACAAAGCTGGGTACGGGTGAAGCCACCTGTGGTCCCAGGTGCCTGCAGCTGGCCCAGGTGAAGCCACCTGTGGTCCCAGGTGCCTGCAGCTGGCCCAGGAGAAGCTGCCCACAGTCCCGGGTGCCTGCGGCCAGCCCGGGCTGAGCTTCCAGGGGTCCCGGTGCTTGTGGCTGGCCAGAAGGAGGGAAGCCTGGGTCCCGGGTGCAGGGACTGAGGCAGAGGCAGTTAGGGGCAATCAGGCTGGCAAGGGAGCAGTTAGGGGAGATCAGGCCAGCCAGGGAGCAGTTAGAGGTGATCAGGCCAGCAGGCAGAGGGGTTAGGGGCAATCAGGCATGCAGGCAGAATGGTTAGGGGTGATCAGGCAGGCAGGTGAGCGGTTAGGAGCCAGTGGTCCTGGATTTCAAGCGGGATGTCCAACTGCTGATTTAGGCCCGATCCCTGTGGGGTTTGGACATCCTCCGAGGGGTCCCGGATTGGAGAGGGTGCAGGCTAGGCTGAGGGATCCCCCCCACACACATGAATTTTGTGCATTGGGCCTCTAGTCTATAATAATAAAAGTGTAATATGCTAATTAGACCAGATGTCCTTCCAGGACAAAGCCATGGCTGCAGCTGCAGGATCAAGGCAGCCACCGTGGCTGCGAGTGAGGGATCCAGGCAGCCGCCGCGGCTGCAAAAGTTTACTCTTGCATGAATTTTGTGCATCGGGCTTCTAGTCAAGACTAAAAGAGAGAGGATTCAAATATGTAAAATCAGAAATGAAATAGGAGAAGTAACAATTAATACCACAGAAATACAAAGGACTGTGAGAAAATATGAACAACTATAAGTCAACAAATTGGACAATCTGAATGAAATGGATAAATTCCTAGAAACATAAAATTTTCCAAGATTCTTCCAAGGAAGAATCGGAAAATATGAATAGACTGATTACAACTAATGAAACTGAAGCAGTATTTAAAAAAAAAACAAAAAACACTTTTGCCGAAACTGGTTTGGCTCAGTGGATAGAGGGTCGGTCTGCGGACTGAAGGGTCCCAGGTTCGATTCCAGTCAAGGGCATGTACCTGGGTTGCGGGCACATCCCCAGTAGGAGATGTGCAGGAGGCAGCTGATCGATGTTTCTCTCTCATCGATGTTTCTAACTCTCTATCTCTCTCCGTTCCTCCCTGTAAAAAAAAAAAAAAAAAAAAAAAAAAATCAATAAAATATATCTTAAAAAATAAATAAATAAATAAACTTTCAACAAATAAAAGTCCTGGACTAGACGACTTCACAGGTGAATTTTATCAAACATTCAAAGATCTAACACCTATCCTTCTCAAACTATTCCAAAAAATTCAAGAGGAGAGTAGACTCCCAAGTTCATTTAATGAGGCCAACATTATCCTAATTTCAAAACCACATAAAGACACTACAAAGAAAGAAAACTATAGCCCAGCCCTGGCTAGTGTTTCTCAGCCCACACACCAAGGGTCGTGAGTTCAATTCCTTGTCAAGGGCATATACCTGGGTTGTGGTTTCAGCTCCCCGGCCTGGGGTGCATATAGGAGGCAACCAATCCATATGACTCTCTCACATCGATGTTTCCCTCTCTCTCTCTCTCTCTCTCTCTCTCTCTCTCTCTCTCTCTCTTTCCTCTCCCTCCCTTCCACTCTCTCTAAAAATCAATGAAAAAAAATATCCCCAGGTGTGGATTAAAAAAAGAAGAAAATTATAGCCCATTATATCCCTGATGAACATAGATCCTAAAATTCTCAAAAAATATTGTAAACTGGATCCAGCAATACATCACATAGGTCATACACCATGATTTATTTCTGGGATGCAAGGTTGTTACAATATCCACAAATCAATAAATGTGATATACCACATAAATAAAATGAAGAATAAAAATCACATGATCATATCAATTGATGCACAAAAAGCATTTTATAAAATCCATTATACACTTAATGACAAAAACTCTCAGCAAAATAAGAATAGAGGGAACATATCTCAAAGTTATAAAGTCCACATATGACAAACCCACAGCCAGCATCATACTCAATGGGCAAAAACTAAAAGTATTTCCCTTAAGATGAAAAACAAGACAGGTATCCACTTTCATTTCACCACTCTTCTTCTGGAACATAGCACTGGAAGTCAGAGCCACAGCAATCAGACAAGAAGAAATAAAAGTAATCCAGCCTGGCTGCGGTGGCTCTGTGGTTGAGCATTGACCCATGAACCAGGAGGTCTTGGTTCAATTCCTGATCAGGGCACATGCCTGGGTTGTGGGCTTGATCCCCAGTAGGAAGCATGCAGGAAGCAGCCAATCGATGATTCTCTCATCATTTATGTTTCCATCTCTCTCTCCCTCTTCCTTGCTCTCTCTGAAATCACTAAAAATGTATTTTTTAAAGGGCATCCAAATTGGAAAGGAAGACATATGACTGTCACTATTTGCAGATGACACGATACTGTCTGTAGAGAACCCTAAAGACTCCATAAAAAATACTACTAGAAATGGTAAGTGAATTCAGTAAGATAGCAGGATATAAAATAAATGTCCAAAAATTGGTTGCATTTTATACATCAATAATGAACTATTAGAAAGAGAAACTAAGAAAATAATCCCACTCATGATTGCTTAAAAATACCTAGGAATAAGTTTAACCAAGGATGTATTCAGAAAATTTTAATACGCTGAAGACAGAAACTGAAGAGATACAAATAAGTGGATGCATATACCATGTTCATGGGTAGGAAGATTTGGCATCATTAAAATGTCCATACTACCCAACAATCTGTAGATTCACACAATTCCCATTAAGATACCATGGCATATTTCACAGAACTAGAACAATTATTCCAAAATTTTATTTGGGACCACAAAACACACACACACACACACACACACACACATCCCAGACAGCAACAGCAATCTTGAGAAAGAAGAACAAACTTGAAGGAATCATGCTACCTGATATCCAGCTATACTATAAGACCACAGCAATCCAAACACCATAGTACTGGTATAAAAACAAGCATATAGATCAATGAAACAGAATAGAAAGCACATAAATAAACTCACACTTTTACAGTCAATTAATATTGGGCAAAGGAGGAAAGAACATACAATGGGGTAAAGATAGCCTATTAAATGAATGGTGCTGGGGAAAAATTGGATCGGTATGTGTAAAAAAAAATTAAGCTAGATCACCTTCTTACACCATACACAAGAACAAACTCCAAAGAGATCAAGGACTTAAATGTAAGACTCCAAACCCTAAAAATCCTAGAAGAAAACATAAGCAGTAAAATCTCAAACATTTCTCATAGAAATATTTTTTCTGACATATTTCCTCAGACAAGGAAAACAAAAGAAAAAATAAACAAATGGGGCTATATAAAACTAAATAATTTTTTGCATAGCAAAGGAAACCATCAACAAAATGAAAAGATAACCCACTGAATGGGTAAACATATTTGCAAATGATACATCTGATAAGGGGTTAGTATCCAAAATTTATAAAAAACTTGTACAACTCAACACCAAAAAACAAACAAACAATGTAATTTTAAAATGGGCAGAGGCCCTGAATAGACACTTCTCCAAAGAGAACATACAGATGGGCAATAGACATATGAAAAGATGCTCCAGGTCACTAATCAACAGAGAGATGCAAATTAAAACCACAATGAGATACCGCCTCACATCTGTCAGAATGGCTATCATCAATAAATCAACAAACAACAAGCATTGGGTGAGGCTGTGGAGCAAAGGGAACCTTTGTGCACAGCTGGTGGGAATGCAGACTGGTACAGCCACTGTGGTATGGAGTTACCTCAAAAAACTAAAAATGGAACTGCCTTAGGACCCAGCAATTTCACATCTGGATATATATCCAAAAAAATCTGAAACACTAATATGCACCCCTATATTCATTATTTACAATCACCAAAATTTGGAAGCAGCCCAAGTGCCCATCAGTAGACGAGTAGGTAATAAACAACAACAGTGGTACATTTACACAATGGAATACTCCACATCCATAAAAAAGAAGAAAATATTACCTTTTGAGACAGCATGGATGGACCTGGAAAGCATTATGCTGAGTAAAATAAGCCAGTCAGAGAAAGATAAATACCATATGGTTTCACTTATATATGGAATCTAATGAACAAAATCAACAAAATAGAAACAGACTCATAGATACAGAGAACAGACTGACAGTTGTCAGAGTGGATGGCGGGGGGCGGTGGGGGAGCGGTGGGGAATGGTTGAAAAGGGTGAAGGGATTAAGCAAAAAGCAAAAACAAAACACACAACTCAGACACAGACAACAGTATGGTGATTACAAAACAAAGTAAGGGAGGAAGCAGAGGGTAAAGGGGGATAAATGGCAACGGCAGGAGGCTTGGCTTTGGGTGGTGAACACACATACAGTATACAGACGTGCATTATGGAATTGTACACTTGAAACACTTAATTTAATAACCACTGCCACCCCAATAAATTCAATAAAGTTATAACAGAAAAACAACTCCTATTTATCCTCCAAAACTCACCTCAATTCACCTCATTTATGGAATCTTTCCAGAGCCCCCATCTGCCTGAGCTGAGTTAAATACCCCTCCTCATGTGTCTATCACGTACTTCTCTCTTCCTGTTGTAATTACTGATTTATCTCTGTATCCCCACAAGGACATGGGACACAGAGACCAGCACCTGGCCTGTAATGGGCCCTCAGAAAATCTTTGTTGCGTAGCTGAATGAATGTTGAATAAAGCAATAAGAAAGTGGATCTAATCATCTCAAAGGCTGGAGATTCTCTGGAACTGTGGCCGGCCGAGTCAGCAAACTGCAGCCCTCAGCCTAGCCACTTGCTTTTCTAAAAAGAATTTTATTGCAACACAGCCAGCCTCATTCACTTGCATACTAGTTATGGCTGCTTCTGCATTACAACCACAGAGCTACGTGGTTGTAACAGAGACTATTTGGCCCACGAAGCTAAAATATTTACTATCTGGCATTTAATTTGCCCACCCTGATCCAAAATATCTCATAACCAAATCAACTTTCCATAATGATAAAGAAAAATAACTACTATTACTTCCACTGCTGCTATTATTGATATTTATTCTATAGATATTGATGAAATAAGTCCCTCTGTTCTCGTATACTATACATTATCGTGGGTTGAAATGCATTAAATATGTACAAGCAAAGTGACATAGCTACAGATGTGGATAAAGACAGTGAAGGAAACAAACAGGATAATCTGTTAGAAAGTATCTGGTTGGGAAGGTGTCACTGTGGAGAAGGTGTCAGGGTAGCCTTTCTCTCTGGGGCAGTGACAATTATGTTAAAACATAAAGAAGGAAACAGAGCCAGTCTTAGAGAGTGCTGGGGAAAGTATGTTCTAGAAGGAATATTGAGTACAGGGGCCCCTAGGTCAGGAGGAGGTTGGCGTGCCTGAGGAACTGAATGGAAGCCACTGTGGACGGCATGCAGTGAGGAGAAAGGAAGGGACACAAACAGGCTTGAGGGAGGAGGCAGGATACCTGGCCTTGGAGGCCAGGGGAGGTGTTCTGACTGGTTGATTTCATTCTGAATGCCAGGTGCTATTCTAAGAGCTTCCACTGACTCCTCTCAACCATCTACTGTTTTAGTTTCTGTTAATGTTCTCAATTTAGAGGAGCAGAAACTGAGGCTCAGAGAGCTGTGAATTTAGTAACTAATGAATCGAGAGTCTGGGATGAGAACTTAGTCTGACTCAGAGCACAAGGACTGCCCAGCAAACTACACAGCCTCCCATCTGCTCCTGAACTCTACCACATAGACCCTCAACTTAAAAATGATCACGATGGCCCAGCTGGTGTGGCTCAGTGGTTGCATCGACCCCGTGAACCAAGAGGTCACTGGTTCAATTCCTGGTCAGGGCACATGCCTGGGTTGCGGGTGTGATCCCCAGCAGGAAGTGTGCAGAGGGCAGCCGATTGATGATGTTTCTCTCTTATCGATATTTCTATCTCTATCCCTCTCACATCCCCTCTCTCTAAAAATCAATAAAAACATGTTTTTAAAACAAATGATAATGGAACCACGAATCTGTCCCCAATCTACTCACCTGCCTTGGTTTCCAGTGACTCTCTGTGAACTGGTCCCTCTTTCCTAAAGAAGCCACACACTTCAGTGTCTCCGCCATGTTCTTCCTGCACACTGTGCCACTCTGTCCATCCACGAATTTCCCATGTCACCCTGCCACTTTCCCGCTAACCTTCTTCCCCTGTATTAACACCTCCCAGAAACACTTCACAGTGCTTGTCACGGAGCCAGTGCTGGGCTGTGTTTACTGAACAAATGCCTGCCTCCCCAGGGCTCATTCTTCCTATCCCTGAGCTCTGGGAGGAGGTGAAGGCCTTACTGCTATCTGAAGGTATCCCAACAATTTCCTGCTAATATCTCACAGACACCAGCCTCCTCATACAAGTCAGAAAATGCAGAGTTATCACATGCTTCGGCACTGAAAAGGCAAAACCCATAAGGGAAAAATAGTGCTGACACCTTAGAATTCTAACTTTAGAAATACTGAGCATATGCTGGCATTTTGCTGAATTTTCTGGCATTATCATGACCAGTCAGACTTTTTAACAAATACTGTGTTTGTGTTTTAAATTGTTCCAACTGAGTTTACTTGCTCTTTGAGACATATTTCATGAACTTAATTGTCTACATTTTAAAATTTGGTAAGATTCATCCTGTTTTTTTAAAAAAGTACCAAAGAAGGAAGTTCACAAAGTATGTTGAACTCTAAAGTAAAATTTATCTTAATAAGCAGAATTCAAAACAAAACTGGATGTAATTTGAGAAAAATGGTCCCAACTTCTGTTACCTGATTGAATTTCTCTGGTTACTTATATAATGTAGTATTCTTATCTAGTCTTTAAAACTTTTCTATTCTGACACTTTAACTTCTCACAAAAAATATAGTTCTTTCAGATAGCATTGCTGACACAAAACATCCCCTTCAGCACCATGGGCACACATCTCCATGAGTACAAGTTACATTCTGACATGCTATACACTGTCTAGGTTAGCATTTTTTACATAATGCTTTAGGCCATGAGAGATGTTTTTCTGAAGAAATAAGATGAATATATATACAGATCTAATAAAAAAGCAATACCTTCTTGTACTTCTCAGAACTGAGGGATCTAACAGCAAACTGTTTACATACACAACCTTAGATCCCCCTAATCCAGATTTTATGTCCACCCAAAGGGGGTAACAATCCTGCTCTATGTTGGGTGCAAAAGCAGCTCCTGAGCATCATTCCCGGGCCTGCGGGCAGTACGGCTTCGTTGTAGGCATGATGGTGGAGTCAGAAAACACTGTATATAAAAACACGTGAGGTAAGAGGTAAGGAAGTGCTTAGGTTCATTTATTCTTCAGCAGACACAGCCGCATCAAGATCTGTAAGCCTTAAGAATCTTAAGAAAGAGCACTAATTTATGATGCAGAAACTGGGAAAGTCTGATTTGTGGGTGGCATGATTTACTGCATACCCAGAGTCCTTTTAGGCCACTCCAAAGCCATGATGCACCTAATGGTACCCACAAAGCCAGCGCAGGTGGAAGCATCAGGAATATTTCCCAAGGTCTAATCACTGAAATTGTTCTTGTAAAGATAACCAATGACTTCCACGTTGTCAAATTCACAGATCCCGTCTCTGCCTTCAAACTACCTAGTTGCTCAGAAGCATTCAAAATGACTGACGTCTCCCTGCTCCTCAGGTCCTTGCTTCTCTCGGCTTTCTGGACACCAGATTCCCCTGGGTTCCTGCTTCTACCCTGGCTGCTGCTTGTCTTCTTTGCTAAAGCATGAATGCTGGAACATAGGCACCCATCCTGAGGTGCCTTCTGCTCTCTAGCTGCACCCCCTTGACATTTTTCTTTCTTTTTTAATTGACATACATTTTTAATAGATTCATGTGCACAATATAATGATTCGACATTTGTATATATTGCAAAATGATCACTATACTAGGTTTAGTTAATATACCTCACCACATATATTTGCAAAATGTTTTTGTCTTGGGATAAGAACTTTCAAGATCCACTCTCTTTGCTCCTTTCAAATATGCCCTTGACTTTAGAGTAGCATCTGGCGAACCCCCAATTTCAGTCTCCAGCCCTGATCTCATAGAGCTTGGGGCTCATATATCTAATTGCCTCTGTGATGGTTCCACTAGAACTTCCAAAACATAATTCTCTGTTCTCCTCTGAGGCCTATTCTCTCTCCCACTCCCCTGGCTAGTCAACCTATCTTAAATGGCATCACCATCCATCAGTTCCTCAAGCCAAAATTCTAGAAGTCCTCATTAGCTCTCCTCTTTCTCCATCACCCACCCTCAATGTCCAGTCCTACTGGCTCTACTTCTAAAATGTAGCCCAACAATTCCATCCCTTTCTCCCTCTGCTCTACAAGCTACCAGGATCTCTCATTTGGATCAGGGTACCAGCTCTTAACTGCTCTCCCACTTCCACTCTTACCTCTTCTACTGTATTCTACACAGACTACCTACGATGATCTTCAATAAGCATAGATCATGCTTTCAATGCTTAGATTAAAATCCAAACTTCTTACAGGGCATCTAAGGCCCTCTGTGATCTGGGCATCATCCACCTCCCTACTTTCTCTCCTCCTGTTCACGTCTCCTTACTCCAGCCATGCTGACCCTTTTCCTGGTCTCTGACCGTGCCAAGCTCAGGGCCTTTGTGTGCTGTTTCTTCCACATGGAACATATTTCTTGTGCAAATAGCTACACAGGAAGATCTCACCTTATCCTATATAATAAAACCCTAATATGTAAATCGACCAAAGGACGAATGGACCAGTCGCTATGATGTGCACTGACCACCAGGGGAAGACACTCAATGCCGGAGCTGCCCCTTGGTGGTCAGTGCACTCCCACGGAGGGAGCGCCTCTCAGCCAGAAGCCGGGCTCATGACTGGTGAGCACAGCGGCAGGGGTCCTCTGAGGCAGCACTAAGGACCCCTTGGGGGATGTCCGCCGAGAGATCCCAGATTGCAAGAGGGTGCAGGCCAGGCTGAGGGACCCCCTCCCCACCCCTGTGCACAAATGTTGTGCACTGGGCCTCTAGTGAAAATGTAAGTGAGAGTCCAAAAAGAAACAATGTGGCCTAATCTCAAAGATTCTCAAGTTATAAAGTAGAAAGTCTGGAACTTCTCCATCCTTCTACTGGGGGAACGTAGCACAGGGGTGGAGCCAGAAAGAAAGTTCTGTTGCTACTTTGGATCCAGCGGCAGTGAGACTGTGTATGGATCAGGGGGTTGAGAAGATACTGATGATAGTGACTGGGTGGGCATCAGGGGAGACTGGGAGGATTACTGGGAGACATTTGAGAATTGGGGAGAGGGAGGACTCCAAAAGCATTGAAGGATATGAGAGTCTAGGAGTGAAGGGGGAATGAGATTTTTAGAGTGGTTAGGGACTGGATCATTTGCTTTAAAAGCAGCAGGTATAGACTGGACTCTTTACTATCCTCTTGGTAGCTGAAGTGAGCTTTTGAAAATGACTGTGCTGAAACTAGCCCTTCTGGAGCCCAGGGTTGCTTAAGGGAGAGACCCAGTCTCAGCACATCATCTTAGACCAGAACAGGCAGAAAGAGGCCCATAAAATTTTATGATCATATGGAAAAGAAGAGCTATAACAGTAATAATGGTATAATGGTAGTAAAAGAAGTAAGATAAACACAGAAGAAAATAAGTTTTGTGCTTCCTGGGACCCAGGCTCCCACCTCCTGGACCTAGTGTGTACTGGTGAGGAAAGGAGGGGGCGAGGGGAGGCGGGTTTGATTCTCACGCATTTCTCACAAGGCGAGTTCTCCCTCCATCTCGCTATTTGCATGAGTTCCGCACAGGCATTCTCCACTCCACAGCCAGGCCTCTGGCCCAAGGTAGTGTGTTGAGCACAGGCTCTTGTTTTAACCTGTTTATCCCCAGACAAATAAAGTGAGTGGCTATAGAGGTGCCTGTATCTAAGAGTCTCTTGACGCTCAGCCTTACAGAATGATTAGTGTAAAGATGTCTGTTTGTCAGTCAGCCCTCCCTCCCTACTGTTGTGTGGTGAAGACAGGGTCATGGACACGCCTGCCTCCCACCCTGACTCCCCCACTGCTCTAAGCACAGATTCCCCAGGGCGCCCCTGTCCTGTGGGCTCTGCTGACCTGCCCCACCTGGAGCTGCAGGCATCCTCTTTAGGTGTCATTTAAAGGACCCTGTGAAATAGTAAGAGTGTGTGAGGAGAAAGGGGGTTGCTCTGAGGAAAACATGAAGAAAAATGGAAGGATTTCTGCAGAAAGGAAAAAATGAGTGAAGGGCACTGCTGCGCAAGTCCAGGAAGCTTGGGGACTCTGGCAGCGTGGCCCGCAAGGGAGAGGCCACTGCCTGGGATAAGCCAAGAGAGTAGGCCAAGCAAAGGGCTGCAGCACGGCTCTGGTGCCCAGGAGCCAATCAGAGCTGAGTCGTCATCACCCTCCAGAGCTTCCCATTGTCTGGAGTGAGAACTTCTCATCCTCAGTCCCAGTCCTCCTCCCCTCCCGTCCCTCCCCCCACCCCAACAGCACTAAAAAGGGATTTCATGTCTTCAGTGTCCTGTACAGGTGACACTCATCATTGTCACAGGCTGTGCTGGGACCCGATAATTCCCCGTGTGAACACACAGCTTTCTCTAAGAGAAGATACCCAGAAGCCCGAGGTAAAGGATTGGGGTCCCAAAGGAGTAGGGCTGGGGCGTCCCTCCCTGTCCTGGTGAGGGCTGAACTGCACGGAGGAAGTGGCAGCCGCAGCCCGAATGTGAGAGCACATATGAGCCAAAGGAGCTGCCTGCATGGATGGAACTACAGAGCTTTATGCTAAGCGAAATAAGCCAGTCAGAGAAAGATAAATATCACATGATCTCACTCATTTATGGAATATAATGAACAACATAAACTGAGGAACAAAAACAGATCCAGAGACAGAGAAGCATGGATCAGACCATCAAACCTCAAAGGGAAGGTAGGGGAGGGCGGGGGTAAGGGGACAAGATCAACCAAAGGACTTGTATGCATGTATATAAGCCTAACCAATGGACACAGACAACAGGGGGGTGAGGGTATGAATGTGGGGGTGGGGGAATGGGGGGATAAGGACACATATGTAATACCTTAATCAATAAAGAAAAATAAATAAATAAATAAATAAATAAATAAGCTGCCTGCCACCCCTGGGCATTGCAGGCAGGATATTCTAAAGCAGGGGTGGGCAACCCCTGGCACATGTGCCAAACATGGCATGCCAGTAACTATTGCTGGCACACGAAACCCTCTCTTATAATCTTCCATTTACAATTTTTGTGAACATTTGAATGACTTAAATGTTAAATTACAAGGAACTGGCAAGACGATGTTATGTTTGGTTACATAAAGGCTTTTGAAAAGAAACTGGAAGTCTTTAAGAGGGATGTGGATGGTGAGAGATTTAGATATTTCCCAAACCTCAAGAGGCACATCAAAGACCTCCCAAAAGATGACAGAACAGACTGTCAAAGCTTTCAAAAGCTGTTTTTAAACATCATCGAGTCAACTATTGAGCAGTTATTCTCAAGATTTGTGAAATTCAGAGAACTGGAAGAGACAGCAAAATTCATGAGGTTTCCAGACAGCATGAAACTGGAGGAACTAAACTTACAAATGTTTTCATGGATAGACATGGCTGACTTTCAAATGCAGTTGATTGAATTTCAGAGTAGCTCAATTTGGAAGCAGAAATTATTGACCTTAGAGTTGACTTGGAAAACATTGAAAAAAAGCAATTAGAGACAGGAGTACCAGAGAGAAGTGCTAAAAACGAACTATTGAGGACTTGGAATGCCATTCCAGAAATTTTTTTCTGTTTAAAAAACTTTGCAACAGCATTACTCTCCATGTTTTCATCTATATACGCTTGTGAATCTTTGTTCTCAGTGATGAATTTTGTTAAGTTTCGTAATAGGAGTAGCCTGATGGATGAAAGTAGTAGCTCGTGCATATCTCTGAAGGTCATGAAATATAAACCTGATGTGAAATCTCTGTCATCAGTGATGCAGCAGCAAAAGTCCCACTGATAATATCAAACAGAGTCATAAAGTTTTCTGTCGGACTATCAGTGCGCATGTATACATTAAAAAATAAATGTATTTTTCATCATCATATACTGTGTTTTTGTCACTCGGATGAATTTTATTATTTCTTCAAGGTTCTTCACATATGTACACCTTAAGAGATATCAAGTAGGTGTAACATGTTCTCAAAAAATTAGGGTTGGCATGCAGAAGAATTTTGAGTCAGAGATTTTGCTGGTTTTGGCATGCACTCACAAAAAGGTTGCCCACCCCTGTTCTAAAGGAATTGCTTCCCTGGAAATCTGACTCTTGCAAGATCAATCTCAACTAAGTTTAATTTTGGTAATTTCAATTTCAACTTTTTCCAAATTCTGTACATAAGACAAAACTATTAACATTTGTTATATCATGCTATTTCAAAAAAGTACATAATCCAATTTTATATCAAATATATAACTCACTGATGAAGGTGAAGGTGAAACGGTGCTGGGTAGCAATGGCCACCCAGGGAGGGGACATCCTGGCTTTAAACACGGTCCATCTGCTGTCTACCAACACTTTCGTGTCTCTAGCTGCATCCTGTCCTCCCAACTCTAGTCTCCTAAATTAGCTCCTACCTTCCCCTGTACACCTACTCCTGCCCCCTGCCTGCCTCTCTAAATGGCAGCTCCATCCTCCTAGTTGCCCAGGCCCAAAGCCCTGCAGTCTCTATTCATTACTCTTTCTCTCCCAGCTCATGTCCATTCAGTGTGCCCGACCTTCTCACTGTTTCACATCACTGCCAGGTCACTGCATCAGCTGTTTCCCCTGCTTCTGCCTTTGTCCCCTTAGTGTGTGCTCTCAACATGGGACTCAGAAAGATCCTGTTTACACAAAAGTCAGATCACTCTGCCCAGTTCCAAACTCTCCACTGGTCTGCTCACTCAGAGTAAGAGTCAGACCCTTGCCATGGCTCTTGAACCTACCATTCTCCTGCCCACTCACTGCTCCCGCCTCCCTGGCCTTCTTGCCACCTCAGGGCATTTGCACTGGCTCCTCCCTCTGCCTGGAACACTCCTCAGGATATCCACATGGTTCCCTCCTCCCTCTGCCTGGAATGCTCCCACCAGGATATCCACATGGCTCCCTCAGCACCTCCTCTGGAGCCATCTTCTCAGGGAGGCCTTTTCTGCCCACCTTATTTAAAGCTGTAACCCTCCTGCTTCATGTCTCAAACCTCCTATTCCCATCCCATCTCTGCTTCATTTTATTCAATAGTAGTTATTTCTCCCAATACACCATGTAATTTGTTTGCTCACTAAGAAAAGTCTGCCCCCTCCACCATTCTACAATTTAAGCTCCTCAGAGGCAAGGATTTTTGTCTGTTGTCTGCTTTATTCCCCCTCCCCACCTACAACAGTGCTGACATGTCAAAGTCCCTCAGCAGTAATTGTTGAATGAGTGACTGAATACATAACTAACCTATAGCAGCTCTGACAACAATATGTAGGTCCATCACATTATCATGAGAATCATCAAAAAATAATTTCATCTTTTATAGAAGTGCTTGTCAAAAAACTAATTATTAAGACCATCAATGATTACCTCAGTAAATGACAATTCACAGAGTAATATAATGGCAAAGAGGTGAGGAAAGTCCCCTTCCACTAATAATAAAATAAAAGTAATAATAATAATAGTAGTAGTAATAAAGCTAATATTTAATACTGGCAAAGGTATGGCAAGAAGAAGCATGTTGAAAAAACACGAGTATGAAAATAATTATTACAAGTTTTCTAAAAAATAAGCCTGCAAAAAGTTTAGATATGCATTATCCCATAATTACACTTAAAATAGCCTATCCTAAGAAAACAATATGAAAGAAGGCAAATACGTATGCACAAAGATTCCAATTGCAACATTATCGAAAATAGTTCAGAGTAAGCAGAATCCAAGAGCCAGTGGTACAATGGTTACCTCATTTCTACTGTTATTCCCAAGTAACCCACTTGCCCACCTATGTCCCATCCATATTACTCTTCAGGTTGCAATTTCTCAAACACCATGTTGCTTGCTTTGATGACACGTATCACAACTTATAACTGTGTGTTTCTTTCTGTGCTTGTTCTTACTGCTGCGTTCACCCATTAGACCAGCAGCTGCATGAAGGCAGGAGCACTGTTTTGTTCACTGCTGCCATCCTCTATGACAGCTGCTGGCACAAAATAAGTACCAGAATTTGTTGAATAAATGAACAAACACTATTAGGCTGCCATGAAATATTTCTGAAACATTTTGGCATAGGAAATGCCCACAATATGATATTCACAGGAAAAAAACAAAACTCACATTTGTGTTATTTTAGCTACTATGCTGAAAATGCATAGTAGCAGAAAAATGCATAGAAATAAAACAAATTGAAAGAAAAATCCCATAATATTGATTCTGTCTGGGTGCTAAAATATAAGGAGTATTACTTTCTTCTTTCTATTTTTCTATATTGAAAAAATTTTAAGTATATATGTATTATTTATATAATAAAGTGATACATTAAACCTACAAGAAGAAGAATGAAAGGAAAAACAAAGAAGTGCAGAGGATATTGCAGGAGGTGGCACTGGCCAGCCACTGCAGAGCAGAGTGACAGGGCTAGGAGAGGTGCAGGCCGTTCTGTGTTCAAGATTTGTGAACAGGTGAAAACAGGGTGACATGGTCAGTGCCGGCCTGTGGGAAGAGCTCTCTGACAAACTGTGGCCCGCAGGTGGTGCCCAGCCCACTGTTCTTGAATATTAAACTATATTGGCACACAGCCGCACCATCCACTCACCTCTTACCTGTGGCTGCTTCCATGCTAAGTAGTTACAACACAGACTATCATAGCCCAGAATGCCAAAAACATTGACTATCTGGCCTTTTACAGATAATGTTTCTGAATCCTGTTCTCCAGGATGTACTATAGGAGGGAGAAACTACAAGAAGTGGTTATAGGGCCATCATTTTAAAGGTGCCATGAAGGTGACCGTTAAAGATAGATAAGTCTTGATAAATGTCAGATGGAATAACAGAAAAAGGGTGAGGCATTCATATTTTAGACAGTTACCACATTTTATATGATAACTATTTAAAAGTGCAGCAGGGAAAACAGTCATTGTTGGATGGGTTACCTGAAGGATCAGAATTGTAGAGACTTGCAGCTGTTGCCATGGGTCCTGGCGGGTGGATGGCACTTGCTGAAGACCTCTGACTGGCGATCAGGATCCTGCTCTTTGCAGAAGGTAAACGGGACATCGCGCCCAATCCCAACTGGGGCTTAAGGAGCATGGCGGAGCGGTAGAAGGTGGGAGGAACTTCGTAGTGTGCATAGGGAGGAGAACAAAATTCTTCTTTTCCAGGGAGTTCTGTAACCTATAGCAAATGAACAGAAGCTCAATCAAAGAACTCACATCGCAGAATGAGGACTGCACCTGCTCAGGACACCCAGCTCCAGCAATAACCACCTGGCATCTCTGAGTTGCTCCATCCCTGATCACTTACCTTCTTGGGGCACAAGTGTCTTCATTGTTGAGTTGACAACACACCTGGATGACCTCTTGGGTCTCCTCCAGTTCTAATAGTCTATAAATCTACATCTCACTGGGAGAAAAAAGAACTTATTTGGTAAGATTTTTTAATTTGATTGCTGCAAAATCATCAGAATTTGTGCAAGTAGCCAATCTATAAGTAAATAATGTTAATGAAGCGTGGAAAGAATTTGCAAGTGTTCATAGAATTATGAGTTTCATTATTCCTAAGGAGAAAAGGCACAATTTTTCTGGTAACATAGTTTTATAATAAAAAAAATGAACTTTACCAATTTATGTTGTCTTTTCTAGGCTACTTATGAAATAAAACATGCACTGTTAATGAGGGAGAAAAGGCTATTTGAAAGAATATAAATGTTAATGGAAAAAATGTGTTTTCTGGCCTCCATAATCTATTTACGTCATTGAAAATGAGAGACTGATTTACATCCTCTGATTGTCCTCCCTGCTAAGGGCGGACTGACAGGAATGTCTGGGAAAGATTCACCAGAATGGAAGTTCTAGGAGAGAGTCTGTTGGCTGCTGAATCACTGACCTAGAACCGTGTCTGTCCATGGCCAAAATCAGTGAGCATCCAGCAGACAAACAAAACAGCTTTCTATTGTTTCCTAAATTTAATAATGTAACATTCCCGTTACTTTTTTCCAGTTAACAGTTTAGACTAGAATACAACTTATGGCTACCTTTCATGTATGCAATTCTGAACTCACAGAGCCTGTTCATGTTATCAGTGTTTCTTCATATTAAAAAGGAAAAAAATAAGACCGTACAATCATCTATTTCCTCTCAGTTTAAAAAGAATAGTGCCAGAGGCCATGCATGAAAAATACATCTGTTAATTAATTCTGCTCTAAATCACAATATATTTTATGTCATACATATCCAGGAATCACAAGCATTTAACAATACTAGTATTTTTAATAGGGTCTATGAAGCTCTGAGCCAAACTGTTGGAAGAGATAAGCCCTTAAATTGATACTCTTTGAATGCTGAAATAGATACAAGTTCTCCTTAAATTGACATTATTGAAACTAAAGATTAGGCCTTTAAAGTTTTATCATAATCACATTGTAAAACATGCATGATTGCTATTGTAGACCGGCTGAGCAGGGGCCACAGCAAATTACATTCCTTCAAAAGAACATTATACCTTTGCGCTCTGATAAAACTGTTTACTATTCTCCACTTAATTCTCTTACTATTGATCTTTAGCTTTTATATTATACTTATATTTTCTCTGTTCTTTTATTTTTGTTTCTAAATTTTGATGCCACTGCACATTGCTTTTAGCAGGTGCTCACATGAGGAAATTATAATCATTTCTAACCTATATCTGTCAAGTTTTTAGGATTGCAATATGCTGAGCTCAGTAATTACTCAGTTCTTTGAAACTGCATAGTTTTTAGGGCTCAAAACCCACCTGGGAAATGGTCATCACGATTTCAGTAACTTCAATGCCTGTCATTTTGTTGGATAATTTGTCACTGGTAAGATAACAAATTCTTTACACAGGTGAGAAATATGCCTCAGATGCCTAATCAGTGCATCTACAATAATAAAAGGGTAATATGCTAATTAGACCAGATGTCATTCCGGACGTCCTTCCTGATGAATTTGGGGCCCGAGAGAAGCCAGCCCGGGTCCCGGGTGCCTGCGGGCAGCCAGAGGGAAGCCAGCCTGGGTCCTGGGTGCCTACAGGCGGCCAGGGAAGGGAAGCCCAGGTCCCAGGTGCCAGAGGGAAGCTGGTGCCAGCAGCCGGGGAAAGGAAGTCCTACTCTTACACAAATTTTAGTGCATCAGGCCTCTAGTCCTATATAATAAAAGCCTAAATGCAAATTGACCAAACAGCAGAATGACTGGTGGAACTACCAGTCGCTATCACGCACACTGACCACCAGGGGACAGATGCTCAATGCAGGAGCTGCCCCCAGCCCGCAGCCCCCAGGCCAGCCAAGACAGATGCCAGCAGGGGCCCCCCAATCAGCCCGCTGGTCACCCCACAAATTGGCCCTGATTGCCGGCCAGGCCTAGGAACTCTACCTGTGCACGAATTTCGTGCACTGGGCCTCTGGTTTTTAATAAAACAGGGGAATCTACAAACAACTTCACATTCCTTGTATCTTTCACCTTTATTGACAGAACACAACAGGGATCACTGCATAGCGAAAAACACATAAAGACCCACCCAAAATGTTATTTTTCCTGCTTCTCTAGTGGAGTTATTTTCCCCAATTAGCAATAATCATGCCTGGGATAAACTTCATTGTCTATGATACTGCCACTGCACAAAGCTCCAATTGAGTATTTTTAGAGAAATTATTTTGAAAACAAACTAAAGTATGCTCATGATTTCATTCAAATTCCTAAAATCCATCAAAGCACACAAACAAATCAGTTCTTATAGGATTGTCCCTCTTTGTGATTGCCCTGTGTTGTTTTCCATGGGATCCTGGGCTGGGAAGCCATGGGTAAATGTGGAGCTTCACTGAGAAGCCACTGGGACAGCCCAGGAGATGACTTGTGATGTCTAATTGTGTCAACTAACCTGGGCCACTGTACCCAGATATTTGGTCAAAGTTTATTCTAGATATTTCTGTGAAGGTATTTTTGATGAGGGAAGGGAGTAGAGGAAGAAGTGGGTCCTAATATATGGTGACAGGAGAGGATTTGACTTTGAGGGTGGGCACACAGTGCAAAAAACAGATCTTATAACATATAAACCCACACCTGAAACCTGTATGATCATGTTGACCAATGTCACCCAATAAATTTAATTAAAATAAATAAAAATAAATATTTCTGTGGCAACTTGTCAGAAACATATTCTGTCATGAGCTGGGGGCACAGTGGTCGGATCTCCCCACGCCAAGCCTGACCAGAGGACTGAGACTTGCTGAGCTTCACAGAGATAGGAGCAAAGGCCAAGGGCCAGGGGGAAATGTGCTTGGTAATTTAAGAAAGATTCACAGTCACCAATCTAAGAGCCTGACCTATAAACCAGAGTGGCAAATTGTCCATTGTTAGTGAGGTGGCACTGCCTAGGGTCAGACTCTAAGTTCCTCTGGCCAGGGCATGCTTTCACTGCACTTAGAACAGGACACCATGCAGCCCTGCATGGGGCTGAGTCCCTACCATAGAGACTAGACCCCCCTAAACTCTCAGGTCAGCATCCTCTCTCTAGATGTGTGAGGGGGAAGCCTCTCCAGGCGCAGAGTCAGAAGACAGGAAGCCAGCAGCGTGATTCAGTGCTGACAGCTGGCACCATGGCCGGCAGATGGCCAGCTTCTGGGGCACCTGGTCAGTGCTAGCCTTGGTGGAGATGTGCTGCTAAGAATGGATTGACCACTTACTTTGTGCCGGAGATGACACCTGCTATGATCAATAAAGTCTGTAAAACTGTTGATACAATCAATCAAGCTAGAGTCCAACCTGGGACTGAATTATTCTATCTCTAGGGAGCTTTGGTTAGCTTCTGTTTGTATCCATCATATGTGAATTCATAAATCAGTTATCACTCAACATTTGTGAGCATGTGTTTATGCCAAGCACTGAACTCTGGGGTCACTGTGGGGAGCAAAAGACAGAGAAAGTCTCTTCTCTCATGGACTTCACATTCTAGTTAATGCAGCAAAAGCAAAAAAGGTATATAGGAGAGATAAGTTCTAATAAGAAAGAACCTATAGAAAGGGTCTGGGGAAAGGCAGCCTTCCCAATGAAATGACATTTGAAGGGACCTAAAGAAAGTGAAGGAGATAGTCGTTCAGGTATCTGGGAGGAACATTCCAAGTAGAGGGCAATGCAAAAGGCCTGGGGCAGCAGAGGGAGAGAGGAAGTCTGGAGGAAGGAGAGGCAGTCAGGAGGTAATGAGCCACCTACAGACTCCAGCCTGTGGTCTGAGTGGCCTGGGCAGACCTGAAGGGTGTTAGGGAGAGGAATGATCTGAGCCAGCTTTCCTTTTAATTGATCACTCTGCCTGCCAGGACATTGCTTCTGGAGGCCAATCTTCTTCATGAGCTCTGGGAGGATGACTCACCTAGCACCCAGTTACTTAAAGGGGCAGCACCCAGAGGAAAGGGTAAGGGCCTAGGAGAGCATCTCAGTGCTGCCATTGTTCTGTGGCCTTAGGTGAGTTATGCATACCTCTCCACATCTGTGTCCTCATCTATATAATGATAAAACCAGCAATCCCAATCTCCAGAGAGTTACAGTAAGGACTACTGAAGATTGACAAAGGTTAAATATATTACATGGCATAGCAGGTGCTCAACTAAATGTTAGGTAATGATTATTTTGACCCATGCCTATTTTCTACTCACTGTGTTCTTCACTTGTGTGAATATGAGATATCCCCCTCAGAGGATGAAGTCTGACCAATTTGAACAATGCATTTATTTCTGACTTTTGTTCTATTGACCTGGCTTATAGATGAATTAGGCTCACTTATTTAAACACAGAAGACAATTTAAACGCATGCTCATCTAACTTCATGTGTATCCTATTGCGTGGAATTTACGTGAGTCTCCTCAGGTGGTAGATCCATCTCATTATGATCATCAACCTTCTCCAGTCAAAAATGTCCATTTGTCTACAACCTCCTCTATTAAAAGCATTATTTCTGTACAGGTATATCCAAGGGAGACTTTCCAAAGGGAGAATATTCTGTTTTCACAATTGAAAATATGTGACAAAGTTTAGGTGTTCAACTTATAAATCATATCACAATGATATTCTCTTACCTCCTGCAAAAACTTTTCACTAATCTGACTGAAATGGTGTCCTGGGGGTTTGATCCCAGATACCATCAACCCAGGACTGAAGACCCTCGGCTTCTGCAGGTCTGGCTTGAACTTCTCGTAGAGGCTGGCAGCCGGCTTCAGGTCTCTGCCTGCCACCTTCTCCTCTTTGGGAAGAGCCGTATTACATGTGGGCGGAGCATAAGGAAGGCCCACTGGGACCAGCGAGGTGTCCACCTGGCCGAGAGCCTGCGGACTCCTCCTGATGTAGGTGATGATCTTGGGCCTCACGTGCTTGGGCTTGGGCAAAATCATGGGCTTGGGTTCTGTCCTTTCTGCTGTTCTTTCAACCTGGTGGCTCTCCAGTGCCTCCTGCGAGGAAGGTGTACCCTCAGAATGTGTGGAGATTGGCTTGGGGATCCCACTGGGGCAGGTGTTCTTGTCAGGCACTTTGGGGGAGGTGTTCAACAACTGCAAGCTGTCAGTGGGAGGTGGGGCAGCCGAGAGTGGCCCTGAGGGTGACCCTGTATCCACACTCAACATACCCAAGTCCTGAAGACTGGCGCTGGGCTGGTGGCTCACACTGACAGTTGTCTCTGGGTGGAGAGGGGTTGGGACACTGAGAGGAGACTCAGTTCTTGCTGTGGAACTTTCAGTCTTAACTGCATTTTCTAGAAGGTTCTTATTTTCAGCAACAGATGTAGTGACCTCTTTGCTTTCCCCAGCTTCTGAGCTGCTGCTCTGAGGGTCAAGGGGCTCAGGGACCCCAGTCTTACTCTCTCCAACAGAAGGATCTGAAGTAAAATCCATAGCACTGGCCCTGCTCCCACTGCTCAGCACCCTTTTCTCCTCGCTGGCAGCTGGGGCGCGAGGAATAAAAGCTGCATGACCATCACCTGGTGACGTGCTGCTGGATGAACTTTCATGCAGCTTCCCAGCTGCAACTGGTGAAATTTTGCCGGGGAGCTGATTATCAGCAGCTCGCAAGGAAGCCGGGCCAGGTTTGGGGAAGGTCTGGAGAGAACCTTGCTCACCCAGGTGGACGGCGCTCTGGTCCTGCACGCTCCTGCCTCTTGGCCCTCCAGGCGTGTGGACACTGCTCTGGGGCTGGGGCAGGCTGCTGACCGCCCTGGTGGGGGCTTCTTGCTGTGCTCCCCCGCCAGGCAAATTTCTCTCTTGGAGTAAGATGCTGTCTTCCTTGGGACATCCCAGACACTCGGCCCGGGCTGACATGAACTCCTGCAGGGCCCAGGGTTGGACAGATTTCAGCTCTGGGCTGGGCTCTCCCTTTTCCGGATGTAATTGTGCTTCTGGCTCACTCAGGACTTCCTCGGGTGCTGAAGTCAGAGCACACCCTGACTGGGCAGAGCGTGGTGTGCTCTCGTTGCTAGCTTCTGGCACATGTGCTCCTTCCATCGGGGGCTCTAAGCAGGTGGTCTCCTTGGCTTCTGAGGTAGATGGTTTAGGAAGACACACACTCTTTCCCTCTGAGGTGATGTCAGCTGGGGGACAAGCTGTCCCTGGGGAGTGGGATGTCACTGTCTTCTGTGGCCCCTCACCACCCTTGGGCATGCCATCCGGGGCATCAGGGGGGTCCAGTGGGACAGGCTGTGGAGGTGGCTGAGTCAGGCTCCCGGCACACTCCTTCGTGAACTGGTCCCCTGCAGCAGCAGGGCTGCTCGCCCTATCCAAAGCGTGCCTTCTCAGTGCCGCGTCATCCAGCGTCTTTGTCAGTTTATCCTTGGGAGCATGTCGGGGAGTTTCGGTGCCTCTTGGAGTCAAAACATCTGGACTGGCCTCACCTGTAACAGACCTCCAGCCTGCCAGACTTGGTCCCTGTCCACTCCACGCGGGCTGCAGGAGAGCTGTGCCTCTCTGAATTGTGTGCTCTTCGTTTATTTCCCTACGAATAGTCGCAGACAATTTTAAATCCTTCAGGCTGCTGGGGCCAGCCTGCAATCCCTTCCCAAAGCCCTGAAGTGAGTGAAATTCACTATGGAAATGGCTTCTGTTTTCTGGCTCATGTGAATTTGCATTTCCAATTTCATCTGTCAGGTCACATGTCTGAGACTCATCGCGAGAGGGACCGCCCTCCACCAGGATCTGATTGGCATTAGTATCACCCAGACTTAGGAGACTCTCATTATTATTTTTCACCCCCTTTCTGTTGTCCTGCAATTGAGTGTAATATGATTTCTTGGGAGCCAATGGGACACTCATCTTCCACCCTCAGTGGGGGCTGCTCGCCATGCAGCCCTCCTGGACGGAGCCTGGACGGAGAGGGACTTCCTCAAGCTGCTGCGGGGTTAAGAGGAAATTCTGAAGCTGCTCGTCGCCCCCTGACAATGTTACATCGAGACACGGCTTTTAATCATTTTCAGAGCAATTTTAAAACCGAACCTTGTCTTGATATGTGGCTGGACGACTTATCTGTTAGGGGCTTGCTGAACAAGAGCCAATTAATCCATGAGACCTAGAGAGAAATAAAAATAAAACCTTGTTAAATTGACACAGAGATTCTCAAGAGAAAAAGGCATGGTAAGCACAGATTTACTCATCACTTTCATAGTATTATTTCATTCATTCAACCCATAGATTTCTAAAAAACCTTTCAGAGAAGGGCTCCTGCTGACCAAGTAGGGAGAAATTGAAACTTCAGAATAATTAATGTTAGAAATGGATGGTGAACGCCTATTAAATCTTAAATTCAGATTTTAAAAATCCACAAGTCCCTACTGATAATGAATTAAAAGGGTGGAGGAGAAAAAAAAAAAGGCTCTTCTTCACAGAAGACTACCAACTGATACAGGGAAACTATGCAGTTAGGAAATCACTATTTTTCAACCACCAGAGTCATCATTATCTTGGGCGAGGGACACAGCAGTGCTCCTGGGTGACAGATTGTTGGGGAACAGAATATTTACAGAATCTCAAGGTACCATCCTCCAGATTACTTTATTTCTTACAAAATAAAAATTTTATCTTTACAATTGAGACAAATGGTGGACGTCTCCCTAATTAAATGATCAAATTTATCATCATCAATAATGGAAACTATCAGTGTTCCTGAGGTTAGGTAGTTCTCAGTGCTTCATAACACCCAGTAGTATTCTTGCTATAAATGTTCAACCTGAATTTCATCAGGAGGAAATAATCAAATTTAAATTGATGGAAATTTTACAAAATAACTGGCCTAACCTTGGCCCAAAATGCCAATAGATATCTAAACACAGTGCATGATCCTTGACTGGACCTTGGGTTTTTTAAAAAAGTTAGCAAAGTATTGAGACAATTAGAAATTTAAACATGGACTGTATATTAGGTAAAGGTGTTTGATCAGTATTAGCTTTCTTGGTTATATAACAGTATTGTGATCATATCAGAGATAATCTTTGGTTTTGGAAGATACATGTTTTTAGACACAATATACTTCTTAACATGACATGCTGTCCTTAACTTACTCTCAAATGGTTCAGCAAAGAGAAAAATATGTGTGCACATTTGTGTGTAAAAGAGAGAGAGAGCACATGCAACTATAGCAAAATGGCAATTTGAAAATCTAGGTGATCCACTCTACTATACCCACAACTTTTGTATACGTTTGAACATTTTTGAAATAAAAAGTTAGAGGATTCTATTTCAACTTGCAAGGTCTGCATGATCAGGTCCTTACACCCCTTTCTGGCCTCCTCCCCACTCATTGCCCTCTTATTCTCTAGGCGACAGCCACACTGTTCTCACTCTTCAAGCCACGTTCCTTCCTCCTTGCTTCAGGGCCTTTGCACATACTCTCCCATGTAAATGGGATGTAGAATCTTCCCCAACCTCACCCAAGTAACTCATTTGTATTCTTCAGTTTGCAGTATAAATACCACTTCTAGGAAGCCTTCCTGATCCACAAGAATAGATTAGGTACTTCTACAATGAACTTTCATAATATATTTTATTTTTATTTGTTTAAAAAACTTTATCTGTAGAAGACACTAAAGAAAATATGTTTGCACTCAGCATATATATCAGGCAATTAATATGAATGAACAAATGACTGAATGAGTTATAAAGATCAATGTTCTTTCTGTCCTCAGAGCTTAAAATCCAAGACAGTATTTAAATTTCTATCAAAGTAAATACACAGATCATCAGTAAACATTGTTTGCCACACTATTAACGCATTTTATTCGGCCCTGGGTGAGAGAGTTAAAAGTAACAAGGTTCTGCCTCGTCCCTAATTCCCCAAATGGGGATTAAAAGTAAACAGTCTTCCATACCTTCCTCCTCATTCATACAAACATATGTGAGCTCGTGAGCATGCACAGACATGCACACACACAACACCTGGGAAGCTCTTGTGATGTTTCTACTAAAATAGGTTACGTGGCAACCCATTTGTCATTGTTTAATATGCAGTTTTATATATTTAAAAGAATATGTACATGTATCATATATCTATATAAACATATACGTATATTTATTTTATAATATATACTAGAGGCCCGGTGCACAAAAATTTGTGCACTCGGGGGGGAGGGGAGTCCCTCAGCCCAGCCTGTGCCCTCTCCCAGTCTGGGACCCCTCGGGAGATAACGACCTGCTGGCTTAGGCCTGCTCCCGGGTGGCAGAAGGCAGGCCCAATCCCTAGGTGCAGCCCCTGGTCGGGCTCAGAGCAGGGCCGATTGGGGGGTTGGGGCGCTGCCCGCTGTCATGCACAGAGCAGGGCGGATCAGGAGGTTGCGATGCCACCCTCAGTCACTCTCAGGGTAGGGCCGATTGGGGGGTTGGGGCACCACCCCCTGTCACGCACAGAGCAGGGCCAATGAGGGGGTTGGGGCGCTGCCCCCTGTCACTCACAGAGCAGGGCCCATCAGGGGGGGTTGGGGCTCCATACCCTGTCACGCACAGAGCAGGGTCGATCAGGGGCTTGGGGAGCTTCCCCCTGTCACGCACAGAGAAGGGCTCATCAGGGGGTTGGGGAGCTCCCCCCTGTCATGCACAGAGCAGGGCCCATCAGGGGGTTGAGGAGCCCCCCCCCCCCGTCACTCACAGAGTAGGGCCGATAGGGAAGTTGGGGCACCACCCCCTGTCACACACAGAGCAGGGCGGATCAGGGGGTTGGGGCGCTGGACCCTGTCACACTCAGGGCAGGGCCGATGGGGAGGTTATGGCTCTACCCCGTCACACACAGAGCAGGGCCGATTGGGGGTTGAGGCGCCGCACCCTGTCACACACAGAGCCGCAGGGCGATCAGGGGGTTGGGGCGCCTTCCCCTGTCACGAACAGAGCAGGGTGGATAGGGAGGTTGTGGCCCTGCCCCGTCACACACAGAGCTGCAGGGCGATCAGGGGGTTTGGGCGCTGCCCCCTGTCATGCTGATCCCGGTGCCGGAAGGCCTCGCGGCTCCGCTGATCCCGGTGCTGGGAGGCATATTACCCTTTTACCATGTAGGATAGAGGCCTGGTGCATGGGTGGGGGCTGGCTGATTTGCCCTGAAGGGTGTCCTGGATCAGGGTGGGGTCCCCACTGGGGTGCCTGACCAGCCTGGATGACGGGCTGATGGCTGTTTGCAGCTGGTCACACACCCTTCAGGGTGGGGGTCCCCACTGGGGTTCCTGGCCAGTCTGGGTGAGGGGCTGAGGGCTGTTTTCAGGCTGGCAGGTGACTGAAGCTCCCAACCTGTCCTTTTTTTTTTATTTTTATTCTGGGCCAGCTTAACTCTGAGGCTTGGCTCCAGCTCTGAGGCCTCTGCTGCTGAAAGCAGGTATCTGGTTTGTTTGGGTTCTATAATCGAAACACTGTTTCAAATCCAGCTCTGAGATCCTGGCTGGCTGAAAGCAGGTTTCTGGGGTTTTGTTTAGCTTCTATATTTGTAACAATGTTTCAAACTGCAAGCTCAGAGGCCAGCAGCGGCAGGCAGGGAATGTTGGAGTCCTCTGTCACTGAAGCAAGCAAGCCTCATGTTTGCTTCAAGCTGCCTGGCTGCCGGCCGCCATTTTAGCTGGCAATTAATTTGCATATCCCCCTGATTAGCCAATGGGAAGGGTAGCAGACGTACGGCTAATTACCATGTTTCTCTTTTATTAGATAGGAGGATATGTTATAAAACAAAAAAATATATAATGAACAAGAAACATAAAGGATGGAAAATTACCAATAACTTGCAGCTACCTCCCTACTTAATTTTTCACTTGACAACCTATCATGGGCATCCTTAAGTGCTCAGCTGATGAAGCTCTCTTTTCATTTCTTTTGTATCTATACATAAGCATGTACTTTCCATATAAATTTCTTCTTGGAACTCAAAAAAGGAGAAAAAACTCACATAAAATGGGAAAAGTAAATTAAAATTCAATTTCTTTTTATTTGATCCTTCTTCCCCTCTCCCCAAGAGAGGGGAAGAAGGATCAAATAATTGGTCCTGCCGAAACCGGTTTGGCTCAGAGGATAGAGCGTCAGCCTGCGGACTGAAGGGTCCCAGGTTCGATTCCGGTCAAGGGCATGTACCTGGGTTGTGGGCACATCCCCAGTGGGGAATGTGCAAAGAGGCGGCTGATTGATGTTTCTCTCTCATCGATGTTTCTGACTTTCTATCTCTCTCCCTTCCTCTCTGTAAAAAATCAATAAAATATATTTTAGAAAAAGTAATAATTGGTCCTAATGGTGTCCCAGTCATGACCGTTCAACAGGCTGCATGTGCACAGGAGCTGGTGGGTGGGGACAGGGCAGGGACTTGCACCATCAGGACATGAAGCTGCTTGTGGAGGTGCACGCAGGCCCACCGTGCTGCCCAGCCTGGAGGGGGTCATTAGGATGGGGGCAGCCCCCCGGTGGAGGTGTGTGCAGGCCCATCGCACCGCCTGGGCCGGGGGGCGGGGGGCATCAAGACAGGGGCGGGCCTCGGCAGAGAGCTCTCAGCACTCCTGCACTGGGATCTGAAGGTGCTAAGAGGAAGGGACAGCAGATGGACAGTTAGGAGGTTTAGGCCTGGAGGGGAGAGCAGATAGCCAGTTAGGGGAATCAGAGAAGGAGGGAAGAGCAGTTAGGGCCATCAGGCAGGCAGGCAGGTGAGCACTTAGGTGCCAGTGGTTCTGGATTGTAAGAGGGATCCCAGATTGGAGAGGGTGCATGCTGGGCTGAGGGACACCTCCCTGTGCATGAATTTTGTGCACTGGGCCACTAGTATTATAATGATCTAGGCCATTCCCGTGTTCACATAACCTTACACACATATAAGCACCTGCACACATGTGCTCTTTTGTTTCCCTGCTGTCCTGCCCTTCTACTCTCCCCACGTGCACTCATGGCCCTCATCCTCCCAACTCCCTTCATCCTAGCCTTCATTCCTTGACACAGAAGAGATTCTCAAGGAATCCCCTTCCTGTATTCAGATACTTCCCTTATTCAATTTTAAGAATGTTCTTCTTGAAGCTACATGTGTCACTCAGGTACAAATACAAAAAGTATGCAGGCAAATCAATAAGACAGCAGTTTAAAAGAATACTGTGTTCCCTGAGTCAGAAAACAGGTGTCCCAGAAAGTCAGGGAGAGCAAGTAACTTTACAGACATGGGCCATCCACAGAAAAAGGGCATCTCTAACTCTGGGGGAAGAATCAGAAGCATGAAACTAAGAGCTCTGTTTGGTTTGAATTGTTGAGGCTAGGAGAAACAAATAAATGAATTTTTGATGAGCAAAACCACATACACCACAATCCACAACCAGATACAAGACAGTGACAAATAGGTATAAGATCAAGGTCTTGCTAGAAAGAGTTGTCAATAAATCATAAATGATGCTCATCGCTGAGGGCATGGAAAGCTCGAATCTGCTAGGGCCAAGAACCATTCTCAGCACTAATACATATTTGTACAATTTAATTTTTAAATCATATTTACTTAACCTTTAATTTTAATTTACGCAATTAATGTTTTTAATGACCTCCAGACATAGGTCTTAACATTTCCTTGCACTTTTTTTCTCCCTCCTGGTAAGGAAATGAAAGCAGAGATCACAAGATTCCCAAGATCACACAGCTAAGAGTAAGACAGAGACAGGAAAGTAACATCCATGCAAAAAGGGAAGCTACAAAAGAAAAGCTGCCTGTTGGTGAAACTGTACAGAGCACAAAGGAAGAATAAAAGTAAAAGTCACCATCTTAAGAATAAGAACAGAAAAGCAAAAACAAAACCCAAAGAGGGAGAGAAAGCTCTCAGGAGACAGGACAATCAAATTCCAAACCTTCTCCAATGACAGAGGCAAAATTACATACAGAGGTGTGTTCCCTGATCTCTCCCCTCGCCTGGGCACCCCTGAGCTCCGTGGTTCCACCAGAAGACAGTCAGAGTCAACATGAACAGCAGTTTTTTTCTGGACCTGGATTTCAATCCCAGGTACTCAACTAGATAAAAAGTTTCCCCAATATAAACATGATCATAAAAATTCACACTCATAATACAGGGGTGTGTGAGTAAACAAAAAATGCAAATATGTCAACCAACTATGCTCACTCTCCTCTGAGGTGCATTTTCCCAAGGTGAGGAGTGTAACTTTCATGTGCCTCACATCCGTGACTATAGAAAGTTATGAACAATGGCCTTAGAGGGAAATGGTAATTAATCTTGAAAAATATCTATTTGTTAAGTCCTAAGTCCAGAAGAAATTTAAATATTTCTAGGCTCATGGACTATCTGATGCTTAATAGTCTTCCAAGGAGTTCCCCCTACCGGTAGGGTGAAAGCCCCAGTGTCAGGAAATCCACCAGCTCCTAGGCAGCCCCCTTCACCATCTCTGGGCAGTGCCACCATCAAACCAGCCAGCAGCTGGTATCACCTCCCTAGAACAGAACAATGCAATCCTTTGTCAAAAGATGTTGTGCTCCCTTCTTCCCCAAAATCTTGTTAAAAAACTCAGATTCTCCCAATAAACACCCACACTAGGGTTTCTGATTCCTTTTGAGTAGGGTGCTCAGAGCTTCACACAGTACTCCAGTCCTGGGTGCATCATCCAAGGTTATGTGGAAACAAGATTTCCATTCTCTTAGTTATACCACATACTCTAAGAGAGTGACATTTTCATGGGCATATAAACTGCCCTGCTAATTCCATATTATCAAATAAAACATCAAGTATTATATGAGTTATTCCTAAACTACACTGATTCAATCCTAGAAACTCATAACTGGTTTTTAGCACCCATGGGTAGGATCATAAAAATATATCCCTGGAACATCATCTTGCTGGTCTAGGCCCACTGTTCTATCCTATTCAAAAAAATTTGAGCCAACCCTTCATCCAAAATATATGCAGTCCATTCTGTTTTCAAACCATCTTCAAAGATATGGAGGTGCACTTCCATATTATCCTTCATTTCATAGTACCAATGTCAGTAGAAATGGGCAGGGGACAAAGTGACAGCATCTGGTGACAGGGACAAGTAACTCCATGATGCTCCTCATCTGCTTATCAACATTCTTTGGGCAAGTTCACACAGGCACTCCTCCTCCCACCAGGCCCTGCAGCCACTGCACATGGCCCATCTTGTCCATAGAATGTCATAAGAAACTTTGAGTAATAGCCAAGATATGGAAGCAATTTAGATATCCATCAATAGATGAATGATGATTATATATATATACATATATATATGTATGTATGTGTGTGTATATATATATATATATATATATATATATATATATAATTCCATATCTTCTATTAACTTTTATTATACATATAGATAGGTTACAATGAAATATTATTCAACAATAGAAAATAATGAAATCTTGCATTTGCAACAACATGGATGAACCTAGAGGGTATTATGCCAAGTGAAATAAGTCAGAGAAAGACAAATGCCATATGATCTTGTCAAAAGTTGTCTCAAAAATAAATAAATGATAAATAAACAAGCAAAGCAAAAACAGACAAACTGATGGTTGCCAAAGGGGAGGGTGTGGAGGGATAGGAATAAACTTTAAAAAAAAATAAAACACTGACAAACAAGAAGTAACTTTGTCAGACATTCCCAAAATAATTATAACATCACCTCTCACCCAAATAAAAAGAGTAAAAATAAAAGTGAAGAAATAAAAGAAAATGAGGCTGATCTACCATGACTTGTTCTACCTACTACTCACCATTCTAAGGATCTGTGTTTATTTTTCTCAGTACTCATACCTCACCAATCACAAATGCTAATTAAAATCCAATGCGGGCTCCACATCAGGTTCACTGGCATGTAGTTTGAGCACTGCAGCCTCTCCTTACTAACAAACAAAATTGCCTTTGACCACCTTTAACAATTACACATGTCTTTAGCTCTCCCCAGCTCACAATCTCAGAATAGTTTAACAGAAAAATAGTTCAAGCTTCCTTTAGTTTGTTTTTTAGTTTGTTTCTCATCTAGAACTCTTCAGTGGAATGCATAAACATTTATGAATCATAAAGAGGACTGATAGCATCCATATGCTCAGATACATTCTCTTCATCCATCTTGTGCTTCAACTTCCTATTACCATGCTTGTTCTGTCCAGTTCAGTGTGAAAGAGATTCTCAAAGAAAGAGGAACTCAGCTTTTCTACCATCTTTGTGCCCTTTACTAACATAACCGTGGGTTAACCTGGCTCAGTGACAGGTGTCTCTGCTTGACACTCAAAGTCTGATGAACAATGGACCCACATGTTTCCAGACTTCATCCCCTTGACTCTTCTACTTAGCACAGCCTGCCCTATAAAGTTGTCCTCCACATCCATAGGGAGCTCCACCTTCTGAGCTCTAAAACTCCCCCATGAAAACTTTCCTAAATTTTCTCCTCCATCCCCACCCCCAAAAATGGTGCAGAAGGAGCTCTTCATATCCTGAATCCCCAGTCTTTCCTTTTGGAACTGTCATACTGTGTTTTTAATTGCAGTGATGTGCATCTTATTTTACTACAGTTAAAGGAGTATCTCCTTGTTACAGATACATATACCCTACTTATAGCTACATGTGTCTTTCTTTTTTTTTTTACTAAACTGTAAGCTCACTAGGCTGGAGGGTAGTAAACTGGTGTCTGGGAAGCAGTTTGCACATAGTAGGCACTCAGGATGAAGCACTCTTCTCCAATTGGAGTTCAAAATGGCAAATGTAGACACCACTTTCAATAGAGCACAAACCCTATCGTTTCAGTCTTCTAAGATGCAGATTATTAAGCCACCCTTTCCAACTGGGCAGCTGGTGAGGCACCTTCTCCCCCTCACCTCAGAAGGGCTGCCCCAGAATAGCCATAGGAAATTATATGGAAAAAATACCTCTGACCATAACTGTTTGATTTACATTTGTCATAATATTTGTTTTATTTAGAAAATAAACAAACTAAAGGAAGCTTGAATGATTTTTCTGTTATTAAAAGGAGGCATGGGTTTTAAAAACTGAACATTACTGTTGTACAGCCTTCCTCCGCTGCCAGGTCTGCTGTGTAAGGCTTTTTCAGCTGTGGGTTTTCATACAAATATTCAAGCGCTGTGCCCTTGAATGTAAATGCAATTCCATCCAACAGTAGCTACTACCATGCAATAAATTATCCTTCAGAAGAGTTTTAGATACAGAAAAATGTACAGGATATAAGCCCAAAATTTAACAGTAAGTATAACAACACGAAAAAGTCAAAATCCCAACTTTCAAATTCTGGTTGACATTTTTACGGAGCATATATTCAGGGACTATAATGTTCCACCACATTTAATAGGATGATTTTATATTAAGTCACTTAGAATATTGCATACAAGTTGATGTATTCAAAGTCTTATGGCAATTGTTTCTGTTTTCTGTCTTTGTAATCATTTAAGAACATCCAGGTTATTGGTCCTATTGCATAATTTTGTGAAATTTTATTCTCAACAGATGCAACTACAGGTCATCTAAAACGTGGTGTATTGCAGACTGATGAACTTAATGAGTTCAGCTTCACCACCATATGATTAAAACATTGACTTGCTAGTTGGGGGGCAGTACTAGTAAATACCTGTTCCAGGCTCTGTAGCTGTCTGTGGTGCTGAATTCTGTGACAGCATGCCAAATCCTATGAAATGTAGCAGCTCTCTGGGTCTCGCTTTACCCTCCTTATCCAGGTCCAGGACACGAGTATGTCACATTTTTTCTAATACATAAACAGGACTGTGTTCAGAAAGAATGTCTTTGGAGGGAAGGTGAAGAAGCATATGGACATAACTGAAATGCTGCTATTTCCCCTTTATAAAGGGCCAGGAGAAGAGGTAACTTGACTTTTCATAGGATAGACCAATCTGACATTTAAGCAAAATATTATATTAACTAATATTTAAAGTCTCACCAATAAAAAATATTGCACGTTTCTCCAAATGAAGCCTCATTCACCTTTGCCAACAAAAATTATTAGCTTTCCCCTTTAAAAACCCAAATACTTCCTTCTTGCATGAAATTTCAAACACAGAAAATATAGGATATTAATTACTTGCCTATTGTGTTTAATATTTATTTTGTTTCTTTCTTGAATGGGATTTTTCTTTCAAAATTGCCAATATAAAAGAAATGGATTCTCGTTGTATTAAAAAAAATAAAAATACCAATGTCCCCTACTCCCACCCCAAGAAATAGAGTTGATGTGTAATATCCCTTTTTTTTTTACACTCAGAGAATGCGTTTCTATAACTCCACTTTTTTAATTTGCATGTCATGGACACCTCCCCACATAAATAAATGTAATAAATTTATAATTTTAATGATCACTTTTAACATAATTTACCTGCCAGTCCCATTATTGTCAGAGAATTGCATATCTTTATTGTACCCCATATTTTTTTAAGATGCATTCCTAAAGCTAGACTCACTGTGGAAATAGGCATACACATTTGCATTTTCACACAGAATGCTAAGCTCTCTGAGGGATATTTGTTTTTCTCTTTTTTAATTTACTTACTTATTGACTTTAGAGAGAGAGAAAGAGAAAGAGAGGAAGAGAAACATCAATTTGTTATTCACCCATCCTTGCATTCATTGGTTGATTCGTGTATATGCCTTGCTAGGGGATTGAACCCAAAACCTTGGTGTATCAAGACAACACTCTAACCAACTAAGCTACCCAGTCAGGGCTGATGGGGGAGGAGGGACAGTATTTGTTTTGTTTACAGGTGCATCTCCTGTGCCCTAGACTATATGCCAGGGCCTGGCACATAATGGATGTCCCATAATCATTTGTGGAATAAACAAGTGCTGCCCTCAAGAAAAAAGTGCCACTCTTCATTCTATCTTTCTTTCCCCCTATTTACTGCTCCATCTCCTCCCTCTCAAAACGCTTCCTAATTAGAATGACCAGATCATTTACCATTGAAATAGGGACACTTTTTTCTTGCGTGAAAATTGTTTCCAATTACCTGTTAATATAATTTATACATGGTAAAATTCACCCTTTTTGCTGTGCAGTCCTACAAGTTTTGGCAAATGTATATGGTCTTGTGACCACTACCACCACAAACAAGATACAGAACAGTTTCATGAGCTCCAGAGACTCCCAAAATCCTTCAGTAGCCAACCTTTCCCCAACCCCCAGCCCTTGGCAACTAATAATCTGTTTTTCTGTGCCTACAATTTTGCCTTTTCCAGAATGCCATTCAAGTATAAGTGTACATTGTGCAGCCTTAGTGTGTAGCTTCTTTCCCCCAGCATAGCAATTTTCAAGTGGTGTGCCGCAAGACTTTTTAAAACATGCAATACCTGAGTTATTTAATCAGGAGCACTAATCTCTTTTCCCTTATATTGTCAAATAAAAAAAATGCTAATAGCCAACACAATAATAGCCATCCAGTGTGAATAAATAAAAAGTATACCTATTTTTTGTCAGATTGGCAAAAAATGTATTTTTTGGTATCTCTGCAGAATTTTAGTAGTTTGTGTGTGCCATGAGATGAAAAAAGTTGAAAACATTGTCTAAGCACAGTGCACATGAAATTCATCTATCAGTAGTCAGTTCCTGCCTATAGCTAAATAGGACTCCATGCTACATACCACAGTTTCTTTATACAGTCCCCAGGTGAGGGGTGTTTGGGTTCTTTCCAGGTTTTGGCAATTATAAATAAAGCATTACAAATGCTTGTGTATCAGTTTTTATATGAAACTAGAGTCCTGGTGCATGAAATTCGTGCACTGGGAAGGGTGGGGGGTGATCCCTCAGTCCAGCCTACACCCTCTCCAATCTGGGAACCCTTGGGGGATGTCTGACTGCTGGCAGTCAGATATCCCTTTCACAATCCAGGACTGCTGGCTCCCAACTGCTTGCCTGACTACCTGCCTGATCACCCCCTAACCACTTCTGCCTGCCAGCCTGATCAATGCCTAACTGCTCCCCTGCCGGCCCAATTGCCCCCAACTGCCCTCCCCTGCAGGCCCGGTCACCCCCAACTGCCCTCCCCTGCCAGCCTGGTTGTTCCTAATTGCCCTCCCCTGCTGGCCATCTTGTGGTGGCCATTTTGTGACCCCATGGGTGTGGCCATCTTGTGCGAGGGCATGACAGTCCATTTGCATATTACCTCTTTATTATATAGGAGGATTGGAACATTTTTGAGAGTTCAAAAATGCAAAACCTAACAGATTGTCAGATACCAGGTGTCAACTGGACATATGGTCACCCTGTTTAGTACATACTTCTCACCACCCAGGGTTATCTGATGCTTGTGTGTATTGACCTGTCTATTATCTGCCTCCTCTCATCCTACCTGATCTCCAGGAGAGCAGGCACCTCTTCCTCAGTTCACCACTCTATTCTCAAGCCTAAACAGTAGTTGGCACATAAGAGGAACAAAAACATTTTTAATTGAACAAAGTTCAGTAGATACTGAATAACACCATTATCAGACTCTGTTTCCAGTGCTTTATTGCATTTAATCCATATAACAACTTGATGGATGAATATTATTACTGTCCCATCTTACAGATGTGAACTAAGGTGAAGAAAAGTTCAATTACTTCTGATAGGAAATGGAACCCACAGTCCATGATCTGAAGCCACCACTCTGAGCTTCCACTAAATCAACCTTTTTTAAAGTTGATGGGTTAAAATTTTTATTTTATCCCTGGCCAAGGAGTCTGTTGATTGAAGTGTTGTCCTATGCACCGAAAGGTTGCAGGTTTAGTTCTCAGTAAGGGCACATACCTGGGTTGTGGGTTCAATCCCTGGTGGGGTGAGTACAGGAGACAACTAATCCATATTTCTCTCTCACCTCAATATCTCTCTCTCTCTCTCTCTCTCTCTCTCTCTCTCTCTCTCTCTCTCAAAATATCAGTAAAACATTTCCTTGGGTGAGGATTTAAAAAAATTATTTTATTTTGTTTTTACTTTAGCTCCAGTGAGATTGCAGGTCATTGCATGTGATTTTTGGCTCTTACCAATTCTTCTTTCATACTGCATATCTCAGACATGAGATTGTTTTTAACAATTATATTGAATGACAAACATTGGAAACAAGCTATTTCCAGAACTCAGGTTTTATCAAGAGAAAATGAGATGTTAGATTTTAAGGACTTATTCCAGGCAGTCACAGGGGATAAGAAGACCTCTTGCCTACCACCCACCTCACACCACCAGGCCCCAGTCCTCCCAGGTCTTCTCTACCTGGCATAGTGGTGTCATTGTCTACCTTACCACAACAGCCGGAAATCTCTAAAGTTTCCCGGACCCTTTCTCTTTTAACTCACACCAAATCCATTAGGGGCAATCGGAGGGACTTCCAAAGTTCATGCCTAGCCCATCCACTTTTCTCCATCTCTACAGCCACCACCATCTCCCATGTAAGCCACATACTAATCCCCTACCAGATCTACCGCTTCCACTCTCGCTTCTGTAGAACTCTTCTTCCTTCATATGACAGCCAGGGTAATAACTTGACATATTAATCAGGTTCCCTGCCATGACTTCCCAGGGCTTCCATGCTCTGACCTGCGTGGCTGGTGAAACCTCTCTCCCCTGCCCCGCTCCCCACCCCTCTCTCTGCTCTCACCACATGGCCTCTCCTTTACCCTGCATCTCTGTCACTGCTCTGCACACTCCATGCCTGGCTGCTCACATGGATGGACCCCTCTTACATTTCAGCCTTCAGCTTCAATGTGTCCCCGTCAGGCAGGCTTCCTTGGTGCTCATCCTCTGTCCTAGTCGCAGCCCGTGTCCTACACAGCTTTCCCCCACTAGTCCATGTGTGTTTATTGTTTGTGGTCTGCATCTCCCTCTAGAGCACCAGCTCCAGGAAGGTAAGGGTCAAATAAGCCCTGCTCACCACAGATCCCCAGTGGCCAGAAGTGGCCAGTGCCTTGTAGGCACACAATAAGTACAGTGGGGCCTTGACCTATGAGTTTAATTCGTCCCAAGACTGAGCTCATTAAGGAGCTCGTTAACTCAAATTACTCTGTCAACTCAATGCAAAAAATTGGCCGAGAGACAGCTGGTATCTCAAAAAACTCGTTGGTCGGGACACTCGTAAGTCAAGGCCCGACTGTATTGGCTCCATTAATGTGGCATAACAACTTTCCTTTATTTAGCGCTCAGGGTGATGTCTTGCTGAGCAGATATCAATCACAGAATCACTGAGAGTTAGAGATGGAGAAGATGTGGGACATTAAGTAGTTCAACCCTTTTGTTTTATATGTGAAAACCACAGCTTTGAAAGGCTTTGTGACTCTAAGTTCCACCTCTAAGGCCTGTCACAGTGGGTGGGGCCAGGCTCCTCACGCCCCTGTCTGGTGCTCATCCCCTTCGCAGACTGCAGCTCTCGGGATCAAGCCTCCAGAGTTAGGAAGGTAAGAGGACAAGATGAGGTGGTGACAGGACTCAAAAAGGCTCTGAAATGGATCCAATTTACTGAGCATCATCCAATAAAAAAAAGCACAGTGCAAAGAACAATAGGAAAAAAAGATAAATAAAAGGTCCTAATCCCAGAGAAATTAAACTCTCCTGAGGCAAAAGGGATATAATGTACATAAAATTAATAACTTTGGTAATAAAAGCGTGGCAGGGTGGCGTGTGTGTGTGTATATATATATATATATATATATATATATATATATATATATATATGCTGTGAAGCAGAATACTTATCACCACATGACAAGAAGGAGGCAGAAATTCAAACTGAGAGATTGGGAAAATGAGATCTTTGCCCTTTCTGGCAATTTATGCGTGCGTGTGTGTGTGTGTGTGTGTGTGTTTGTGTGTGTGTGTGGTTTACCATAAACTCCAGCTGGCTGCTCCAGGCTGGAGTATTGGATTTGTACCTACAAACGCTTCCCCACCCACTTCCTTACAATCTCTTTAGTTGGAAATGCTAAGGAAAAGAAGCCACTGTGAAACTCAAATCTGTCAAGCATTGGTCGCTCTAAAAAAGATTTCCTGAGGAAGTAAAGCAAAGTAATAGAAAAAATGAGGCATGGGAATTATCTATGGATTTCATTTATCTTTGCAAGCCTTATTTACTTATCAGAAACACTGAGAGTTATCTGTCCTGGCCAACAAAGAAAATGTCAACATACAGTTGAAAAGATTAGCAGTTTCAAAAGGCAGCAAGAACACTGGCTCTGACCCTCCAGAGTTGGTAATAAAGTCTCTGCCATTACTTCCTGAGACAGATGGAAAAGCTGATATACTGATGATTAATAGTCTATCTACAGAACACAGATAAGATCCATGCTCTTCCAATAGCATTATTATGTGCCAGTGTTTATTAATAGGAGACTAAAAAGAAAGGGACTGCAAATCTAGATAAAAGCAAATGCTTTTGATGTACAGGAAGGAAATGTATTTCAACATGGGCATTTCCACTGGCATCCCAAGGGCTGAATCAGACAAGGTTTTGTTATAGTCTTATTGGAAGAAAGGGCAGCACTTTTTAAAAGCTGAATTCGTGTGCATGTTTGCAAGGCATGCACTTTCTCCTTCGGTAGCTATCTGGCCTCCTAACTCACGCCTGGCTGCTTTGCAGTCTTTGCCACCTGCCTGACACATGAAGGCAATCAAAAAGCCACTCTTAGATTTAGAGCTTCTCTTCTTACTCATTCACCTGACCAAATCCTATCTAATAAAGAGGGAATATGCAAATTGACCATCACGCCATCATAAAGATGGCGGCGCCCAGTCCCCTCAGCCCTGCCAGAGTCCCCCAGTCCTTTCAGCCCCATTGGGGGGGGGGGGTTGGTGGCAGGCGCACAGTGCAGCCAGACCCACCCTCAGCCCCGCAGCCGCTCAGGGCTGGCCTGAGGCACAGGCAAGCCTCAGATGGCGACTGCCCAGCCACCCAGGGCAGGCCCGAAATGCAGGCAAGCCTTGGATGGAGGCTGCCCAGCTGCCCAGGACTGCTCAAGGCTCAGGTAACCAGGGCCATCCAAGGATTGCTCTGCCAGCAGTGGCGGCAGCAGAGGTGTGATGGGGGCATCACCTTCTCCTGATCACTGGGCTGCCTCCCGCCCCTGAGGGCTCCCAGGCTGTGAGAGGGGGCAGGCCGGGCTGAGGGACCCCCCTCCAACACATGAATTTTCATGCACTGGGCCTCTAGTGTTAATATAATAATGTAATATTTCACTAATCTATTGCCTTCCTTATACAAATATTCTCAACTATCTTTCCTATCACTAGTCCTATGGTCCAGTCAGCTTCTGTGGTATGTATGGGAGAGTCCATAAATCTACCTGAACAGGTAAGGAGGGAGGCTGATTCCTGGGGGGAGGCGATTCCTGGCTTAGTGCACACTGAGGGGCAGCTTGAACACGTTCTCAAACTCCTCAGCTAGGCCCCGCTCATCTTAGCTTCTCCAAGTGGGTTAATTTCACAGCAATAGGCACACTGGAGCTGTACCTCCCTGACCCTCCTCTGTATGTGTTAGACCTTAGGAGTGGAGGAAGGTGGCACATGACCCCGTTCATCTGTAGGACTGCAGGCTGTAACCTCAGGGATGTCTGCTATCTGAAAGGAAGGAAGAAATCATTAGGGATAAAGTCAGAAGCACCTCCAGCTCAAAAGCCTGCATAGGTCACTCTAAATGGGCTCTTTCAAATCTTTCTTCTTTTTGGGGGAAGATGAATTTCTCTTATCTTCCATCAGAAACACAAAACCTTTCTTCTGTCAAAGAACTAAATACCTAGAAGGATAAAGCTGTATATTTAACACCATATGCAGTCCAAGCAAAAGAATCTGTAACAACCAGAAAGTATGGATATAAAGTACGCAGATACCTCCAACTCAGCGGAAAGGCATATATTTTCACAGCTCAAGGCCTTTGGTTAAGGGTCTCTGTATTTTCATTGGTTGTAATATCATGTAATGGACAAGGCATTTTGGATCACCATGCTTGAAATAAAGATAAATAGAAAAAGAAAAAACATATTACTTAAGAACCTGCCTGGCCTAGAAACATGCAATAAAAATAACTTATATATGCTGGGGAGAATTATTGGTTTTTTAATACACCTGAGGTAAATGAGTAATATTGTTTCAGCTAACTTGTAGGAATCCTCCAACATTTCACCAAAATTGAAAAAAAGTAAAAACTACATATATTCTCAATAAAATTCAAGAATGCTTTCTTAAAGAGCAATGTGTTGACGTGTATTTGAATAACACCCAATTTATAACCCCAGAGTGGAAAATTGGCTTGCTAGCTTTTCTGGAATAGGCCATAGGATTCATACATCCTAAATACCAAAATACACAACTTTTGTAAGCAACAAGAATCAAACGTTCTAAGAAAGCACAGACCTGGATATGTACAAATTCTAATGAGCATGGTTTAAATATTTAAAATCACAGTTTAGAAATTCACTGTGAATAACATGAGATACTCAAACATCCATTATAATCAGACACTCAAAGAAATGTCATCTCATGCTTCTTACTAGTATATGTTTAATAAAACCATCAAAAAGCTAGTTAGTGGATTTTGTTTAGTGATTCACAATCACATCCTCTTATATGTATAGGAACGTATGTTTTAGGCATGGAAAATGGGGTAATGATGCGAATTTGCCGTCCCTAACCTCTGACCCCAGGACCCTGAAGACTGCTCCTCTGAGGAGGGCAGCTGTCCAAGTCTGCAGCCCAGACTGTCCTCCATCTGATTCCTGGAACCAGCATATTTACACACTGACTACCCTCCTCCAACCAGAGAAATCTGTTCCAGGATTACTGTAAGGGCTCTTTCTAACTAAAGTGTGAGAATAGCTCTGAGGGGATGGGGAGCAAACAAGGAATTCGAGTGACACGGCTTTGTGGGAGCACTCCCTGGTGTCAACAGGAGGAAATCAGAGAAAAATCCTCTCCCCAGGAGTGGGCAGAGCTTCCTCACCAGACACACAGGCTGGGTGCAGGGTCCTGAGAGCGGTGGCAGTGGTGGTGGCCTGAAGAGGTACAAACCCTGCAGCCTGAGAACCTGTCAGCCAAGAAAACAAGAGTGCTCAGGCCCAGAGATGAACCATCTGACTGGGACAGAGGGACAGAAGGCAGTGGGAGGCTGACCTGGTGAGAATATGCAGCTGATGACCCTGCTGTGCTGGAGTTCTGTTCAGTGAGTGTGCCTGGAGGCTGTTCCCTCCACATTTGCCTAAGAACAAAGAACCCTTCCCCAGAAGCAACCCCTGCAGGGCAGGGGAGCAGGGCCCTGGTGACTGGCTTCACATAACCAGGAGTTACCAGTCAAATGGCAAAGGGATGAACATCAGAACGAAACTGGCAATGCCCCATTGACTTAGGGGTAAAACTGAAAAATAAAAATGTTGCATCTGAAAAGAAAATGAATCACCACAGTCCACTATGAGATCATTAGTAAATTATAGGCAATTAAATAACGTAACTAGTCACTGCTGATTACCCACATATTGGGCAGCTAAGAAAGGGAACCCTGGGAGTATACAGTGAGAGAGTGAGCTGCCCACTGCTGTGTGAGGTCCAAAAAGAAGCAGGAGCAGAGCAGGTTGTTAGAATGGGCAGCTGGACAATGGGAGGAACAGCACAGTGATCTGAATTCTGCAGCCTCTGAGGAGCAGGATCGGGGTGAGAAAGGGCCAGGACTGCAGGGTCTGGTCATAGCCTTTAATCACTACTGTTAAAGTGAACCCTTTCAAGCCACTGTTTCCTTCTGGGAGGTTTAAAGGACGGTGAAGCAAAGTGTGAAGATTTAGATGGTTGTAACGAAAATCCAAAGTACACACTCATTAAAAGATCTACAGAGTGACTTCTCAGTTTAAATTTCTATCACAATTTAAGAGCTCTGAGGCCATCATGGGGTTGGGTGCCTGGCTGTTCTCACTGAAATGACAGGGCGTTGGACACTGCATCAGCGGGGGAAACACCAATGTTTCTGGCTCCTTCAGAGAAGAGCAGACACCAGATTCATCGGTGGCCTGAACAGGTGGCTGGAGAGGACACTCCTGTCCCTGAGCTCAAGAGGAGGAGGATTTTGAAGGAATGCTGAGCTTGTTTCATGAAAATGAAGCCAAAATTTCAGAAGGGTATCATCAACTTTGATAGCATCTGAAGCAAATTTTAAGATTTCCCAGTTGCTGGTGATGTTTCTGAATGGTCCAGCAGGCTCTGTCAGAAACATGCTGCCTGGAAGACACAGACCCCATGTCCCTGACTGGAGAGATGAGTTTCTGTCTATGGTGAGGTCCCTCAGAATGTCACATGACCACCATAAACAGAGCAGGTCCCCTGGAGTAAGCAAAGGGAGTGTGTCTTCCTCTGCTCTGAAGCCAGCTTCTGTCAGCCCCTGGCTATGTGGTCACTCCCTGATCACATTAGGTTTCCTCTCTGCATTTTGATACAACTGAAAGCAGTAATGTGTAGGGTGGTTGTGGGACCAAGTGTATGTAATACACGAATCACAGGTAGGTGTTAAGTAAATTGTAATATAATTGCACTGCATTTAAAAAAAAATAGGCACATGCCCTAACCGGTCTGGCTCAGTGGATAGAGCATTGGCCTCCGGACTAAAGGGTCCCAGGTTCGATCCCGGTCAAGGGCATGTACCTTGGTTGCGGGCACATCCCCAGTAGGGGGCATGCAGGAGGCAGCTGATCGATGTTTCTCTCTTATGGATGTTTCTAACTCTCTATCCCTCTCCCTTCCTCTCCGTAAAAAATCAATAAAATATATTTTAAAAAATAGGCACAGACTCATTGTGACATAGCTGATTGGGCCACAGCAGGAGTAATATCCACAGATGTAAAAGTGAACTGCTGTTGGCTGTTGCTTGTTCCTATCAGTGCCCAGGACAGAGTGCCCAAGTCACTCAGCAATCTTCTGCTTTGCAGAAGCCTTGAGCATCCTCTTCACCTTGCTCTTCACTCTGCACTGCGGGCCTTAGCTCTGCAGCTGCTCCCAGTCCATCCTCCCTGTCAGCTATGTTGTCACCTTCTCTCCATTCTACAATTTGCACAGCCCACCAACACAGAATAAATATACATCTTTCTTCCAGGCACTGACTCCCTTATAGTAAGAGACTGGCAGGACTTCATCTTTAAAAGAATTGGCTATAATCAAATTAGAAGAGTTACTATGGACCATCTGCCAGGACACAGAAATAGTTTCATTTTGAAAGGACAGATGACATAATGCTATTCCTTTTCAGCATTATTTCCATGGTGATTATTCCTAGAGAGCATATTCTGGCCTTCACAGAGTCTCGACAGATCACAGAAGTACTTTGATGTGTACTAGGTACTACACTAACAGTACTAGGTGAGCTCTGGGTAGAAAGAAGCAGGGTTACAAGACCCTGGTAGCATTACTAGAGACCTATAACACATAGACCATGGCATGCCCCATTCGCTCCTATTGAAGTCAAGTTCCCTACCTGGCTGTGGCCAGAGCCCACTGGCCTACACTTTCTCTGCCTATGCCTCACCACCTTCTGTCCTACTGGCTGTAGTTATTTCTGTATATGCCCCAACCCCCAGCTCTGCTTTGTTCACAGAGACCGGCTGTTCTTTAGAGCAGGTCTCTGCCCTTTAATATCTCTAAATCCTTTTACCAGACCTTTTGCATAACAGGCACTCAGTAACACTTCAATGAATCACAGAATTCACTGAAGGCCAATAACAACTGATGAAACAGAAGTAGTAATACAAAAAATTAAAAAAAAAACTCCCACCAAACAAAAGCTCAGATCCAGATGGCTTCACAGGGGAGTTTTTCAAAACATTCAAAAAACTAACACCTATACTTCTCAAACTATTGCAGAAAATCCAAGAGGAAGGAATACTTACAAACTCTTTTGGTGAGGCCAGTATTATCCTAATTCCAAAACCAGATAAAGACTACAAAGAAAGAGAATTACAGGGCAATATCCCTGATGAACACAGATGCTAAAATATCAACAAAACATTAGCAAATCTCATCCAGCAATATACTAAAAAGATCATACACCATGATCACATGGGATTTATTCCAGGGATGCAAGGCTGGTACAATATTCACAAATTAATAAATGTGATACATGACATAAACAAACTGAAAGACAAAAATTACATGATCATATCAATGGACACAGAGAAAGCATTCAACAAAATCCAACATCCATTTTTGATAAAAACTCTCAGCAAAGTTGGAATAGAGGAAGCATATCTCAACATGATAAAGGCCATATATGACAAACCTACAGCCAACATCATACTCAATGGGCAAAAACTAAAACCATTTCCCCTAAGAATAGGAGCAAGGCAGGGATGCCCACTCTCACCACTCCTGTTCAACACAGTACTAGAAGTGCTAACCATAGTGATCAGACAAGAAGAAGAAATAAAAGGCATCCAAATTGGAAAAGAAGCAGTAAAATTGTCATTATTCACATATGACATGATATGTGACCCCATCAAAAATTACTAGACTTAATAAATGAGTTTGGCAATATAGCAGGATACAAAATTAACACCCAGAAATCTATGGCTTTTTTATACACCACTAGAGGCCTGGTGCATGAAAATTCATGCACTCAGGGCGAGGGTTGTGGCGGGGGGGTCTCTCAGCGTGGCCTGCGACCTCTTGCAGTCTGGAACCCCTTGGGGGATATCCAACTGAAACCTTAGGCCCACTCCCTGGGGGATCAAGTCTAAGTTGGCAGTCAGACATCCCTCTGGCAGCCAGGAGCTCCCGGCAGGGAGTGGGCCTAAGCCAGTGATGGCGAACCTATGACACGCGTGTCAGAAGTGACACGGGAACTCATTTTTTTGGTTGATTTTTCTTTGTTAAATGGCATTTAAATATATAAAATAAATATCAAAAATATAAGTCTTTGTTTTACTATGGTTGCAAATATCAAAAAATTTCTATATGTGACACAGCATCAGAGTTAAGTTAGGGTTTTTCAAAATGCTGACACGCCGAGCTCAAAAGGTTCGCTATCACTGGCCTAAGCCATTAGTTGGACATCTGCTGCGCTGGCCAGCCATGAGCTGCCTTCTGGCTGAGTGGCACTCCCCCAGTGGAAGCTCACTGACCACCAGGGGACAGCTCCTGCATTGAGCGTCTGCCCCCTGGTGGTCAGTGCGTGTCATAGAGACTGGTTGTTTCTGGCCATTCTGCCCTTGGAGTCCATTTGCATATTACCCTTTTATTATATAGGATAATGAACTCACAGAAAGAGAAACTAAATAAACAATCCCATTTACCATTGCAACGAAAAAAATTAAGATACCTAGGAATAAACTTAACTAAGGAGGTAAAAGACCTATACTTGGAAAACTATAGGACGTTGAAAAAAATAGAAACAACATAAACAAATGGGAGAATAGAATATACTGTGTTCATGGATTGGTAGAATCAACATCATTAAAATGTCCATACAACCCATAACAATCTATAGATTCAATGCAATCCCCATTAAGATACCAATGGAATATTTCACAGACCTAGAACAAACTCTCCAAAAATTCATCTGGAGTAAAAAAGACCCTGAATATCTGCAGCAATCCTGAGAAAGAAGAACAAAGTTGGAGGGATGACAGTACCAGATATCAAGCGATATTACCAAGCCACTGTTCTCAAAACTGCCTGGTATTGGCAGAAGAACAGACATATAGATCAATGGAATAGAATAGAGAGCCCAGAAATTGACCCAAGCCATTATGCTAAATTAATATTTGACAAAAGAGGCAAGAGCATACAATGGAGACAAGAGAGTCTCTTTAATAAATGGTGTTGGGAACATTGGACAGATGCATGCAAAAAAAATGAAACTAGACCACCAACTTACTACATACACAAAAATAGACTCAAAATGGATAAAGGACTTAAACATAAGACAGGAAACAATAAAAATCTTAGAAGAATCCATAGGCAGCAAAATATCAGACAGATGTTGTAGAAATATCTTTACTGGTACAGCTCCTAGGGCAATGGAAACTAAAGATAAAATAAACAAATTGGACTGCATCAAAATAAAAAGCTTCTGCACAGCAAAAGAAACCATCAACAAAACAACAAGAAAGCCCACTGCATGGGAGAACATATTTGCCAATGTTATCACTGATAAGGTTTTAATCTCCAACATTTACAGGGAACTCATACAACTTAACAAAAGGAAGATAAACAACCCAATCAAAAAATGGGCAATGGACCTAAATAGATACTTTTTGAAGGAAGACAGAAGGAAGGACAAGAGACATATGAAAACATGCTCAAAGTCACTAATCATCTGAGAGATGCAAATCAAAATGACAATGTGGTACCATCTCACACCTGTCAGAATGGCTATTATCAACAAATCAACAAACGTCAAGTGCTGAGGAGGATGTGGAGAAAAAGGAACCCTTGTGCACTGCTGGTGGGAATGCAGATTGGTGCAACCACTGTGGAAGACAGTATGGAGTTTCCTCAAAAAATTAAAAATGGAACTTCCATTTGACCTAGTGATCCCACTTCTAGGAATATATCCAAACAAACCAGAAACACCAATCAGAAAGGATATATGCATCCCTATGTTCATAGCAGCACAATTCACCATAGCTAAGATTTGGAAACAGCCTAAGTGGCCATCAGCAGATGAGTGGATTAGAAAACTGTGGTACATCTACACAATGGAATACTATGCTGCTGTAAAAAAGAAGGAACTCTTATCATTTGCAACATCATGCTAAGCAAAATAAGCCAGTCAGTGAAAGATAAATATCACATGATCTCACTCATTTGTGGAATATAATGAACAACATAAACTGATGAACAAAAATAGAGCCAGAGAAAAAAATATTTTAGAATATAATAGAAGTAATCCTGTTACTTGCAAATTTTTAGTATTTCCTACAACTTTTGTGATATCATACTATGTTAGTACAGTTTTGGTAATATTATTATACTTAAAGTCCTTTTTTTCTTGAAATATTAATGTTTACTGAATGTAACATTATTATATTTAAGATCATTTTTCTTGAAATATTAAAAAATAAAGGCCAGAATGGAGGAAAGGGTTTGCCTAGTATATAAATAAGCATTTAATTCATGAATGTGCTACACAGAGATTGCTGTAGGGCAAGACTTTCAAACTGGAATCAATTTAGTGATTCTTGACCTGCATATTTTAAAATGAGACAGCACTAAAAAAAAAATCAGTTTATCACATTTCTATGGATAAGTAATGTTTCCTAAAATCTTTTTTAGTTAAGAGTACATGTGCATATGTGTGTGTGTGTGTGTGTGTGTGTGTGTGTGTGTGTGTGTGCGCGCGCACGCACGTGTGAGTGCATGCAAGCCAGGGCATGTACATACATGTATATCCTTCCTGGTCATGGATGAAAATGTTCTGCACCACTGATATAAGGATGTCTTCATTGTTTTTGGCTTCCAGGAGCCAAACCAACTTCCTATTTGGGGTAATATTTAATGCTATCTTGGGGGAGGCAGGTAATCTCCATCCCAATAAAAAAAAAAAAAAAAAGGGAAGCTTCCTATCCTCCCTTCCCCTAGGCCCTATCCTCCCTTCGGAAGGGAAGTGAACCGGGGATTGGTCAAACAAATGCTCTCACTTGGGACATTGAATCTCCAGCATCAGACACAGACTGTGATGATGGGAAGATGAGATGATGGTGACAAGAGCTGTGAGAGGACCCCTGTGCACAACAGCTGCAGCAGCTGTAGCCAGCAGCAGAGGCTGTGCCTGGGGCAACAGCAGAGGCCAGTGGGAGCACCCTGCCTCCCTGCTCCTGCTGCTGATGCTCCCAGCTCTTGCCCATTGCCCAGGCATTGCCCACAGCCTTCCTTTTCTGATCAAAGTCACCAGAGTGAAGCAGTTTCTCTTGCTCACAACCAAGAATCTTGAATTATACAAATGTCATGATAAGGAGTTTGGCCTCTGCTCTGTAGGATATTAGAAGCCTTGCATAATATTAAACAAGGAGAATGACATCAGGTTAGGAAGTCCTACAAAAACTGGATTGGACACAGAAACAATGGAGCAGAAGAGCCGTTGACCCAGACCGTGCAAAAGATGTTAGCTTAAATAGGACAAAAAGTGTTAAAGAGAAACCTCATTAGCACCTCCTGCACAAACTCCACTGGAGAGGGCAGAAGCGCATGACAGAGTATGGCTGTTTGTTAAATTAAAGAAATTTAAAGAAAAAATCCTTCTCCATCTCAATTGTTATAGCAAAGCTGTTGCTTTGAGTCTAATTTGGGGAGTGAACTTCCAGTGCATTACTCTTCTTGGGCTACTTTTAGTTATTTACAATTTGGTAGGGAAACGCTAGCAGCAGGATCAATGCACAATGGAGCCCAATCTTTAACTATCTCACTGACTCGCATGACACTTTGTGGATTTATCCACAGTTAAGTTCAGTGACAGTTACTATCTGGCCTCACTGGGGAATTAAGTGTTCCACATAAGCTAATTTTCTAACACCTGAAGCATATCCAAGATCTGTTGCAATAAAGGTTTGAATTATGTTAACAGACAGCTTGCAAAACATATTGTATAATAACTTTCCACTTTCTTAAACAATGCATCATAAATAATCTAATACAGTATTTCCCTGTCGAGTCATGTTGATCACTTTGAATGAACATTAGTCATTGAACTAATGCTATAAAATATAGTCATGGTCTTAAGGATTAATTAATAGTGTTTACAGATCTCTTTGCTAAACTATTGACTCAAATACGACTATACTGGAATCCTGGTATCTCCTTTTTACTTTAATTTTCTCACATCTTTCCTACTGTTAATTAAGTATTATATCTTGCTGTCACTTCTGCTTCAAAATATAACTTTTCCAGTTTTGTAATAATGTGAAACCACATTGCAATATATATTAAAACTAGAGTCTCGGTGCACAAAAATTTGTGCACTGGTGGGGGGGAGGGTAGGAAATCCCTCAGCCCGGCCTGTGCCCTCTAGCAGTCTAGGACCCCTCAGGGAATGTCCACCTGCTGGCTTAGGCCCGCTCCCCGGGGGATCAGGCCTAAGCTGGCAGTCAGACATCCCTCTGGCAACCAGGGATGTCCATTTGCCAGTGGGGAGCAGGCCTAAGCTGCAGTCGGACATCCTTAGCACTGCTGAAGAGGCAGGAGAAGCTCCCGCCACCACCGCTGTGCTGGCAGTCATCAGCCTGGCTTGTGGCTGAGCAGAGCTCCCCCTGTGGGAGTGCACTGACCACCAGGGGGAAGCTCCTGCATTGAGCATCTGCCCCTGGTGGTCAGTGTGTGTCATAGTGACCAGTCATTTCCAGTTGTTCTGCTGTTAAGGTCAATTTGCATATTACCCTTTTATTATATAGGATAGAGGCCTGGTGAATGGGTGGGGGCTGGCTGCTTTGCCCTGAAGGGTGTCCCGGATCAGTGTGGGGGTCCCACTGGAGTGCCTGGCCAGCCTGGTGAGGAGCTGATGGCTGTTTGCAGGCTAGTCAAGCCCCCAGTGGGGACCCTCACCCCATGGGGGTGTGGCCAGCCTGGGTGAGGGACTGAGGGCTGTTTTCAGGCTGGCCACACTTCCTTCAGAGTGGGGTTCCCTACTGGGGTGCCTGGCCAGCCTGTGTGAGGAGCTGATGACCTTTTTCAGGCTGGCCATGCCCCCCGGCGACCCAAGCTACCAGACTCTCCTTTTTTTTTTTCTTTTTCTGGGATTTATTTCTCTTCTATAATTGAAACTTTGTAGCCTTGAGCGGAGCCAAGGGGCAGCCAGGGCAGGTGGGAAGCTTGGCTTCCTCCATCATCGGGGGCAACCCAAGCCTCCTGCTCGCTCCAGCTCCGTGGCCACCGCCATCTTCGTAATGAAGTGATGGAGTGATGGTTAATTTGCATATTGCTCTTTTATTAGATAGGATTATCTATAAAATAAAAGGTATGCAAATAAATGGGTACATAGCCTATTGGTTATGGTGTGGGCATAAGACTCCAACAAAAGGTAGGAAACTTACACTGTGCACTTGGTGGAATCTGTGCAGCCAACTCTCTAGAAATTGTTCCTGGGTTTGTCCTGTTAAGGACAGCCGAGGATGCCAAAGGAGCATTATAAGAGTGATTAGGGGTTTGTGACGGTAAGGGTGGCACATGTCCCCAGACGGTTTACTTCATCTTGCCACTGTATTAGTTTCATTTTGCTTGTGTAACAAAATACCACAACTTAATGGCTTAAAACAACCCGAGTTTATTACTTTGCAGTTCTGGAGGTCCCAGTCCAAACTGAGTTGTATGGGCTAAAATCAAAGAGTTAACAGAGCTGCTTTCCTTCTGGGGACACTAAAAGCTGGAAAATAAATTTCAGAAAATGTACAGAGGCCACCGGCACTCCTAGGCTGGTGGCCCTGTCCTCCATCTTCAAAGCACATCACTCTGGCCTCGTCTTCGGTCATCATAGATCCTTCTCTGACTTTGCTCTGCCTGCCTCCCTCTCACAAGGACCCTCGTGAGTACACGGGGCCCACCTGGATACTCCAGACAATCTCCCCATCTCAAGATCCTTAACTTCATCACATCTGCAAAGTCCCTTTTTCCATGTGAGGTAACCTATTCACAGGTCCTTGGATTAGGACATGGACATCTTTGGGGCCATCATTCTGTCTACCACACTCATAGAGATGCTGGAGAGACCTCAAATGTACCACGCACAAAACTGAGCTGCTGGTCTTCCCACCCAGGCCCACCACCTCTGTCCAAACCTGTTCCACCCACAGTCCACCTGCATTCCAGTCAACGGCAAGTCCATCCTTCCAGTTGCTCAGGGCTAATAACTTGCAGTCGCCTCTGTCATCAAGTTTTGTCAGGCAACCATTCAAAAACAGACCCAGCATCTGACTACCTCTCCCCACCTCCACAGCCACCACCAGTCCAAGCTACCATTTCTCTCAATGAGACCCCTGGATGTCCTGCCTGGTCCCCAGATCCCACCCCACCATCTATTCTCAACCCTGCAGCCAGAGGGAGACTTGAAATATGAATTAGCTCCTGTCACCGCTCTCTTTAAACCTGCCAGTGGCTCTCCATTTCACTCAGAGTAACAGCCAAAGTCTGTGGACAGGTATCCCAGGAAGAAAGAAAAGCATGGGCAGAGCTCAGAGGTGAGACGTGCAGTTTTCAGGACGGAAAGCCATTCTGTGCGGCCTGAGCAAGGACTATGAGAGGGATGAGAGCAAGGGCCTGGTACCCGTGGTAAGTGGCCCGACCCTATCCCAGGGCCATGGGAAGCTGTGGTGGTGTTCAGGGGAGCCGAGCACACAGGTCGGGAAGGTGGCTCGGGCTGTAGCCTGAGATGGGACAGACAGACGGAGCAGGAGGAAAGGAGCGAGGCTACTGGAGGAGCGCAACAGGGAGGAGATGGTGGCAGCAGAGAAAAGGGGGCTGGGCAGGTTCATGGCCAGTTGGGAGATCAAACGGCAAAACCTTGACTGCTCAGGTTTGCAGTCAAGGATGACCCTGGGTCCTGACTTGAGAGAAGGGTACCCCAGGTGGCAGGAAACCCAAGGGGTGGGGCACTCGGGGGCACATATAGGAGACATTCACATCACAATGCTGGACCGTCACTATCCACATGGAATCTGCTGATGAAAGATACTGGATACAAGTGTATATTTAGAAATCTTCAGTTTGCAAATGGTTATTTAAACCATGAAATGAGATTACAACACAAACAAAGCCCATCCAGGCTGAGCATATAGAAGGGAAAAAGAGGAGGGCTCAGGACTGAATCGTTTAAGGGGAGGAGAAGTCCCCAAAGGAGAATCGGAAAGAACCCCGGGCTGGTTAGGAACACACACAGCAGGAACTGTGGGCAGACTGCGGGAGAGTCCAGCACTTGTGGGAGGAGTGTCGCCACGGCAGATGCTGCTGATGCGCTCGGCAGAGCAGGCTCGATGTGCTGCACGGCTTCAGCGGGGAGGAAGCTGTGAGGGCCTGACCAGCAGTTTCATTGGAGCTGCAGACAGCAGTGGCCGTGGAACGAGGGAGGGAAGAGAGCAAGAGAGCAAGTGTGGCTGGGCCAGCAGAGGGGGCCATCGGACAGTGTCAGAGGAAGAAGGGGTCCCCCCTTTTTGCCTCTTCAGTTCTTCCCTCATTTCTTCTTTACTTGCTTCTAAGGAGTCAAAGCTATACCTGGTACAGTTCTGACGGGAAGAAGCTATCAAGGAGAAAACAGAAGGTTGTCAATGTGGGAAGTCTCTGAGAAGGGAAGAGAATAGGTGGACAAAGCTACTCAAGTGCCACCTTGTCAGAAAGCCACTTCCCGGCACTGTCAAAACACCTCACCCATTTCTGTACGAGGCTGGGAATAAAATGGAAAATAAGATGGCACCCCTGCCCTCAAGGAGCGCCGGCCACTGGGGGAGTGGAGGCCACTAACCAAGTAACCCTGACATTTCACAGACCCTGTAATCAGGGCCCTGCTGGGGTGGCGGGGGATGCTCATAAAAACAGCCAGGTCTAGAGTCTTCCAAAGGCCCAAGGGACCAAAGGGACAGCCAAACGGAGTCCTAGCAATGTCCAGGCATAGGCCACGCTGTGGGTATGGCGGTGAACTACACACCCACAACTATACAACCATAAGGAACGTTGTTAGCAACTTTCTGGCAAGGTGGCAGGTATAAACCTGTCTGCGATTTTTAGTGCTGCTGCCATCAGTACTCAGCGGTCAAAGCTCCCTGTGCTCCCCAGGTTAGAGGAGGCCTGTGACTCTGGAGAGAGTGAGAGACACTTCTCTTCCTGCTTTTGTTCCCAAATCCTTAGACCCATGGAGGAAAAGAGAGGTTTCAGGTGAGAGGAGGAATCCCCGTGAAAACTACAGAGAAGGGGAAATTGAAAGATTTCCCCACAGTGAATTTCCTGGGCAGGAAAGGAGAGAGGGCCCCGGTTCCTAGTGGCAGTCGGGCTAACACTGGCCACGTCACAGACAGAAGAGCCTGGGGCCAGGTCGGGCTGGACTCCTGGGCTGCACAGGTTCTCGGTGCAGAAGAGACTGTGGCATCTTGGAGGTAACTGCTGTGGACCTGAGAGCCATGACCTGAGGAATGTCCCCCCTGTCCGGGTGCTGCCTCCAACCCCAGGACCTTTGCACAAAAGGGAAAGAGGGAAGAGCTGTAAAACATAACTAAGACTGAATCTCCAGCCCAGAGCAAGAAGAGGCTCAGAGTCACAATTACACTAAGTGTAGAAAATGAAGAGGCATACCTGGTACACCATCTCAAAAGAAACAAACAGAAACAACACATTCATTAATCAAGGAAAGCGTGTGTCCAGCCTGCGCAGGGCAGCACGGGCGAGGGTACCTCACACACGCAGCTCCACAGTGTCATGTACATACTCTCCTATGTGACCAACAGAAGCACAGAACCTCACTGCACAAGGTAACAGAGCTGCGGCCTTCAATAAACCAAAGGCTAATTTTACAAAATCTAGCCCCTTACGTTAAACTTGCACCAGCCCACCTGCTGACAGGTAGCCTAGCTCTCTCATTTTATCTTGCTCCTCTGTCCACTGGTGGCCGGAATCATCTCTAAAATATGCAAATGTGATCATGTCACTTCTCTAAGGGCGCTAAGGGCCCCCTTTGCCCACACAGCACTCTGGAGTAACCTTACAGTCCTTCACCAGCCACGGTTTCACTTGCCAATGTCACACCAACACCCATTCTCCCAGATGGACCCTCTACATCACATTCCATGCATACACAGCTCCTTTCAAGTCCCAGGCCTCTGACATCTCCCCTGCCTGGAACTCCTCATGCCCCTGGCCCGCCTTGCGCCCAGCACAGAGCGGTTAGGCAGCGCATGTCCACTGAACGAACTGTTCAGTGAGGCCTCCCAGTGAGTTCATGGTGCCTCGCAGGCAGACGGTTCTGGTGTTCCCTGCCACACAAGCCCCTCGTTAACACGGAGGGTGAGACAGCGGGTACCGAGGACACAGGTGCATGGGCCAATTCTGTCCTGCCAAGGCGTTTTATTTGACCCTCATAATGTAACGATTTAAATTCATTATCAACAAGCATAAATCCATTATCTAGACTATAGACTAATGAGGCAATCTGTCGATGGCCCAGAAGCCCTTTTTAGGAGTACTCACTCCCCAGTCCACCCTGTCCTCACCCTCATACTGTCACTCAAACAGAAGGTGAGTCCTTGTCCTGCCAGACAGCCTCACCCACTTGGACCCCCTGTCTGGCCCCTCGGGGCATCCAAATAGAGGCCTCTGGAGCAGAACCAACCCCCATCACATGGTGACCCAAATTCACTGACTCCTCCGTGTCCATCACCAACAAACTGAATCCAAGCCTCTTCAGACCCTGTGATTCTCACCCCAGGCACACTTCTTAGATTTGCTGGGGGATGTCTTCCCGGGTGCAGGAAGCTGGAGACGGGCTCTGTTAATGAAGCCAGTGCATAAAAAATTTCTTAGCTGTGTACCTGAACTCCATGTGCTTCCCTAAAATTTCCTTATATGTTTACCCCTCTATCTTAGCCTCATTTTCATCAGCTTCTTTCTCTGCTTAGCTCTTAGGCAAGATGAGAATTCATCCCCACAGATCCCATTAGCACGTGATGGTTTTCCTGTGGCTGCTTAGCTCCCCTGCTGCTCCTCAGACCAACAGCTGACCCAGCATGCAAATCGCAGCTCCTACTCTCTCCCAGTTCCCTCCAGAATTAGATAACATGCCCAGCGGAGCATCTTAAATTACAGGGAATCAATATACATTGACCTCAGCAGATGCGGCTCAGCCAATGAAGCTGTTGACAAGAAAGCATTTGCATCTCTCGGTGAGAATCTGGTCCAAAACCAATTGAGGCAAAGTACTGCAGAGCTGTCCCACAAACAATGGCTTCTGATTACAAGGAAAGCCCATTGAACATCGTCTGTATGCTATAGAGGGGCTTGTTCTCATATTAAACTAATATTTTAGGCCAGAACTTATATCACTTTAAACTACATTCAATTCAGGGGGGAAATGCAACTTCATTTGCCCCCTGAATTATTCAAAGCCTCTTCTAATATTTAGTGCACATAAATACGCTCCCTTTAATAAAAATGCTCCCGGCCAAACGCCTCAGGTCTCTGTCTACCTAATGTGCCTCTTTGAATACCTGACAATTAATGGACTTTTAAATTTTTTGTTCTAAAAGTGGTAATTATACTTTTTGAAATAAATGTTCCTATTTAGTAAATACTTTGGATTTGTCACTACAAGCTTTGTTAGAGGCTGTATATATTTAAGTGGTTTTAGATTTGCAGAGACACGAAGGTATGTGGTGATGTGGCTGGTGGTGCCACAACTGGAGGAGTGAGGAGGAGCCGGGATCACGGCCGGATGGCAGGAAAGCGTCTGCACATCCGCCGCAGCTGCCTCGTGCCCTGACCTTAGACACCGCCTGCGTGCATCCTCACCCTTGTCCCTCCAGAAGCCGGGGCTTCCCTGTACCTGGTCCTTGTGCCACTCCTTCCTGTCTCCGCAGGGTCTTATCCTCCGACTACTGTAGTGCTCTCAACATTGGTTGTGCACTGGGATCACCTGCTCACTTTGAACGTTACTGATGGCTGGGTCCCCTCCAGGACATTCTAACTTCATGTTCTGGGAGACCTGGCCTGGTCTTTAGGACACTTCTGTTCTGCCAAGATAGAAATCTATCTCCCCAGCCCACGAGTCACACACAGTCTCTGTGCCAAAATGGCCCAGAGATATGTGTGTGCATGCACGTGTGTGTGTGTGTGTGTGTGTGTGTGTGTGTGTTGGTGGATGGAGGTTAAAATACACGGAACATAAGAGTAACCATTTTAAGTGACATCATCTTTCTGCGATGGAATATGTGTTCTACATGGAAAGAGCACTCCCGTTATTTTAAAAGTGTTCAGGGACATTTCAAATAAAATCCATATGTCAGGAACCTGGCAACAGATCATTTACATGTCCTCCCAGCAACCATCAGCTTCCCTTCGGCATGTGTGTCAGAGCTGCCAGGCGTCCCCACTGCTCCCCGCAAGTTGCTCCCAGCCTGGTTCCCTCAGACAGGTGTTATCTTAGTCTAGCAACAGGGTCAAGCCTCTGCAACCCTGAAAACGTCCTGTGTCTTTTGATCTTTCTAGCTACTGCCTCTGTCTGTCTCTGTTCGCTCCCTAGGCTCCCAATCACTGTTCAAAGCCCCGCCATCCAGTTGTTTCCCTCCCGCTACACTGAGTCTTCCTGACAAAGATCAACAACCTCCGCCCACCAAATCCCGGGGACCCATGCCATCGGCCCTGATGCCTAGGTCCGCACTGATCAGTCTCAGATACCGCATCCTGCTGGAACTCCAGGTGTTTCTCTCCTCACTTTCTGGCCTTCCCTCTTCCTTTTCTCCCAAGGTTCCTTCCTTGGCCCACAACAAGGCACAACTCCCCGGATGGGTTTGGTGTCACAACCAGCCGCAGGCTGACAAGTCCAAACACAGAGGGCGGCTCAGGGTCTCTAGGAGAGGCTGAAAGACTGGTTTTGAGTCCCCAGCTCTGTCATTATGAGCTGTGATCTGGGGTCAGTGATTCAGCCTAAACCCCAATATCTTCATCTGAAACAGTGGTTCTCAACCTTCCTAATGCCGCGACCCTTTAATACACTTCCTCATGTTGTGGTGACCCCCAATTTCATTGTTACAAATTGAACATAACTAAAGCATAGTCATTAATCACAAAAACAATATGTAATTATATATGTGTTTTCCGATGGTCTTAGACGACCCCTGTGAAAGGGTCGTTCAACCCCCAAAGGGTTCACGACCCACAGGTTGAGAACCACTGACCTAAAAGATGGGGATAGTAATTCCCACTCCCAAACGCTCTAGTACACACAGAATGTGCACAAAGGTCTAGAGTAGAGCATCGCCGTCCAATAGAACTTCCTGTGATGATGGCATGTTCCACATCTGTGCTGCCCAATACGGAAGCCACTAGCTACATGTGGCTGCAGAAATGTGGTTAGTGTGACTGAAGGATTAAATTATAAACCTTATTAATGTCAATTAAATAATTGGGGGGAGCAATATTTGCTCTATCCAGGCCTTCAACGGCCTGGATGAGGCCACCCACATAAGAGAGGGGATTTTGTTTCACTCAGAGTCCACCAACTCAGATGTTAATTTCACCCAAAAGCACCTTCACAGAAACACCCAGAAGAGTGCTTGGCCAAAAAATAAACATCACAGAGGGTAAGCGACTGTACCATGGTCACTGAGATGAATAGAGTTGGGGAGTCCAAGATTAGCTTTAAAAATAGAAGAATATAATTTCCTCCATTACTAAAAGTATTTTAAAACGTAAGTAGCAAATTTTGATAAAAGCCTTTTATCTGGCATGAGAATAGGCAGCACTACCTATTATTAGTATCTGTAATTATAACAATATAATACAACATTAACATTTACTGAGTTATTAAGGACTATGCTCTCTGCTATCTGCTTTACTTAGAGTATCACGTCCAATTATCACAGCACACCCATGACATTACTGTGTATTTTTGCACCTACTTTTGGTTATATTTTCAAAGAAATAAAATTTTGCATAGTATGCATGTATAACCAGACTCAAGAATATATTTGGATTAGCATTTTTTTCTGTCTTAAAATCACAACAATGACATTAGGCACCAATCAATATCTGGGAATACATCACTCTGACACAGTGCTCTGAGGTCGCTGGCGTCAGCATCGACTATGAAAGGTAGACATAGGCATCAGCTTTTTGGAATCTTCTCTCATTCCAGGCCATTCCTCAGCCATTCCAAAATAAACCAAAGCTGCATATTTGCTAATCTGAGTTTATTCCATTATTTTAGACAGCATGGTCACTACCAAAGTCCACAAACCCTTATCTACATTTCAGATACCAAAAGGTCTGAAAGCTGAAAGGTTGTTTTTGTAATTTATTTAACAGCAAAACATTACTTAAACTGATATGAAGCTATATATAGTTCTTTTTAAACCCCCAGCTAGTGAGAATATCCACATGTTTTATTTCAGAAATATTAATGTATTTTCTTACAGGATGCTGCCCAGACCCTACTAGGAATGCCGTGTCCTGTAGGGTGCAGGCATAATCTAGAAATCTGAAAAGTGTCAATTTCTGCACATGTTTGGCCGCAAGGGTCTTATAGAAAGCATTAAGGACCTACATATCCCCACTTTACAAATGAGGTCACCAAGGTTCAAAAAGAACCCAAATAAGCTCATTAGATGTCAACGCCAGGACAGGGGTTCCTGACCACCACGCCCTTCCACAGGCAATTGCAGAGTGAGCCGCCAGCCCTCCGGAGCACTGGAACCCCCTGCATCTGTTCTGTGGGCCAGGGTTATTAGTAGCAACACGAATACAAATGATTTGCTGAAATACATGTGGTCTTACCAAAAACAAATGCAGAACTCTCATAAGACCCCTTTACTGATACTGGGGGCAGGTGCACAAAATTTCTCCCAAATGCAGTGAAGGGAGGGTGGGAGGAACATACTTGGAGTCTCATTTTCCCTCAAGAGCTTCTGAATACATGAGATTTCAAAAATCACTGCCAATTCAGCACCTGTCCCCTGACTTCGTCTTCTGAAGGTCTTTCCCTCCTGTCCACCTAACCAGAATGCGGGTGCCATTCAGAGTGCAGCACAGCTCACCTGACTACTAGGCCATCACCCACTCACATGCATCCAGGAGCAGAAAGAGCCCAGGATAGGTGTGAGCCTTGGACAGGAAGCAGTGAAAAGGAAATGCCAACCCTGTCCTCAGGCCATGGAACATAGGCTGGAAGCGGGAAAGACACAAAAAGGGTCAGAGGCCAGTCCGGCAAGAGAATGGAGAGAGAGGAAGAGAACCCAGAGCAAACCAAGAGAACCCAGCTGCTGACATTTTAGGGCGCCCATCAGCAATGAGCTGTGACTCAAGGACAGAGTGCCAGCTGTGGGCAAACTACGGCCCACGGGCCGGATCCGGCCCGTTTGAAATGAATAAAACTATTGAAAAAAAAGACCGTACCCTTTTATGTAATGATGTTTACTTTGAATTTATATTAGCTCACACAAACACTCCATCCATGCTTTTGTTCCGGCCCTCCGGTCCAGTTTAAGAACCCATTGTGGCCCTCGAGTCAAAAAGTTTGCCCACCCCTGGCCAGGAACAGATGAAGCAGTCTCCCAGCCGTGGTGGCTCTTACACCGCTACCGCAGCATCTTTCACTGGTTCCGGAGGCTCTTCCCTTCTTATTCATTTCCTCAGTTGTAAATGCTTCCAATTAGTAACTAGTCAGTGGCTCTAGACCAGGGGTCCTCAAACTACGGCCCGCGGGCCATATTGTATTTGTTCCCGTTTTGTTTTTTTACTTCAAAGTAAGGTATGTGCAGTGTGCATAGGAATTTGTTCATAGTTTTTTTTTAAACTATAGTCTGGCCCTCCAACGGTCTGAGGGACAGTGAACTGGCCCCTTGTTTAAAAAGTTTGAGGACCCCTGCTCTAGACCCTCAGTATCAAAACCGGAGCAGGTACCAGGGTCACCTGCAGGCTTGTTAAAACACAGGCTACCAGGCTCTTGCACGTTTCCGATTCCCGGGTCCTAGGCCGGGCTAGAGTCTGCACTTCTAACAAGCTGCCTGATGGTGCTGCTGCTCTAGAAAAATGCTGAGCAGTGGAATTATGTGACTCGTATTTGTAACTTTACTTTTTCTGGCAGCCACCTTTTCTGAAGGTAAAATCCAACAAGTGAAAATAATTTAAATAATGTATTTTATTTCACCCAATATATTCAAAATGTTATTTCAACATATCAATATAAAATAACTAATGAAGTATTTGATATGTTTTTCATACTTGGTCTTCAAAATCTGGCATGCCCTTTACATTTACTGCAAATCTCAGTGTGGATGAGCCGCCCTTAAAGTACTTTGTGGCCACGCGTGGTTTCTGACTACATTGGAAGCACAGTGACAGAAGACGGCCACTGCCTGGGAATAGCAGTGTGTGTGGAGCGGGATTGTTTGAGCCCAGTGACAGTCACGTGACAACGAGGCATCGTGGAGGGCTGGAGCGGTGGACCTGCCAGGGCTCTTTGGGACCTCACTGGACCTCCTCAGAACACACATCCCAAAGAACATGAGATGGAGCCCCGGATCTCATTCAGTGTGAGACAGGAGGGGACCTCGTGAAATCTGCCATCAGAGTGCTATCTAGTGCAGCCCATGGCTCTGCCCAGGTCCTGGGGAGAGGACTATTATGGACAGAATAAGTGAGTCCTAATAGAGAAACTTTGCTAAATATAGCACCAGGAGCTCAAGGAGGCCCACTAGATAACCTGCGTAGCCAAGAGAGGCCTAGTCTGCTGGCTGCTTCCACCTCAGGTCCCAATGCAGAGAAAACGAAGGGGGCCGTCCTGTCCTGGATGTCTTCTCAAGAGCAGTTCTAGACCCAGATCACACCCCGTGCTTCAGTGGCAGGACTCCCCACGGCAGCCACAGGGCCAGGACCCCAGCAGCAGGAAAGTCCCCAGGACTCTACAGTTCATGAGACCCTCCTTGCGAAGGAGGCAGGGATGGAGAGGGTTTGAGTAGGACCAGGCATTCTAGAGAATGGAAAAGAACAAGTCTACCAGCAGATACTGACTGCTGGGTCCATTCGCAGACTCAGGTCTCTCTGCACACACTCCGGTCAATGAGAAGCACTCCCAGCAAAGCACACAGACCTACAGCACGTTTGCCTTTGGTGGCCGGGACTCTGTGAACAAGAAGTGAAAGTGATGTGCACAGATGTAGGTCCTGCCCTGGCCACTGCGGGTGCCTCTTCACCACCACCTGAGGGAGACGGTGGGTCACCCCGCCCCAGCGCTGCTGGGAAGCCTGTTTGCTTCAGCTCACTGCCCTCGCATATTTTTAAGATTATTTTTATGATAAAATGTACATAACATAAAACTATTTTAAGTGTAGCTCAGTGGCATCAAGTATACTCACACTGTTGTGCAGCCATCACCACCATCCCTCTCCAGAACTTTTCATCTTCCCAAACTGAGCTCTGTCCCCATTCAACAGCAACTCCCCTTTCTCCTCCCCGCACTCCAGCCCTGGCACCCATCATTCTACTCTCTGTGTCTATGAATTGGACCCCTCCAGGTACCTCATGTATGTGGAATCGTACACTGCTGGTCTTTTTGTGATTGGCTTAATTTACTTAAATGTAATCATCTCAAGGCTTATCCACGTTGTAGCAGGTGACAGGATTCCCTTCCTTTTTAAAGCTAAATAATGTTCCATTGTATAGACCACATTTTGCTTATCTACCCAACGTCAATGGACACTTGGCTGCTTCCACCTTTGGCAACTGTGAATAATGATGCTATGAACATGGGTGTACACATACATGTTTGAGTCCTTGTTTTCAGTTGTTTGGGGTATATAGCCAGAAGTAGGATTGCTGAATTATATGGTGATTCTATTTTTAATTTTTTGAGGAACAGTCATACATTCTCCATAGAAGTTGCACCATTCCCACCAACAGTGCACAAGGGTTCCAATTTCTCCACATCCTCACCAACACTTGTTATTTTCTGTTTGTTTTATAATAACCATCCTAATGGGTGTGGTGTAATATCTCATTGTGATGTGATTTCCCTAACAGTTAGTGATGTTGAGCATTCCTGATTTTTACTCTTGACTGCTTCTGACTTTACCATCTCCTCTCTAGTCTGGGCCCAGAGGATCGACCTTTTCCATCTGTCTTCACTGTCTGCATGACCCTAGACTTCACTTACCTGTGAGACCTTTTGTTCTTGCCCTTTTAAATGTTCTAATTACTTGGACCAGATGCAGCAGATATTTGCCTTGTCCATCAACTGGCACCCTCTGTCACAGCCAAGATTGATTCACTACCTACGAATTCCTTCCTTACCCCAAGAAGAAATGAGATTGAATTCTCAGGACGTGCACAGAAGGGCTGGCACTGGGAAGCAGTGGTGCCCCCTCACAACTCCTGGAGGGAGACTGCCTGGCTGGCCTTCTCAGTCCTCCAGATGGGACAAAGAGCCAGAGCAGTCAGTGCCCACTTGAGCCTCGCTGTGACACACAGTGAACCAGACTAGCCCCAACGCCGACGCTGGCATCTACAAGCGCCTAAGGCAGGCCAGACCAACGCTCACTGTGCCAGACTTTCTGGAGGCAGGCTAGAAAAATGCAAGTGACACAAGTGGTCACTGGCAAGTTTCACTCCGGTCACAGACACGTACCCAGGAGGGAGAGCCAGATCAGGCATGCCATCTTTCCCAAAGCTCAAGGGAAACAGTACTGTGTGGGTTTACTTTTTTAAAATTAAATTCTTGTTTTTTCAAATTAAGGTTAATTTACATAAAGGAAAATGCACCCCTTTTAGTATATAGTCTGCCAGTTTTGACAAACACAGCATGCATGTAACTACCACCACAGTCAAGACAGAACAGTCCCATCGCCTGCCGAGGTCTCCCCTGCTCCTTTCTAGTCACCCTCCCTGTAGCCCCAGCTCCCGGAAACCACTCATGTAGTTTCTAATTTCACCTTTTCCAAAATATCTTATGAATACAGTCATATAATATGTGGCCTTCTCATCAATGTGGTTCCATGTGTCAATAGTTTGTTCCCTCTGTTTTCTTTTGTATATTGAGGTAAAATACACATAACATAAAATTTACCACTTTAATCATGTTTACGTCTATATTTCAGTGGCGTTAAGAACATTCACATCATTGGTTACTCTCAAAGGCTAGCCTCATTAAATGATTATGTTTGAATCTTAATTCCATTGAAAGTCCCTTGAGAAAAATGTGACAGTTGACAGCACATTTGGTTGGCAAGACCATGAGTAAGTCAAGGTAGATCCCAGATGGCGAACACAGTCCTGGCTCTTGCCTGTTGCCCAAGTATGATTATTAATAGTCACTTTTACTTCTCAAAAGTGTCCTTGTTTGAACTATAAACCACTTGGCCACAGAGAAATCGTTTCTCTCAGACATTCCTGATGGGAGACCAAATTTTTAAAAAATAAAAAAATCCTATGGTCTATTAAATTACAAATGTCTGTCAAAATTATAAACACATTTACCTTAGACCCAACAATCCCCTTTCTGAGATCTTTATCTTACAGATATATCTGCACATGCAGGTACAAGGTTACAGCAATGCTTATAAAAGAAAAACATTAGGAACAACCCAAGTAGCCATCCACAGAAAGCTGGTTACATAAACTATGGTGTAGCTAATACCTTCAAAAGATTTACCATGTAATTCAGCTATAGAAAGGGTGAAGAAGCTCTCTGTATCCTAATATGGAAAGAGCTCTAGGATATACACCATAAGTGAGGAAAACAAGGAAGAACTTAGGTAGTGTGTAAGAAGAGGAGGGGAGGGGGTATACATTTGCATTTGTTTGCATATGCACAAAGAAACCCTCCCACAGATGCTGGGGGATACAAGGAAACTAAGGAGTCTATCTATGGAAGGAATCAGGGGTTGGACGAAAATGGGAGGGGGGCAGTAGCTTCTAATGTCATTTAAAAATTTTCAACAGTGTAAATGTATGACCTGTTTAAAAATAAATAAATGTAAAAAAAAAAAAAAAAGAAAGAAAGAAAGAAAGAAATTGGGAGAAATGTTCCTCGAGAAAAGAACTGCTAAGTTTAATAGCATGGACCAGGGGTCCTCAAACTTTTTAAACAGGGGGCCAGTTCACTGTCCCTCAGACCGTTGGAGGGCCGGACTATAGTTTAAAAAAACCTATGAACAAATTCCTATGCACACTGCACATATCTTATTTTGAAGTGAAAAAACAAAACGGGAACAAATACAATATTTGTATTTGCATGTGGCCTGCGGGCCGTAGTTTGAGGACCCCTGGCATGGACACTCTTCATTTTAATCAATTTATTTCCAACATTCACAAAATCAATAAATTCACCTTTCAAAGACTGAATATACCCCAAACTATTCAACTACCTGGAAAGTGACTTCCTTTTGAAAATTCATCATATAGTTTGACTAGGTCTGAGAAAGTTCATTCTGATAATGAACTTTAAATTTAAATCTTTTGGCCAGCCAGTGTGGCTCAATGGTTGAGCATCCACCTAGGAACCAGGAGGTCACAGTTCAATCCCCAATCAGGGCACATGCCAGGGTTTCGGGCTCGATTCCAAGTAAAGGATGTGCAGGAGGCAGCTGATCAATGATTCTCTCATCATTGATGTTTCTGTCTCTCTCTCCCTCTCCCTTTCTCTCTGAAATCAATAAAAAATATGTTTTTAAAAAATTTAAACCTATTACCACAAAATAAAAGGTGTGCCTCCCTTTCAAATTCTCTTTGGGAGCCATGTTCAATTCATTTGAGGGAACAATGTATCTTCATAAGCAGACTCATTTTAAAGCAAAAAAAAATTGCTCCAAATTCAAAACATTTCCTTAATAATTTATTTCACTTTGTGCATTAAATGTTAGCATGAAAATAATATTTAGCACCATGAATGTCCTATGAAATGCTGAACACAACATATTCCTTGATATTTTATAAGATCAAAACAAATAAGTATGTCTGGATGCAAAAGATAAGTGTATTAATTTTCTATGGCTACTGTTAGGAAAACCCACAAACTCAGGAACTTAAACAGATACACACACACATTTTTTAAATATGTATTCTATATTGATTTTAGAGCGATAATAAGGGAGAAGGGGAGAGAGACAGAGAAACACTGATGTGAGAGAGAAGCATTGATCCATCACCTTCTGCACACACTCCAACCCAGGGGTCAAACCAGCACCCAGGCATGTGCCCTGACCAGGAATTGAACCAGTGGCCCTTCGTTGCACAAGACATTGCCCAACCAACTGAGCCTCACACACATTTATTATCTCACAGTTCTGTAGGGCTGTGTACTGGCTGCAGTCCTGGTGCAGCATGGCCCTGCTGAGTCCTCTGCCTACAATCCCATGCCTCTGAAGGGCTGAGTTCCTTGCTGGAACCTGGGGAAGAATCAGCTCACCGGCTTGCTTATTGGCCAAATTCAATTCCTTGCAGCTGTAGGACTGAGGTCCCTCCTTCTCGCTGGCTGTCTGGAGGCTGGTCTCTGTCCCCAGAGGCTGCCACATGGCTTCCCTTCTCCCCAGGTGGCACACAGGCCTGCCATGCTTTACATGCTGACTTCTGCTGCTGCATTTCTGACGCCACTGGAGAAAGCTCTCTGCATTTCAGGATTTATGTGATTAGATTGGGCCCACCTGAATAATCTCCCTAATTTAAGACCCATAATCCTAATTACAGGATATCTCGGGGAACTGGATGCTTTCTGAGAGACTAAACTCAGAGCCTTATCTAAGCCTCCTACTTTTCCAGATTCCTTTTCCATTTTCAATCCACCTTGGACCTAACAGGACAAACCCCAAGATAGCTATAAAAATGTTTTAAACTAAATTGATGGTGACTACATTTTACCATTAAACTCTTCCATTAACTTCCAACTTTTTATTTCTAACTCTTGTACTCAAGAGAACTAAATCTCTTTTAAAAATAGAATTGTTTTCAGCTTAGAAAAATCAGTATACCTTAAAAAAATCCAGTGTATTCTTTAATTTTCATAATTTATTCTTTAAAATAGAAAGGGCCAAATAATGGCCTTTAGTATGAAAAGACATTATTAATATTACTAGAGGCCTGTTTCACGAAGAGATTTGTGCAATAGGCCTTCCCTTCTCCTGGCTGCCGGCACAGGTTTTCCTCCAGCACCCGGGACTCAGGCCTTCGCTCCGGCTGGAGCCGCCTTCCATCTTCCGTCTTCCGTCTTCCGTCTTCACTGCTCTGGCTTGCCTTCAGTCTTCCCTCCGCTGCTTGGAGCCTACGTATGCAAATTAACCGCCATCTTTGTTGGCGGTTAATTTGCGTATGGCACTGATTAGCCAATGGGAGGTGTGGCGAAGGTATGGTCAATTACCATGTTTGTCTATTATTAGATAAGATATTATAAGTCTTATAACAATGATTTTTGAAAAAGGATAGGGCAGTTCTAATTAGGCAGAAGTCTGGTTGTATTTAAAAATATAAATATAAATAAATAAGCTATATGTAGGTATATATCTATCTATATCTATACATATATATATATATATATATCTATACATATATATACACACACCACCTTGGCTATGAAGTCACACCTCTCAATTCAGAGCACTTAACAAAAAGTTTTATTTAAGTCTTCAACTATTGCTGGTCCTGTTACCTACTCAAAAAATGTCTCTCTCAATTAAGCTTCTTTCTAACCTTCAGTTCCTGGGATCCGGAGTTATCTAAATGCCCATTGGTGCTAGCATCTGGCAGTGTTGAGTGCAAAGTCTACCGAAGCTTTGGGGAGTAGGGGAAGGAGGGATTTGCCACCTTCTGAATGATTCAGCAACTGATGAGGGTGTTGCTTTCCACAGCCCAAAGGAGAAGTGGTCAATTTGGAAAGGTCATATTAAATAGAGTAAAATGAATAAAATGCTCCTGGGTAGATCCCAGGAATGGTGACACCTGGCTGGCTGTCCTCCAGTGACCTCAGCTCTCAGAGCCTAACGGCCTTTGTTAGTGCCCTGGAAACTATCTGGGCAGATGGTGTGGGGTCCACATGCCAGTCATGTGACAGGCTAGAGAGCCTGGAATGGAGCCATTTAGCTCCTGGAGTGAAGGATGTGCTGCTGTCTACAACAAAAGATATTATCATGAGTCATTACACTCCACAGGACATGCATTCCTGTCATACTGTCTGAGTCTCTGTTTTAAAACAGATTGTAAACATGACCTTTATATCAGAGTCATTTCTAATAAACAAGAGGATAACACATGATTGAGTTCCAAAATGAGAAAGAGGAGCCCACAAGAATTCCAAAAGAATCGACATAAGCCCAGTGTCAATTTAAAAAGCCAGTGTAATATTCCTACACCTTAACTAGGTCAAAGCTACAAATGTATGTACCCCATCCCATTCTTCTTCCTGCAACTGATGCTATTTAAATTCTTCATTTTATGTCACTTCATCCAAACTTTATATTCCTGAGTCTACTTCCTCTGATACTCTATTCTGTTATTAATCAAAACTGCCTACACATAAGGGGTCAGGACTCAGTCCAGGTCATCCTTCTCTGAATTGTCTTGTGGAACTAGGAAAGTCCTGATATAAGATCTTTAAATGATGGGGAAAGTTCACCAGTGGTAGCTAAGACATTTGACTATTTCACTAAACTTTCTATGTTCTTAATACACTTTAATGAATGTCAAGTGCAATAAGAATGCTTAAAGAAAGGAAGAGCACATATGGCAAGAGAAATATGGGAGAGAAAATACGGCCCTTGAATTTGACAGAGAAGTTCTGTCTCATGGAGCAATGTCACCATCTTTTGTGCAAGGTTGATATAAAGGTCATTTTCTATCTTCATGACCGTTGCTTGGCTATGAATCCCGTTCAGGGAGGGGAATGTGGTGGTCTGAAAAGAGAGAGCAAATGTACTATAACCAGCATAAAGTGTGATACTGAGAGAGGACAAGTTTGTAAATTAGTATTTTTAAACTGAAAAAAATAAAGAAGCAAAAATAATAACTTTGTAGATGTATAATGTTTGAATTATTTCATTAATAAAATAAATAAATCCTGAACTCCACCAGCTCAAAAACTGAATTAGTACAGTGCTGTTTTTCCCTGCCTACATCCCAGTGAAGGGAAATAAACATTTATTTATCATTTTGATATAATAAAGGCTTTCATTTCCACCCAATAATATAGCAAAATAACATTCCAATAACTAATATAAAGCTATTAACAGTCTATAAATGTCTGTTATTCAAAATATTTTGTCCCACCAAGTAACTTCTTAATAGAAAGCAAGTAAAGATAGTTCCCCTCTTATCAAACAGGTTATATTCTAAAAATTTAAGCATAAGTGAGACGTTAGGAACTAAGAAAATATTCTCCCATAAAAATATAATAATGTTTGTGAACTTACAGAAAGTGAGACTAAAAAAGCAATCCCATTTACAATCACACCAAAAAAATTAAGATACCTAGGAATAAACTTAACTAAGGAGGTAAAAGACTTATATGCAAAAAACTACAGGACACTGAAAAAAAGAGATAGAGGAAGACATAAACAGATGGAAGAACATACCGTGTTCATGGATTGGTAGAATCAACATCATCAAAATGTCCATACTACCCAAAGCAATCTATAGATTCAATGCAATCCCATTAAATTACCAATGGCATATTTCACAGATCTAGAACAAACGTTCCAAAAATTCATCTGGAATTAAAAAAAGACCTCGAATAGCTGCAGCAATCCTGAGAAAGAAGAACAAAGTAGGTGGGATCTCAATACCAGATATCAAACTGTATTACAAAGCCACTGTTCTTAAAACAGCTTGTTATTGGCACAAGAACAGACATATAGATCAATGGAATAGAATAGAGAACCCAGAAATCGACCCAAACCTCCATGCCCAATTAATATTCGACAAAGGAGGCAAGAGCATACAATGGAGCCAAGACAGGCTCTTCAATACATGGTGTTGGGAAAATTGGACAGATACATGCAAAAAGATGAAACTGAACCACCAACTCACACCATACACAAAAATAAACTCAAAATGGATAAAAGACTTAAATGTAAGATGGGAAACCATAAAAATACTAGAGGAATCCACAGGCAGCGAAATCGCAAACATATGCCAAAGGAATTTCTTCTCTGATACTGCTCCTAGGGCAATGGAAACTAAAGAAAAAATAAACAAATGGGACTACATCAAGTTTCCAGGTTAATGCCCCAGAGTCAATTTAACTCATTAATGGCTGGTTGCAACTGCTTGAGTTCTGATCATTAAGAAAATTTTCCTTTCCTTCTCCTAAGAAGAGTGTTATCAGCCTTGGACAACATTTTTAGAAATGCATGGTTTCTTTACTCTCCTCTGAGCTCACTTTCAGTCTGACTCCAACTCTCTAGACCAAGAGTTGTTCTAACCTCCAACTACAGCCCCACCAGGTCTGTCCATTTTCCCCAAACTGATCTGTCTTCCAAATGGCCCATCTCTGGAGCTCTTAATCCCAGTGTCAGGAACCTGATTCCCAGAACCTTGGTGCTGGAGGAACCTAGAGATCCTCTGACCCAATCTACCCCCAGCCTTTCTTCCCCTAAAGTAATCCATACCAATATAGGTATGCCCAACCAATTCATAATCTATCCAAAGATATTTGCATTGGTTAGTTGACTAGTAACCAAAAGGATCATGTAATTTATAGAATTCCAAGAAGTGTAAGCAATAAAAAGGAAAGCATTTAAGCTGTAGATAAAATATTTTGAATCCAAGACCCCCAGGACAGCAGGTCTCTTAGGTCTGCCCCACGATCAACCCTTCTATGCCAGCACAGCTTTCCACAGCTTCTACACTCCTCCACTCGTGAACTTACAAACCAGCTAAGTATTTCCAGGGGTTTCACAACAGCCTTCCCAGACCCTCTGGAAGGACAAGCCAGTGCAGAGAGGTGGTGGGCAGGGCAGCCTCCTGCAGTCAAGTCTGTAGTTTCTGGTGGGACAAGGGGTGGGGTGTGCTGATTCTGTTACTGTCGCTAAAAGAGCAGCTCCAGTGCCCATTACCTGTCCTGCAGAAAAAGGAATCTCACTAAGCTCAAAGTCCTGCTCTCTCTCTCTTTTTTAAAAAATATATTTTATTGATTTTTTTACAGAGAGGAAGAGAGAGGGATAGCAAGTTAGAAACATCGATGAGACAGAAACATCGATTAGCTGCCTCTTGCACATTCCCCAAGGTACATGCCCTTGACCGGAATCGAACTTGTGACCCTTGAGTCCGCAGGCCAACGCTCTATCCACTGACCCAAACCGGCTAAGGCAGTCCTGCTCTCTTAAAAATGGTCTCAATAAAGGCCAACAGGGTTGAAATATCTTAAAACAAAACTTCGGGCAATATTAAATGAAAAGGAGACATAGTAATGAGATTTGTCAATCATAAATTTCTTAAATCTACTGTAAGAAAAATATATACAGCTGACTCATCATCCCCTCTCTTCTCCTCCACCCACAACACCACCTGATAAACCTGCTTATTCACCTAAGTCATAAACTGCCGCTCCCTCACTGCTCAGAACCTAACCAGAGCTTTGTCAAGAATAGGTCATCTATACCCATGGCACAAAGTTCAAAAGATGGAAGGATCCATCTGGCATTCATGAAATCCAAGTCCCTACGTGTCCTTACAGGAGCAACCACACTTCCTTCCAGAGTAGTCTATGTACACTCTTTTTTATAATCATAATTCACATAGTATGCTAACAGTTTCTGCACCTTTCTTCTCCTACAGTCTTAGAAGCCAGTCATGACACTCCACATAAAGCTACCTTTTTCTTTGTAAGAGCTGATCACATGCCACTGCATATATGTAACACAATTTAACCATTCCTTCATATAGTCATTCAGATTACTTCCAATCTTTTGCCATTATTAAAATGCCCTTCTGGTTTTAACTTCTAAATTACATGTTTCTCATATCCACTCTCTCATGTATTGTCCTACTCTATTCTTCCACTGACTTTATTCAGTGCCATATCATCCCTCCCCTGGACTATCATAATAGCCATGTAATTGATCCTCCATGATTCTTACCCTACTCCCACTATTCATCCTCCAGAATGCATGGCAATCTATTGGGTTGGAATTCTTTCCATGTCTGTCCCAAGCTTAAAATTCTTCAGCAGCCACCACTATGTACGCAGTGAGGGCTAGGGCCATCAGCACCTTCTAGAGGCCTCCTCCAATGCCCCACCCCTTGCAGTCATATCAACTTAGTAAAATAAACTGCTGTAGTCCTCCAGCAACATCAGCTTTCTTCATCCCTCTGGTCTTTGTCCATGCTGTGCCTTCATCGTGGAATACCCTCCCATCTTATCTCATCTGCCATTTGCCACTTATTATTCATTCTACCACCACCTCCCCAGGAACACATCTCTGAACCCTCAGAAGGGACAGTGAGCTTCCATAGCCGCCTGTGCCTATTTCAGTCTGCCCTCATGCAAGATCACAGCAAAATCATTACCCAGCTCTCTTCCCCTCCACTGTACGCCACCGGAGGGAAGGAGTCCCGCACCTTTATAAAGAAATACAGCAGGGCCCTAACTGGCTTGGCTCAATGGATAAAGTGTCAGTCTTCAGACTGAAGGGTTCCAGGTTCGATTCCAGTCAGGGCACATGCCCGGGTTGCAGGCTCTATCCCCAATAGGGGGCATGCAGGAGGCAGCCGATCAGTGATTCTCTCTCATCATTGATGTTTCTATTACTCTCTTTCTCCTGTCCTCCCTGAAATCAATAAAAATATATTTAAAAAGAAATAACAGCAGGCACTTAAATGTTCATTGCAATGAACGGGTATGGAGACAAAAGAGAAGGTGAGTTTCAAAATGGAGAAGGTGATCAAGATGTGTCTTAGTTTTCTCATCACAAAAATTGAAGATAATAGTATTTTCCCCACATGGTTTTGGTAAAAATTAAATGAGATAATATGCATCAAATATGGAAACAGTGCCTGGCATTTGGAAAGCACTCAATCGATGTTAGTGTGATGTCAGGAAGAAAAATAAGAATTGAGAAAAGATCACTAGGTTGATTGGTTGATTGACCTCTGTCACCATGGTCTCTGAAGAGCTTCCCTACAGTGTGAAGAAGAGGCTGGAGGGGATGGATGGCCATGATACCTAACATGGGACTGGAAACTGCCACCAGGAAAACTGCCACTGTGCTGTGTCAGAGGAGAAACCAGGAGAAGATGGAAAGGAGTGCTGGGCCACAATAAACGTCCTGCTGGCCATGCGTGAGCTTCTGTGGCCAGGCCAGGAGGGAAGCAAGTCAAGAGACAAGTGGTCAGAGAAGGGTGAGGTGGGGGCAGGGCTGGGGCTGGGGAAGAAGGAGAACTAAGAATGGCTTTGAATGACTTCTTAGAATCAAGACACTTCCAATAAAAGTTATGCCTTGATAGCTCTGACCACAAGGGCTGAAAAGGGCTATCCCTAAAATTCCAACCCACTCAACACTAACAATTTCAGTAACATCCTGTTGTCGCCAATCCAATCGGGCTGCCCACTGGGTTAAGAGCAGAAGAGTGTTAAATGTTCTCGAATTTCCTCAGCACTGCAATCTGCTGGGCTTGAGCAAATGCCCCAGATGGAACTTCATTTTCTTCTTTTATGACTGAGGGATTATCCCTCGGTCCTCTCATTTCCCCTAGGGAAGCAAAGGTTCCAGATGGGCCCACCCCCATTATATGATTTCCAACAGCTTTGCATATTTTCCGTGTATACACAGCTTTGCCATTTATTATTCATTCTACTGACTCTCTAATCTGTTAATGTGCTGAGCTGTCCTTATGAATCACAAATCAGCTGCGTGGCCTGGTGGGGAGCACAGTGTTGGGATGTGACGTGTGGAGTCTTGTGCAGCGGAATTTTCCTTCTGCTCTTCGTCCTAAGAAAACACAAAACTAACAAATGGTAATACATTTTTTAACTTTAAGACTGTCAATTCTAAAGGAATACAGGAGTTGTATGTTTTCATCATTGTGTATGCATTCTTCAACAAACATTTATTATGAACCTACAATATAATAAGCACTTTGTTAGCTGCTAAGGAACAGAGACAAATGAATGTAATTCAGTATCTCACAGCTCCTCCAACACCCATTTATACTCCCAGGAGGAAACAAGCAAAATGACAAATTAGGTCACAATGAATCTACCTTAGTTTCATGATTTTTAAAATTTAAGCCATTACACAATTCTGTTCTCCTAACACAAAAATTATAAGCAAGTGTTCCACAGGCTAAATTCGGATAAGTTTTGTTTCACCAAAACTGTGTTTTTTAAAACATGGGTCTACATTTTAAAAATTAATCAAGAAATTTCACAAAATTAAAGTATATTTAGAGAGAGGAAGGGGGAGAGAGAAAAAGAAGAACCTTGATGTGGGAGAGAAACATCAATCGGTGGTCTCTGGCACACACCCCAACCGGGGATCGAACCTGCAATGTAGGAATCAGTGTATGGGATGATGCTCCAAACAACTCAGCCACACCTGCCAGGGCATATTAAGCTAATTTTTAAAAATATTTCTACTTTCTCTTAGAAAACACATGAAAATATCTACCAACTTTGGATTCACATTCCCACAAAACAAAAATCCCCAGAGCAGAGTCACAACAGTCCCTTTAAATCAGCACACCCTCTCCAGGACACCACTGCCCCTCACCTCTCAATCTCAAAACCCACTCTCAGCCAGCACTGGACCATTCCCTCTGCATCCAAACAGGTAACAAAGGAGGAAATAAAAGACAATGAGGGTAGTTGACTCAAAAAACTGGGAAGGAGAATAATTCTTTGAATCTGTGAAGAACTGTCCTATGTGTTAAATGTGCAAATACATTATGCCCAGCACAGTGTAGTCGCTTACATAAAACTGCAGGCTTCCGCAGTGTCTCTATCTTGTCTCTCTGTCCGAGGTGACACTTATCAATATCCTTCCCATGACATGAGAGACAACAGAGAGCACCATAATTCCTGTCTCTTTCTGAGGCTAAAGCACTTAACATCAGATGTGAAAATATTAGATATTTTTCACCTTCCTTCTTTCCTATTAAACCAGCAGAGACCCCAGCTTCTACTTTCCATTCCCCTTGATTATCTACACTAATAAAAGACAAACATGCAAATTGACTGTACCTTCGCTATGCCTTAAGCCACACCCACCAGCCAATCAGAGCGACTATATGCAAATTAACCCAACCAAGATGGCGGCCAGCAGCCACGGATCTGAAGCAAGCAGGAGGCTTGGTTGCCCCAATGATGGAAGAAGCCAAGCTTCCCATCTGCCGCGGCCGGCTCTGAGCTCCACTCAAGGCAACAAAATTTCAATTATAGAAGATAAATAAACCCCAGACACCTGCTTTCAGCCGGCTGTGGCCATGTAGGTGGAGCAAACAGGAGGCTTGGGTTGCCCCTGGCAATGGAGGAAGTCAAGCTTCCCTCCCACCTGCCCTAGCCAGCTTTGAGCTCCACTCAAGGCTACAAAGTTTCAATAATAGAGGGTAAATAAATCCCAGAATTAAAAAAAAATGTAAAAAAGAAGAGGCTGGGAGCTTCCGTCTTGGGGGGGACTTGAACAGCCTGAAAACGGCCCTCAGCCCCTCACCCAGACTGTCCAGGCACCCCAGTGGGGACCCCCCACCCTAAAGGGGGTATGGCCAGCCTGAAAACAGCCATCAGCCCCTCACCCAGGCTGGCCAGGCACCCCAGTGAGGACCCCCACCCTGATGGGGGTGTGACCAGCTGCAAACAGCCATAAACCCCTCACCCAGGCTGGCCAGGCACCCCAGCGAGACCCCCCACCCTGATCTGGGACACCCTTCAGGGCAAACCAGCCGGCCCCCACCCATGCATCAGGCCTCTATCCTATATAATAAAAGGGTAATATGCAAATTGACCCTAACAGCAGAACGACTGGGAATGACTGGTCACTATGACACACACTGACCACCAGGGGGCAGACGCTCAATGCAGGAGCTGCCCCCTGGTGGTCAGTGTGCTCCCACAGGGGGAGCTCTGCTCAGCCACAAGCCAGGCTGACAGTTGCCAGTACAGTGGTGGTGGTGGGAGCCTCTCCCGCCTCCTCAGCAGCGCTAAGGGTGTCCGACTGCAGCTTAGGTCTGCTCCCTGCTGGTAAGTGGACATCCCCCAAGGGGTGCCGGGCTGCCAGAGGGATGTCTGACTGTCAGCTTGGGCCTGATCCCCCAGGGAGCGGGCCTAAGCCAGCAGGTGGACATCCTCCGAGGGGTCCCAGACTGCAAGAGGGCATAGGCCAGGCTGAGGGAACCCCCCGAGTGCACAAATTTTTGTGCACTGGGCCTCTAGTTTTTCTTGTAATTATCCAATACTGTGCTAAAATAAAAAATATAAACCTTCCCATTCATTTCCAACACTTAGAGGTGACTTGTTCTCAGTCTAACTAGTAATGAGGAAAAGCAAACTAAGATTACACAAAAGCCCAAGGCTAGAATGTGCTGAAACAGGAAAGAACACTGCAAATAAAATACAATCAATTTCAAGGGTAAATGACAACAATCAGTGAAGTTGAAGATGCATACACCCAGTGACCCAGCAGTGGGACATGCAGTACATGCCGTAGAGTGGTGGCTTTCATATGGCCCTCAGTGAGAAATACATCTGGCCAGCTGGTGTGACTCAGTGATTAAGCATCGACCAGGAGATCATGGTTCAATTCCCGGTCAGGGAACATGCCTGGTTGCAGGCTCAATCCCCAATGGAGGATGTACAGGAGGCAACTGATTGATGATTCTCTCTCATCACTAATGTTTCTCTCTCTCTCTCTCTCTCTCTCTCTCTCTCTCTCTCTCCCTCCCTCCCTCCCTCCCTCCCTTCCTCGCTCTCTCCCTCTCCCTTCCTCTTTGAAATCAGCAAAAAAATAATAAAACTTTTATCTTCTTTCCCTTTGTTAAAAAAAGAAATACATCTGACATTATAACCAAGTGCACATACATACATACACATCTAACTAAAAGAAAACATTAACAAAACTTACCGTTATAATGTGCAGTGAATTTTGATATTATTTATATAATATACAATTTATAATTAGTCTTTACTATTATTTTTAAATGTGGACTGCAATACAGTAAATTGATGTCATGACCCATTAATGTGTAATAGCTTGAAAAACGGTGGCCGCCAGGCTACTGCCACACGGGTCTATGGAGTCATCTATCAGGAATCTTGTTGCATTGCTTTTACTAGGAGTGAAAAACTGAAAATAATCTCAATGTCCATTAAAGCAGAGAGGAAAAATAAAATTTCATATTCAGATCATGTTCATATAATAGTGAAAATGATTAAACTAAATTCATATATTTGATAAAGCTTAAAATTCTGTTTTCTTCTTTTTAATAAAAGCAAGTCTCATATTCAGAGTGAATCTAAACTTTAAACACAAAAAGTATAATTAAACTAGTGGCCTGGCACATGAAATTTATGCACGGGGGGTGGGGTGCTGTCCCTCAGCCCAGCCTGCACCGTCTCTAATCTGGGACCCCTCAGGGGATGTTCAACTGCTGGGGGATGTCCCTGTGGGATCCAGCCTAAACCAGCAGTTGGATATCCCTCTCACAATCCGGGACCGCTAGCTAACCGCTCACCTGCCTGCCTGCCTGATCTCCCCTAACCACTCTGCCTGCCAACTTGCTCGCCCCCAACTGCCCCCCCACTGCCGGCCTGCTTGCCCCCAACTGCCCTCCCCCTGCTGGCCTGATCACCCCAAAATGCCCTCCCCTGCCAGCCTCATGGCCCCCAACTGCCCTCCCTGGCCAGAGGCCCCCCGCAGCCGGGCGCGGAATGCTTGCCTCCTCACTGAGGCGAGGACAAGAGCATTCCTGTCCCTCGCCCCTCCCCCCCCCCTGGCCATTTTGTGCCCACTGTCCAGAGGCCCTTTATGGCTGGGGTGGAACGCTTGCCTTGTTGCTGTGGTAACGAAGCAAGCATTTTGACAGGCCGCTCACACTGCTGCTCTCAGCAGCCACCCCACCGGGACTGGGGGACTCGGGTGGGACTGAGAGGACTGGGCACTGCCATCTTGTGGCTATGGGCACCTCCATCATTGTGGTGGAGTGACAGTCAAATTGCATATTCCCTCTTTATTAGATAGGATATTTCTTTGGGTATATACATGTACAGAGCAAGGGTAAAACCATGCAGGAAAGGATTTATACCTACTTCCTTTTTTTTCCTTCTGCAAAAGGTTTTATTGTTTCCATTTGGTCCAATACATAGCAAAGGGCTTCATGGTGGTTTAAAGAGTGGCTAATGGTTTGGGGGAGAGGCTCAGGCAAAAGCCAGACACCAAGAGAATTCAGAGGGGCCCCTCAAAGGTCTCTGGGTTCCAAAGGCTCCTAGTCCTGCTTTAGGGCAAGCCTTTCGAAGAGACACTCGCCCAGCCCAGCCTGGTGGCTGGCCAGCCTACAAGGTGAGTCAGGTGGTTGCCCATCTTCTTGATGAGTTTCACCTCCTCATCCAGAAAGTGGTTCTCCAGGAAGTCACAGAGCTGAGGGTCTGTGTGGGTAGAACCCAGGGCAGGCAGCTCCAAAAGGGCCTGGTTCAGGTTCCTCGCCAAGGCCCTGGCGGCTTCCAGGGCATCCTGAGTTGTACCCACTCATCTTGGGAAGGCTTCAGCACGCCTTGGAAGAGCATGTCGCCACCGCTCTGCCCTCGTGCTTCTTCTCCGCCAACTCTCAGCAGAAGTGGCCCATGTCTTCCAGAGCCACGTCACTGAGGTCAAAATAGCACACCTACCTCTGAATAGCATTTTTCTTGGGGAGAAGGACACAGGAAAGCGTTTAAGATAGGGGTTTGAGATTAAAGCTAGATCTGAAACATCTTCTTTAAAAAACAAACAAACAAAAAACCTCCAGCAAATGCAAAAGAAAACGGCAGCATTTTTAAAATGTGGATGTACATGTGAGAGTATTTTCCATATTTTTATGTCTTTTTTATCCACAAAATTAAATTTAAATAATATTTAAAGAATTACCTTCTCAAAGTACACATTTCTCCCATGAGACAGGAAGCAAATCTCAAAGGATGCAAAGGTCACTATTCTCTCAGACCCTGCAGCTCCCGGATGTGGTGTCAACAGGAGCTTGGACTTTAGGATTTTGGTCTTACTGTACCGTGGCCCAGAAGGCAAAGCTAACCTAGTGCCTGCGATTTTCAAATTATTTACAATTGAACCCCTTGAAAAAACTAAGCTCATTTGGAATTTTTGAACATTAAAATGTTCTACTCCCAAGTGCTTACTGCTTATTCTGAAGCTTTGGTGGTTGAAATACTGCCTGGTGCTGAATAGGCATGATTTTAGCTGACTCCTCGCAAGGCCACCTGCTAAAATAATGTAGAAGGACTTGGCAAGACCAATTACCTTGTAGATTAATAAAGCTGACTATTTTCTGTGGCAGAGGGTCCTGGAAAAATAGAAGGGTTACTAGATCAGAGCAGCCATTCATTCCTGTACCTGGGATTGCAGTGATCCCAGGGGTTAGCATCCTCCCCGAACACCTTTCCCTGCAGACAATACTCTCACGCCCTCCAGAGATGGCTTTGTTTGCACAGATCTAAGATGCTTTGTTTAATTTAAGCGAATATACTTTCCTTCTCAATAATCAGTCTGTGTGCCTAGTTTTAACATCCCCAGCCTCAATCCTATCTATATCTTGTGAAATTTGGAAGTTCTCAGTAATACTAAAGTCATGATGCATATCTTGAACTTCACTCTTGACTATTAACACTTGATACCCATGAACTGTCTAGCACAGCTATTTGCACGCAGCACATACATTTCACCAAATTACTACTTACAAAGGGAGCTTTGGTATCAAAGAAAGAACACCAAAATCTGAGTCCTGTTTTGGCCACATGAAAGCATCCTGACCTTGGCCAAGACCCTTCACTGTTTAGGACCTCAGTTGCTTTGTCCTCTTTTTCTCGCACATTTAAATGAGAACTAAATAAGCCCAAATATGTGGGAAGTTCTGTGTAAAATAGAAAGCTTTATGAAAACATGAGGGGATGTTGATATTAAAGGTAACAGCAATAAATGTAATACCATATCCCATTTTATATACAAAAAAACACCCAGGATTGCTGTTCCCACATTTGCAACTTGTGGCCCAGGCAGTTTTTCTATAGCTCTTTTGCCTAAAGTCCCAATGATTTTAACATTTCTTTCAACTATCAATTTGAACTTTTTATTAAAATTTCATTTAGCTTGAGAGGACAGATAGTCTTAAAAGGAAAACCTGGGGACCCCTTTGGAAATGTGTTAAGTCCCTGGTCTACCACAGATGGTGTGTGGAGTTCCAGGCCAAAATCAGAGGATTTATATTCCTCAAAAATTAGCTTATTTTGGTGCCAGTGACCCTAGACCACGTGTCTTACCTCAATTCACCAATATTAAAGAAAAAATACGATGATAATGAATCATTATAGTATTCCTATTTTTTAAATTATACTCTAAATCCAAATATCTTTAATATATTTTCAAGGGAGATCCAAGATGGTGGCCGATTGGACAGCAGGCTGCAAGATAGTGTGTGAGTGAGAGAGTGAAAGGAAAGTGTGTGGACGTGCAGGGAGTGTCTGTATTTATGAATGAGGGACAGTTATATTCCACAGGACTGCTGGGGACTGGCAGACCAGGCTCTTCAGGCTGGGCGGCCTCTACTACAGCTGAAATCTCTCCCAGAATGGCTGGTTCTACTGAAGACACCACGCCATCTTGAAGGGGAGAGCAGATGTGATCAGAAGCCCAGCCTTAACCTTCAGCCGGGAAGACCTCAGATACTTTCCAGGACCCTACAGCCACAACACCCAGGGACCAGCTGACTCAACTGTGAACCCACGAACACCGAAACTCCAGCCTCCCCATCCACGGGTGCCTAATAAGTTTGTCCAGGGGGAGATAAGGTGGCGGCTGAATATGTGAACGGGTCCTGCTTTGGAGTTGTATCTATTTTTTTATATATTTTGGATATTAACCCCTTATCAGATATATGGTTACAAATATTTTCTTCCATTCAGTAGGCTGCCTTTTCATTTTACTGATGGTTTCCCTTGCTATGCAGAGCTTTTTAGTTTGATGTAGTCCCAACTGTTTGTTTTTGTTTCTGTTGCTTGTGCTTTTTAACTTTACTGCATAATTTGAATATTTTAGAGAAAATTATTTTTTGAATTAATTTTAGATTTTTACATTTGATTTTATTTACTCAATAAAAGTATATTTACATTTTGCATAATCTCGATACAGTAAGATACAATTACATTTTATTTTTTAATCCTCCACTTATTGAGAATGAGTATAAATGGAGATTGCTTTAGAATCAAAAATTATGATATTTATATGTGGTTTTGAATTGTATGGATACAACAGAAAAGAAAAAGTTTAAAAATTAAAAATTTTCAAAGAAGCAATCAGCTTAAACGTTTAAATGTTAAAACTGAAAATGAGCAGGCTTCTGGAGAGCATGACCCACATAAAATTCATGAACAGAACATAATTCTTTATTTAATGAAGATTCAATTACTGATCAAAGCACTAAAAATGAGCAAGAAAAGTGTCCACATCAAGTCCAAGGTCTGAACTGGTAAGATTAAATCCCAGGAACTTCATATTCCAAATAAATTCAATCAAATTTAATATTTTTCTGATAATCACTCACATAAAAATTGAAACATTACAGCCCTGTCTGGGTGGCTTGGTTGGTTAGAACATGATCCTGTGCACCAAAGGCTTGTGCCTTTGATCCCCAGACAGGGAGCGTAGGGAGGCAACTGACGAATGTTTCTCTCTCTCCCTCCCTCTCTCTAAAATAAACACAATCATATCCTTGGGTGAGGTTAAAAAATAACATTACACATTTTTCTTTTACCATCACATCAATATATTCGTCAAGGTCTGGGAATAGATCATATTTTATTTAACAGGCTGCTCCTCAATTTATAACTTTTAAATAATAAGCATATGCTATGAGGCTTCCATTTGTATTCTGCCCAGCCTCATGGTATAAAATATACTTTGATTCATCCAAATAATAGAAAAATATACAAACATTAAAAATTAATTTTGAATACCATTTTTTCCAAGAAACATATTCAAGATGCAATATTAGCTACATAAAAAAAGGATCACTTCTGTAAATATTTTATACATATAACTATGCAGCAAGAGGAGACTTCAAAAGAACTAAAGGTATTACAACCTAGCCAGGGAATAGTTGAATAGGCACCATGGATCATCTTTATTTACAGCATTTTCCATTTGTGCAGACAATAAGCCATTACTTAGACAATAAAAAAGCAATAAATGTTTTTAAAAGAGCAGAGTAAAGCATAGTTCTTTCCATGTCTTCAAAGTTTTCATATTCATATTTATAACATACAGGACCATGGCCATATGATTCTTTTGGAATAAACTGTACTTTCCATATATCTAGACTCACAATTCGTGGAACATATGCTGGGCTACTTTTCCAGTGATGATGGAAGTTTTGCATAGATCATGTCATCTGGTGGCAAAACCAAATGTGAGTGAAGTGGGTGGCTTAGAAAGGGAAATGAGAATAGCCACAGGGCTCCAGCTCAAGATCCCGCCTCTATTCATACCAATTTCTAACGCTGCGAGCCCACAAGACAGCCAGACTGTCCCTCAAAATACAACAGAGGCCTTTTGATGTTGATGTTGACGATGATGATGATGGTGACAAGGATCACATAGAAAGTAAAATATGATTTTACTTTTATTATATAAGTAAAATCATACAGTGTTAGTTTGTATGCCCTACTCCTTCCAGAATGTCTTCACTGGGTGAATGTCTTCATTGTAAGAATAGTGCCTGAGCTGTCTTATTGGAAGTTTCATGACATAGTTTATGATGTCTAGTATGAGGAATTGCTATTGCAATACTATTACTACTAGATCACAGTAATAGTATGCAGCAAGTCACAGTGTCCAGGATTTACCCGCAGTTACCACACCCAATCAAGGGGAATTCTGCTACTGTTCTCAATATATTGAGCTTATGTAAACTTCCTCCAAGATTATTTCCCAAATCAAGAAATACTGTATAATTTATAAATTTCCTAATTATTTCAGAATTAATATTATTTCCGTATGGTATAGGCCTATGTTTGTGATGCAAAGCATTAAACAACTTTCAAGTTTGAGAAATGTTGAAAAGAGGATGATCAACTCTTGAATTAAGAGTCCATCACAATATCACTGACGATATTCCCTATGCTGAACATTAAATCCCTAAGGCTTATTTTATAACTGGAAGTTTTACCTATTAACCCCTTCATCTATTTCACCCAATCCCAACTCCTCTTCATCCCTCTGGTAACCACCATATTGTTTCCTGTATCTATGAGTCTGCTCCTGTTTTGTTTTGTTTTTGTTCGTTTTGTTTTTTAGAGCCTACATATAAGAAAAATCATACAGTGTTTGTCTTTCTCTGTCTGAGTTATTTCGCTTAGCATAATACCCTCTAGATCCATCCATGTTGCAAATGGCAAGATTGTATTCTTTTTATGGATGAGTAATATTCTATTGTTTATATGTACCATATCTTCCTTATTCATTCACTTATCCATGGACACTTATGTGCTTCCATATCTTGGCTTTTATAAATCATTCTGCAGTGAACATAGGTGCATAAACCTCTTCAAATTCGTTTGTTTTTCATTTTCTTCAGATAAATATCCAGATATAGACTGGATAAATTGTATAATATTTACATTTTTAATTGTTTGAAGAACCTCCATACTGTTTTCCAGTGTCTGTACCAATTTACATTCCCCTTAACAGTGTACAGGATTCCCTTCTCTCCACATCCTCACTAACACTTGTTATTTTTAGTTCAATTAAACAAACAAACTTGTAACTTTAATTATATTTTTAAAACTTAAACAAATTTGTAAGTAACTAATGTTTAAATATACAAGATATTAACTTTCAGAGTTTTAAAATTAAACAGTATTTTTAAAAATAGCTAATTAAAATATTAAAATCAAATGACCTAAGAAGTTTTTAAAAATCGAATAATTTCCAAATCAAAGATGGACACATAAACTGAATGTCTTTAAGCAAGTTTCTAAAATAAAAGGTTGTGTCAATATAATCTAGTCTTCTAAGCAGCCCTAGCAAGGGTGGGGAATGTCCGACCCTCGGACTGCATAAGGCTCTCAAAATCATTTGGTCTGGCCCTGCCAAGGCATTAGGAGTGAGTTCATTACATGTTTGACCAATTATAGCAGGCTAATCTTTAAACTGATAATTTTGTATGGCCCACGAACGATGTTATAAATATCCAAATGGCCATTGGCATAAAAAAAATTCCTCGCCCCTGAGCTATACGGTGTTCTAGGAATTAATAATTTTTGCTTTTTTGGTGTTGACACAAAAAGAGTGAGGTCATCTCTTCGATTTACTGAGTACTATTTGTGGGACACCATTAAGATAATTACATCATTAAAGACTCTTGCTTCTAAGTATTAATTTAGTTCTTCTTATTATTACTTGGCTAACAATGCTAGAGCAAATATAAACATTTTGTTTTCACCAACAGACTAGAATTCTCTTTGTAACAAGGACAGTTTCAAGCACTGTCTAGTTAGCCAACATAATGGTTCATTTTGTGTGTCAATGTGGCCGGGCCATGGTTGCCCACTTTTTGGTCAAACACTAGACTAGATGTTTCTATGAAGGTATTTTTAGATGTAATTAACATTTAAATCAGTGGGTTCTGAGTAAAGCATATTATCCTCCATAATGTGGGTGGGCCTCATCCAATCAGTTGAAGGTCTGAAAAGAAAAGACTGAGGCTCTTCTGGTGAAGATGAAATTCTGTCTCCAGTCAGCTTTCAGACTCAAGCTGCAACTCTACTCTTTTCTGGATCTCCACCCTATCAACAGGTGGATAGGAGTGAAAAATGTGCCAGAGAGCCCAATGATTACAAACAATGGAAGCTGAGCTAATGACTGAATGGCCTCACTGAATTGGCCTGTGCACTGAATGGGCCCCTGCTACCACTGGAGGCTCTAAAGATCAGGTTACAGAAAATCTCTGCAAACTGTAAGGAAGTATAACACTGACAAGAAGGGCTATAGGAAGGCAGATAGTGAATCACAACCACCCACTGAACCTCATTACGATGACACAGATATTGCAAGAGACTCTTCCACTTTGTTACTAAAATGAAAAGAGACACACATTTGCCATAGGGTGACAGCAATTGCTGTGCTGCTTGTCAGCTAAAAGGAGCAATTGCACAACCTCATTATTTCTAAAGTGGGAGCCACATCAAAACTGAGAGAACATATGGGACCATCAGATTTACATGCACAGCATGGGGCCCTGCCAACATGATGTGGGTTTGAGCTCAGGATGCAGTGACTCTGTTCAGAAATGTACAATCAAGAGAGGTTGTTACTAAGAGGTCCAGGACCTTGGACATTTGGATTCTTCTAACCCCACACCAGGAAAGCTTCCTGTATCTGACTAAGGCTCAGACAGACTGGAACACAGACCCCATTCACTTGAGGCCCCCACAGCAGAGCACAGAAAGTGGCCCCAGAACTGTTTGTCTCCAATAGCAAATTTAACTCTGTATAGACACACCTATAGTTACTGCCCTTTGAAATTTATTCACAAACTATGTGGGTGTTTCCTAGATGCCAGGCACTACTTAGATATTAAAGCAGCAGCAGTGACCAAACAAAACTGGCAGCTTTGAGAAACATTTCTCCAAAGAAGGCATACAACAGGGCAACAGGTACATGAAAAGATCCCCAGGATTACTAATCATTAGAGCAATGTACAATCCAGTAAAATCTACTCATTTCTTTCTTTTTTCTCTGTTGTTCAGGTTGAATAAATTCTACTATTATATCTTAATAATTCCTGTTCAATGATTCAGTTCACTGATTTTTTCTCTGTCCCTTACATTATTCCCTTGAGCCCATCCATTCAGTTTTTTGCTTCAGTTTTATTTTTCAGTTCTAAAATCTCCACTTGGTTCTTCTTTCTATCTTCCACATCTTTGTTGAGGCTTTCTATTTTTTCATTTGTTTTGTGTGTTTGTGATTGCTCTTTGAAACATCATTTGCTTATTGAGTTATAATTCAAGGACCATAAAATTCACCCTTTTAAACTGTACAAATTGGTAGTTTTAGCATAACTACAAAGTTCTGCAGTCATCACCACTACCTAGTTCAGAACATTTGTATCACTCCAAAATGAAACTCTATCTCCATTAGCAATGATTCATTTCCCTGTCAGCCACTAACATACTTTCTGTCTCGATAGATTTGACTGTTCTATACATTTCATTTAAATGGAATCAAACAATATTTTGTTTATTCATTCATATTATTTACAACTAGAGGCACAGTGCATGAAATTCACACACTGGAGGCGGGAGGTCCCTCACCCAGCCTGCACCCTCTCCAATCTGGGACCCCTTGGGAGAGGTCTGACTGCCGGTTTAGGCCTGATTCCACAAGGATCGGGCCTAAACCGGCAGTCAGACATCCCTCTCACAATCCGGGACTGCTGGCTCCTAACCACTTGCCTGCCTGCTTGCCTGCCTGCCTGCCTGCTTGATTGCCCCAAACCACTTCTGCCTGCCAGCCTGATCACCCCCTAACTGCTCCCCTGCCAGCCTGATTAACACCTAACTGCTCTTCTGCCAGCCCAATCGCTCCCAACTGCCCTCCCCTGCTGGCCTGATGGCCCCCACTGCCCTCTCCTACAGGCCTGGTCACCCCCAACTGCCCTCCCCTGCAAGCCTGGTCCCCAGCTCAACTGCCCTCCCCTGCCGACCTGATCTCGCGCCCAACTGCTCTCCCCTGCCAGCCTGATCGCCCCCCCCCTCCCAACTGCCCTCCCCTGCTGGCCTGATCTCACCCTCAACTGCCCTCCTCTGCTGGCCAATTTGGTTCTGATTGGTCAGTTTCTATGCCAGTCAGCATCAAAAACTCTGCCTACTAGGCAGCCATTGGCTCCTTACAGTTCACCCAGTTTGGTTGTGATTGGTCGGTTTCTATGCCAGTCAGCATCAAAAGTTTCGCCTCCTAGGCAGCCATTGGCTCCTCACAGTTCACCCGGATTTGGTTCTGATTGGTCAGTTTCTATACCACTCAGCATCTCTGGGCCTATCAACGGGGCCTGATCAGAAAGGCAGGGCTGATCAGCAGCCCTGGTGGAGGCCTGGAGAGAAATGGAGGCATGGCTGCTGGAGAAAAAGAGAGAGGTAAGTGCTGATCAACAGCTGCCACAGAGGCTACGGATCAGACCCTGCTTCTCTCTTCGGGCCTCTCTCCGGGACTGATTCACAGCCCCCTCAGCAGTCAGTGCTGGGTAACCATACCTGCAGCCACAGCAGTCAGTACTGGGTCGCCACAGCAACCCAGCGCTGACTGCAGGACTGACTTCCAGTTGATCGAGTCTCTGGTCATGACGGACACAGGGTTTTTATATATTAGGAGTTTTTACTATGAAAAATGTTGTGAACATCCATGTATAAGTTTCTGTGTGGGCATACATTCTCAGTTCCCTTGGGTATATACTTAGGAGTGGAATTGCTGGGTCATATGGTAACTCTATGTCTAACTTTTTGAGGACCTGCCAAACTGTTGACCAAAGTGCACCATTTCACATTCCCACCAGCAGGGGATGAGGGCTCCAGTTTCTGCACATCCCTGCCAACATGTTATCACCTGTCTGTTTTATTCCAGCCATCCTAGTGGGTGTGAGGTGAGACCTTCACTGTGGTTGTGATTTGTACTTCACTAATGACGTGGACATCTCCTCATATGTTGTTGAAGAATATTTATGATGGCTGCTCTAAAACCCTGAGATAATTCTCACATCTCTATCACCTGGCATCTATTGATGCTATTTTTTTTCTTTCAGTTCGACATCTTCCTAGTTCTTGCTATGACCAATGCTTTTTTATTAAAACCTGGGATTTGGGATATTACGTTATGATGTTATGAGAACCTGAATCTTCGGACACTGCTCTGATAGAGAAAGGTAGGGGGAGGACACAGCCTTGTTACCTTACTGACAGGCTGGGCCACAAGTCCAGGTTCCCTACATGGCTTCCAGTGAACTGCGGAAGGAGTGTGTGTCCTCATCACCACTGGGGGAGGTGAAAGCCCTGGCCCTCCCCTAGGCCTCCTCTGATACACCCCAGTGGGGAGGCGATGGGGCCTGTTACTGCCAGGTAGGGGCAGAGGTCTGGGCTCCTTAAGCGGACTTCTCTGTCATCACCTGGCAGGGGTATGGGGGTGAAGTCAGGCTCCCACTTGGTCTTTGCTGGCATGGGTGGGAGTGGGGCTACATTTTTTTCTATGGTGTTTGACTGAAGCACAGTAGTTATTGTCTAGGAGTTTTCTGTTTTGCTAACCTGCTTGTTCATGGCCCTTTGGCTAAAAAATGCTGGCTTTTGTTAGGGCTTTTTAAATTGCCCATTGGCTGTTCTGGGTTGCTGGCTTCTTCTGCTCCTTGTCTGGGATATATGACATCAGAAAAAAAAACCCCAAAACATAATAAAAAACAAGGAATTCATCACTGTGCCATTCTCAGGTCCCTAGCTGGCCTGCCTTCTTCTCTCCACCTCTGAAACCCTTCCCATGTATGCTTTATATATAAAGTACAGAGCTTTTCATTGTTTGGTGGGAGAATAGGGAAAAATATGCCTATGCCATCTTCCCAGAGGTAGAAGTCTTTTTAGAATTGTAACCTGTTATCCTGGCTGGTGTTACTAAGTGGTTAGAGCATCAGCCCATGCACCAAAGGGCCTCAGGTTTGATTCCTGGTCAAGGGCACATACTTGGGCTGCAGGTTCTCTCCCCGCCCGTGACTGGGACATGTGCAGGAGGCAACCAGTCGATGTGTCTCTCTCACACTGATGTTTCTCTCTTTCTCTCCCTCCAACCCTCCTCCCTCCTTTCCACTCTCTCTAAAAAGCAATGGAAAAAATATCCTCTGGTGAAGATTAACCAAAACAATAAATTTGTGATCTGTCTTTTTAAAACACTTTTAATGTTTCTGGTTAAACCTTAAACATAGAAATAGCTTTCAAGTAAACTATACATTTCCTTATCCTTCTGAAACATACGGCATTAAAATTAATTCACCTTTTGACAAAGCTCAATAATACAAGCATCCATGGCTATGTGTTTATTTATTGCGCCAGACTTGAGTTTCTATGTGATAAGAAATCTGCCCTCACAGCAAATGGCACCCGCATACCCAATTTTGCCAGCTCCTGTGACCGCCTGTTCCTTGTTTTAGTCCTCATGCTTGCCAAGGTGACTGCCTCCGAGAATCCCCACACCTCTTTTTTAAATTTTTATTTTATTGTTTAAAGTATTACAAATAGTAGTAATCTGTTGCTTCTAATAGACAGCAGGCTGAGAGACTGGACAGTCACATCTTTTAGAGCTATTTTTAAACAATAGTAAACAGACTCCACTTTATACACAATATATGTCCGACATCCATCTGGCTTACTTTCATTTCCTCACCATAGTCCAGTTAGTTAAGTTGGACAATAAATGATCTTAAATACCATGATGTGATGATGTGCTACTACATTATAGACTCATTTCACCTTCACTGAGATCAGATCAAACAGGCATGTCTCAGGAGCATGTTTTTTCAGGATGTCTAGGCTAAGACCTGGTTAAAGGCAGACCTAAGGCTTAGTCTCATACCTTCTACCATGAGCATGTTACAAAACATAGAACACTGTGTTCCTAATTCTACCACATGTGGTCTGTGGACACACAGGAGACTTTGCCAACCACAGATTGCTGGTAAAACGTCCTCCTGGTATTTCTACAAACCCACTGCCCAGGGGGTAGGCGTGAGATTCCAAACAAGCTGGATGCTGGGGCTTCCAAACTACTGTGCTAAGTAAGTAGGAAAAGCATATTAAATGTGGACACCTAACAAGCCCTTGGACATTTTTTCTTACGTGATTACTGTTAGAGCATAACCAACGCTGACAATTTCCGCACAACAGGTTATAGCACCTGTTAGTTTCAGGAACGTGCTGGCCTCAGAAAACATGTCCCAGAGGCATGTTTTTTCAAGATGTCCAGGTAATTAACTGGATAAACACAGACATTAGGGCTTAGTCCAGCCGTGGGCAAACTACGGCCCGCGGGCCGGATCCGACCTATTTGAAATGAATAAAACTAAAAAAAAAAGACCGTACCCTTTTATGTAATGATGTTTACTTTGAATTTATATTAGTTCACACAAACACTCCATCCATGCTTTTGTTCCAGCCCTCCAGTCCAGTTTAAGAACCCATTGTGGCCCTCGAGTCAAAAAGTTCGCCCACCCCTGGCTTAGTCTCATGCCTCCTACCATAGACATGTCACAAAATATAGAACACTGTGTCCCCAAACTCAGTGACATTCAGAATCAGGTCCTACATCGGACTGTAGGCCTCATGCCCATCTCTGCTCTTGAGAGAGATACTTGGGCCCTAAGCAAGGGTGTAAGTTTAAAGTCAAAGTTCTAAATTCACCTGTTAGGCCTCAGCAACTTACCTGAATATTTCCTGATCTTACATAAGGAAATACCTTTGTTTACTGAGTTTTGATGAAACTTTGGAGAGAAGAGAAAACACAGTGCAAAAGAAATATGATATTCGATGAATGGCAAATATAATTACTATTATTGATTTTTATGTATAAGGAAAAGTCTGCCTCTCTATAAAGAGAAAGGATACCAAATACTACCCCTTGGATCAAAGGACTGAGTTCACTTTTGGCCTGGTCAGAATCCACTCAGCTCTCCAAAAGCAGATCTCTCTGTACAGTGTGGTACCTCCCTTAACACAGATGAAGGGCAGACATAAAACCCAGATCAAAAAACCACTGCATCTTCTAGAGCAGTGGTTCTCAACCTTGGCTGCACATTAGAACGTGCTGGCCTCGTGTTTCTTCGTTATGGGGTGGGGCCACAACATTAGTAACAAAGAAACAGAATTTCCGGAGGATGAGACCCAGAAATCAGGATTTTAAAAAGATTCCCAGGTGATTCTAATGTGCAGCCAAGGTTGAGAACCACTGCTCTAGAGCAAGCATGTCAAACTCATGGCCGGGCCACATGCAACCCACAATGAATATTTTTGCAGCCTAGCCAATATAACGGTATGTAAGAAATGTTTTAATAATTCTGTAACTTAATTTTTACAATATCCTGCTATACATAATTATTAATAATGAACTACAACGTTCGCTAATGACCGATTACTATAATCATGTTTCATTCATTTCCCTTACGCACCTCTCACACAGGTGCACCATTTCTCTCCACTAATACCAGCAGTGAATATTTTAGCAGCCGATTGCTACGTCATTAGTCTTGGACTGACTTGTTTGGTGTGCGCAACAGGAAATATTTTGCTTTCAGAGAACAAGAAAAATAGGTTTATTTGCGCTATGCTTATTAATTTGTGCAGTTATTCAGTGTCTGGTGAGTTAATGTTCAAGAAAAAATATTAATTTTTATTAAAATGTTCTACTATTTTAAGTTAACAATTACTCATTTATTTCTGCCCTTTGTATTATGTCTCTATCAAAATAAGCCTATGTTTCTATGAAAATTGAAGCTTTTTTTTTTTTTTTTTGCGGCCCACATAAACTTAAACCTTGTTTATTTGGCCCAAGTTAGCCTTTGAGTTTGACATGCTTGTTCTAGAGCAGGGGTGGGCAAACTTTTTGACTCGAGAGCCACAATGGGTTCTTAAACTGGACCGGAGGGCCGGAACAAAAGCATGGATGGAGTGTTTGTGTGAACTAATATAAATTCAAAGTAAACATCATTACATAAAAGGGTACGATCTTTTTTTTTTTTTAGTTTTATTCATTTCAAACAGGCCGGATCCGGCCTGCGGGCCATAGTTTGCCCACGGCTGTTCTAGAGGGTAGCCCTCTTCCTCTCCACCCCAACACACCTTCTCCCCACCAGCTCATCCACCCAGTCTCCCCAGGACTGCCCCCCACACGCTCTCAATCACTCCCTCTCTCCCTTTCATCTTCAAGTTACAGTGTGTAGTTTGTGGGTGTTTGTTTTGTTTCCTAGCCATGCACATTCCCCTAGAGCAGGGATGGGGAATGTCTGGCTGCTTTTGGCCCTGGAATCATTTGGTGTGGCCCTGCCAAGGCATTACGGGTGAGTTCATTAAATGTTTGATCAAATATAGCAAGCTAATTTTTAAGTTGATAATTTTGTATGGCCCTCAATATGTTATAAATATCCAAACGGCCCTTGGCAGGAGAAAGGTTCCCCACCCTGCCCTAGAATATGGGTCTTTGTTTTACGTTTCCTACCCAACAGTCCTACCCCTTTCAACACAATCCTTCTGACCTTTCATGTCTCCCATTCTACTGGATTCCCCTTCCTTTGAAAAGAGACGTTGGTTGTGAAACCTACAAGACTTGGTGGGATGCTCCACACACAGGTGGGAAACCAGCACACAGCAGGGGTGGGTACAGAGAGAACCAGAGCATCTGGGCCGCTGGAGCCTCACCAAATGGACGTGGAAGGACCAACACCCTGTGGTGGGACAGAATCCATGGGAAATTACTACCCGGGCTGGTGGTAGGGTTGGCAAAAGCTGGTGAGAACTATGGCAGAGAAAATCTAATGAATGAGCCAAGAAAATGCATTGCTGTCTAGAGCAAAGCAAGGTGTCTAGCTCCCATGACAGCCAGAGCAGCGGGAGCATGCCATCAGGCGCGCACGGGTCCTCTTAAGGCTTCAGGCTGGGCCCTGCTGGGCCCTTCTCTTCAGGGCCAGGTTAACTGGGTGGTGGGACTGTGGCTGGGATGTGAGGGTGGCAGAGTGCCCGCTCTGGCCTCACAGAGAAGGGTAGAAAGGAATAATGGAAGATGGGATCTGAAGGGAGAATGGGGGTAAAAAGTGATGGATTTGGAAATTAAGCCTTCATTTTAGCAGTGAAAACCATCTCATACATGAGCATCAATTTTCCTGGATAGTCACCTAGAAAAACATCATATATATGGGTCACTCTGAGCTCCTCAGTTAAATCAGTCTTTTTATGGCAGCATCATTAAGCTATTTATAGTGAGCAATTAAAGATAGCCTAAGTGGGCCAGCACAGTCCTATCTGGTGGCTCTGGCTGGGGTGCTGTAGTGTTAGCAGTGAGATAAAGGCTTTCCTTAAATGCCAGGTGACACAAAGGCCTTCTCTAGAAACTTATAAACCTGCCTTGAGTTTGTTTTTACATTTCACTTTTTACAGTCAATGTAATTATTCATGCAGTGCATTATCCATGATGTGACCTACATTGTAGGAAAGTTCTCAAAACTTACCCAGTGCCAGCAAGTGGCTGCATGTGGCTAGAACATGTGTGGTAGGAGACAGTGTGGGAGGGCACAGAGGGCACTGCCTTTGGACCCAAGGGGACCTGAATCAGGACTCCACAAGTAAACAGTGCTCTGGAAAAGTCAGGCTCTCGAGCCTGTTTTCTCGCCTGTGAAACCAGGACCTGTCAGCTTACTCTGTAGTACTTTTTAAAAAACTTTTATGAGAGAGAGAGAGAAACACTGATTTGTTTTTCCACTCATCCATGCATTCAATGGGTTGATTCTTGCACTAACATGTGCCCTTACTGGGGATCGAACCTGCAACCTTGGTGTATGGAGACAATGCCCTAACCAAGTGCTTTTGTATACAAAGTGCCTCGCGAATTTTGGCATCTCTTTTAGGGACAGTCCACTGAGCACATGACAATGAAATCAGGGTTATGAAGAGACTTCTACATACAGCACTCCACTCCAACCACTCTCGAGGTGAACTTCAGAGTCAAACTCAGCCCCTGTGTAAATGCCCATGCTAGGACCCCAATGCTGATCATTTCCTCGTGACCTCATCACTCCCTCCCTCTCCTCACACATCTGCTCCACCAAACGACTGCACAAACACATCTGCTTATGCTGTTCTTGGAAGGCCAGCTTCCCCCCTGCTCCAAATATGGACCTGATCCAAATCATACCTGTGTTTCAGGGCCCCCTCAGATGAGACCTGCAGTCTTCAAGGAGATTCCCACTACCAGAGCTTCCAGAACCTCTCATCTCAGCACTAGCCACGTCCCTGCATTACGAAAACATTAATGAATAAGGAATATACCCTCGCCCCTAACTCAGTCTAGTGTGTTCATGTAGAATGTGCTGCCAAGGCTCTGGGTGCATGGAATAGTGGGTGGAGAAAGCGATGGAAGACAATTTTGTTTGCTTCTAGGACAGAAAACTTGAGCAGTCTATGTCATCTGCAACACTTTGAAATTAAGTGACACAATGGGATCTTAACTCCGACATGTCAGCACTCATGGTGTGAAGCCATAAAACTTCTGTGATTCAATGGCCACAATTAACAGAGTGAAAAGGCAACCTATGAAGTGGGAGAAAATATTTTCAAATTATATATCTATTCAGAATATATACAGAATTCCGAAAGTCAACAACAAGAAGAAATAATAATCCAATTTTAAAAATGGCAAAGGACAGACATTTCTCCAAAAAAAAAAAAAATCACAAACAAGTATATAAGAAGATGCTACACATCACTAATCATTAGGGAAATGCAAATCAAAACCACAGATATCACCTCGCATCCATCAGGTTGGCTACTACCAAAACAGAAAATAAGTGCTGGCAAGGATGTAGAGAGACTGGAATCCTTGTGCACTGCTGGTGGAAATATAAAATGATGCAGCTGTGGAGAAGTTCCTCAAGAAATTGAAAATAGAATTACCATATGATCCATAAATTCTACTACTGGGTCTGTATCTAAAAGAATTGGAAGCAAGATCTGGAAGGGATACTTGCACACCCATGTTCAGAGCAGCATTATTCTCAATAGCCAAAAGGGAAGCACGTGTCCACCCATAAATGTGGTGTCTAAATGCAATGGGATATCATTCAACCTCAATAAAGGAGCAAATTGTGACATGCTGCAACATGGGTGAACCTTGAAATAAGCTAGTCACCAAAGGGTAAGTGCTATGATTCCACCTCTATGAGGTGTCCAGAGCAGACAAATTCATAGACAGGAAACAGAATGGTGGTTGCCAGAGGTGGGGTAGGAGGAAATGGAGAGTTTACGTTTAATGGGTACAGAGTTTCAGTTTTACAAAATGAAGAGTTCTAGAGATTGCTTATACAGCAATATGAATGAACTTCACACAGTACTGATCTGACACTTTAAAATGGTTATGATGGTGAATTTTATACTATGTGTATTTGACCACAATTAAAAAATTTAAAAACACTAAAATATAAGAAGGTAGATGAGGTAGTGACAAGTTAGGCTGAAAACTGAGAGAGGCTGGGAAAAGTGAGAAAACCCAGAATATATCCTTGGGCTCCGGGCGCCAGTACAGAAGAGTACTGCCCATTAAAATGGACCAAATCGTAAGGAACAGAAACCCCAATTCCAGCTGCTCAAAGTCAAAGCCTGGCTACACTCATCTGGGGAAGAGATGTTACTGTTCCACCCTGGGGAGGTCAGCCTTCCCATTAAATGGGCAAAAGAGTCACTTCTATGCAGCAAAGATTGAAAAACAAGGTGTATTCTTAATTTTTAAAAAGAGTTTGAACGCATATATCCTACTATCTATTACACTATGTTCCTTTTATGTCCTATAAAATATACTACAGTCTATAAGGCAAAAAGAAAAAGAAAAAAAGAAGCCACTTCCATGATTTATAAGTTGGTAACCCAGCAGGGCTGTGGGCAGAGGCCCCCAACCTGTACTGAGCTTATGAAATAGAAGCTTCAGGCAGGGAGGTGGAGACCAGACACCTGTGCCATCCGTGGGCCCAGGAAAGGTAGGCTCCTTTCCTTTGCACAGGTGTGGACCTGCAAAACCAGCAATGGCTGACATTATCATAACGAGAGCTCTATGTTACAAGGTCCATGGTGCTCCAAAATATGTTGCCGACAGAGTCATAAAGCCTTCTCTGACATTTAAACAGATTAAAAGCAGGAATTTTATGCCCTAACCGGTTTGGCTCAGTGGATAGAGTGTCGGCCTGTGGACTGAAGGGTCCCAGGTTTGATTCTGGTCAAGGGCATGTACCTCGGTTGCGGGCACATCCCCAGTGGGGTGGGGGTGCAGGAGGCAGCTGATTGATGTTTCTCTCTCATTGATGTTTCTCACTTTCTAACCCTCTCCCTTCCTCTCTGTAAAAAATCAATAAAATATATTTAAAAAAATAAAAAAATAAAATAAAAGCAGAAATTTTATGAGATTATAGGAATAAGCAATATTGAAATGAGAAAAAGAATCTCAGAAGCCAACAGCCTAGTTTCGGATTCACACCCACACACACTTCCACCTACATGAACACTTCTAATTGAGGGCACTGTCAATACCGAAGGAGACAGCCCATTTTATGATAGACAGCTCCGAAGACTGATAACGTTCCTGAAAAGGTGCCTCCCTGTCACTTCTACTTCTTGGCCTGAGTCTTATCTTCTTAAAACAGAGAGATTATTTTAAACTATTTAGGTGCTTTAGGATAGTTTGAAAACACTCCTACCCACTATGACGTAACATATAATTTGCTTGGCGGTACACGCACACCACACAAGTCAGTCAACAGTCTTTTCGTGGCACTAAGGCACAAAGTTCCTGCTCTGGAGAGCTTAGATTCTGGAGGTCAGAGTAACAGTAAAATTATTTTCCTAGCGAAAAACAGTTAACACCGTGATCAATAACCTGTCTGCATAAAAATGCTTGCTGTGAAAATAAACTGTCATCTTTGAAGAAGGAATAGATGGCCTGTGAATTCTGTTTGAATTTCAAAAGAAAATTTCCCTCAAGGCATAATCAATATACTTCAAACTAATTATAGGCTCAACCAACCCACTAAAATTTCCAATTGCCAAGAATCATAAGTTGCTCCTTTCATCCATTATCTTGAACAAACAAATATTACAAAGTTGTTTTTAAATCATGGGTAAAAATTTGACCATGTAGCAAATTCATCCTATTTTTTAAGAAAACAAAAAATGTTAAAAATGGGTTCTATTTATAAAAATCCCCTCAACTACTTCCTGGAAGAGTGTCATACATACAATTACTTATTAATTTCCTTTCTCTGATGAAAGGTATGAAACATAAAATTAAACAAAAAACTGACTTCTCTTGTTTCCCTTAAATGTGCAGTTTTAAATGTGAGTCAGCCACCTCTGGCAAAGCCGGGAGGGGCTATCGTGCTGGATTCCCTGCGCACAGGGCAGGAACTAAAAGGTGACGTTACCAGGGAGGCTGCTTGGGGTCCATGATAAGAGCTCAGTCATCATTTGTTCCCAATAACAGTCACAAACCTTTTTTTTATTTTTTTGTAAAAACCAAAAGATCTCATGTAACTTTGGTAGCTACTTTGAAGATTTTTTCTCAATGAATAATTCACTCACAAATATGTTGGCTAAAGTTAACCTTTTTGGTACTTCATCAGAATAAAATCAATTTACAAATTTTATTCTCAAGCAGTTTCCTTCTATAAAATCAACACTGGCTCATGCATTTCAAAGAAATAGCCCAGCCTCTGGTCTTTAATGAAATCCCAGGTGACCTAAGCACCATTAAGCACCAGGGAGCACCAGGCTTTTCAGTGCATTCCTTCAGACCCCAAACACAAAATTCCAGTGAAAAATTAATTTAAAAAATCAAAGCTCAAATTAGGATGCTCATAAAAAGTAATATAAAACCTTATGTAAGCCATGGTAATGAGAGTAAGCTCAATCACAAGAAAAAAGATATTTAGTTAAGTAAGATTTTAATTATTGCTACTCAGAGATGTCTTTAATAGGTGGCAGAGGCAATTCAATATCCCCATAAACTGAAAATTAACTACAAAGAGCCACAGCATATTTCTTTGCCTTACTATCCTGTAGCTCCTTGTCTTTCCCCAAATAATTGCTCACAACCTATGCACGTAAATTTTTCTCCATCTCAAAAAAAGTCTAGTCCTTTGGCTTATCAACATCTCAGGCAAAGGGACCAAGTAAGCCACACCTGCCCAAGGGTATCAGTTTGAATCCTTGACACATGGCTGTATCCCAGAGCCTATTAGGAATGCAGGCTTAGGCTCCACCCACCCTGATGAATCAGGACCTTTCCTTGTGTTCCTATTATCCTCATTACATGTTCCATGCTCTATTTGGCGATGTTTTTATATCCTTTAACTAAATTATAAGCTCCTTGCCCTGCCTGGTTTTGCTCAGTGGATAGAGCGTCGGTCTGCAGACTTAAGGATCCTAGGTTCAATTCCGGCCAAAGGCACATGCCAAGTTGTGGGCTTAATAATCCCCAGTGTGGGGTGTACAGAAGGCAGCTGATCAATGATTCTCTCTCATCAATGATGTTCCTATCTCTCTCTCTCTCCCTTCCTCTCTGAAATCAATAAAAATACTTGGGAAAGAAAACCTAAAGGAACTAGGACTTGTTGAAAATTCCCAGCTTCTGTGCAGAGATCATATCTCTGCTGCTTTTGGGAAACATGGTCTAGTGATGAAGCCAAAGGTATAACTGTAAAATACTTTGATAAGACTTCAGAAAGATCTAAGGCAGTGCCCTAAATAATTGTTAATTCATAAGGCCTCAAGGAAGTTTAAGGTTATTGTCCCTCAGCAGCCTAAGAAAAAGCCCAAGGCAGAGAAAGGTTTATTTTCAAGTGAATTTTGGGTGTGGCTGTTGTCAAATGAAGTTAACCCAACAATATTCATAAAAGACATATCTCTATCTTCCTCTCTGAAATCAATAAAATATATTTTAAAAAATTATAAGCTCCTTGAGGGTAGGAATATCTTACCTTATATTTTATTGAGCACATTAGTCCCCTAGCAGAGGGACGTAGCAGTTACTTGCATATTTTCTGAAATTATTCATATTTAGGGAAAATAATATAAAAATTATTACAGAAACAACAGCAACAGCAGCTACCATTATTGCTTCCCAAATGCCTGACACTTTAAGTTTCCTCCAATCTTATAGCAAAACTTCCTTTCTGAGAGGAATCCCTGTGCCTGGTGACAGAGTAACGCTGGTGGCCCAGTTCAGAGGTTCTCAGGTCCCCAGATAAGCATCGTCAGCCTCAGCTGGGAACTTAACTTGGGCTACAGGTACAATAATAGGCATAAGTACCAGGAAGATTTGCACCAAAGAAATGTCATAACTAGGTCCAGCCACCTGTCAGTCACATGCACAGCAGGTTTGCACAATGACGGGTATATGTACTGTGCATTTGTTAGGCCTATTTTGTTTATCCCTTGTCACAATGAGACTAAACTATCTTACAAGTACACAGACCCAAAGTTTCTGTAAGAAAATGAGAATTTCTTTCTAAGAGAGATTTTACCTTGTTTTTTATTCATGTCTCACTTGCCACACATTTTCCGTCAATGATGTTGGTGTGAGATTGTGTCTGTTTTAGCTGTGTTAACTTTGTTACCTATACCATGAAGGTCAGTATTTACACAAGATGTGAAACAAACAGGTTCATATTCATGGGCTTTGGGATATGTCCATTTAAAATCCGTGACTCAGTACACGAGTGTCAAAGTGAACATTCGGGCACAATGAAGAGCAGTCAGTCATGGAGACATGGGGCAATGCAGCTCCTCTGAGAAGGAGAGCATTGATAAGAATAATATAAGTGGTAGCAGATTGAAATGTGCTAAACAAAAGAGAGAAAGTGAGCAGCCTGAAATCATTAAAAGGAACTTTTAATGGTGCTGGTTCAAATGGGCATGGCATTTCTTTTCTGTTGCCTCCTGTAATACAAATACATTCCCAGCTGTCAGAAAGACCATTATGGGGCTTTACCAGATTACTCTGGTCAGTTCCTGAAAAGTCTAGAAATGTGAAATAGAATGAAAGAATTACAAATGCAGAAATTGATTTCACAGTTTGTCTCTTATTATTATACTAGAGGCCTGATGCACGAAATTCGTGCAAGAGTAGGCCTTCCTTCCCCCAGCTGCCACACGGCTTTCCTCTGGCACCTGGGACTCAGGCTTCCCTCGCAGCCCCGGCTTCATCCAGAAGGTCATCCAGAGGACATCTGGTCTAATTAGCATATTACACTTTTATTATTATAGATACCCAAACTACTGAAATAAGGGCACAGTTCAATGAAAAAGCACAACTCCAAATATGATCACTTTCATGGATTCCCATTTTAAAGTAAATAAAATTATCTCAGATGCCTTTCAGTGTCTTAAATTGAAATTTTTAGTAACTCAAACCACTTAACCCACTGGCTTGTTTAGCATCTAGTCCAGCCGTGAGCAAACTACGGCCCGCGGGCCGGATCCAGCCCGTTTGAAATGAATAAAACTAAAAAAAAAAAAGACCGTACCCCTTTATGTAATGATATTTACTTTGAATTTATATTAATTCACACAAACACTCCATCCATGCTTTTGTTCCGGCCTTCCGGTCCAGTTTAAGAACCCATTGTGGCCCTCGAGTCAAAAAGTTTGCCCACCCCTGATCTAGTCAGAAGACTACTGATACAATTAAGCAAAACACTTGGCCTTTTTGTGGCTCTCTGTGCCTCAATTTCTTCAATAAGAAATTCCTTTCTATTTTTGGAAATGAAGACCCACATATACAATGTTGGAAGAACCTCACAGTTGCATATTACATATGCTAGTATAAAAGGGGAATGAGGTAATATTATTTTTCACATGAAATTTTATTTTTTGTTTCCTCTAGACTACATGCCCTAAAGATTCTAACCTACTCTGTGATATACCAACTACTGATTTTTTAAAGAGGGTAAGAAAACATTTGTATCATTCTAATATCACAATAATCAGAAGGATAGGGATATCCTTCTTTTACTATATTAAAAAAATACACAAATACTTTTTAATGAAGTCAGTCATGTGTAACAATAAATTAGCTTTAATCTTCATATTCTCAGTGGCCTGCATGCTTAAAGGGCTGGATTTGGGAGATGAGTTTATTCCTAGGCATACAGGACAGCTGGATAAACAGAAAGGTGTGAATCAGTGGTTAGAGTCTATAAAAGTTGCTCTTCTTTCAAAGCAGTAAAGTGGCTAAGACCCCAGGCCCATCACAACATGGTGTCTTCTTCTCCCCAAAACACATTCTAAGTCCCCACCTTCAGTTCCAGGGATCAGCAGACCCTAGTATTGCTGTCCCAAGCCACAGGCACTTCCACTGCCCCTCAATCAGAAACCAGAGCACTGTAGCCACGAAGAGGGCAACTCCCACCCCCCCCCCACCCCACCCCCACCCCCCCACCCCCCACCCCGCCGCCATTGCCCCGGCTCACTCTGGGCTTCGCTTGCAGAACACCAGCTATCTACCTTCACTGACCCCAACACAGCTGGAAAAGCTGGTGTGGTGCCAGGATGCTGACAGTAGAGGGGGGTAGGGAACCCTTCAGGCGGCTTACACTGCCCTCCTTCTCTTGGGCACCAACTTTGTTTTTTTGTGGGGTTTTTTTTATCTAAAGTCACAAGAATCTGCTTCCTCAATTATCCTTTAACTCAAACTTTACGCCCATTCCTTGCCCTACCTTCACAGCGTCCTTCAGGGGAAAAAGGCATCACCTGGTGAAAGTCACATCATATTCATGTAGCACAAAGGAACAAATTGGAATTATCAAGGAGGCGAATTCGCATAATATTTTGAAATATTAACAGATGGCCGCCCCTCTTCCCGCTCCACACTTCCGTTGGCAGAGTCCCTGCTCAGAGTGGTGGTCATTCTGCATCATCTCCTCAGAATCAATATCTCAGAGGAAAGCAGAGACATCCGAGTCAATGCTTGGCCTTGGGGCTTCGAAAGCCACTGGAGATGCCTGAGGAGGAAAAGGCTAGCTTGCCACCCACACACCCCTCCACCAGCACCGCAGGCCAGAACAGGTCCTCCGCACAGGAGTGAGTGGGCCCTGAGGAAGGCGCCCTCACTCTTCCCCAGGCCACACTGGCCATGCTGGGCCTCCTGCAAATGAGTTCACCAAAAGGCACAGGAGTGTGAGCACAGGGTGAGGAAGACACCAGCGCTTTCTTGGCTGTGAGCCATAGACATCTCTGCAGGCTCCTGGAGATGATAAATACAACTGGAGGCAAAAACTAGGTCAGGACAAAAGTCAGAGAAATCACTGTTATCTCCAAGTAGAACACGTAGCCAAGAGAAACCCATATAACAATAAAAGGAAAAGAAGTTACAAATCAAGTTGAGTTTCAGACTTGTTAGAGGAGCTGGAGCTGATAAAGGAGCCAAAGTGCTTTCCTGCTGATGTCAGAGAATCATGTAACTCTCTCAGCACCTAACAGTCTCCAGAGGGGCTGTAAAGGACACAGTGAGAAGTCATGTCAAGTCTGAGAAGTTCTTTTTATTTTCTAACACAAAATCTGGCCTCTAAAGTCCTATCTGGTCTTGAGGCACAGCCCAGAAGGAAAGCAAATACAACTATAAACACATTGACTCTGTCTCAGGATCCAAGCATTTAGATCATCCAAGGGACGGTCATCAGATAATAATCTGTGGAAATGAAAGGAAAGGGCGTGCCCGGACAACACAGATTCCAGAACCTAATCATAGGGGACAGCATGTGGTAATTATTACTGTCAATAGAGTCACTTATGCAACTCAATAAATGTCTTCAAGAGAACTTGTCTATAATAATTTAAGACCAAATGAAAACCAAGTGCTTGTTAAGATGTAGAGCCACTGGAACTGCTGACAGGAGCATAAATTGGTAAATCACTCCAAACCTGCTGTGCAGCACCTCCTAAGACTAAATATATTACACCCCAGGACCCTGCCATTTCACTCCTGAGTATACACAAAGAGAAATTAGTTCTTATGTTCACCAAAAAGTTCATAACATTATTACTTAGACAAAAAACTGGAAGCAAGCCAAATGTCTCTCAACAATAGAATGGATAAAGTGTGGACTACCCTTACAATAGAATACTTCACAGCAATAAAGAAAAAACTACAAATGCCATATGCTGCCAACACAATGTGCAGCAAAGAACATATTCTATGGCTCCATTCACATGAAGTTCAGGCCCAGAAAGACAATTCTATGGAGATTGGAGTGGGGAAAGGATGGGCAGGGGAGCTGGCTGGGGTTCTGGAAATATTCTGTTATCTTGATGTGAATGGTTGTTATACAGATTTATACACATGTAAAAATTCATCACGCCATACATTTAAGTTGTGTGCCTTCATTGTATGTCAGTTATCACTCAATGCAAAAGTAAACTTTTTAAAAATCAAAACACAAAACTTTCACCACAAAGGAGGCCAGCTCTGGTCAGCATTAATGGTACCTGTACATCCTTACACACAACATAATGGTGTGAGAATCAAAAGGTGCCCTTCTCTCTAAAAGTACAAGCTTGGAAACGACACAACACACTGACTTACAAATCCAATTAATGAGTAGGGGGGAACACAAGAAAACAGGATCCAATGGGAGGAACACATGAAATAAACTTCACAACTGATGTCCTATATAATAAAGAGGTAGTATGCAAATTAACCCTCACGTCCTCACAAGATAGATGCCTATGACCAGGCTGGCAGGGGGTTAGTGAGGAACAACCAAACAACTGAACAAGCAGGTGCGTGGAGTGACCAGGTCAGCAGGGGTGGCAGGGAGGGATGGCCAAATGACTGAACAGCAGGCTGTGTGGGGCAACCAGGCCAGCAGGGGGGCAGTTAGGGGCAACCAGGCCAGCAGAGGGGGCAGTCAGGAGCAATCAGGCTGTCACACAGAGGCAGTGAAGGGCAATCAGGCTGGCGGGGGGAGGGGGAAGTTAGGGGCAACTAGGCAGGTAGGCAGGTGAGTGATTAGGAGCCAGTGGTCCAGGATTGTGAGAGGGATGTCTGACTGCCAGTTTAGGCCCAATCCCTGGGATCAGGCCTAAACCAACAGTTGGACATACCCCAAAGGGTCCCAGATTGGAGAGGGTGCAGGCTGGGCTGAGGGGACTGCCCGCTGTGCATGAATTTCGTGCACCGGGCCTCTAGCCTATTATGAACAGCATGAGCTGACTTTCGTGCTATGGCACACAGTTAATCTATTGTTTGCAGGCATGTGTGGTAGATTTATTTCATTTTCCTGAAAGAAACTTATTATGATATTTTGTAGAAGGCTGATGTCTAGTTCTAACTCCACTCCTGGGACATGTCATCTGATAATATAAAATGTGTATATATAAAAGCTTCCAGAATTTGTTGCATTTAAAATGGGTTTCAGTGAATTCCCATTCCATAAGTCCAATTGTCTAACAGCCATCCAGACTTGAAGTCAAAGAATCCTGAGTCGGTTTCTGCCCGAGAATCCCATATAAGCTGCATCTCACAGAACAGCAGTCACCACCATCTCAGAAAGGACCCGTGGTGAGGCAGCGCAGGGAAAGGAAAGAATAAGGGCCCTGGTTCAGACAAACCTGTAGCCTTAGCTGAAGGCTTATTTCCTGGAACCTTGGTTACCTTATTTGCTAAATGTGAGAAACAAGACACATCTTTTCAGAGTTATTGTCAAGACAAAACAAGGAAACAATCACTGGACTATAAGCCCCATACAAGCAGAAATCCTATTCATACATGCTATGATGGTTAATTTTATATGTCACCTTAGCTAAGCTATGGCATCCCATGGTTTGGTCAAACACTAGTCCAGATGTTGCTGTAAAGGAATGTTTTAGATGTCATTAACATTTATAATCATTTGATCTTAAGTAAAGCAAAAAACCCTCTATAATGTGGGTGGGCCTAATTCAGTCACATGAAGGCCTTAAGGGCAAAGACGGATGTTCCTCAACAAGAAAAAAAATCTGCCTCAAGACCTGGCCTGAGTTTCCAGCTTGCCAGCCTACCCTATGGCCTTCAGACTTGCCATACCCACTAACCTCAGCCAATTCCATAAAACAGGTCAAGCAATTTCCCTTTACACACACACACACACACACACACACACACACACACACACAGGGTTGGGAAAGTACGTTTACAGTTGCTTATATGGACAATAATACAATAGTTAATAAATAATAATACAAGAATTAACTCTGTGTTTTGCACACTCACACTGTAGACCTACTTTTGCCCCTCCCTGTAGATCCCTCATGTTGGCTCTGTTTCTCTGAAGAGGCCTAATACACACATTGAATGTGTACATAAAGTGCCACAACCATAACAAGTTTACGGTAACACACAGCACAACCTTAGAACCTCACCTTCCTCTTCACATGGTTAATTCCCCACTGTGCAGAAACTGTGCCCTTATTTTGTGTGTATATTCCATATTTTAATTATTAAAAATGGTAAAATTTATGTATTGGCTGCTTACTATGAGTGGAGCACTGTTTTATTTTAAGCGCAGAACAACAGTGTGAAAGGAAGGTTAGCTCTCTTCTGCCACAGGGATATTACAGAACAAAACCCCCAATCTCAGGGGCTAGTGACCACAAACATTTATTTTCTTGCACCTGCATGTGCATGTCCATTGAGACTCCAGTGATCTCGCAGGCTGCAGGTTGAGGTGGGTTTAGATCTGTTCTGTTTCTCACTTTGGGGCCTGTTCTCAGCACGAATTCTCTGGGCACACAAGCACAGTTACACCTCCCGCTGCATACCACTCACCTATATTTCACTAGCAAAGGCAAGCCACTGGCCATGCTTAATGTCAAGGCCCTGAGGAACACGCTCTCACAACCAGGTGGCCACAGGCAGGGTGTGGAAGGACAATACTGTAACAGAGGGTGAAAAGGTGGGCTCAGTGACTCAATCTACCCCAAGTACCTGGTCCAAAGTCAGGGAGCAGCCAGTGAAAACCAGGACCCAGGACAACCAGCTCCAGGTGCACCTACTTGACTGTCCTAAGTCTTCTAAAACAAACAACGATAAAAATGCAGCAGCCCTGTCCAAGTAGCTCAGTTGGTTAGAGCATTGTCCCAATATGCTAACCAATGAATGCATAAATAAGTGGAGCAACAAATCGATGCTTCTCAATAAATAAATAAATATATATATATATTTTTTATTTTTAAAAAAGGTAGCAATTTTCAACCCCACTATCTGCAATTACCTATATAGTTTTTTCAGTGAACTATGGTCCATCAGCCATATCCCACCCTCCAATCCAGCAGTCGCCAATCTTTCGGACCTCATGGACCACCACTTGGCGACCACTTCCAATCCGTAGGTATCTTATGGTTACCAGCAGGAGTACCACCCCTCAGTTGTGTGGGACCTAATACTAATCACCACAACTCTATCCAACCAATTGAAAACGTGCCAGATTCTACTCTACTGTAGTAGGCGTTCTAGGTGAAATTCCACTAGGGGAGCAAGGCAGGCCATCAAAATCCAGTGTCTGAGCTAAACTAAAAATCATTAGTCTTATTAAAATCTATCAGTCCCTAAAGTGCTAAAAAACAAACAAAAAAAAACACCTTAGATCTGAGATGTTCTTCTAAGTCGCCAACCATTTCTCTGTAGTGTTGAGTTCTATATACTTCCACTCTACCTTTGGTTCAAACTGAAAGAGAGGGGCCCCAAATTCTAAATCTGTCCAGCAAGGAAACAGAAGCGCTAGGGAGGATCATGCCTGACTCCCATTCCCAGCAGCAAAGTAAGAGCAAGGCAAGCAGGGCTCCGCCCCACCTCACAATATTCTCCATGTCCCAAGCCAATCCAGTGAACCCACGGCTTCCCGGGAAGGCCCTCAGTCTACCCTCGGGATAAATGACAAAACTGCCTTCATGCTGCTGCTGGCCCATTATGCTGGGCAACCACATTTTAGTGGATCAATCACAATGCCAGCTTTCTCAAAGACAATCTTCTACTTAATAGATCATTTCACTTGTAAACATACCTACTTTTAGGTCATCAGGCAAAGTAAGTTACTTGAAGAAGAGAAAATGAAAGAGCACAGCCCATAAATGTGTGTGTGTTTTTTCTTGTAAAGTTTCTCAGATTAAAACAACAACTCATGACTGAGCTAGCCCTTCAAAATCTCAGTGGCATGTGGGTTACACTCTCCTCCCTCCAGCCCAGGCCCCTCATCTCCTCAGATTTCTCTCCATCCTCGATGCCCCTATTCCACCTCCTCCACCCAACCTTCCCCTCCACAGATCACCAGACTTTTCTTCATAAAACCCTCATCAGATCATGTAACTCTCATCCTCAAAAACACATGATGGCTCCCTAGTACTTCCCCGCTCCACAACGGGGCTTTCACCTCACTCACTGGCCAGAGCACACTCCTCAAGAGAGCAGGGCCGAGGCCACCATGGCCATCTTGTCTCGGTGGTCCAGGTAGCAAGCACACACCTCACTCCCAGCAGGTGCCGAGAAGTGCTTGTTACTGAGTAACCCTGGTTTGGGCTCATTTCCTGCTACATACAGCTCTCCCTCCCCACCCGCTATGGTACCATCGCTCTCTGGCCGCTCCCTGAACACAGCGTGGACTGTCCTCCACACCTTTGCCTACCTGGGTTCTCAGCCTGGAAGGACATTTCCACCCATTTTCTGTGCATTGATATCCTTATTTCAGGCCTAGTTAAAACGTCAAGTTTGGGGACTTTTCAGGTTTTTCCCACTGAAATCATTTCATCTCTGTCCAGAACTAATTTCCTAGTGCTTTGTACCATTGTTTATCTGTCTGTCTCTTCCATTTTAAAGAACTTAAAAGCAGGCATTTTAAAAAGACATGCTTAGCACAGTATTTTGAAGACAGCAATACATAAAACAAGCTAGATTGAATCCAAACTCATAGGCTGCTGCAAAATTTACAAATAATACTTGTATTTACATCAACCAAAAAGGTAATTTTGTTCTTACATGTTGGACATTTAAGTAGGAGAAAATTTAATGACTATAAACACTATAACACCTAGTTTATCCCACAAGTATCATAAAATCCTGATTACCTGGTACTTTCCTGCCCCCAATATCCTGGTAAACAAAAATCTAATGGACTAACACAGATCAGATGCCCATTTACACCCACATCGCAAAATGAACGAATGAACAATAAACAGCACACACTTCGATGGTCTTCAGAATCATATTCTAGTAAACATGGTTATTTCAGCAACTAAACAATTACACTGATCGAAGTCGCTTACATCAGATTCCATGTTCATTGCAAATTATTCTACATGGTTTCCCAGTACACTTTTGAAAAGATAATTTGTGGAACTTACTAGACTACATTTCAAGTGCTACAAAGATTGCTGACCATTTTAATTAAAGAGGTTAAGTCAGAGAGCACAATCAAGTACAAAAGTTACGTTTATTTTTTTAAAGCAACCGAAGAAAAGAGACCAGAGTTAGACAATATGGTGGCTGGCCATTTGCTACACCATCCATGACTAAGTTTATGTGATTAAATCGGGAAGGGGAATTTACCTAATTAAAATTAAGCACAAGTTATCTTATTTGATTAGCTCTCTCCTTCACACTCCTGGGCCCCGTAACTAAATGCCCTGGTGACGGCTTTTATACACAGCTGTCATCTTAATGGAAATATACCTCAGTAAATTCAGCACCTATCTGTATGCCACGAGTTGTTTATCCATGTCAATCTCATTTAACAACCAGAAAAGCCATTACGAAGTTGTCAGCACTTTAATTTCCCTAAATGAATTTAATTGTTGTTTTTTTAATTTCTCATTTGGTATTAACATCATCTTTTCTTAAAATTAACTGTCATAAATGCCCACTATTTTTTAAAGCCATACATTTTAGAAACAGATTAGATGGGGATTTTGTGTGTTCAGTAGCTTGTCTCCCTTTGACTGTTATGAAGAACATCATAATGAGAAGTGAGGAGAATCCCCTCGGGAGGGGAGGAGGGAGAGCAGCAGCAGATGTGGTGGAGGACAGCCACCAAACCAAGGCACTCAGGGAAGGGTAGTGTGGCACCACGCTAAGTATCAGTACACAGTAGTTTCATTATTTGCCCAGGGTATCAAGATCCTGGTGACGAATAACCATGCCAATGCGGTTTTATCTAAGTGTTTAATTTCCATTTTCTTTTGGGTTCATAAGAACAGTAACCACACACCACAAGAAAAGTCGCACCTGTTATGTGTTTGCTATAATCAAGATAGTATTCTAAGTGCTTTGCATACATTGTTCCATTTAGTACCTGTAATGCCTCTCCACAGTAGTACTCTGTCTCCCTGGTGAATATATGAGGAAACTGAGGAACCAGAGGTGAGGCAACTTGCCCAAGGCCTGAAGTTTTTAATTAAAGAGGTTAAGTCAGAACACAGTGGAACCAGGGTTCAAAGCCATGCCATGGACTCCGCCACAGGTCCTCACCCGTGTGAGAGACCCTCAACGAGGGCAGAACAAGAGTACAAGGCCCCCCCAACAGAGAAACCTGAGCCCCAGAGAGTCACTCCCATGGTGGTTTGAATTTTGAAAACATAATACTAGATAGACATTTAGTAAAAGTTTAAAAGTAGCAAATGATTAGTATTTCTTGACGAAAGACAAGCAAATGTCACTTTTTAAAATATTGCGTTCGCATACATGTATTAGTAGCAAACTCATTTCCATTTATTCAATAAAAATGTTAGTCTTACACAAAAACATTAAATACAGGAACTTAACCAGGAATTCATTGATTGTTTAGCCATCAGATAAGGGTCCAACATCAATATGTTTCCATTTTTCCTTCAAGAAACTTCAATCTCATTGATTCGGCAAAGCTAGATGTGGTCAGAAGCCCGTGTCAGAATAATTCAGCACAACACGCCATTTGTGTGTAAACTGCAAGCTGATGCGAAATTGCCCTGCTTGTCCCGAACCACCCTAAGACACAAAGGCAATCGTGGTATCTCTCATCTCTCTGTCCTCTCAGCACTAGAAAAAGTATCTAAGATAAGAAGCAGGAATAATATTTCCCTTGCAGTTCAGTATATAATGGGGTCAGTCTTACTAACAGAATCCATCCTAGCTGACACAACTGATTTGCTGCTGGTTTATCTTCCCGAGCAGAAGTCAATGTACGTGTCCTTCTCTCCAGGAAAAGTGGCCACCGGATAGAGATCTCATCTGCTTCTCTACTAACTCCCGCTAACTTTAAAGTAATTTCACACTTTTCCCATTCCTTTTCAGTGCCCAACGTACAAGAATTACCTTGAGATAGTGCCCTGACTGAGGGCTGCTGGGCACTGCTTCAGTAGTTGAGACCAGATGGCCACAACCCTGGCCTTCAGCCAGGACAAGCACCAACTGCAGCATGGTGCCAGAGAGGCAAGGGCAGTGCCAGCTCAGCCTGTGATCACCACGGAGGGGCAGCAGCTCCTTCTCCTTTATGCCCCATGAAGTGGACGAACTTTTGTCTTTATATTAATAGAATGACATGACTCCACACCAGTAAAATAAGTTCAGGATACTGGAGTTTTCACCTTGGTCGGATATAGCAGAGCTCCGTGCATCTGTGCCCAGGAGTGAAGGGATACCCTGCTTAGTTACAGGATCATTCTCAAAGCTCTCCAAGCATAAGGAGGGGAAAATAAACCCAGAAAGAAAATGACAGCTGAACAAAAAAAATGTGAGTCTGAACAAGATGGCATAGATTCATTTCTCCCTGCCCCTCTCCACTAAGTACAGCTACAAACCCAGGAAATAAAGCAAGTGTCAACCAAAGAAGAATTCTGAAAAGCATACAGAGAGGAAGGCAAAGTGGTTAGGGACCCCAGGGCTGAAAGAACAGCAGAGCAGCAGGGTGCCTTCGGATCTCCCACCCAAAAGCAGGAGACCAGCCAAGGCCTGGCGTTTCGGTATTTTCAAGCTAGCGCCAGAAGGCTGCCCAGGTAGGTTCATTCCTCCCCTGAACCAAAAGGAAGTTCTGTTACCAACACTGGGCAAGCCAAGCAAGGGGAACTGACCGGGAGCCCTGGTGAAAACAAGTGGCCAGGGCAGACAGAAGTCCTCCCTCAACCAAGCAAGAATATTAACCTCTACAGACAGCATGGGGGCAAAGGGGAGGTGGCTCCACCAAGGGGAACTCTACCCCAAAAAGTGACTGGAAAGCCTCTTTGTCCCCAAGGGCCTACGACTCCCCTCTTCACCTAGAGAAACCAAGGAGCCAGGTAGCATAGGCAAGAGGGACACCCCCTTTACACACACACACACACACACACACACACACACACACACACCAAATACCAAGCCTGGGAAGCATTCTCCATTCCCACAGGTAGGGGATCCTACCACAATAACTGATTGGTATGCAAAGTTGCTTTGTTCCCATGCGCTGGAAACTCCCCTCCTCCATCAAGAGACACTAAGCATCTGGGCAGCACCAGTAAGAGGGATCTCAACACAGCCAGGCAGTGGAAACTCCACTGTCCCCATGAACTAGGGACCCTCTTCCCCCTCTTCCCCCATAGAGATGCAAGGTCTGACCTGGGAAAACTACTTCCACCCCCTTGGACAGCACCAGCAGGGACTAGTGGGAGACCCTGTGGCACCACAGACACTAAGCAGGCTTGAAAATTAAATTACTATTTGCAACCACAGTCCACAAAAGCAGGCTAGGACCTGTGTAGTAATCCTAAACAGTGTAAGTGCCTTCCAAAATAAAAAATGTAAATAGGATTCAGAGACTCCTAACTTAATAGCCAAAACATGTAGAATATAATAAAAATCACTAATCAAACCAAGATCCAGGAAAAGCACTACTTGTATGAGAAAAAAAGAAATAATCAAGAAGCATCGATCAGACCATCAAATCTCAGAGGGAAGGTAGGGGAGGGTGGGGGTAAGGGAGAGGGATCAACCAAAGGACTTACATGCAAGCATATAGGCCTAACCAATGGACACAGACAACAGGGGGGTGAGGGTTGGGGGGGAGGGGGTAATGTGGGGATAAGGACACATATGTAATAACTTAATAAAAAATTTAAAAAATAAAAATAAAAAATCAATGGGGAAGCCCTAGCTGGTTTGGCTCAGTGCATAGAGCCTTGGCCTGTGAACTGAAGGGTCCTGGGTTCAATTCCTGTCAAGGGCACATGCCTGGGTGTGGGCTCTAGTCCCAGTAGAGGGCGTGCAGGAGGCAGCCGATCAATAATTCCCTCTCATCATTGGTGTTTCTATCTTTCTCTCCCTCTCCCTTCCTCTCTGAAATAAAAATATTTAAAAAAAAAAAAATGGGGCCGAAACCGGTTTGGCTCAGTGGATAGAGTGTCGGCCTGCGGACTGAAAGGTCCCAGGATCGATTCCGGTCAAGGGCATGTACATGGGTTGCGGGCATATCCCCAGTAGGAGATGTGCAGGAGGCAGCTGATCGATGTTTCTCTCTCATCGATGTTTCTAACTCTCTATCTCTCTCCCTTCCTCTCTGTAAAAAATCAATAAAATATATTTTTTTAAAAAAATAAATAAAAATAAATGGGGAAAATATCATCAGGTAAGGATTAACATAGAAAAAATGAACACAAAAAATACAGGGTTAATTTCTAAAATACTTAAACTCATACAACTCAACACCAAATAAACAATCCAATTAAAAATGGGAAAAATTAAATTATATTAAAATTAAAATGGGCAGAGGCCCTGGCCAATGTGACTCAGTTGGTTGGGTGCTGTCCCATGTACCTGTGTGATTCCTGGTAGGGCACATGCTAGGTTTTGGGCTCAATCCCCAGCAGGGGAAGTGCAGGGGGCAGCTGATTAATGTTTAACTCTCATATCAATATTTCTCTCCCTCTCCCTTTCTCTCTCTCTCTAAAAATCAATAAAAAATATTTTTAAGAAAAAAATGGGCAAAGAATCTGAACAGACATTTCTCGCAAGAAGACATACAAATAGCCAATAGATATATGAAAAGTTGCTCTACTTCACTAGCTATTAGAGAAATGCAAATCAAAACTACAATGAGATACCACCACATACCTGTTAAAATGGCTATTATCAACAAGACAAGTAATAACAAGCATGGGAGAGGTTGTGGAGAAAAAGGAACCCTCATTCATTGCTGGTAGGAACATAAACTGATACAGCCACTATGGAAAACAATATGAAGGTTCTTCAAAAAGCTAAGAATAGAGTTACCATATATAATCCAGCAACTCCTTTTTTTGGGTATCTACCTGAAAAATTTGAAAACATTTATTCCCAAATATATATGTGGGCCGCGCCAGCACAGCCAAGGGTGATCCTGAGTGGGGGTGATGAAAGGATTAAGAAGGCAGACAAGAGAATGAAAGCTGGGTCTCGGTGGGACGCTGCTCCCTGATGAGGAGACAGCGCCAGCGCCCACAAGCCGTGTCTTTATTTTATAGCAGATGCCACAAGGCAAAGTAGGGGCGTGATCAAGTTGTTTACAATATTCTTGTGAGTTTCAACCCTACTCAACTACATGCACCTGAACTCTATCACAAGGCACGTGGGGCCACGTGTTCGGACCACAGGTTCAAGCTTACAGCTATAGCTGTTGGCTAATTGTGCTGGGAGGGCTCTGCCCTCCAGCTGGGACTTGCACGTGGCCACGAGAGGACTGTGCCCTCTCATTAGTCCGAGGCTTGAACCTGTCCAAAACACTATAGCCGCACCCCATATTTATGCACTCCTATGTTCACTGCAGCATTATTCATGGTGGTAAAGACATAGAAACAACTGAAGTGTTCTTCAGTTGATGATTGGATGAAGATGTGGTACATATAGACAATGGAATACAATTCAGCCATAAGGAAAGATGACATACTGCCATTTGCAACAACATGGGTGGATCTGGATAATATCATGCTAAGTGAAATAAGTCATACAGAAAAAGTCAAGAACCATATGCTTTCATTCATATGTGGGATATAAAACTGAAAGCAACAAATGAAAAAACAGGAAAAACAAACAAACAAAAACTCATAGACACAGACAATAGTATGGTGGTTACCAGTGGGAAGGGGTTAGGGGTTAGTAAAGGACAAAGGAGGTCAAATATATGGTAACAGAAGAAGATTTTTACTTTCAGTGATGGGCACACAGTGCAATATATAGGTGATGTATCCTAGAATTGTACACTTGAAACCTATATAATTTTATTAACCAATTTTACTCCAACAGATTGAATTTTTAAAAATGTACCCAATTTTTACAACAGAGAAAAATAGACTCAATAGTAATAATAAATAACTGAGACTCAGATACATGTGGGACCAAAATAAGATACCATAGTCCAACAATGGTATCTTTTTGAGTCATAAAAGAAAAGGGAAAAGAGAATGAGCTGAAATAATATTTCAAGAAACAACAGCTGAAAACATTCCAAATTTGATTAATGTCATGAATCTACAGAATCAAGAAGCTGAATGAATTCCAAAAAGGATAAACAAAGAAATCCACACCAAAACACATCATAAACTTCTCAAAACTAAATACAAAGAAAATCCTAAAAGCTTCCAGAAACACTACATCACCTTTAGGGAAAGACCAATTCAGATTACTCATCTGAAATTACATTTTTCAAGTGCTGAGAGAAAATAACTCAATTGCAAATTCTTTATCCAGCAAAACTATCCTTCAGGAATGAAAATAAAGACATTTTCACATAAGAGAAAATGAAAACAATTTATTACTTAAAACTTACCCTTAAAAAGTGGTTTCAGTAAGTTCTTCAAATTGAAAAGAAGTCATAAAATCACAAAAGAAGGAATCTTAGAACAAATGTACCTACTCTTCATAAACTGCAAACTACCACAACTCACCCAATATGAAAGAGATCATTTGAATAGCACTATAACTATTTTTAAAAAATTCCTATTATAAAAACCTCCCAAAATGGAATTACCAGGCCCAATGGTTCCACTGAAGAATTCTACCAAAGATTTGAAGAATTAACACCAAGTCTATACAATCTCTTCCAGAAAACAGAAAATGAGGGACCACTTCCCAACTCAATTTAAGAGGCCTATATTGCTCTGATATCAAAACCAGAAAAAGACAGTAGGAAAACAATACTACCTCTAACGAATTTAGCCACAAAAATCTTCAACAATATATTAGCAAATTGAATCCAACAGTATAGAAAAAGAATTATGTACCATGAGGAAATATGGTATTCCAGGTATACAAAGTTGGTTCAATATCTGAATAATCAACTAATGCAATCCATATATATACAGACTAAAGAAGAAAAGCCATATCAACTGATGCAAAAAAAAAAAGCCTTTGAAAAAATACAACACTTATTCATGACAAACTCTCAGCAAGTTAGGAGAGGAGACAAACTTCCTCAATTTGATAAAGTGTACCTCCAAAAAATCTACAGCAAACATCATATTAATGATGAAAGTCAAATGCTTTCTCCCTAAGATCAAGAACAAGTACTCTCATCACTTTTATTTAACATAGTACTGAAAGTTCTGGGTGCACAATATGGCAAGGAAATGAAATAAATTTAGATTAGAAAGGAAAAAATAAAACTATGCTGATTTGCATATGACATGATTCACTATGTAGAAATTCACAAGAAAACTACAAAAAGAAATCTCTTAGAAATAATTAATTCAACAAAGTTGGAAACACAAGATGAATATGCAAATATCAACTGAATTCCTATATGCTAACAAAGAACACACAGTAACCAAGGTAAAAAAAAAAAACACAAAACATTTATAATATCTCCAGAGCAAATGAAATACATAGGAATGCACTTAATAAAACATATGTGGGATCTTTATGTTGAAAATTATAAAATACTGATTAAAAAATCAAAGATCTAATTAAATAGACATGTCACTTTCAAGGATTAGAAAACTCAACATAGTAAAGATGTCAATCATCTGAAATTGATCTAATGCAATTACCATAAAAATCCCAGCAAGGTTCTTTCTTGCAGACATAAAAATGTATTCTAAAATATATATGAAAAGACATAGGTGCTACCATAGCTAAAAAAAAATCTTGAAAAATACATATAAATTAATAGGAAGAATCACTCTAGCCCTTAAGACTTACTATATTGTTACAGTAATCATAAAAGTAGATATTGATAGAGGAATAGATACACTGATCAATGAAATAGAACAGAGAACCCAGAAACACACTTACAAAGATATGCCCAACAGATATCTGATGGAAGAAGACTAGTCCTTTCAACAATGGTGCTAGATCATTTGGACATCCATACACAGAAAAATGAGCCTCAATCTAAACCGTACATCTTATACCAGGGGTGGGGAACATCCAGCCCTTGAAATCATTAGGTCTGGTCCTGCCAAGTGATTAGGGGTGAGTTAATTAAATGTTTGACCATAAAGCAGGCTAATTTTTAAGTTGATAATTTTGTATGGTTCACTAATAATGTTATAAACATCCAAATGGCCCTTAGCAGAAAAAAGGTTCCCCACCACTGTTTTACCAGAAATTAATTCAAAATGGATCATATGTTTACAAGGAAAACATAAAAATATAAAAGTTTTATTTTAAAAATATATAGTGGAAAACCTCTGGGATCTAGGGCTAAGCAAACAGTTCTTAGACTTGACAGCAAAAGCACAATCACATAGAAGAAAAAATTGATAAATTAGACTTCATCAAGATGAAAACTGTTTGTTTTGTGACTCTGTTAAAGGTATGAAAAGACAAGCTAAACTCCTGTGACTTGCAAACCACATATTTGAAAATGAATTCGTATTTAAAATATGTAAAAATAAAAACTCTCAAAAGTCAACAGTAAGAAGAAAAAAAAACTCCAGTTTCAAAATGGGCAAAAGACATGAACAGACTTTTCTCCAAAGAGGACATACAGATGGCAAATAAGCACATTAAACTTTATTCATCATCAGGGAAATACAAACTAAAACCACAAGGAGATATCACCACACACTTACCAAGAATGGCTAAAATGAAAAATAGTGACAACACCAAATGCTGCCAAGAATTCAGAGAAATTGGATCACTCACATATTGCTGGCGGCAATGGAAACTGGTACAGCCACTCTGAAACAAAGCTTGGCAGTTAACAAAAAAAAAACAACACTATACAACCCAGAAATTGTATCCCAATGAAATGAAAACTGATAGTCACCAAAAAAAAAAATGTGTATGTGACTGTTATGGGCTAAACTGAGTTCCCCTGTGCCTCCAAATTCATATGGTCAAGTCTTAGCCCCCAATATTTCAGTATTTGACTGTATTTGCAAATAGTTTCTTTAAAGAGGTAATTAAAGTTAAATGAGGTCATGGAGGTAAGCCCAAATCCAATGTGACTGATGCCTTTAAAAAAAAAAATTTGGACACAGATAACATGCAAATGGAAGACCATGTGATAATTTAGGGAGAAGGCCATCTATAAACTATGCAGAGAGGCCTCAAAAGAAACCAACTCTGGCAACACCTTGACCTTAGACTTTTAAACCTCCGGAACTGTAAAAATAATAAATTCATGTTATTTAAGCCACCAAGTCTGTGGTACTTTTTTTTGACAGCCTAACAAATTAATACAATGAATGTTCATTGCAGCTTGATTTGTAATAATCCCAAAATGGAAACTTTCTAAATATCTTTTAAACAAACTATGGGACATCTCTACTATGGAATATTATTCAGCAGTAGAAAATAACATATATAAATTGACAGGCCCAACAGTTTGAAGTAGTAATCAGGGAATTATGGCAAGTGAAAAAAAGCTAATCCTAAAGGGTTACATACTATATGATTATATTTATTTTGTTTTGAAATAACAAAATTATGGAAATGGAGAACAGATCAGTGGTTTCCAGGGGTTGGTGGGGTGGGCAGTGGGTGTGGTAATAAAATGGCAATCAGAAGGATCCTTGTGGTAATGGAACTTCAGAATCTTGACCATGGTGGTGATACATGAACCTAGACACTTCATAAATTGCCCAGAATTAAACATACATAGACACGAAGAAATACAGGCAAAACTAAGGGGATCCAAATAAGATTTGTGTATTTCTTCAATGCTAATATCTTGGTTGCGATATTGTGCCTTAGTTTTGCATGATGTTATTATCGAGGAAAACTGGATAAAGGGCAAGTGCATGTGAACTGACAAATTTCTCAAAATAAAAAAATAAATAATGGCAAGTAAAAAAGACATCACCCTTGCTGGGTCACAATGACTGTGGTAGTGATTGAAGAAAAAGTACGAATAAAGGGAATTTGATTTGCTAAATAAAAGGTGTGCATCTTCATCAAGTATTATTATTTTTTTATTATTCTCCTCAACTATCCATGTAGTAGGCAAATATTGTACGTAATCATTACCTCACAGAAGAAAAGGCTATGCAGGCTGATAAACATTTGACCAACGAAGACACCACCCATTGTCGCTCATGTAAAGTCAGAACTCAAGTGCTGAGAATTTTCAGTCTGTTATATAGGACTTTTTTTAGTATGTCTAAAATAAAAACATCATATGCCCATGGTCATTTCTAGCTTGCTTTCTTATTTGGCATGATAAATCCCTTTGAGGCATTTAAACTGAAAGGGGAAGTTTTAGTACAACTGGCACTCAGCTGGAATTTTCTAAACCCCATCATTCATTTCCTTGAAGAGATAATGTTTGTAATCAATAGGCATGAAGAAGTTAACCACATACTATGATTTCCTTTGTGTCCAGAAAAATAGCCCTATCTTCAGTGTCATGCTCCACATGAGGAGATAGGATGCTCTGGCCCCAGACAACAGCCCCTGATGAATGGACTATGCCCTGAGAGGACCAAGCTGAGACACAGAAATGCTTGTTGGTTTTGACAGTGTTTCTGGCCATGCATCTCACTCTTGGCCTTTAAAACTCTTAAGAACCCTGTCAATTTGACTCACTCACCATCCCTCAAAGCAGGGCCAGTTTCATGGATGTGCAATCTATGCAAGGGCCCCATGCTTGGTTTAATCTTCTGCTGCTTGGGTCTGGACATTCTTAATAATTTTTTAACAAAGAGACCTCACATTTTTCATTTGCTCTGGTTCCTACAAATTATACAGCCATGCCTACCTCAAACTGATCTTACACTGTCCCTCTCTCCCTCCCCAACAAAACTCTCAATCCATTCTTACTGAATGCCTCCGACTTCATCACTGCCTGTCAGAGTCCTACCAGTTGTTTGAACATCCAATAAAAATCACAGCTCTTCCCTGACCACTTCAGCCTAACATCTTGGATCATTCATTACCTGTAAAAACACTCCAATAATTAATCATATGCTGTACTGAGACTCTGCTGATAAAAATGTTAATAATGTTTTATTTTGTCATATCTTTTTCCTGGAACGCGAGTGGATTAAAATTCAGTGATGGCAGAGAAAATGGTCTCACACAGCACTGTCTGACAAAACTTACTGCAATGATTAGAAATAGTCTATGTGTGTGGAGTCACTAGCCATAGGGGCTAATGAGCACTGGGAATGTGTCTGGTGCAACTGAGTCACTGAATTTTTTATTGTATTTAACTTTGACTAATGTAAATGCCACACGTACTAGTGGCTAGTGTCTTGGACAGTACAGAGCTAATGTTGCCACAAGGCCTGTTGCAGTGTTGTGTACACGGTTGTTTGACTTGATTCTCAAGAATTTAATACTCACCTTCATGGTCCTATAGAAAGTGAACCAAAATTTTAAGGGTACAAGTTTTTAATAAGTTATATACTAAACCTCCCTATTGCTTAAACTATTCCTGGTAGATAAACACTATTAATATTGGTTAATCTGAAAGAATGACTGTAACTCTCTAACTGCCTGAATTAATATTAGAACTTATGTGGCTCCAAATTTCAGATATCTAGTTATAACTTCCTTTTAATCACAAAATTCCTCAATATATCTTTCTAGGCCCTAAAACTCCAACAGAAACACAGTTGGTTACATAAATTAGAAGAAGAAAAAAAAAACCAACTCAAGTGAAACCCCTGAAAATTGCCCAGTACAGTATCAGCCTAGTGTAGCAATATTCAACCTTTTTCATCTCATGGCCCACATACTAGTAAACCAATTACTAAAATTCTGCAGCATACAAAAAACTTTTTGCCAATCTGACAAAAAATAGGTATAATTTTGATTTATTCACACCAGATGGCTGTTGTCGGTTTTTTATTTGAGAATCTAAGGGGAAACGGGTCAGTGCCTTTGACTAAATATTCAGGTATTGTATGTTTTAAAAATTCTTGCAGCAGACAGATTGGAAATCGCTGGCCTACTGCAGTAGAAGGCTGATGTAATAATTTGGTCTCTTCTGACAGGGCTGCAGCCTCAGAGACCCATGAAACCAAATACCCAGGGAGTCCCACTGTATTTCAGATCTGGGAGGTACACAGCACAGCTGGACTCTCCCCACATATGGATATGAGCTGATCCTCCAGGCTCTATTTTTTAAACATAACTTGGTGCACATGAGGCTGGCCTTTAGCTGCGGTGAATAAATGATTTTTAAGACAGAGCTTTTTTAAATGCCTTCATGCTTCTCTTGACCATTTCTTTCTTTTAAACTGTTTGTCTTAGGTCCTTCCTTTATTGCTATAGGACTGTGACATCCAAAATTGATATTAATAATAAATTCACTAATTTGTTAACCTTATTGTACATCAAGAACTTTTATATTTAAACATCAAGCCAGTTAAATGCTCAAACGGCTCCAAGTTTCCATACTCACAGAACAAAATGTCCCAGGCTCCAAGGACTTTATTGATTCTTAAGCAAAGCATGCCTCCTCTTTACTAGAATTTGTCCCACAAATGGACTCCGGTTTTCACCTCCGCCTGTCTCCACCAGACATTTATATGCTAAAAAAGCACTACACAGCACAACCTTGAAAAAGAATGGTGTGGTACTTCTGTATAGTAAACATTTGGTCTTGAGCCCTCAGTTGTACTTTCATAAGTTTTGCTTTGTGGTGGGACTGTATTAGTCAGCTCGAGCTACCATAACAAAATATCACAGACTAGATGGCTTAAACAACACAAGAATATTTTCTCACAGTTCTGGAGGCTGGGAAGTCCAAGATCAAGGTGCCACCAATTTGGTTTCTGAACTCTCATCCTCACGTGCAGAAGCCTCCCTCTCACTGTGTCCTTACGTGGCAGACAGGGAGCATGAGCACATTCTCTGGTGCATCTTCTTATAAGGGCACTAAACCAACCATGAGGGCTCCACCCTCATGATCTCATCTAATCCTAATCACTTCCAAAGGCCCCATTTTCAAAGATCACATTGGAAGTTATGGCTTCAACATATGAATTTTGAGGGGACACAAGTCAGTTCACAGGGGGACCATGATTAAGTTAAATAGGGAGGAGTGGCCTGGAACACCCTAAAGAACCAAATAATCCAACCCTAAAATCTTTCAACAACATCATAATCTATGTGCCTTTGCCCATCACTGAAAAACAGAGTATGACTTACTTGCTGTAAATGCAAAATCCCAACTCATTAGTTAAGACAAAATGATGTCTTTGAATCCTAGCTTTATAGTATATTTCTCTGACTCATAAAAATTTGCAAATTTGCACACATCAGAAACTTAGCCTCACAACTCAAGGACATAACTTATTATAACCATGTTCTATTCGCATGGAA